>NW_027266297.1:16403337-17665837 GCF_022045235.1 Haliotis cracherodii
TGGATGAATAACAGTTAGAGTATATATTTTCCAGCAATGGTGCTAATTCCTGTTTTCGCAGTTCCTATGTTTAGAACAAATTCCATTGCTAACATGAATAATATGACAGTTGATGCACTCCAACGTTTTCGAAATTCATGATTTAAAGAATAAAAACTTCCTTTTCCATCATGAATAATGTCATGTTATTTATACACAATGTTAATTCCGTGTCCAACGGATCCTTCGTTCGCCTTTTACATACGCCCACTATGCCTTTGTTAGGTACATAAAGTTAAAGATCAACGTGTAAATTGTTTTCATTGATTCATAGTTCACTATCACAGAACCAATCATAGTTCTACTTTCTGAGAGCTGTATACCACCATTGTGAATAAAAAAAACCCCACATATCTAGAAATGGAACTCGTATTGCTTCTATAGAAACTATTCAGTAGCATATAACTTACATCTATGACAATATTGATTCAGTGTTTTGATTCAGTGTTTGACATTCACTTCTCATATATGTAAACACACTTGTCAATACGTGTACCTACTTATTGGTAGTAGGTAAAACATTATTTACATTGTATGTAATAAATTACCTCTATGAAATAGATGTATGTACACAAACGGTTTTGCATTTCAACACTTATTGTGAAATGGCTCTCCTCTTGACTTGCCCATGCGATGTTGTTTTTTTCTAGTATCCTGAAGTATAGATATCACTATAGCAACGTACACGCTTAAAATGATTTTTGATTTTTTTCATTATGACAATTTTTTTAACCATTTATTCAGTCGCAGGTTTCACTAAATCCCTTTTCTGATACATAAACCCCACAGGAACAGGCGAACTATTAAAAGGATATAGTTGTTACATTAGAACAAATTATTACCCTATCAATTGTTTATTGGCAGACAGGATATCCTGTAAAGAAATTTCAGCAATAACTTAATCTTTTTCTATCTTGTATTCTTGTCGGTAAATTTACACGTTGAGCCTTCTTAGCCTTTTTGTGATTCCAGAAACCCGTGAAAGAAGCAGTTGTAATCCCATTACTTGTAACACTAAACAGTGTTTAAAACGACTCCTCTGAACAGTCCTACATTAGCACTGGAGCTGGTTGTGGTGAGGTCAACACATTTGTACTCGAAACAACGTAACAATAAATTATTGATAGTTTCTTCACATACTTGTATATGTGCAGATAGTTAAATCTGTTTGCTCTGTGAGAGTTCGATATTCGGCATTGCCAAGTTCTACAAGCATACGAATGTACGTGAATGTGTTGTAAAAATCAAGTCAAAACTCTTTGTGCGTTACATTTCAAACCAAATACACGTTATAGTGGATATTCGTGTCTTAGAAGTAATGATACACAGAAAATACAGTTACATATCAGTATTTCCAAACCTGATAAGTATGCACGCCATCAATGTAAACCATGAATGGTTGACCTTTGTTACCTGGATATATACCACCACCACCCCAATTCACAAATTGTGACAAACTTGATCGGGAGGTCCGCTTGGTTGGTTATGTTCCAGTGTTTAGATTTTTAAAAAATGACTTGACTTTGCATGTGTTTGTGACGAGTGCCACCGATGGAGCTGGATACGCTCGCCTTTTCGCGAACACCTGTTGTCATCACTATTTGATAATTCATATGAGTGATTCAAAACACGTGCTCATGATGTAGTCGGAATCATACTATCGACTCTGCTTTCAGAAAAGATTGCTTATGAATATGGAAAGGGTTTTGTCGCCTTTATTTTATTCGACTTCGTTGAATGTTGCTCATTATTTATCAGCCAGTCTGGTTTCTCTGCTATTCCATGCTAGGTTATATACAGGCCGCCGTGATATAGCTGGAATATTTCTGTGGCTTAAAACAGCAAACAACATCTATTATATATTGGTCACAATCACAAACGCCTTCTTGAAGGTCAACCTGACAAACTGACATCCTACACGACACCATTAAAGCGATTGTTCTCGGATTAGTGGGAAGAACTATATATACCCAAAGTAATTTTTTCTTGATCAAGTATTCATTTCATCCTTTGATACGTGAACTAACGAATCCTGAGAGTTACCACGACCAATAAATGTTGTTTTTGCCTTCTTCAACAAGTATGGTTATTCTTTTCATAATCAATAAAGCTATTTCTAAGTTCTTAGGAAGTAAAGGGGACTTCGTGGCATGTTGGAAATTAACAAGATATCTCCGTTGAGAGGTTCTTAAATAGGAAGAGGTAAGACCAGGTCAATCTGAACCTAAGCTCTATAATTCTTCACCCTAATAGGAATAAAGGGATGCAGTGTAACCAATGAACTTACTGTTCTAGTGTGCGTTGAAAGGAATATATAAACAGTAACTACGAGTAACAAAATGACATGTCCTTCACCAAACGTCCATTGTGACCAGCTGCCGAGTCCAGTAAGCTTACGTTCTGAATACTTAATATAGGATAGGAAAGAGGGATTGCCCATTTGCGCATCGTATTTTTTTAATCCTTACACACTTTAATTCTAAAAAGGAGGTTTTAAATTGGATGGTGCCCTTTGTAGGAGTGATTTACAAAGAATCCTTTAGAGGGAGGATTTGATAACGTAAATCTTTGGACTAAGATAATGATCAGTGTGGAGGTTAGGTTACACAGTCAGATTTTATGACTAGTGATTGAAGATGTGCCCTATTTCCTCGTCAACGGTTTACTCATGGTTTGACTTAATGTTTGGAGTAGGTGGTAGAGGACCAGGTTAAGTATTCACACGATTCGTCATTGGTCGACGCTTCAGTGATTACATAGAGAATCTCACCCGAGTGTCTTTTGATATGAAATATATCAACACGAGTTGATAAAAGTGGGAAAACTCCGAGGCTTGCCGAGGATTTTTGCCACTTTTATCAACGAGTGTTGATATATTTGATATCAAAAGACACGAGGGTGAGATTTTATTTATCATCCAACATCATTCTTTCAACCTTTTCAATTTGTAGACAGTAATTAGCAGTGTCTTCAGTGTAAAAAGTAGCAGAGCCATTAGTGATGTCATTTGATTGTGACGTCATGGTAACCAGTGACGTCACAATGGTCTGCAAACCATTGTGATGTAATTTCATTGCAGCGATATCTACAGTGTAGATATCGCTTGATCTCATCCAAGCGTTGTTAAACTATGGCTTTGTTTACGCCAACTCTTACTTTTACATTTTGAGTTGATTGCATAAACACATGTCACTGTCGATGATTAGAAAGGATGGTGATGATGATGATGATTATCAATTCAACGGAATGAACGCCCGGTTGCCTATCGGTTAATGGAAATCTTACTCGGGGTGTATATGAGGGTGGGGAGGCAGGTGGGTGGGGTGTCGTATTGGGGTGATGTGTGGCGTCATGATATATGACATGTTTGCATGCGGATATTGTGTATCTGGATGTATGGATGTGTCTGCAGGTGTGGATTGTTAGGTTTGTGTGAGTGTGGTGTATTCTACGGAATATGTTGATGTTCTGTAAGGTGAGGTGAGGTGAGGTGAAATGGTGTTTAACGTCGCGTCCAAGATTATTGCACTTATATAGCGACGTGCATGTACGTGTGTGTGTGTGTGTGTGTGTTTGTGTGGCTGCTCGTACTAGTCCGGACTGATGCCGATTTATAGTGCTAGCTCACTGAGATACCATGCCGCAGTTTAACATGAATACCCCACTCAGACACAGTATACTGACTCCGAGCCGACCAGTCCTTGTTTTAGCCCCTTAAAGCCGAGCGCCAGGCAGGGTAACAACAAGTACCATCTTTTAACGTCTTTTGGTATGAAGCGGCCGGGGATCGAACCCCGGACCTTCCGCTCTCTGGGCGAACGCTCTACCACTAGACCACGGAGGCGGTTGGTGTTATGTAAGCATGGAATGAGTGTGTGTGTGTGTGTGTGTGTGTGTGTGTGTGTGTGTGTGTGTGTGTGTGTGTGTGTGTGTGTGTGTGTGTGTGTGTGTGTGTGTGTGTGTGTGAGAGAGAGAGAGAGTGAGTGTGCGGTGTGTGCTCTGCGGAATATGTTATGTAAGGATGGAATGGATGTGTGTGTGTGTGTTTGTGTGTATGTGTATGTGTGAGAGTGTGTGTGTGTGTGTTTGAGAGTGTTTGTGTTTATGTATGTGTCTCTCTCTGTGTGTGTTTGTGTGAGAGTGTAGGTGAGAGAGTGTGTGTGTGTGCATGTGTGTGAGTGTGAGTGGGTTTGTGTGTGTGAGAGAGAGTGTGTGTTTGTGTGTGTGCATGTGTGTGATAGAAAGAGTGCGTTCGTGTGAGCAAGACCGTATGTTTGTCTGTGTGTACATGTGTGTGTGAGAATGAGTGTGTTCGTGTGGGTTAGTGTGTGTGCATGTGTGTGTGAGAGAGTTTGTTTGTGTGAGAAAGAGTGTGTGTTTGTGTGTGTGTGAGAGTGCGTTTGTGTGAGAGAGAAAGTGTGTGTTTGTGTGTGCATGTGTGTGTGAGAAAGAGTGTGTTCGTGTGAGAGTGTGGGTTTGTGAGTGTGTTTGTGTGTTGTATCTATGTATTTACGTGAGTGTACATGTGTGTTATATTATTGTTGCATATCTCAGTAATGCGCAAAACATATGAAAACAAACTATACAAGTTGTCAGGCGTATTATTAATTATGTATAAATCACATATACACAGAGAGTAAGGGGAATTTTAGAAAAGTCGATTTAACAAGTTGAGGTAAGTATCAACCCGACACAAACAATTTGGACACATAAGGCTTGAGCCACTCTGGGGACACGAGGCTGTGTTAGTGCAGGGGAGAGTCACAGCCTGGATTGTGTTGCTACTCCAGAATCGATCCGCGCTGAATTATTCAGCACACTTCTCAGCTCAGCCCCCCATTGGGAGGATAGGGACGCACGAGTTTGGACAGCATCAATCAAACAGAACACTACATCGAGACACAGCAATATGTCTTCGTCCACTAACCCCATGAATTGTTAAACACCAATTGCATGAAAGTCATAGCATTTTGTACTGCGATTATGGCCCCTTGAGGCAAGAGTTTGAATACGACAACTGGGTATAATTAACGAGACGGTACAATGGAAACCGATTAAACGCAAGATTTAGCCGAAATATCTTTAGTGGTTCGAAAGATTTTATGTCCTAAATAGTCTTAATTCCTATATGTTCGCCCTGAAACTACCTAACTGAGCATAAAAGACGGGAGATTTATTATGAGGTATTAAAATTCTTGAAACGTTTAACATGCTCGACCATTGACACATACCTTGATAAATACTTCATGAATGACGCATACCCTTGCAGAACCTCAATTTCTGTAATTCAACGATTTTAATTAACATTTTCACATAGGAGGTCAAACCTAATAACGTATTCCTTTTCCAGAATGTCCTTGGTGTACGATATTCTTAATACAGAACAGAATTATGTAAATTAGAAACGAGTGATTGAGACTTTCACATAGTCAGAGTCTGCTTGCATTCATATTTTAGCATGAGGGCATACAGCCAACGGTGGTGAGATAGAGCAACATCTCACACATGTTAAATGTCTGCAGCTGCTCCGCGTCTACCATATGAACGTGAAAGGCTTTACAGATTACATGTTTACACATAACATGAATAATTGCTGAATCGGCGAATATTGAGTTGCAATAGCCTGCTTGAGGGAATGTGGTGTTTTACAGCTATCCTGTGATATCCCATGGTTGTTCATAGTTTTAATACAGAGTTTTTGAAAATACTTGTCCCTAATGAAGGCTACTATCCTCTGAAGTGTGTTAAAAAGGTAAAACAGTTAAAATATATATACATATTTCAAGTACAATTTTCATTGCATAATGGTTTTAAGTGCATTTTTAGATAAGTGTTCCCTCATGAATGTAACTGTTATCTGAAGTATGTTAAAACGTTAAAATATGTTTTGAAAAACTATACAATTTCAATTCCATCTTAAATCTTCAAGTTAATGAACTGTTTATATTTAAAACACAGGTTTTAAAGCAGAATGAAACAATTGGTATTCTTTACCTCAGAGCATAAGATTTGAAATTTCTTTATCCGCTGATGAACAGTGTATATTCCCCACCTCTGTGATCTACCATGCGCGGTTCCCTTACAATCGATTGATCGTATCAAAACCAATGTAAGTACTATCAAGGGAGCAAACATAGGTCGTGTGGCTGAGTTACAAACATAGCAGATCCTCGCCAACCGTACTCTGACTGCACTGAAGATAATTCTAAGTCTTCCTAATTTCGAAAGCTAGAAAATAGCCGGCTATATCGAGCAAGCTGTGCCTCGAAATTCCCTACCCCGAAGCATACTTAGAGAAGAAGGATAAACAAGCCCATCTTACAGTGAATTAATTTGCAAATAACAGCGTTCAGCGTTTGATATGTGAGCGCAGAAGCTGGTATTGTATATAAAGTTATCATAGAGAGTAGGGTATAATCAGTTGTCTCATTACATTCACAACAGGTCGTCTATTTTCCTCATGGTAACCGATGTTCATTCACCAACCAGACAATGAGTCGGATAGCCATTGCTCCTAGTCATCCTATCAGCATCAGGTAATGTGTATACGTGAATGAGTTACTATTTAAACAGCATAGGAGGAATAGCATGCTAACGATCCCTACAGATATCGACACATGTATATTACATACAATAGAGGCGTGTTATGTAGTTGATATGTACAACCCTTTGCATTTTTCAGGTTGTGGACTACACACAAAACTTTTGTGTTATATAATTGCTGTATACAAGTGCACATGTATTGTTGCATATGATATGCATAAGGATATTCAAGTAGATTGATATATATTTGGTACAACAGCGGTGTGTTATATTGGTATATACAACTCATTGCATATTTCAAGGTGCGTATAATACACATGACTGTTACATGTTCTAAACAACCAATTGCATGTATCCAGTAGTGGATTACACACGAAACATTTGTGTAATACAGTTGCCATATACAAGTAATTACACATACCATGTTGTAGGTGGAACGAGCCCTACAGATATTGACAAACGTATATTACATACAAAAGAGTGACTATAGGAAGTGACTATATACAACCAATTGCATATTTCCAGTTATGGATCTTCACACAAAACTAATGGGTTACAAATTATTTTAATAACCATTTGCAGTTTGTGGTTTGAACAATGCTCCAATTCCATTTGATATATATATTTCTTCATAAGCGCTGATGAAACTGACTGAATATAAGATAAATGCAGGTTGTAAAGTTCGTACCGTTACATAACGATACACGAGGTTGTGCATCAAAGTTTGATTTTGCACATACATACATGTACAGGGGGTTGTATCAAATGTACAAATGCCCAGATCTTAACCTTCTACAAAATATTAGAATTAATTTATTTTTATTGAAATGTATATTTATTCACAATAGTTTATACATGCTGTTTATCATTGAACCTTGAACCTTAACCTGCAAAATAATGATGCAAATTTTTTAAGCCAAATTAATCAACATCAGAGAGTTATCTTTCCTCAAAACCATCCCTCTTAGATGTCTTTGTACGCGTAGTTTCTATGTAATTGTGATAGATATGGTTGTTATCATGTACAGATTCCGTGTTCTGTCATTAACGTTACATCTGTGTGTCCATATTTGCCCATAAAACCTTATCAATGTGAAAAAATAATAGGGAACTTCATTTCATACAGTTGGAACGTTTTTGACAAAGATCATTATCTTTGCCTAGTTACTCAATGTCACAATCCCTATGTTAAGACACGTTCATCAGGCTAAAAGTCTGCAAAACATAAATGGGGCTCAGTATATTTCGGCGTTTATTACATGTGTTAAATGTGTATTTATGGTGTAATTCACCTTTGAACTATTCCTTGACTATCGTGCATGTTAGTGAATTAGTGGTGTGAGTTAGTGAGTTTACGCCGCTTTTAGCAATATTCCAGCAATATCACGGCGGGGGATGTCGAAAAAGGGCTCCACACATTGTTCAAACTTGGGCAATCGAACCCGGATCTTCGGTGTGATGAGCATACGCTTTATCCACACAGCTATCACTTCGCCCTCTTTTAAATATAAGGGATTATTACAAATATTATATTCTCAAATGGATTCCACCGCGCCACCTATGCTTGTCTAAAGAAGCGATTATATGGATCGGGTGGTCAGGCTCGGTGACTTGGGGCGTTGCTCATGATATCAATCACTGGTTTACCCGGTCCTGCTCGATTATGTCCAGCACACCGTCATATAGCTGGAATATTGCCGAGAGCGGTGTCAAACATCAAACAAAGACACACCAGTGATACAGAATTGTCAGTCTCTACAATTAAACATTCCTTGTGAACATCGTAAGTATATATGTATATTTTATTCAATCGGTGTCATATTCATATGATAGGTTATTGTTGAAGTCACTGTTACTACTGTTACTATACGCTCAGGGCTTTTAATTAAAGCGACAAACGCTTTCCATAATCATAAAAATTGTCGGTCAAAAGCAGAATCCTGAATACCATCAATGATCTTTTCTTATTACACACACATACATCCAACAGATCGATATATTTTAATTATTCATCCATATTCATATCACCTCTCTTGCGAAAGGTTATCACTGAACATGCTTCTGAGACAGAATAATACAAAGATGATATTTCCGCTGATGCAAAATTAATAACTCACGTAATAAACTTGACATAACCTTATCGAAGTAAAAGTGCCTTAAAATTTGGAATGACATTCTGTTACAAACCAATAGCTTAATATTCTGTTACCTTATCTATTACTACTATGAGAACTCTTGGCTTCTTCAGCAAGGGGTAATGTGCGCTCGGCGGGTCTACACAATGGTCCTCCGCGCCTTTAAATGTGCACGGTGCAACCGCGAAATTGAGCTGTCACTGTCAGCTGTCCCTTTGTAGGGTTTTGTCGGGTTGTAGGTCTAAATCCAAAAACTAATTTCCTTGGAGACAATTGCCTATTTCCCCCCATAACCGTGTGTAAATTGACTGTACAAGAAATTTGTACAAGTAGTTAATCACACCATGAATATTTTATAACAATGTGCAAAAAAAATGCATGTCCAAAAAGTTGCATCCTGTTCGATGTGAGATTGTGTCCCACCAAAATATCGTTTCTAATAACCTCTTGCCTTTGCCTGAAACCTTGTCATTTTGGGATCTTAAGTGCCAGGATTTCATACACACTCGCTCCCCCAACTTAGTCTTGTAACACTACTTCCGGGCTGCGGATACACTAAGGGAACTTAATACTTGAGTGCCTTCGAGAGGTCACGTGATCTGATTGCACGGCTATCGATTGGATCGTATGGGTCTCGCGCTCATCTCACGCTGCGCCGGAAGTGTCGGGCACTCTAATTCTTCAGTCATTGCACCGCTGATAAATAACGGATTGCGTGGACGAGCAGACGGAACCTAGTCACACGCAATAGAAGAACAAACGAGGAACTGAAAAAAAATGTTTAATGTTGACAACGTTCTGACCTGTCCAACTCAGGATTTTGATTTAGAGAAGCAGTTACATTCCGTGATAAGTTGATTTTTGGCTTGCTTTATTACATAATCATATGTTCCACCACATCGCCATTGAGAGGTTTCAATCATTGCTACTGCTAGTCATATTCTTGCATGTTGTTTAATCGTTGGGAATCCCCGGACGATGATTTTATAGCTAGGTCCAGGGGTTTTACGACTTGATTATTGCCTATAACTTCCTGGTCTTTCAAAATGATATATGATTAAAACTCTTAATCGCATTATAAAAATGAGTATTGACAGCATAAAATATTACTGTAGCAGACAATTATATAGAATCTGTGATGCCTTTGCACAAATATAACTGTTTTTCATTTCTTTACACAATTTTGGATACGAACTCTTTTTTCACAAGCAATCTCTTAATCGTGTTTAAGAACATAACAGCATATGGAACGTACAGTAATTATGTTTGTGTCCATAGACATATCTCTTTTAAATTTGTTACTGGCGGATTTACGTTGTTTAGTGTCCGATGTTTCAGATAATAAGATTTCTCTATGAACTAATCCTTTTTGGAAATATTGTGCAGTCCCTGAAAAAGAGATTTAGCATGGTGTCTCTACTAGTACATTAGTATCAGGCACAAGCCTCAAATCCCTGAATGGTGGTCTTTTTCTATCACTAGTGTCAAAGTTTGAATACAAGATGTGTTATAAAGTTTCGATTTTGATAGGAGACAGTCTTGATGTTGCATTCAATTAGTCTCAAAGCATGTTGCCATAAAACCTTGGGAAGAGTTCAGGGATGGTTGCTTGATATTGATTTGGATTACATGAAGCAAGGCGGTGAGAAATCCACCTAATTGCAGTCCTTTGGCAAAAACAGTCTCTTGAGAATTATTTGGAGACATTAGCAGGAGTGAGATTATGATTAAGCAGATCCTATGGTGACGATCACTCCGGCCCGTTGCAATTGCTTCAACAATTGCAAAACAACGACAACACAGTTGAGAGTCACTTAATTGTACACACACAACTGCTGAATAGCTATCGCCGATCATATTATTTTCCAGTCGCCAATTTCAAAGATGTAGGACAGATGTTTTTATCGTTCCAATCGATTGTTCAGGGCGTGTATCTAATTTCATTACAACTGACTGTTTAAAAGCAGGAGATAATTACCAGCATTGTAAATAACACCGTATCAATACAACGCGATCCCAGCCGACCCTAAGTCTTAAATTATAATGTTTCCGATATAGTAATGTGTATCTTCACGGATACAGGCCGGATGCTGGTATTTTTTGTGGTTTAAAGGACTCAAGGAGACACAGACAGGACCATTGACCGCTTAATCCATCAAGGCGCCCTGTATCACCGATCACTATTGTGTTACATGGACACTGTCCACCAAAAGCCTTTGTTGGAAAGACAATGGCTCATACAAAGGTTGCACATACGGCTTTTCGGGTTATAGTATAAGTGTCTAGGATGATGGAGTTCAATGTTCAAAGTAACATACACCAGACTACTCAAATCCAATATCTGGAACATCCTCACAGCGCCTTGGCTTAATGTAATGGTGCTGGAACCGTTTCAAAGGGGTTTTTTTCGGTGTAGGTATCTAAATTGCTGCACGTATTTGTTGGGTTACGATGACTTCTACTTTGAGTGAATTGCAGACTTCCTCAAGGCATAACGGCGTTCCCTAACGCACTTACCGAGCTGCGGCAGTACCACTAACATTCTACACATCTATTACACTAGTTCTTGGTCTTCCCCATAGTATTTCCACATGGACACAACAGCTATATATACCCAGGACATGCTCAAGCTGGCACCGGTTTGAAGCTAGACGCCTTAAATTATTGAGTAGATTCCCGACAACATTTTCGATAAAATGTAAAATTCCAAACGAAATAACAGGTTTCAAACTGTTACATATATAATGTTAATTGTACCCTCTGCAGAATTTTCTTTGGTTTCATCTTTTTCATTAACAAACCGTGCTCAAAACTTATGTTTGATTATTAATGATAGAAGAACACATTCCACCATCTAGGAGATTTAAGTTTTAGATATGATTTTTGCTGGTGTTATCACAAAAATGTAAAATTTGGAGCAATGACAAATCATTTTATCTTTAATATTGATTGTGGGTGCCATTGAAAATACAGCAGGTGTGCAATTTTCTCTTATCATTCGTGAATGCTACCGTATCAGGTTGTTGTCAATATAATGTTGAAGCGAATGCTTGTATTGTGATCCAGTGTGTTGGTTAAGATTCAATTAGAGAACAATAACATGGGGCACATATATTAACAATGCCATACAATACTTTATTACTCAGGGTTCAACTATACACTGCAACTAGTCTATGTTCCTCGTATAGTACATCATCACATTCCAATCAACACTTTTTCATTAAAATGAACCATTATTGAAAAATATCAATAGCACGGGAATTTGAAAAGCTTGATATTGTTCATCTGATACATAGTATAGAACCACATCATGAATTAGATGTAATGAAAAAAGCCATACCCGTTATTGAACAGCATCGGCTTATCAATGTAGTACTATGTTACAACATCAGTTATTTATGAACTGCTAACCATAAGCCATCTACTTTTAGCTTCTTCACGAGAATCTATTCAGGAATATGCATCAACGGTTTCATTGCGGTACAGACAAATTGCTAGACAAGTATATATTTAAACCATTTACCGTGTCACATAATCAGAAAAAATAGGATACATGTGTTTTCCTATTTCTTCCATCCGTTCACGTATTTTCCGATTCGTGTTATAAAGTCATATATTTGTCGCCATTTTTACCTAAGGATACGCTGAGCTGCCTTCAATTACACGATAGCGTGGGTTTCTCGGATGACTCAAGATTAGCATGGGAGAGGCTTCAAAAATCAATTATATACATTTTGAATTATACATAGAAACAGTGACACACACGCAACAAGAAACATGGGTAGATAGATTCATCTGCGGACACTGCTGTAATAGCATCAGACGAAGGCGTCTCAATATTTAAGCTAGAATAATGTACATTCTTGAGACTAATAGTTAATCGTCATGCAAGCAATTTTAACCCTTATTGTAGATTATTTTGCATGTGTAATATCATGGACATATTCATGATTAACTGAAACAACATACTCAGTTCTACTTCACAAAATCCCGAAGGTCACGCATAACCGTTATGAGTTTGCTTTTATACAGCTGGCCATAAAGCTTTTTTGACATGGCTGCTAAGTAAGAATTTTGAGATTTAGGCCAGGGTATAAATTAGCTGATTAAGGAAACTATAATCTGCTTGGAATTAAACACTATTCATAAGGTTAATCTTAGTCCACACACCCTGTACTACATAACAAAGCATCCACCGTCAAAGCCCCTCCCAGAACCATTAATTCTTCAGTAAAGGGGGAAGCAGAGAAAAAACATCTGTCGGTCAGGAACATAATTATAACATGATACCAACATTGTAACTGCGAGAGCTACTGGAAACACATGTCCCGATATGACCTGTATCCTCTGAAATACACAACAATGAACATTTACTGGAGTTATTCCTCCTCTAGTGATTCTGCTCAATTACGCCAATACTGTTTGTTGATAATTCACGTGCTCGATATGTATTTCGTCTATATATTCATATGTCTATTCTAACTGTTCATTGACTCTCATTTACCTTAGATGTACACAATTATCTATCGCACAAAGGTATTCAATACTAATTTATTCATCTGCAGCAGCTGTTAACACAATGTGTGTGTGTCATATGAAGTATCATATCCTTGTCACTTAATAGCTGCATATTTCATGATAAACTGTGTGAAGTTTGAAGTGTAAATGTAAAATATTTAACATGAGTGTTCAAAATAAAGGAATTAACAACCGCAAGCCAACGTGGAGTTAAAATCTGTCTAACAATGATCTACAGATAGTCGTCTGCAAGACAGACACTTCCCTGGACATATTAGAGCGTCGGATCCATGACTGTCATTTGTGTACGACCCCTCATCTGTCAGACACAGTGTGATTGCTATCACTGGTCTACTCTATCCGCCCACAGCACTGTATACTTTGATACACTTAATGCATCCCCAAGGAATGATGAAGTGGGCCGCAGTGATCGGGCGCTAAACGTCCATCCCTTGATTTCAGTTGCATCATGTTACATCAGTGAGTTGGGACAGTTATCTTGTTTTTGTGTCGGCGGACATTAACCGGTATTATAGTGAAACTGAGTAAAGTATGATAGTTATCTAGGATGATTTGTTTGGTCAGAGAAAAATCTTCAGAAAATGGAATCGAGCACTGTACATTTGTCATCAAACCCATTAACGCATTAAGTACTTAACCGTTTCAGACTGTTGTGTGGTACCAGAAAGCTGTGTAATCTATCAAGGATTAATGGCCATCATTTTCAAATATTAGGAACTCAACCTTACGTTTTTAAACTTTGATAATGAATATTGGCAAATGGACGAGGTAATAGTTGCTAAATCCGAACTGAAAGATGTAATTCTGTTTTGCTATAGCAAACAGTAATGCGATCCTATTAACACCGACAAAGCCTCGCTAGTGATGAAGCTAATTAGCAACAACCATTAAGACACATCAAAATGTTGCACAAACCACCACATAATTGTTGAAGAAGACAAACATTTTCACACATCTCTTGCCATTTGTTCCGAGTTGTCACACGCCACTGGCGCCATCGATTTTAGCCAATAAAGCAACAATTATTAGAGTCATGTGATGCATTTTGTATGAGCCGGAGTTCAAAGCCCCGATATCATTTATCTGATGTAATTTTCATCAAATGAAAATGCGGATGCCTTCCTTGGCTCATTAGTTTAAAGAGAGTGACTTTATAATAGTCCTCAAGGCTTTGGGGACTACTCTCCTGGACAGAATCATTCCGCTGACCGTGGAACCCCAAAGGATCTGGTGAATTATTCAAGCAGTCTGGATGAAGATGGGACCACGTCAATTACGTGTATTCTCAAGCAATAACAGCCTTATGTTGTATTATTTACCCAAGAATACCCGTAGTCGAGCAAGGTCTGTTCGTTTTCCACGCTTTCACCACCAAGTTCCAAATCACAAACCAACATCTATACCCACGTGAGTTGGACAAAGTATTAACCATACCCTACGTTTGAGTCACAAACCAAGATCTATATCCTCCAACAATAAGCCATACGTCTGAGATTAACATTCCACATCACTTATGGATAACACCGAACATATTTAATGAACAGAAAGTTGGATGTCTATCCGTCTCAAATTCTCAAACTGGCCAGCAAATAAATGTGACAACTACACACACCATAAACCTATGAGAAGTGCGGTAGAGTCATTTGAAGACACATTAACACAAATAGATAAGATTATCACAAACGATAGCTATTTAGTGTTACAGGGAATCCTCAGACATTGAAAATGTTAAATCTACAAACTCAAAGAGTGAAAGCCACATTACCCTGGCGGACAGAGCAAGCAACGCTGAACATATAGTGAACTAATACTAAACCATAGGAGTATGTCTGAAAACTAGCCCAAGCTCAGTAACTACTGTTTAACTGAAGGAACGTATGCCAGAAGACAACATAACTTAGCGTTACGGCGCCGTTGAACAATAACTGGTAACAATTCTCAACATTCGGAATCCGCATTACATCTCAATCCAATCTCAACTGAATAAAGACGACCACGACTGTAGCGATCTAATCTGGAGACATCCAAGTTAACACCGTCAAAGAAGTCCAGTAACCGCAATGTACAGCAGAGATATACACGATTGTGTGTACATGTGGCACTCCTACAGGCGATGGATGTTATGTTGCGATGTGTGTACAGAGTGAGACCTACCTTAACGTTAATCCATCCACAAGCACATGCTGCCACTCTCCATCCCTCCGCTTCTGCGTCCACGAGGGTCTTCATCCTTTCCCCCACTCCTCCGAGTGCGAATGCCGTTCGCGCTTACCCTCCCTCCCCTTCTGCGTCATCCGTTTTCATACCTGGCTCCTCACCTGAGCACGGCTCGAGTCAGCTGTCATGTTCTCGTCATCCAGGTACACTACCTCAGCACATCAAAGGACCCGTCAAGGTGCGCTTGCCCCGCCCTCTCGATGACCACTTGCAAGACACCTCACAAGGGGTTCTGATCAAATATATCCACAGTGAGCGTTTGACAACGATACACTCTTCTTACTCTTTACATTCCATCGTACCGAAATGACCACCGCAGAAAAAACGACTTTTGATTTTTATTAACCCTGTATGTGGAGGAACATCCATCTATAAAAGTCGTCTGCTAAAGCCTACTTGCTTCAATTGAGCACACTCTCGAGTCACGTGACAATCAAACGGTGCGTGGCTTCCACGCGCAGGTATATTGATCGCGGAGTCGGCTCTGAGAATGGCGGTGTGGCGCCTGATGCGATAACAAAGACTAAATGACGGAGCAAAATAAACTTGGGTATGAGCTGAATACATTCACGACCTTCCCTGACCTGCTTTCTGTAACAATCTGCAGCAATTCTTCCGATGCAATAAAACTGGAACTCGCACTAATTTCGCTGTCAAGTGCAGTTGTAACAAACGAAATTCTTCATAATTGACTTCCTTGGTAGAAAAATCAAGACTCGGCGGTTGGTCTTCTTGAGTGAAATTTATTTCCATCTTTCTCCCCTTTCCCCTTTGTTAGCCCTTAATGAGCGTCTAACACGAAGAGAGTCCTCGCCCAACACACCAAGGTTTAGCAATCAGAGGACCAACCCTGCAATATGGCATCGCTGGACAGGACACACAGACAGAGAGCGGTTATGAATACAAATAGAATCTAAATTCCCAGCTGATCTCGTTGAGCGGGTTTTGATGACATTTGCCAATGTCTTCAGTCTCAATGGGTCTTCTACGAGCCCTAGCCATCCCTCGAGCCTTTTCCCAACCAGAACTTCCAAACGTTGAGGGAAATGGCTCACAAGAAATGCACAAATGTCGCTTTTATTTCCCATAAGTCGAGAGAAAAGTCAACTGAAGTTCCTGAGATCCTTTCAAGCGTCAGGAAAGTCGTCCTCTTGATCAGCTGGTAGAATTCACGCTCCCTGGCTATAGCCTCCGCCCTTCAGGATCACAGAAATCATTTACAGACTGGTCTTGATGGATCTTTTTCTTCGCGTGGTCTCTGACAATGTGATGTTGCAGTGAAGGCTATAAGGACCTTGATAGGACGCTCAGTATGTGGGCAATTTCTAAAGAATATTCCAATTTGAGATCCCTAATTCCATTCTGTATTAAATACACACATGGTATACTGTATGGCCTTTTTCAATATTTAGTTATACACTGAATATTTTCAGTGCGTAATTCTGTTCTTTGCAGTTTAAAAAAACGAATCACAATATGAATATCACTTTAAACGAGTTGTCAATATGACGACTAATACAAATTTAACAAAACCCTGTCGATACAATATATTACTTACCATGTAATTGTGCATCCCTTGCTTTTCCCCATATTTTGGTACTTTCTGACGAACTTGCATATAAAGTTGACTTTTAACCATGGTTTTATTTGAACAGTTAAGTATAGGTTGTTATAAACAAACTCAATTGGTGACTTCTGTCAAGGATTTGTAAAATGCACAAAGATCTATATTAGTCAGGCTAAACATAGATGAGTACTTTTCAGAGTCTAGTTCCCATGAATATCTTCCCTTAAAGGGGTCAAGATAATGAAAATCTGCATATTACCTCACCAAAAGTAGAAGTTTGTCATCACTTCTCAATCATATATATATGCATGGACTGTCGTCTGAATATATATCATCACGCAAAGACATATTGTCAGACAGTGTCATATTGATCAGGGTTAAACATATTTCTAATCAAGACTGTGTTAATATTGACAAAAATTAATTGGTTTACACAAACACAATGCAAATCTTGTTTATTGTTGTCGACAATATACCAGTGTCATTATTATAAGGATCAATCATGCAGACATGTACAGTTTAGCATAAATCAAACCATCCATTGTTTTATTTTTAAACAACATTCTAGTCAATGCATTGCATGCATAACATATTTGTCAGTGTAACGATTATATAAAGCAAATTATATTAATATTTAATTATATACGGACAGAAAAATATGACTCATGATTTACAATCTGAGTGGAAGATTTATCATCGAAAACTGGCTCCCACAGGAGATATCGCTACACTGTAGATATCGCTGCAATGAAATTGCATTACAATGCTTTGCAGACCATTGTGACGTCACTGGTTACCATGACGTCACAATCAAATGACATCACTAATGGTTCTGCTACTGAAGCTGTTAACAGTACTTTTTATACTTAAGACACTGCTTATTACTGTCTATAAACTGAACAAGTTGGAAGAATAATGTTGGATGATTAATAAAATCTCACCCACTAGTCTTTTGATATCTAATATATCAACACTCATTAATAAAAGTGGAAAAAGTGGAGTTTTTCAACTTTTATCATCTTGTGTTGATATATTTGATGTCAAAAGACATTAGGGTGAAATTCTCTGAGTAAGCACTACATTGTATTTCTGTAGACGCCCATGTTTAAGAATAAGGACGACATAGAAAAAGATATGACTTTCGCGTCACTCGCAGCCGTCTGGAAATTGCGGCCAGGATGATAAACATTAACAGCACGGATTAGAAAGAGTTATATGACTCAATTTACAGAGAGGTCCGAGTTTGCAGTTAAGGAGGAGCGATATCATTCGAGGCGCAGTAGACCAAATGTTCAAAACGGTGCGTCGTAATATCTTTCGATGTGTATTAGACCCAGAGTTGAGAGCTCGGAGTCGTTGTATCATTCGAGGTGTAGAAGACCTAAAGTTGAGGGCTGAGGGTCGTTATATCTTTGAAAGTGCAGTTACGACAAAATATGAGTGTTATAGGTAGTTCCAACATTCCTGGTGCAGTCAGACCCAAAGGTCAGGAATATGGGTCGTTATATCATTCCAGGTGCAAATGACAAATGTTGAACGAGAAATTAACATGGCAAAACGTCGTTACTCTCTCATAGACATCCGTGTAGTACATGTATAATCATAAAACATATGAAACCAATATTTTACCTATGATAAATGGGTGGTCGTTGCACTCGATTGCACAGCGTGCATGTGAACATTTACCTAATATACGTATAAATATATAACCATTAACCGGTGTGGTTGGAGGAAAAAAAACACTACTTGTCTGAAAATAATGTAACTTAATTAGGAGATATTTACATTAGCGGCATTGGTACGAATATCAGTAAAATTTGTGAACACATACATACATACATACATACATACATACATACATACATACATACATACATACATATAAAATACACACATACATTTGTGAACACACATAAAATACACACATACATTTGTGAATACTTATATAAAATACACACTTAAATTTGTGTAAATACATAAAATGCACACATACACATGTGTACATATATCAAGTATACACACTTACATATGTGTACATACATACCAAACCATTTGTGGTATAAATACAAGCCACACTAACATCTATTGTATAACCAAGATACACACTAACATTTAAGATATAACAAAAAGAGACACTAATATTTATTGTATAACCACAAGAGTGAGTGAGTGAGTGAGGTTTTATGGGGCTTTTAGCAATATTCGAGCAATATCACGGCGGAGGACACCAGAAATGAGCTTCACACATTGCATATCCGCAAGAGACACTACCATTTATGGTATAACTACAAATCACACTGACATTTATCGTATTACCACAAGACACACTGACATTTATGGCATAACCCGCAGACACACTGACATTTATAGTATAACCACAAGACACACTGACATATATGGTATAACTTCAAGACACACTGACATTTATGGGATAACCACAAGACACACTGACATTTATAGTATAACCACAAGACACACTGATATTTATGGTATAACCACAAGACACACTGACATTTATAGTATAACCACAAGACACACTGACATTTATGGCATAACCACAAGATACACTGACATTTATGGTATAACCTCAAGACACACTGACATGGTATAACCACAAGACACACTGACATTTATGGCATCACCACAAGACACACTGACATTTATAGTATAACCACAAGACACACTGATATTTATGGTATAACCACAAGACACACTGATATTTATGACATAACCACAAGACACACTGACATTTATAGTATTACCACAAGACACACTGACATTTATGGCATAACCACAAGACACACCGACATTTATGGTATAACCGCAAGACATACTGACATTTATGGCATCACCACAAGACACACTGATATTTGTTGCATAACCGCAAAACACACCACGATCTGTTGTATAGTCACAAATAATACTTAAATGTCTGGAATAATCGCACTTCACATCTACATGTGTCGTGTACATATAAAAGACACAGACATGTGTGTTATAGCTAAAAAACACAAGCATATGCGGTACATATATTAAGCACTCTAACATTTAAGGTATAGCTATAAACCACTCTAATTGCAGTATAGCTGCAAAACACATATCACATACATAAACATATGTGATATTAATCTACATATTTACAAACCATTGTGACATATGTTTTCTGCATTCGTATGTTATCAAAATACACGCATGACGATCAATAAAATGTAGCGGGTGAATTAGTGTGTTTCAACACCCCTTTGTATTTAATGAACAACTAGGTTTGGGCGAATTGGCAGCAGTCCCAGGCAGTTTGATTAAGGGCTTGACATGCTTACTTTTTCGCGAACACCTGGTGTCATCACTGATTTTCAGTGATCCATTCATATAATTTTCACCGCTTTTTTGCTTTTACGCCCAGTGTAATCTGTTTCCGCGTATAGTCGAGCCATGTTATTCTCTGTCGTTGACGATGAATATTTTAAGTAAAAATACTTTGTTCTTCTGACAACTATACTTTTGTGTTGTACATTACCCAAAACACCAAAGCAATGTCTCAGTCTGACACAAATCACTCAATTCTACGTTAGAGCATAGTCCTTTTTTTAAACACGTTTACTTACACAGGTGTATTAACTATACCAAGAATACATACATGTAATACAAATATGATAGGCATAGTACTATGCCATGAGATGTACAGGTAGAAACTGGGTTAAAAGGTCATGGGACTCTACATAGAACATATACTCAGACATCAAGGACTGTTTCAATGTGCAAACACGCCGTCTAGTCGTTTGTATATGCATTGTGAAAAAAGTCTGGAGATGTATCAGCTTCCACTTTTGAACTTCCATTACAAAACAGGACTGTCATCCCAACTGTAAGATAATAGGATTACTGGCGAGGTATTACACCCACGCATGGGAATGTAAATGGGACTACATATTTATTCATGGGAAGAGACACAGAAGTACGAACCCAATGTCCAGCATATCCCATCTCCGCCAGAGTCAAGTAAATTATTAATCTGAGGTTTGTATCTATAGATTTTTTAGATGAATAATTGCTTCAATAATGGACCTCCTTCGTTCAAACACCTCCTTCAGGTGTGTTGGTGTTACACTTGTTGCAACTTTGTCACATGTCGACTACAAACAGGGGTACATTGAACACTTTTATTTACAGAAAGACGTTGTAGTGTTGTATTGCTATTTTACTTACACTGGTATTTTAGAGAAAACGAGTGGGGATGGGTGGGGTCAGAAAAGTGGTTAAAGCGTTCGCACGTAACGTGCATGTACGTAACGTCAAAATTATTCTTGTACTTTTAAGCTTTGGAAGTGTGTAGCCTTTGCTTTGAAAAATAATCAGTAGGATTTTATGATTCACAGGCCGATGAATTAACGTTTCAGCGGAGTATCTTCAGTTACCTTCATCAATAAACACAACAGGAATGTTATTTTCAATCCGAAATATAAGGGGAAACGTGCCATTCGTCTTGATTGACAGAAAAAAAATTAACAATTCAACATTTCCGGTCTTAAACAAGTCAATTACGCCCGTACATCTTGATATTGATCTCCTTGGTATAACAGGGGAAAATACAATTGTATTATCGCTGCACAAAAATAACTTGGTTGATTTCTTAATGAGATGTATGCGCTAGAAAACCTGGTAATCGCAAGTCACTTTGAATGTTCCGGTTTCTTTCCCATAACTACACAGTGTGAAACTCATCACTGATGATTTTCGACGTTATATGACTTCATTATTGCAAATTGACTCTGTATGAGTTGATCTGTCAAACCAAGAACTACTTGATATACTGGTCTAGTAGCATGGGCTTAGTCTCTTGATTTAATCTTAGCAAAACATCAGGAACTCATCATGCATCGTAAGTATCTGCGGTAGCATAATCCAAGGGCGAGATATATATCCCGAGGTCGCCAATGACTATGATGTCACAGACAAGGGGAGATAATTCTACGTCACTGCGCCCCCTTCGCAAAGCTTACATCAAACAAGGGACATAATCCGAGGCTGCAAACTCCCACAACGTGGCTTCGGATCAAAAGACCCACTGACTCAATTATCTGCAACTCTCCTGTCAAAAACCTATCGATTCTTAGGCGTCCGTGTTGCGAAAACTGAAACGCGGATATCTTCGTCCTTAAAAACCCCACTACATCATATGTTTGGTGTAGCTGGTTAAGATCAGGATAGAATAGCGGTACATGAGCTGAACTCGAAATATTACCCTTGTTGCCGCAGCCTGCTGGCAAGTATCCGATGCACAGCAGGAAGTGTCCTTGGCTGATATTTGTAATGAGGACTGTATATTCAGAGGGAAACAATTTCGGTAGGGATCACCCCTCGTTGTCAATTTGTGATGAATTTTTTTTTGTGTGTGTGTATGGGCATGTGAAAAAAGAGATTGGTTGTTATGTTTTCTGTCCTAATATCGATGTAAATGCTCACTGAAGTTAGAATATTTATTCATTACAATAATACTTTTTGGATTATTTAATTGGCGCTGGAGACTTCTATTCCTAGCAATAACCACACACAGATCCACAGAATCAAAACCTCATACATTCCCATATCCATATAGACAGATATACATGTACAAACACACCAGATAGGTAAAAAAAATGATCCGACTGAGTTTTTTCTTTCACGGCAAACAATGCGTAAAGCAATATCAAACAATCTTCTGATAAAGGATAGACACCAACACACGCATGTAAACACGTACACCAACATGCATTCATGCATACCGTCATTACAAACGTACCCAGTGCCCATGCATTCATAAATGTGCATGAGGAGGGCCAAAACAAAATGATAGAAGCCCCGAAGTGATGATAACAGAGCCGAGGAAGAACACAAGCCTCAAGGGAATGACATCACGCAATCAGACCAGCCAGTTGCGACTGATATAGGTCTCCAGTTGGTTCTCCCAACATGTAGATATATACATAACTAGACTAGAGGGATACAGGCACAGATATGATTTATTTAACTGCGTTATCTCCCGAAAATTCCGACACATTATATCATGATTATGGAATAATATGAAGTGACTAAAGGACGAAATGTGTGAGTTACTGCAAGGCTGTATCCATATAAAGTCACTTGATGGACACCAAAAGGAGAGTTAATACGATTTACTGCATAATATACCAGTTCAAAATTCTAAGTGTAGCTACTGAATATCTGTCGTGTTTATGAGTTTGAACTGAGTATCGGGGATGATGGAGCTATATTTCTGGACGGGTGTGTCAGCTGTAGCTGCGATGGCAAATTAGTAGTAGGTGCTGTTGGCGACGTTGGTGGCAGATGTCGTGGTTTTACAAACACTGAGTCTGTTGGCAGTCGTAGTAGTGTTAGCAGTTAAAAGGGAGTAGCCATGGCGGTTGCGGTGGCTTGCAGCTCTAGTATCAGTAGATGTAGGGATGGCATTACTGTATCTTGGTCGTCGTCGATGTAGTCATTGTAGAGATAGTAGTATCAATATTGAACGTGTGAGCAGATGGTTGTATGATATATGACTTGTACTCCACGAGGGCATAGGCAGTATATCAAAAGTAGGAACACTCACAATATAGACATATATACCAACACCGAATCTCCGTTAATCCATACACTAGAGTTTACTGTGAAATCCTCCGCATTGACACATGTCTGCATAAGCGAATAGATTGTATAACGCATTTTTTAATATGGAAACCTCATTTATACATAAGGTTTCCATATTAAAGGATTCGATGTAATTAATAATTGTAAATACATATATACTGAAAACATTATGCAAGCCAATCAAATATACAATTACGTATTTTATCTCAAACTTTCCATCCATAGTTGATATTATTTCATTCGGTCAGCCTCCAAACCCAGCAGAAAAATATCTTTTTCATTCGAGTTCTTCCTTTGTAAGTAACTCGAAACACTGTTTCAGCAGCAGGTGAGCTGAAGGCATCCCCGCCATGTTGTTCAGACGGCAGGGCTGGAGCAATATCACAACTCATAGGTACAGTAAAATCAATATTTGGTCACATTATGTCACGTCACTCCTTTCCAAGTCGGTTCAAACTGACGTTCTTTTGCCTGGTCAGTGTGGGAAGATTTCAAACCTCCGAGAAGCATAAGTATGCGGCTTCGTTATTGTTGGGGGTTCATGGACTGGGTCTGTTTATTAAAACAAATACGTCGCTCTTGCTACAGAATGTCAAATTCAAGTTAGTGAGTGGTTGGGATTCACGCCACTTTGAACTTACAGTATTTCAGCTGTATCACGGCGTGTCTGCTTAATGTAGGGGACAATTACAAAGAGTTGTAAGCCTTGTATGTTTACCATTTTCTCAAGACACAGGAACTGATGATATTATTGACAAACCAATGATCTAGATCAGGGCAAATATGGGATTCGAACCCGCGATCATAAATAAATACTTTGCACATAATTGCACGCCTAAAGGACGCAACGAATTACAGAGCCTTCTTCGACCACCCATGGATCACCCATGCTCCTGGCCATTACAAGCTAACAACTTGTCCAATATATTAAAGATCGGCTGTAATATTCTTAAAGACACACCTGAAGGACGCAACGAATTACAGAGCCTTCTTCGACCACCCATGGATCACCCATACTCCTGGCCAATACAAGCTAACAACTTGTCCAATATATTAAAGATCGGCTGTAATATTCTTAAAGACACACCTGAAGGACGCAACGAATTACAGAGCCTTCTTCGACCACCCATGGATCACCCATGCTCCTGGCCAATGCAAGCTAACAACTTGTCCAATATATTAAAGATCGGCTGTAATATTCTTAAAGACACACCTGAAGGACGCAACGAATTACAGAGCCTTCTTCGACCACCCATGGATCACCCATGCTCCTGGCCAATGCAAGCTAACAACTTGACATTGTCCAATATATTAAAGATCGGCTGTAATATTCTTAAAGACACACCTGAAGGACGCAACGAATTACAGAGCCTGCTTCGACCACCCATGGATCACCCATGCTCCTGGCCAATACAAGCTAACAACTTGTCCAATATATTAAAGATCGGCTGTAATATCCTTAAAGACAGACTTACCTACTATGGATCCGGTTAAATGTTTGATGTATGTTTTCACTTTGATGACATGGGAATATTCAAAATGTTATGACTGTCGAGAAGAGGTGGCTAATTTAAATACGATTTCCCTGTTATGGGCGGTCTTGACACCAGGTGTTCGCTATCGGCGTGAACATTTCCTGCTATACTGGAGCGAGTGTCGAGCGTGCGAGACAAGTGTTACAGGTAGCAGGGTTGATACAACATAATAGACTTAAGATAGTGGGCGCGCTAAGGCCGCTTTGTGGACCCAAAGCCATGGCAATAGTGGCTCTGTTTGACCATAAACATTCTACCAGCAATATTTCCAAAAAGAAATACCTCAGTCCAGGTCAGAGCGGTGTATGGAAAGAAAATGCAGAATATTCTTCTCGTATTATTCTTGTCGTATACAAGTAAGGACCACGTGCACCACTTTAGGATTGGAAGGTTATTCAGAGTAATAATACAAGAATGTAGCCACGCTGATCAATCTGAATATGCATTTCTTCTCTGATTTCTCTCAGCTGTGGAAATACATAGGAAATTCACTTTAGGAACATACTATGGTGCATAGGCAAGGTTTAAGGTATTTGAAAAAAAAGGCAACAAAACCCTTTCCGTATTCATAAGAACACTCTGCCCAAGCGGAGTCGATTGTCAATTCCGATCATATGATGAGCATGTGTCCATTAATCACCATCAAATAGTGATTATACTAGTTGTTCGCGACAAGGTGAGCGTCTCTTTCCCAAGCGTTGGCACCCGTCACAAACACATGAAAAAGCAAAACTACATACCAAAATGTAGGAAAATCCAATTCTGAAACAATGTTTGATATCTAATTTTAGACAATGATGTTGATGTTTAATGTTAAACTTAGGCTTTGTGCAAAGGACCAGAAATGGTACACATCGTCAATATTTTACGCCTCTCTTTGTTTTTCGCATAAATATGTACGTAGTGACATCAAAAATGTATTTGAACCTTTTAACCCAGAAATCGAAAATCGAACTCATATAGCCATAAAGATAAGATACAGTTTTAATAATTAACATTTCCTTCATTCACATATTTTTCACGGCCATTCAGTATTAATATTTTAATGTGCACGACGATCTGAAAATGGTCATTTGCTGGTGTGGGCCGGTGTAGCAGACTAGTATAATGTGTCTAATCACAATGTGTCTAATCAGAGCGTGTTGTGTGAGTTGGAATTAATTGTTGAAACCAGTCTTCAATCAACGATACCAGGTGAACGTGCAAACCGGATGTTTTACTGTTGAAGGGAAAACCTCACCCTCTCATTCAAATCTTGCAATATTTGGAATGGTTTCCGATTTATCACCTCAAATTATCTCTGACATTGATTATTTCTGACAATACATTTATGTTTCAGGATCGATGTACACGTGTATAGTATGACGCGCAGAGATAACGAGAATACGCACATGAAAGCAAGACTAAAGAGCGTCGGGTCTGTTTATCTTAGGGCAATATCCAGACTGTCAGTGAATGGTGACACTCAGTTCCATCACGCTTTGACAAAATCAACAACGATGTCTTCATCTATAAACAATCCCCAACTTCTGAAACATTAGCATCAACTCTTAGAAGTTAAGTTGAAGATGGTAATATAAAATATTCATAATGTCAACATAAACAGCTGGCAAGCCCATGAGACTTGTCAACACCTTGTCATCTGGATACAACAGAATCCGTCCTTGCGGTACCACTGTCGTTATTTGGTGTTGTGCCATGACGTCTATACTTAGTGCAGGGCGGTGTTAATCTGATAAATCTCTAATTGTAGTCCCTTGATGCGCGATTTCTTCATCCTTTCTTCCATCGCTCTCGCGCCTTTTCCCCATGTCCTGTTACCCTCTTTGTGTTTTCGGCGTCATGATCAGTCCATGCAATTCATCGTCTTTCCTTCCTGTCGTCTCTTTCATCCGTGGTATTTTTCTCCCAAGGATCATGCGTTCATCAAAAGCGATGGGGAAGCTTTAAGTGGTCAAAGCTGAAATCCCGGACATGATTTCCCAAAGGTATAATGTTCACTGTCCCAACGTATAATGTCTTGTATATTATGTGAAAACCCCCTTTATTCCCTCCCTCACCCACTCAGTCACTCACTCATACAATATTTATCCTTCTACATAGTTTTATTCTCACTTCGCCAAATCCATCCACAAACGCCTCCATGTTGTCTCCCAAAGAATGTTCTAACTCAATAAAATGACAGAAAAGAGATAGCAGCGTCCTATCTAAACCCAAGAGTCTTCTGGTTGAATGGGATTTATGACTATGGTACAGTTTCCGCAGCAATTTTTAAATGTTTGTTTCACCAAAAGATGAAAGGGTTATTAATAAATGATGAAGTAAACAAGATAAACGTAATGTATCATCTGGTCACAGGTGGTACAAGAAACACATACTTAAAATGTATGTCAATGACTAGAATGTATGTTTTCATTTGCGGAAATAGAGGAGTTATTGAGTGCTAAGTTTAAAAGTAGAGTGTCCCTCCTTGGTCCTTGTTCACATCCTCACCGCGGACGGCCCCCTTCTAGCCCGTCTGGAACTATAAATGAAAGATCGAAATGTAGTGTTCAAGTTGGAGACAAATTACACCAGTGCTTTGGAATTGACGCCAAGCCTCCATCAGGCAAATTGAGCCGTCATGAAATTTTCATTGAATCCACACTAGGGTACAATGTTTGTTGTTTTATGGTAGAGGGAACGCCAGTGATAGCAGGCCTGGATTAGACTGGTGTTGTGTGTGTCGTCCCTTAAGGGGGACTCAGCTTGACACGTGAGAAGAACGCTAGAACAATTAGTTCCTCTCAGACGGACGGGGTTGCAAAGAGGAGTTGACTTGCTGTACATGTTAAAAATGGTTGCGGCAATGTCGGGTTGTAATTGTTGCGTTATGAAGCCGGAAGGTACTGTTTGTACTGCTATGGTATTCTGACTAAACGAGGGATGGGCTTGGTATAGAATCGATGTAAATGGTAACGATAAGTAATGTATGGGAATAGAATGAATGTATTTTATTCGATGACACGCCGACACGTTTTGGTCGTGATACCGACCCAGACATGCAAACCGTAGGAGTTTCATTATATATTGAAGATCAAGTAAGTGGCACTATCGTGGGTACATGTCATGTAAATAGTTGTTATGTATGGGGATGTAAAGCTCATGGTTTATACATACCCACTCTCATCTAACACAGACGGTTAAATCAATATACAAATGCATGTGTCTTCGGGAAATGCGTAATGTGGAAACGACGCTAGCTGTTGTACAACTGCTTGCGAGGATTAAATACGAATGTAAAGCATATGTGCTATGATGTTATTTTCTTAACCATACGTGCACTTTATTCATGAATTGTAGAATCGGATTAGGTCATTGAAGCCATTGTTGTTTTACCTAACTTGACGTGGTGTCAGCAGCATCAGACAACTGTGGAACCAAGACGTGTTTGTTGGTTTGTTTGTTGTTTAACGCCAAACTCAGCAATATTCTAGCAAAATGACGGCGGTCTGTAAATAATCAAGTCTGGCCCAAACATCATGAGCATCGAAGCACGCAATTGTTTAATGCCACTCTCAGCAATATTCCAGCTATATGACGTCGGCTTGTAAATAATCGAGTCTGGATCGGACAGTCCAGTGATTAATACCATGAACATCGATCTACGCAAATGGGATACGATGACATACATCAACAAGTCAGCGAGCCCGACCCCCCGACCCCGTTAGTCGTCTTTTACAAGGTCAGGGAAACTATATAACCAGTAATCCCAAAGCAAACACAGGATGTAAACACTGAACGTGATGTAAATGATCAATTAGATCAATCATGCACAAACATGAAATGTCCTTTGCAATTCAACGAACATTCTTTTTGACGATACTGACAGATAACATCGATTACACGTATGTAGGTCTTTTGGTATGATGCGACCAGGGGAACTTAGAGCGACACTGAACCTTGCGCTCTCCTAGCAGACGCTCTATTCATAAGACCACGGATACGTTCTACTCATTTGTACGTGGCTGTATATAATTAATTGTAAACATCGGCTTCATCCGTATATTATGAAATCCGTGAGTTTGTTACTGCATTATCCCGACAAGATAACGTGGCCCGTGAAGATCTGGGTTAGAATAGGTCTTCAGCAACCCATACTTACCGTTAAAGGCGACTATGCTTGTCATAAGAGGCGACTAACGGGATCGGGTGGTCAGGCTCGCTGACTTGGTTGATGCATGTCATCGTATCCTTATTGCGAGGGACGATGCTCATGATATCAATCACTGGAGTGTCTGTTCCAGACTCGATTATTTACAGACCGCCGTCATATAGCTGGAATATTGCTAAGTGCGGCGCTAAACAACAAACAAACAAACAAACAACAAGATAACGGCTGTTTGAAAATAATTGAGTCTTTGCAAGGTGACACACTGTAACACCAGATCCTCATTCGTCGGCTTTCACGACGAACATAATACAATATATATATGCATCCTCTCCAGGAATCCCACGGTGGATGTTAAATCGAAAGTATTACAGTGAAACCCCTTTAGTCAGGAAACCCCGATAATCCGGAAACCCCGTTAATCCGTAAACATCTTTAATCCGGAAGTCCGGACATCATGTAACCCCTTTGAAACCCCGTTCATCCGGAAACCCCGTTAGCCCAGCGACTTCGTTAGTCCTCAAACCGAAGTTTGTTAATTCGTACGATTTAAGCTGAAACGGTACAATCCGGAGCAACGGGGATTTGCAGTATTGTAAACATAAGCCACTTTATTAAGCCCATCCTTTGTATGAGATTACTTAGGAATGAGGACAGAAGAAGAACATTTGAGGAAAGATAGACACTTACAGTAAGAAGGGTGAGTGTCTGGCTGAGGGTCAGCATATCTTTAAAAAATATTTAAGTCATATCACGGCGCGTCAGATTAATTTTGCAATAAAGCCCATATTGACACAAGTCATTACCGTTTATCACTTTGATGATGCATAGGTTCGATGCTGACGGAGGTAAGGTGAGGTGAAGTGAAATGGGGTTTAACGTCGCGTCCAAGATTATCTCACTTATATAGCGACGTGCATGTACGTGTGTGTGTTTGTGTGGCTGCTTGTATCAGTCCGGACTGATGCCGATTTATAATGCTAGCTCACTGAGATACCATGCCGCAGTTTAACGTGAATACCCCACTCAGACATAGTATACTGACTCCGAGCCGACCAGTCCTTGTTTTAGCCCCTTAATGTCGAGCGCCAGACAGGGTAACAACAAGTACCATCTTTTAACGTCTTTTGGTATGACGCGGTCGGGAATCGAACCTTCCGCTCTCCGGGCGGACGCTCTACCACTAGACCACGGAGGCGGTCGACGGAGGTAAGAGCTAAGGGAGACAGCTCTGTAGTGAGAAGAAAAAGGATGGGTAAGAGGTAGTCGATAAGAAGAACATCTCTTGACATAAAGAATAAAGACGAAGAGGGGAAGAAGAGAAGATACATCGACAGGCATAAGATGCAACGATTTGAGAGAGCGCGAGAGGATAAGGAGAGAAAAATCATTTTAGAAATTCAAGCACCAGAAGCTATGCACCGTTAGTTTTCTTTACACACCATTAATTGAGCCAATGTTGTGTTCATTCATGCACTGCTGTCGAACAAAACACATAATTCTGTGGTTAGAAATGGTTAAGTGAACACGAAAATCGGTTCAGCGACCCATATTACTTCTGGCGCAAATTAGCTCCCGCGAAGTCCATTCAGAATGCGCGGCGCTGGCCAATGTGCAGATATACAACCCGTGCATTATGGGGTCGCAGGCAGACACTGGTGGTGACAAAGGTCGTCGATGACACCACCACAACCAGTCGAGAATCTCACTGCGAGTCTGATGAACTGGGCGGATATTGGCAGCCGGCAATTGGAACCAAGTATTGATGTGCCCATAGAAATACCAAACAGTCGTTCAACTTCCGAGCAATTACTAAAATTACTTGAAAATTACAAGCAGCGTTAATTAGGTACAGTCTCATTTGCCACACGTGAAAGCTTGCAACAGTAGGGCATTTCGCGCATCCCTGCGCCAAGGCGTTTCTCCTTTACAAAAAAACTGTTGTAGAGAAACAGTCTTGCGTTGGTGTAGCTGTTATACCTTGTGTTGATAATGTCAGTGGGGAAGATACTCAAAGAGTAATGTTGTATGTGATTAGTGCACAGCGTTGTGATTAACAGGTGGATCATTTGCAATGATCCATTACGTTGGCTGATATTAGTTTCTCGACTGTCACCTATCAGATGTATGCACGTAAGAAACATGTTAGCTGTTGTCTGTGTTTGGTGGTTGACATATACGGTCCGTGGTGATTGGTATCAATTGGCTGAATGTCTCAAATACATGTTGCAGAAGCGACATTTCAGATAGCAGTTGGGCGACATGTCAGATAGCAGTTGGCCGACATGTCAGATAGCAGTTGGCCGACATGTCAGATAGCAGTTGGCCGACATGTCAGATAGCAGCTGGCCGACATGTCAGATAGCAGTTGGCCGACATGTCAGATAGCAGTTGGGCGACAAGTCAGATAGCAGTTGGCCGACATGTCAGATAGCAGTTAGCCGACATGTCAGATAGCAGTTAGCCGACATGTCAGATAGAAGTTGGCTGACATGTCAGATAGCAGCTGGCCGACATGTCAGATAGCAGTTGGCCGACATGTCAGATAGCAGCTGGCCGACATGTCAGATAGCAGTTGGCCGACATGTCAGATAGCAGTTGGGCGACAAGTCAGATAGCAGTTGGCCGACATGTCAGATAGCAGTTAGCCGACATGTCAGATAGCAGTTAGCCGACATGTCAGATAGAAGTTGGCTGACATGTCAGATAGCAGCTGGCCGACATGTCAGATAGCAGTTGGGCGACATGTCAGATAGCAGTTGGCTGAAATGTTATGGCAGTTGGCCGACATGTCAGATAGCAGCTGGCCGACATGTCAGATAGCAGCTGGCCGACATGTCAGATAGCAGTTGGCCGACATGTCAGATAGCAGCTGGCCGACATGTCATATAGCAGCTGGCTGACATGTCAGATAGCAGCTGGCTGACCTGTCATATAGCAGTTGGGTGACATGTCACATAGCAGTTGGCCGACATGTCACATTGCTACTGGCCGACATGTCACATTGCTAGTTGCCGACATGTCAGATAGCAGCTGGCTGACAAGTCACATAGCAGTTGGCTGACAGGTCACATAGCAGTTGGCCGACATGTCACATTGCAGCTGGCTGACATGTCAGATAGCAGCTGGCCGACATGTCAGATAGCAGTTGGGCGACATGTCAGATAGCAGTTGGCTGAAATGTTATAGCAGTTGGCCGACATGTCACATTGCTACTTGCCGACATGTCACATAGCAGCTGGCCGACATGTCAGATAGCAGTTGGGCGACATGTCAGATAGCAGCTGGCTGAAATGTGAGATACTAGTTGACAGAATATCAGATAGCAGTTGGTAATCCACTGCCGTCGACAGTTTTCAGTGGCATTTGTAATTCAGGGCTTGATAGATATTATATTCATCTTGTCAAATATCTCATCTGGTGAATCAGATATAAAACAATAGATATACCCTTCCTATGTAATAATTATATATTTCTCAATGAATAAACATAGTTATTTCTGCTGTGTGGCGAAAATCTTGTGTTCCTCATTTTCATAAATTAAAATGATCCCTCTTTAAAATGTAGAGACCTTTTACGGATGGCTATTTAGCATAACGATGGAACACAATTGTGTTCCGTTGACTGTTATATAAACTAAGTGTCTGATAATTTACTGAATACAGTGTCACCACTTTCACACTTCGATGTTTTCATTTCTGGCAGCATTCCCAGTGAAAATATCAACTTTTCGTTTTCACTCCATACATAAACATGACGATGGCCCAGACAGTATAACATTATTTCCCTAAACACCACAGTGGCATATGTAAATGCAGTATCTCTGTGACACATTTCTGAAAAGGTAGAAGCTATTATTGACAGAGACACGAATACCCCTTCCGAGATATCACCATTCACCATAATGAAATGACTAAGAGATGTCGAGGTCATGACTCCAAGTCAGTGTTGTCACAAGGTTGAAGGATGACAGACATACCACCATTTTCAGTTTTGTCAAATTATGCACAAAATATAATGCTAGTAGTCAAAGCCATTGTTCATAATCCTTCATGTGTATTTGGAGGCACGGGTTCCCTAGACGTGAGCAGTCGTCTGAGGTGTAGCACTTGGCTGAGCAGGGTTGCGTTACCAGAATCCTATGGTCGTGGTTTCGAATCCCAAATTTGACCTGATTACTAATCATTGTTTGTTAGCATCGTGGATAGCAGCAGTGATGAACGTCTAAAATCTGCTTCACTTTGGGTTCACTCCCCCGAAATTACCCTGACACGGCGTGTTATAAGTGAAATACTGCTTACAGCGACGTCAAGGCAAACTCCTTCATTTCATATTGTAATCGACCTGCAATAAATATTTGTTTTTAAAAAAACTAACTATATTTGCCTCAGCTTTGCCACGCGGTATGAGCAGCTTTTGACTTCACTCTGGAAACCGAAGTCATGTCCTTTCCTCTTATGCCAAAACTCCTTTAAATTAGAACAAAGAGAGATATTGCTGCGTCTTACAAATGTACCACCAAATCCCTGTCTCAAAGATTAACCATGATCCTTAATACATTCAAGGGGGGCACGGGTGGCCTAGTCCTCTAAGGCGCCGCGATTCGCTGTGCAGAGTTGCGTCCCTTGGGCACGCCAGAAACCTATGATTGTGGGTTCGAATCCCGATTCGCCCAGATTATGTTTCTAGGTTTGTCAGCACCATACTCGTGCTCGTGGGTTTCACCGAAGTGGTAAACGTCGGAGACCTGCATCAGTTCTGGCTTTCCTCCCACATTAAGCTGACACACTGCAATATGACTGGAATACTGTTAAAAGCGGCGTTAAACCCAACTCACCCACTCACTCACTCACTAATACATTCAAGGAAGGACTTTCTTTGTGCTCACCGAAAGTATTTGAGACAAGTGGAATTAATATATTGTCGTTTCTCAAAAACTCAAAGGATATGCTTGAATTTGTGTGATCTCAGAAAAGAAACAAGTTCAATTATGTCAAAGCATTTGACTTTTCAGCTTTGCACACCACTCGAAAATATTAAGGGAAAACATTAATTCCTTGATCCTATGGGCAGTCGTAACTAACGCCGGAGACCATGCATATAGTTACACAACTATCGTCAAACTTACAGCAAGCAATTGTCAAAAATGAAGCAAATGCCTTCTGATGGTACCTGAGAAAGCAACATGTGAAATGCTGGACTTTTTTCATGTAACATTTGGCCCGTGAAGATCCGGGGTAGTGGTCAGGCCCAGTGACGGTTGTTTGCATGTCGTCGTGCACAGCTGGCATGGATCATTGTCCATGGAGCAGGTGCACCTGTAATGGGATTGTCTGGTCCAGATTTGATTATTTACAGGCCACCATCTAATAGGTGAAATATAAAAATATTAATAACTGACTGTCCATTTAATTCCCATTTATTGCGTCTTCTTTTTATCCGACCCGTGAAGATCTGGGATAGAATAGGTCTTCAGCAACCCTGCGACTATGCTTGTCGTAAGAGGTGACTAACGGGATCGGGTGGTCAGGCTCACTCACTTGGTTAATGCATGTCATCGATCCCAAATGCGTGGATCGATGCTCATGATGTCAATCACTGGATTGTCTGGTCCAGACTCGATTATTTACAGACCGCCGTCATATAGCTGGAATATTGCTGAGTGCGGCGTTAAACAACAAACCAAACCAAAAAATCATGTAACTTTTACGTGAAATTTTGAGAGAACATTTAGGCAAGAAGCAGGCATCCCCAAGGGCACCAGTTGTGCCCCCCTCCTTGCTGATCTGCTTCTTTACGCATACGAAACAAAACAATTGGCTTGCCTTTGCATTTGTTTGTGAAGGCTACATACAGTGGGACAGGATACGCTCACCTTTTAGCGAACACCTGGTGTCACCACTATTTGATAGGTGAGGTGAGGCGAAATGGGGTTTAACGTCGCGCTCTATTGCACTTATACAGCGACGTGCATGCACGTGTGTGTGTGTGTCTGTGTGTGTGTGGCTGCTTGTACTAGCCAGCACTAATGCTGATTTATAGTGCTAGCTCACTGAGATACCATGCCGCAGTTTAACATGAATACCCCACTCAGACACAGTATACTGACTCCGAGCCGACCAGTCCTTGTTTTAGCCCCTTAATGCCGAGCGCCAAACAGGGTAACAACAAGTACCATCTTTTAACGTCTTTTGGCATGACGCGGTCGGGGATCGAATCCCGGACCTTCCGCTCTCCGGGCGGACGCTCTACCACTAGACCACGGAGGCGGTCCTATTTGATAGCGATTTAGAATATATGCTTACACAACCACGAAAGCCAAACTATTGAAATTGCCTTTAGGGGACTGACAATGACTGTATACAATATGGATTCAGTCACTGTGTAATGAGCTCGGTACATGTGGATTCTCGCTGACTTGGTTGATGCATGTCATCGATCCCAATTGCGTGGATCGGTGCTCATGATATTAATCACTGGATTGTCTCGTCCGGACTCGATTATTTACAGATCGCCGTCATAGAGTTCGAATATTGCTGAGTGAGGCGTTAAACAACAAACCAACCAACATGTGGATTCGGTTAATGAACATTATGACTATGTTTCTCCTGATTTTGACTTTTTAAGACATACATGTTCGCTCTTTTTTTAAACAGGGAATATAATTTTTAAAACAAACCTACATGACAAGTAGTTCCAGAGTCTGGTTTACATGAGCAATAGAAACATTAGTTTTAATTGCTAACTACTTGTACATGTACTTGCCAACCACACTCTGTATATCACTTGCTTGATAACGGTGTTAGAACCTACACTGAAACGTCGCTCTTAATTGTAATAAAGAAGTTGTTCATCCATAAATTCTTATCCTTACTTATTACTCCAACTTCTAAATGCCTATCAAAGAAGTTATGAGTTTTAATGTATGTTTACACTACCTATTTGAGCCAGTGCAAATACAGGCGAGGTACGTTAGGTTTCTCTGGTCAGCAAGAAACAAAGAAAATTACGACCTTACAGAGTCACGAAAATCAAGACTAATCATTTGTGATTAATCAGAAGTAAATGACCTTGCTATATTCATGAACATACTCTATCTCAATTAGGTACAGAGCTGTATAAATGCATATAAATGCTCCATACAAGGAGTATTTGGTTGGTTTACTGACCATTATTTCGGAAGCATCTGTTGTAAAGCTGCAGTGCCTTGAATCACTGTTCCGGCCTAGTCATGTTGTTCCGATAGTTCAACACATAAAACTCGCATTAATGCTAACCTCTGGCTTATCCTGGGCTATCCCAGGGGTTATAAGAAGTTGATGATCGTTTCTCCAAATTGGCGCTAACTACAATACGACTCAAGATTTCAGCATGTGCTAATAAGATTGATTGATATAGAGTTGGGCAAGGTACAGGCCAAATTGTTTAATTCCGATTGGTAAGGAACTATTTCCCTTTGCAAGCCCAGGATGCACTGGCTGACGATTCAGTTTATGGATCGTATATTAACTGATGGATTTCTTGCGCACTGACTTACATTATGTTTGAGTAGCCTGTTTGGATTGTTCTGGATTTTATCTGAATATTTATAACGTCAACCAAGAGAAAAGCCCTATTATCTGCCGAAACAGATTCCATTTGATGTAAACGAAAAATTGGATGATTTGATCACTGAAAATCAGTGATGACACCCGGTGTTCACGGAAAGGGTATGTATGAACTCCCCTACCGCTAGCGTCTGGAACAACAACGCCAAGGCTTTTTGGGCTGTGTGTGGGTGGGGTGGGGGGTGGGGGGTGTTGGGTGGGGCTGGGGGTATGCATTTGTTACATTTCAAATATAATGCAAGTGACAGCCCGTTTGTAGTGATTTCTAAAATGGCGTGATATCCGTATCTTTTTTACAATTCTAAACTTTAAAAAAAACCACTCTCTGTTTCCACAAACTCGGTAAATATTTAAGATGAAAATCGTAAAGATTAATATCAACGGGACAAATAAAGATATACGGACTATTTGTTCCAGTTAAGTGACAACGATCATTCAAACAGCAACTGCTGGCGATAAAGTACAAGTGGTTTATCGTCATGGCCTACGTGAATACAATCTGAATGTATTGGGTTTTTTCATGACAGAACTAGTGATGAAATACAGTTTGCAGTCCAATAATAGCTACTTTCTATGGCATCACAAATATAAAATCGTTTTTCACTATTAGTGTTGTTTTACACGTTCAGGTAAAACACCTTTCATTGTCCCACTTTCGTAAGCCGTCGTCTGAATGAAAAGTAAACGGAAGTAGATTTACCTTATTCCCTGAGTGTATGTCTAGTTATCAGAGCACGATTGTCGTAATGGAATTTTGTTCGCAACTAGGCCAAGCATTGACAGGTTGTTTTCATAGTGATAAGGAACTATATATACATCGACGGCTCTGATGGTTGAAGATGAACCAAGACATAATTCATCATCGCTGGCATTTCAAACATGTCTTAACAGCTCTTCAGTGCTTAATGACAAATCAACACCTTTGCCTCAAATCAATAATACAAATTTAAACCCCGAAGAGCCATTGCAGATTCCAATTATAAAAAATACTCCTAATTTCTAGGAAAATAACGTCGTGTTTATCGATAATCCAGCCTTCATTTAGAATACACAGCTACAGGGTGATGTTTTAGGGGTCTTCCGTTTTAACTACTCATAAATTTAGCTCTCTACACCTAAGTAGTGATGCTTTCCTTGGAATCAACATCAATATCCCAAAGTTGCTTTACTAGCTCTTGAGAGGTTATTAAGCTAATCCATATAGTAAGCTCTGCAATTGATCGACTCCGTGTTCTCAATAACGATAATCAGAAGTTTTAGACGGCACGTAGCGTTGATAGAGCTGATGGAGAGTGGGGTAGCAAATGTGATAATAATTGTTAGTTTTGTGATACGTGTATCAAAGATGACAAAGTGAATTAACTGTAATGACCATCAAAATCAATTTAAATATGGATTAGATGGGTTTTGCGAGGCTGGTTATTGGATTTTATCCACAAATGAAAGGTGAAAATATCCCCGATGGTCGGAATAATGCGAAATATGATAGTGTCTGGTCTTCATGACTTGGGCACAGATGGTAAATTTTAATACCAGTACAACAAATGGATTTGCTCTGTTTTCATCATGTGGCTTCACACCATCAGAGAACTCTACTGGAGTTACACTCGATGCTCTGTTTGGTTTGGTACAACTGTCAGACTGGAAGTTCTATACTATGGTCATATTTAATCTTAATGAGCACATTTAAGTTGTGATGTTCATGCAGTAACAGTTAAAGGTTAACAGTTAACAGTTTATTGTGTTGCATCCTGTAATGCAATGGCATAATTTAAACGGTGTAAACATTGTAATACATATATTTGCCCCGTAGTAAGCACCTGGTGTCTGTTGAATATACCATGTAAATATTCTCTTTCTTTATATGTAAAATCTGTTATTCATATTTACAAGAAATTTCGTCCTTAAATAATTTGAAAGATAATAAAAAGTGCCCGACGAGGAAAAGATATGATTGCTATATTTTATTATTATTATCATTATTAGCATTATCATTCATATAACATTATCAAACATCCGAATATATATATATATATATATATATATATATATATATATATATATACGTTATTCGGATGCTTGTGTTGTTGAGGAAGACTCGTGGGGTGGTCCGAGCATGATGGTGTGGGGTGGAATTGGTCTTGCGCAGAGGGTTGACCCTGTGGTCTTCCAGATCATCGGTCCAGGGAGAGGCAATGGTGTTACAGCAGCTCGGTACATTGATCAAGTCTTGAGACCACACGCCATACCTCATTTGGCACGTTGCCACAACCACAAGTTTCAGCATGATAACGTCCGTGCCCACACTGCGAGAGCAACAAGACACTTCCTCCAGCAGAATAACATCAGAACCATGCAGTCGCCTGCCCTCAGTCCCGATTTAAATCCCATTGTGCACCTGTGGGACGAGATTCAAAGACGCCTGAATGACGCCCGACCAAGGCCGACAACTGCAGCTGAACTGCGTCAGGCGTTCAACAGAGTGTTTGATCAAGTGCCTATGACCTTCATCAACCGCCTCATCCATTCCAAGTATCCACGTTGCACGGCAGTTATCAATGCACATGGCGGACACACGAGACTTGTGATGCCATTTTCTCAGAGACTTTAAGAACATTTGACACTTTAGTTTCAACCTTGATGATCAGTTATGCCAAGTTTTTGATGATCAGTTATGCCAAGTTTCATCTTTTTAATATGTCTCAAAGTATGTTTACAGTGTTTGGACAAATAAGGTCTCTCATAAATCTACCCATGGTGACGTTTCGTTTGCGGTTCAGTTTCTATGTATGTATGTATGTATGTATGTATGTATGTATGTATGTATGTATGTATGTATGTATGTATGTATGTATGTATGTATGTATGTATGTATGTATGTATGTATGTATGTATGTATGTATGTATGTATATATATAATATACTAATCACCATAAAATCGTGACCTGTTGTCAAGAAATAGCAATATTAAAGATAAACCTTCTTATATTGTGGCTCCAAGCACATATTGCCTTGAGTTCATATCATTAGAACTACACGTAAATAACTCCTTATCACTTCTTTCAGTGGCATTTAGAAGTTGGTGTGATGAAGTAAGACAAGTTCTATGGATGAACAACTTCTTTATTACAATGCGTGCGACGTTTCGGTGTAGATCCTAACACCTTTATCAAGCAAGTGATGGATAGTGCTAAACAACATAGGTATATATACTTATTAACATCAATTTTTATACAGTAAATTGATTGATAGACACAGAGTGCTGATTAAGATAATTGGAAGCCAGTAGATGACTAATGGACACAGAGTCAGCAAGCAGACTGATAGAGATGATTATAAACATTGATGTTAATAAGTATATATACCTATGTTGTTTAGCACTATTCATCACTTGCTTGATAAAGGTGTTAGGATCTACACCGAAACGTCACACTAATTGTAATAAAGAAGTTGTTCATCCAAAGAACTTTCTTACTTCAACTCCTTATCACCTTAGCGCAACCTGAAATCATCTCGTTTGATGTCATATTTCCACCTGACATTTTTCGTTTGGAAGGCCAAGATATATCACCGACAGATCTGTGTAAGCTGCTTTTGTTAGATGCAGTGTTGAACAATAGAAAAAACATGCATACACTGACGAAAGACGTTTTATTTCACTTAGTCAGGCGGTTTACTTTCGTACAAAAATATTTTCGAGGGAAATTAGTTATCTTGGAAACCATCTTCAAAAAATATTTTCCGATTGGCTGGAAACCCACTCTTCGTATGTAATTCGCATCTGTTAAGTTCGGATCATAAATATTTCACTGTTGATAATGTTAGAAGTAGTTATAGTAATAACTTTGACTTCACTAAAGAGTTTTGTAACTTTATCTCGAAGTTGACATATGCCACATTGACAGCTTAGAGAAGCATTTCATATAGCGGTGAGTAATTCTCCTTGATATATCTATCTATATCTTCAAACAATGATCCAACATCGCTGTAAAGATACATTACAATTTGAACCAGTTGTTCATCCGATTCTGTACCTTTTTATCCAATTATAAATGGTAATCTTTATTTACAAATATAATAACGTGAGTACACATGAGTAAAAACATGGGGAGATATATAAATAATTGATGAACTTCATCAGCAAAAGTGAAGATGGGGTGAAAATTTACATGACATTACATCAATATTTCTATATTCTTTTCCCTGATTGGGTGTTACTAGTATTTATTTTGTTATTTAGATGTTAGCTGTCTCCTATCATCCTAATACAGCTCATTTGCTTGCAAACAACAATTTCACTGACAAGGTTGATCAAGGTTATATCATTCAAGGCTTCGGTAAAAAGCTTTCCAAACGTTTTATGATAACCATATTGATGTTGAGGGTGTTTTCAATTTGACGCATCAGGGACTACAATGATGCAAATACAATTCCCTACTTTAACTTTTTCCATTTGTGTTCCCGTGTTTTTCAAGTGAACACTTGACTTGCCTTTGGTGTTTGTGACGGGTGCCCCCGGTGAGGCAGGATACGCTTACCTGTTCGCGAACACCTGATACCATCGCTATGTGATTCATAAACACATGCTCATGATATAGTCGGAATCGTGATATCGAGAATCCTTGTGAATATGGAAAGGATCTTTTGGGAAACGAATCCCATTATTCGATTCTAAACCTGGTAAAGGGGAGGTAATTACTTAGGCGATGTTTTAGTGTAACCTTCAATAAGGGGAGATAACTCCAGTTGGACTTGCCCATCTATTATGTGCATGCTACAAGGGGCATTGTGACTTTTAAATGTGTTGTAGGTTGCATTGTGTTGATAACCGCCATGCTTGCAGCTGTGAAGGCTACAGAATGTACTTTTATGGAAAGCGTTTTGTTTCTTTCATTTACATATGTGATTGAATTTGTATAAAGTTCCAACTTCAGACCATATACATCAACTTTGATTTGAGATTCCAAAAAGATAATGAGTCTTTTTTGTATATGCAATTTCCAATCTGCACATTTTTGTTCTATTACATACCATATATAAATTATTTAACCTAAAAAAGGATATCAGCATTTTAAAAGTAATACAACTTTTGATATACCCTTTTTGGAAATTTTCTAAATAATATTCACTCAGGCCGTTCCTCAGATAACTCCTTTGCTGTGGGCCGTGATACGGGCTTCATCCCACATAAATTGCTTGGTTTGACGCCCTTGAAAAAGTCCCTTCTGCTCACTCTGCTCGATGTCATTGAAGTCGACTTCTTCTCATATATTAAACTATGTTTTTAAATCCAAAATGAAGGATTAATCTCACACCTTCTTAAGAATCATTGGTACATGCCTCATCTCACGTTACACCTTTGTTATGAATCCTTAATATTGATCTAATCTCATGTTAAACATTGTTATGAATCCTTAATATTGATCTAATCTCATGTTAAACATTGTTATGAATCCTCAATATTGATCTCATCTCATGTTAAACATTGTTATGAATCCTCAATATTGATCTAATCTCAAGTTAAAACTTTGTTATGAATCCTTAATATGGATCTAATCTCAAGTTAAAACTTTGTTATGAATCCTTAATATTGATCTAATCTCACATTAAGCGTTTCTTAGGAATCCTTGATACATGCCTCATCACACGATACACCTTTGTTATGAATCTTTAATATTGATCTCATCTCATGTTAAACATTGTTATGAATCCTTAATATGGATCTAATCTCAAGTTAAAACTTTGTTATGAATCCTTAATATGGATCTAATCTCAAGTTAAAACTTTGTTATGAATCCTTAATATGGATCTAATCTCACATTAAGCATTTCTTGGGAATCCTTGAAACATGCCTCATCACACGATACACCTTTTTTATGAATCCTTAATAATGATCTCATCTTACATTAAGCGTTTCTTAGGAATCCTTGATACATGCCTCATCACACGATACACCTTTGTTATGAATCCTTAATATTGATCTCATCTCATGTTAAACATTGTTATGAATCCTTAATATGGATCTAATCTCAAGTTAAAACTTTGTTATGAATCCTTAATATGGATCTAATCTCAAGTTAAAACTTTGTTATGAATCCTTAATATGGATCTAATCTCACATTAAGCATTTCTTGGGAATCCTTGAAACATGCCTCATCACACGATACACCTTTTTTATGAATCCTTAATAATGATCTCATCTTACATTAAGCGTTTCTTAGGAATCCTTGATACATGCCTCATCACACGATACACCTTTGTTATGAATCCTTAATATTGATCTCATCTCATGTTAAACATTGTTATGAATCCTTAATATGGATCTAATCTCAAGTTAAAACTTTGTTATGAATCCTTAATATGGATCTAATCTCAAGTTAAAACTTTGTTATGAATCCTTAATATGGATCTAATCTCATATTAAGCATTTCTTAGGAACCCTTGATACATGCCTCATCACACGATACACCTTTTTTAGGAATCCTTAATATTGATCTCATCTCATGTTAAAACTTTGTTATGAATCCTTAATATTGATCTCATCTCATGTTAAAACTTTGTTATGAATCCTTAATATAGATCTAATATCACATTAAGCATTTCTTAAGAACCCTTGATGCAGGCCTCACCTCACTTTAACCTTTGTTATTGAATATTAATAACGACCTCAACTAACAGGACAACTCTGTTAAATGTTAAATGCAATTGTGATAACTTCAAAAGGCCTCTGTTACATGCATTAAGAACCTCAACGTGCGAAATGTTACATGCAAGTAGAATTTTTAAAAGGACTATGTTGTAGAACAATACCAACTGCAGAGGGACAGTTACATCATATACACTGAGAACGCCCAATTGTTATTGTATGTTTCATAAGGACAATAAGTTGTGCGTGTAATAGTATTTTACAGAGCGTTGCTTCTTGCAAGTACCGATACATACAATACATACCGTACGATCTTACATAGATTATACATATAATAAGTATGAATATTATAGCCCAATGTCGGCATTAAATATCACAAGACTTTTAAGCTGCTATGTATTGATCCATCTACTTAATTGCCGTAGATTATTAAGTATGGCAACATTCAAACTGTTACTTCCACACAACGCCGTGTACTACCAACAGAGCCGAATATTCTAATGTTTTAATTCCTGTGCAATCATGGTCAATGTGCATCAATAGGTGTTTTCTGTAGACTTCTGGTGTCCCCCGCCGTGATATTGCTGGAATATTGCTAAAAGCGGCGTAAAACCATACTCACTCACTCACTCACTCTGTAGACTTGTTGCATCCATTTCTAATTTCATGTGAAAGACACATATATATGACAACTTTAAACTGTGAAGACCCATATAATCCCACTGAAGCAGCCATCGTGCTTCAATAGTTGCCCAACAATACAAATGTCAACCTTATTATTACACAGTCCTCATTTCACGTTATTCAGCTAGACATCTAACAACCTTTTGCCTCCCCTGTTGAGTCTTGTATTACAAGCGACGTTAAGATCGAAGCAATTCTGCTAATGGTTATATACTTCTAAAAACACTGTCTGAGACTTAAAGGAATCAAATAGGGACACATATTTTGTGGGCTTGATAGAATGATACCAGCATGATTTCAGACAAAAGGGACCGACAACTCCATATTCTGAGGATGAGGTGGTGGGTAGAGGGGTGGAGTGAGTTGAAGAACGATTGCGCTCGGTCACTTTTTCACGATATTCCTCACAACACATTTTCAGCGACACTATATATGTTGAGGAGTTAAATCTGAGACAACATTATTATTATTATTATTATTATTATTATTATTATTATTATTATTATATTTCTTGTTACATTAAATGATCGGCCCCAACATGGCATCAAACCAATCGATATACAATCCAGAATGCCGTAAGAAGAGTTGGGTAGAAGCGTACATGACAGCAGTCACTCAATGTGAAACTGTGTTGCTAAAATACTTTAAAATTTACAATCATCACGACGATAATCCTCATGTTTGAATCTTCCAGATTCGCGTTACCGTTTCAAGCTCAAGACAAATGGGAGCGACAAAACCATTACCATATTCATAAGGAATTTCTGCTAAGATCAGAGTCGATTTTACGATTCCCACCATAAAACAAACATGGGCGTATACTTTCTATTGTCCGGCTGTTTACATGCATACATTTGAGAATTCACCCGCTTTGTCTCATGTACATTTATAGCGCATACATGGAGATGTGCCGGACATAATGCCAGAAAGGCATTCACCCGCATCCCTTCTATAATTTTTCATAAATTTATGTGAATATTAATTTAACCGTTTCCAACAGACAAGAGCAATACACTAAACTTTTTAATTCACTTAAGCATATTAAGAATTAAGAGTAGATGCGGGATGAAATCTCATCATATTTCTCTTTGAAGAAGAGATATATTTGAATGAACCCGATAAGACTTCACATCTATTGTAATCCTCGATTTAGGTCGTACGCTATACATGGGGCGGCATTAAATTAATGAATAACTTTAAAATCAGCTGTATAGAAAATCTATTCATAACATACCTTGCTACTGAGAAACAATCTCCTAGCGGTGAAAAATATGGTCAAGCGTGAGTATCCAGATACCTCAAAAGGGCTACACTGCAAGTAATCAATGAGAACTGAAAATTTAAAAACATGAAATCCTAAAAAATGAATGCACGAAGGTTGTTTTTGAAAATGAAAGCAAGTAAGTGTTTGTTTGTTTTTTTAGGCCTAGACAATCTGCACTACAGATGCTAATAATGCCCTCTTGCCAGCAGTGCCAGAGGCTGTACGGGTTTTGTCAAAGAGAATCCGTCTTTCTGATTGCTAAAAGGCCAATGTTTTGCTGTCAGTTCGCACACAAGGATACATGGCGTGTTCTGTTGTTAAATTAACCCAAATCCTCAAGGAGTTTCACTTCACAAGGAACATATTTCGGTAGCTCTGTCGTATTAGTTTGTGTAATTTTATCATTTCGTTCTGTGTATTAAAATGATACAATTGAATTTAGATTTCTTTTGTTTCAATCCTTTTCTTTTCAAAATGCCTTTCCCGTTGTTCTGCATTTGATATTTCGTTTGCTAGTTGTTCGCTTGTTATGAATCCTTGAACGGAAACCGCGTAAACGCGTAGTCCTGAAAACCATCGAATTAGAGCCATGCTATCTTCCAAGAACATTAATAATTATATGGTAAACACAATTATGTATTAGTATCTAGTCTTTGAAAGGCATTTAGAAGTGATACACACGAGGAAGAGTATTTGTGGATGCCAACTTCTTTATTATGAGGAACGCAACTTACTCCTTCATTAGGTGAATGAATGCTATGAGGCAGTGGGAATATATATATACATGTAAGAACAACAAAAGTAATACGATAATAAAAGGTGAAAACATAATAAGGGAAGCCACCAGATAGTATACAAATATATGCCCTCTGCCTTATAGCATTCATTCACCTGATGAAGGAGTAAGTATATATTCCGAAACGTTTTGTTCCTCATAATAAAGACGTTGACATCCATAAATTCTCTTTATCATTAGTAATTCCATAAAATTGCATATATTGTACAAACTCCGCCCCATGACGGAGTCCTACAGACTCACTCACACACGCGTGTAAATACAGTATTCATTTAAACCCCTTTCGAGAACAGTTTATGTCTTGATGTTAATGCAGATGTCTGCTCATGAATTGTCATATTGTACGTGGAATGCAAATTAGGAATTCACAACGGTGAAGCATGTGTTAGGTGGGATGAGATGCAAGGTAATTCGGGTATATTGCAATTTAAACCGTCAACGCCAGAGAATAACCAGTTTCTTCGACGAAACAAATTCCTTAATGCGCGTTTAAGGCAAAATAGCCATGACACTTATCTCAATGGATCACTGTAAATCAGTTGAATAGATCGATGCTCATGATGCCACTAGATTGTCTCGATTATTTACAGACAAAACAAACAAACAAGCTTCATCATGAAAGACTTCATCCAAAACTTTATACATTCGAGTATCTCAATCATGTCTCATCCATATTTATGTTTCTTTTGAATATTCCAATGATGCCTGGGGATTGTATTGGAGCCATTATTATTGATGTTGATTGTTTAGACCTTATGTACATAGGTTTATCATTGCGCAAATTACTCCTGTGTGTGATGTGAGATGGGATGAAGTTGCACGTCGTTGCCGGGTGATTGGTAGTTTTGTCTGTCATCACAGATCGAAATAGTAGCACGCTAATCATTCTCTGTCTTGTGCTCCTTGGGTTTCACAATATTAAACCCATTGCAAGTGTACAACAAGACATATAATTGCTTTCAGTATTCAAAGGTACGTAAAATTAGAGCGTCCATCACCAATGGCGACGATACCAACATGTATATAAGCCGCCATCGTAATTAAATCATTATTGTAATAGGTATTGTATTAATAATCATTAATTATAGTTGTATTAAGTAATTATAGTTGTATAGTTGTAAAAGGAAAAGGAAATCCACAAAGTTAAGAAATCTGTCAAAGTGTGGCAACGTATTTGACGATATGTATTTCCATCAAGCCGGACCATTTTTTGTAAGCACCTAACTAAATGGCTGCACTATAAATATTCAGACAAGGAAGCTAGACGATTAGTTGCCAGGAAGAAACTGACACTTTGTCAGCTTCCTTCCGGCGATGGTAAAAAAAAAGTGCAATTACTCTTATACGAAATGTGTCCGAAAAGTGAACCATCGTAATGTAATAAACGTATGACAAGCAAAGATTCTGTTCAGTAATATTATCCGCTGGTTTATTAACGCATACCTCCGCTGCGCAGAATTGCGTTCCTTGGGCACGCCAGAAACCTATGTTGGCATCATGTTCTCATAGGGATGCTCTTTTACATATACTAACGTTACATTAGGTATTCCTTCTACATACATACTGTATCTAAAACATTGTTAATATGAAAATTTTGTCTTTATCTAACACACTTAAATGACGTTTTGTTTGAATGTAAAACGTCATATTATATGATCATAAAACAAGCATATAATACACGGTTTAAATAACAGCAACAAAACCCTTTCCATATTCATCAGAAATATCTACCAGAGTCCATTGTGCGATTCCCACTATAACATGTTTATGAATCACTATCAAAAAGTGATGACACCGTGTGTTCGCGTTAATGTAAGCGTATCCTGCACCACCGGTGTCACCCATCACAAACACATTCAAAGGCAAGTCAAACATGTATTTTATGTGAAAAAAACATACACCATGTCATTTATTTAATTGCATAATTCTGCATATGCTTGCGTTCAATATATTTATTATAGTCAGACTGTATGCACGATTCAGCAGTAAATGCTAAAGTATTTTCAGTTTCTAGCTAATTATTTATTTCCACTGCTTTATCCAAAGCATGGGGTTCTTCACAGCGGCTTCAAAGGCGGCTGTTTTGAAGAGCCTGATAAATATAATAAGATCCATTAAGCTGGCATTGGGGTATTACCGGTCACAGGATACTCTGGGGGATGTTTTACTAAAACTGAAATACTTTCAAAAAGCCTTTTTTTGCGCTGACCACCGTTCCCGTATGTGCGCTTCTGTGCCTGCTTGGCTAACGATTGCCATCTTAAGCTGTCGATACACGCTCAGACATAAGGTAGCTGCCCTGTGGCAGTGACCTCCCTTGAAACGAGATTCTCGTTTAGCATGTCACGTGACTAACCCCTCCCCAGTCATCGCAAGCTGAGAGTGTTTCTCATGTTCTTGAATTAGTGCCTTAGGGAAAACGGAATTGAATCGTTCTAGAGTCATTAACTTTGCTTGGTAGCACTGATCTGGATTGTGGAATTTAGATCTGAGAAAAGAGAAATATTACTTTACCATTAGAATATCGATTACAGGAGGGAGTTTAGAGCGTTATTCTACTTTAATCAAATTATTTTTAGAGGTAGAATACGCTTATTTCTTTGTAAGGTTCATCTTGTGAGAATGCTATTATACGTGATGTAACTATGGTGCACGTATCTTTTTCGTTGACACATATTTCGTAGAAGATAAAAAGTATTCATCCATTACACCAGAAAAACACATTTGATTCTATCATATTATTGATTGTGTACAATTGAGTAATGGGGCTATCGTTTACCTTACTTTAGTTATTCATATCAACGCCATAAAAGCTGAAACGTAAATACTGTTATATGGGGTGTACACAAATTTGAGTCAATATCCATATTAGGCAATACACTGTTAATCCAGATTGTAAGAAGTGTTATTCTTAATCTCACAACATTGTTAATCTATACACACTGACCGTTTTAGTTATTTTTAAAACAGTTTCTATTTTGATAATTTGATAACACACCAGAAAATATATATGTTTGTGACCATGTAGATGTACATATATGTCTGCTCGGCGTACGTTTCTAATTATGCAAATATGTTCAAGCCAAAGTCGTGAGCTATCCAACAACACCAAGAAACCAAGTGTTACATTTAATAATTTATGCAGTAAAAATCATAATCCTAAATACCTTAGGAATTCATATTTATCGTGTAATGGTACACGGCAGACGTTCTAAACAATTTAATTTGATACATGTATCGTGTGATTCATAGCTTATATGTAGAATAGCTAAAATAGCCATTGGCGACGAATTTAATGTGTCTGCATTTATTAGGTTTTGGAGAAGTGTCGTTGGAAAACATATCAAAACTAGTAAATTGTATATTATACTGAGGGAAAAAACAGAACCGGTAGAACGTGTAAGAGAACTTACATGTTTACGGTTAACTCATAGGCATGCATACACATGCACACGCACGCACGTGTGCGCGCACACACACACGCACACACACATGCACACACATGCGCACACACACACATGAGGACGAGGCAAATATTTCGAGTGTTTCAGATCCAAAGTATACCCTCGGTCCCTTTAGTTGGGATAATAGGATATTTGACAGTATTTCATCCCGAACGGACCATTACACTGTGTGTGTGTCAGTAAATGGACGAGACAAGTCTGTAAACAGAGCATGTTTATTCCTTTTTTTAAAACGCATACCAGGTGTTCATGGTAGAGTGTTCTTCCCAACCTATACCACTGACGCGAGTGAAGGACTAGGTAACAAAATACGTTTCATCATTACAATCACCATACGCTATAGAATCACTGTCTTGTATAAAACTATATGACGTCATGTGCTTAACACGTCACAATTGCCTCTGTTTCACCTAATCGAGAATCCACTGGAGGGCGTAATGCGGATCTCATAATGTCACAAAAAATATTTTACATGTATAAATCTCTGTAACTTGTGAACGTTGATATAAATTCGTAACTGGTGTCTTTTGCACGATTTTTGAACTACACGTTTGTGAACAGCCCTGGATCTTTCGGTCTCGGAAAGAACATTCAGTTCCATGCCTATCATAAACTCCCACAAACACGTACTGACACAAACAACCCATGATATCTGTCAAGTTTGTTTAAAGAAATAGTAGTACTTAAAATGTTGTTTAAGTGGCATTTGAACCTGAAGAAAATAGTTCAAAGACCAAACGGGAGCATGGGTGGGCGAGGCGTCTAAGGCGCCGCAGTTTCCCTGAGCAGTGCCAAAAACATTTAATCGTTGGTTCGAACCCAGTTCGCACTCATTGTGTTTTTATGTTTGCCAGCACTTTACATCGCTCCTGCGTTTCACCAAAGTGGTAAAGGTCTACGACCTGCATCACTTCGGGCTTTCTCCAGAACAAAACTGACAAATCAGTATCCTATATGACTGAAATAATGTTCAAACCGGCTTAAAATAAAACGCACTCAATGGAACACATAAAACGCCAACGCCAAAGAATGGTCAGTCTCGATTATCTGATTATCTGCGGAAAAAGATTCCAAACCAGCGATGACACAAGGTGTCCGCGAAAAGGGTAAGCCTGTGTAAACAATATCGCGTGTATTTCAGAAGTCGTTCTCAATGAGATCATTAGACTATAGGTACAAGTACGATTTACGTGATTGCACTTTCGACATTGACGTCCCCCCAATGAACAAAATTCATTCTCTCGAAGACAAACGAGCGAACCAGAGGGAAAAAAACCATAAACAGGATTATATTTGTAGTTTTACAAAGGCAGCAACATTCATATACATAAATAACAATTCATGCATGATGCAAAAACTACTTAATTGCACTTGCAAACAAGCAGCTAACGACATATTTCTACAAACATGGTATGCAAATAAGCCACAAATCCATTTCAATATTCACAAGACATTTTGGCTAAGTCCGTTGTGCGATTACGACTCCATCATCAGCATGTGTTTATGAATCAATATCAATTAGAGATGATACCGCAAGAATCGAGACCGATGGCACCCGTCGCAAACACATGCCAAGGCAAGTCAAGTGTTCAACTGACGGAAGGGTGAAACATATGGTACAAGTCCAAATAGGCCATCATTTTGGTCACTGCGACATAATAAAATACATGCAATCAAGAAACTATATCATCATATAATGTCTTCGTTTTTCATTTATTTGACGTCATAATTTCGTTATTGTGTCGGTTTGTGTACATTGAGTGACATGTGTCTACAGCGTGAGTGAAAAGCAGATGATTCAAAACATTTGAATAATGTAGACTGACGTTTTTAGTTTCTCTGGAAATATGTTAGGATAGGTGAGGTGAGGTGAAATTGGGTTTAACGTCGCGGATTAAGATTATTGCTCTTATATAGCGACGTGCATGCACGTGTGTGTGGCTGTTTGTACTAGTCCGGACTGATGCCGATTTATGGTGCCAGCACACTGACATAACATGCCGCAGTTTTAACATGAATACCACACTCAGACACAGTATACTGACTCCGAGCCGACCAGTCCTTGTTTTAGCCAAACAGGGTAACTATCTTTTAACGTCTTTTGGTATGACGCGGCCGGGGATCGAACCCCGGACCTTCCGCGTTTCGGGCGGACACTCTACCACTAGACCACGGAGGCGGTCTGTCAGGATAGAGAGCACATGGGGTGAGTATAGCTCTATACTTGTTTGAAGAATAACTTTAAATTAACGAGGTGAGAATGGTTTTATAAATGGACATATCGTGAAATAATACAGCTCCCATTTCATTCTTGCTAACGGCTGGGTTTCCTAAAACAGTGTTGCGATTGGCATGGATGGTTTTTTTCCGAAGCTGAAAGAGATTTTGCTTTTGTCGCATACATATTGGATTACAATAAATAGCCAAAAGTATTTTTTCACAAGTTCAGTCCTCGCAATGGAATGGCTCTTTTGTATTAATTATTTGCCATTTTCGCTAATGTGAGCATTGTATGGTTTTTAATGGGTTGAAACGCCGTCGAATAGTTCTCGTCAGCCGTTCATTGGTACATAATGATTTTATAATGGTAAGATGGCCGTTTTTTATTCCTCTTGAGACAAAATAAAATGATTTAGAACGACACAAACGTGTGTAATCCTAGCACGACCATGCTCTGCCACAACGTATCAGGGCAGGATTGTTTGAAACGATCAAATTTTCTTCTAAAATCAGATTACCGAGACCCAAGTGTATTTCTTTTCCAAAAATAGTAACATAATGTCAATATTGTAACACTATATGTACTTTGAACATACGACACTTTGATCGAGTTTTCTGCCTTTCGATGTGTTTTCTGTGATGTAAAATGTTTTAACAAGGAATTACAAAAAAAAATCCCTACAAGGGTAACAACAAGTACCATCTTTTAACGTCTTACCAGTATGTTGAATGCGTGAGCATGTCCCGCCCAAGATATTTACACCCGATGGGACTGAAAGTCAAGAACACTGAGTATTAGGAAATGTAAGATCATTTACTTCGGATAGTTCCTGTCACGAATGAGTGAGTAAGAATATGAATATTGTTATATACACGAACAGAAGGGAACATAGAAGATGCGATGTTTGTTCCGACGACATGAATTGTTCTTATCTGTGAAATCTAATGTGCAGCCCTAACGTTCTTCTATCATGTTTCTACTTACTTGTTTGAACGACAGACCCGGAAGCAGATGACGTCATGCATTGTTTGATGACCTCGTACGTGTTACGTTGAAGCTATTTCCTTTTGATATCTCTGAAAACGTTTGGTTTTGATTTTGCTGTTGTTGTCCAGCAAATGTACCACCAAATCCCTGTCTCACAGCTTAACCATAATCCCTAATAGAATCAAGGAAGGGTGTGTTTTTTCTATATTCACGGATAGTGTTTGTGACTCGTGGACTATTCCATACCATGTGGATTCTTAAAACGCAAAGGATTTGCTTGAATTGTCTACAATCCCCAGAAAAATAACCAAGTTCATTTTATTTTTCAACGTGTACACCGCTATCCCACAAGACAAACTTTTCAAAGATTTCATTCACGGGGAATTTGTCATTAAACGTGACGATATATACAGTAATCTTCGTTTATAACGAACACGCTTATAACGAACACGCTTGTAACGAACTGTTTTATTCCCAGTCATTTGATGTATATATGTTGTAATATGCTTATAACGAATTACGGTTATAACAAACTAACATAAGTGGTCCCTTTGAGTTCGTTATAACCGTAGTTTACTGTATAGTTAAATGACGATCTTCCAAATTTCTGGACTATTTGTCAAATGTACTCTGAAGTTCAATGAGAAAACAACACGTGAAATGCTGGACTTCTTTATTGGTCACACCGATGTGAAATTTGAGGATGGGACATTTAGACAAGAAGTAGGGACCAATTGTGCCCCCTTCCTTGCTGATCTGTTTCTTTATGCATACGAGTCAGAATTTCTGTTCGGATTGGCAAAGTCAAAACACGGGAATTTGGCCTAGACGAAAACAACTAAAAGTCAAGTAAATTCAAGATTGCAACTTTGCGGATTTTACTTTAGGGCATACTTAATTACAAATGCTTGACCAAACTGATATTTCAAAATCGAAAATTGTGTATACATTGTGGTGACACATAAGACAATGAATAGGTGAATATCTCACAAAATATAACGACACAACTAATTGGAGAACTCACAAAAACTGTACTGTACTGACTAAAAATGTTTGATATATATATCAATGAGTGAGTGAACATATTAATCATTTGGTACGGCTTGGGCTATAAATGGAATTGCAACAACAAAAAGTATTCCGCTGTGGCAAATGCGTAGATTAATTGAAGTATATTGCCAATTTTAAGAGGGATGGGCATTTGTTTTTTGCCGGATACACGTCCACGCTTAAGACCAGACCTCAAACTTTCATTGAACCACCCATCATTAACACCATGACCTTGTCACGAAGCACAATTATATGTCTCTGAGCAGTGAGACGACACCACAAATCATCTCGAGGGGTGACAACCAAATATGTACACATTCATTGCTATACTGCAGGTTGAGCAGGATGATACTGCGATCACAATCCAGGTCGTTTGATGCCACCCAAGAAGAATATGTATCGAACTTGAGAAGGAGAAGAGACAACTTCTTGCCAACCAGAAACCAGTGAACGATTATCACAATGCAGATTCACATCTTGACTGTGGAATTTTAAATTTTAAATTGGCCAAATAAGACAAACTTTAATACAGTGCTCATTCTTTTAATCAATTGTTTTTATATATTTTGAAGTTTGTTCATTTATTTGTCGTTTAGCGCCGCACTCACGGAGGTCTGAACATAATCGAGTCTGGAACAGACAGTCCAGTAATTAACATCATGTGCACCAAGTCAGCGAGCCTGACCACCCGTTCCCGATAGTCGCCTCTTACGACAAGCACTGCAAGCATGGTTTGATGAAGACCTGTTCTAACCCGTATCTTCGCGGGTAATATGTTTAAGTAAACGAATGCTGAATGTACGGATGTGTACTGCTTAAACAAAGACGATGGGAATTATCCCTTGGCCAGCTGCTGGACAAGTAGGAAGTCACCGTTTATGGTACCGGACTAGGACGTTAAAAGTAAGAAGATCGTTCCAGACATTAATTGTTGTCTTAATTATTCAGAGTGTCAAGATCAAAGGTCGGTTCACACACTCAGAAATGTTTGCAATTCTATTTTTGTAGGATTAACAGCAACTTTGTAAGATTGACCGCTTCCTGGCGTATCCGTATGCCTGTCAAGCCAGCCAACATGTCGGCCAATGATAAAAGCTAAGGTAGCTTTAGGCCACGCCCCCAAATAGTTTTGTTTGGGAATCCGATTAAGGAGCGTGTGATTTCAGTGCTTTTTCTTAGACATTTAAATACTTTCTCGAATATTATGATATTTCTCTCGGGAACTTATTTAATATGTCAGAGACAGTTGATATTCGTAACAAAATTGCAATATTTTTTTTTCACTTTACTTGCCCTTTAAGTTTTAGGTATATTGATGATCTAATATCGCTCAATAATTGTCAAATAGGCAATTCCCTTCCACTGATATAACCACCCGAGCTAGAAGTAATAGAAACCAGTGAAACGGCGTCATTCGCTCACATTTAGGTCTAGGCATTAAGTTTAGACTAGCAAATGAATATCCACAAGACTGTTTGACATTAGGGATAACTTCAACTTTCCAACAGTTAACTTTTCCTCTATGTCGAGCAATATTCCAGCACCTCCAGCCTTTGTTATCGACATTTCACAGCTTTTGAGATAAAATACCTTGTGATGGAAATGTGGAGGACATTTGGGTGAACAATTGACTTGCCTTTGCATGTGCTTGTGGAGGGTGTCACCGGTGGGACAAGGATTCGCTCACATTTTCGCGAACACCTGATATCGTACAGTGGATTCTGCTGTTAGGAACGATTTCGTATAATTATGAGAAGGCTTTTGTTGCTTTTCTACAACGTCATGAAACAAATACCAGTGTTCATCGCTAATATCACTACTTGAAATGAATTATCAATCCGCCTGTGCATAAACCCAACCATTTCATGTACACATGGAATACATGAAGAAACAAGTGGTTTAGTCGAGGACCACGAATAATAATGCAGTTGATAAGTTGAGAGAGCACTGAAATGAGAGATAATATAGGTACTTTTATGCATATCACTACAGGATCAAATGTGAGGTCTATGTTTTCACAAAATACTAAAACGAAAACATTTATGCGTAAATATACTAAGGCAACACTTTTGTAAATAGAATCAATGAATGTATCCTAAATGTTTGGCGCCAAGGTCTGTCAACAGTTCAACAATGCACATGTTTGTGGCCCCTTTAAAATAGAAATGTAAAGATGTTATTTCTCCGCGCTCTCTCTCTCTCTCTCTTGGTATCGATTGCACCTGTGTAAGATTCAGTATACCCACATTAAGAAGAAATTAATAAACCTTTTTCTTCCTTTTCGCGATGCGTCTTAGAAGGCAGGAAAGGGATCTGCGCATCATTAAGGTATCCATACGACTCTCATTTTGTGTTCTTCAAGTATCAAATATATTTTTAATGGCATTAGAATCTACTTAAGAAGCTGTCGACTTTGTTTCATTATGTTCTGGGATCATTTGTGATCTGTTTATGAACATCACATGTTATAACCCGTGATTGTCGTGTCCACCTTAACGTTGGCAATATTCTCTGCAACTAAATGTCAAAGAACACAGCAATCATCATGATACCTGAAACTACCCATTCTCCTGGATACTGTTCCCAGCATCATCTGGCCTCGCTTTTAGAAATAAGAGATTACGACCGAAAGTAAGATTTGCCATCAGATCGAAGCTCCTGATTCCTCCAGAGAAAATTAATTTCAAAATGCTAATTTGGTCGACGTTATGAAGGGATGGTGTTTAATAAGTTTCTGGGCAAATTTGAAAGTCAAAACCAGTTTAAATGTATTTCTTCTCCACGTAATATACAGGAATTCATTATGATGATTGTGTTTGTTGCGAGGTTACTCCGAGGTATGCCGATACTACCTTACATGAACATGTTGAAACTGTTTTCAGTGCGTGATGTTTTCATTGGTAGAATGCACAAAACGAAAAAGAAGGAACATGAGGTTTGGGGTGACGCAATCACGCACGCACGCACACACGCACGCATACACATATTGGAAAGTATTTAAATGTCAATATCGCAGTCATGCAAAATGTAAAATACATTAAAAGCTGCAAGCTGTACACTATTCGATATGTTGCAGCTAAAGGCAAATTCAGTTGCTGAAAGTATTTCTGTTTGGGCGTCTCTTCTACTGATAAACAATTCTGCATGACATGACCAAGATGATGAGAGTCATATGCATGCATATCATATGCATATGTGCTCATATCGTGTGCATATGTTTGGTTCTGATTTTGCCCATCTAAGGGATAAGGTTTTGCTGTAACGATGTAGGTGTTGGTCATGAAGAGTCAACGTAACCACACTCGCACACATGCAGATCGTCGATTATAGGGTGTTGATTATTCATGATTAAAATGCCAGTATAAATATGCTAGGCCCAGCATATTTACCATCGAATCCATGTCCCAAAGATTATACATAAACCTTAATACAAGACATTTATGCAAAACGTAGGTTTTCCCAGGAGCATAATTGTGCCCCCTCTTTTTTATGTGTTTCTTTATGACTCAGATTTTCTGCTGGGACAATACACGGGAATATGGCCAAGATGTTTAACTGAAGCTTCAGGTACATCGATGCTCTGATATATTGTAGTTTCATAAAGAGATGTGATTAAATATATACTGTATACTGGCTCGTATGCTACAGCGTATTTTTTACTCCAAAGAAAATAATAAACAAAAGTTAGTAATAACTGTATGCATAATTTTGTCCACGTTTCGATTCATGCATTAGTATGGAGACAGCTATTTGGTTTTGTTATTCTCTTCTATATTGACGGAACGTGTTACGCGGTGGAAACTGGCTGATTCCTCTGTTATTTATACATTGGACGTGCCAGATAAGAAATGGTTTACTGATGGATAGGAAAAGCTGCCCAGGTTGAGATGATAAGGATATCAATTGTTCAGGAGATCTGGCGTTGTAAAAGGATTTGATTCTCCATCCTGACATGTTTATATTATTTTCTATTTAAAAAATTGTAAAGAACAGTTCATAATAGAGCCACCTTTGCAACCCTACATGGTATCTGCGCGGTAGCATCAAAATATTCGAGGTTTGCCTCATCATAACGCTATTTTTCTCGAGTGAGTGAGTGGCATTTAACGCCGCTTCGAACAGTGTTCCAGTTATATCACGGCGTGTAAGCTTAATGTGGGAGGAAAGCCTGAAGTGAGACAGGTCTCTGACGTTTACAACGTTGGTGAAACCCATGAGCACGGGCATGGTGCTGACAGACCTAGAAACATTATCGGGGCGAACCGGGGTTCGACTATTTTCCTCGATCTTACGCACATACTGACACCTGGTATCGTGAGTGTAAGTTGATAATGAGATTTATCCCCTATTCCCGATTGCTAGTAATAATGACAAATTTCTTAAAATAAACAAAAGCATCGAAAAGCATTTCTATAATCATATGGAATCTCTAAATCTATGAATATGAGTCCATTGTACGATTCCGAATATATCATAAGTAATAGTGATGATACCAGATGTCCGCGAAAAAGTTAGCGTTCACACATCACAAACACATGCAAAGGCAGATCAATTGTTCCCCTAAATCAAACACGTCAAAAGTACGTCAAATTAAGGAAGTCGGACATCATTTTGTCACCAATGCGTCAAATGTGGAAATTTTACCATAAAAACAAAGCTCTTGTTAATACATTTAATCGAAACAACTTGTTCCGGTTTTTTCTGAAAGAATAATCTGTACACATACGAACAAGATCTACAAGGAGATTTTAGACCTAGACACATATAAAGATCAATATATACATGTATGTTCTATGAAAATAGGTTATATAAATTAGAAATGGCATTAGTTACGTTTACTTTCCATTCTTAATTACGTAACCATAACTTATTATAACCAGTTATTACCACAATGACAGTTACATGTCGCATTCGAAACTCAGAGAAAACTGTCACACGTTGAAACGCATTCTTTTTTGTAAATAGAATTAAAAAACCTTTAGCTGGACCCTATTAATCGGGAATCGATGTGTCTGGATAACTGATGTTGAGACCGGCTGCGGATAATTTAATAAAAATTTCTTTTTCTATTTCGAAGATGTCGGACAAATTTCAGTACATAGTTTCAAGAATAAGAGGTCTCGAATACATGCCAAAACCAGTTCCGTATGGTGGAAAGGCCCCACAGCAATTAAAATGATACGAATGTATCACTGTAAATTAGTAATGACAGTCACCTTAAACATTCCTTTGTGAATATAGTTTATTTACAAGACTGTCTCAAGTAAAGGTATTAGTAAAAGTAGAATGCATGGTGTCTATGTTTTTTAAAAGTAAAAGTTTGCTTCAACCAGCTGCCTCTGAGGTTGTAAGTTTTCTGTTTTTTTAAGAAACATGAAATACGTGTACATGATAAGTTGTAATGAATAACACGTGGACTGTCTTTCCTATAGTTATTGGGATGTCTTTTATACATGGAGGTAAAAGATTCTATAATGGTCATATCAAAATTGTTCATTTTCAATAGATGATTCACAAATAGGGCAAATATTTAATGAAGTTCTAGGTGGCATTATTCTTCTTTTATTCACATTCAACTTTAAGAGATATCTGAATTTAGCTGATAAAATAGGAAACGTGGAGTTCAAACAAACTTTTCAATACCTTGTAGGCTTAATTATAGGTACTACAGTCCTGTGTTGAGGGACATTCCTGCTGTAACATATCTACAGCTGATTAGTTGAACACCAAAATCAATTCTATCCAAGCCCCTACAGAGTGTAATAAAAAAGCAAAAACAGTAAGTAAATACATACATTTGAGGACATCTAATAAAAAAAATGATGTTTGTATATAGTAGAATGCAATACTTTTCGTCGGAAAAGACGGCTTTCCCTTTTTCCAGCATTCACGTTTTTGATTTTATCAATAGTGGGAATTCGCCGTCAGCTACTGGATTTGATAATAGAATTCCAAATATTTAAATATTTCCATCACAATAATGCATGATGGTTTTTTCCCAGATTTATCGTATTGGCGATGATCCTAAAGTTGAAACTTGTATCTATTTTATGAATGGGTAATTTGAAGTATGGGGATGCTCAATGTAGCAATGTACTAATTTTACTTATATTAATCTGATTCTCCATTTTGGCTCTTTCTTCCTTTATAACAAATCATGGTCGCCATCAAGAACTACTCGGAGAAAAACGCACCTGCGAAATGAAAATTTATTTATATGCTGATTACAAACAAAAGCGCAAAACCCTTTCTATAATCATAAGTAACCATATTCATGACCCTAATTTTACCAAAACATTAATACATTTACGTTATTTCATACCGCTTGCATATACTCAAATCCCTATATTTTATTTAGTTTTACATTACACTTGTGTGACGTTTGAACTAAACTTTCTTCGTCAACAATGCTTCCTAGTGTTAATTGCACTTCGCTGCATGTTTGTTGCCAGAATAGAAATATCGTTACATGACATTTCCTTTCGTCAAAAGTGTTTCCAATAGTTTTAGTTTTTGATTAATTTAGATAACAGTTATTTGAGTATCAGGCAACATTTAAATTGAGGCGACGAAAGCCTGTGTCATTGAAAGTATTTTCCGCAAAGTAATTTGAAAGGGATAGTCTTTCTGTACAATGACTCATACAAGTTAAAAGGTGAAGAAGATGTTGTAGGCACAGGTGCAGCAGTACATCCTATAATTAGGTTTATATCGTGGCTGGCAATATTCTCCACGGTTAGGGATTACATAAACTGCTATCAGGTAAGATAAAATTTAATTTCTTTAGAGGTTTACGTTCATTTTGTATACACAGGTGTCTTCATTGGTCATCTTTGTTTTCTTTGTTCTGCTATTAAATGTGAAAAGACAGTAAGAATGTTTATTATAATGCTTATCTGTTGTTTAGTTGATTTAGTTAATTTTTAACTTATAGCGTTCAACATTTCAGGTAAACTTCAAAAGTATTACTTGTGTGTCAAACTAAATCGATTTTGTGACGAATATATGTTGTGTGTCTCTGTTTCGGATTTATGACAAATGCTTATCTTTTGCTATAAATAAAAATATTAGAATTTCAAGAGATGAAACAAATAATGGTTTAACGTTTTAGTTTTACTTACTGTAAACATTCTTCCATCCCATTTCATTTGTATCTTACAACCTAAATTGTTGAAAAAATCAATACGTTTAGGAATCATTCATCTTAGTTGGTTTAACTCAATCTATGAATATGTGTTCAAATTATGTTAGAGGCGTTCCCGCAGGTGTTTGTTTATAATACCCGGATTTAGGATTATCTCAAATATCGGGGTGACCAAGGACGTGAGCGGGATGGGGCTATAATGACATACCAGTGAATAGCTCGTGATGGAAATAAATGAGTGGTTTCAGTTCATGCTCCACGATTTTATTTATTTCGGAATCGGATTGAAATAAAACAAACTTTGTTACAAATCCGCAGCGTCTGTCAGGTAAGTGAGCACTCATTGTCACTTGATGATGATGCTTCGAACAATTTCTCCTACTTGTACATTGTGACACGTTATATAGGACGCCTTATTCAACACATATCAAACGTCAACGCCAGAGGATAACTAGTCCCAATTATCCATCGAAACAGGTTCCATTGGGCTTAAAAGGCAAAAAAGGGGGACATTATATGTATGTATGGCTTAAAATCAGTGATTACAACAGGTCTAGTGAAAGCTTTATAGGTTTGGGGCTCCTTTAACAAACGCAAAGCGGAGATGTTCACGGTGTTATGTTACAGTACAGACGAACGTTCTTTTCTTAACATAGCATTTAATTCATCATTGATCATTTGTTTCATAATTTTAATCGTCAAAACTGTTTATTCATATCGAAGCAACCTGTAAAATGCAGTTAACAAGAAGTAATTAAGAGGCAATTTTGATAAACATAAAATATCAGTATTCATGTATTTTCAAAGATGAGATGTTTTGTTTTATATTTGATTGTTTCAGGACCATTTATAAGCTCCTGTATGTACACGATGCTATGATTACACATAGGCACGGTGTATGTTGGCCTAGCTCTATACTATTTATAGAAGCAATAGTTGATATCAAAACATGAAGTTCAAAGAATTGAAAAGAAATGCGAAAAATATTACTTTCCACTGGAGCCGGAATTAAAAGGACGAAAACGTATTTGTAATGGTTCTAATTATTACCATTATATTCATCATGATAGTATGCATTACTACATCATATGTAATCAGAATCAAGAATGAATGTCAAGTAATTCTATGAACTTAAAAAGAAAACTTACAACAGCACATGTATTATTACAATGTTGTTAAATAATTATATCAATTACAAAAAGAAATTCACAACCATACATTTAGAATTACAATGTACTTTTTTAAATATTTATATACACTTATGAAAGTATATTCAGAAATGTATATTTTTATATATTTTCTCCGCCGTAGGAACTATTTTGATTTAATCATTGATACACATATTTGACGTTTTACATTTTACCGTAATTTGTACAAATATAATTATGATGCGTTTATAAATGTATATAATATGTGTATGATAAATAACATACACGAAATATCTAGTTTATGTTTCTGAGTCGTAAGCATTTGCTTTTGTAATTTTCGGTTCATTTTTTTTAACTTACTTTCTTCTTACAAAGGGAGGCATATGAATATAGGTACATCATAAACGTTTAGATAATATATAACTTCAACTTTAGCACCTATTCACCTAAACGATGACGTATCAAATATATACAAACATCAGATACCACGCACGGGGGTTGCAATCTACGTGTTTCTCATGTTATTGAAATTTGTAACAGTGAAAAATATCATTACGTAAAAAAATACCCTAATATACTTTTGTTTACCTAAAGGAAGAGTAGGACATGTGTTAAGTAAGATGCTTAAAATGCTGCTTCTCATTTACTGATGCACATAGTAATATTATCATCAAGGACATTTAAAAAATGGTAAAAGTTTTATAACTTACATCTGGTTAGATATGAGTGTACAAGTACGCACGCGGCAACTGATAATGTGCAAAAGAAGTTAAATATTGCGTTTCGAGCCTGACAAAGAATATGCGTGTGCAATGTTTGTTTTTTTCCTGAGCGTCTTAAGGGAGATATTACAACTACAGTAAACTACGGTTAAAACGAACTCAAAGGGACGGCTAATTTTAGTTTGTTATAACCGTAGTTCGTTATAAGCATATATACAGCATATATATGCTTATATATAGACCAACAAATAAATTCATTATATCCGTCAGTTCGTTATAAGCGTGTTCGTTATAACCGTAGTTTACTGTATATGCGTGTCAAAACGTCGAAATATTATTGGTTTGTACTCACATGACAATTTTTTAACAAAACGCCACAATTTCTTACAAGACTACAACCACGAACCATACATTGCACCAGATGTACGCGAACACCTTCATTTCATATTTTGAGAAATACGTTTTAAATCTAACACATATACTCAAATACTTTTTAATATTTTCAACACATCGTGGTTATCCAGCTTAAGAGTTTTTGTTCGTTTTGTCACCAGTGAATATGTCGGGATACTTGGCTGTGTAATAGTTGGGACTTTTCTATGCATTCAGATGTATCATTAGGGCGGGATAATCGTATTATTAGTAATTTGTAACTGATATAACAGTTATGTCGGAATTTAATTACTATAATGTTTATCCGGACACCTCCGTTTCAATCAAAAGTGTCATAATTATCTCTCGAATAAATGGATGCCACAAAACCCTTTCCATATTTTATAAGAATTCTCTGCTAAAAGCTAAAAGTAGATAATAAAAGTAAAATTATTTTTGTCGCTATTATTATGAATCACTATCACATAGTGATGATACCAGGTGTTCGCGAAAAGGTGAACATATCCTCCCACCGCTGGCACAAACACATGCAAAGGTAAGTGAAATGTTTGCCTTAGAAATATATGGTGTAAGTCAAATAGGGGATTGCAAAAATATTGTTTTTGTCAGTGATGCCTCTGACATGTCACTGGGGTCCTTCACTTGTCCATATATCTACATGTCAGGCAACAGGCAAACACTAACATTTTATGTAAATTGTGCGAGTGGCGGGTTCTACCTGCAGAGCAGGACGAGTTTACCCATTTCATGAACACCTGGTGTCACCACTGAATTTCAGTTATTCATTCATAATATTTTCATCACTAATTTACCTTTTACGCCGAAGATAATCGCGACTATTTCTTTTGTTTCAGCATTGTGATTATGTACATGTCATCTGTGTAAGACACGTGCTTGTTAGTGTAACAATGTTCCATGCTTTGTTCCCGTCGTATTTAATCAAGTTCATAGTGGTCTAATCTTGCATCCGGGCCTGGCAATAATCTCTCACAGCATGACGTTTGCTTATCGAAAATTCTCTTTCTTGATTGTCTCGAACTCCGAATAACTCTAACATTTTTCCGGCTTCCCACCGGTTCGAAACAACGAACTTAATTATATATTTTGCTGGTGCTTTTCTTGCATAAGTGTCAAACGATATTAATTTGATTATTTGTTTGAAAATTAATTAAACATGTAACCATATTTTATTTTTAAAAGTAACATTACGCCATACCTGAAAGAAAATTATACCGATAGAAATGAATAAGGGGATACACAGTTTTAGACACAGTAAAATGATGTGCTATCACGGGTTCCCAGTCTTGCCTACCAAATACGCGTTGGAAAAATGCACGTAAACACATCTCAACATTTGATTCTGACATGTGTTGAATTTGTATTCGCGCTGTTTCAAATGTACTGACAGTAAGGCGTATGTCCCTATATCTGTGATAGTTCCCTTATTATAAGATTGTAGTACATGACTTTTTTTTATTAGATTTTTGCTCGACTCCACGCCATGCATGTACTTGCATATATTTGAATGATTTTAACACAACTGTTTCATTTCAATATTGCAAAAACTTTCAACATAGTTTAAACTTTTAAAGACGTACATGTTATAATTTACCCCTTTCGTATTGCTTATGAAATGCAATTGAAATGCAGTTAATCCCAATAGATCCGTTGATTGCTTTGCTGATCTCAAACAAATCGTGATGGATCATTTACAAAATGAATTCATTTGTTCCGAAGGTCGTACAGAACTAGATACCGATCATTGTTTCGTTCCTATAATATTACCACCAGCATGAACGTGTTGAAAAATAAACTTGTATAAAAATGGGTTTTTGTGACGTTAAGTTAAGTTTGATACAAACAAACTGCCTGTTTATATACTCTCTTACACTTTGCAAACACATCGTCATATAATTATCTGAAAACACCTTTGTGAAGGTGACACATCACATGAGAAATGTTGTAACTGTAATTCTTATAATGCGAAAAGGGTATCCTAATGGATAAGTAAGTTAGTCTATGTGCGTGGTATGTTATTTAACGTTTAAAAACAATTAATAAACAATACCGCTGCTAGGACGGAATAAAAAGAGCCTGGGAAACAGTTTTGATTGTTTTACATTTAATTTAAACAAAGTGAAATTGTAAAAGTCATATATTGCCTAAGAGTGCTATTTTCTGCACACGCAAGATGGTTACAATTCTGGATTATATTCCTATTCCGCCGGTTTTGGTGTAAACATATGGAATAGCAATCATAAAAGTTGAATACTTTATATCAATAAGTAAAATTACCATAAGCTCTCAGTTTTCAATATGACAAAATGAACATTTCGTTCTTGTAAGATTTCCCTTATTACAGTCCATACTTAACAAACGTCTTACGTTAGTTTAACATTCTTATCCTTTCTCAAACACCTGGTATCATAAGTGTTTTTCGGTTATCCATTCATATAATTGTCACCACTATTTTGCCTTTTGAACCCAATTGAATCTGTTGCTGTAGATAATCGAGACTGGTTATTCTCTGGTGATAACGTTCTCTAATTACGTGAAGAGATGCAGCGTATGTAATCCTGCGTCAATTGTTAATTTTGATAAGATTAAGCTGAAGGGTTCAATAAACTGAAACACATTTGAAATGGTAACCTGTGTTTGTTTAATATTATTATGCACCAGAACTGGGCCGATTTCAATTGAACACATCGCTAGCGAGTTTTAACAAAATAAACGTGTGAATAATATCTATCGATATTTATATGTTATATATTTTTCATTGATTTCTATCCTAACATGAAACTTCTAAATTTTGAAACAATTACCCGAGATAGAACCTGTTTTAATACATGTAACCTCTACCATGTTAGTTCGCTTAACTTTTTGTCTGATTAATTTATGTCATTATTCATATAAACTGAAATTGTGAAAACTTCCTTTGAGTTGAGTTTCAGTGTACATGTAATGTTAGTTCAGCTCTTGTTTGAAAACAGCGCTTAAATATGTGTTAAGTATTCAGTCAGATTATCATAAACTCATTCAGATATGCGATTTTAATAGTGTCACATTATATTTCGAGAAAAACATTCTGTCAAAATTCTGTCTTTTTCATGTATAATTTCAAGATATCTAAGTACATGTAATTGCTAACAATGTGGTCATGACGATGATCATAGTCTAGAAAATAATATGTTTAACAACATTGGGAACTAAAACATGCATGCATTTACCCCGCACAAGTAACCAAAAGTTCACTGACATATTCCGAAAGGCGCGCGGGTAAATGTCTAAAACCTAATCTATTACAAAACCGAAATGTGAAGATGAAATTGTATATATTCAACCATCAAAGCGGAAAAGATGTGCTAAATGCAGGAGGGATTATACATGTGACATGAACGAAAATATTTAGAGATAATTAGTGAGAAGGAATGAGCCTAAGTCAGAACTAAGTTTAAAAAGTTTTTCTCACAAATGGCTCACACACTAAGGATACTTCTTGATTTATGTATATATATATATATATCAAGAAATATCCTTTGTGTGTGAGCGGCCCGTGAAGATCCGGGGTAGAATAGGTCGTCAGCAACCCATGCTTGCCGTAAAAGGCGACTATACTTGTCGTGAAAGGCGACTAACGGGATCGGGTGGTCAGTCACCCTGACTTGACTGATGCATGTCATCGCATACCAATTACGTGGATCGATGCTCATGTCATTAATCACTGGAATGTCTGGTCCAGATTCGATTATTTACAGACCGCCGTCATATAGCTGGAATATTTCTGAGTGCGGCGTTAAACAACAAACCAACCAACTAACCTTAGTGTGTGAGCCAACCTTTATATATATATAAAGGTTGGCTCAATATATGCACATTATTGTTGTTATTTGTTCTTGTTTTTTTAAATTATTATTAGTAGTATTATTATGATTAAAATGTAAAATGCGGCAAAGAGATTTTGAATGTTCCTGGCACAGTCAGGATCATCGGGTCAGGGCCATTGCCCCCTCTACACGCAGCCTAGACAGCGAATGGGAGTTCTCCCAGGAAGAGCTGCCTAGTCGAACCCGACCAGACCTTTTAGGAGAATGTGACGACTCCCTAACACTGCAGCCTTCTGCAATACCCAGATTGTCAGAAGGGCTCTATTCCTGGTAGCAAACCCGGGTACCCTCCAAATGTCAGTCAACGGATTGGGGGTACCAAGCCTAAGGCACCAAGAACAATTGGGAGTCGGACAACTTGGTATTTGGGATGCAAGCGTGACATTTCGACAGCTAGGTCTGCATATTTGCCATGTTTATTCCTGAATCTTGTCAATCACATTAGTGTCAAAAGAGTCAGAAAATTCAATAATATAAACGATTGCATTGGATTTATCAAAAAGGACAAGATGAGGTTTGTTGGTCTTGATATGTCTGAGGGTGTTTACGGGGCAATTCTAAAGAATTGTGTATTTATCCTTTTCAATGACGCCCTCTACATATTCTGTGTCATACTATGGATAGACCTCTGTGTCAAAACAACAAGCATAGCGAATACGGTAATAAAATGATCGAGCTACTCCATCATGTCGCTTAAGACGCTGTGTTTGTGCCAAAGCTGGGCATCCAGTGACAATGTGTTGGACAGTCTCATTGAATTCATTGCATATTCTACATTTCATATTTATATTTTGATGCAAATTCACACATTGGCGGTTTGGGAAGTGACTCGTCCTGAGCAGCAACAGAAATCCTTCTGTTTTACTTTACAGGCCAGCCAACTTCATCCAAGCGAAGGACTCTGCAGGGTTACTCACCTTCTCAACACTCTGCACGTGAACTCGATGCAGTGGTGGTTCAGATAGCCTCTCCATAAGAAAACTATGGAATGCCATGTTTTCATCTTGCGTCTTGACATGCTTCACAAGAGGATCATCAGGCAAATAAATGTGTGTGAAAGTGCACACTACAGTTCTATCATGAAAAGACTCCACGTTAACCAGACCCTCCCACTATAACTGGTAAATATAAGCGATTGAGGGAGGGTGGTGGTATCTATTGTCTGTCATGTTTATTTATTTATTTATTTATTTATTTATTTATTTATTTAATTATTTATTTATTTATTTATTTATCTTGTCCTCGGTCTTACCTTGGATGTAAGGGCATCCACCGACAAAATTATTATTATTTTTTGTTTTAATACACGTCTGAAGGATGCACATTCTTTTTGTGATCAATCACACATATATGGCTTAACAGCCACGTATTTCCCATTTCCATGCTCGTCTGACGCATACGCATGCATTCTGTGATCAACCACTTATAAGCCAAGCTTCACAACAGACTCTCGTTCATGGCTGAAGCAAACACGTGCATTTTGATAGAAGATCACATATAATGTGTTGTAAATACCCCGAATTTTCGAACAAGTCTAAAGGACAAAGCCGTCATTTCGAGCAGGAACCCCGCCTAATATGCTTACATTTACGCTGGTCTAACTTTGAAACATTTGGCAAAAACATATGTGATAAATGACTGTAACTTCCTAATATATGAAATATATGTCATCGCGTTTGCTTGTTGATAATTTTGAAAAGTGTCATTCTTGACCAAGTTAGAAATAGACTGTTCCTGCATTTATATAACTACTTAGTTCTTATAGATCTTCAGCAACCCATGCTTGCCGTAAAAGGCGATTATGTTTGTCGTAAGAGGCGACTATGCTTGTCGTAAGAGGCGTCAAACGGGATCGGGTGGTCAGGCTCGCTGACTTGGTTGATGCATGTCTTTGTATCTCAAATGCGTGACCGATGCTCATGATGGCAGTCACTGGATTGTCTGGTCCAGACTCGATTATACAGACGTACTTCATATAGCTGGAATACTGTTGAGTGCGGCGTTAAACAAAACAAAAAGTTTATTTAGCTGGCAGTGAGTGTCGGCTACAGCCAGTTTGTTACGGAGCTCCTTGTAGCGGTGAGGTAGCTTAGTGGTTACATGGACACCAAGTCTACAGAATTACTGAGTCTGACCACCTATTGTGACAAGCATAAGTTTCTTGGGACAATTTCAAACCCGATATCCCCAAGGATGTATTCAGAAATACTCAATTACATATGATAGTATAACAGTAATCTCTTAAGGAAATGTCTGCTTTATTAAATACAGTATGTGTTGAAGGTTGCAATTTGATACAAACAACGTGACATTTCAGTGTAAGAGCAAATGAATAATTAAAATTGTTTACAGATATTTTATAGGCGCTTCTATTAGAACACGGTCACCGGTGGATTTAATGTATGCCGGTCAGCTGGGCTTCGTGTCAATCAAATTCTGTAACGTGTTGTTCTTGTCTCGTAAGTACGTTGATTGTTGATTTGAAACCAGTTATAAATACGTGTTGAGCAGCTTCGAAGTATAATTATCTGTCTTGACAAATTGCTGTTCACTCGTGTTAGTGCCAGAGTAGAGTTTGACAACAAGCCAGGCAATTTGAAAGACAAGTGGAGGGTTTAGAATTAACGTTGGTTCAGTAAAGTCGCCATTTCCATCAATTATTTAACAGGCATTCGGTGTATTATAACACCGCAATGCTGTATGTTTATATACCGAGACACTCTATTAATCGATTTTATTAATCAACCTAATCACAAACCACAAATTCAAAAACAAGGATCATTGGAAATAATTTGCTTTGTCTGCTAGGGGCCTGTTGTAACCGGCAACCCTTATCGGTTCTCCATTTAGTTGTCTCTAACTAGCAATGGCGCTTGGGATGTATTCTAACCGGGTTGGTTGTTTGGTTTGTCGTTTAACGCCGCACTCAGCAATATTCCAGCTATATGACGGCGGTCTATAAAAAATCGAGTCTGGACCAGACAATCCCGTGATTGACATCATGAGCATCGATCCACGCATTTGGGATCGATGACATTCATCAACCAAGTCAGCGAGCCTGACCACCCGATCCCGTTAGTCGCCTCTTACGACAAGCATAGTCACCTTTTACGGCAAGCTTGGGTCTACCCCGGAATCTTCACGGGTCTATTCTAACTGGGACCCCACGAGGTCATTGGAAGATATGTGATGATGGTGTCAACACCAGGTGTCCACTAATATTGTTGAATTAAAAGAGAATATCTTATTTATTTCACTGATGTAAACGTTGCGGTAATGGGTTATGCTTGCATCACATGAAACGTTAGTGAGTGAGTTGATGTTAACACCTCTTTGAACAGTATTGTACTATTCACGTCATGGCAGTTTAATATGGGGAAACCCAAATGAACGCATACCAACTCACATGGAGCCTATGCGTGTGTAAACAAAGGATCCTAATCAGGATTCGAACCCACCACCAGCTGATCCTGTCAAGTCGCGCGAGAAGAATGAAGTACAAAATGTAAGAGTAGTGTTTGTTTGTTTGTTATTTAACGCCACACTCAGCGATATTCCTGTTATATGACGGCCGTCTGTAAATAGTCGAGTCTCGACCAGATAATTCAGTAATTGACATCATGAGCTAGATCCACGCAATTGGGATACGATGACATGCAATTACCAAATCAGCGAGCCTGACCATCCGATCCCATTCGTCGCCTCTTAAGACAAGCATGATCGCTTTTACGGCAAGCATGGGTTGCTGAAGAGCCATTCTTCCCCGGATCTTGGCGGGTGGTAAGAGTGAGTGGGTCGGTGAACGTTGTAAAACGCCGAAGACATTAATTGTCAAGCTGAATCACGGTGGCTTATTAAAGTTCGAATCTGCACCAGGCAAACCAATACACAACGCCCAACGCCATCAGGGCACGATGGTGTGCCGTACCCCAACTCATCGTGTCTGACCAACCAATCCTCCTTAGAGCCCGACGACAATCATAGAACAATGGGGAACTATTCGTTTATTCTGAAAAAAATCCACGAGGTCTGAAGGAAAAGAAACAAATACGCTTAAGGCTAGAAGTGTTCGCGAAGACACCGGCGGTCGCAAGAAGTAAAGAGGGACACGCTGACCCTTTTCGCGAGCACCTGGTGTCATCACTGATTTTCAGTGATTCATCCATACAATTTTCATCGATACTGATATTATGTTCTCCCTTAGGAAGACATACATTTATTAATTCCTACCGAAATACAGTTTTTAATGTAAATTATACGCTCATTTATTTCATTTCATTTCTAAGTTTCTATTAATGTTGATATATTGCAAGTATTGTAAATTTAGTTGAACCAAATATAATATACAGTAAACTACGGTTATTACGAACATGCTTAAAACGAACTGACGGATATAACGAACTAAAATTAGTAGTCCCTTTGAATTCGTTATAACCGTACTTTACTGTATGTTGGTGTGAGGCAAGCGTACTGATATGAACAATTTGGTATTCACTGACTAATGACTGAAAGATTCACTTCATTCTTTTGTTGCTTTCATCATTCTTACGACAACATCATATACAATATGAGGATTGCATTCACAAATTAAATTATAAAATACGAATGAACATAAAAAACAAATTCGCCGATGAATGTTTGCACGTAGATAATGCCAAATGTATTTCTGTAAGTCTTTGAATCGTAAATTATTCCGCAAACATATTGTATTTCATAAATCGTATTTGTACAATTGCTTTGATGAATATGTTTTCTGGCGCTTTGTTTCCGATCTTTGCTCAAGGTTATGTGAAACAAATGCCAAATAATATATTGATACTTTTCCTTTTAATGCTTATGCGTCATTTCATTTGGACTTAATGTTTCGGAAATGCTGAAAATATATATAAAAATTATTGTATATTCTTCAAAATAATATATGAAATATGATATGATCATCAAAAACAAACACATTGTATATTCTTCGAGGTAACATATGAAATATGATATGATTATCAAAAACAACTACATAGTTGTCATATTCAATTCAATAATTTCATTTTCCTCTTAATTTTTTACATTCCTCTTCATAGTGGATATCAAAAGCCAGGGAATCTGTTACCTGATGTTTGTGTCCTTCTTTGTTCTCACTTCGTTCTTAAAATACTGTTTTAAATATAAATGTCATTTTGAAGTTTTAAAAGCACAGTGCATATGTTTGTTTTTACACCTTCATCAAACTTTCCCTGCTTAGCACTCGGCAAACACACGCATACGTACACCTTGCTATATAAGTGCAATAATCTTGGGCGTGACTTCTCACCTCACCTCACTTCACCCCACCTCACACCACCTCACCTCACCTCACCTCATCTCATCTCACCTCACCTCACCTCATCTCATCTCACCTCACTTCACCCCACCTCACACAACCTCACCTCACACCACCTCACCTCACCTCATCTCACCCTCACCTCACCTCACCTCACACCACCTCACCTCACCTCACCTCACACCACCTCACCTCACACCACTTCACCTCACCTCACCTCACCTCACCTCATCTCACCTCACCTCACACCACCTCACACCACCTCACACCACACCACCTCACCTCACACCACCTCACCTCACCTCACCTCACACCACCTCACCTCACACCACCTCACCTCACCTCACCTCACCTCACCTCACCTCACCTCACACCACCTCACCTCACACAACCTCACCTCACACCACCTCACCTCATCTCATCTCACCTCACCTCACACCACCTCACCTCACACCACCTCACACCACCTCACCTCACACCACCTCACCTCACACCACCTCACCTCACCTCATCTCATCTCACCTCACCTCACCTCACCCTCACACCACCTCACCTCACCTCACCTCATCTTATCTCACCTCACCTCACCTCACCTCACACCACCTCACCTCATCTTATCTCATCTCATCTCACCTCACCTCACCTCACACCACCTCACCTCACACCACCTCACCTCACCTCATCTTATCTCACACCACCTCAAATCACCTCACCTCACCTCACCTCACCTCACCTCACACCACCTCACCTCACCCCACCTCACCTCACACCACCTCACCTCACCTCATCTTATCTCACACCACCTCAAATCACCTCACCTCACCTCACCTCAAATCACCTCACCTCACCTCACACCACCTCACACCACCTCACCTCACACCACCTCACCACTAGAATAAGACTAGTTTCAAGTAAACCTCACAAGTATTAATCTGTATTCATACATGGCGTTAGTCTTCTCATTTTACATACTTATATAAATATAAGCGATACAAACCAATTCCATAATCCTACGAAATCTCACTTAAAGCAGAGTCCATTGCTACATCATAAGCATGTGTCTGCGAACGACTATCAAACAATAATGAAAAGGTAAGGGTAACCTGCCCCACTGGGGGCACCCGTCACAAACACATGCAAAGGACAAGCAACTGTTCCCCTAAAAAACGCGAGAACATATGGTACAAAAAAAATATAGAATGCCTTGGGCATCATTTCTGTCCAAAGCTTTTTGAAAGCTTCACTGAGACATTCACTGTGATCAAGCAACCAGTGGGCTAGAGACGCTCCAGCCAATCCAACCATCCTAAATATATTCCAACAAGGATCAAGTGTGCGCAGGATGTTTGATCCAGCAAAAGACCTTTACTCGTTTCTCCTACACGATGGGAGCCATCATGAATTTATATTTTTCAAGGGTCAAGCAAGTTCGGAATGTGGTTATCTACAGATGTCCCATGGTATTTAGGATGCAGCGATTATTACACATGAGTGCCTTAATCTGTTGCCGGAGTATATGTCATTGTCTACAGTTCTGCACGACGGGTCTCTGCGTCTCTCCTGGCACTGATCGCGCCATACAAACCATGGTCAGGGCAATCCGTGAAACCATAGTTACTGTTATTTGTTGAAGTGTGTGTGTGTGTGTGTGTGTGTGTGTGTGTGTGTGTGTGTGTGTGTGTGTGTGTGTGTGTGTGTGTGTGTGTGTGTGTGTGTGTGTGTGTTCATTGTATCATTCATATCAACTTGTAAACGTACACTAAAAAAATGTATTTGGACCATACCTTCAGAGCATTCCTTTGTATACAAGCTCCTCCTAACATTATAAATTTATAAAATAGTTTCTTAAAAAATAGGACATACGATTCATAACAAATTGAAAGAACAGATTTCAAGACCTGGTGTGATTATGTTTTGTAGGGGAAAGAATACTTAATGGTAATTTTACAACCTTCTCCTGGACCAATGGCCTCTCGCTATGTCACACTTTCTATCCTCTCTCCTCTACTGTACGATCCCTAAAATCTGTCGAAGTAAATGTTTTACTCACTTTCTTGATGTTTTATGTCTCCTCCTCTATGATATGGTGGCCAATAAGTATAATACAGCCAGCTCCGAGTGTCAAACGAAATATTATGTGGAAATGTAATTATACAAAATACACTTTGTGCGAATATGTCTGGTCATCCAGCAGTACATGGGTACCCGATAGCATGAGCTGGTAATGTGACTCTTAACCTTCTAGTGCCTCACAGGCAGTTTGGGTTGTATACACCCCAGGGAGCTGAGAATATCACTAAATAAAAGCGACAAAAATCATTTTCATAACTATATGACATCTCTGCTGAAGCAGAGTCCCTTGTACGATTCCGACTATATCATAAGCATGTGTGTATGAACTACTATCAAATAGTGATGATACCAGGTGTTTGCGAACGATGATCGTGTCCTACCCTCGCCACAAGCACATAATTCAGTTCTTCGAAAATTCGGTAATCAGGATAATTTTGCCGTACCGTCCGAAATAGCGGGGTTTCACTGTGTCCGTAACGTTATCACAAAACAATATCGTCCACGTCTATAGCAGGCAAATGAACGGCTGCAATCTCTCCCCGACTGTCGGGTAAAGTTGTCACAACCAAGACCCTTTCCCGAATGCAAACAGGTAAATGGTGTGTGGAACCCGTTCTGTGTCCACCATGGTGAGATATTGCTGGTGAACTGCACAAAATCGGTTCAAAGGAATATTTTTCGAAACTGTAAACCCATACACATTCCATATGATTCTGTATGGTCATTTTTGTTATGTTCACTACATACCTGATGTTGTCTGACTATTTACCGTTTCTATCTGAACTGAGATAAAATTTACATACCTGTAACATATTGTAGAACCAAAAGTATTTTGTGCCCCTTCCCTGTCCATGTTTACTAACACCGACGTTATTTTCTAAACAAATATTTTCTCAAGAAAGAATGATACACTTGTGATGCAATTAATGAGAATGCATTCAGTTATGATCATTGGGGCTGAAGAAATTATTAGAATTAAATAAATGTACTTTCTTTTTTAAATATAATCTCTCTTGTTTGATTGCTTTGTAAAATATTGTTTTTGAAAAGCACACGTACACGATACCAGATTATCTGTGTCAAAGCGTTATTATTATTATTATTATTATTATTGTTGTTGTTGTTGTTATTATCATTATTAGACCACTAGTTTTTCTAACCCTGATTGATTATTATAAGCCGAAGTGATATCATAGCTGCATATAATATATGCTGACAGTGACGTGTAATGACAAACAAACAATCAGTAAGACATTTTCATTAAATTCATTCAAATACGATGTTAATGTAAATCGACCCGTGAAGATCCGGGGTAGAATAGGTATTCAGCAACCCATGCTTGCCGTAAAAGGCGACTATACTTGTCGCAAGAGGCGACTAACGGGATCGGGTGGTCAGATTCGCTAACTTGGTTGATGCATGTCATCGTATCCCATTGCGAAGAACGATGCCCATGGTGTCAATCGCTGGATTGTCTGGTCCAGACTCGATTATTTACAGAATGGCGTCATATAACTGGAATATTGCTGAATGCGTCGTTAAACAACAAACAAATAAGCAAAGTTAATGTAAATCAACATACGCGTAATATTGTTATATATTTTATCAATTAGTTGTGCACATATTATATATCATAAATTAGTTGTGTTTGTAGCACAGTGATTAACTAAACAGACGCATACGAATCACTGAAATGCAGCATCCAGCTTACCCGTGGTCTGTTATACTTGTACATCCAAAGTATAGGGAACATACTAACAATAGACGCCATGACATCCCATTGCATTTTGTCAAAAACTATTCTTCCCAACCAAAATATAGTATTCACACAGAGTGAGAGATCTCTCTCAACCTATCTACACTCACACAATTCTCTATATGCCTCGGCTTTGCTGATTATGTGTTCGTCACCCTAGAACAAGGAAACAACTGCAAGAAGTACCAAATGAGCACATCTGTGTATACCCTAACGCCTTAAAGCAATTGCAGAATTTCTGCGCTTGAAATAAAAATCTACACTACATGTATGAAATCGGTTTGTTTTGTATGTATAAACGTAAATAATGTTGAGACATTTCAAACAGAGGTAAAAAGTCGGCGGGGAGACGTATTTATACAGATATGTTTGTTTACAAATCACCTTCATTTGGGAATTTTATATTCTTAAAACAAAAGATCCGATTTCAAGAGAGTGGTAGAAAATGTTGATACCGCAGGAATACTTGAGTTCAGTTGGATCCATATATTTATTTGAGGTGCAGCCAGTCCTTGTGCACAATTATACATCATCCACGGATATGCAAGGTATGAATCAGTCACTGGGTTATCCATGTTGTCATTAATTCTCTCAATCTATGTTCGGTCATTTCGAGAATATTTCCATAGTATTCCGATATCAGACTATAAATAATTCATATTGTGAGGAACGTTAAAATAATTCCTAACATACTAAACAAACGGAATGTGTGAAATTTTGGTCACGAAATAAATTACATTTTGATTCATTCTGTGTCGAAAATGTCACATTAATCAATGTAATTTACAAAGGGAAAATTAGATGATTTTGGTTGCATTTTAAGGTACCTGTCATCGTTACACTAATGAAATCCTAGGCTCATTGTGCACATATTATATATCATAAATTAGTTGTGTTTGTAGCACAGTGATTAACTAAACAGACGCATACGAATCATTGAAATGCAGCATCCAGCTTACCCGTGGTTTGTGATACGTGTACATCCAAAGTATATTTGTCAAATTAATCAATGTTATTTACAAAGTGAAAATTAGATGATTTTGGTTGCAGTTTAAGGTACCTGTCATCGATACACTAAGAGAGAGAGAGAGAGAGTTGTTCTTGTTATTAAAATATAGTCAATTAGGTGTCACCATTGTACATGATGTATGCAATATGCAGTTGTCAAATAAAACACTTATCCTCATAGGAGTTTGTAGATGTCACTTGAAACAAATGTGTATGGCTCCGGCAATATTATCAAAATGAATATTGCATGTGTTCATCTATATAGATCAAGTTGATGGATTTTATGGACAGCTACAAATTGAATATTCGGCCGTCGAGGAGATATTCTTCATTCCCAGACTTTCATCTAAACAATTTGAATGTATGTGCAACGTAAGAGTGTACACAGTGAACACCGTTAGTTCCGACCCTGGCAGTATAGTACCCCATCTTCCACAATGGGTAACGTCCTCTAGACTGTTTCGTGGGTATAGGCTATGTATATAGGACTCATTAATTCGTCATCATAATACTGTTGCTCCTTCGTTAATCCGGAAACTCGTTAATCCAGACTATTTCACTTGAGGTGGTATGGATAATTTGTTTGTTTGTTTGTTTATTGTTTTACGCCGAACTCAGCAATATTCCAGCTCTATAACGGCGGTCTGTAAATAATCGAATCTCGACCAGACAATCCAGGGATTGAGATCAAGAGCATCTTTCCACTCAATTGGGATACGATGACATGCATCAACAAAGTCAGCGAGCCTGACCACCCGATCCGTTAGTCGCCTCTTAGGACAAGTATATTCGCCTGTTACGGCAAGCATGGGTTGCTGAAGACCTATTCTACCCCGGATCTTCACGGGGTATCCATGGTCACCACGTTTAGTAAATTTAAGCGACAAAACCCATGTTAATAAGATATCTCTACCCAAAGCAAAGTCGATGTACGATTCCGACTATATCATAAGCTTGTGTTTATGTTTCACCGTCAAATAGTGATGATACCAGGTTTTGCCCCATGGGTCTAGGAATGAAGCTTTTACTTAACGTTTTCGTGTGGGATAGTGGTGTACAAAGTTGAAAACACAAATGTTATGACAGCATTGAACCCAGTTCTTTTCTGAAATTGTAAGTCAAGCGAATCCTTTGCGTTTTTGAGAACCCGCGTGATATTAATTCCACTTGTCTTTAATACTTTCTGTGAATATAAAGAACGCCCTTCTTTTATTGAATTAAGGAATATGGTTAATCTTTGAGACAGAGTTGAAAAAAGACGTTCTCGCCAACAGTTTGTCAAACATCGCAAATTAACTTTGCAAACTGTTTTCGCAATGATCACGCACACGTTTATGTGAAGTCACCGTAACAGAAATCCTCTAATCAAATGTTTGTTGCCATCTTGATATGAACATATTGGAGAGCATCCCTGCTTTTTTCCTTTGCACTTGAAGAAACCTGGCATATTTATACTGACATTTTAATCATAAATAATCAACACCCTATGATAGACGATCTTCATGTGTGCGAGTGTGGTTACGTTGACTCTTCATGACCAACACCTACATCGTTACAGCAAAACCTTATCCCTTAGATGGGCAAAATCAGAACCAAACATATGCACACGATATGAGCACATATGCATATAATATGCATGCATATGACTCTCATCATCTTGGTCATGTCATGCAGAATTGTTTATCAGTAGAAGAGACGCCCAAACAGAAATACTTTCAGCAACTGAATTTGACTTTTGCTGCAACATATCGAATAGTGTACAGCTTGCAGCTTTTAATGTATTTTACATTTTGCCTTTAGTGCTGGTAACTAGTTACTTAACAGCATGACTGCGGTACTGACATTTTAATACTTGCCAGTATGTGTGTGCGTGCGTGTGTGCGTTCGTGTTTGTAGATCTGTTTCTGTGTCTTCAGTGTGTGTGTGTGTGTGTGTGTGTGTGTGTATCTGTGTTTCTGTGTCTGATGTCTATCTCTGTGTGTTTGTGTGTGTGTGTCTCTCTCTCTCTCTCACTCTCTCTCTCTCGCTCGCTCTCTCTCTCGCTCGCTCTCTCTCTCTCTCTCTCTCTCTCACTCTCGAAATCACTTCATTCATCTCAAAAACGTGTTTACTACAAGTTGTGCCTTATCTTTTATTATCACTTATCCAGAACTACACTATTCGCATCAAATCTGCAGAGTTGTACATGTTCCGTGTTGTATATTACGGAGCGGCCAAATCAAAACGGGAATTTGGCCAAGAAAAAAATCTAATAATCTTAGGGAAAAAATGTGGAGAGCATTTCCAAATTTGACGCATCAGTGAGAAAAATGGTCTGGTGCAATTCCCTATTTTAACTTATACCGTATGTTCCCGTTTTATATTTAATGTGAAAAATGTACTTGCCACTGCATGTGTTTGTGCCCGGTGGGGCAGAATACGCTCATATGTTCGCGAACACAAAGTATCATTACTATTTGAGAGTGATTAATAAACACTTTCTCCAGCTATAATCGGAATCGTACAATGGATTTCTTGTGATTGTGGAAAGGGTTTTGGCGTTTGTATTTGTTCATAGTTCTACACCAAAATGCAAGGTGTACCAAAGCCATTTCTCCCTCAGTATGAGATTTACTACAATCAGAGATATTGATCCATCTGTACAATTCATAATATATGATTAGTATTATTCCCTGGCTGTCACAAACACCGATTATCCCGTATAACGGCTTATAGAAGTTCGCTGTTCACGCCACTGGATGTATTATGATACTGATTATACAGGAATACATGATCCTTCACTATCATTTTACCTCCTGGCGATTACAGAAATACCAATTCCATGCAGGCTTCTGCATGAAAAATTAATTTGCAGTCAACAATGTATATTTCGTGATATTTTCAACAATGCAAATCTCTTTAAATTCCACGACAACAACTCAATATACGAGGTGAAGTTGAAATAAGCTGAAATAAGCTGCATATTGAACTATAAGTATTAGGAAAATTACATGCAGGCTTCTTCATGAAATATGAATTTGCAGTCAAGAATGTATATTTCGTGATATTTTCAACAATGCAAATCTCTTTAAATTCCACGCAGACAATTGAATAATATACGAGGTGAAGCTGAAATAAGCTGAAATAATGTTCATATTAAACTACAAGCATGGGGACAATGATTCGAAACCAATTCCGAATTTTGATAGCTGTGTTTGATACATCTTCAGTGCTTCTGTGTTCCGACTACATTCAAATATTGTGCATTTTGCACATCACTTTGACCCGGAAGACGAATCGCCGATGTTATTTTTGACGAACTGACTAATCAACAATCAGAACTTGCACATCTTTATAAGAAACAGAATAATCGTCACGAATAACTCTCATGGTATTTCGAATATGGTTCCAGATTGTCTCTCTCTTTTTCACTTCAAGGTCACAAAATTAATCTTTGCTTCTTTATGTTTAAAGAGGTCTTTCACTTCTTAGTAAAGGAGGTTCTTATGGTGGAGGTAATTGTCCCTGCATTTTGCATTCATTACCTGGCTCTATCAATAACTAATATCACGCACCGATTGGTTAAACTTGTTCCGCAATGTTTGAATGTAGCCTCCTTTTTTCTACGTTAACCGAGTTGATCATGTGAGAAATTACTCAAGCAATTAGATGATATTCATCAGAAAAATTAACTCGCTAAATGTCAAATTAAATTCAGACGAGTTTGAGTGTCACGGCAGGGACATGGCGATCCGAGTAAGCGCAGGCAGGCCTCATCCGGGGATTTCGTTGGCGTCACATTTCGCGTTTCACTTCATCACCAACTCAATCACCAAGTCCCGCGAGATCCCGCAAGATCGCGTTGTCAGACTCGTGTCAGGAGGATATGTTGAAATAAATCGCACTAATACTTGAGCTCTTGTCCACAGAGGGACTGAGATGACCGACTAATCGCCAGCCGATGGTGACACTGTTGAAGTAAAGACTGGGCATGCGCCATTATTCGGACGCTTCTGTCCTACACAATTATACGACCGCTTATGGCCTTCGCAATTTCTTGTCTGCTTATGTCCGTCAATGCTCGACCTCTCATTGTCCCCTGGGTGGGAGTTTAACGCCTTGGCTAACCATTCAGCAATATTTATGTCCTTCTGTGAGTTATTATACCAGTTCTGGGATTTTTGTTGCAGCATAAGGGGCAGTGTGGAACCGAAGAAAAAGGTATGTGTTGGTTTTGACTCATATGTTATGATCATTGTCAACACTTCTGAATATACGCCATGCCAAGGGGCTCATTGGTAGTGTCAGTGTGACGTTATACCATTAAATATGGCCACACAGCACACGACAATAGATCTGTATCGTTGTTGTGGTGTGACGAGGTAAAACTGTTTTCTATAGTGTCATTGATGAAAGATCGAGGAAACTGGTGAGTGAGTGAGTGAGTGAGTTGGGTTTAACGCCGCTTTTAACAGTATTATAATAATTTTGTCAAATTCAATTTACAAGTGCATACTTTCTTTTGCCCTGTACTTTACATCCCAATGCACGTATATGGTACTGTCTCTATGTGACTGAGACACTGCCGATGAGCCGATGAGATGTAAGTTTAACTAACTCACTGTAGTGTATAATTACATGGTACATTTACCAATAGCTGTATAATACAAGGTCGGATCAAGTATTTTTATAAGGTAGGGGTCCAAAATGTCCAAATCACTCCCACATAATTTTACTTCCAACAACAAACTACATTGACCCCAGTGGACCCTAGCTCTGGATCCGCCCTTATAATACCAACTCACTGTAAAACTGGCACAAACGTGGTGCACATTATTTATAATATTGTCAATCAACTAAGCTAGTTTTATTCGGCAGTTGTTTCTCACTGTGTCTCGATCAGTCATATTTTTCAGTTACCAAATGGTTTTAAGAAGTTCCGTTAAATAAAACTAACAAAACCCTTACCGTAATAATAACGTCAACGTCAAGGCCAACGTCAACGCCTGAGAAATATCAGTCTGTATGATCTGCCGAAACAGGTTCCATTGGACTTTGCTCCTTTAACAGGCAAAATAGTGATGATCAAACATTTCATTACAAGGAGACGTTGACATAAGCGACAAAGCACATCAGTGTGTCAGCGAGGATATGAAGAAAATATGGATGCTGGTCTTTGAAAGCTATGTTCCTACTCCATCAACGTCGATGTATTAACATGGTAGAAATCATTTTAATGTCGCTTTCCGAGAACATAAGTTCCCTGTGGACCGAAAGTGAATTACTGACATCTTTTGGCTGTCATTTCCTACCAGGAGTTTCTTGGTTTGTCAGCACCATACCCGTGCTTTGCTTTCACCAAAGTGGTTAACATCTCACCTGCATCACTTCGGGATTTCTTCCCATATCATGCTGACACGCCGTGATAAAGCTTCAATACTGTCCAACTCACTCACTGATACCAGGGACTAAAGTTATCAGAGAATATACTTAGACTGACTTAGGAATACTTTTTAACCTTACAATCCTTAGGTTATCTTAACACGGCCCACGTTAATGTTCGTATTTGTCATTATGTGAGTGACACATACTACAAGAAGAGATCCGTTCAAAGAATGTCGGAAATTTAGATGCTGTGTTCTTTCAAGTGTGCAGACATATGAGATTGATATATCATGGAAGTAACTTCAGTCTGTTTGAAATGTCACTGTGAGAATCAGATTAAATTTAGTCTTAGAAATGTCGTATTCCTGAAGCCATCATATCAACAGTTTTTAAAAGGACCTGATTTATTATAAGGGAATGTCACTAACACACTCTTTATTGTTTGCTGCGCTTTTTTTATTGTTCGAGTGGTTCACGAAAATGCAATTAACTATTTTTACTCTTACCACATGTTCCCGGGTTTTGATCAGGTGAACAATTGACTTTCCTTTGCACGTGTTTGTGATGGATGCCACCGGTGAGGAAGGATACGCTCACCTTTTCGCGAACACCTGGTATCATTTCTACTGATTCATTGTGATTCATAAACACACGCTCATGATATAATTTGAATCGTACAATCAACATTGTATGATTATGGAATGAATTTTGCCGCTTTTATATTTGGCTTGTCTAATTGCTCGAGTGGTTTTGACATATCCATTATAATATATGTATATCATATCTTCCATAACTAGCATCTACTGTATAATTCAAGTCTTTTTAGATTAATTTCCATTTCATATATTAAAGACATTTCTGTTCCTGCTGAGGTCTGGGTACAAATAACAATTTGTTTTGTTGTCTTTATTTATTTGGTGGCATTAATTCAAAATATAATACTCACACATATTAATAATACAGTTTCACAATATAAATACTTTCTTGCGACCTCCAAAGGTAGCCTGAATATGTTACTGTGTTAGACTGGAAATGGGACACGTATGCCCCGTGATGAATGGTCGCTGAGAGGATATTATGTAACAATTAACTGAAAATATTTCTCAATGGATACTGATTAAAGCACACGCCATGCATTCATTTCCAATGCAAGCTCAATTAGGTGTCCCATACATAAACTGCACAGAGCAACTAAGGTGTTGAGTTCTAATTAAAGTTGGCAAGACAGGTAAAAACTGTCCTCAACAATGAGTTGTGCTCGCGATCTGAGCTAGGCCAGCTAATGGAGACGCCATTACTGGAAGAAGCATATATACAGGAATAGCACATACAACAACTCAGGAACCCCATTTGTAGCGTTCGTGGATGGTGAAAACTCCTGGAGACAGTTTATGGAAAAAATGATGAGAACAACAAGGTGCCACTGATCCAGCACCATGTTTATGTAATCATAATCAGTCAATCAAATATCTGTTCATCCAGCTACTTTACATTTTCCATTCTACATTTTACCATTTCAATTTTTCATTATCCATCCATTCTACATTTTATATCAACCATTTTTCCATCATCCATCATTTATCTATCCATCCGTTTCTTCATCCCCAGTCTACCATCTCTTCTTCATCCATCAATTCTCTATCAATCAGTTTTAATCAAATAAAAACGACAAAACTCTTTCCATAACTACAAGAAATATTTACTAAAGGCATTGTCCATTGTACGATTCCGAGTGTAATATAAGCATATGTGTTTATGAATCACCATGAAATAGTGATGACACAAGGTGTTCGCGAGGTGAGCGTATCCTGTCCCACCGGTGGCAAGTCAATTGTTCACCTGGAGAAAAACAACATGCCCCACCATGAATCCATAGTTTCTCCACCGTCTGTCCACCACATCACAAACCGCCAATCAATCAGACCGAGTACATGATTCTACCTCTCATATATTCATCCATTATCAATTCTCCATCACCATCAATAATTTCTCCCTCATCCATTCTTCATCCTCAACAATCAAGCCATCCACCATCAATCCATCTTTTTTCATCCTCCATGTATCCATCTATCATCCATCATCCTCATTCCATCAATTTTCCACCAAACCAACAATTTTCCATCTGTCCATGAATCCATGAATCAAGCCATCTTCTGGTCATCATTTATCCCCTATTCTCCATCTTCCATCATCCTTCCCTTATGACGTCAATCGTTTCTTTATCCATCGAACTATCCTCCACCCATCCATTTTTCAGGTCAATCAATCCCACCCCCACCCATCCATTTGCAAAACTATTTATTTCTTATTATTAGTCAGTCTCTACGTTTTGTCATTGCGATTATAACCTATGTATTTGTCATTTTACTCCTAAGTATAAATTTCTTCTTTCATTAAATTATTGACGTGTGACAAGATTAAAAGCCGACAAAATATGATATTTTCAGGATTTTGTTGATAATGTCTTAATTGTATAACTGGCATGTTATGACACGCAAAGGTGTTTTCATTTCTTGACACTTCATCCATCTTTAAAACTTTTTTTCTGCACTTTTACTGTTGTCTGCCTTTCTCACATCCGTTTTGTGTGCGAATTGTTTCTGCTCCTGTCTTCATATTATTTGGACATATCCATTTCAGTGTGATATTCCAGTTTCACACTTATCGTAAATCTCTTTTAATGTAGCATATTTCGGTGGCACATATTCTGTGTGACACTCTGTGAACATATGTTCTTACTGTGGCTGTGGATCTCTTCGTAGAATAGGGGGTTACGGGGGCCCAGTCGTCTAAGGCGCCGCAATTCGCTGTGCAGAGTTGCGTCCCTTCGGCACGCCAGAAACCTGGCATTCATTTTTTACTTTCTTTCATAATGTGATATAAAAAACATTTGGAAACATTAAGTAACTCGTCACTTTTAAGTACTTTACTTCAATCATATTTGGTTTCTTCACTACACAACTCGTTAAATAACGTAACCTACATTTGCATAACGCTAGTATCTCTCTGTGACCGAAATACCTGTTAATTACCCTGTCAGTTACGCGGAGGTGGCCTAATCACAGGACAATGGTCAAAGTGACCCACTTGATCAGTAACAAGACAATCAAATAGCCTGAAGATGGGTCTTACGTTCCGACAGAAGGCCCTCGTCTCAAAATATTGTCTAACAGTTGCCGTGAGGGATGCAGCATATTAAGTCCTTGCACCCTGACTTGCTCTCTAATGAAGACTCCTGGCCTATGTGAAATTCTATACCAGGAAGATGCCACGAAATCGTAAATACACAACAGGGGAATGGTACATGTATATCACGATCAAAGATGACTGTTGTACAAACAGGGTGTAAACAAAATAAGTCGTATATCCAAGACTATATTAAAGCGCATTTTCCACCACCGACACAACAAAAGCGCCAATAACGACACCAACAGCAACACTGACACAAACACTATCAGCGACACCACTACTGACACAAACACAAACATTAGCAGCAACGCTGCAACCGGCACAAACGCTGTCATCGACAACAACAATCACACCAAAACCAAAAGAAGCTCGCACCAACAGTGATCAGTCCGTCCATGCATGCTGTGTTCAGTCCGTCCATGTACTCTGTGATCAGTCCGTCCATGCATGCTGTGTTCAGTCCGTCCATGTACTCTGTGATCAGTCCGTCCATGCATGCTGTGTTCAGTCCGTCCATGACCTCAGTGAACAGTCCGTCCATGCATGCTGTGTTCAGTCCGTCTATGACCTCAGTGATCAGTCCGTCCATGCATGCTGTGTTCAGTCCGTCCATGTACTCTGTGATCAGTCCGTCCATGCATGCTGTGTTCAGTCCGTCCATGTACTCTGTGATCAGTCCGTCCATGCATGCTGTGTTCAGTCCGTCCATGACCATGTTGTGTTCCGTCCGTCCATGACCTCTGTCATCAGTCCGTCCATGCATGCTGTGTTCAATCCGTCGATCAGCACACCCTGGCCAATATTATAGTACAAGATTTCTCAAAATATCACGAAATTATTTTAATACGGATTCTAAGAAATCTACTTGCAAGAAAGGGTGAAGACCTGCAACATCTGTCTGGCTGTGCTCACCAAGGGTAGTGTCGTGCTTAGATTGTTACACAGTTATGGCAGTCATGGAGGGAGGGGGAAATGGTTTTACGGCACTGTTGGACATATTGCTGACAAATAACGACGGGGGACACGCATGAACTTCAAGGGTTGTTGGTTGGTTGGTTTCTTTGTTGTTTAACGCCCCACTCAGCAATATTCCAGCTGTATGACGGCGGTCTGTAAATAATCGAGTCTGGACCAGACAATTCAGTGATTAATATTATGAGCATCGATCCACATAATTGGGATCGAAGACCAAGTCAACCAAGTCAGCGAGCCTGACCACCCGATCCCGTTAGTCGCCTCTTTCGACAAGCATAGTCACCTTTTACGGCGAGCATGGGTTGCTGAAGATCTATTCTACCCCGGAATCTTCACGGGTCGAACTTCAAGATGATTTTGCCCCAACGAGAATCCACGTACCAACGCAGTCACTATTTTTCTTGAGCATTTTTTATTTGTAGATTGGTTTCTAAATACACAAACAGCCCCGAACAAAGCTCTAAATAAGAAAAGCTGAAAGACAAGTTCGTAATTTTAATTATTTTCGCTGTTTTGAATTCAAATACACGATGACATACCGAAAACCAAGATATCAGACATTATGTTCATTAAACCGGAAATAACTACCCAAGTTATTGCAACGGAATAACATATAGACTGCAATTAATCATTAGCTATTTGCCTTAAGTATTTTTGGAAATGATAAAACGGAGACAAAATTCCTGAGCCTTGATAAACAGCCACTGGGAAACCTTACCGCAGATCATAGATTTTTAATCACGCCTGGTTTCATATCAGTCATCTCCGATTTATTGCTGACATTTTCGAAATGAATCTTATTTCGCTTCGCATAAAATTTCATTTCTACTTTTTAGCGATATGAAGAAGAAACCGGACCTTGTCGAACAGAGAGCTCGATACCAGCCTCTGTGGTTGATTTGGAAACGTGTCTCCTTTCCGCCATAATTTCAGCTCGTAAGGTAATACCCACGGGCAATAAGGAATCTCATTATTGCAAACCTGACGCCACGGGCCAGGTAACATTACCTTTTCGCTAATCAGCGCCGACCATCTGGGAAGACGGCCATGACAAACAACGACTGCACAACTCGCTAAGACTTATTGCAATACTATGATGAATGCATTATTTTCGATAGAATTCCTTTGAGCTCTCGTTACCTGTCGTCATTTCGTGGCTAATTGTAATATGATAGACTGATCTTAATATCTTTACAGTACAAATTGCTTGATCGTGAAGATTGAGTTGGGCGTCATTTTTTCCGGATTATTGCATTTTTTTAAAATTCATTACGAACTATTTACTTAAACTTGATGCGGAATTTTCTGGATTTGATATGTATGTTTATGACCAGCTTTAGACTGAGTTATAAAAGTACGCCTTGTCATCTGAAACGTTCAAACGACGTTAGCCATTTTGTTTGTGCGGATTGTAATTTCTAAAGAACAGCCGTTTCTAAATACCAAACGGTTTCATTGTTTCTGATGATGATTCGACATCTTTTTCATTTCCAACCTAGCCTCTCAGAGTAGGGTGTTATTTTTCATGGTGAATAAGGCTGCTTTTATTATTTTCTTTATTTCTTAATGCTTCAAAGAAACATTATGATATATATGGTTTGTCAGTTTGCTAACGTTGATGGCTCTCAAAGAAAGAAAGTTAAAGCACGATGTGAGCCTTCATAACGCAAGAACTAAATGAGATGAATATTGTGGACATGAAAACGACAAAACCCTTTTTTATATTCATAAGAAATTTCAGCTAAAAGCAGAGTCCATTGTACGATTGCAGCTTTATCATGAGCATGAATCACCATCAAATAGTGATGATACCAGGTGTTCGGGAAAAGGTGGACGTATTCGGTGGCACCCGTCACAAACTCATGCAAAGGCAAGTAAATTGTCCACCTGAAACACAAATGGAATGTATGGTAAAAGTCGAAATAGGGAATTGCTTAGGACATCATTTTTCCAACTGATGCGTCAAATTTGGAAATGTCCCCACATGTCAACCATAAAACCTAAGTAAAGCTTTCCCGAGGCCCTGAATGTTACCTTGATGTTATAACTACTGAACAAGACTTGGAAGACGTTGTTTGAAATCTTGGAAGAATGAGCATGCTCTATTGTACCTCAAAAGTGGTGAAACACCAAAGGCTGGAACTGCTGGAATATGTCTCAACATAAAGGGAGAAGGTAATGATATTTCTTTGCATCGTTTACAGTCTACATTCTTGTGTACTTGCCATAGAATTTTGAAGAAAACTGATGAACCCACGTATAGACTCTGCTTTGTTGGGTCGACTTTATTTGTGTCCATGTTACCAGCATAAATGGTACTTAATGTTAACAATAAAGTGGCAATATGTGGAAACATATACAATACAGTGGCAATATGTGAAAACATATACAATACAGTGGCAGTGTGTGAAAACACATACAATACAGCGGCAATATGTGAAAACATATACAATACAGTGGCAGTGTGTGAAAACATATACACTAAAGTGGCAATATGTGAAAACATATACAATACAGTGGCAGTGTGTGAAAACACATACAATACAGTGGCAGTATGTGAAAACATACAATACTTTGGCTGTGTGTGAAAACATATACACTAAAGTGGCAATATGTGAAAACATCTACAATACATGGGCAGTTTGTGAAAACATACAATACTGTGGCAGTGTGTTAAAACATACAATACTGTGGCAGTGTGTTAAAACATACAATACTGTGGCAGTGTGTTAAAACATACAATACCGTGGCAGTGTGTTAAAACATACAATACTGTGGCAGTGTGTTAAAACATACAATACTGTGGCAGTGTGTGAAAACATACAATACTGTTGAAGTGTGTGAAAACATCTACAATACATGGGCAATATGTGAAAACATATACAATACAGTGGCAGTGTGTGAAAACATACAATACTGTGGCAGTGTGTGAAAACATATACAATACATGGGCACTATATGAAAACATATACAATACAGTGGCAATATGTGAAAACATATACAATACAGTGGCAGTGTGTGAAAACATATACACTAAAGTGGCAATATGTGAAAACATATACAATACAGTGGCAGTGTGTGAAAACACATACAATACAGTGGCAGTATGTGAAAACATACAATACTTTGGCTGTGTGTGAAAACATATACACTAAAGTGGCAATATGTGAAAACATCTACAATACATGGGCAGTTTGTGAAAACATACAATACTGTGGCAGTGTGTTAAAACATACAATACTGTGGCAGTGTGTTAAAACATACAATACCGTGGCAGTGTGTTAAAACATACAATACCGTGGCAGTGTGTTAAAACATACAATACTGTGGCAGTGTGTTAAAACATACAATACTGTGGCAGTGTGTGAAAACATACAATACTGTTGAAGTGTGTGAAAACATCTACAATACATGGGCAATATGTGAAAACATATACAATACAGTGGCAGTGTGTGAAAACATACAATACTGTGGCAGTGTGTGAAAACATATACAATACATGGGCACTATATGAAAACATATACAATACAGTGGCAGTTTGTGAAAACATACAATACTATGGCAGTGTGTGAAAACATATACAGTACAGTGGCAGTGTGTGAAAACATATACAATACAGTGGCAGTGTGAAAACATACAATGCTGTGGCAGTGTGTGAAAACATATACAATGCAGCGGCAATATGTGAAAACATATACAATACAGAGGCAGTGTGTGAAAACATACAATGCTGTGGCAGTGTGTGAAAACATCTACAATACATGGGCAATATGTGAAAACATCTACAATACAGTGGCAGTGTGTGAAAACATACAATACTGTGGCAGTGTGTGAAAACATATACAATGCAGCGGCAATATGTGAAAACATCTACAATACAGTGGCAGTGTGTGAAAACATACAATACTGTGGCAGTGTGTTAAAACATACAATACCGTGGCAGTATGTGAAAACATATACAATACAGCGGCAATATGTGAAAACATATACAATACAGTGGCAGTGTGTGAAAATATACAATACTGTGGCAGTATGTGAAAACATATACAATACAGTGGCAATATTTGAAAACATATACAATACAGTGGAAGTGTGAAAACATACAATACTGTGGCAGTGTGTGAAAACATATACAATGCAGCGGCAATATTTGAAAACATATACAATACAATGGCAGTATGTGAACAAATACTTGCTTTGTTTTTATATACCTACTTTCCTTTGTGGTATATTTCCGGAACATCCCACACAATTAATGTCAGTAGTCTATAAATGGCATATTAAGAGCAACATTAATCTTTACGTAAGACATTAAAAGTAATGCTAAATGTTAAAAAAATAGTATCAGTTGTATTAGTATTGTTTCAAGTTTAAATAGCAAACATCTCTTTCAGATGATGCTGGTATTACTGACAATTTGGTTAATAAGTACTTTACTGACGTTCGGACACCAAGTTACTTCCATATCATGAGTTGAATGACGATCTGAATTGTGAGTGCCTTGTAACTCGAACAAGACAGCGGCTTAAGTCTATTGTAATCTTAATAACTTCAGTCCCCAAACAGGAAATGTCAAATAAATAAAGCGACAAAAACCTTTCCATACCCACAAGCTATCAAGAGTTGACTGTACGACTCTGATCATATCATGTGCCACGTATTTATGAATCGCTATCAACTAGCGATGATACAAGGTGTTCACGAAAAAGTGAATATATCCTGCTCCACAGATGGACCTCGTCACAAACTCATGCAAGGACAAGTCAATTGTTCACCCGGAAACACACGGTACAAATCAAAATGAGGAACTAGGTAGGTCATCTCTACCCCTGTCACCGCTGTGTCAAACATGGGAACGTTCCCACATGTCTACCATCAATCTTTCTGAAACTATCGTTGAGGCCTCGAATGCTACAACCTTGATCAAACAACTTTTGAGCTAGAATCTCTTTTTAATCTTCGTAGAAAGAGCACGCTCGAAATCTGCTAAAATGAATTCAACTTCGCCATTATTTAACATAGCATCCCAACAGTGCAGAATACTCTCATACATTAAATGAATATTAAGTTTCACAAGCATCATTTTCTGCATGAACCCAGGAATAAAGGATGTTCCGTTCCAGTCTGGCACATATTGAGATAAATACAGTAGTATGAATTAGATCTAATTCTTTGTAACGTATTGTCCATTCAACATAGTGGAGGGGGATTATCAACGACACGTTGTGATGATAATCCTCTCACAATTAGTGTTATTATGAGATTAACACTGTCCGAGGAGCTTGAATCTAGATGTATGGGGATCCCAGGAGAACCCGTCAAACAACGGTGTTAATCTGGCCACCCCGGGAACACATGCTCACAGCCTCATGAGCGACACCATCTTAGCTCCGGGCTTCGAGGGTCGGAAAGTGTTGGGGTTGGAGGAGGTGGGGCGCGGAGTTGGGATCAGGGTATTTTGTATAGTTGGCAGGATAAAGTTTTATGGCGGAATGGGGTATGGGGATTGGTTGATTGGCAGGATAAAGTGTGATGGCGGGATGGGAAGTGCGGATTGGTTGGTTGGCAGGATAAAGTGTGGTGGCGGGGTGGGGAGTGCGGATTGGTTGGTTGGCAGGATAAAGTGTGAGGGCGGGATGGGGTGTGCAGATTGGTTGATTGGCAGGATAAAGTGTGGTGGCGGGATGGGGAGTGCGGATTGGTTGATTGGCAGGATAAAGTGTGGTGGCGGGATGGGTAGTGCGAATTGGTTGATTGACAGGATAAAGTGTGATGGCGGGATGGGGAGTGCGGATTGGTTGATTGGCAGGATAAAGTGTGATGGCGGGATGGGGTGTGCGGATTGGTTGATTGGCAGGATAAAGTGTGATGGAGGGGTGTGCGGATCGGTTGGTTGTCAGGATAAAGTGTGATGGCGGGATGGGGTGTGTGGATTGATTACGAGGATAAAATCAGAGGAATAGGAGAGGGTAGAGATTGAACTGGAGGACGGAGAAGAGCCAGGTACGCGCTCTGTAGGATGTCGGGTGGGGGTTGGGGGGTGGGGATCGGAGTGCCTTGTTTTGGAGGAAAGGTAAGATGGTCGTGTGGGAACGCGATGTTTGGTGACAGGTGAGGCATTCTCCTGGGTGGGGAGCAGGTTACGTTCCTTGATGAGATGTAGCGTGACGTCAGTGTTGAAAGGCAACTGTGATGTGGTGAGAGGATGCTGATGAGTTGGTTGACGGGGCAAGGTTGGATCTGTTGAATGTTGGCGAGTTGGCAGACTGGGAAAAGTGTGGTAGCAGGATAGAGTTTCGAACAATAAGAAACAGTTCAGCACCAGTGTATTCCCAGTCTTTTTTTGTAACTTGTTATTATTACTGTTAAATCATCTGTAGAACCGTATATGGAAGCCAATATTCTGCACATGACCTAGCCATTCATAATAGGCCCATATTTCTTGGATTCAAGAACATGTTATTATGAAGTGGACACAAACGGGAACTCCACATAACAAAACAAGATCCAGAAGACTCTCGTCAACAACATTCAGCTATGTTCACAGCAGTATGTAAATAATCTGGACCAAACAGACCAGCAACCGAATCACCGAACCGTATACCCTCGAGACAAGTAAAGGATGGTGCACCTGTCCATTCTAATACCAATCCACAACGTTGGACTTCGACAGTCCGTACAAATGTGTATCACGCCTTGTTTTTTAGTCAAACACGATACTTTTCAAGAAATTGCCATTGAAAGTCGCACACAAATTGAGCAATTTATTTTGTGCCTTCTGGCATTTACATTTTTAATGCTTCATTAAAGTCAGTGGTTTCATGTACGAGAGTTCAAACTGTACCGATAGTAGGGTTTAGTTCGTGTCCGGGGCATTAACTGGAAACCCGTCGTTTGCATGCACATCAAATAAGTAATGTAATATTGCCTTTTGGCATTTAGGGCTTTTTAACTTGTGCCATTTTCAGCGGTTTTATGAAGACCAGATCAAATGATAATAGGATAGGTTTTATCTTGAAGGGAAGGGAAATACATATATGCACGTTGTACACTGCTTTTTTTATTGATATGTATGATATGATAACTTTTTCAAGAAATAAGAAAAAATAACTCATTTCTCAGCCATCGTTTCGGTCCTCATATATGAGTCACGCAGATATTGAAAGGAACATGGAGGCTCTCTTGGTTTGTTGTGTCCTCAGCTGTAATGGTCCGCTATTCAAGGGTTCTAATCTCAATTTCTTCCCTCCTATGATCTTTGGTTTGTCAGCACCGTACACGTGTTCATGGGTTTAACAAACGTGGAAGGGGGTACGTGTGGCCCAGTCGTCTAAGGCGCCGAAATTCGTTGAGTCCATTTGGCACGCCAGAAACCTGTGATCCTGGTTTCGCCCCGATTATGTTTCTAGGTTTGTCAGCACCATACTCGTGCTCTTGGGTTTCAGCAAAGTGGTAAACGCCTGAGACATGCATCCCTGAGGGCTTTCCCCCCCCTGAGCTGATATAAGTGTAATACTGATCGCAGCAGCGTAAAACTCACTCACTCACTCACTCACTCACTCACCCCCTCACTCACTCACTCACTCACTCACTCACTCACTCACTCACTCACTCACTCACTCACTCACTCACTCACTCACTCACTCACTCACTCACTCACTCACTCACTCACTCACTCACTCACTCACTCACTCACTCACTACAAAAGTGGAAACGTGTGTTACCTGCATTTCTTTCGACGTTCAACCAACACATAATATTTCCGTCAAAAAAACGGCATCAAATTAACTCGGGCAGTCAATAGCCGTAAAAAGCAACATATTAAGTTTGTCTGTTACATAGCTACACAAACAAAATCACCCATGCAATATGTTTAGCTATGTGAGAGCAGTGAAAATTGTGCATTTAGTACAGAACATCAGAGAACAATATCACCCATGCAATATGTTTAGCGAAGTGAAAGTAGTGAAAAAGATGTATTTAGTACAGAACATCAGAGAACAAAATCACCCATGCAATATGTTTAGCGAAGTGAAAGTAGTGAAAATGATGTATTTGGTACAGAACATCAGAGAACAAAATCACCCATGCAATATGTTTAGCGAAGTGAGAGCAGTAAAAATGGTGTATTTAGTACAGAACATCAGAGAGCCAAATCCCCCATGCAATATGTTTAGCGAAGTGAAAGTAGTGAAAATGATGTATTTAGTACAGAACATCAGAGAACAAAATCACCCATGCAATATGTTTAGCGAAGTGAGAGCAGTAAAAATGGTATATTTAGTACAGAACATCAGAGAACAAAATCACCCATGCAATATGTTTAGCGAAGTGAGAGCAGTGAAAATGATGTATTTAGTACAGAACATCAGAGAACAAAATCACCCATGCAATATGTTTAGCGAAGTGAGAGCAGTGAAAATGGTATATTTAGTACAGAACATCAGAGAACAAAATCACCCATGCAATATGTTTAGCGAAGTGAGAGCAGTGAAAATGATATATTTGGTACAGAACATCAGAGAACAAAATCACCCATGCAATATGTTTAGCGAAGTGAGAGTAGTGAAAATGATGTATTTAGTACAGAACATCAGAGAACAATATCACCCATGCAATATGTTTAGCGAAGTGAGAGCAGTGAAAATTGTGCATTTAGTACAGAACATCAGAGAACAAAATCACCCATGCAATATGTTTAGCGAAGTGACAGTAGTGAAAATGATGTATTTGGTACAGAACATCAGAGAACAAAATCACCCATGCAATATGTTTAGCTATGTGAGAGCAGTGAAAATGATGTATTTAGTACAGAACATCAGGGCAGAGCTAACAACACTGTTATGTTGATGTGAATAATGCCAATTTGAGACCAGGTCCGTTTCCTACCTTAACATAGTCTTCTACTTCTCATCCAAAATTGGTTTCCACAGGAAATATCCTTGGGTGACATAGACAGAATATAACCCGCATTCTCGTTAGATGCCAATGAAAGATAACGAGTTTCGTAAAAAAAAGTGTATCTAACGATAATTAGTGCTGTATTTTGTATATCTCAACCAAGGATATTTTATATATTGCTCACTTTATTAATGTAAATAAATAACACTCTTCGTTCTGATACCAGTTGCAAATGCGATTACTCATGAATACTGATGGACTTTATATGTCCAAACATAAGCATTGTTGACATTTCTATACATACACATTATTAAAGTGTTCCTGCTATTGAGTGTGCAAACATGACAGCAACAAAAAAATCGTGATGTATAAATGAAGTCTTTAAATTGTATATATGCAATGTAGCCAATTTTAAGGTTTGGATCAGTAATTAATTAGGGTAGGATGTTTCATATCGACAATACAGTATGAGGAAGTATGAGGGTACGTTTTTATTCTGGAGTGTGTGTTCATCCTGCAAAGGGGATGTTTTGTTTCCGGGGGGGGGGGGGGGGGGGGGGGGGGAGATTCAGAGTGATTTGATCCTAGGATAACTTGATCCTGGGGAGTGGCCGGGTCCTCTCCTACCGGTATCCCCGCATCAACATGATTTGGTTTCCTTGACCTGTCAGCTGAAATTACACCCTATCCAGACCACTAAAAACAGGATATCAGTGTGTCCGCCAAAATCAACAAACACAGTCTTGGATGTCGTGTCAGCTTGGAGGTAAAGATCACCATAAAAAAGATTAGGCAACCCCGATAATTGTTTTGAAAATTGTCTTAAAAATTAATGTGTTTAAGTTGCAAGTGATATATTAAAACCTCGTTCAAACTTTATTAAAGAACTAAAAGTTACACACATCACGCTTTTGTTTTCATTAGTTTTATTCTTTCGTATTTCGCCTTCTCTTTCGTAAAGGGGGGGGGGGGGGGGGGGGGGGGGGGCGGTCACGTAGCCGAGTGGTTAAAGCGTTCGCTCGTCACGCCGAAGACCCAGGTTCGATTCCCGACATGGGTACAATGTGTGAAGCCCATTTCTGGTGTCCCCCGCCGTCATATTGCTGGAATATTGCTAAAAACGGCGTTAAACCATCCTCACTCACCCACTTTCGTAAAGGAACTGAAGGATGTACATATGACATGTCCTGCGTTGAACAACAAACAAACTGACGGGGCACCTGGTGATTGTTACCTACTCTTGATGTTTGAATAATAAGAAACCTTTGCAAGTAAGTATTAGTAAGACTAGGTTCCTTCATGCAAGTTACAAGCTTAGATGGACAAAGATGTTTTTGTATTCGTGTTACACGATATTGCACAGCCGTGGGAGACACTCGTATATAAAGATAGAGCTGCCATTTATATGTAACGCAGCTGTGCTAATATTCTCAGTGTAACTATGATATTACTTAAAGTCATAGAACATCTCCCTTATTCGTAGTCGTAAACAGATACATTACAAATTGGTTTTCTGTTTCATACAAGCCCGGATAACTTTGCGGAGACAGTTGAGTGAAACGTTACCCGCTTTGTTCATACCTCCTTAAGAAGCGTCTTCAAAGCAATGCATCCATTAATACGGCATTATTCGACGACCGGCTGTCTTGTAAATGTCGTTAAATTCAGAAATAGAAATTTTGTGGAAAGAAATTGAACATGATTCATTTTGAAAATAATAGGGGATTATCGTTCAGTGCTTTGGGATTGAATATTACAAGAAATATAAGCAATGTATGACGAATGTTCCGATGGAAATAGATTCAGCATTTCAATATTCTAATATTGCAAATAAAGATTCAAAGATAGGTTTCGGATGGACCAAGAACTGCTTCAGGCATGAGATAAGATTCCCTTTGAGGAGGAGGATGAAGGCTACGTTCGACATATCAACCTTAGAAATAGAATTGAATTAATTCCTTTTAACTTGGAATAACACTTGGTTACTTTTTAGTTTTGACAGCGTTTAATTAGTTATGGATGGATGTGTTTGATATGAAGGTAGGTGTTTCCCGGTGGTTAGCTCACAATATCAACCACTTGTTTTCCTTTTCCTCACTTTTAGTTCTAGATTGCTACGACAGTGAAAAACATATTAACTCTAAGGCGCCTGTTTAATGCTTATTGCTGTGACGGACATTGGCCTTCGAAATTTGGATACGAATGGGCGGTTCTAACCCGTTAGTGGCCTCTTAGACAACCATGGGTTGCTGAAGACCAAATCTAATCCGGATCTTCACTGGGGTTGCCTACCAAGACCAAATCTAATCCGGATCGTCACTGGGGTTGCCTACCAAGACCAAATCTAATCCGGATCTTCACTGGGGTTGCCTACCAAGACCAAATCTAATCCGGATCTTCACTGGGGTTGCCTACCAAGACCAAATCTAATCCGGATCTTCACTGGGGTTGCCTACCAAGACCAAATCTAATCCGGATGTTCAATGGGAGTGCCTTCCCAGTGACAGATTTTTGTGGGTTATGTATTGGGGCGTGGGGATATATGTGCGTGTGTGTATGTGCGTGTGTGTGGCGTGCGTGCGTGCGTGTGCGTGTGTGTGTGTGTGTGCGTGCGTGTGTGCAGGTACACATGTAAGGATAGGTGCTCCACTCGTACACAAATTGTAACAGTTTGTGAATCGTAAAGTGTATTTTTGTCACACATCAGCCAGGGAACAACACCAGTTCCTGAAAGCAAAAGCTGTAGAGCCACGCGTCTTTACAAGAAGATTTATAATCATTAGCTTGTTTCTTACTCGCAAGATACCGAAAAAGACACCCAACGTGATTTAATTCACTTACGCAATATGACCAGTCTTATTTCATTATTATACGGAAGTACCAGCATGGCTGAAATCTTTGGGGTATGAGGTCACTGGAGAAAGAAAAAAGGCCAATGATAGCATCACGTCAGCCTCGCTAAGAAGTCTCTGATCATGTGACAGCAACCTGACAAATTCGTAACATGTCACTTTCACGGTAACCCAATTACGCGCCATTCACGTGACTCGGAGAACTGGAGACATTAAGTAAGGGGAGGTAATCGAGTCGTGAATGTCGCTACATGGTCGCTGGGGGAACGGCCAAGACACCGCACTCGTAGAAATTAGGACTCGGGAGATTAACAAATCTAATTTTAATTCAATTCATTTAAATGGCGCTGCTCGTGGGAAATCTATGAATAAACAAGTGTCACTAATATCCTCATATCGAAGAAGGGTGAGCGAGCTTTTGCTCTCTGGTGAGAGTCGACAAAAATACTTTCACAAAAAAAACCGTCAAATTGCCTTTGATGAACAAACGTTGAAAAATCGCTGTTGAAAATTCTAGAAAAATAGCTTATTTATTTGCCATTTCAGCAATATTGTACCATAACAGTTGCACGATACATTTTAACACTTTCCTTGAAGATAAAATGAAGTTAGGTCGCTGAATATTTATGAACACTACTCCGAGCCGTTAATTGCGGAAAAGGTCATTTCTTTGTGAAATGAAGGAAACTGCCAGTCATACAGGTGTAAATTGGATTTTAAACGCTAACATCAAAACTCTTCATCAGAAATATCGAGTAGAACTGCTTAAGTATATCTTAAAAACAAGAAAACTGCACTACCCCAAATCCCAGAGGACTGTATTAACCTTAATTTATAAGCTGTATTAGTATCGTTTCCTTTTTTGACTTTAAACCAAATGGCCAGGTTTTTAGTAAAACATATAGTCAAAAAGATTTAGTTAATATTCGTTCAGGAGTAACAATCATGTCAGAGTACAGGTGCCACGGGACCAGCTTGAACAATAACCCGAATTCCTCACAAAACAATGCAATATTGGTAGTGCGAATCTCGATTTATTTACAATCGTCCAGTGATCTTGGGTCCTTGTTCTTGTGACCGGAATTGCACAGAAAACATTAAAGTGAGTTATGTTTAAAGACGTTGTTAACAGTATTCCAGTTATATCACGGCGTGTCAGCTTCATGTGGGAGGAAAGCCCGAAGTGATGTAGGTCTCAGACGTTTACCACTTCGATGAAACCCACGAGCACGGGTATGGTGCTGACAAACCGAGAAACATAATCGGGCCGAACCGGGATTCGAACCCACAATCATAGGTTTCTGGCGTGCCCAAGGGACGCAGCTCTGCACAGCGAATTACCTTAGACGACTGGGCCACATGCCTTGTCTAACCTGAATAGTAAGTATACACTTGCAAAGCTATGTGGTGGGTAACACGCTCAAAATTCAGGCTCGATTCGAAATAATGATGATTTTTCAGGGAAATGTTTTTGAATACGTTTGAAATAGGATGAAGAGTGTTTGTTAGTTTGTTTTTTGTTTGAGCGTCTGAGGCCTGCTATCGACGTTGCACAACATTTGTAACGTTAACAGGGTACGGGTAGCAATTCGATTTGCAAAACTGAGTCCCTTTGGCAAGCCAGAAACATATGGTCGTTGGTTCGAATTCCGGTTTGCCCCGATTGTATGCCTAGGTCTGTCAGCACCCTGCCCATGGTGGTCACCAAAGTGTTAACGTCTAAGACCTGCATCACTTCGGTCTTCCCTCCCACATGAAGCTGATACGCCGTGATATAACCAGAATACTTTACAAAGCGGCGTTAAACCCAACTCACTAACTCTTAAGGTTAACAGAGCAACACTCCATCCTCTCAGTTGAAGGTCTGAAGTGGCTACACGTTCTAGACAGCGACATACGTTCCACAACACATCGTAACTAGCACGTAGCCACGCCAGACAGTTCAGTGTCCTCCCAGACGAATCGTGGGTTCGAATCCCGGTTCCCCCGATTATGTTTCTAGGTTGTCAGCACCATACACGAGCTCGTGGGTTTCACCGAAGTGGTAAACGTCTGAGACCTACATCACTTCGGTCTTTCCTCCCACATTAAGCTGACGCGCCGTGATATAACTGGAATACTGTTAAAAGCGGCGTTAAAACCCAACTCACTCACTCAGCCAGACAAATCGGAACCAACCGCTGGTCTTCATCATCAGACCATGTCGTCCTGTGAGAAGGTTCATTCTAGCACGACGTCACCGCCGGATGCTTTAAACACGAGGCTACTCCACATTAAGATAAGAAAATGATGGTGGAAAGGACACCGCACCGCAATCTTTTAAATTGAATTTTATAATATACGCAAGTATGGATAAACCTAAACTGGACGATTTTGAATGTCATATGCTTTAATCACTTGGCTACTCCACATTGAAATAAGAACATGTTGGTGGAAAGGACTGTACATAGAGAATCACACCACACCACACCACACCACACCACACCACACAACACACAATACACCACTACAGAACTTAATGCAATGCCATAATCGGGATTTCCTGAAATTGATTTGTGCAATATACGCAGAAAATAGATAAATTTGGACCAGACGACTTTGTCTTGATGAAGTTAGGATTGATTGTAATTCTCCTCAGCAGTCTCTATTCAAACCACATAGCCAGGGCCTAAAATAAGAGTCTGAACTAGACATGAAAGTGCACGAGCAGCATCAGGAATCACCGTGACCACGTAAAGCCCACGTCGATTGACTCTTGCAACCAGACCGATCAGGGTACGACGACTCACTGTAACCACGCGAATCTCTTTCAGGTTGACTCTAGCGAACATCTCGATCAGGGTACGACGACTCACTGTAACCACGCGAACCTCTCTCAGGTTGACTCGAGCGAACATCACGATCAGGGTATGACGACTCACTGTAGCCACGCGAACCTTTCTCAGGTTGACTCGAGCGAACATCACGATCAGGGTATGACGACTCACTGTAACCACGCGAACCTCTCTCAGGTTGACCTCAGCGAACATCAATTTGGTTGACTGTTGCATTTGTGTAAAATGAGCATGTTTTTGTTATATACATAGATGTTGGATATATACTTACTTTTACGTCTTGGGTAACGATTACTTCCATTAATCTCTGTAGGGGTGAGTAAGATAGGGAATATCAAAGTTGTATCATACCGGCATCGAGTCTTGTACAGGCAAAGCAGTGAAGCGTCAAATGTGGAAATATCCTCCACGTGTCTGTAACCGACTTTAGTGTGGAGACAAAATATGTGAGGTATTTACATCTGTTTATGACTCCATGGTACTACAATCCTGATAGTGCAATGGGTGAATGTGAAGTGCAGATTTGAATTAAGTAAAAGAGGACAAGAGTTTGAATGATCCAATCGATGTTGATTAAATCAGGCCACGTAATAATGTGGTAGCCCAACCTATCTACCCTTAATTATATTAGAATGAGTGAGTGAGTGAGTATGGTTTTACGCCGCTTTTAGCAATATTCCAGCAATATGACGGCGGGGGCCACCAGCAATGGGCTTCACACATTGTACCCATGTCGGGAATCGAACCCGGGTCTTCGGCGTGACGAGCGAACGCTTTAACCACTAGGCTACCCGACCGCCCCATATTAGAATGAAACTAACTATAGAGCTTATAATAGACCCAACTTTGAAATCTTCCGTGTCCTTATAATTATAGTCTGTATCAAAATGACCAAAACTGTTTATAGAGAAAAATACATTCATTAGTTAAAATCGGAAATAATATACCCGCAATTCTTAAAGCAATTGTCATTTTACAAATATCAATGCAACGCTTAAATGACTTAAAAGTAATATTTACATAACTATATAATACAATAATACTTATCTGCCACATGTCTTCAACAAAACCTTTAGAAAACTTGAAAACAGAGGCCTTGAATATTTTGAACAAGAGTCCCATGACGCTCTTTGATATCTTCGTGGAACGACCATAATGCTTTTTCAAAGCTTAACTGGGGCCTTGAAAGTTGTAACATTTAGCAAACATCTTCTGAGCAAGAGTCATATGACGCTCTTTGATATCTTCGTGGAACGACCATAATGCTTTTTCAAAGCTTAACTGGGGCCTTGAAAGTTGTAACATTTAGCAAACATCTTCTGAGCAAGAGTCATATGACGCTCTTTGATATCTTCGTGGAACGACCATAATGCTTTTTCAAAGCTTAACTGGGGCTTCGAAAGTTGTAACATTTAGCAAACATCTTCTGAGCAAGAGTCATATGACGCTCTTTGATATCTTCGTGGAACGACCATAATGCTTTTTCAAAGCTTAACTGGGGCCTTGAAAGTTGTAACATTTAGCAAACATCTTCTGAGCAAGAGTCATATGACGATCTTTGAAATGTTAGTAGAAAGAGGATCATGCTAGATTGTACTTCAAACGCAAAACCATAGGGAAAGGTGACCAAGGTGGAAAGTTGTAATCACTCCTTTTGCCATACAGTTTTGTGGACAGTGTTTTGTCAATCTGAATCTTAATGCATAGATGTAACTATTAAACAGATGAGGTGGTTTCACTGGTCACTTATATTTCTAGCTCAGGCGGATAAATCAGTGGAAAGGAATTGACTGTTGGCTTGGCCATTATTGACTGATATCAGATCATCGATAGACATGAAACTGATGTCAAACATCTTGGCCAATTCCCTTGGTTGGATTTTGCCAATCCGATCAGAACCACCGATGTCTAGTTTTCAGAAAGAAATAGGCTGATTACAATGTTTGATTTAACATGATCAAACATTTGATTTTGATTTCTTAAATAAGTCATATACACATCCAATGTACTTAAACATGTTCATACCCCTTACAAAAAAGGCACTATTACTTATTTTCTCACATGCATTCAAGTATCGTTTCATTGAATTTTCACCTGGGTGCACTGAAACATATTTCCTACTCTGCTGCATAATATTGGCGTAGAAATATCAAAGCCCTTCCCCTCAGTCCGACTTCTGCTCAGTGTGAAGTGCCCTTGGGGTACGTCGATACCCCCACTCTACGTCCCCTATCACCCTCCCCCTCTCTGGTGCCAACTGGTCTGGTTCTTCGAAGGCCGCATGCTGCCAACGGAATGGACAGAGGCTAATGCTTGACACCCGTGGTCACTCGGTATTAAAAATGCAGAAGCTATAGACAGGCAGTCATGATGTTATTGATCGTATCATATATGACTGGAATTTTAAAACCACAGTTCCCCAAGGCTCAAGACATCTCGTTGAGGGGGGTGTTGAACTCTTTTTATCAACGTGTGTACTAATAAAACATAATGCGGTCATCTGTCTGACATGTTGGTGACCTTCCTAAAATAATTGTCCGCACTGCATGATGAATCCTGCCTATGGGGTTTCAAAGTTTAGATGAGGTCTTTTAATTCTTAAAGGAAGAGAAAAGTGTCGCCTTACATGCACAAACAGGATCAACCCTTTGGTATATTTTGTCAATGTGGAATTAATACCATGTGGATTCTCAAAAAGGACTGTTTCTTACAATCTCAGAAAAGAAAGTTTAATTCTGAGGAAATATTTCGTTTTTCAACTTTGCAAGTCACTATCCAAGATGATGAACTTATGGAAATACTTCATTCCTTGATCCATTGGGCTTTGTCACTAAAAGTAGTGACCTTAGATACAGTCATCTATCGTCAAACGTTCAGGACAATTTGTCAAAAATGAAAGCAAATGCCCCCTCATGATTACTGAGAAAACAATATGTGAAAAGCTAGACTACCTCATTCATGACAGTTCTGCTCGGATTGGCAAAGTCATAACAAAGGTATTCGGCCAAGAAGTTTAACTTCAGCTTCAGGTATGTCGATGATCTAATATCGTTCAATAACAATGACATAGCCAATAACCTACCACTGATTTACCCACCTGAACGAGAAATAAAGCAGACGAGTATTTTGATCTATGCATTAAGATTCAAAATAATCTCCACAGGACTGTAGGACAAAGGGGATGACATCAACTTTCTAATTGTCAACTTACCCTTCATGTCGAGCAATATTCCAGCAGCTCCAGCCTTTGGTGTTTACATTTCGCAACTCATCAAGTACAACCGAGCATAACCTTTCTACCAACATTTCAAAGGGCGTCACACGACTCTTGCTCAAAAGTTGTTTGATCAAGGTAAAAGCATTCAAGGCCTCGGTAAAGTTTCCAAAACGTTTTATGGTAGACATGAGGAGGGTATTTCCAAATTTGACGCCTCAGTGACAAACATGATGTCAGATGCAAATCCCTATTTTGACTTGTGCATATGCTCATGATCAAGGTTAAAGCACTTATGGCCTCGGTAAAGTTTCCAAAACGTTTTATGGTAGATATGAGGAGGGCATTTCCAAATTTGACGCCTCAGTGACAAACATGATGTCAGATGCAAATCCCTATTTTGACTTGTGCATATGCTCATGATCAAGGTTAAAGCATTTATGGCCTCGGTAAAGTTTCCAAAACGTTTTATGGTAGATATGAGGAGGGCATTTCCAAATTTGACGCCTCAGTGACAAACATGTCAGATGCAATTCCCTATTTTGACTTGTGCATATGCTCATGATACAGTGTGAATGATACAGTCGACTCAGGTTTTGACAGATTTCTCATGAATATGGAAAGGGTTCTGGCGCTTTTCTTTCCACATGTCTACCCTAAAACTTAATGAATGTTATAATCCTGATCAAATAACATTGGAGCAAGAGTCATGAATTCTTCATGGAAAAAGCAGGCTCGATTGTACCTCACTCGTTGTGAAATGACTCCCCCTAAGACTGAAGCTTCTGTAAGTTACATAATAAACATGAACTAATTGTCCTTAACCCGTTTTCCTCGCCAACTTTCCCTCGGTCATCTTGGTGAAGAGTTCATAACGGGTGTCATAGGGAGACCTCACTGATTAGATATGTGAACTTTTCATTGACAAATGTGAAAATTACTCGCCATAGCTAATTGCTATTGTTTTATACCTAAATGGGCTACGCATGCAATATTTTGAATGTGGATTATGCATGTCTTTTTATGATGGACCTTTGGAAACTCTCTGAGTCACCGCGTGCTGGATGAGCTACGCATGCAATATTTGGAATGTAGATAATGCAGAGTTTCTGTATGATGCACCATTGCAAACTGGAACTCTGAGTCTCCGGGTGCTAGATGTGCTACGCATGCAATATATGGTACCGCATGATCTAATTTTTCAGAGACTTAGTGACAGGCAGAAAGACTTGAGAAAACTTACCTTTTGAGAAATAAAACAATATGGAACTGCATTGAAATTATCAACAGATGCAGAGAACGAAATCGTTTGACCCGTGGGAGGACCTGAATCAGTATGTCAGCATCGTGATCTTGATAATGGTAAATTGTTGACATATTCTGAACAATCATCAATAGTAACTAGGAAACATTGTAAAGATTAGTAATTGGGTACTTGAATATGGTATGATGTACTTCATAGTCGTGTACACTGGCATATTGATTATTAGTTGGATGAAATCTGTAAACAGACTGATTGTGTGAATGTGCAAGAGACGCTAGGATCATTTCTGCAACATGGCACATTATTTACTGCAGCACTCACCCATGCTGCTCACAACTCGTTTATTTAATTTCAGGTTTGTGGAGAAATATTTCAACCTGGCCATAAAATACTGGAGAGACAGTGTTGGCGCTGCCTTTGCCTACCTCTTCAACTACAAGAACCAGTCTCTTATGAATAATGTTGATACCGAACCTGAGACGGGCTTGTCAAACTATGAAGGACGGTTACCACTATTTTACTGAGACTATTGACAAAATATCAAAGGTAATGTACACAAACCATTACCGTGAAATGTCAAGTAAAAGAAGGTGGAATGAGGCTGTAGTACTCGTAACACATGTTAATACAGATATACATCGGATAGTGCAGTACAACGGGCAAACCACGCAGCGCTTTAGAGTATTTCAAAGTGCTGTTATGGATTCAATGTATTTCTGTAGGAATCCAATGGTACGATGCCCAAATGTCTTTACACATTGCTTCTGAAAGAGTGAGTGAGTGAGTTGGGTTTAATGCCACTTTATACAGTATTCCAGTTATATCGCCCCGTGTCCACTTAATGTGGTACGTCCATACTGCAAAACTTCGACCTGACTCGTGATCTTAAATATATCTGAAAACCACCTCCTTCCAAGCTTTACTTCAAACCTAGACAACGAGAGCCAAAATGCACCAGTGTACAGCACACATATCCTTTGAGATTTGAACTTCCATCGTGTATGCGCCCATTGTCCTTTATGTGGGGCAGTGGAGCTGTATCCCTGTATCTACATAGGATCTGAATGCAGTGATTATAGTTATCAATATACATAAGATTAATTTCAAACAATAGATGTAATTTAAATCCAGTGTGTTTAGTCAATATGATCTTTAATCTCGTTAATATACTAGTATACGAACTTTATGCAAATAACCAGTCTAGATATCCACCGAAGCAGATTCCAATTTGCGAACAGGGCAAAAAAACTATGAAAATTATATGAATGGGTCACTGAAAATCAGTGATGACACCAGGTGTTCATTCTAAAACCTATCTGTGTGTCCATGAACCGGTATATTATTTCCACCCTTTAAGCATATCTATGTCTCAAAGGCCGCCCTAATGTATGGTTATTGCGTAGGCATTTCAATAATCAACGAAACTGGACACGAATCAAGTAATCCAGAAGTTGGCAACAGATAAAGTCCTAATGGACTATTTGTTTGTTTGTTTGTTGTTTAACGCCACACTCGGGAATATTCCAGCATTATGACGGCGGTCTGTAAATAACCGAGTCTGGAACAGACAATCTAGTGACTGACATTATGAGCATCGATATACGCAATTGGGATAAGATGATATGCATTACCCATATATTAACCAAGTCAGCAATTTCAAATTGAGAATTAGGACGTGCTAAATTAAACATTTGAAACCTCACGCTGCGCTTTCGGTTCCAAATTCAATTTAGCGCGGTTAAATCTACAGGTAACCTAGCTCTACATTTAAAACACTGTATGTTTATCTCCCAATTATCAAACAATGATGAAACAAGGTGTTAACGAAAAGGTGAGCGTACACTGCCACACCTGTGGCATAGGTCACAAACACACGCAAAGGCGAAGCAAGTGTTCATCTAGGGGGAAAAGACAACATATGGAACAAATCAGAATATGGAATTAATGTTGTAACCATATGACGCTGTTTGAAATCTTAGGAGGAAGAGCATGCTCGATTGTATCTCACAAGTTGTGAAAAATACACTAAGACTGGGGCTGATGTAATCTACTTATAATAAACATGAACACATTGTCCTATTTTCCTTTTTCCTCATGAACGTGGCCTTGATCATCTTGGTATAGAGTTCATATGGGGTGTCATAGGGCGCAAGTACTGGTTCGATTTATGAATTCGGTATTGACATAGGTGAAAATGACTGAACCAAGAGCTGGATGCTGTTCTTTTACAGGTAGATGGGCTGCGTATGCAATAATGTTTCTTAACGATGCCTCTTTGAAACCCTTTGTGAAGTAATGATTATAGCCCGTAGTGACACAGGTCAGAATTGTACGAATTTGGTGACAAATACAAGCACGGCTCTAGTTAGGACGTACAAAAGGTAAATACTGTTTGCGATTGAGGGATCTGAACCATCGACCACAGGATCCTGGCACGGCATCTTGAGGCTACTATTGTTTGGAATTTCGGCACCGTGGTGTTCTCTGTCTTATGCCCAAAATAAGTGACCTCTTGGGTACCGGGTTGGATTAGATCCACATGTGTGTAAATTGGATCAGTTGGTCAGGTTTAGAGTCTACGTGTCATCATACCCTGAGGGTGTATTTCCACTACACCAATCCATATGCCCTCATTGAGTTTTTACGAAGCAAATACTTATGAGGGAGCACGACTCTAAATGCAATAATACACGTCTGTGCAATAATTTGGAAGACGTCTGCCTGGGGCAGAAATTGTTTATTCCAATTCTGGTTCCTCTTTGACTGTTTGTTCCTTCTTCCAATGAGGGGCGGTCGGGTAGTCTAGTGGTTAAAGCGTTCGCTCGTCACGCCGAAGACCCGGGTTCGATTCCCGACATGGGTACAATGTGTGAAGCCCATTTCTGGTGACCTTGGAATATTGCTAAAAGCGGCGTAAAACCATACTCACTCACTCACTCACTCCTTCTTCCAATGACGCAGTTGCGTCCCTTGGGCACGCCAGAAACCTATGATTGTGGGTTCGAATCCAGGTTCGCCCCAATTATGTTTCTAGGTTTGTCATCACCATACCCGTGCTCATGGGTTTCGCGGAAGTGGTAAACATCTGAAACCTGCATCACTTCGGGCTTTCCTCCCACATTAAGCTGACATGCCGCGATATGACTGGAATACTGTTAAAATCGGCGTTAAACCCAACTCACTCACTTCCAATGACAACACAGACGTTATCGACTCTGAAAGCCATTCAACAGGTTCCTCTTCTCTTTTGACCCATTTGTCTGCATCTGCTTCGACAGCATCCCCACTCCCCCAAATTAAAGGTGTGATCCCAATTGCTTTAAACAACAATAAAAAGAATACAGAGACAAAGATGGCGACATAAAACAAGGAATCAGTTAGTGTAAGGTGTATGGTGCTGCAAGACAACCACTTACGCCAACACTTTACACAACCTCAATGCAGGACAGAACCTTACGTCTTCACTTCTTCAGGTCAAGAACAGAGGTAAGGGTATTTCCTAAATGAGAGATGGTATTTCGGGGATGCAGTTTTCATACAAGTGGTTTATCTTCATGGAATATATATGCTAGTGATATAATGTGTTTTGAAAGAGGGAAACTATTCATTTGAATTTGTGCGAAAATGCTTTGTATTCCTATATATATATTTCAGTCATGTATTAGAACAACATAAGGTAAATAGAAATATATATATGTAAGCGATAAGAAATTCCAAAACAGACTCCATTGTATCAATTCTACAAATTGAATCAAATAGTGATGATACCAGGTGTTTGAGAAAGGTGAGCGTATGTTAAAAATATTTTACATTAAATGTTGCGGGTTCACCCTTGTTACAACCCTTAATGTAAAAATTACTCTCAATGTAAAAATATTTTACATTAAATGTTGCGGGTTCACCCTTGTTACAACTCTTATTGTAAAAATACTCTTAATGTAAAACATTTTACATTAAGGGTTGAAGTGATAGATAATAATTTTTTCACATTAAGGGTTTTCACTAAGAAATTATAATACTTATAGAACTTCGTGAAACTTTAATTGATCGTTACTTTGTCAAATGACTAAACATTTTTCCCCTCCACAACGACCACCTGATTGTTGTATTTAGACTTCATAAAAGGATTTATGACCCCTAACCCTTTTAACCGATTTTTATGAAACTTTTTTCTATACTCTGCAAGGTGACCCCGTTACTAGCCTAAAACCGCAACGACCGTAAGGAGGACTCAGCCCAAGCGGATCAGATCAAATTGTAGTCGATGTTGTGTTGTTAGAATGGTCCATTAACAGTGTTTATGCATAAAATAATGGATATGCATAATAATTTTGTTGCAGTTTTACGGATATGACAGTTAAGCATACACCAGAATTATATGCTATTACAAACGACAAGTAAAAAGTACCAAGTACCGCGCCGAGTCAAATATAGCCACTTAAAGTTTATATTTTTCGGATATGAAGTCTATACCTTTTCTATAGCAGTTTAGTATATCCTGTTGTAAAACCATTGTTGTTTGCAAATAGCGAACATTAGGCATACGGCCTATAGAGTATTTCATGTCAGTTAGAAACCGACCATTCGATCGTCTGGGGAAGCTGACATAAGCTCACCATGGATCTTCGTACCAGGTGAGCTGTAAATGCTATCTTTCGACATATTTTATGAATAGATTGTACTGGATTGTGAATAGATTTCGCATGACGGATGACGCACGCCGTACAAAGACGGATGGCAATACGTCACATAAGCCTTTCGGACATCTTGCATGTTTGGCTAACTAAATTAAGCGAACTAGAACTGTCCTATGGGGAATTAATGAAGGCATGTCGTACAGTGTCCCTAGCTACACCTACGTACATATCTGAAAGAAATCGATGTAGTAGTTTAGAAGCTGTCTAGACAAATTGAAATGACGAAGTAATAAAAGGCAATAACTCCGCCCACAGGAAAAAAGGACACAATTGCAATGTGCCCAACGGCATGTTGAAGTGGCCACGTGTACAAAGTTTAATTGAAATCAGTCAATTAGTTTGGAAGGAATTATTCGGAAAGTTATTTTCTGCGGACAGACGGACAGACGGGCGCACACAATGATTCCATTATACTTCCTTACTACGTTGCGGGGCTACAATGAACTAATAATCTGATGAAATGATATTCACGAGAGTTTTCAAAAGGAATTCATAAATAAATATTTACTCATTTAGAGTGAGTGAATGAGTTGGGTTTAACCCGCTTTTGACAGTATTCCAGTTATATCGCGGCGTGTCAGCTTAATGTGGGGAGGAAAGCCCAAAGTGATGCACATCTCAGACGTTTACCACTTCGGTGAAACCGGGATTCGAACCCACAATCATAGGTTTCTGGCGTGCACATGGGACGTGCGAATCGCCTCACTGGGCCACCCGGGCCCCTTACTCATTGAGGTGTTTGAGACCTGTAAATTACAAAATGGCGACTGTGAGACCATCTTGGATTCCTGAATGAGGTTACACCTGTATGTTGTGCTGATCATCCACACCTTGTTTTATAAAGAGCACTTATTAGTATGGTAAAATAGTCTCAAATAGGGTTAACTATCTAAATTTCGACCAATCAGAGGACTCCATTCCGTTGGTATTTGTAAATAATTTCAAGGAACGCATACTGATTAACAGGACCATGAACACCTGTCTTGCCTGACTTGCAATATTATTTATGAATTCGACCTTAGTAATCTATTGCTAAAATACAAGCCAAGATAACTGTATTATGTAACTACATCATACGCATTTCCATCATAATACCAGTTTTTCATAACATGATAAACCTCCCCTATTCTTGAAAAACAACTATTTTTGTTTTCGATAGTCTGACTGGCATTTCCTATTTGCAACAGTCATCATGCAAGATATCCAACTTCATTTGTACGTTGTTGACAGTATTGCCAAACACAAAAAGGTCTTCCACAAATAGAAGCAGAAAAATATAAATAAAGTCTGGATGTAACTTAACACCAAAACGACAATTTGGTTCCATTTCAGTAACCAATTCGTTTATAAAGAAATAAGAAACAAAAAGGGACAAAGCATTCACCCTTGCCTCACACCCATGAAGCAACAAATATACCAGATACTCTGTTGTTTGAAGGAACACAAGCCTTTACATGACTGTACATGGATTGTAACATTCTACCCATTTTAGCACTCAAACCATGTTTGTACAATGGTCAGTTGATTTATTATGTTTCTTGGAACTGATGCTTTCAAAAAGTTCGGATCTGGTGATTTGGGATTCTAATATGTCAATTGTCAGTTCTTGCACATAACCGTGACATGTCACTATGTCCTCCACCTCACCAACATTATCCTGAATACCCATTGGTTCAGAATTCTGCGACGACACATAGTCCCCCCCCCCCCCCCCCCCCCCCCCCCCCCCGTCTTGTATATCAGCAGGGTTGGGTCGTTACGGTCGTCCAGATACACGCTGTATATATGATGTCCCCAAAACACTACTGCATTTTCTAGGTCACTCCTTTTACATTGTGGAAACTGGTACTTCATGATTCCATACAGTTATCTGTATTCATTGCAAACTTTGTTATGCTTAATAAGGTATGAGTTATCTTTAGCTTCCTTTAATAATGGCATCGTTCATGTTTTTTACAGAGACATTCATCATCATCGGGGAACATGTCACTCGATGCTAAACCTAATCTAACATACTACACCCTAAATGCCCAATAGCCGCCGCAATTCGCTGTGCAGAGTTGCGTCCCTTGGTCACGCCTGAAACCTATGATTGTGGGTTCGAATCCCGGTTCGCCCCGATTATGTTTCTAGGTTTGTCAGCACCATACCCGTGTTCGTGGGTTTTACCGAAGTGGTAAACGTCTGAGGCCTGCATCACTTCGGGCTTTCCTCCCACATTAAGCTGACATGCCGTGATATAACTGGAATAATGTTAAAAGCGGCGTTAAACCCAACTCACTCACTCACTAAATACCCAATAATTGTACAGTCGCCGATTTGATACTCAGATCCAAATCTTCCATATACAATATGTATGTTCAGAATTGAACACATTTCCAAAAGAGTTTTTCCAAAGTTATTTAGTAATTTATCACATGAATATCTTTTGATCTCAAATTGAGTAAAACACACACCTAATTATTACTTTCATCATGGTGAATAACATCGTTCTCCACGTAGTCCCGCGCCACACCGGTTCTATTGTTCATGTACAATGGACCCATGAAGATCCGGGGAAGAATAGGTCTTCAGCAACCCATGCTTGCCGTAAAAGGCGACTATGCTTGTCTTAAGAGGCAACTAACGGGATCGGGTGGTCAGACTCGCTGACTTGGTTGATGCATGTTATCATATCTCAAATGCGTGGATCGATGCTTATGATGTCGACCACAGGATTGTCTGGTACAGGCTCGATTATTTAGACCGCTGTCATATAGCTGGAATATTGCTGAGTGCGGCGTTAAACAAACAAACAAACAAACAAATCCAAGTACAGTGATAGAAACAGCTGGGTACTCATCCATTTTGTCTATCTTTGTCATCAGACCAGGTCGATCTCTCCGGCTGGATATATGTAAACATACATAAGCCCAGTTTCGCTGTAGCTCCCACACTCTCCACATTGAGACTGGTAGATACGTTAATATTCCACGAGAGCAGAGATTGTGCAATAGTTGCAACCAAAGATATGTCGAGAATGAATATCATTTTTTACTAATTTGTAACGCTTATGATGAACTTCGTCTTCAGTATTTACAACAGAAGTATTTTGTACATCCTACTCTTGCTAATGCTACTTGCTACTCAATATGCTTATGGCGGTAAACAATGAAACTGTTATTAGAAATGTTGCAACTTTTATATACCATGCTATGAATGTTAGACTCCAAACACTAAGCCTATAAATGTTAATGATGGACCAAATATTGTACCATGGGCCGCTGGCCTACACATGTACATGAATAAAGAATTGAATTGAAACACACATAATGTAGCTCTGCTGAAACCAAACATACTTTTATCCAACAGAATAGTAATAGTATGTTCTCTGTATCGAACATCAATAACATATCCTGCCAGTGAATATTTTATCAAAAGTATTCCTTCCGAATACCTCCAGAACTGGGACCTTTTTGTGGCTGGTAAACAAAAATGTTTATATTCTGGAAAAATGTCACCGAAGTAATTTTTCGATTGACTATGTTTCATATAAAGCAACAATGTCATGTTCAGATACAAAAGAAACCAAGCCAATGTCGGACAGTTAGTTGGTTAAATCTTCTTTATTCTTTGCAATGCAAGATATGCTTTTGCATAACCTTCGACCTTGACGGCAGCACCCGCTCCTGATCCACAGTTGACGATGTTCCAATTGAGTCGCGACCTGCGACTGGAGCCGACAACTGATGCTCATCACCTTCCAGAGTAGTGGCTGGCATGTCCTAAATAACGAGCCCGCCATTCTTATAATCGCCCCTCTTGTTCTCAGGTCTGAGCAAAGTCAGATTCTCACGCTGTCGCTTATGACGAATAATTGCAAGAAACCTAGCAAAAACAATATAAAACGTGAAAAATAACAAAAAGGTATCCTATATTTCCAATCAAACTTTGTTTATAAGAATAGTTTACATTAAGGGGCAATATGTACGATATTAACCCTTAATGTAAAAAAATTTTTTTTTTACATTAAGGGTTGCGGGTTGTTACTTTCAATGTATTTTTTTTAACATTAAGATTTAACACGTAACCCTTAATGTAAAAAAATATTTTTTTAAGAGTTAACACGTAACCCTTAATGTAATTTCTTTTTACATTAAGAGTAATTTTTACATTAAGGGTTGTAACAGAGCGTATCCTGCACTACATGTGACAATCATTACAAACATTTGCAAAAGCAAGGCAAATGTTCACCTGAAAAAAACATATAGATATAAGTCACAAAATAGAACTGAAATTAATCATGTTGGTCAATAATGCGTCAAATTTGGACATGTCTTAACCAAATTATCGTGAGCAGTCAACCAACCAATTGGGATCACTTTAAAGTCATTGTGGATGCTGTCGAAGCATATGCCAACAAATGGGCCACAGAGAAGAGGAACCTGTTTGACGTCTTTTAGTGTGGTCTACGTCGGTGCGTGATGTCATTGGTAGGCTTCACAAACTGAAACTGGAGCGGAAGTTTTCCAAAGCTGACATGAAACGTTTGTAGTTGTTCCCAAAAGAAGGCTTCAGATAACCTTTATATGTAAGCATCACCATATTAACTGTTTGATCAAAGAGAACATGGTATAATTTACATATCAAATAATGCCACATATAAGGACGGTATGTTGACTAAGGAAGAACTCTGTTAAAACCATACTTCAGTACTATCAACTTTTGGCTTGACTCTAAATGAGTGAGTGAGTATGGTTTTACGCCGCTTTTAGCAATATTCCAGCAATATGACGGCGGGGGACACCAGAAATGGGCTTCACACATTGTACCCATGTCGGGAATCGAACCCGGGTCTTCGGCGTGACGAGCGAACGCTTTAATCACTAGGCTACCCGACCGCACGGCATGACTCTAAAACCTGAAGACATGTCCATTCCTCTCTTGTACTGGATTCAAAAGCTTCAATTTGTTTGTTTGTTGTTTAACGCCGCACTCAGCTATATTCCAGCTATATGACGGCGGTCTGTAAATAATCAAATCTGGACTTGCTTGACTTTTGGCAATTTCAGAAAAGAACAAAGTTTAATTCTGTCAAAAACACTTGATTTTTTAACTTTGGGCACCACTGTCCCTCATGACAAACCTAAGGAAAAACTTCATTTCTTGATCCATGGGGATTTTGTTTGGTGACCATAGATACAGTTACATACCTATCTGACCCGTGAAGATCAGGGTTAGAATTGGTCTTCAGCAACCCATGCTTGTCGTAAGAGGCGACTTACGGGATCGGGTGGTCAGGCTCGCTGACTTGGTCATCGTATCCCAATCACTGGATTGTTGGGTCCAGACTTGATTTTATATATAGACCGCCGTCATACAGCTGGAATATTGCTGAGTGCAGCGTTAAACAACAAACAAACAAACAAAAATACATTCAGAGGTTCAAGACAATTTGGTGTTTACATTTCACAACTTTTGAGATACAATTGAGCATGCTCTTTCTACTAACATTTCAAATAGCGACTCTTACTCAGAAGTTGCAAGGCCAAGCTTTCATAACGTAATTCGTTGTGCGGAGTTATGTTTCCCGGGCACGCGAGAAAATGTGTCCTTGGGTTCGAATCCTGGTTCTCTCAGATTATATTTCAAGGTTTGTTAGCACCTTACCCGTGCTCGTGGGCTTCTCCAACGTGCAGCGCCCCTTGTGGTTTATTATCCCTGTAGTGTTTTATTGTACGATAAACAACTCCCACGAGTATTTTGCTTAAATTTAGCACTAGAGTGCAGCACACGGGTCACAAATCAGGCTTAGTCACTCAGCCTTGTACAGCAGCTGGATCTGATACAGTCTTCGCAACTTTGACTCCTAGTGTTTCTAGGGCTTCTGCCCAGTTCCACCTTGATAAATGTTACATGTGTTTTCTCCTTAGACAAACGGGGGCGGTCGGGTAGCCTAGTGGTTAAAGCGTTCGATCGCCAATGCCGAAGACCCGGGTACGATTCCCGACATGGGAAAAATGTGTGAAGCCCATTTCTGGTGTCCCCCGCGGTGATATTGCTGGAATATTGCTAAAAGTGGCGTAAAATCGAACTCACTCACTCACACCTTAGACAAGTGTCTGTTTGAAAAACTAGTATGCCTCTATTCCCCCAGCAGTGAGGTGAGGTGAAATGGGGTTTAACGTCGTGTCCAAGATTATTGCACTTATATAGCGACGTGCATGCACGTGTGTGTGTGTGGCTGCGTGTATACTGTGATGCTGATTTATAGTGCTAGCACACTGAGATACCGTGTCGCAGTTCAACATGAATACCCCACTCAGACACAGTGTAATGACTCCGAGTCGACCAGTCCTTGTTTTAGCCCCTTAATGCCGAGCGCCAGACAGGGTAACAACAAGTACCATCTTTTAACGTCCGCCGGGAATTGAATCCCGGACCTTCCGCTCTCCGGGCGGACGCTCTACCATTAGACCACTGGGGCGGTCCTCCAGCAGTGAATGGGTACATGGTAGGATGATGAAGGTAATATGAATGCATGACCTCATAGCGCCTCAATAGGCAGCTGGTGTAGTAAACCCTCCAGGGACTGAGAGGGTAAATTAAATGCACTCAAATACCTCGACAGGGTTTATAATTGTGTTGTGTCGTGAGCATGCTTAAAGGCATGGATATGGCAACATACATATACTCTGCAAAAAAAACACACGCAATAGTTGTAAAATCGTAAATATCTGACAGAGAGTTGCCGACATCCACATAAAATTAATACCCAAAATGAATTGGTCATTTCTGCATGGATTGGGATTGATTTGTGTGGAAAATATGAGAAAGTCGCGAAACCACAGCTAAGTGAGAGTCTGACGCCGAAACACACGCACACGACATGCGTGTGCAACATCACTTGTTGGACTATATAAAGGTTGGGTTTTCATTTGCATGTCATCACAATCTTACAGCAAGTGAATAGCGAAAAATGCCACGACTGACGGAAGCCCAACGCAACAACGCCATTGGCCGACTGTAAACAGGAGAATTATCTCTAGCTGTAACAACGTTTTTCCACGTAGTACCAAGCACCATTACAAGACTCTGGAACCATTATCAGACACACGTGTCAACACGTGACCTTCCCAGATCCGGTCGACCACGTATCACAATTAGAGGACAGATTCACACGGCTAGAACATACTGAAAGCAAGTTCTGGGGAACACGAATGAGATTCTTTGGCCACACGTCCTTCCCATAATACAACAAGCGAACGTCATTTTCCAACAAAAGTGAGTGAGTGAGTATGGTTTTACACCGCTTTTAGCAATATTCCAGCAATATCACGGCGAGGGACACCAGAAATGGGCTTCACACATTGTGCCCATGTCGGGAATCGAACCCGGGTCTTCGGCGTGACGATCGAACGCTTTAACCACTAGGCTACCCGACCGCCCCTTTCCAACAAGACAATGCCAGACCTCACACGGAAAGACAGAAAACAGCCTGTTATAGGAATCACAACATCCAGGTCCTGCCATGGCTCTCCAGGTCTCCAATCGAACATTTATTGGATGCACTGGATCAAAGACAGCGAACACGTCAGAAACAACCACAGAACCTCCGACAGTTAGCAAAAGCACTGCAGGCCGAGTGGGTGAAGACTTCCCCGGCCACAATTCGGGATCTGATTGCTTCCATGGGACAACGAGGCCAGTCAGTTTTAAACTCTATTAATGGTGGCCATACAAGATATTGAGAACAAATGACCTTCACCTTGAAAATCTACTGTTCCATATGTGCCATATGGCACCTGGGTCATCGGCAGTGTGTGCCAGTTTTGAACAATCCATTACCATATGTTGATTATTTATATCATAGATAATAATCACTTTTGTGTCACTTTTTAGCAGAGTATATTACAAGGGTTCCCTCATCCTGAACTTCAGATGGTACAGAGGGTACAAATGCATGTACACCTTGTGTTAAATACATCAGCATAAAGCTCCTTTGAAAACAGCAGCCATTCATCAGATGCTACTCAAAACGTTAAGGACCACCTGATTTCTTTGTCATGCCACGACAGATTAACTAAAATTTTAAGAAAGAAACGGAAGAACCTTAACATTTTTTCAGTACCAGTAGCATATATTGGTGTTACCATTAAAGCAACCCTTCTGTCAAACTGTACCAAAAATATACTTCTGTTCCTTGGTCCCCTTTTTCATCTACTAGTATATGACAGCTTACAGCTCTCTATTGTGGACTTATGAACAAGAAAGCCAAGAAGACACACCAAGGGATGATGAGGACAGATTGTCACAATATAGACAACGATTATTTGGTCAATTGACATAAAGCAACAAAAAAGGTTTCACAAGCCTTGGAGTGAAATCTGCAATGACTGGAAGCGTTCATAAAATCCTGAACAGTCAATAAGGGATTCAAACTGCTGTCCATTGCACTCTCAGAGGGTGATACTGATGTTTAGAAAACAAATCCTCCATTTTACTTTTCAGAAAATTAAGTAAAAATAAATAACAGAGACACATAAACATTTAACATTTTATTTGCAGAAAGTCACCCCACTTTAGGATGCAGTATCTCTAATTATAATCTGCAAAATAATTCACACATATCCAGATTATACAACAAAAACAACACAGGACATGAGAACTGTGAAGCATCCATGTACAGTTCTGTGCAGAAATACATACATCACTATGGGCCCAGCCAAGTACAGGTCTGTGCAAAAATACATACATCACAATTGGTCCAAGCTACACCTAGTATTGCACATGAATATTGTTACCACAGCGTGTACAAAATTGGCCGACACCTTGGTCTCAAAGTGTAATTTTTACTTGTGATAATATGCTCATAGTAAACTAAGTATTAAGCTTATGCTGGTTTGGCTGCTCTGGACGAGAACAACGGGCCAAAGAGCTTTGACCTATATACAACTCAGTATTCCAATGTATTCATGCAAGGTACTGTAATGTTTGTAGTTCCCGATCAAATAAATTTATGAATATCGCCTAACACCACATCAGCAATTTTGCAGCCATTCATGGTAATGCATTTCAATGAATGACAAAAATTAATTCTTGATTATAAAATTAATGAAATATTACAAACATTATTCCAAACTTCTATCTCTTAATTTCCAGTTCCACAGCAATTTGTGAATTCATGAATATTAACATGATAAAGCAACAAAAAAGTTGTGTATTAAATAGAAAAGGAAATTTTACATCTGTAAAATAGATTGTAAGTGTTCAAGCAAATACATAGCAATGATGAAAAATGATCAACAGAGGTACAATACTGAACACTCATTAAAGGATTGATCCCTACTCCTGTAAACAACATCCTACAACAATACTTGTCTCCATACTTACCCAAACTATATAGCAGGAAACTGCCATAAGTAAATCAAATTAAAAAAGAAACATCTTAAAAATATATGTTATTAAGAATTCAGGACAGTTATTTAATGAATACTTATGCATGTGTAGACCTACTTCATTCTAGACACATGAAACATTGTTTTCTCCACAACTATCGATACATTCCGCTGAGATACAAAGATTCTGTCAGTACCAACAAAAAGGTATTGTCAAGAAATCCTTCTCCTTCTAATTATATCAACAATTTCAATGTAATGAGAATAAAATGATTTCTATATTCTGTTCTCTTCCCCTACAAGAAGCTATGAGTTCAAATATTTCCATCATTAATATGTTCTGACAACAATAGTTTGCCTATTATGATTATGAATGAGTTTCAGCACAAGATGACAAGATGTCCTTTTTAATCAGGTACAACCATATTTTACAGGTATTATGCACAAATCAACAGAACCATCGGTGTAACAATGGAAGAAATAATAAACATCAAAATATAACAATTCTCTAGCAAAATGACCACTGTACAAAAAGAGTATCACATACACAAAAGCTGATTTGAGAACAGACAAGCACAATTAAATATTTGAGGAATATACACTAAATACAATCTGTTTATTCAATGTCTAGGAATGCAATACATTGTCGCATTAGGACCACTATCTTGGTGCTACGTCTACAGTTAGGATGTAGTATGATGCTTTGTACAAATACTGAAAGTCAGGACATGTTGATGTACGAAGTATCAAATGTGTTAGCATAATTTTAATTTCTTATTGGATTTGTAGCAGTTTGTCTAGTTCAATTTATTAAAGCTTGAATACCTCAAAGTAAAACAAACAAGTCAAACATGTTTCTATATCTACATGTACCTGGAGAAGTGCTGACAGGCAATGTGAGGTTGCTTGAATGACATTGTATTACTAGGAATAAAACAGGATTTCATTATTCAGTACATTTGGTTAAAATATCTATGCAAAAGCTTTCTGTATGTCTGGACAAATGAGAACAAATTCTTTTATGAAGATATTCTTCTGAACATAGTTTTCAATGTTACAATAAGAATTTGATTAATAACATTAGGTATTTGTAATTCAAATGTATTTGTTTCTTAAATGTGAAGTTTGGAATGTGAAAATAATCATGATTTATGTTATTTGATAGATTTTATTTGTGTAAGTCACTAGGTGAAAGAAGGCATGTTTTCAATGAGGTTTAAATACTAACAGGTTTAACAGTAACAATGAATGCTTTAGCAACTGCTAACAGACACTTCTAACAGACTGCAAGGCTTGTGCCTTTGGGCACTTTCATAATCTAAATTTTAAATATGATTAAATGCATATTATTTTATCGCAACAATCATAATCACAATTGTGAAATTAATATCTTAGAATTGGTTTACAAGGTTTATTAATAATCATAAATGTACATAACTGGAAATACATGATGGTTACTACAAGTACTAACACTAAAGCCTACACTGTGTAGCTGTTGTTTCTGCAATCTCACTAAAATCCGATCTTACTTCAATAAGATTCCTCTGTGTGAAGATCTGAAATCCCTCCACAGGATACTGTGTCAGGTGAAGCCTTCACCTACCAATCTAAATGAAGGGTGTGTGGAGCCTTCAGCCAATCAGATGTTATCCCTACAAATATGGCATCATTTCTTTACCACCTCGATTTTGACATTTTGATCATAACACAAGAAAAATGATACAGAACATGAATATCTCTTTGATTTTATACCTAGTTGGAGCAGTTCAATAGGACTCATATATGAGAGGGCGTATAAAATATCCAAAACAACATATTAGTCACCTGATGAAGGAGTAAGCATATACTCCGAAATGTTGTGTTCCTCATAATAAAGAAGTTAACATCCATAAATTCTCTTCCTTATGTGTATCTCTTCTGAATGTCTTTCAAAAGCATATTAGAACTTCCATTCAGAATGTTCATTGGGTTCATTGCTCATGAGTGAGTGAGTTGGGTTTAACGTCACTTTTAACATCATTCCAGTTATATCGAGGCATGTCAGCTTAATGTGGGAGGAAAGCCCGAAGTGATGCAGATGATAGCTCATAAGAATGTGCAATTTGTACAGCAGTTTTGTCAAATCTTCACACACAGAGGTATCACATGCAAGAAAAAGATCTGATTTTAATTAAATTGGTTGTTTCTAGTACTGGCTAGAAATACTGATCATATGAGGTATGGAGGTCCCTCTTCTAAATTGGGATACAAACTCAAAAAATCTGGTCTCTGAAAATGTACAACTAAATATTCAGTTATTAAAGCTAAAATGGTATCAACTAACAGAAAACGTAACTGACTTCATGCTCTAACAAATAATACATATTAACATAGGATAAGTTCAAAGATACCCAAATGCTAAATGAAAACATCATATATGGATAGCCATTTGTGCAAATGCTTGTGTCCTGATCAATAAATAGACTTGTCTAATGTGCAGTCAGAATAGTTGGGTGTTAAATTTGGCACATTTTGCAGTAAGATAGCAATTTGATTCCCCAGTCATGCCTCAGACGTGTGAAGACATTGGATGAAAAATGCAAAATGTATGAAACCACTTCATTTTAATGAGTTATTAATGAACATGATGCACCAGGTATGAAATAATATTCTCCTTCAATAGCACAGCCAGGTGAAAATGTTGTAAAATGGCTGTCCTGATCATGTCATGGTCTGGAAAGATATTCATGGGAACATAATTTCAAAGCGTAAATGTTTACTTTAAAATATGTAGATATTGGTCTAAAACTATGAAACCAAACATCAAAACAAAACAGGCTGTCATTTTACTTCAAAATTTGCCTTACAATCTTGAATCAGGCAATGGTGGGAAGTAGCAAGTTCAAAGACAGATCTCTGCTTTGGAAGAACATCCAAGTCTGTCACCAGAGCCTTCAAGTGATATGTCAGATTCATGTCCTTGTGATTGATACAGACAATATGAGAAGTAGAATTTGATTGAATCAATCATTTTGATTAGAAAGAGGGAATATTGTTTCTGTTCGCTTCTAGCTACAACATGACCTCTCAAAGAAGTGATACTGTAACTACATTTCTTTGGAAACCTACTACTGATTCTGACATGTTTCACACCCCACACAGGTGATATGCCCCACAAGCCCAACAGTATCAAAGCTTTATCAGATCCAGTGATGCCTCACCAAGGCTGGAATAGTTCTCGGCATACACATTCACAATGGCAAGAATTATATCAAACAAAATGCCTTATGACTTTCATGATCCATCTCACAGTCCATGCATCAATTTCATTGTAATCAAAATTGAGTAGGTGACAGCGCGCACATAGAAGAATTTCAAAATGACTTTCTGCAAAGAAATTCAGCTCCCTAAAGCTATTGTTAATACCCCTGGGGGCCTGATGATAATTTCTGTAACTGCAAAATAGATAAATCTGTCAACATGTGAAAGGAACCTCCCAACTTTACAAGATATAAAAAAAAGCTCATTTCCACAAATTATAAGCATGCGACATGATTTAGGTAGAGAAAAATCCCCATTAGCTTGTGTTGAATTGAATTTTAATGATTTCATATGAAATATTATCAAAGAAGAATATGTACAATTTCTGGAAAAACTGCAAAACTAAAGAATCAGTCTTTTCACATATTGCTTGAATTGTATACATCAACACTATCAGAATAAAAACTAGACTGAACTTATTTCAGGTTAAAAATTTAAATCAGATAATTCAGAAATTTTTCATGAAAAAAAATCATAGAATTACTCCACAGTCATTCGTCAATGCTTTTAAGAATTTTCAAATCTTCTTAACAATATTACGATTTCCATAAAATTGGAAAAGCTCAACACTATAGACTTGGACAAAAAAATTGGAGAATGGTGATTACTGATTTATTAATGTATCTAAATGAAACATATTTTGGTGATTTATATTTCAATCCTACATCATTGCCAACACAACGAAAGAATGCAACTTTTACCATCAGTAATTGTACTGCTGGTAGCAGTGAGCAATCGTTACAGAAAATATGTTCTTTAACCAAATAGAACAATGTATCATTAATAAAAGCATAAGATGGATATTAAGCTACCATATTCTTACTTCTAGAAAATAGATTAATCCCTGAAAAATTCTACATCTATATTCTCTTTTAATCACATTTTTTATTGATGACAAAATGAGCAATTTTCAAGGAATAGCTGAAAATGTTAAGATATTAGTTTGTTGTCTGTCTAATTTATCATTTTGTTTACATAAAATGCAACTTTATTGATATTTTAGTTTGTGGATGATACTAAGATGAGATCTGACCATATCCTCACATTAAAGTTTTCTCTTGTTACTAATGGACAATTTGAAAAAACATCAAGGATATAATTAATCCACTGATACAAGAGTCATTTCGCAAAGGTTGAAGACAACTATTAGAATATGAAAAGATGACATTTCAAGGATGTCAACAACATAAACTGGCATGTGAATATTCATCCACACCTAACATCTTACTTTACATGAGGTTAATAATAAAGTCATTATAACCTACATGAAGTTTTCAACCAGTACAAACAACTTTTCAGTAACGGTTACAAAAGGGTTATTGTTTATGCCTGTGTTTACCAATGATAATTGTATACAAATCTTGTAGTGTACAAGCAATGGGGTGAGAAAGTAATTGGCTGATACAATTCATGGTGGGATGTCTTGTTAGTAAATGATCAATAACAAGGTCCAGTCTTTTGGCATATTCTGCATGGACAGTTTAAAAAAAATGCCACAGTATAGATCCTCTCTTCTGTAGTTTTAAAAATGATGTACCTAAAATTCCTGTCTGCCAATGTCAATGTATCAGCTGGCAAACAAATGTTAACATGAGACTATCCTTGAACATTGGGGACTTATCCTTGAACATTGGGCACTTATCCTTGAACATTAGGGACTTGTCCTTGAACATTGGTCACTTATCCTTGAACATTGGTCACTTATCCTTGAACATTGAGGACTTATCCTTGAACATTGGGCACTTATCCTTGAACATTGGAGACTTATCCTTGAACATTGGAGATTTATCTTGAACATTGGGGACTTATCCTTGAACATTGGGCACTTATCCTTGAAGATTGGAGACTAATCTTTGAACACTGGAGACTTATCCTTGATCATTGGGGACTTATCCTTGATCATTGGGGACTTATCCTTGAACATTGGGCGCTTATCCTTGAACATTGGGGACTTATCCTTGAACATTGGGCACTTATCCTCGAAGATTGGAGACTAATCTTTGAACATTGGAGACTTATCCTTGATCATTGGGGACTTATCCTTGATCATTGGGGACTTATCCTTGAACATTGGGCGCTTATCCTTGAACATTGGGCACTTATCCTTGAACATTGGGCACTTATCCTTGAACATTGGAGACTTATCCTTGAACATTGTAGACTTATCCTTAAATATTGGGGACAAGGGATGATAACGTCTATTTTAGGCCCAGGTAGAATTACCAAATTTTAAAAAAATTGACAACGTTAATCTGAAGTTTTCCATATACTTTGAAAAAGGTCAAATTAAGTGGTCCTAAAAAAATTCAACATTACTGTAAAAGTATTTGAGTATATCCAATCCATTCTGACAAGTCATCATAACAAATTTTACACTGGGACTTCATTTTTGTTTTCAACTGCTTTTATGTGAGGACAAACATTAAACGTTGAACTTCCTGAACCATGATTTTTCAATCAGTTATTGATAATTATTACATGTAAGGGCTTCACAGCATTCTTCTGTACCATATTCACCATAATAACATTCCTGTTCTCAGAAAATTCAAGAATCAAACTACACTTAATCATGGACAATATGCTAATAAAGGATGTGACAAGAAGTAGTCGATGACTCCTTTACCTTCCACATCTTCAATTTCAGATGCAGATGACAATATGTCTTTCTAGCTCTCCATTGTATGAATGATGCTTTTTGCTTTGAGTGCCCATACCAGTGGGATTCGATGGACACACTAGAACTTAAAGGGGGCATTATGACTCTGGGTGCACTATTCCCAGTGATGTAGCACACCAAAAGGTACGAAAATGCCATTTGGGACAAATAGAAGCAGGGCACCAACTATCTTGAATACGGAATAAATATTCATTGACATGCATCTCCTAATTTAAGAATGTTGGCACATGTCAAAACACTGAAATTATTTGCCACATTTTCTATGGTCATGAATCAACAAAATTTCACTGTATAAATTAAGTAAATGTCTCCAAGCAGATTTGTGTATTATATCCTGAAAATAAGACATGATTTCATCACCAACAATTTAGGCTTATTTGTCTATGGAATAACAGATGATATAATTCATCTGACAAATGCACAACTCTCATATTACATAATCTTCTCTTTGAATATCCACTCTTTAAATCACATGACATCTATCCATCACACCCCAAATATGAATTTGGTATTACCCAGGCCTTGTTGACCAGTAGAGTTCATTCTGGAAGCAGGGTTGACAAGTTGGATTCGTCTCAGACATTGGACACACAGTGATATATGTTGCGTCCACTTTGTGCATGGTTCATCATCTTTATATTAAAGTCAGTTGCCAGGATAACATCTTTCATACATCCAACATAGCCTGAACTGAACTTTCCCAGTGAATTCTGCGAAACATCCGGCATACCACCTGGAAAACAGAAGCAGAGTGTTAACCACATATCTGAAGAAAGATAAAATTCTTCCACATCTTTCACTTCATCATGTGATATAGTATTTCAACACTTCATCATGTGATGTACAGTTTGACTGTCTGACTGGGCTCCAGCCATACAAACATTAGACGAGTCACCACATTTTAACCACCGCCTCTTGGCTAAAAGTGTTAAGCTTGCATCGTGTACCAATAGTGGAACCAGTTTAATACACAGTGGACTTTTCCTGCTCTCCATCCTGTTATTCCTACACTTTATCATGTTAAATCAGCCTACATCCAAAAGGGGAGTAAAAGAAGGGACTATTATGTTGCTGGGGACCTATTCTAACCAAAAGCCCATAAGGTGATATAATAATGGACTATTATGTTGCTGGGGACCTATTCTAACCAAAAGCCCATAAGGTGATATAATAATGGACTATTATGTTGCTAGGGACCTATTCTAACCAAAAGCCCATAAGGTGATATAATAATGGACTATTATGTTGCTGGAGACCTATTCTAACCAAAAGCCCATAAGGTGATATAATAATGGACTATTATGTTGCTAGGGACCTATTCTAACCAAAAGCCCATAAGGTGATATAATAATGGACTATTATGTTGCTGGGGACCTATTCTAACCAAAAGCCCATAAGGTGATATAATAATGGACTATTATGTTGCTAGGGACCTATTCTAACCCAAAGCCCATAAGGTGATATAATAATGGACTATTATGTTGCTAGGGACCTATTCTAACCAAAAGCCCATAAGGTGATATAATAATGGACTATTATGTTGCTAGGGACCTATTCTAACCCAAAGCCCATAAGGTGATATAATAATGGACTATTATGTTGCTGGGGACCTATTCTAACCCAAAGCCCATAAGGTGATATAATAATGGACTATTATGTTGCTGGGGACCTATTCTAACCAAAAGCCCATAAGGTGATATAATAATGGACTATTATGTTGCTAGGGACCTATTCTAACCCAAAGCCCATAAGGTGATATAATAATGGACTATTATGTTGCTGGGGACCTATTCTAACCAAAAGCCCATAAGGTGATATAATAATGGACTATTATGTTGCTAGGGACCTATTCTAACCCAAAGCCCATAAGGTGATATAATAATGGACTATTATGTTGCTAGGGACCTATTCTAACCCAAAGCCCATAAGGTGATATAATAATGGACTATTATGTTGCTGGGGACCTATTCTAACCCAAAGCCCATAAGGTGATATAATAATGGACTATTATGTTGCTGGGGACCTATTCTAACCCGGAGCCCATAAGGTGATATAATAATGGACTATTATGTTGCTGGGGACCTATTCTAACCCAAAGCCCATAAGGTGATAATAATGGACTATGTGTTTTCTGGGGACCTATTCTAACCCGGGTCCAAACAAGGTGATAATAATGAACTATTATTTTGCTTGGGACCTATTCTAACCTACGTCCAAACAAGGTGACAATAATGGACTATTGTGATGCTGGGCACCTATTCAAAACCCTGGGCCCACAAGGTGATAATAATGGACTATTATGTTGCTGAGGAACTATTCAAAACCCAGGGCCCACAAGGTGATAATAATGGACTATTATGTTGCTCAGGAACTATTCAAAACTAAGGGCCCACAAGGTGATAATAATGGACTATAATGTTGCTGGGTACCTTTTCTAACCCCGGTCCCCACAAGCTGACATATATACACAATGGCAAATTCCTATCCTGTTCTAAGTATTAACTTTGAAGCTGCCAGATTTAAGATTCCTGGATTTGGCTGAACGACAACAAAGTCTGGAAGGGACCTGAGATCAGCACACATTTTATGAGACCACAGGAGCCATCACCGAGGTTGTGAATGGAACATACGTAGCACAACTGGCGACAGCTGATGTGTATTCCTCCTCCAGGGAAAAGACTTATGTTGTATTTAAGATGTTAATCTTAGCATGATGTAGATGTCCCATTACATGAGGAAAGTTCAATGACATGTCACTTGAGTCTTATTGTCATCCCTGTCATCAGTCGACTTCCAGGAAGACAAACACATGTAAAGATAACATTACTTGATTACAGTCAACTGTGTTCGGTGATAAAGATAATATTATTGACACATGGCATGCATGACATCATTGTCTAGGCACTGTGCTAAAGATGGCATTGTTGAGATTCTGAACTAATGACGTCATTGTGGAGGAACTGAACTAATGATGTCATTGTTGAGGTACTGAACTAATGATGTCAATTGTTGATATTCTGAACTAATGATGTCAATTGTTGAAGTACTGAACTAATGATGTCATTGTTGAGGTACTGAACTAATGATGTAAATGGTTGAGATTCTGAACTAATGATGTCAATTGAGATTCTGAACTAATGACGTCATTGTTGAGGTACTGAACTAATGATGTCAATTGTTGAAGTACTGAACTAATGATGCCATTGTTGAGGTACTGAACTAATGACATCAATTGTTTAGATTCTGAACTAATGATGTCAATTGTTGAGGTACTGAACTAATGATGTCATTGTTGAAGTACTGAACTAATGATGTCAATTGTTGAGGTACTGAACTAATGATGTCAATTGTTGAGGTACTGAATTAATTACATCATTGTTGAAGTACTGAACTAATGATGTCAATTGTTGAGATTCTGAACTAATGATGTCAATTGTTGAGGTACAGAACTAATGACATTGTTGAGGTACTGAACTAATGACGTCATTGTTGAGGTACTGAATTAATGATGTCAATTGTTGAGGTACTGAATTAATGATGTCAATTGTTGAGGTACTGAACTAATGACATCATTGTTGAAGTACTGAACTAATGATGTCAATTGTTGAGGTACAGAACTAATGACGTCATTGTTGAGATACAGAACTAATGACATTGTTGAGGTACTGAACTAATGACGTCATTGTTGAGGTACTGAACTAATGATGTCAATTGTTGAGGTACTGAACTAATGATGTCATTGTGGAGGTACTGAACTAATGACATCATTTTTTATGCATTGGACTCGTCCATTCTCCTCATGACTTCACTGTTGACATACAGCACTCATACTGTTATTGTCAGCATACTGAATTCATTGTCAACCTTAAAACCTAGGAACCCATGTAGTTCCGCAGGCCATATATAATATGCTATATGTACTCACCAATATAAAGTATTTTGTTAGTATTAAGTACTGTGTAGCTGCCGGGGGCACTCCCTTCAACGATCTCTGTGCTATCAATCTCCAGATATGCATCTTGCTTGTCCCTGCAATACAATGGATACCTGTTATAAAGTATCAGATTATCCACAGGCAAGAGATAAACTTCATGTGCAGGGAATGAAGATGTCCCATGCACTACAGGAAGTGCCCGCTGTGGAAAACCAAGTTGAATCTCAATCACCACTCTTCTACCCAGAGTTCCTTATGGTCAACCTAGTAGCCTTGCCACAAGCTTGCCAGATGTGATGATTTGTCACATCATACACAGTCCTTTCAACAAATTACATACATTTTTCACCTGTTTCACTTTGGAATAATCTACACATCTAAATAAACATGTGTCTTTTCATTGAGAAAATATCATAACATGTGAAAAACTATTTATCCTTTGTTAACTGAGGTTGTATTACTCTACATGTCTCCTTGTTGAGTAAAGAGAAATTTTCATGCCCCTCACTGTTGCAGTTTAGTAGCATATCTACATAATTATGCCAAACAATTCGCAAAGCACACAGAAAGGCTTCCAATCAAGCCAGTCCACTCTGATTTCAGAAGATGCTTGTTTTTTTATAAAAGAATAGTGGCTCATGTGATATGCAAATTAACTTGAGACAGTGTTTGCTTGTTTATTTGTTCGTTTGTTGCTTAACACCACACTCAGTAATATTGCAGCTATATGACAGCGGTCTGTAAACAATCAAGAGCATCATGAACATTGATCTACACAATTGGGACATGATGACATGCATCAATAAAGTCAGCAAGCCTGACCACCCAATCTCGTTAGTCGCCTCTTATGCCAAGGATAGTTTCCTCTCACGACAAGCATGGGTTGCTGAAGACCTAATCTAACCCGGATCTTTACAGGACTTGAGACAATGATCTAATGCTAGGTTATCACTGCGCCATAATGTACCCCATGACATGACCCAAGGTTACCATGGGACTGCTTGTTTAATTCAAAATATCAAACACAAATTTATTAATGTAATAAAATCAAACATCACAATTAAGTATAATAAGAATGTCAACCACTAACATCCTGCTGTGCAGTGACATATCTATCAGGATAACATCAAACACCTTCAGGCATCATGTACAACAACATGTACATGTTGCATTTGTTGAAACCACGAGATAATATTTGCTACCAAATGTCTCTAACTGAAGTAACTCCCTGACACACTTAATTAATGAAACTCATCACAACACATTATGGTGTCTTTGATGACTGGCAACACACACTTTTAAATTTTAAAGAGTCTCTAAAATGTATATGACTGCGCTAAAAACATTTAGGTTTTTGTAAGGCATTTAAAAGTGATACACATAGGGAAGAGAATATATGGCTGTCAACTTCTTTATTATGAGGAACACAACGTTTGGGAGGACATGCTAACTCCTTCATTGGGTGAATGAAGGAGAAAGCATATACTCCGAAATGTGTTCCTCATAATAAAGAAGTTGACATCCATATATTCTCTTCCTTGAAAACATTTACCTAAATTATATTGTTTTGATAAAAAATATACTTAAGTATTGTTTGCAGCACTTAAGGTCATCAAAGTCATTATACCTACCAAGAAAGCTAATATTTCAGTGTGTCATACAAACATGAAAATGAACAACTCTCAAAGGGAATAGAAACCTCCTTTCACAAAAATATAATGACATACTAATCTAATAATCTCTTTTTTCAATTACAGAAATATCGCTAAAGCATCGTGTGACATTTGACAAGTAATTTCCTTGAGATCAAGAGTATTTCAAGAATAATCTTTCTGTGAAAAACAATATGCAAAGATTGGGATTAGCGTACGCATGATAATGCCTGACGCTAATGAGTCTAGGATGTGGTCATGTGACATCACCAAAAAAGGATGTATAAAGGAATCATCTAGAATATGACAAAATATATACACAAAAAACAACTGAAATAGTTTTTCATGTGTTTACTAAATTGTGCATAATTCTGACTTCTTCAAAAAGTAATATCTATACTATGTATGTTAAGGGAACAGTGTGTGAAACTTACATATTGTCTGTGTTATTTGGGAAACCATTCAGTACTAGATTGACAAATGTCATAAAATATGGTTGGTTAGTTTGTTGTTTTACGCCGCAGTCAGCAATATTCCAGCTATATGATGGCAGTCTGTAATAATGGCAGACTGTAATAATCCGAGTCTGGACCAGACAATCCAGTGATTGATATCATGAGCATCGATCCACGCAATTGGGATCGATGACATGCTTCAGCCAAGTCAGCGAGTCTGACCAGCCGATCAAGTTAGTCACCTCTTACGGCAAGCATGGGCTGCTGAAGACCTATTCTACCCCGGATCTTCACGTGTCCATAAAATATGAAATTACTGACACACAATATAATTTAGAATGACTTGAATCTAATTTGCAAGCACTACCAACTGGTCCAGTCCCTCGTCATGTTTGCAAAACTTAAATCCAAAGATGTAACAGGTAAGGTGAGCATCTGGAGGCTAAAAAAACTTCTTGAATTTCTTTTGCCAAAATAGAAAAAGGTATGGATGTCAAGATCTAGTCTCTGAACATAAAATCTATGAGCATAATTGTAGTCATAAAGGGCACATGTTCCCACTGAATGATTTTCAGAGCTTGGGGCAATAATGTTACAGACACAATACCATAGACAATTCAAAATGGCAATGGCACACAAGTGCAGGGTTTGCATGAGTGACCCGTGTAGCAGGGTCCCATATATTCAGATGTGACCCACTGCAATATGCCAGCCATGACTTGTTGCCATGAAGCATACTGAAGTTCCTAACATCACGTTGCCATGTTGTAACATTCTCTTGTCATCCATTGCAAGACACACAAACCAATTCTGATCGTCCACATCATGGAGCGGACGACATTACATCAAGACTTGTAATCTTGTAATCTGCTCCACACCAGTCTCCTAAGACGTCTTAGCATGTCAACGTCTCAACGGTTACAGGCATGCATCACAGTCCATGATGGACACACAGAACATATCGTGTGAACGTGACCCTGTCTGTGTTCATCCCATCAATGATGTCAGTGACACCTGGTTCCATGACGGTAACACGCTTTACCATGTTTCAAATAAAACTGACTGACCTTTGTGTACATGCCCAAAGTCTAAATTAATTACAACTTGATCTCAATATCCATATCAATGAATCTTCATACACAATTATCCTATATGCCTTTCCATTCTTCCATCAGTCATCAGCACAACATCTAGGGCACCCTAAACCATTCCTGAAGTTAGTCAATGAGGACTCTGTCTGCAAGTTTTGTCACTAGCATGAAAACCTGAGTCTAGTAAATTGGTCAGGTAAGCTCCGCTAATAAAAGTCCATATCAAAACACTAAAATGTACAAAATATTAATCTAAGAGCAAAGTTTGGGCTAGTAGCCTCAAAATTTTGGCACAGCCTGCAATGTCTTATTTGCGTATCTGTGAACCATTGAGTGGAATCGGTAACTAAACAGTCATGGTTCAAACTCAAGTGACAGGATCGAAGAGCTACCCTACTGGTATGTTGATAACAAGAAATATCCCAAATCAAGGTAGACTTAGTGTTATGTACCATATTTTCTTGAGTATAGTGCACACCTTTTTCAAAAAAAAACACAGCTGTGTAGAAGGGGGTGCGCATTATGCATGCTATAATGAGTTTTGATGGGTTTTTCCCCCAACGCAAAGACATTACCATAAACACCGGAAATACAATATCAACAAATCCGTACTGAAGTATTCAAATTAATCAATCAATTTGTGGTAAAAGAGTGTGTATACACAATATGTGTCAAAGTGAATGCCAGACTAAGGCATAGAAGAAATCCTTGATGTTCATGGTCAATAAAGAAATTTTAGAAAATTGGACCACTCATCCAAAAAGGCCAACAACAGACATGAAGAATGCTCAGCAGGTGTGGGACGGATATACACACATGAGCACATATATATATATCCTCCTCCAGCCCCAATTAACTTCAGGCACATCAAGCAGTACATATCCAAGCAACAGAACAGCCACGTCGGAATGCCTATGTCAAACATTGTGAGATTACAAATCAATTTCCTCTTCAGCAGATGAATAATTTATTAAGTGAGAGTCAGAAAAACATCATTTTACTTCCGATATGGAGCTCACTGCCAGTGATTTCCCCTGAGACACCCTCGCGGCAAAAAAGTCCGCAACTGCCTCTTGCCACATTCCTGTCCATCTGGAGGCGAATTGCATTCAAAGACAAGATTAGTTTTTTCTGAACCCACTCCTTTCCAGCCGTGGAATAACACAATAACAATTTGCTGTGTACAATCAATAACTGCTTTTTGAAATATAACCATCCCAAGGAAATCATGTCACAAAATATACATGGAAAAAGAGGGCCTAGTCAGCCTCTACATGTATTATTCATTGGCGTTGAACGCAGCCTGTGTTGTTTTTTGCTTGAAATGAGTACAGCTTTCAAACCGTGTTCTAGCCATATGCATACATGCGAAGGGACGGAATGATAAACAGCATTATGACTCTACATAAACAACTATAAATATGAACCAACATTAAAACAATTTCGGCACCATTATTTTCAATTGCAAAAACTCATTCACAATAATTAGTGTGAATTACTGGAACCCTGCTTGACAGATTGCTCTGATAGTTGAGGCCTAGTTATTTTGGGGAGATTTGTGGAATCTGCTAAACCTTTACTACAATTAACATTGCAGTGTTGGAATGAAATAAAGCTTTGCATTCACCAAACTCATGGATCACCAATGTGAGGAGCCAACACATGTATTTCCCTTGAAACACAACCTGGAGAAAATTCTGCTTGCATTGCATAATTGTCACCCAGCTTCCACGAACTGCGGAGAAAGAACAGAAAGTGGGCTTACTCTTATTCCTTTGAATATGTAAAACTAACATTAACACTTTGCTTCTTATTTTTCAGACCCATCAATGTTGAAATATGCATGTGGTATTTTTATCAATGTTTTGCATGTGGTAAGGGCAGTAACTCTAAACACAATTCATGAGCCAATAAACCCAATTTGCTTTTTGTATAGTAAACCTACGAGGGAAATAAACATATTTTAATATCCCATAAATATTGCTTAGCTTTACAACAAAAGGCCCCTTCTAGAAATGGCTGACAACTTAACTGCTACACATCACCTACTTTTATTAGGATCAAAGGAGAATTTATTAAATATTTTGCTAAAAAGTAAAGTTGAAAGAGGAAACATTTCTCTACCAATGTCCTCATTGTTTCCATGGAAGTGACAAACTCAAAATTCATATCTATGAAAATAATCAGCAACAGGAGTTATTTTGTTTTAACATGGGGTTCTTGTTAGTTTGTTTGTTGTTTAATGCCACAATCAGAAATATTCTAGCTATATGACTGCAGTCTGTAAATAATCGATCGAGTCAGGACCAGACAATCCAGTGATTGACATCATGAGCATGGATCTACGCAATGGGGATACGTTGACATGCATAGACCAAGTCAGTGAGTCTGGCCATTGGATCCCGTTAGTCGCCTCTTACGACAAGTATAGTCACCTTTTATGGCAAGCATGGGTTGCTGAAGATCTATTCTACCCCGGATCTTCACAGGTCTTTAACATGGGGTAGCGCACAGATAGACACCTGTGTGTACTGGTGCCTGACTCTTTCCTCTCCACTCCCCCAACACCCATGTCTTTTATTTAGATGTGCTTCAGATCAGTGATCATAGGTGCAAAAGTATTGAATTTTTATACTGGGGTGAAAGAAATAGAGAGTTCCATATCTCTTATAGACATGAAACAACCCATCATTTTAGTCAGTTCAGATCATGGATATGCCATACGGTAAGCTCACTTAGACCTTCAGTCCTTATGGTGAGTAAACATTCATTAAACAGGAATAGAAACTTCTTATGCTGCTTTTAGCAATATTCCAGAAATATCACGGATGGGTACATCAGAATTGGGAGAATCAAACCCGTGTCTGTGATGTGACAAGCAAATGCTTCACCCATTAGGCTACCCCCCAGAGAAGAGTAAAAGTCTTGAATATTTATTCTCCATAAATGAAAAGTGCATGATGATCACTAACTCTCCCCATGGTATACGCTAGCATTAGTCCATGAAGCCATCTTAGCACAATTTATGCCATCTTATGGCTAAGATTAAGCACAGGGCACAGTGTCCCATTCCACAAAGCTATCCCAGAGCACTATGACAACCATAATTCCAATACTTTAACACAGACATACGACAAAGATCAGGGCATAAAAACAAAAGTTTTGGTGAAATAGTTAACCTTTACAACTCAACAAAGGATGAAACCTTAACATGGCACATACTGGTTACTTAAAAGACAAAAGCTAGAAAGTGAGCGATAGACTGGTTATGCATTTCAACCAAGCCCAGCCTCTGTATAAATGGTCAGCATCTCTGCACGACAAGTATGAAACTCGCCTGTGAGGTGTGTCTTGTCTCAAGCACCAGGTTTACAACTGGAACACATCTGACTGACAATCTGCCTTCTTGTTATTGATTTTCACATTTTCTGTCACAAATGGTCCACATGAACCGATTAGGTGGTGTAAGGGAGACAACTCTATACCATTCTTCATGATTTGAGTGTTGGTGTGGCTGGTGCAATCATTAGCCATGCAAAGCACTTGGGTTCTATTCCCCAACAGAATCCTACATATACACACACAAAATACAAGTGTTATTTTCACTTTGAATCATACACAGAATATTTTCAGCCCAGAACTCTTTAGAATCAGAAGTAGTTGTCACCTGTTTATGATAGTGACTGGATGGCTAACTTCTTTCATTATATCACACACATGAAATAATGTAGTTTTTCAAAAGTGATTCTTGTAAAGTCTGAGGTGACATATCCAATACATGAAAATAATTACTTCCTACCTCATGCATTGATATTTACACATCATGTCTGATGTGCCCCTACATCCGCAACCATTTCATCCAAATAACATCTCGTCTTAATTTCAAGTTCCGCCATCATGCAGGATAGCGGAGCCCGTCCTAAAGTGGTCTTGTTCTTAAAAAATTGTAGAATATTTGCTAATTTTAATTTTTGGCTCAGCTTGCAAACAATCGCTAGAAAGATAATGTACATCGTGCTGATGACCAGGCAGGAAGCAGGGGTACCGTTAATCCCCATGGTTCCTAGTAAGATGGCTTAGTTTGGGTTGTTGGCCATGCATCTATAGCCTGAGTTTTATATTGTGTCGTTGTTTAGTAATCTGTTCTTAATATTCTTTTCAAACTAGTTTTAAATACAAATCTAGTTACATGTTACTAGTAATTTTACTGTCATTTGATGACAGGGTTTCAGAAACTATTAAACTCACTCATTCATCAAATAATTAATGTTTAAGACGTAGTTACACACACTGAAGTGGAAATCATGTTTGAAGACAATGAGTGTGGACTACCCATATGTCATACAGTGCTTAATGATTTGCAGCTTTGTCTTGAACAGAAACACACACACACACACACACACACACACACACACACACACACACACACACACACACACACACCAGCAAACATATCTAAACTTACAACAAACATTAGACAATACTTTTTTAAGCAAGTAGGCATCGCACGATGTGTGGAAATTATTTAAACAGGGAAAAATGTCAAACAAATGAAGCCAAAGACTGAAAACTACAAGCATTCAAAGGCAGGAAACTTGCAATTTATTAAACAACTATTTTGTCCTCGTCTTTTGCCGTAAATGTCACATGCATGTATGTCTTCTACAGCAATAGGATCCCACTATATCATTCAGTTTACACAAATAGAAAACAAGTCAGTGATAAGTGCCAATCGTTAACATGTCATTGATGCAAGTTTTAAGGCTGTGATGACCTTTCTGTGGAAGAATGCCATCTATTGTGCATGTGCATCTAAAAGCGGCAAGGGAAACAAGAAACGTGGTGATCTTTACATGTGAACCCTGGAAAACAACCTTTTTCTTGTCTTCCACAATTTAGTTTCGAGCTGGGTTTTTTCTTGGATTTAAATTTTCTTTTGTGGGGGAACATTTGGTTGATGCAGGTTAAAGATATAATAGATGGTTCAATCCAAAAATCTAAAACACAATCATGAGAACCTACAGCATGGGTTATCATTAAACCAAATGTAAAACATTTAAATGAATACACACCTAAAATGAAATGATATAATACATGACCATTTTCACATATTGTTTCATACTAACTGTTAAATATTACATGTAATTACTAAAACACCTAATTCAAGCCGTTGTGTGTGGGGCCCCCAAACACCCTGTTATTTCAGCAAGGCGACCAGACATGGCATCGACAAATCATATAAACCATTACTAAGGAACAAACTCAAGGACATCCCTTACCAAAATTGTGTAAGCTGTCTATACCACATTCTTACAAACTCTTCAAGAGCTGATTTGTTGCATTTTGTATACTTTTATCATCAACACGATTCAATATGTTTTTCAGTTTTCATATTTGTTATTTAATTTCATCCTTTTTTTCCAATTATCAGCAGAATCTACAGCCTAGCATACCTAGGCCAGGATCTGCGAAACCAGTGGTTGATAGTGTGAGTATTTATCTAAAATCAAACCTAAAAGCGGCCCATGAAGATGCGGGGTAGAATAGGTCTTCAGCAACCCATGCTTGCCGTAAAAGGTGACTATGCTTGTCGTAGGAGGCAACTAACGGGATCGGATTGTCAGGTTTGCTGACTTGGTTGATGCATGTCATAGATCCCAACTGCGTGGAACGATGCTCATGTTGTCAATCACTGGATTATCTGGCCCAGACTCGATTACTTACAGACAGCTGTCATATAGCTCAAATATTGCTGAGTGCAGCATGAAACAACAAACAAACAAACAAATCAATAAAAGCACTATCCACACAGATATTGTGGCTGATGTCCTCTTACTAAACTCAGAGGGCTTGATTCAACCTCTAAATCGTCGACACATGGAGAACAGTTCGAGAATATGCTTCCCAAACCAGTCACACTAAATATTGGACCAGAATTGTGGTCTTTACTTGTAGGAAGCTGCATGCAAAATTTCAGTTCCCATGGAGCAGTTCTTAAACTAGGTCATTGACTTGTTGGAGCTGTATGTAAAGTGCAAGTTAGGCTTGACATCAATCATGATGGCACCTTGATCAGAAAGGAAAGTTTTAAGTGGCTTCATAAACTTTTTGTTGACCCCTGAGCACATACTTGGAGCAAGAGTTAAAAGGGTTAATCTGGTATCCACATGACCAGAGAATCTTGAAAGTTGAGGAATGTATGTATCTCTGTTCATCCCACTGCAGCACTTGAGTGAGGGATTGGGGAGTGTTTGTTTGTTTGTTTGATTGACTGTTGTTTAACCCTGCACTCAGCATTATTCCTGCAATATGACGGAGGTCTGTAAATAATCAAGTCTGGACCAGACAGTCTAGTGATTGACATCATGAGCATCAATCTACACGACTGGGATATGATGACATGCATCAACCAAGTCAGCGAACCTGACCACCAGTTCCTGTAGGTCGCCTCTTACGACAAGCATAGTCACCTTTTGCGGCAAGCATGGGTGGATGAAGACCTATTCTACCCCGTATCTTCACGGGGAAGTGGGGGAGATGGTGTGAGTGAGAAAGTGAGCAAGTGAGTCTGATTTTACATAACTTTCACCAAAATTCTAGAAATGTCTCAGTGGGGTACACCAGGAATGGGATTCACACATTGCAGCCATGGAAGGAATTAAACCAGAGGCTTCAGCATGATAAATGGACAATTAACCACAAGGTTACCATGTAGTGCCTCATTATCATTGCCACTGAACCAAATGAAACAGGTACTTGACATGTGGATCAACCTTTCTGCAAACACATTTCATAGAAGTTAATAATATTCTAAAATTTCATCACTATTTTGTAACATGGCAATTTAGAATAGCATTTAAATTATGTCATACCAACTTAAGATGTCAGTAAAATGAGGAAGTATAAAATATGTCAGTGTATAAATGTTTACCACTTTATTTAAACCCATGAGTACAGGCAATGGGCTGACAGAGTGAGTGAGTGAGTGAGTGAGTGAGTGAGTGAGTGAGTGAGTGAGTGAGTGAGTGAATGGGTGGGTTGGTGGGAGGGTGGGTGGGTGGGTGGGTGAGTGATTGAGTGAGTGAGTGGGGTTTAACGCCGCTTTTAACAGTATTCCAGTTATATCACGGCGTGTCAGCTTCATGTGGGAGGAAATCCAGAAGTGATGCAGGTCTTAGACGTTTATCACTTCGGTGAAACCCACGAGCACAGGTATGGTGCTGACGAACCTAGAAACAAAATCGGGGCGAACTGGGATTTGAACCCACAATCATAGGTTTCAGGCGTGCCCAAGGGACGCAACTCTGCACGGCGAATCAGGCTGTCCGTGCCCCCCTGACAGACATAGAACCAATAGTCAGGGCAAATCTGGAAATCAAACCCATGATCAGCAGATCCTGTCTCCTATAGGATAGACAACTCACTTCAGCACCTTAGACCACTGGGTCACCATAACAAACAGGGATCCATCCAGTAGTTCTCAGGTCAAAAATCAGCCTCTGATCTTCAAAAATTCCCAAATGTGGAATAAAAGAATTCCAAACTCAGGTAATCATAATTGCAACCATTGGAACTAAATTTTAATTTTCATAAATGTGACCTGTATACCAATGATAACAGGACAAAGAGAAAATTGGGGTAATGCTTATTCTTGCAATGAATGCAACATGAAGACAGGTCTTTGAAAGGCATTTAGAAGTGATATTCACATGAGGAAGAGATTATATGGATGTCAACTTCTTTATAATGAGGAACACAACATTTCAGAGTATATACTTACTCCTTCATCAGGTGAATGATGATTTTGTTGTCCTTACATGTACATATATATATATGCTCTCTGCCTCATGGCATTCATTCACCTGATGAATGAGTAAGCATATTCTCTGAAATGTTGTGTTCCTCATAATAAAGAAGTTGACATCTATATATTCTCTTCCCTAACATGAAGACACATTTGAAGTTAATGAATTAAGGACTTTAAAAGATTCTAAATTTTTTAATTAAATCTGTCTCTTTCCAAATTTGCCTGGCATAGGCAGTAAGTTAAAAATCCTAGATAAATCTCTGAGTCACCTCTAGAATACTGAAAAAAACATAATCAAGGCAAAGAAACCATACCTTTGTGCTCTGACAAAATGCCACTGGCCGTCGTAAAGTCTTGAATCATTATATCCAATAACTGCTTCTCCACTTCCCAGGTTATAGCGTAACTGGAGTCCGCCATCAACAAAACCTAGAGCCACGAAGTCACTGGACGACTCCATTGCATCTTGTCCACTCCAGAACAGCAAACCATTTTTACCCTTTGGTAAAATATGCATCTGAAGATCTATTTTGTTACCCGTTACCCTGAAACCAAAATAGCAGAGGAATTTTACATATGTTGAGGCTATGACTTGCTGTCCAGTTAAATTTATATTCCTAACATTTGTTACATCTGACCACTTTCAAAATGCCAGTGTGTTCATACAAAAAAACAATATGAAAAAGGGTCATTGTGCCCTCCTTATGAATACTTTTATGAGCTCAGATGTTTATGCACAGAATAAGACTTGAATCATACTGATTCTATTGTGATATACATTAGGGCTGGAACGGTAACTTGGGTACTCGGGTCGGGTGGTTCCTGAGTAGAACCTGGGTACCCACAGGACTACCCGGGCCTCTGGTTAGTCACATGATACATTGTTTAATGACAAAAACTCACTATAGCTCAGTGGTTACACTACATGTTGCTAATGTTTGTATTTCTTTCTGACGATGCACATATTCCTTTTGACTTTTATATGTTTGAGTAAAGATAAAGCTTCAGTGAACTTCAGTGTACACATGATCTGAACATTTGATGCATGTATCTTAAAGGTTTTGGCCAAGGCTGCGGTAAAACAATTCCCAATCAGTAAATATTATCTCATCCCAGCCCTAATAAACACTGACTAACTTTGAAAACATTTATTCAATTTTTGTAATATTTGGCAAAACAGCCAAAAATAAACTGGATATTTGGCATGAGATGGTCAAACGAAACAATGTCGTCGTTCATGTTCGAATCTCATTCAATTTGTTTGAAGATGGACTTGAGAACAAAACACGTCATGTCATTTTGAGTTAAAGTTGATTATTTGTTTTCACTGTGTCAGAATACATGTGGCAGAACAAAGTGAACTAATACAGCCTACAAACAAATAAATGCTTCTTGTTCCTTTACAACGACATTTTCATTCACATTTTTATGCATTATTCTTCAAAAGGACATCTTACCTTTTCAATATTCTTTTGTCCGTAAACATAAGGAAACTAGTTCCAATAAACATCGGTTTTTCTGGCAGTTTTTCCATTTCTGAAATAGATCAAAATAAAACACTCACAAGGTATCCAGACTTGGTGTAGGGGAGATAACTCCTTCATAGTGCCTTTCAGAAACATGCCAACACTCAAAAGACTACACCACAATGATTGATTTACACTTTTGTCTGAATCACACAAGCTCAGCCAGGTGATATGATACCCTGCCAAAAAATCTAACTCCGAAAACTTTGCAGGGAAAACAAGATGGCATTGGCCAAATATACAAATCGGCTTTTTTACTCCCCTCCGATGCTATTAACTCATCATGACTCTAACATGAACCCTTCCTTTATTACTGTGAATAGTTTATGCCAGGCCATAAGGAAAGAATGTTATATTATCTCCACCTGTGCAGTTGGTAGAACCTGACAACAAAGCCTTTCCTATCTAGCCTAGAGTTTTCTTATGGAGAAATTTCCTAATGATAACTGAGAAGAGAAATACACAGTCAGTGTTTGGCCCTGTACTGCTTGAGGGTGGTGGGGTAGCCTCGTAGTTAAATCGGGGCGGTTTCAATAAGCGGTACTCTTGTAAGTAGCAGTAGGGGTGGTCGGGTAGCCTAATGGTTAAAGCGTTCGCTCGTCACGCCGAAGACCCAGGTTCGATTCCCGACATGGGCACAATGTGTGAAGCTCATTTCTGGTGTCCCCCGCCGTGATATTGCTGGAATATTGCTAAAAGCGGCGTAAAACCATACATACTCACTCACTCACTCGTAGTTAAATCGTTCGCTCATCAAGCCGAAGACCCGTGTTCAATTCGACACATGGGTACAATGTGTGAAGCCCATTTCAGGTGTCCTCTGACGTGATATTGCTGGAATGTTGCTAAAATCGGCAAAAACCCAACTCACTCACTGTAGTGCATGACACATGTAAGCATTACTCACTATCTTCACAGTTGGTGTTGGCGTATCCCAGAGGGCAGTAGCAGGTGTAGACGTCCCGCTTGGGCCGACACTCCCCGCCGTTCATGCAGGGCTCGCCGGCACAAGGGTGGCTGCAGGGCTCGATGTTGATGCCGTCCACCATCTCCTTCATCAGGCGCACAGGCCTCTTGTTGATCACAACCTGAAAACAACAGGTCAGGTGCAATGGGGTTTAACTTCGAGTTCAAGACTATTGCTATCATATATAGCATGTGTGCATGCGTATCAGAACAACAAAATAATAGTAAATTTTGAATATATAATAATTCAATTTGGACATAAACTGGGTTGGCGGATCCATGTTTCAACAAATGGTAATATATTGCCTAAACCTGAAAGACACAAGTTGCTACAGCGTCTAGAAGAGTACCATTGTGGGCATGTGTTTCATGACGCGCCACGATGACACCTACCGTACATCATGTGTCAAGGTCATTACTCCGCTTACTACAGCAGTGTGTGTGTATGCGTCTGTCTGCTTGTACTAGTCCGGACTAATGCAGATTTTATAGTGCTAGCCCACTTAGGTACCATGCCGCAGTTTAACATGAATATCCCACTCAGGCACAGTATACTGACTCCGAGCCAACCAGTCCTTGTTTCAGCCCCTCAAACCCCGACAATTCCGCTCTCCGGCCCGAAGCTCTACCACTCGACCACAGAGGCTGTCCCACTTACAACACCAGACCAATTAGTGACTGAACATGCCTGTTCTATTTCAACTCAACTGCAGTTCATTTGAGACGTTTCATTATGGAATATATGGTGTACCAAACTTAATCTGACTCTTACATGTATTTGCAGAGTACTTAACAAAAGTGAATGTACATGTTATGGATCTCATGGCTATTGTCATTACACTTATGCTGCAATGTGAGACTGTATTGCTGTATTGTTAAACAGTAAATGCAACTGTGTAATATCATTATAGGTGTATGTAAGTATAGTATCGGTACTCCACTTTTGATAGACATAATCAGATATGTCATTCTATCAAAACACACACTTGACATATTACAAGAAAAAGTTTTTGTCCTGGAAAGATTAAACGTGGAGTAGCATATTTCCTGCATACCCAGATCTATTCAGAGTACAGAAATTATAAAAAAATGCTCAAAACTTTGTTTATACTGAAATATGTATCGGTATTGCTTAAAGCTGAATATGACATTTACAAGACATCGATTTGAATTGTGTCCCCCCAAAATTGAATGGATTTTCATGGAAACCTAAATGAGTTATCTCCCTTACTCCACTAGCTCTTCCCACCTCCACAGGCAAAATCTAACTTAACATTGTAAAAGGCGATCAAGTTAGAGTATTGATATGTTGTGAACAAAAACCTCTGACTAACAATGCCAAACAGAGTGTACTGTGAAAATAAAACACAAGGTGAGTGAGTGATTACAGCATTATTACAGCATTGTTCCAGCCATACTATGTCTGGAGAGACCAACATGGTGCCATTGTGTTCATGTAGAACAGAAATATAGATCCAGGCCCCGTTCCACAAAGCGATCATCACACTAAGACCATACTTTAATACAGATTGACGATAGTCATAGCACTAAGATCGCCTTGTGGAACAGGGCCCTGGGCCTATTGCTATGACTACTCATGTGGCACTAAAAGAAATCAGGGCCCTCTTCCACAAAGCGATCGTAGCACTAAGACGATCTTAACACCCTTACTTTAACACAGAATAATGATAGTAATAGCGCTATGATCGCATTGTTGAAAGGGGCCCTGGACCTATCGCTATGACTACTCATGTGGCACTCAAAAAAAGATCAGGGCCCTCTTCCACAAAGTGATCGTAGCACTAAGATGATCGTAACACCCATACTTAAACACACATCAATGATAGTCCAAGTGCCAAGATTGCTTTTTGGATTTTGGTCCTGCGTCAAAAATATGTTTCATTTTAAAATATTTCCCTCACAGTTATAAACAAGCCCTGAGAATCACAGCTCGCTCGGCCTCACCTTCTGTATACAGCCCACAAAAGAGTTGGTCATGTTGTGATACTTGGACACCTCATCGTAGTTGCGATGTCCACCAATGAACAGCCCCTCCAGTAGTGTGAGCTGCGTGTACGCCCCCTCTGCCTCCCCCTCGCTGCGGGGCTGGTCGTCCACCTCCAAGATGCCCTGCAGACCGGTCCGAGATGCTCGCGCCACGTGCCAGTGGTCCAGGGACACGGGTAAAAGACTCCTACAAAGGAGGGTGGTTAAAGAGAATTGAAATACAAGCTGCATCCACATCAAACGCTTACTTTGGGTACTTACAGTGATGATACTTGCTGATGTTAGCCAGGCACATTTATGTCATTGTCATTCTTGATGCACAAAGGAAATAGTGACTGAGTAACATGTACAGTCAACAGCCATCATCTCACAACAGTCTGCACAAATTTTGGGGTAAGCCAATATTTAAGCTTTGAGAAACTGAAATCACATTTATTTCTGCATATATCCACTAACTCTGAGTAATATAGACCCATAAAAATAAAAGATCCCTGTTCAATTTCCAATTTGTCACACTTTTGGAAAGGGTTATTGATATTCAAATCATACTCTAAATAAGAAATACTTAAAATAAGAGATTCTCAAAATAGTTTATAATTCAAAACGCAAGTTCAACTGCTCTCTTCCTTTAAGAATCCTTCAGTACAATAGTACAGTACATAAAACAAAACTTGGAAATTGGAAACATTTTCAAATCCAATCATTTATCAGGCTCACGATGCAAGTTCAATTTCACTCCAGAGCAAAAGTAATTAAAATTATTTAGTGACATTATCCACAAACATGAATATATTTTCACATTCTTCTGACCTTATGACAGCAGGACCAGTCCCCAGATCAAAGCTAAACTCGATGATTCCATCCCTGAGAGCAAGGGAAATGAAATCTCCCTTCCTGTCCTTGGTGTAGCCATTGTAGAGGATGGAGCCGTCTGGCATCATTGGCTTGAAGACCACCTCGATCTCGGTGTAGGACAACACCCGGCGGTTCAGCCCCTCGTACTCCAGGTAGGAGTGGCCACTGAACCGGGGAATATGGACATCGTGTCCTACAAGAGAACAAACATTCCAGCAGAGATTCTCGATGATACACATCAAGTGACAACTACTTATGGATAGCTAACAGTGAAGAGGACTTCACTTGGAAATCTTTAGATTTGATAGTGTGATTGCAGCCAAAATACAGGAATTATGGCACTGATGTAATAGAGGTTTTGTATTCACAAGAATTACTGAGTTTTAAATTCTGTATATTTTTGTTGCAGAAAGGAATGATTGTGATTCCAACATACAAAGCCTAGCTGCTATAAAAGGCTTCTGAACATTATTAATATTTATAAGGAACCTTCAGAATCACCATCAGATGTCTGCATCAGATAAGGCTGCCAGACAGATACATATGACTATGTTAGTGTCAGTCTATTGTTACATAAACCAAGACACTTTACTTTCTTCAGAGTCATTAAATATGATACAAAATCATTGGAAGCTCTTCCAAGAATGTCCAAGTACCTTCAGTGAAAAGCTGAAGTTTCTGATGTTTGTCCAAATACTAAACCGCTACATGACTTACTTTTCTCACAGAAGTCTCCAGCTGAACCGAGAGGACACAGACAGACGTGGCTGTCAGCGGAGCGAGGACTGCAGGAGCCGCCATTCTGACACACGATGTTGTCACAGATTCCCTCGCTACACTCACCTGGAAACAAAGGCAGCAGCATCACTGCAGATTCTAACAAGTAAACATTTACCTTCCATTTAAAAAATATAACATTGTTAATACCAGTATTTTAGAGCTTGATCCCATTTCACAAAACCAGCACCATTTGTTTCGCGAGATGTTCAAGTGGTGGACAAGAGGGTGACAATGGTTGTTGGCTCAGCAAGCTAGAAATTGCTGTTAGATTCCCCACAAAGCGATAATATGTCACGTCCAGTATTCGCGTCCCCTGTTATATAATCCTATGTTTGTTCGTTTATGTGTAGTCTCATGCCTCATTCAGCAATATTCCAGCAATATGATGGTGGTCTGTAAACAATCAAGTATGGACTAGAAAAAACAGTGATTGATATCATGAGCATTGATCTACTCAATCGAGATATGATGACAGGAAATCAACCAAGTCACCAAGTCTGACCACCCAATCCATTTAGTAGCCCCTTACAACCAACATAGGTTGCTGAGGACCTATTTTTTTACTCGAAATCCCGCACAGAGCATTTAAGTTTAAGTACAATGACAAAAGATGCACAATTGCCCAAAAGTTACCTCAACAAAGATGACTGGCCAGTACTTACAATACAATTCTGCATTTAAAGACAACAACTGCAGCAGATATCCATATCACTGCATGGCACTACAGCTGTTGGCATTGCATTATGATGCTCTTGAAGAAAGCAATTATATTTCCAGACAACTACTCACCAACATTGAGCCCGAACTGGGCGTCACCAATGATCTCCCCCTTCCTCATGTCGTACTTGTAGCCATTGATGCTAAGCTCCTGTACACAGCCGACATACTGCTTGGCCGTGCCGATGCGGTTGGTGATGGAGGACATGTTGGCGTAGCCGCCCAGGTACAGGTGGAGACGCAGGGTTATACGGGTGAACGCACCCTGAAGCATTGAAAATACATGATGCTTAAAATGTAACAAGATTTGGGTAAAAACAAATTTGATTAATCCACATGGTGACATTGCTGTGATCGGCCTCTTTCTTGTAAATGTAAGTTTGGGCAAAAAAAGAAATGACGAATATTCTTTTGTGTCCCTCAGAAGTAAAAGTTACAACATTGAACTGCGTTATATTTATATCCTGGTGTTTGGGGACAGTGTAATGTGTCACACACTATAGATGACAAACACTGTGATGAAGAAATCCATGTAAGTAGTCCTGACAAGTTAGGTGTGTATGCACGTGTGAGTGTGTGTGTGTGGCTACTTGTACTAGTCCTGACAGATGTCGATTTATAGTGCTAGACCACTGAGAAACCATGCCACAGTTTAACATGGACACCCCACTCAGACACAGTAAACTGGTTCTGAGCCGACCAGTCCTTGTTTTAGCCCCTTAATGCTGAGATCCAGGCATGGTAACAACGAGTACCATCTTTGAACGTCTTTTGGTTTGACATGGCCGGGGATGGAACCCTGGACTTTCCGCCCTCTGGGGGCATGCTCTACCACTGGACCACAGAGGCGGTCAGTCCTGACAAGCCAAGGTTTATAATCATGTTATATCATGACAGCTGTAGCGCTAAGATCGCTTTATGGAACAGGGTCCTAGCCATGAAAATATAATTCACAAGATTCCCAAGAGTCCCAAGGATCATATTTGGAAAAATCTCTGATTTAGCTAAGGGATGCAACTCTGCACACCGATCTGCAGTACCTTGTACAACTGGACCACCTGGTCCTCTATATTTAGAAAGACAGAACAAACAGAACAAGGGCAAAAGTGAGCATGGATCACTAATACACCCGACCCACCTAGTGTGTCAGTAGTTTCAAATAAAATAATGGATATAGGGTTAGGGTTTGAAAAATTCATAAAAAAATGGAAAATTAATAACTGCACCCCTCCATATGACACAGATCATTTGTACTAAGTTTGAGATGAATCCAGTGAATAGTTTTAGAGAAATCGCGCGGACAAAGTTTTCGGACTGAAGGACGGAACCTTGGTGTAACTATATACTCCTGACTTAAAAGGTCAGGGTATAACAAGTATCAGCCAAAGGGCCCACCTGTGCTGTGCCCTCCACAATGTCCCCCTCATTAAGCTGCAGGCCAGCTCCATTCTCCTCCCTCTGGACCGTCACCTGGTTCCATTTGCCCAGAGTTACCTCCCCTAGACTGCGCAGAACACCGATTCCTGTGCCACAGTCAAATCTGAAACAAAGAAGGAATAGTTAAGGATGGTGTCATTACCACAAATTAAACAACATGTTTCTCATTTGCAAAATACAGTACTATTGTTAAGCTCTATGCTGCATTTTAGCAGGATAATAGATCTTCACCATGTGCGATCCTGTAGAGGAAATAGAACCCAGGGAGAAGTAGACGTATATATTAACCACTGGCCTACTATACAATCCTATCAGACAAGAAATACTTTACAATTGCTCAGTGAAGACTTTGGAAAAAGATTCCATTTCGAACATTCCAAATGTTTAAATATTTGATGTAAATAGACCTGTACCTCAGACCAGACTATTATTGTCCTATGTTTTATGGCTGAGGTCACCCTAACATTAGCAATGGCAAACAGCAAACCCCAACTTGTTAATAGTCTGGATGTACCCTGTCTGTTCGTGTCATCCATAATGTGTTTTTAGAAATAAATTAACCTTAAAGAAAATAGACATTTCTAAAATCAGATCAAATCTTAGTCCTTAATTTTGAATTTCCAACCCACACTAATTCCTAACCATTATTTTTGGTTCCTTTGTAATAATTACATGTATGTTACATGTATGAGTGAGTGAGTGAGTGAGTGAGTGAGTGAGTGAGTGAGTGAGTGAGTGGTTTTACGCCGCTTTTAGCAATATTACAGCAATATACCAGCAAATCACGGTGGGGGACACCAGAAATGGGCTTCACACATTGTACCCATGTCGGGAATCGGACCCTAACCCGACCTTCGGCGTGACGAGCCAACACTTTAACCGCTAGGCTACCCAACCACCCCCATGTATGTTTGAAAACCCCTTAAGGAAGAGACCTCTGTGCCTCTGTGGTCTTGTGGATGAAACGTTTGCCCATGGGAGGTTGGTGGTTCGATTTCCGGGCATGTAAAACCAAACGACTTCATTTAAAGGTGGCAGTTGTTTTTACACTGCCTGGCGACCGACATTGAAAGGATAAAACAACGACTAGACGGTTCAGAGACAGGACACTGTGTTCGATCAGGGAATCCACGCACACACAAACACATAAACTTGAATGTGATGTAAAACCCAATTTACATCATCTCACCTCATCGTCACAAAAAATATATTTGATTACAATATAATCATTAATGAAGCACGAATTGTATCATTAAAAACTTCAAATGGATAGCCACCAGCAAGAAATATATTCACGTATTCAAGGACATGTATTCAGATTTATTTCCTGCTTCCTTGACACTGATAACTTCCACAATAACAACACTATTAAACTTCTCCCTGTTTATTGTTCAGCTCTCCTGTTTCTCACTCCCGAGGGCGTCCATAATGGTCCATTAAAAACACATGTATGTAAATTCTAACTGTAATTATTCCACTGCCAAAATTTATTTCCATATAAACTATATCCCCACAGCACTCAATCCAAGATAAATATTTTATTGCCAAAGGACTGAGTTTAGGCAGAACTATGCATCAAAGTAAGGACGAACAACCAGCGTATCATGGAACAAAATGCAGTACTCAGCAATATTCCAGCGATATGACCATGGCAACCAGCATGCCACAGTACAGAGGGCAGCACTCAGCAATATTCCAGCTATATGACGGTGGTGTGTAAATAATCAAGTTTGGACCAGAAAATCCAGTGACTGTTTCTGTGTCTGTTGTTCAATGCCACACTCAGCAATATCCTAGCTATATGACGGGGGTTTGTAAAAAATCGAGTCTAGACCAGACAATCCAGTAATGGATATCATGAGCATCGATCTACGCAATTGGGATACGATGACATGCATCAACCAAGACCTTCTGATCCCGTTAGTCGCCTCTTACAACAAGCATAGTCCCTTTTTACGGCAAGCATGGGTTGCTGAAGACCTTTTCTACCCCGGATCTTAACAGGTCAAACCAGTGATTGATACAATGAGCATCGACCAGGGTCAGGGTAAGATGACAATGTTTGTATATATTTCGGTTTCTCTCTTTCTCCTTTTCTTCCACCCCCTCTCTTTTCAAGCCCATTACCCCTCAGCTACATGGGCTTGTAAGAGCATATTACAAAATCATGGCTGTTCTATATGTATTTAAAAAATATTTAAGAAAAAGATGACACAAATCAACTAATTCACCAAGTCTGACCGTCTCACAAGTTACCTCTTACAACAAACATAGTTAGCTGGGGACCAGTTTTACCCCATGGGGAAACAGTGTCATCACTGGATACACATCTGGTGAGTGAGTGAGTGAGTGAGTGAGTGAGTGAGTGAGTGAGTGAGTGAGTGTGAGTGAGTGAGTGAGTGAGTGAGTGAGTGAGTGAGTGGGGTTTAACGCTGCTTTTAACAGTATTACAATGATATTGCGGCGTGTCAGTTTAATGTGGGAGGAAAGCCCGAAGTGATGCAGGTCTCAGATGTTACCACTTTGGTGAAACCCACGGGCACGGGTATGGTGCTGACAAACCTAGGAACTTAATCGGGGCGAACTGTGATTCGAACCCACAATCATAGGTTTTAGGCGTGCACAAGGGATGCAACTCTGCACAGCCATTTGCAGGGCCTTAGACGACTGGGCCACCTGTGCCCCCGATACATATCTAGGTACAGGGGACCTTTTGCATTGATGCATCCTGAGTTGAATCTTGATTTCAAAGTACGCTAATAAATCTACTCTTGACAATATTAACCATGGTCGAGCCATGCCCTGATGAAACGTCACACAAAAGACGCAAATCTATTCCTGAAAGATAGAGAGGAATAAAGAAACAATGGACTGCCCTACTTTCAAAATCAAAATCTTACGCACATGATTCTTATCAACACAATTTTAAGCATATCCTAATCCCTTCTTGAAATTACCCGTCAGTCAAATTACCCAAAGCAAACTCAAGTCAATTTGAGTTATTTTCGGTACAAATCATTAATTTGCTTCAATCAAGCCAATAAACAAGTTAAGGTTCAAAGTCGAGATTGCCAAACTGGCTTCCCCAGATTCTCCAATCAGTGCTGAATGCTCCCCGTTCTGCTTAATTGAAACCAGTGACATAGAAAAAGATTAGTTTGACACGCCTAAATTGGATTCAATAAAATGTGGTACAAAAAATTTAACAGAAGCGGAAGAGCCCATGTAAATGGCTACCAGATTTAATAAATCAAATTGTTTAAAACGCACCCTATGGAATTAAAAGAAATAGTGGAGGCCCATCGGAATAAATTCCTTCGACATTGAAATCAATCTTGGTAATGGCAATTACAGCTGTACAATAAATACTTGTAAACCAAGATTAAGGACTTTCCAACAGCTGACAAGTGTTTCAGATAAAAAACTGGAATGTCCCACTAAATTCAAGATCAAACAAGCAAGGGAGAAACATGTGTCTGAGTCAAGTTCCACTCATGTTCTATGTTGTGTGAGCATCAGGGGAGATCAGGGATCCAAGGAGACAATAGAGGCTTCATTTGATCTTTCTGTCTTGTTTTTTTTTGTTTATTGTATATATCTTCTCTGTCTGTTGTTTAACGTCGCACTCATCAATATTCTTGCTATAAGACGACAGTGTCTGTAAATAATCAAGTCTGGACCAGACAATCCAGTCATTGACATTATGATAATCGATCTTGCACTTGGGATACAATGACATGCATCAACCAAGTCAACAAGCCTGACCACCCAATCCTGTTAGTTGCCTCTTACGACAAGCAAAGACACCTTTTACGTCAAGCATGGGTTGCTGAAGACCTACTCTATCCCGGTCCTTTAACCAATTTTAAGCATGTACTGTGGAACAACTCCACACTTACTGCTCATTCTCAGAGGGACTCCAGGGCAGAGTAGGCCATCAGCATCCTTATCACTGCAGTGAGTGAGTTGGGTTTAACGCTGCTTTAATAGTTTTCTGGTTATATCACGACATGTCAGCTTGTTACAGGAGAAAGACCGAAGTGATGCAGGTCTTAGACGTTTACCACTTTGGAGAAACCCATGAGCACAGGTATGGTGCTGACAAACCTAGAAACATAATCGGGGTGAAACGGGTTAGGAACCCACAAACCATAGGTTACTGGCGTGCCAAAGGGACGTTACCCTACACTTTGTCACCTGTGCCCTTATTGTCACAAGATCCCACAAAAGTGAGGATGAGCTTGTTACAATTTGTGACCTTGATGTTTGTATCATCCTACGGTGATGGAACGGATAGCTGTTCATGTTTTTAACCATGGGTTGGCCTACTGCAAACCTCTATCAGTGGGTAGGATTCTATGTCTCTTATAGTCACGCCATATATCATGGTCATGGGGTAACAAGGATATTGCTTGCTGTTGCCTTCATTCAAACACTGTTTACACATTTAATGGCATGGCAATTAGAATGGATCTTGTGTGGACATGTAGTTCTATTTATCAAACATTAAGTTCAAGAAAACAATTCTGGTCACCAAATCAACGTTTTCATGTGCAATCCAAAAGTTTAGATCACCTCTGTAAGTTGAAAACACAACCTCAAATGGGAACATATATTTATGCAACTTTGTGTTCTTAACAAATTAGTGCGATTCCTTTCCCCCTAAAAACTTTCCTTATCAATTTGCAACATAAATCTGTGTCACTTTTTGTTCGTTACACGTTATGGCAACTCCTGTCCCCCATAAATAATGGCTTAAAATACCAACACATCTCTGTCAAGTGCATGGCATGTTTTGTAGTCTGCCCATAACCAAATGTCTGAAGATGCATTGGCTCATTGCATGAAACACACAGTTCCATACCATCAGTAGTGGGAAAAGCCTGCATTTCAAATGTTTAATGTCAAACAGAAAATAGAAATAAACATATCAATTATTCTTAGCAAAATGAAGTATATTAAAATCTAATTCCAAAAGATGAGGGTGTAGATGAGGCTTAATTCTGAAGCCTGGTTGGTTTGGTTTGTTGTTTAATGCTGCACCCAGCAATATTCCAGCTATATCTGTATCTGTAAGTACTCAAGCCAGACAATCCAGTGATTGACATCAAAATTAGAAATAGGGGGCTCTTATTAGAATATAATTTTCGTGAGATAAAAAATAGTGTTGAAAGATTGTTAATTTTATGGTTTATTCTGACAGCCTGAAATAATATAAAAAAAAGATTCTGTGCGAATAATACAGGATAGATATATTTTCGAGAATTTATTTGCCCATAATTAAGGGTACATATAACACATGAGTGCATATTATACGCAAATAAATAAGTCTTGTGTACATTGATCAATCGGAAAGGGTGCTAATTGGGAAACCAATATATTAGCAAATATTGCCGTGGGCACTAATCAGAGCAGGGCACTTATTACGTCGATTATGGTATTCTGTACCCAGATCTTCACGGGTCTCCGTGCATCAGGTAGAGTATCAACATGGCTGTGTTCCACAAAGCGATCATTCAGCCAAGATGAACATAACTACCATTCTTTAGCACAAACTTATGACAGTCTCAGCGCGAAGATCATTTGCTGGAACGAGGCCCGGGTCTGTTGCAGGCAAACCAGAGATGACATTGGTGTCAGGATCTGTATCTGACACCTTACCTAATGGATGTAATACTATGAAGCTCTAGTAAATAGATCACAGTAACTGAGAACTGCCTCAAATGGTGCACTAATATCTGATCATGTCAAATTTCACGTTGATATGCCTGGCAATGGGGTAACCTGTTATAAAGTATTTCTTCATCATCAAAGTTTCACGTTCGCCACACGGTTAACGGTAATGATGTTGAAGTCTCACGTTTGCCACACGGTTAATTATGTTGAAGTCTCACGTTTGCCACATGGGTAATGATGTTGAAGTCTCACGTTCGCCACACAGGTAGTGATATTGAAGTCTCACGTTCGCCACACAGGTAATGATGTTGAAGTCTCACGTTCGCCACACGGGTAATGATGTCAAAGTCTCACATTCGCCACATGGGTAATGATGTCAACGTCTCACGTTTGCCACACAGTTAATGATGTTGAAGTCTCATGTTAGCCACACGGGTAATGATGTTGAAGTCTCATGTTAGCCACACGGGTAATGATGTCAACGTCTCACGTTCGCCACACAGGTAATGATGTCAAAGTCGCACGTGTGCCACACAGGTAATGATGTTGAAGTCTCACGTTCGCCACACGGGTAATGATGTCAAAGTCGCACGTGTGCCACACAGGTAATGATGTTGAAGTCTCACGTTCGCCACACTGGTAATGATGTTGAAGTCTCACGTTCGCCACACGGGTAATGATGTTGAAGTCTCACGTTCGCCACACTGGTAATGATGTTGAAGTCTCACGTTTGCCACACGGTTAATGATGTTGAAGTCTCACGTTTGCCACACAGGTAATGATGTTGAAGTCTCACGTTCGCCACACAGGTAATGATCTTGAAGTCTCACGCTCGCCACACGGTTAATGTTGTTGAAGTCTCACGTTTGCCACACAGTTAATGATGTTGAAGTCCCATGTTAGCCACACGGGTAATGATGTTGAAGTCTCATGTTAGCCACACAGGTAATGATGTTGAAGTCTCACGTTCGCCACACAGGTAATGATCTTGAAGTCTCACGTTCGCCACATGGTTAATGTTGTTGAAGTCTCACGTTTGCCACACAGTTAATGATGTTGAAGTCTCATGTTAGCCACACTGGTAATGGTGTTGAAGTCTCACGTTCGCCACACGGTTAATGATGTTGAAGTCTCACGTTCGCCACATGGGTAATCTGGGAAGTCTCACATTCGCTACGTGGGTAATCTGTGAAGTCTCACATTCACTATGTGGGTAATATGTGAAGTCTCACGTTCGCTACGTGAGTAATATGGGAAGTCTCACGTTCGCTACGTGAGTAATATGGGAAGTTTCACGTTTGCCATGTGGGTCATATGTGAAGTATCACATTCGCCACATGGGTAATATGTGAAGTCTCACGTTCGCCATGTGGTTAATATGCAAAGTCTCACATTCGCCACGTGGGTAATATGGGAAGTCTCACGTTCGCTACGTGGGTAATATGTCAAAGTCTCACGTTATCCCTGATGAGTAATGTGTCAAAGTCTCACATTTGCCAAATGGGTAATATGTGAAATCTCACGTTTGCCACGTGGGTAATGATGTCAAAGTCTCATGTTTGTTTATCATTCATTCTGGGCTACAAGTACTGCAATGTTTCTATACCGCAATGAATTCACTCCTCTGGAGTGAACACCAGTAAGCATCACTCAACATCAAAAATCAAAACTTCAAAAAAGAAATCCCCAAGAAAATTCTTCTTTTTGTTCAGGAATTCTGTAATGATTTTTATTTTTCCATAGCTTCCACAAATGTTAAATCAATAAAAGCTGAATAATTTACATTTAGCTTCCATAGTTACCACAAAGGAATCCAATAAAAGCTTTTCATTCCTGACCACAAAACAGTACAAACCTAATTCCTTTTGTGTCCATCGTCCCCAATGATGCAAAATGTTTCACGTGTGTAAATGGCGTCCATACTAATCTTGTCAAACACATAACAGAAAAGAACCAGCCACCATTACAGTCCTTTAATAAACTTTAACATAAATTTAATCAACTTTAACAGAAACTTAATAATACAGCTAATGGAATCCTTAGAGACTGAAAACGCTGTCCACCATTTGATTGCAAATTCCATTACAGAAAGTACCATCAATTTACACTGTTCAGCATTTTCATCATTCTCTCAAAAAATAACTAATCAACATATTCCATCTTGCAAGAAACAGAACCATAGGCACTTTGTTTGGTATGGATCACATAAATAGATTGAAAAAGCTATGTATGAGGTATCATATTTTTGTTAGGTTTATAGCTGGAAACTTTAGCTTCAGATCTATTAAAAATTGGATTTTTCTCGTTTTCTCCTCTGAGATTCAGTGATAAATGAGAAAATCTGTCAGTGCTAAAGAGACAATTCATCATCGTTGTGTAGGTGGATACCCCAATAGGAGTAAAACATGCAAAACCTCAGTCAATAAATTGTTCCCATCTGACCATACCTCTTTCCGCGAATAGGAAGGGATTATACAAACACAGATCATATATGGTATATGGTCTTCAACCTATTCTCTTCAACACAACAATGGCAGCAGATTCCAACACACAAAAGTCAAAAAAAATATTTGGGTTTAAACTTTGGCTATTACATGACAGGATGCAAAAAGGGTTAGATTGAGATATGAAGTGGGCTGGTTTAAATTATCCTCTTCCTGACTTGTTTGGTTAACATTTCCAAAATCAATAAAATTTCTGTCTGCACAGACAAGTCTGTTTATTCATTGCCTCCTATTGTGTAGCCTAAGAAATGAAACATGCAAAAAGTTAATGTTATTTCCCAACCATCAGTAACAATCACACAGAAAAGCCCCATCCATCAAGTCACAAGCGTTTGTGATGTACCAAGTTATGATATGTCTAAAACAAATAATGTTGTTTGATATTAAGTGGAGATCAGAGATACTGATATGCCCATTATATTCAAAATAGACATTGAGTTCCACTTTTGGATGAAACCACATCAACATGGCAGAACTGATCATATAGAGAATAACCATGTCAGATTCAACTTAATTTATAAGCAGCCACCTGTAACAAGTGTTTATCAACTCCAACATGTAATTGGCTAGTAACAAGGGCAAGATGGATTTAAATATGCTGTGACGATTATTCAGTTCCATGACAATGTGTCAGCTAGTAGGAGTACCCCAAGGTGATGCAAGTCTTAAGATGTTTACCATTTTGGCTAAACAAGGGCATGGTATGGTTGTGACATACCAAGAAATAGAATCAGAGACAATCGGGATTCGAACCCAGGATAAAAGATTTCTGTCTGTCCTAACAGATGCAACTGCACAGAGAATTGCGGCACAATAGGAGTAAGCTTTGGACAAATGTATGGCCAAAATGAGTGAAAGAGGCAGATATCTTTAACTGGAAAAGGAAATGTAACTATGAGTTATGGTTATATCAAGTCATGGTTCCAGGCATCGATTGAACAAGAACTAAGACATCCTTTTGTTGTGAGGAATAAACATTGTTTTCAATTTTGTATTTTTTGTATTGATTTGACGTTGTAGCAGAGCAATAACTCTTTTGACTTTCTATACTAATCGATTAACCACTTATTCGATCAATAGTGAAAGCACTGTACACACATCTAACATCTGGTGATTTTGGTCTTGTTTTCTTCACAATTTACCTGGGAAATACCTTCTCATTGTCTGAAACAAGGCAACACTGGTGGCACTTGGGCTTAAAGTGGGGAGCAAGGCTACGCCAAATTGTCAAGTCTTGGCAAATTTGATCCAAATCAATAAAGCACTATTTGCACAAACTGTTTTGATCTATATCACTGTGGAAGTGAGTGAGTGAGTGAGTTTTTACGCCGCTTTTAGCAATATTCCAGCAATATCACGGCGGGGGACACCACAAATGGGCTTCAGACATTGTACCCATGTCGGGAATCGAACCCGGGTCTTTGGCATGACGAGCGAACGCTTTAACCACTAGGCTACCCGACCATATCACTGTGGAAGTTAATTATGATTGTAACAATACAGGTCCTCAATTTCAAACTTGGCACTAACTACACATAAACTGGATTGTGTAGCACAGGTCCCCTCGAACCTGTTTGTAACAACTAACCACTAACTTCTAGCACTAACTACACCTCGAACCTGTTTCTAACAACTAACCACTTACTTCTGGCACTACCTACACCTCAAAACTGTATGTAACAACTAACAATTGGCACTAACAATGCCTCAAAACTGTTTGCAACAACTAACAACAAACAACTAACTTCTGGCACTAAATACACCTCGAAACTGTTTGCAACAACAAACAACTAACTTCTGGCACTAAATACACCTCGAAACTGTTTGCAACAACAAACAACTAACTTCTGGCACTAAATACACCTCAAAACTGTTTGCAACAACAAACAACTAACTTCTGGCACTAAATACACCTCGAAACTGTTTGCAACAACAAACAACTAACTTCTGGCACTAAATACACCTCGAAACTGTTTGCAACAACAAACAACTAACTTCTGGCACTAAATACACCTCGAAACTGTTTGCAACAATGTAAGGTAAAAGGTTCAGACAAGACACATATCTTGTAGAACATTTGCTTGTTAAAGACATCAAATAAGTCCAAAACACTGCACTGTTTAAGTCACCTAACTAAATTTACTGGTTTAACTGACGTTATTTGTAAACTTGACAAGTTTAAGCTGTGTAACTGTATGCTCGTTTGCTAATGTACACTGTCAGACATGACTGACTTCTTGCGCCATCGTGTGCAAGCTGCATAATTCATTGAAATCTTTAGAGTAAGAATTAAAAACAAAACAAACTTTTCTTCTTTTACTCCAAGATCCTTTAAGGGTCTCCTAGCAAAAGAAGCGAGGCAATGTGGGACATATCAACTTATTGTTATTCCAAACACAACGTCCTGGAGAAGAAGCCACTTTCGTCAGTGCCAAGTCTAATGTGTGCCAAAATGCGTCTATATGCAGAAAAATAGGTATCTAGTTGCCATGGCAACTGATTGAGATGCAAGAAATCAAAGACATTGAATGGAAGCGGTGAGATCATAGAATAAAAATTGCATCAACTAAAATGACAGACAGTTCCTTTCTTCTGGTAAAAATAGGTTTCTGAATAACAAAGACAAGACAAGACAAATGGTTTTTGCCCCACTTGAACAAAAATCAATTGGAATGGAGAAGTATTTAACAGAAAAAGTTACAGAATTGATTAACAGTACATTAAGTCTGCCGGCTTTCTCTGATAAAAACTGATATATTGTAGTACATCGAAAACACAATCAAAGTTAACAAAACATAAAAGCTCTAGGGTTTGCAAGTGTTCAAAAGGGACTTTGTTGAAATTGAAAATTGTTGAGAAAAATTCTTAGCTTTACTTCATTTGATCTTTAAGTCAGTTGAGTTCATCAGTCTCGTAACCAAATACTAGGGATGTAAGAATTCCTGTTTCTCTTTCGTATTCAAGTTGTTATTTCACGACAGTAAAAAAATTGTTTAGCAAGAATTTCTACACAACGTTAGCTATTTTTGTCAAAAATCAATTTTTATTTCCACATAATGATCATTTACTTTGGCATTCCTTGGAAAAAACAATTAATTATTATTACTGTTTTAAAGCAACAATCCACAGAATGTGAGGTCATTAATCATAAAATGTCAAGATATAAATAACCGTTGATGCTCATAATGCTTAATTCAAGACCAAATGTCCTTAGGTCCTTGTTCAAGTTTGGTGGATATCTTGTCACCATGACAATGTCAATTGTTTTTGCTATTTAACATTAAAGATGATGCTAGAATACCACCAGCCTGGAAACAGCTCAACTTAATGATAAGAATTGATAAAACATTAAGTCTAATATGTGAAGTTATTGGTATAACGTCAAACAATTATGAGACAAAATGTTATTAGCAATGGGCAATAGCATCCTGTTGAACTCTGTAGTCAGTTACTGGAAAGCATTTCGAGATAATAATTGGTTGAACTCAGTAGTCAGTTATTGGAAAGCATTTCGAGATAATAATTGTAAGATTTCATTGAGTAAGTGAGTATGGTTTTTGCACCGCTCTTGACAATATTCCTGAAATATCATGCCAGGGGACACCAGAAATTCTCTTCACACATTGTACCCATGTGGCGAATAAAACCCTTCGAGCCTTCGACGAGCAAATACTTTAACCATTTGGCTACCCCACCGCCCCAAGACTTTATGGAAGTTTACTAGGCACTGGGTTTGACGTATTGGCCTACTTTCCCATGCAGTTGTTGAAAAAGTGTTCTCATATATCTCTGAAACGTAATCTGGATGTCAATGATCTTAAAAAATGTTAATTTGTTGAATAGTCTTGAATTTTGCTAAGCATTTGTGGACAATCATTTTATCATTATGTCCATGAAGAATTTCTTGACAATTATTGAAAGTATGTTCCCAAATGAAATGATCTTAATGCTGCAGAAATATGCTACTAATTTCATGAATATCAAGTGAAGAACCATGATCAGTGGAAGCAACTCTGCTCATCAAATTGTGGAACCTTCGACCATTATGCAACCCATGCCCCTATCATATTACACAAATGAACTTAAATAATATTAACCTCTGAATTGTACAAATCTCTAAAAATGATATCCCCCAAAAATAATTAACATAAGAGAATTTCTGGGTGATGATAACAATAACTTAATCCTCATACTTAATCTCCATTTTCCTAAAAAGAAATAACATTTTTGGGTTTGGGTATTAATGTTCAATTCGAAGTGCTTCCTTCTTTCGATTAGTCTGCTTCCCATCACACACAATACCAGGCCTCATATAAGATTCAATAAATCATAGCATTCACGACATTTCACAACAACGGTCTGCCATCTGATCTAGAGAGCAGTATCAAAATAAAGTAATAAAGACCTCTTTTCCATAGCGACTCAATCAAAGCCCAACTCAGAGATATTGCCATATTCAGGCACTTATGAAGGCGTTTCAATGTACCTTCAGTATGAAGTCTTCCACCATGGAGGCAGGACCATTGAGAGCAGGAACACTTATTCTGCAGTTAATTCATCCCATCCCCAACACTTATTCAGCACTTTAGCTAGTTTATGAGTCTAGTCTCCTTGTCAACAGCTGAGAGCATTTCAATCGTAGTGGACACATGGTCTAGTCCTAGTCATGGGTCTCCAGACTGCAATGCCTTTCTCAGTCAAAACTGACCATGCCTTCATCAGTTGGACAGAACAAGTAATCAATCAGCCGTAGCTTCAGTCCACATTTAGACAGAAATATGCAATTAGCGCCAGCTTTCACTAAGCACCATAGCAGCTGTACTGTGGCAACCACAGTGATACCAGAACAGCTTCTGCCACCTTCTTCCAATCCACTATGATATCACTGGACTATTGCTGACTGGGGCTTATAGCTCATAGATTTTTTTGATGCAGACTGATATTCTGATCATCAAGTCAACACATCTGGTGATATGTGTCCCAATGAGGGATCAATATGTGAGTCAACTCATCTGGTAATATGAGCCCCAAAGAAGGATTGATAATATGTGGGTCGAAACATCTGGTAATATGGGCTCCAAAGATGGATTGATAACATGTGGGTCAAAACATCTGGTAATATGGGCTACAATGAGGAATTGATAATATGTGGGTCAAAACATCTGGTAATATGGGCTACAATGAGGGATTGATAATATGTGGGTCAACAAAACTGGTAATATGGGCTCCGATAAGGGATTGATAATATGTGGGTCAAAACATCTGGTAATATGGGCTCCAATTAGGGATTGATAATATGTGGGTCAAAACATCTGGTAATATGGCTCCAATTAGGGATTGATAATATGTGGGTCAAAACATCTGGTAATATGGCTCCAATGAGGGATTGATAATATGTGGGTCAAAACATCTGGTAATATGGGCTCCAATTAGGGATTGATAATATGTGGGTCAAAACATCTGGTAATATGGGTTCCAATTAGGGATTGATAATATGTGGGTCAACAAAACTGGTAATATGTGCTCCCAAGAAGGATTGATAATATTTGAGTCAAAACATCTGGTAATATGAGCTCAAAAGAGGGATTGATATGAGAGTCAACACATCTGGTAATATTTGCTACAATGAGGGATTGATAATATGTGGGTCAAAACATCTGGTAATATGGGCTCCAAAGAGGGATTGATAATATGTGAGTCAACACATCTGATAATATGGCTCCAATGAGGGATTGATAATATGTGAGTCAAAACATCTGGTAATATGGGCTCCAAAGAGGAATTGATAATATTTGAGTCAAAACAACTGGTAATATGGGCCCCAATGAGGGATTGATAATATGTAAGTCGACTCAACTGGTAATATGGGCCCCAATGAGGGATTGATTACATGCATGCATATCAACACTGCTGATTATGATAATAATCCACACATACATAAACTGACAATGATTAACTTAAAAAAAATAATTCAATCTGAAAAGGGTTTAAATTCAAAGTTTTTATTTGCAAAGTTTGATATCAAACTCTATGCAATGATCTATGACCTTTCAGGTGACATTCCATCTGTCGAGCTTTTGTTCCCTTGAATGGTTCATGTTCCTACTCTGGTTCATGTTTCAACTCTCTTCCCATCATAATGGACAGACTCGGGGATAACTGTTATCATTACAATGGAAATAGACTTACAGTTTCAAATTCACAAAATGTGACTCGAGATGATTTAACACTGGAAGCGAGGGTGAGTCACTTCATCAGCTTCTAAGCCAGTAAAGCAAGATTGTTTAAGTCACAACTTCAATTATCATATCTTCACATAGTGAGTGAGTGAGTTTGGTTTTATGCCGCTTTTAGCAATATTCCAGCAATCTCACGGCGGGGGACACAAGAAATGGGCTTCACTCTTCAGCGTGACAAGTGAACGCTTTAACCACTAGGCTACCTGACTGCCCTATCTTCACATAACACAAACATGCAACTTTATATCCATTTGAAATGAAATTCCTAATGAACCATGACCTAATAAATTGTCATTAAGTAATATAATCATATAATATAGCCCTTGTAATTTCAGAACTAATTGCAACCCTTGGATGATATAAGGTTTAGTGATGTACCAAGGATCCTTGGATCTAATATGATCATATGAAAACCCTATTGCTGGAAGATTTATTGCATAGCAACCCATGTAAAGTCTTTTAAATCAGGATCCATGTTTCACATTTATGAATCAAGGACACCGATACTTAAGCACCACAATTTGCTGTACAGAGTTGTGTCCCCTAGCATGTCAAGATCCAATGATTGTGGGTTCAAACAGATTTGATCTGATTATGATCCTCAGTTTGCCAGCACAACACTGAAGCACATGTAACACAAGTGATTTTGATGGAGATATGCCTCTTCACCCAGCAGTTAAAATGGGTACCTGGTAGCTTGGGTTGCATACTCCCCAGGGAGTTGGTAATGAAAACTGTGTGCGCACTGATCAATTGACTGGGGTAATAAGGCCAGCTCTTTGAGCATGCCTATGGTGAGTGAGTGAGTTGGGTTTAAAGCCGCTTTTAACAGTATTACAGTTATATCATGGCGTGTCAGTTTAATGTGGGAGGAAAGCCCTAAGTGATGCAGGTCTCAGATGTTTACCACTTTGGTGAAACCCACGAGCATGGGTATGGTGCTGACAAACCTAGAAATATAATCGGGGCGAACCGGGATTCGAACCCACAATCATAGGTTTCTGGAGTGCCCAACGTACGCAACTCTGCACAGCGAATTCCGGTGCCTTAGACGACTGGGCCACCCATACCCCCGCATGGCTATTGATTGTGATCCACACAAATTAGTAGTAGTAGTAGTAGTAGTAGTAGTAGTAGTAGTAGTAGTAGTAGTAGTAGTAGTAGTAGTATTTTTTTTATTATTATTATTATTTTTTTTTTTTTTTTTATTATTATTATAAGTTATTCAATTCACTCATTCACTCTCAATATCAGTTATACTTGCAACCCTTGCAACCCTTGCAACCCTTGTATGGCAACCCTTGTTTTTTAATTCCTTTAGTATCACGACTCCTGTACGACATGTTTGTACGGAGAAAACAGCATGTTGACACAGAGGAAACTAAAGTCTCGGACCAGACTTCAGTCAAGCACACACCGACTCTTCCAAACGATCCCACTCCGAGGCGTCCACATAAAAGATTTATTACACGTTTGATACCATGTATACCAGAAGCCTACAACTGGTACACACCAATAAAAGTCGGACAACATTTCAGGGCCAAATTGGTAATTCAGCTTTATCGCCCCACACAAGGACAACATTAATCAAAGAATTCTTCCAAGGGACAGCTTTATCAGGCTATCAAAGGCTGGGAGTCATCGGTCAGTCACAGAGGTATGTTTTGCTACAGTACAAGACAAACAGAGTTTATTGGTTGTCAATTCCTTCATTTGTTCAAGGGAATATGACACGTAGAAACAACCCGCCAGTAGGTGGGGAGGATATCGATTCTAGCCGTACAAGGGGGCATGGTTAATGTCACACTCCACACTGAACATTGAATTGAATACAGTATCCATCCCACTGCTCCTGAGACAGTATACTGCATGTGATGATGGCCAGACTGTGCTGTTTGTTTGTTTGTTTGTTGTTTAATGTCACACTCAGTAACATTCCAACAATATGAAAGCAGTATGTAAATAATCAAGTCTGGGCCAGACAATCCAGTGATAGACCCCCATGAGCAGTGTTCTACGTACTTGGGATACAATGACATGCATCAACTGAGTAACTGAGTCTGACCGCCCGATCCCATTTGTTACCATGGGTTGCTGAAGACCAATTCGAACCCGGGCTTTCACGGGTTAGACTTTCCGTATTTCCAACTGGACCTACATAAGCTTGATATGTACCCTATACCACTGTTTGTTGTTTAATGTGCACTTAAAAATATAGCTATATGATGAAATCTTTCGATGATCAAATCTGTAACAGACAGTCCAGTGATATTGACATTATGAGCATCAATTCATGATGCCACGTTATCAACCAAACCACTGACCATCCGATCATTTTGGTCGCCTCTTACGACCACGCAGGTTGTTGGGCTTCAATTCTAACCCAGAATCCCCACCTGGGTAATGTGTCTTAATTTTCAGGGCAATCAAAATGCTCATGAACACTTAAGCCGACCCCGTCCTATCATCCCATCTAAAGCTGCCCGCATAATTAGGGTAAACAGTTCAACGGGACCTCTATTACCCAGAATCCCCACAGGTTGTCATATAGAATGTAGAATCATTGCTTCACTTCTGGACGAGGAGGGACAAATTACTCTTGGGAGGACTTTATGATAGCTCCTTAAACAAGCTCTCTCTAACATAAGCACCTATGTTGTAGATCGTTTGAACCCTATGACTCAATTTCTGTTTAAAAAGCAATAATTTAACTGATGGAATATATATACAGTACATGGACATAAGGAAATGTGATCCCTGCCCACATCACTCCAAGTCAGCACTAAATGTGAAGCTCTGTCTCAGCTGAGCCAACACTGACACCCTCCACAGATGGCTGTTCTGAACCTTATGCGCAGAGATACCTAGACTTTACGTGTGTACCTAGACTTTACGTGTGTACCTACACTTTACGTGTGTACCTAGACTTTACGTGTGTACCGACACTTTACGTGTGTACCTACACTTTACGTCTGTACCGACACTTTACGTCTGTACCGACACTTTACGTGTGTACCTAGACTTTACGTGTGTACCTAGACTTTACGTGTGTACCTAGACTTTACGTGTGTACCGACACTTTACGTGTGTACCTACACTTTACGTGTGTACCTAGACTTTACGTGTGTACCGACACTTTACGTGTGTACCTACACTTTACGTGTGTACCTACACTTTACGTGTGTACCTACACTTTACGTGTGTACCGACACTTTACGTGTGTACCGACACTTTACGTGTGTACCTACACTTTACGTGTGTACCGACACTTTACGTGTGTACCGACACTTTACGTGTGTACCGACACTTTACGTGTGTACCTAGACTTTACGTGTGTACCTACACTTTATGTGTGTACCTAGACTTTACGTGTGTACCTAGACTTTACGTGTGTCAATGTTTAGAGGGTATTCATGTTGTTGTTACCCACCTGTTTCTTGACATTTGGGTATTTTAACTTGAAAACCTGTTTCATAAAAATCCCTGTAAATCATTTAAAACTTGCTCATTTGATATGCTGGACTTGTTTCGTCTGCATATTTCAGTCTATTTATTGCATATTTTATGCAAATACGCAGCTCTGGGCTGTTTCAGGTTCAGTGTTTGGTTCTCCCGCATGTGGATACCAGCTTAGAATAGGTCCACAGTCCCCTACACCTGCTCATGCTTGTCGTAAGAGGCAACTAACGGGATTGGGTGGTCAGACTCACTGACTTGGTTGATGCATGTCATTGATCCCAATTGCATGGATCGATGCTCAGGATGTCAATCACTAGATTGTCTTGTCCTGACTTGATTACTTACAGACTGCCGTCAAATAGCTGGAATATTGCTGAGTGTGGCGTTAAACAACAAACAAACCTACACTTGCCAGAGGCCTTGGTTTTGTAAGCTGGGTTATACATTGTGTGAACGGGAAAACATGGTGTCAAATAGTCAGTATCACAAAACATGTGGAACACATGCTTCATGGATCGATCCACATGCTGAAACCTGTCAGAATTTTACAAGAACATTTCTTAAAGAGGGTCTGTTTTCAGTCTTGGTCTAAATTTAATAATTAGTACTCTTTCTGAAACTTGAGCCATTTGTCTCCATGTAATTAGAGTATACATTAACTGCTAGATGGACAAACAATATATGAAATATGAGATAGAATACAATCACAGTGTTGTTGATAACTGAAAGGAAACTGGCTGGGACTGCCAATCTGCCAGAGACAAGCCCCCCTTTAATTAAGATTAGCACAAACCCGGGTAATTCCCAAAAGCTTTTACCAAACCTTTCTATGCCAGCAACCATCCATTTTCTCACTCACCAATCCAAAACCAGCCGATAATAAATTTTCATCCCAGGATTATTCACTCACCTACCTTCTCAACCACCAACCCACTATTCCACCTTGCTTAAACCAACCAACCAAATCTCTGACTGCCTGCCGTCTCAAGCCCTTGAACACTTCACAGGCTGGTAGGACACAGATTACCACACAAAGAACCTTCCAATCACAGTGTTCCATTACCACCAACATGACATTGAGATCCAAAACACAACTGCGTACAATCTAATGATCAGTATTATTTTTAGAGGATGCTACTTTATGAGTGTCAAAAAACATGAAATGTTGCAGAGGTAATTAGTCAGTGGTTACCTTTAACTCGAAAATAATCACTACAGAAAAAAGAGAGTTAATAACCTCTTCCCCCTACCTCAATCATCTCTGGTTACAGAATGCCAATCACAATGTCCAACCAAATTGAGTCTGAATTGGTCTGGTGCATTTTTATTGAATAACGTTCATTATATGTACATCGATAGTCTGTGCCGCTTCCTCTACCCCGGGATGGGCTGAGTGTGAGCATCCAGACACTTCCTGTCTAAACTGCACACTGGGAAGATGTAGACCACACAGTCAATCGGGCCACCAGTTTATGCATATCTAGCACCAGCTACAATTACACACTTCCTGGCTCACCTGCACACAGGGCAGGTCTACTAGACCAGTCATGAACCTCTAATGACATCATCCTATTGTTGTTACAGGGTCTTCTTTTCATAGAATAGTTTCATAGATGGTTTCATAGAAGGCACTTTCCACAGAACACCCACCTGTCTGATGTATATGCTATAGAATGTCCCTTATTAGAGATTTATTTCGCAATTGAACACAATCTACAAAACACATGCATAGAATGTCAAAATCAAACAACAAATGTCACTTATACATATACATTGTCCTGGGTTCCGTTGTACAAAACAACCTTAGTGTTACACATGGTGTAAGTCTATGTTAAGGTATAGGAGTTACGATCACCTTAGCGCTAAGATCGCTTTGTACAACGGCACCTTGGTCTCAGGCCTACAGGAATGAACAGTTTTGGTTTCACTGACTTGGAAGACGCTGACCATGTATATTTGCAAAGGACAATGATATATCATGGGGAGCATGCAGTCTTCATCTTTCATGGTATATTTCCCTCTATTTTCACACTTATCTTTAAAACTGATGGCACAGCATAGAAAAAGCTATGTTCTATATATCCATGTGTTTTGTACCAGATTAACCCTCTCCTGTCACAAGACCCATGACGATCTGGAGTAGAATAGGTCTTCAGCAACCCATGCTTGCTGTAAAAGGTGACTATGCTTGTCATAGGAGGTGACTAACGAGATCAGGTGGTCAGGCTCACTGACTTGGTTGATGCATGTCATCATATCCCAATTGCTTGGAACAATGCTCATGTGATGTCAATCATATAGCTGAAATATTGTTAAGTGCAGTGTTAAACAACAAACAACAAACAAACAAACAAACAAACAAAACAAACATCCTCACAAAAGAAACCAAGGATCTATCCCTCAAAGTGATCGTAACACAAACACCATCTCATGTCTGTATTCAGGTTGGGAAAATCACAAAATTGTTAATTTTCTATCAAAGCAATATGAAGAATCTGTCTGTCACATCTTTTTGCCTGATAATGATGCAACAGTGAGACATGCTTCGTGACAGCTGCTTTCAAGATTGTGTCAATTACTGAACACAACTTTCCACTATTTAATATCCGATCTGTCAATACATGTCACCGGCTGCTATCATTTCCATGGGAAGTAAATTCAATTTTCCTAAACTTACAAAAATTATTGCCATAGGCATGTGGACAGACATGCAATTCAGCTTCTAGAAATAAGGGAAGAAAATCCTGAAGGAACATCAAAGCAGTCTCAATATGCCATACACTCCAAGCCCATTTGACTCCCTGTGTCTGCAGCTGTCTGTTGCTGTCTGTCCATCTGTCCACCACAACGTACCAATTTGTTCCATCTCTTCTGTCAGTAGTGAGTGAGTGAGTGAGTGAGTTTTGCGTGATACTGCTCTGAGCAGTATTTTAGTGTATCATCTTGGTGTGGGTGGAAAGCATAAGGCGATGAGGCCTTGGACATTTACCATTTTGGTGAAACCCACATGTACGGGTACGGTGCTGACAAACTTAAAAAGTATAATGAAGATGAACCAGGATTCGAACCCTAAATCAGTGGTTTCTAGCATGCCTAAGGGATGCAGTTCTCAATTGGTAAGCTAGTAGTTATCAACAGGTACAGCAAGAAACATCTGATGATTACCTGAACTCGATGTATCCATCCACCAAAGCCACAGAGAAGAAATCTGTCTTGGCATCGTCTAGTTCTGCACTGAAGAGCAGCAGACCATTTTTAGCCTCTGGTCGGAACTCCATTGAGATCCGGAAGTCTCGGTAGCCATTCTTCAGGACAGGCAGCGCCAGGTAACCCATCCCATGAAACTTGGGGTAAACAACGGAGATGACTGCAAAAAACACAAGTTGATTAGAGCTAGGCTTCTACACAAGTTGATTAGAGCTAGGCTTCTACACAAGTTGATTAGAGCTGGGCTTCTAAACAAGTTTATGAGGGATAGGCTTCTACACAAGTTGATTAGAGCTAGGCTTCTACACAAGATTAGAACTTTGCATCTAGATATATTGATCAGACCTAGGTTTCTAAACAAGTTGATTAGAGCTAGGCTTCTACACAAGTTGAGAGGAGCCAGAAGGTTAACAGTCACATTACCATCTCATACTACCTGTACTCATTTGTACTGCTGGGCAAACAGAGGCATGCTTCGAACAAAGTCACTTGTGTTACATGTGCTTCAGTGTTGTGCACTACAAACATTTCTGACATTTTCTGGTTTTGCTGCGCGTCATGTGTGGGAGATAACACACAATACAACATAGCAACTGCAGTATCTTGTGCATGTTGGGCCTCATATCAATTAATCACGTTATGAACACCAGGCTGTCCCTATAGCTAGCTGCCAAATCTGACAGGATTTCTTCATTCCTGATAACAAATTCCAGGGTAATGTCCACACAGATAACAGATGGGACTCCCCTGATTTAACATAGACTCTTGATGCCTTAGCACTTAAATTGTTTTGTGTAATCAGACACAGATCAGTCTCTTATGTACTCGAAATGAATTAAAGAGCACCCAATTTTTTCATATGGCATGACAGATGAACTATTGTCATATGAAAAAATAACAACGTAAAAAGTGACCAGGCACACTATTACACCCGACTTTGACTCCAACATAGTTCAAAACATGAAAAATGCAATATTTTCTAAAAAGATCACCCTATCAAAATCAAACTTTGCACTGCATTGTTCCTATTGGTAGAGAAACTGTTAGCTAAATTGAAAAGAGTCTATGATTTAGTTTTGAAGTTATAGGTCATACAAATGTTTAAGTAAAACCAATTGTAAGTCAAACAAAAATTAAACTAGCTGTATTTATTCAGAAAATCCAAATATTGAAATCAAACTTCGTACTGCATCCCTCCTATTGGCATAGAAAGTGTCCACCAAGAATCTATACAGTAGTTTTCAAACTATAGGTTGCAGACAAAAATGTCCTCAGAAGGACTGACGAATGGAATTCCTTAGTGTAACTTTATACCCCTGCCGTTTTAGGTCAGGGTATAATAACCTAATATATGACTATAGTTACGGCATGACAGATCTCCTATACTCAAATGAAACAATTGGGTGTTCTTTAACTTCCTTTGAGTAGTATATTTCCAAACTCTCTCAGTTACTACCACGACCTTTCAACAGCACCATTTATTAACCCTACTGAGATGGAATTTGTGTTGGTTTTGTCATAGTCGACTACGAGTGAGTAAATGAGTTGGATTTAATTATTTAAATGCAATATTCCAGCCATATCACTGTGTGTCAGCATGATGTGGGAGGAAACCTTAAAGGTCTGAGATGTTTACCACTTTGATGAAACCCTCGAGCATATGTTTGGAGCTGACAAACCTTGAACCATGATGGGGAGGAACTGGGACTTAAACCCATGGTCAAAGATTTCTGGCGTGTCTATGGGATGCAACTCTGCACAGCGAATCACAGCACCCCAGAGGACTGCGGCACCTGTGCCCCCAGTGGACTACGAGCTATAGCATGGCCCCAGGCAATAACTCAGCTGACAGTAGTAGACATATAACTAAATGGGGTTCAGGTAATAAAGCTTTGATGATTGAATATCATGTTAATACAAGTGAAAAAAACCTATTATTTTGCACTCCAACAAATTGAATCATTTCTTGAAGGGCTAAAGTCAATATTCCAAGAAATATGATATAAGCCAGTTTATTAGTTCTGTTATTGCTCTTCATAGTTGTCACTGTAATGAGAGCCAGGAACAAATTACCCCTGTTCTAACAATACATCAGAGAATGGCAAACACCCTATCTTCTTGAAAGATCCTTCAGACAAACTATTATTAATTTCAGTCTGTTGGTGTAATAATGAAAGGGAAACAAATAATATCTTGTCTGTATTGAAAAATAAACACAATTGTAAGTACTAGTAGGTACAACATTCAGACATGTTTAAAGTTTCAACAACAAAAAATACCACTGAAAGCAAATACAAAAAAATTCTCAATTTCCTCAAATAATCTGTTTAAAGGTCTTAAAAAATATTCCAACTGCAACACTAGGAAGTACAACATTCCTCCACTTCCTCCACAATAATCTATGTTCAAACTTAAAGTTTGCTTCATTGGACAGCTAGTTATATGATGAAAATATGCTTAAAAACAACATAATGCATTCACCAACTTAGATTCTTGTAAAACATTCATCTAAATTGTTATCACAATGGCGTAATTCAAGCAATCTTAGACCCAAATGTATGAATCAGGAATTTCATTTAAGGACAGTGAAAAACATTCATTTCAAATCATGGAATGTTACAAAATATTTAGAAAGGCTTTTCAAATGTCAAGGGAACATGACACATTGGCCCTCCCACATAGTGAGACGATGTTCCAGGATATTCTACAAAAAACATAAGCCATTGTCTGTTAAAGCAAGCTTGAGTGCTGGTATATGCAGTGTTTGACTGACTTCAGGCTTGAAAGTTCACGTTCTAGTTCACAATAGTGGATAATCAAATAGAGTGAAGAAACCAAAACCATAATTACTGTAATACAAACATAGAAGACGTAGTAACCATATTCTAATAAGCACCCGCGGCTATATTTGCTAATATATTGGCTAGTGAACAATCCAAATTAGCACCCCTTCCAATTGATCAATGTACACAAGACTTATTTATTCGTGTATAATATGCACTCATGTGTCATATGCACCATTAATTATGGGAAATTCAATTCTGGAAAAATATGTCTGTTGTATATAAACATTTCAGGCTGTCACCATAAACCACGAAATATTCTTTCAACTTTTCTTTTTCACCAACATAATATTCTAATAAGTGCCCCATATTTCTAATTTGAGAGCGCCCTGGGTGCTTATTACGTCATATACGGTATATTTCTCCAGGTTTACAACCATCTTCTATAATCCCCTCACTAACATAATGGGGGGCACGGGTGGCCCAGTCGTCTAAGGCGCCGCGATTCGCTATGCAGAGTTGCGTCCCTTGGGCACGCCAGAAACCTATGATTGTGGGTTCGAATCCCGGTTCGACCCGATTATGTTTCTAGGTTTGTCAGCACCATACCCGTGCTCGTGGGTTTCACCGAAGTGGTAAATGTCCGAGACCTGCATCACTTCGGGCTTTCCTCCCACATTAAGCTGACACGCCGCGATATAACTGGAATACTGTTAAAAGCGGCGTTAAACCCAACTCACTCACACTCACTCACTAACATAATGACCAGCATAGGTTACTGGGGACCTCTTCAAACCGAGATCCCGACAAATATGAGAGAGAGTTGGGTTGAACGCCGCATTAAATAGTCTTTAAATAGTATGTCAGCTTAATGTGGGAGGAAAGCCCGAAGTGATGCAGGTCTCAGACGTTTACCACTTCGATGAAATCCACCAGCATGGGTATGGAGCTAGCGAACCTAGAAACAATCGGAAAAAAAAGAGATTTGAACCCATGATCATGGTGTGACAAAGGGCCACAACTCTGCACAGCCATTTGCGACACATCAGATGACTGGGTCACCTGTACTCCAACAAATATGAGAAGATGCTGGCACAACAGGTATCAATGACAGCAAACTTTCTCTAACAGAAACAGACTAATCACAGCTCAAAATAGAAGGATGGTTAAAAAGTTACCTTTTTCACATCGGCTGCCAGCCGTTCCAATTGGACAGTTGCATCGTGGGATATTAGCATCAACGACACAAGTTCCATTATTCTGGCACACCATTCCATCACATGTGACAGTCTTCGAAGGTCGTAGCTTGAACTTGCCCTTCCCTTCCGTCCACTCCGGACTCATCAAGTCATTCTGAGAGTGCTCTCCCCCTTCCCGGATATGGAAGTCAGAGATAGGGTCAGGAATGTCTTTGCGTAGGTCATACGTTTTAATTGAAATTTCAGGATTTTCCGGCAGGAGGTCAACACGATCAACTTTGTCCAAAATTTTGGTTTTCCTATGACTAGAGTCTGTTGAAAGCAGACTACCCTTGTCTTGGGAGAGATTGGATTCTTCCTGAGATTGTTTTTCATTGCCTGGCAATACTTCATTGGCAATGTTATAATTTGAATGTGAAGGTGAGGCATCCCTCGATTTGTCTAAGTCACCTCTGACCTCTGACCCCAAGTCATGTTGGTCATGCTCCAATTGTTGCCGCACATAGGCTTGGTCAACTGAAATCATAAAAAAATGAGCCCCTTTAAATAAAGCTAACTGAAATTGAACTTTAATTATTCATCATGATGTTCATTTTTTAATACATGTTTTATGATGGAATGGGCCTATGCGAAACAAATGTTGATATGGCAAGTCATTCATCAGTCGGGCTACAGAGTTAGATTCACAGGAATGTATGTCCCACAAAGTTTGATATCCTCAATCATCATTCAAGATGATTCCCTTGCATATATGTGTGTTGCCTCTGGATGTATCCTTAACAAAAGTCCACCTATTAACAAGCAGCCACCAAGTCCCTCACAGAAGTCCACCTTTTGGCAATCAACCCTCATGTCCCTCTCAGATGTCCTCCCGTTGATAATCATCTCTGACATCGCTCACAGAAGTCCACCTATTAACAATCAACTCTCATGTCCCTCACTGAAGTCCACCTATTAACAATCAACACACGTCCCTCATGGACGTCCTTCCATTGATAATCATTCCTGACATTTCTCACAGAAGTCCACCTATTAACAACAAACTCTCACGTCCCTCACAGATGTCCTGCTATTGATAATCATCCCTGACATTCCTCACAGAAGTCCACTTATTAACAATCAACTCTCATGTCCCTCACAGAAGTCCACCTATTGGCAATCAACCCCCATGTCTCTCACAGACGTCTTCCCGTTGATAATCATCCCTGACATTTCTCACAGAGGTCCACCTTTTAGCAAACAACCCCCATGTCTCTCACAGACGTCTTTCCGTTGATAATCATCCCTGACATTTCTCACAGAAGTCCACTTATTGGCAATCAACCCTCATGTCCCTCACAGACGTCCTACCATTGATAATCATCTCTGACATCGCTCACAAAAGTCCACCTATTAACAACCAACTCTCACGTCCCTCACAGATGTCCTCCCATTGATAATCATCCCTAACATTTCTCACAGAAGTCCGCTTATTAACAATCAACTCTCATGTCCCTCACATAAGTCCAACTTTTGACTATCAACCCCCATGTCTCTCACAGAAGTCCACCTTTTGGCAATCAACCCTCATGTCCCTCTCAGATGTCCTCCCGTTGATAATCATCTCTGACATCGCTCACAGAAGTCCACCTATTAACAATCAACTCTCATGTCCCTCACAGACGTCCTCCCGTTGATAATCATCCCTAACATTTCTCACAGAAGTCCACTTATTAACAATCAACACACACGTCCCTCACAGACGTCCTCCCGTTGATAATCATCCCTGACATTTCTCACAGAAGTCCACCTCCTGGCAATCAACACACATCCCCAACGTAAGTGCAAGAAGTGGTAATTTACCCTCATGTTCCAAAATTAAGTAAAACTATTGACAATCTTTCTAATGGGCCAAGAATCTAATTAGAAATTAGTGATGCCGTAGAAGTGAAATTTTTGGCACATTTGCAGTATAAGGTACAAAAGAAACATATTGTACAATAAAAATGTCATCTAAAACAGTGGCTAATATAATCCAGCAAACTATTACACTTCCAGTTTTGATTACCACTTCAGGGTAATCTACTGGACAACTTATTGTGCATTTTCTCCAGTGAGTGAATCTTTCATTAGATGTGTTTCAAGCTCACATTACGATTCTTTGTGATAAGGACTTCCAGCTATGGCCGCAATCAGTATTAGAGTACCCAACCCTTGGTAGGAATGATTCCTTTCTGAAATAAGCCTCAGTTGAAACAAGCACTCCCTACCACGCACAGAGCAGCGACCCAAACACTGCAGCTCAAATTGCCATCATGGACACCCACAAAGACCTAGTTCCACCGTTATGGCAAAATGTTCATTAACTGTCCCTACTGACGTAGTTCTTTAGTCCATCTTAAAAAGCAATCACAGGGCCATATAACTGTGTAAGCTTGGCAGAGCTCACTCCCAGTAATGTAATAACATCATCAACTTGGTCAAGAGAATATTACCCCAGAGAAAGATGAGATTGGCCTCCGAAGGAAGTACCTGTCTTGATGGGGACTTGGTGGCCATAAAAATACAAGTCATAAACTGCTCAGTTTTGCCCCTTGGCTTTAGGCTGTCCTACTGATGTAATTTCAGTGTTATGCATTCATGAACATCCTCATGAATTATTCCTCTTTTACTGTTCTTGTAGGACATGTCAGGCTGTCAGGCTGTCAGCTTTTTAAAAAGTGCAAATTGACTAAATGTGTACCACCTTACAGCTCAAACATGGATTTTATCATCACAAACACTAATTATTTACACAAATGAAAACTAAAACTGTTATCCTGATTACATTGATGATAAAATCAAGGCACCAATAAGAGTGAGTGAGTGAGTGAGTGAGTGAGTGAGTGAGTGAGTGAGTGAGTGAGTGAGTGAGTGAGTGAGTGAGTGAGTGAGTGAGTGAGTGAGTGAGTATGGTTTTGCGCCGCTTTTAGCAACATTCCAGCAATATCACGGAGGAGGAAACCAGAAAGGGCTTTCCACATTGTACCCATGTCGGGAATCGAACCCGGATCTTTGGCGTGACGAGCGAACACTTTAACCACCAGGCTACCCCACTGCCCCGCGCCTATATGATGTTTAATTTACTATGAATTTAATGGAAACTGTCACATAAATATCTTTAGAGCCATATCCAATGGATTTGTACCATTTATCAGAAATATGTGACTATCATGGACATTCGGACACACTAGTGCAAAAACATTTCTGATAGTATCCAAGATTATTTTAGTATCAATATTTTCTTACTTTCATATATGCAGTGCCTTGCTAGCCTGACTTGTCGATTCCTGAGTTATTTAGTGAGTGATCGATTGAGTTAGATTTTACGCTGCTTTGAACAGTATTCCAGTTATATCACGGCATGTCAGCTTAATGTGGGAGAAAAAGCCCAAAGTGATGCAGGTCTCAGACGTTTACCACTGTGGTGAAACCCACAAGTACTGGGAGGGTAGGACAAAACAGGGATTCAAACCCTAATTCACACATTCCAAGCATGCCTAAGGGATGCAACTCCCTTGTAATACCCATTTCCCCCACTGCATTTTTAGGTTTGTATAGGACAAATGATAACTAAGAACAGGAACTTTGAAACACTGCATTTACATATGTCATAACTTCTCTTAAGGTTCTTCAAGACTAAACGGTTAAATTATAACCCTTCAGAAATTTGAATTTCTGCTCTGAAATCATTGTAACCATTGGCCCATTACTGCAACAAAATTTTTCCTGCTTCACTCCTTAACTCGTCATTAAAATGCCATTCAAGTCTCCTATAATTCTTGAGAAGAGGAATTAATTGATCGATCAGTGAGGTGCCCCGAGCCCGACCCAGCTAATCAGTGAGTGAAACTCTCTGGCAGCAATTAACCGCATGAGTAATGACAATTGTTAACTTTTCTCTGTGAAGTAACAGGCAGTCACCAGCCATGTGTGGGAAATGTCTTTTTATTGGATTCTGAGATAAAATCCAAATTATTTTTTGATGAAAATTTTTCATATTTTTAATTGAAATTCTTGTGCCCGAAAGTTTTTTTCAAGTAACTGAAATTTAGAACTTGGAGAAACAAATTGAACAAATTAGATCTTGATCACATTAACATTTTAAAAATAAATAACTTTTTTATTCGATTATTTCGTTTTTTATTCAAATATTTGCATTGATTATATAAATAAGGCTGTACTATTGTGAAATTATTGTTTAACTGTCACAGTCAAGATAACATGCATGAGAAACTTGAGTAGGCTCAATCTTTTTTCTTCAACTTGCACTTTACATTGTATAAAATATAGGCCATGATGAGGTCATGTCAAACTTTCGTCCCAAGCTATGATGAAGTTACTGAGAAGTGGCTTTGTATTTGCTTGTGCTCATTGGTGATAATGGCAGAATCTCTACAGAAACCCTGACTATCAGTAACAGAAAGTTTGTAGATATGATGCCTTTGTCGACAAATGCCTGACTTCCTCAAGCAGTCTGGCAGATGGGTCACATTCCTGAAGACGAGGGCAGGCTGACATCCAATACAACAGCAGCCATATCAAGTCCTGTGGCAGTGGGGTGATCATGTCCGCCACTGTCCCTAAGCTAATTACTGCTACCATCTGCTCCCTCCCGGAAGTCCCTAGACTAACATTTAGTCTCTGAAATCTTATATTACACAATATCCTTCTTGACTCTAACAATAAAAAAAATCCCTATGCTGATTGTGGAATAGAGCTAGCTTGAGCTGGCTAGACTTGCTTTTGTATGCATTTCTAGATTATTATTTTTTCATAAAATAAATATATTCCACGGTCATGGTGCAGGACTAGGAAGTCCCCACCAAGGGGCACTGTACATTGTCAAGTCACATGGACAAACAAAGCCTTAAGATTCCAGCCTGGCAAACAGGACTCTCATTGTTAAAACGTAGGTTTTTTTTATTTTCGTCATCCTCAGCAAACACTGATGATTCAAGATTGATGTTATGTATATATTTCAGCCCTGTACATACTCTTTAATTAAAAGTAAGTTTATACAACTATATATACTAAACAAAATGTACTAATTACAACTTTGACATTTTCAAGATGTGTCCACCAGATGGACATTAGTTCCACATGATGTATTGTGGGCTGTTGAAAGGTACCCCAGTTATTAGGTATACGGAAATGTACCCCAGCCAAAATCAAAATACAGAAACGTACCTGATACCCTAAATGGCGGACGAGTCCATATTCCCCAACCCGAAACCGAAACCGGTTCATGTTGTAGTTCTGGTTCGCCTGATTACGAGTGCATGTGTGCATCGCAGAATATTAGATTAATGTACATACGTCACTGTGTATGATCGTTTCCTATATGATACGCTGGAATGCAGCTCCAACAGTTCCTCCTGACAAACGCATACTGCCATGATGAATTTAACCATGTTTTGGCACACAGTTCGTGACGAATACCTAATGAACCAGTTACCTACGTGTATTGTGCCCTGTGGCCTGCGGCAGAATGGACTCATTCTAGGGTACGTTTCTGTACTTTGATTTTTGCTAGGGTACATTTTTGTTTACAGAACGTACCTGGGGTACATTTCTGTAGTACCTGTGCCGACACCGACCCCTTCAGCTGTTATTACTGGAGCTGTGTACAACTGACTGTTGATTACTAAGTAAGCTCTATAGTTAGGAGAGTAAATAATGAGGTGAAATGGGCTTAAAGTAGCATTCAAAATTATTTCACTTATTAATACCAAAGAGAATTACAGGAAGCTGGACTTGGAACAGAAGGCCCTGATGATCCTAGAGCGTCATCAAATCTCACAGGTTTGTGGCATGCATGACCATGTCTTCTTGTTTTATAGTGCTACCCCACTTAGATACCATGCTGCAGTTTAACATGGATATCACACTCAGACACCTCATACTGACTCCGAGCCGACCAGTCCTTGTTTTATCCCCTTAATGCCAAGCACCAGGCAGGGTAACAACAAGTACATTTTTTAACATCTTTTGGTATGACGCAGCCGGGGGGAGTGAACAAATGAGTGAGATTGGGTTAACGTGGCTTTGAACAATAAAGAAATTTCATAGGACTGCAGGTTGTAGATGTTTTACCCATTAGTGACTGACCAATGATCCTAAGTGGTTCAAATCTGGGATTTGAACCCTTGACCAGTGGAAGAGCAGGGATATAGTGCTGACTGACCAAGGATCTAAATTGGCGAGAATCTGGGATTTGAACCCTTGACCAGTGGAACAACAGGGATATAGTGCTGACTGACCAAGGATCTAAATTGGCGAGAATCCGGGATTTGAACCCTTGACCAGTTGAAAACAGGGGTATAGTGCTGACTGACCAAGGATCTAAATTGGAGAGAATCCGGGATTTGAACCCTTGACCAGTGGAACAGCAGGGGTATAGTGCTGACTGACCAAGGATCTAAATTGGCGAGAATCCGGGATTTGAACCCTTGACCAGTGGAATCTGACCTGTCCGAGGGAGTGATGTGATGCCGAAGACCACTCATTCCCTACAGCCCCAGGAGTATCTAGGCCATCACACTGTGGGGCATGGACAGCTGGACAGTGAATGTATCTTCACTGACCTGGAATCATCATTAGTCTGACCATACAGCAGAGAAATGATCCAAGGAGTATTGACCCTTCTTACCAAGAATACACATATTTATTCCCCACAGCCTTTAAGCTCATTGGCCTAAATACATTTGTATTAATGATGTTTACCCACTGAGCTTAAATAAAAGCTAGCAGATGTTCAAAAACATGTAGAATGTGACCGTATGACATGGATAATCTGGACGTTTTTAGACTGTAAGAAACTTCCATAATTATAAGACACACCGGCCTCCTCAATTCAAATGTATTCCATGATGTTTTGGTGTCTAAGTGGCACATAGGTGTTTTATCATACCTTTGAATTTGAAAATAGTTGATTTATCAAAACTGAATGAAAAGGAGTCCTGATACATATTTAAGCTTAAACACATGCATTCTCAGTAAAACCATCCATTATTCACCAATTGTGACTGGATCCCCACTTGAAGCTATGTTCTACAAGACCAAAGTAAACAAGGACCAGTACAAGACCCGAGTATGCTCATACCTATTTTACAATAGAACCTGTTCTAGGTAAAAAAGCACAAGAGATACCAAAGATCTCCTTTATTGGTACTTGGAAGTGAGATCAAATATCATGGCAGCCTTGCTATTTTCTAAATGAAGCCTAATCACGATACCCCGATTCATCCTTTAATACATCTCTCTCATTATGTCTGCTGCTGATGAGGCCTCCGTCTCGGACATCAATGAGAGCCTTGACAGCATCACCACAACCGTCTCACAGCAGTCAGGGTAATCCTCAGCTGGTAATGCGAACACTACAGCATCCTCATCACACGTATCTGCTACAGTCACCTATGCAACAAACCGTGCTGGCCATGCCCTTTGACGCCAACTCCTATTTAATGACAAGAACTTGCAGCTAAGGTTTATATCTTCCACACACAAAACTTGAATGCATAAACCTCTGTTCCATAAACTAAATCCTAGTTAACATGAACATTCAGAGAAGTATTAGTATCACTGACTTGGCAAAGATCGATAGTTATCTTGTGTATCTACGTATCTATGAAGCTTAGTTGTTTACAAAAAAATACAAAGATTAAAGGTTTAAACCATTTGAAACTTTGGAGAAATTTTGCAAATCCTGTACATAATTACTGCATCATATACTTGTTTGGGCCACATTAGCATGAGATTGAAGATTAATCTTAGCAAATGTTGTCATCTTATTTAAACAGATTTCAGTCAACAGAAAGGGAGGAATGCTGGTAATTTTTATGTTTCTTTTTAAAAAAAAAACCCTACAAAAGTCTAACATGACCAACACGTAAGTTATCTCCCAACTAATAAGAAATTCTTTGAAAGTCTTCAGAAACCTCTTTTCTTTGAAAATGAAAAAAAACTTTCCTGGCTCTAGTTCCATTAAAATCTCCTAACTCAAGACTTACACAAACATTTGATGCTTTGATACAGTTATTTCACACGATCCCATCCAGTCTAGAAAGCTAATGGCTCATCATGAGCTCCCAAACATACACAAACTGCCTTGCTGCTGATGCTGGTGGCTGTGTCTCTCACACAAGAAATGGGTTTCACTCACGGTATGTTGGAATTGGACCAGGGTCTTTGGTGTGATGGGTGAACAACACCCCACCACCCCCGAATGAATCAAACACTATTGTTATTACTTAACCATAGTAAACTAGGTAAGTGGGTAAAGGATGGGCCATTCGTCTTTACTGAAATACCATGGTATGCTGTTCAAGGCAGTGTTGATCCAACTCACCCATTCAGTCTGGGGCAGGGAGAAAGCCCTAGAATCTCTCATGGGTTAAGGTTGTTGAGTGCAGTCACCTATTTCTTCCGGAGTTTGTTTGTTCATTCGTGAATGAGTTCATTTGTGAGTTCATTTGTGACTGAGTCAGTTTGTGAGTGAGAGTGAGTTTGTGAGTTCATTTGTGAGTGAGTTCATTTGTGAGTGAGTTCATTTGTGAGTGAGTGAGTGAGTGAGTGAGTGAGTGAGTGAGTGAGTGTTTTGCATAACAGCATAACGCTGGATTATAATCATGCAGATCTTAGACATTTAAATGATGATAATCGGGGTAAGTCTGACATTCAAAGCATGTTTTCTAGACTTGATTCATTGATTTATTGATTGATTTTGGTTTTATGCCACTTTGAACAGTATTTCAGTGATACCACACTTGATGTAGGAAGTGATGCAGATCTTAGACATTTGGTGAGACCCATTATCATGAGTGTGGTGCTGACAGATCAAGATACTACTAAGGCAAATCCAGGAGTCCAACCCACGATCATTCGGGACTCAACCCTGCACAGTGAATTGCAGTGACTTCGATGACTAGACCACCCATTCCCCAAAGCATGACTGTTGCTTAACATCACCTTAATTGTTGTGTCCACAGGACCATAGGACCACAGGACCACAGGCCAGCACTTTGAGTTTACATGGTTTCACTGTACCAAGTATCCCCCCAATATGTTTCTAAGGCGATTAATTTTGTTATAGTTGGTATACAGAATTTTGTTTTGTTCTTACATTGTCATGGTTGAAAACAAATATGCAAAAAATCACAACTGCACTCTCAAAGCAAATGAATGATGCCATTTAACAACCTACATGTCAAACGGATATGTTATATCAATAGGCCATAACTCTTATCCGTCTACAATGCTTCAAACTACCCTATAAACACTTATATTTATTTCTTATTTCAAAATGGATCCTCTTTTGAAAACAAACTAGTTTGAGTGATATAAGTTACTTATTTTGTTATTTCTATTTTCATGCCATTAGAGTCGTCAGTATTAAAAATTAAAATGTATCAGAAAAAAATTAATTAAATTTGCATTTTGCTATTTTTAATATTAATTTTAATCTTGTAACATTAAACTTGTGTTTACATTCCACAGAGTTGCCGGTTTCAACCAAAGGACCTTCTCATTTTTTAAGGGAATACAGCATTCAAGTATCAAATGATATTTAGAATTTTTGTTTTTGTTTTGTAGTAAAATGCCACAATCAGCAATTTTTCAGTATATGATGAGAACCTGTACACAATCAAGTCATAACCAGGGACTACAGTGATTGATATTATGAACAACCATCTATGTCATCAGGTATAACTACAACAGAGAAAACAGCTGTCAAAATCTTCAGTTTCAATTGCAACCATAATCTATCATTTTCTGACCATGTAATAATACCTGCAAATTCTTTTTTCTAAATTATGAATAAAAGAGACTAAAATACACATGATAGTTCATTACTGTGGAAACTGGAGCTTGATATTTGCTGTTCTCCGTGTAATTGACTGAAACCATGTCAAATTTCATCATAGGAATGACTGATTCATTTTCCTACCAAGATTATTGCTACAGAAATACCCAGCTGGCTCAATTTCAACTTTCTCATACTCTTACTGTTAATCAAATACCACAATCAGTTTGGTTGAAGACCGTTTTCAAATGGGGTTCAAAGCCAAGCACTATTGTGGACTTTCCACTGGATAGGAATTCTGTTCTTGATAAGTATCTTGACAAGCATGTCCAAATATTTCTTATATTCATTACCATATGGGGCATGCCCCACAAAGTGATCTTAGCGCTAAGGTGATTGTAACTCCCATATATAAACAAACATATAGGATTATGATCATCTTTGAACTAAGATAACTTTCACAACAGAGGCTTTGTTCTTCTTTGATGAATACTTTGGGGATTTGACATGACCAGAAAACAATATCAACTCTTAAAGGGACGATACCTTAAACTCTCCTTCTTTAGGTCAATTCTTAACACAGTAAACATTTCATCCCACTGTAAATCTTTTATTGTAAAGAAAATTAGACCATACAGACTCAATCGCTATTGCTGTTGGTACCTATATATTAATTTCAGTCAATTGCCCCAAAATGACAGGTACATGTTGAAAAAGTTTCACAACTGTGTCTTCTCATCGACTTGATAAGACTAAGTTTCTTCTAAGTGTTTAGTTCACCTAAGATCAAGCACTAAAGCATATTTTTAAAAACCATCATCACTACTGTCATCATATATTCCCAATATTCACTTCCATAATTAGATTTACATCAAAGAGAGTTTAATAAAGCATGTAAGTTTGGTTCCATGGAAGAAGCAAGCATTTCTAACACAACTGAAACTTCTGAAGATTCCCATCCTGCCACCATGCCTGCAATTAGAGCTTTCACGACATGGAAACCTTGTCCAATCAGAGCTCTGATCCTCAGCCATAAAACACACACACAGCATGATATGGAAGCCGAATGGATGGAGGACTAACATACCCAAGCTGTCAAGTCATTTCCACAAGCGCCATCAGCTCTCATCTGATGCTGCTCTCAGCACATATATGATGAAGTTATTTATCACATGTCTCCCTGATAGTATTTCAGTTATATCACGCATGTCAGGATGGGGAGAAATTCCTTAACTGATGTAGGTCATTGACTTTGGTGGAAAATGGATCCAGGGAATAATGATGATTGAATGGAGATATAGTACCCTGGATAAAATTATTGTTTTGTTTGTTTGTTTGTTGTTAAACGCCACACTCAGCAAAATGACATCATGAGCATCGATCCACACAGATGGGATACGATGAAACGCATCAACCAAGTCAGCGAGCCTGACCACCCGATCCCATTAGTCGCCTCTTACGACAAGCATGGTCACCTTTTACGGCAAGCATGGGTTGCTGCAGACATATTCTACCCCAGATCTTCACAGGTCGGATAAAATGAAGATGCATTAAATGGGGATTGAATGGCCATTCAGTTATCAATATTTAAGATTTCAAATCTGTAAATAATCATATCTGGACCAGACAATCCAACTACAAGTGCACCTACTCCATGGACAATGATCCATGCCATCTGTGCACGATGACATGCAAATAACCAAGTCACTGGGCCTGACCACAGTTATCATTAAATCATGTCTTCTGACCACCTGGGTTGATGAGGACCTAATAACTAGCATGAGCTGTCTGGTTGCAGAGCACCCCTCTCCACTGTAACCTAGCAGTATCTGCCACTGCTACCCCAGTGTGTGAGGGGTGGGCTGATTAATGCCCGGTCACCATGATCTAGCTGTGATAATGCTGAGCACAGTGTTAATCACAATCCATTCCCCAGCCCAGTCTTGTGGGCACAGCCAGGTACTGGGAATCGTCCCTGGAAGTAGTGGGGTAAAAGATAAATACATGTAATAAGTAAGTGATACTAATAGGACATCAACCTTGTGTTACTGCTTGTCTCATGGGCAAGGGGGAGGCACAGACGGCCCTGTCATCAAAAATGCTGCAATCTGTTTTCCAGGGGAAATCTGAAACCTATGATCATGGGCTCGATTCCCCCTACTGCCAGATCATGTTTCTTGGGTTTTCAGCACCATACCCATGCTCATGGGTTTCACCAAAGTGGTAAAAATCTTAGACTTGCATCACTTCAGGCATTCCTCCCACATTAAACACACCTTGCTAAAATTGGAATACTGTTCTCACTCACTCACTCACTCATGGACCAAGCAGGCACAAAACAAGGCACCAGAGCAGCAATTTACTGTTTTAAACTATCATATTACAATGACAGAGCAAAAATTATTACAAACTTCTTATCCTTTTCTATTCTTTTCTTCTCTATTTTTAATACTTTTTATAGTATAACTACAATTGGTCCTTTAGTTAATGAAGTACTGTTTGTCAAGTTCAATGAATTTTAAAAATCCAATTTAAATTTTATAAAAACTGTTTGAAAAGTAAACATATTTTTTCACTTTGATTAAAACGTTCAAGAAGGCAAATCTGTGATCCAAGTACAGCAAGTTGACCTTGAGAAGGACCTCCTGGCTTTGTCAAGAACTAGAACACTGTTAAGACAACACTTCTCCCAAAAAATCTCAATGGAGCATCCATTTCATGCTACTGAGTTCCAGACAGAATAGATAACCTCTAAAAGTTAAGTGTCTTCTGAGCAATTAGTCTAATTTTGTGAGAAGACAAAATGATAGTTCCTTCTGCTTGAATAAATTATAAGCTTAACAAAGCATGATTTAGTATCAAGCCAAGATAGTAATAGCTGCCAGTGTTATTCAGCCATGACGAACGCACCAGACACCATCCACATATCAAGACACAGATAGTAATAGCTGCCAGTGTTATTCAGCCATGACGAACGCACCAGACACCATCCACATATCAAGACACAGATAGTAATAGCTGCCAGTGTTATTCAGCCATGACGAACGCACCAGACACCATCCACATATCAAGACACAGATAGTAATAGCTGCCAGTGTTATTCAGCCATGACGAACGCACCAGACACCATCCACATATCAAGACACAGATAGTAATAGCTGCCAGTGTTATTCAGCCATGACGAACGCACCAGACACCATCCACATATCAAGACACAGATAGTAATAGCTGCCAGTGTTATTCAGCCATGACGAACGCACCAGACACCATCCACATATCAAGACACAGATAGTAATAGCTGCCAGTGTTATTCAGCCATGACGAACGCACCAGACACCATCCACATATCAAGACACAGATAGTAATAGCTGCCAGTGTTATTCAGCCATGACGAACGCATCAGACACCATCCAAAAGTATCAAGACACAGTTCCTTTGAACAATCAATAACATATCCAAATACAAAATCACAATGACTTTGAACATTAAACAATACCAAGACACAATGTAACAATAAATTTGATTTGTTCATTTTACTGTCTGACAGCAGCCTGTGAATATTCTAATCTGAACCCAACAATCCAATGATTGATACTGAGAGCAATGATCCATGTCGTCGGTGTAAGATGGTCCTCAATCAATCAAGTCACCTCACCTGACTGTGCCATTGTACAAAGCGATCTTAGCGCTAAGGTGATCGTAACTCCCATACCTTAACACAGACTTACGACAGTCGTAGCGCTAAGGTTGTTTTGTACAATGGCACCCTGATCATGAAGTCAGCTCGTCTGCAAATACGTAGCTGGGGACCTATTCTAACCCCAAAGTTTACAAAGAATTTGAACAATTGATAATTAAGAATCATTGTCTGTCTATAATGACACCAACACAAACATACAGCTGTGTCATTATGTATAACAACATTATTTGAAAAGTGTACAAGTTTGAGTGACTAGTCTTTACACATCAATAATAATTTACACTACAGACACAAGACAGGAGCCATACTTTACACAGACTTTACTTAGATGCTGTATCCTGCAGCTTGCTTGACGATACGTCCATCTTGTGATGCCCCTAATTATGTTCATTAGATCTAAAACAATGTCTACATTTCCCATCAGTGGTAGCTCTCAGACACCCTACCCTCCAATACAAATAGGTTCTGTCACACGATCCCACCTTAACTGGGTTACCCCAGCTAGAACCATACAGCGGCAACGAAATATGCACTCATCAGACACCATACAAATTTCTTTTTCACAAATTATTGTAATCACTCAACCCAAGATAAATATATGTGCCAGATCACAGCCATGTTGTCAGACTTGCAATCAACGTTTGAAAGGGCGTCAATCTTCAGAAGAGTGGCACCACGCAAAAATAAATTTCCACTGTCTGTTTGCAATTCTCTCTGGTATCAAGAACAAATAATCAAGGGTCATTCACACAAGTTGTGGGCAGTGTGTAGAAGCATTTGATTCATTCTTACCCTCCGGATAGCACAGCCACTTTGATGGATTGACAATACCATTACAAGTAACCACTCTTATAAACCTACTGCCACTCTTGCCAATTGTACTGTAGGTATCTTCCCATCTCATAGTAACCTTGTGAGAGGTGCTATATACTTTCAAATGAGACCTGCTTTGAGGTTTTACATGAAATTTGGAGGACCTGCTAGGAACTTGAAAATTGACAGAGGGTGCTTATTAAAAAAAATACCATACAAGACGATGTCAGATATCAAGCAAGAGCCATCAATGAAACTAAAACTTTGAAATTACAAGGCAAGTCAATACCAATTACCAGAAATAGCAATCAAGTTGACATGTGAGATATGTAACAAAAACATAACCCATTCCTGGTCTATGTATTAAGCTTTGCCATCATTAGAGTTACTTTTTTATGGAACAATTTGACAGGTCACCGTTTGACATTGACGATTATTGAGTGATTTCGAAACAGGAACTACCCTGAAGAGACGGACTGACTTACAAATTTCAAATTTTCAATTTTCAAACAAGCAAATGATGGGAATTAAGGTATCAAGGCGACAACTAAGGTTCATTTAAGGCACCCATAACGTTATTCTGGTCAGTCTTGCTGTATATAACAGTGACTTGGTGTGATCTGCCAGGCAGTTCCCACACAATTTTGCCAAAACATAAACAATGTTTATTAAATGTTGAATAATACAACTGCAGCAAAGACATGGATCATTAATACTAAAACATAGACAGACTTTTCACCATTTAATAAATAATACTGCAACTATGGAACAAAAGAGCACACAGCAAAACAGATTCGATGACATGTTATTTCAGATGTTTGTGCTTTGGAATTAAAGTCAAAACACAATGTATGAGAGTATTATATGCAGAGTGTATTGTACACAGATGTATTTTCTGTTAAAACTAGGTATTGTACATAGGAGCATATGGACTGTCATGCATAGGGTTTAGTATTGGTCGATCAGAAAGATTACTTGCAGATTGGTTTAAAACTTGGTCCGAGGATGCTATTGGAGCAGGGCAGTTAATATGGCAAATATGGTAACTCATAAATGACATCTTTGTGGAAAAACAATGAAACACGAACTCCACTGAGAATATAAACCTCATCTGTTTCAATACAGATGACACGTTCTATATACAATGTACAAACAACCATAACAATCAAAGCACCATATCTTTCCATTTAACAGCCTCCAAATGTTCATGTTGCACAATCAAATGCCTGCCACTGAAACCTAAGTCCTTTCAACATCAGGACCAGCGAGGATGAGTGTGCTTCAGAATGTACAATAATCATATTATCCAGCAATGTAACTTGTTTGTCGGACCCCAAAGACAGACAGCCTCCTGCTGCTGAAATATTGGAGGGAATTCTTTACACCTTTGGATATTAATAATGCAGGAACAGCCTAAACCAATGACTGCCTGGTTTGGAAACATGTCATGATGATTTAGTATTTATTACAGAACAGGGATGAATGTAATAAAAAGGCATGACACCAGCGCCTGTAAAGAGAATTCTCGTGCTCAGGCAATGGGTTTATATTGATGACTTCATAACACTTTGGTCTTTTTATCTGGTTAAAGCTCACTTTTTATGTTACTTGGATCACAGGTCATCATTGTCCAATTTTGAAAGAGTTGGTTTTACTGTTTGCTTTTTGAACAGTTCTTATTCAACTAAAGCACCAGATCTAGACCTGTCAGCGCCATGTGTCAACAGAGAAAAGCAGGGATGGAAATGTATTTTTGGTTTCAAGTGTGCCTTGGGCAGTGAACAAAGTATGTGCCCTATGGAACTTAAGTGTGCCAACAAGAAGTATATCTTTTATCCATCTTCAAATTCGGCGAACATCATTTCACCACAAACCTGTGAAGATCCAAGTTAGAATTGGCCTTCTGCAACCCATGCTTGTCATAAGAGGCAACTAACAGGATCGGGTGGTCTGACTGGCTGACATGGTTAATGCATGTCATCATATCCCAATTGTGTGGATTGATACTCATGATGTCAATCATGTCACCTTTTATGGCAAGCATGGGTTGCTGAAGACCTATTCTCTATCCGGATCTCCACGGTGCTCTAATACAAGGAACTTCAAACCCGGAAAGGGATATACAAACCTCCATCACCATCTGCCATAATTTATACATTACAAGCACATCTAATGACCATTCAAAGAACAAGCACTTCTACTTCTCACTGGTCTGCTCTAAGTGATTTCTTCCCCCTTATCTCCAGGAGGTTTTAACTCCAGTTCTGAAGTCTTCTCCAGATGAATACCATTCATTCAACAACAACATGTCAATATCTCCCAATTGATATGCAATGCAATCTGAAGTACCACATTTGCCTCCTAGAATAACTGCTTCAGCATAAGCAACCTTCAACCTTTTTCCCAAGAGATTCTTAACTCTGTCAAAGAACCATTCCAGGACATATTCTTGGAGACAAATCACTTCCTCCATTCTTAATGGCATGAGTTTCCTTCGATGTATTGAGTAAGAACCACTCTCCCCCTCCACTTTGAAACTTGGTCTATCCCCTCCTTAACCCAGTTCATTTCTCAGGAAATCAGGTAATTGGATGACTGAGCATGTAAAAACTGTATGGGGGAAAAGTATGTTTTAGTTCCTATGACTTTCTGGTTTGTCAGTACACCCTGTTCAATTTAAGAGCCATCAAAATTGTTTCATTTTGTTTGTTGCTTAACGATGCATTCAGTAATATACTTTTCAACTTTTCAAAGGGATAATCAACTTTGGATTGTATCAAAAAAATACAACTGACATATGAGAACCGGATTTGTGCATCATTGAAAGAGAAAATATTCCTACCTGAAGTGCGGTATATTTCAGCTAACATGATGGTGAACTGTAAATAATTGATTCTAGACAAGACATCCCAGTGGCTGACATAATGAGCAACGTTCCCCTCCATCAGGGTATGATGACACACACAATCAATAGAGCTAGAAAGCCTGACCACCAGATCCATTTGGTTGCCTCTTATGACCAGGATACGTTGCTGGGGGCCTTTTCTGACCTGGAATCCCCATGGTTGACCAACAAAACTGAGGCTTGGTGGATACAAAGCATGACTGGTTGACAAAGATCTTTAAACTGATGGCTTCAATTGTTCCTCTATCAAATTGTTTGTCTGGTCAGGACTTCACTATTTCGGACAGTAGTGATACACTGTCTGTCACAATGGTGAATATTTACAGAATTTAACAGCAGAATGTGATACAAATAAGGGAACATTGTTAAACCTCTTCCAAATGATTCAATAACAGGTAAAATATCTGCTATTGAACCACAGCACAAAATGTGTAAAATACGGTAATTTCATGGAACTGTTGACAAAGTTAGAGAAACCCAGACAAATTTGATTTAGCCATGAACTCCCTCTATCAGTATGTTAACTTACAAAACATAATTTGAGATCCTCATTCGCAAAAAGTTCTCCCTTACTACTTTGATGTTCTGTACAAACCTTGCATGATTTACACCCATATCTCTCGTCCCGTTCTCACTGGTGGGATAAGCGAGGGTAAAAACTAATGGGCAAATCACTTTACACACAAATAGCAAACTAAAGTTCATCATCCATGAAAGTATCCTAACTTACATCAATCACAACTGGTGGTGGTGCTTCTTTTCCACACAACCATGCAGCAAAAACGTGGATATTGTTGGTACTTGCCACGATCAATAATTTCAATGATTCTGAAGATCTTCATGGCAAAAACTACAGACTTCATTTCGTGAAACCAATCCTGACAAAAATCCGACTTTCTGGATTGAGACTGAATCAATGATGCATGATTTGAATGACGCCATATCATTCACAGCCAGTTGCTATAGAAACTAGCTGAAAATTTGCGTGGAGAAAAATAGATGTGAAATACTCATTTCAAGGAAACCATTAATTACAAATTCTTTCCCTATTTCAACATTAAAACCTTACCATATTCAGGAGAAGATTTAAAAAATGTATTTTTACATCAAAGCTGTGAGTTTTATAAGATTTTACAGTAACTGACAAATTTCAAACTTTGGATTCTCTTTCTTTTTTTCTTGTTCTTTTGAATAAAATCATGGAACCATATTAACTGCACAGCCAACTTTAACCTTTCTACAAATGGAGCACCTGTCTGGCAAGTATTCATTCCTCCATTAATGATAACACAACTTCCACTCCATTACTACTGGATCTTTGAAACATTGTGTTCATCATCTTCTCTACTCTGAACACCATTGTCCACACTGGCAAAATGAAATATCTGATTCAAAAATTAACCAATAAACCAAAAAACCTTAAATCTATACATTTCCTGATAGGTTTATCAAAAAATCTATGATAGGCTTTAAGAAGTGTCAAGAACATACAGACATAAAACTATATGACAACTTCTGTATTATTTTGTAACAACGCTTTGGGGCTAAAATAATCCCCAGCAACCTATGCTGGTTGTAAGAGGTGAACCAATGGATCAGGTGGCTAGGCTCTGTGACTTGGATGATTGCATGTCATTATACCCCGAAGGCTTGAATCGTTGCTCATCATATCAATCACTAGATTGTCTGGTCCAAGTTTGATTATTTCCAGGCTACCGTCACAGAGCTAGAATACTGATGAGTACGGCATTGAACAACAAGCTAACAAAATCACCTGATGAAGGTGATACAAGAGGTAGCCTTGAAGTGTCGTTACAAAACGATAAACAAGTTATTCGTCATAAAATTTCATGTCTTCACATCACCAACATCTCTACAGTATCACACACAGACTTCACTATAACACCATGAATTCCTAATAAATCATACTTCTGTCACTTATTTGTACAGAAATGGAAGACCATTTGTACGTCTCAAGGATCAAATACCGAATGCTCCTTAACAATCTGATGTATTATTTTTTTTAATTTGACACAAAATGAATTCACTGTTATTTCATCATAAAATGCATTTCTGGTTTTAAAACAATTTATTAAGATGAACAGACCATCACAGACCATCACTGACTACATGAACCCCTATGCCTATGAAACTCCAACACTGGCAACACATGTTCAAATAACATAGATTATTCACCAAGAGTAATCCCTCTCAGTAGAACTTGTCACGTTAACAATACACTAATCCCTTATATCCAAGCTATTTTCAAAGTTCAGGTTAATCATCAACTCTGCCTGTAGACTATAATTGACTTAAATACAAGGCATTAACAGACACTGCTTGACCTTGTACTGCATGCAGTTCACTTCACTCTGGGACCCCATGGAATCTCACAAATAGATGCAATTTGAAACCAGTTACCGATACTGAGATCCGTGCGTGACTCATCAGTGACAGCTAGAACAATGCTTACTGACTCCACAAAGTGTCAAATCTCTTCCAGAAGGAGAGACATGAAAGTATTGTTCTGTCAATAAAATCAGGAAATGTACACTGAAATACTGTCATCCTATCTTTAATGTTCATACAATATGAAAGTAAATCCAGAACAATGAGGATCTATACAGAGACATTTATTACAACCACTCACGAGCTGAAGATGGCATTAGTGTTTGTGTTTGCCAAACACATTCCATTTCTCCAGCTGAATGTAACTACATTGAGTTTTGCATATTTATACTTCTCAAAAGAAGTTAAGGATCACCCGATTCTTTCATAATGGTAAAGTAAATCTGTCATGACATGAGAGATTACCTATAGTAATATGAAAGAATCAGGTGATCCTTAACTTCTTCTGAGGAGTATATATCACAGAGACAGATCAAAGTCTCGGGGGGGGGGGGGAGGGGGGGGTCAAAGTCACAAAGATACACACACATGGAACTGACATTGGTTGACGGCATGATGTCAGAAGAATGGGGGTGGGGGCGGTGTGTTCATTCCTGCAACAATCCCCAAACCCTACATGCAACAACCCCCCCACCCCCTGCAACAAACCCTACACCTTCATTCTCATTAAAATCAGATCTCGCTATCGCTAAATAAAGATCTGAGGAGATCCCTTTACAGGTCATGTCAGAACGACCTTTCATCCGACCAATCAAACCGTCGCTTACCAGAACATGGAAGTGACAGTCGAAATGTGTTTTCTTATCATGCAACCTCTAAAAAAGTTAACATGGAGTATACCAAATGACAGTTACAGCCTGTATGACTGATTCCATCAAAAGTATCGTCTATCTCTCGCTTCCGTGGGATAAACATATGAACGGAGGAGGCGTTGCACAGTATGTGGGAAGCACTGCCATACAATTTCAACCATGTATTAGACATTCCGGAATGTTCGTTTGTTCAATTTTCAAAATTTTAATCGAGAATTGTGTCAACATATTTTTCAAGCGTAGTCTTAAATGGAACTCACCAGATTGAAATGAGTGCTGTAAACTCAAGAAAGCTGCTTTCTAAATGGCTGATGTCGACTTCTTGTTAGTCATTTCAGTGGTCATTCAAAATTCGCGAAAGGTCGTTCTCACATGACCCGTAATGGGATGTCCTCAGATCTTTGTTTAGCGGCAGTGAGAACTTAGATCTGATTTTAATGAGATTGACCACCCCTTGAAACAAACACCACTCCCTGCAAAAAAAAAAACACCCCCTGTAAGAAACCCCCACCCTCTGCAACGAACACCACTTCCTGCAACAAAGCTACATCTCAGCAATCAACAACCAGTGGTTGATGATGTGAACAACACTTGACGCAAGTTGGACACAATCAGCCATGACAATAGGTCGTACGCTGTCACCTAGCTGTTGACGTTACCCGACTTTCTGGCCTTCTGATCTACCTTCTAACTAGCCATTACACCAAGCATGAGAACACATGGGTTCAGTCATGATGACAAGACATACCTGAGCAGGACATTCCGTCCTTGTTGAGGACATAGCCCTCCCTGCAGTGGCAGATGAAGCCCCCATCGTAGATGTCCTGACACTCGTGGATGCATGGGTTGGACTGGTTACAGTTACCTGAAAAAGCAACACAACATTTACTTACAGAGCACAGGACACATATTTCTTGTTAATTTCTGAGACCCCAAGATGTCTCATGACAATTACGTAAACTGGATGTATACTTCACCAAGATATCATAGTTTCAAAATTACTGCTACTTACAGTGAGTGAGTGAGTGAGTGAGTTTGGTTTTACGCCGCTTTTAGCAATATTCCAGCAATATCATGGCTGGGGACACCAGAAATGGGCTTCACACATTGTACCCATGTCGGGATTCGAACCCGGATCTTCGGCGTGACGAACGAACACTTTAACCACTAGGCTACCCGACCGCCCCTACTGCTACTTACAAGAGTACCGCTTATTGAAACTGGCAGAGGTTTCGGCATCAGTGCAACATTCACAGGTCATTTGTAAGTGTGTATATCATCGGCATGTATATATATATATCTGCCACCCAATCCATTCAGATGCCTCTTATGGCAGGCATAGGTTGTTTAATAGTGACCAATTTAGGTCTAGACTAAAAGGGATCCAGTGCATCCGATCAATTAAAGAAAGAAATCCCAAAAAACATCTTTGAAAGTAAATATGCATGGGGAGAAGGACGTTAGTAATATGAAGAAATTAATTATACCAGTTATGAAGAATACTACCCTTGACCCTTAGAGAAACATGGTAGGTTTGTCAGTGCAGTAGAAAACATGATTATACTCCTATATATCAGTAAGGTGTTATACAAAACAGAGTAGGTCTTTCACTAGGTCAGTCACTCATTTGGTCACTTGGTCAGTCGCTCACCCACCCACCCACCCACCCACCCACCCACCCACCCACCCACACAGCTCAGGTCCGCTGGTAATAAATTCCAACAGTTTATGTGTCAACTCATACTTTGAAATAATGAAGTAAAGCAATCAAATGAGACAAAATTCTGTTCAATCAAATCAAACAATCTTCAATATACAGTCAACCCTGCCTCTAATATTCTGATTTATTTTCTTACATTCAGATTGATTCTAATATATTTAAGTTGGCCGTTTTTTATGTTTCCTTAGTCAGACACTATCTTCTCAATGACTAAAAAACAAGTCAAAACATTATGTAATACTCTTAAAATTATTTTCTCAAATTAAAATATGCTACCACGGCAACTACCTTCACATACACCAAGCAACCATAGAAAGAAAAACGCACTGTTTTTCTTTTATCAACCTCAGGTTTTTCACCACCGATTTAAATATGATTTGATCACCTCCACATCTCTCCCTTCTCTCGTCCACTGTTTTGTATGAACTATTAAATTGTGGACCCTCCACAGATGGCAGATTTCCCTGTCTTTAGATAACATACACTTCCTCCTGCTTGTCACTGAACTTTGATCTGAACCACAGACTTCAATTTTTCAAATTGAATATCACCTTATCCATTGAATTCAACAGCTTTAAAACTTAACTTCCAGAGAGTGAATAGAAAGCTTAATGTTTCATCAATGTGATTAAAAATTGATCATCTATATTACAAAATCAAACACATTAATCGCATTGGCTCACTCCCACGTCTTGATGCACTGCAGCTAAGCTAGGCCAAAGGAAGATATGGATTGCCATCCTATTCGGGAAGATTGTGTTAGGCTTTCACAATCAGAATGTGTCCCAAGGCAGTAGGTTACAGCTTCACTGCAATAAGATTAGCTGTATTACATGGGGCTAAGAGACCAAGTTGCTCGGGGAGACACTCATCCAGGATTCCACCATCTTTTTCCTACTGTCCAACACTGTACAGGAAGTCCTCTCGTCACACAGACAGCCAGTAAGATACCACACATGCCCACAACAACTAGCCTGAAGCCAGAGTCTAGCAAAATATCTACAGGACTAATAAAACCAAACCCTTGCACTAAGTAAGATGTATTGAATTCGGGCATGATTTGGGGGCTAGTTATAATTGGTGTGACTACAGGAATGGTGCTTGTTTCCAAAGCTACAGTAGCTAACAGAAATGTATTAGGCCAGCGCATTCACAGTTAGGTGACAAGCACCTATGCTTGTCGTAAGAGGCGACTAACGGGATCCGGTGGTCAGGCTTGCTGACTCGGTTGACCCATGTCATCATATCCCAATTGCAGAGGTCGATGCTCCAGACTCAATTATTTACAGACCACCATCATATAGCTAGAATATTGCTGAGTGCGGTGTTAAACTACAAACAAACAAACATTTAAGGTCATATACTGAAAAGACCCTCATCTTTCAGATTTATATTTTAGTGGTCAGTCTGAGGGACAAAGGTGGCCATTGAGCAGGATCAACTGTCTGGTTGGTAGACACGGAGAGTGTTGTACTGATAAAGTGACTTATAGTTGAGTTGAGTGAATTGAACATATCTGCAGTCACATTGTTGAAGAAGAACAAAATGAAAACACATCTCTTTTAAAACCATCTTGCTTAAAAACATATTACTTAATGTGAATTTGCAAAATAATGCAGCTTTACAGTAAAACACAAACGAATCTCAAAGACGAATCTCAAAAGATATCAGGTCTCATAAGAGTACATAACAAAAACTGTTATACTATAAAGGCAATAGTAGAATGTATCGAAGACTGGTGAAGCATATACACAGTATACTTGCATACAGCAAATGTTCATAACTACAAGGAGGATTGTTTCTTTGTTTGTTTAATGCTGCACTCAGCAATATTCCATCTGTATGAGGGCAGTCTGTAAACAATTGAGTCTGGACCAGACTCTCCAGTGATTGATATCAGGAGCATCTATCTACACAATTGTGATACGATGACATGCACTAACCAAGTCAGAGTCTGACCACCAGATCCTGTGAGTCTCCTGTTACAGCAAGCATGGGTTGCTGAAGACCTATTCTATCCAGGATCTTCACAGGTCACTAAGATGTTTGAATAGATTGGGGTAGAAAGTGGGTCTGATTTCACACACAAGTACAAAATATGAAGCCCACTTTAAGTTATATGATTTGAAGATTAGCAAAAAGTTTGTTAAAGTATGGGAGCATGATACAACAGTAACTTGGTCAGTAAGTCAAGTGCTATGGTAGCTTTGCACAAGAGATCTATGGATTGCAAAACAACATATCAATGGTATGACTAAAAACTGAAACCTAATCAAATGCCAGAATTGATGTGCTGAGAGAGGGATTGCAACAAGACCAGTTCCAATCAGTTTAGTTTCCACTCATAACACACTTTTTACAGCAGTGTCATCACTACTGGAAACACCACAATGACCATTAAAAAACTGACAATAGATCGATAAATGTTTTACATTTATCAAAATAAATTTCCTTTCAGCAAGCCAAACACAACCTCTCTCTATTTTCTCAGTTGTTTTTCCTTTTAATGAACTAGAACCCAACAAAAATGCTAGTATCTTAGGGATTGGGATGGAGCATCGGCCACATAGTGAAATGGAAGCAGCTCCTAATAACAAGAAATTTCTCTTCCTCTCCAAGGAATTCAAGCCAATTCTGAAAACGCTGTACACTTTTTGCAACACTCTAAATAGGTTTCCCTTCCTCAGCCAGGAAGCTAAAGACGTCATGGGTTTCAACCATCATCAAATTTTAAAACTCTCCCTGTTATATTAAAACACGCTTGTGCACAATCTCTAATCCAGCAGTATTCTGTACCCTTCTAAACTTTTAAAGGTATTGATATTTTCTTAAATTTTGTAACCCAGGAAAACAGAACATCGGAAACCCAAACCCCCAGACTTAAACACTAATGAGGCTTTTGCTTAAATTGGGAAAAATCAATATTGACTCGGTTTTGACAGAATCATTTATTCCTGGAGTTGTTAGTTACAAGAAATGTCATGTTCCCACTGAGATGGCCCAGCGATACACAGGTGATGCTGTCTGCCAGTCTGCTAGGTCATGACTGGCTTCATGGTAATTAACACACTTACAGAAGGGGACATCAAACAATGTTCAACTCAAACAGATCTAGACAGATATCCTGGGTTAGGGCTGAAGAAATAAATACTTGGCCCTTTAAGAGCACACATGACAATCCATAGTGTAACCTCATAAATTAAGTTGACAGAATCCTGCATGATTACCAGATTCATAGTAAGGTAACATTTTACACCAGCAAATAATAAGCCAATTACCTGATGGTGAGAGTTAATACCCTATGCAAATTTGACACATAAACCATCCGACTCAATTAGTGAGATTTTCAACATCAATCATATAAATGCCTTTTGCTAAATTCTTCACTAAGTTTGGGACTTAGTATCTGCTGATGTTGGTCTCACCGAAGTGGTAAACGTCTGAGACCTGCATCACTTCGGGCTTTCCTCCCACATTAAGCTGACACGCCATGATATGACTGGAATACTGTTAAATGTGATGTTAAACCCAACTCACTCACTCACTGATGTCTTAGTACACGAAGCCTATGTTTGATTTCAATATGACAGTGGTACTAAGCCTCTTGTACACGAAGCCTATGTTTGATTTCAATATGACAGTGGTACTAAGCCTCTTGTACACGAAGCCTCTGTTTGATTTCAATATGACAGTGGTACAAAGCCTCTTGTACACGAAGCCTATGTTTGATTTCAATATGACAGTGGTACTAAGCCTCTTGTACACGAAGCCTATGTTTGATTTCAATATGACAGTGGTACTAAGCCTCTTGTACACGAAGCCTATGTTTGATTTCAATCTGACAGTGGTACTAAGCCTCTTGTACACGAAGCATGTGTTTGATTTCAATCTGACAGTGGTACTAAGCCTCTTGTACACGAAGCCTATGTTTGATTTTAATATGACAGTGGTACTGAGCCTCTTGTACACGAAGCCTATGTTTGATTTCAATATGACAGTGGTACTGAGCCTCTTGTACACGAAGCCTATGTTTGATTTTAATATGACAGTGGTACTGAGCCTCTTGTACATGAAGCCTATGTTTGATTTTAATATGACAGTGGTACTGAGCCTCTTGTACATGAAGCATGTGTTTGATTTTAATATGACAGTGGTACTGAGCCTCTTGTACACGAAGCATGTGTTTGATTTCAATATGACAGTGGTACTAAGCCTCTTGTACATGAAGCACATTTTTTATTTTAATATGACCGTGGTACTGAGCCTCTTGTACACATAGCATGTGTTTGATTTCAATATGACAGTTGTACTGAGCCTCTTGTGCATGAAACATGTGTTTGATTTCAATATGACAGTGGTACTAAGCCTCTTGTACACGAAGCACGTGTTTGATTTCAATATGACAGTGGTACTGAGCCTCTTGTACACAAAGCCTACGTTTGATTTCAATATGACAGTGGTACTGAGCCTCTTGTACACACAGCCTACGTTTGATTTCAATATGACAGTGGTACTGAGCCTCTTGTACATGAAGCACATGTTCGATTTTAATATGACCGTGGTACTGAGCCTCTTGTACACATAGCATGTGTTTGATTTTAATATGACAGTTGTACTGAGCCTTTTGTACATGAAGCATGTGTTTGATTTCAATATGACAGTGGTACTGAGCCTCTTGTACACATAGCATATGTTTGATTTCAATCTGACAGTGGTACTGAGCCTCTTGTACACATAGCATGTGTTTGATTTCAATATGACAGTAGTACTGCTTAGTACTACTGTCATATTGAAATCAAACATTATACATTAATATGATGATTTTGATTGTGCAGATTGTAATAAAGAACCAGGGTTTGACCAAGCAATATAATACTAGCTCCATACGTTACACCATCCCTGTCCCAACAGTTGCAATATGGGTACCAAGAAGGTACCCAACTACTCGCCAGACATCTTATCCTTGATTCAAAATAACCTGTTGGCCTCAAAGTTTAATGAAATACAACATTCATACAACCTAACCACCTACATGGAAATAAATGGAAACTGAATTGCAATAACTGCAAGAAAAAAACAAGATTACTTCAGTATACAATCACAAATAAAACAACACTTTTCATTTTTCTAAATCCTACACTCAAATTATTCCATCAAGATGACTACTTCAAGGAAAAACAAAGAAATACCTGTGCATACCAATTAGAAACAAATGACATCACCACTTTTCCTTTTTGCAAAATCTCCCAGCGGCAATATAACAGATCTTAACAGTAGCAGCCAATGCACCTTTTAACCTTGCCAACTGCAACACATGAAGAAATGGATGGCACAAGCTCAAGCATCCAGACAAATATATGTTTCAGTCACTCTTACTTAACGCTTCAAGGAGATAATGGGAGGCTCACTGGCACTTGCAATGCTAACTTTCTCATCAAGCAAACCAGCACTTTATAAAGGGCTAAGACACCTTGAACAAATCAAAGTAGTCTGTCTTCTAAGTTGTAATCAATTGATCTAGCTGCAATACCTTAAGGAAAGATAAAACATTCAGAATGCATAGACAGCGCCACTTTCAGACCCTTGGGATACAGATGGAGCTTGTACTGTTGCTGATCTGCAGCAGTGGAATCTTATACAGTTGATACCACTGATAAAGATCAGCAAACGTACAAGTCCCACTGATAAAGATCAGCAAACGTACAAGTCACACTGATGAAGATCAGCAACCGTACAAGTCACACTGATGAAGATCAGCAACCGTACAAGTCACACTGATGAAGATCAGCAACCGTACAAGTCACACTGATGAAGATCAGCAACCGTACAAGTCACACTGATGAAGATCAGCAACCGTACAAGTCACACTGATGAAGATCAGCAACAGTACAAGTCCCACTACTGAAGATCAGCAACAGTACAAGTCCCACTACTGAAGATCAGCAACAGTACAAGTCACACTGATAAAGATCAGCAACAGTACAATTCCCACTACTGAAGATCAGCAACAGTACAAGTCCCACTGCTGATGATCAGCAACAGTACAAGTCCCACTACTGAAGATCAGCAACAGTACAAGTCCCACTACTGAAGATCAGCAACCGTACAAGTTCCACTACTGAAGATCAGCAACAGTACAAGTTCCACTGCTGAAGATCAGCAACAGTACAAGTCCTACTGCTGAAGATCAGCAACAGTACAAGTTCCACTGCTGAAGATCAGCAACAGTACAAGTTCCACTGCTGAAGATCAGCAACAGTACAAGTCCTACTGCTGAAGATCAGCAACAGTACAAGTCACACTGATAAAGATCAGCAACAGTACAAGTCCCACTACTGAAGATCAGCAACAGTACAAGTTCCACTGCTGAAGATCAGCAACAGTACAAGTCCTACTGCTGAAGATCAGCAACAGTACAAGTTCCACTGCTGAAGATCAGCAACAGTACAAGTCACACTGATGAAGATCAGCAACAGTACAAGTTCCACTGCTGATGATCAGCAACAGTACAAGTCCCACTACTGAAGATCAGCAACAGTACAAGTCACACTGATGAAGATCAGCAACTGCACAAGCCCCCCTGATCAGTTGTATGATAACACAGTTTCAACTGCGGGCACGCACACAGAAGCATCAAGATGAACCATTTCAAACTACAACCAATCAAAAGCAGATACAGTTCCAACATCAAAACAAATTAAAGGATAGGAAGTCAATACTTTCATAACTCTCCTGTCAATTTGGGATAAATCTAACAAATAACGTATGACACTTGCTCAGATCCAATTCCATCATTTGAACAGATATTTGAAAGAGACTAATTTGATTTGACAGTTACATTAACTGTGTCTGACTGATAATTCTTCATTAAAGTTATTTTTCATCCTTTGCTAGTGAATGCTTGCTGTTCTTAAAAAAAACGTTCTAAACTGTTCAATGCAATATTCTCCTAAAACTTAAACTATGTCTAAATATTGAGATACCATGACAATTAACTTCAATGCAATCTGTGTACAAAATGTTGAGTCTACAAGCCCACGCTTGGCTCCTCACATTATAGTCTTATTAAAGGGGCGATTAAAAACTGAGTTTACTAGATCGAATAGGATTTTACTGACTCTTTACAATTGGCTAAGGTCACAAATAATGCATGATAATGAAAAGACCCTCATACTCCCATACGGTGAGACTACATTCCTACAACAAACTTGAAAAAAAAAAGGTTTTTGAAATCTTATGAAATCAACTAAAATTCCAACTCAATTTCATCAAAGGTTCCAAAGATCCTCTGATGACATAATGGCAACAATCCTGCCATCTGGGATTCAATTACAATATCAATTTGCATATTCATGAGATATTACCAATCCCTTCTCCCAGACACGGTAGGCCAGAGGTCAATAGGACTGATGATGACCATATTCAATCTAGCAGCAGAATCGGGATGAAATCTCCAACAGGGCTGGTCAGCATTGCTCCATAATCACACCTTTATAACCCAAGCTCTCTCTGTGATGGCGGCAACATGGCATATAATGACTTCAACTACAAGATGAAATGTTAAGCCGACATGGATCACACGGATCGAGTCGGCCTCAACGCAGGTGCACCGTAGGTCAGCCGTTGGCGCCAAGCTCACAGAACCAAACTGGTTGTTTTTTATGTGGTGGAGATTAAGGAAGTTTATGGATGTAATTACAACTTATAGCAATGTATTGAAATGAATAGAAATTTATTGAACTGATAAGAACACATTTCACAGTTTGTACACAAATGTTCTGGAGTTTATGTCTGTGAAAACATTGGTTAATGAGATTTCCTGACTGACGGTGCCGTGTTGGTTAATCACAAGCCCTGAATTAATTCCACGGAGCTGGTGATTAAACAAACAAAGCAGCAATGAACTTTTCTCACAGATACATTCATTTATGTTTAGCCTTCTACATTTTACAACATAGTTTTTTCCACTTTATACAGAATCCGTTACATCTTTACTTTTACGAAATATTAGCCATAGCTCAAGAATTCTTTAGAGATAATATCATAACCTTACACAATAAAACCTTCCAGTCGTAATGGCGACCGACCAAATGTGCCTGGATAACAAATGACTTTCACTGAATTCATTCTTTCAAAAAGCATCTCTTTTTTAGCAATTGAAAATATTACACAAAAATTCACAAAAACCCATTACTTAAACCTTAATTTATTAATCAATAAAATAAGCATTCTAATCCTAAATTTATTTTGATGACTTCTTTAAATGTTAAGAGCTCCAGTTCTCTCAACTGTATATTATAATAAAGCTGAAGGAAACACTCAAGTCAGAAGTTAGTAGCACATTCTTCCCATCAGTAGAATGACAAACTCTCTGGCAAACCAAACAACACTTAGATATGCATCTGAGAGTGTTTCCCTCCAACTAATATTAACATTTATCAAGCATTTATTCCAAGCATGATGATAACTCATAAAAGCGTTTCCATCCCTGGGTGACCAATCTCTGTGTAAGTCTGGTATTCATTACACTCGCTAGCAAACCTGCCACAGGATTACTATAGGGACACAATCAACAGTATATGAGGGCTTCCTCCCCTGGTCCCTTGACTCAGTGTTAGACAGATTGGATGGTTCTTCCACTCCTCAGAGGCTTGAACTTCCCTCCCACTGCCATCACACTAGGCACACACACTTATTTACATGGAAATTACTGGCCTGGGTATTGATACAGAGGTTTAAGTTAACTGAAGTAGCTCTTTGAGCTTATACCATTTGTGTATTTCATGACTCTGGCTCTGGTTAAAACATGGATTTATTTATCCCCTGGGTGATAAAAGTGTTTATAGTCCTGCTGCAATCTGGGCTGAGTAATCGAGCCTTGAATTAATGGTATACACTTGCAACATTCATCATAGGTCTAGCATATGGACAAGACTTCATATTCCGAATCAGTGTTTAATCCTAATTTGATTTTTCATACGCAGCAATAACATAAAATAACTTGTATTACATCTAAGTACAAAGAATCACAAGCAAACCAAATATTTGTAAACCTTGTATATAAGGCATGTTGGTGTGGACAAGGGCATGGACGTGGGTGGAAATGAGGACGTGGGTGGGGATGAGGACGTGGGTGGGAATGAGGACGTGGATGGGGATGAGGACATAGACATGGGTGGGGATGAGGACATGGATGTGGGTGGGGATGTGGATGGGGATGAGGACATGGGTGGAGATGAGGGCATGGACGTGGGTGGGGATGAGGACGTGGGTGGGGATGAAGGTGGGGATGAGGGCATGGATGTGGGTGGGGATGAGGACGTGGGTGGGGATGAGGGCATGGATGTGGGTGGGGATGAGGACGTGGGTGGGGATGAGGGTGGGGATGAGGGCATGGGTGGGGATGAGGGCATGGATGTGGGTGGGGATGAGGACGTGGGTGGGGATGAGGGCATGGATGTGGGTGGGGATGAGGACGTGGGTGGGGATGAGGGTGAGGATGAGGACGTGGGTGGGGATGAGGGCATGGATGTGGGTGGGGATGAGGACGTGGGTGGGGATGAGGGCATGGATGTGGGTGGGGATGAGGACGTGGGTGGGGATGAGGGTGGGGATGAGGGCATGGATGTGGGTGGGGATGAGGACGTGGGTGGGGATGAGGGCATGGATGTGGGCATGAGGGCATGGATGTGGGGGTGGGCATGGGTTAACTTGGATTTGTGATGTGACAATACAATGAGCTACAATAAACTGCAGTAAAATTTCATGGACAAAAAACATCTTATTCCAAGGTACTAAAAAAAAAAACCAAAGCCAACGTAACAAATCCTATATACCGGTACATATCAATGATTGATGTCTTGTTCTAGATCAGTACAACTGTTATAGAATACAGATGAACTGGAAATCTAATTACATATTTATACTATTTCAAATTATTCTCACAGACTAAAAACCAAATCATTCATATATCACTCATAAAGTTTAAGGACAACCCGATTCTTTCATATTATCTAAGTCATGGCATGGCATTTTTTTCAGTAGCATTCATCGTTAATTCAAAATATCAGATGAACACAATTTGCCTGCCTGCCTGCCTGAAATTAGAACATGACCATGACCCGGAATAACCAAACCAAATTAACAGAGATTTCTGCGATGACAACAGATGACAAACAGGGAGAGGACATGTGATTGGAGAGAATTTCCATCGAAACCACATACCTATAGTGTTAGATTGTTCATTCACATTTATCTTAAAGACAGAGATTAATGCCTCAATTTACAGATATGGCCATGACAGGCAGCTGACAGGATTTCCTTGGCTCTGAATACTGTTGCGTGTTGACTTCAAAGACTCATTACATCTACCACCAGAGGCTACGGTCTTCCGCCAGCATCCTGTCTTCCTCACAGTAGCAGCTAGTGATCTCCACATAAACCACTGCCTCTCAGGGAACAGTCTGGAAATCACTGGGGCAATTAACAGGGATATTATTTTTCCACTTCACATACGACTTACAAAAATCGGGAATATTGGGGTAGACATAGTTTGATAAAAGTAAGATGCAACTGATAAAAATCAAACTGTTTCTAATACTATTTCTTGTACAACTGATTATGGATAAGTGACAGTAAGGAGGACTTCTGTTGAAAATCTGAAGATTTTATAAAGTGATGACAGCCAAAATACAGGATTCATGGCAATGGTGTAATACAGGTAGGATATTTACAGGAATTATGCTTCTGCTGGTGTGATGGAACTTAAGGAGCAGATCAGAATACCAACAATGCACCGGTTAATACTATTGGTAGTCTACAAAGGATAGAAATGCATTGCTTCTAAAGCTGGGGGGCGGGGGGGGCACTAGGGTGGCCCAGTCTAGACGTCTAAGGTGCCACAATTCGCTGTGTAGAGTTGCGTCCCTTGGGCACACCGAAACCTATGATTGTGGGTTCGAATCCCACATTCAGCTGACATGCCACGATATAACTGGAATACAGTTAAAAGCGGCGTTAAACCCCCCTCACTCACTCACTCATTCACTCTAAAGTGTGCCCTTAGGAACATAAGTCTGCATAAAAAATACTGTTGTTGTAATTTTACCTCCTTCTGTTTCAGTGAGATTCATAATACCGTTCTTATTCTGTGAATCTTCAAAAATATCTTGTGAATAATTGTGCCCATTGAGGTTCCAAATGTTTATCATTTTCCAGGTTTTTGTCTCGTTTATTTCTGAGCACATTCAACACTGGTTTCATATAATTAACACTGTCATGAGGAATACCACTCAAAATAAGTTAAAAAACACCCGATTCTTTCTTATCACTACAGTTAATCCGTCATGACATGGCAGATAAACTCTTGTAATATGAAAGAATCAGATGTTCCTTAACTTTTTTTTAGCAGTATAAACTGTAAACATATTCTTTGGTGTGCACTTCTTGCACCAGGAACTTATTTAACCATGATTTGATGATTTAAACTGTAAATTCAGCTCTAAAATATAAGGCATGTCTCAAACTATATTAATAGTGTATCGGACACTTTTGTTAAATACCACTCAAGGTTAGCAAAGGATGTTTCTTAAAAATGTTATCACATCATTGTCCTTGTTAAACATTAAACTATTCAGCAGTTTTCTATATGCTATTGTGGATTTCCTTTTTCAAAATCTTGTGTAGTATAGATAACTAAACATCAGATCATGGCCTTAAACATGAATTCTCAGTACATACTCGTAAACTTCAAACATATAATGAAATATGAAAACCTACTGCAATTTCATAAAGATATAATCATAAATTTAATCTTCTGATATTTTTCAAGTTTTTGATCATCATGATGTTAATAATTTCAAGCAATAATAGCAAGTATGGCATATGTGACCCTGTAGAATACAAAGACCATATATTTTCAATTAACATGTGAACAACTGTCTAAATCAATAATAACTACATAAATAGCTACAGAAATGTGTTTAGTCACTGGAGCATGGCGGCAGTACTCAAGGGGTTAACACGGACATGATCACAACATGGCCACAGAGGGAAATCAGAAGTATACACACTTCGGACAGAAATTTTCAGTCTGGGCCAAAAACATTTCAGGTCTACTTGCCCCAAATTGTCTCTTGGCATACTTATCAGAAGATTGTAGTATTAATATATGGGCTATTATTAGCTGAGCAAAAGAATGGACAATGACCAATGCTTTCAACAGAGATTTCTTATATGACTGTGGAAGGGATAAATATGTCACTTTTATATACACACCTTTCATCTAGCACAGAACACACAATATATGTAGCAAAAGCTGCAACTAAAATAATACAGCATTGGCATACATTATTCCTCAGAATAAAATAGTTTCAGATAAAAAAAAAATCCGATCATTGCATCAAAATTCTAAAGTTATATCATTGGGTAAGTTTTTACTGAATCATCAAGAGATTCCAAGAAAAACGTGTGTACATCTGATTGCTGTTTCCGGCTTAGTTTACGAGAAAATATACAAAGTAATCTTAATCCCTGCATATAAAACAATGCTTAGCAGAACAAAAAATACAATTTAAAATACAATGTCTGGAGAGATTTTTTTATCTCAAATTTCAATTTGTTCTGACCAAGTTTCTTATTACCCGTTCATTTATCTGAACTCACTGAAGGTGTCATATTTTTCTGTGCATAAAACTAAATAAATGTGTTTTCCAAAATACTGTGCACTATACCCAAGAAAATATGGTCACTATCAGTCTACTACAGCTGTCTACTACAGCAGGACCAGGAACACTAATTCAACATCATCATCTGCATCTGTCATTTGCCCTCACTACATTGTGGTAATAGGTTCATCAGCTTCAAGGTCAAGGCCATCCCAGAATGCACTATTTTCATGATTGCAGGGACTCCCAGGTTTGTTTGTTTGTTTGTTGTTTAATGCCGCAATCGGCAATATTCCAGCTATATGATGGCGGTCTGTAAATAATCAAGTCTGGACCAGACAATCCATTGGTTGACATCATGAGCATCAATCTACGCAATTGGGATACCATGACATGGATCAACCAAGTCAGCAAGCCTGACCACTCGGTCCTGTTACTCGCCTCTTATGAAAAGCATAGTCGCCTCTTATGGCAATCATGGGTTGCTGAAGACCTATTCTCTACCTCGATCTTCACGGGTGAGATCTGACTGAGGAGTGTCAGAAGTTGAATCCTGATAGAAGCACCTTCTATCCATATTTAATTCACTTCCAGCAGGTTCTAATAGCTAGGCCTCTTCTGAATCCTCTTGGTAAAACATTCATTTCTTTACAGGGTAAACAAACACATAGGTGATGCGCTGCAATTCTGTTAGCCATAAAGAAGAAGGAGAGAGGTGGTAATTCTGTGAGGCAGTCAATAGCTGACTCTGATGGCATGCCAGAACATTAACATTTCAACAGGCATTGCATCAGATGTGTTACCTACCTACTTCAATGTTATTTTGGTGGTGACGGTGTCCCCTTTGTTTTTGCTCTTCTTGTTCTTATCTGTTTTATATGCAAAGATCAGAGTGAGTGTGTGAATGATTTGGGTGTAATGTATCTTTGAACAGTATTCAGATACATCACAATGTCACCTCAGTGTTTGAAGAAGCCGAAAAATTTGAGAATTTAACCATTCTTGTAAAACCCATGAGCATGAGTAAGATACTGATGGACCAAGGAGCAAAATGTAGGCAGATCTTGAATTTGAAGTCATAACTTACAGATCCTGACACAGCTAAGGGAAGGAACTCTGCACAGTCTGTTGTTTGACTTCCTCTGCTAATTGGTGTTTAGGAGCCTTTACTGTTTAAAATTAAATATATATGTATTCGAGATCTATATCTGTTTTCCATTCCTCAGTGTTGCAGCGAATTTATTTCAATATGAAGTCACAAACAAGGATTAAATATCTGTTCAACCCATGCAACAAAGAGCTATATCCCATAAAAGATGTCTGTATTGATAATTATTATCATCCAGCAAAGTCTGAGGCATTGTAAACTTCACACTCCACAGTTCACCATGTTCCAACAACCAATGAAGCTGAATGTCAGTTGCACAAAAACACTTCATCAAAAAGTCTTGGCCAGATTACCAACTAAACAAAAAGCCATTTTCTCTATGTCGAAATATCACCTTGTTGTTGACTAAAATGTCTGTGCGTGTTCAAACATAGCTTAAAATAGACTCTTTCCAAAACAAATAAAGTAAGCACCAGCACATCTGTACATTCACAGCAAGACAATCAGTTGTTAGGAAGACAATACCACAACACAATAATTCCAGCACCACCCAAAGAGTGGAAATGCATTCATCAAATATTTGGCGCAGAAATTGATCTTCGAAAATGTACAAGGAACACAAGAGTGGAGACAAACATGCTTACATGCACTGACAAAGTTGTCCCTTGGCAAAATCACCAGTGCAGTTTATGTATCAATGCTACACATCAATAGGCACATTTTTCCCATGGTGCAATACACAGGGACACTATGGAGACGGGAGTTGTTGCACACACAAATTGAAATAAGAACACCCAAGAGTACAACTGGAGTGTCTATTATTCTCCTATCTCCTATGGCCTGACTGACCATATAAATATTATCAACATCAATTATTTGTTTTCCTAATTTTTGCTAATGCAAACCCATTCATCTCCAGACGACACTCTCCAAGGACTTGTCCACCTAAGCTATCAGTTTCATTCCAGGATCAACATTTATGTGTTTGTTGTTCAACACTGCACTCAGCAATATTCATGCAATATGACAGCATATATACTCAAATCTGGACCAGACAATCCAGTGATTGATATTAAGAACAATGATCTAAGCAATGAAGGTATGATGACATGCCTTCAACCAAGTCACAGAGCCTGACCACCCGATCTGTAAGTCGCCTTTTACAACCAACATAGATAGGTGGAGACAATTCTGTCCCGAAACCCCGCTGGAAAAACAAGCAGGGTTCTAGTTGGTTGGTTGGTTTGTTGTTTAATGCTGCACTCAGAAATATTCCAGCTATTTGACAGTGGTCTTAAATAATCGAGTCTAGGCCAGACAATTCAGTGATTAATATCATGAGCATCGATCCACGCAATTGGTATCGATGACATGCATCAACTAAGTCAGCAAGCCTGACCACCCAATCTCATTAGTTGCCTCTTACGACAAGCATAGTCAACTTTAAGGGCAAACATGGGTTGCTGAAGACCTATTTAACCCAGATCTTCACGGGTCTGGTTCACTCTAGGAATATTCTGACATGGCCCTTCATGTGAAAATTTCTAATATTCCAGAGGTACACCCAAACTTGCCTATACAGCACAATGTAAAAATCCCAAATTGTTTTTGAAAATGTGGGCCTTTTTTCAAACTTAGGGTCTAAAAGCACAAGACCCCACCCTAGAATTATCCCAGAACAAGTAAGTTCTTTAAAGAACTAGGCTCAAGCCAATAGGTAGTATCAGCTTGTTTCGTTCAAGTCACTCAAATACCACTTTGTTTGTATGTCTACCCAACAGTATGGATCTAGTAGTGTCAACACAACCAACAGATCATAAGACAATAATAAACAGTGGTATTTCCTGATGGTCACACATCCAGGTATTATTCATTTTCAGCAATGGTGAGTATCTGATCTCAGTTAACAAGATGGAGTATCCATGGTAACATCTTGGTAGAAACTGAGGGGCCTTGGCTTACCCAGTAAATATGTAAATATCAATTAGTAAACATACCAGGATTTTCTGAAGACACAACTTTGGTCTATCTGAGCCAGTCTGAGATTAAAACCCATGACAAACATATCTGGCAAACAACAACAACTAATATCTGCCTGACCGATAAGGTGCGCACCATTATCCTTTTCTCTGTGGTACTCAAAGTGACAACAAAACAAACAGCACAAAAAACTATACCAAACGCCTGATAACTTTACAGCAGTTCTCCAACACTGCTGCAGTCCTTTGGGGAAAAATACTACTTTCCTACCCCATTTTAGAATTAAATGTAGTGTGCAAATGCATAGTGAAATGACCAATGGGCCACCATATAGTGCCCCCATACATTAATTGGACAAAAACTGTCTTCTAAACGATGAACACCACTTGCCATCATTCATTCATCAGACAAAGCTACAAGACCGTTGCCTCCACCGCCAACATAAGAAATGGTGAATGGTAGAACTTAATGGCCTTCACAGTCGGCTGAATATCAACCATGTCAATATGCCATTACTTATTCATTGGAGAAGAGTTATTCCTACCTTGGAGAGACATGAGTCAAGAGCACTGTCTTCTGCTACCAATGACGTATCGGGTAACAGGACAACGGGGGGGGGGGGGGGTAACTGGGAGGGACTGGGTGCACTGTGTAGTCATACAAACCTAGTCTTGATTGGAATACCACAACACCAGATGAGGATCCATTACATGAGAAGCAACCATTGATACTCTTAATTAAATACACCAAAGACCAGGATTTGATTGCTGAGATGGGTACAATGTCGGAAGCCCATTTCTGGTGTTCCCGCCGTGATATTGCTGGAATATTGCTAAAAGCGGCGCAAAACCATATTCACTCACTCACTCTTAATTAAATCTAAGAGAGATTTTTTTGATTATCTTATCATGATGATGATGCTATATTGATGGTAGATGGCATACGCTGTCACTTGGGAGTGAAGTGACAAGTCTTTGAATGGCATTTAGAAGTGATACACATAAGAGAAGTTATCGATGTCAACGTCTTTATGATGAAGAAGACACTGTTTCGGAGTAAATGCTTACTCCTTCATCAGGAGACATTTCTGTGTTCCAGTCACAACTAGACGGAATCTCACCAGATGTCACGATGATACAAATGTGGGAATAGAGTATATGTGTAAAAAGAGTACAGTATATGTGGGAATACAGTATATGTGGGAATAGAGTATATGTGGGAATAAAGTACTTGTGGCAAAAGAGTTGCTCAATAAAACACATCTCTCTAGGTAACTGATAAGAATGCCCACAGCGGACATGATGTATCATAAAAGTGTTCTGTTAATATTAGGGGGAGAAATCATTATTTGCATTTGTGTTCATGCACCGACATCATCAATTACCAATCCAATGGATACGACAGCATTTTTTTTCTACTTTGGGTAAAAAATAAATTATCATTCTCAAACCAATGGAGCACACTGCCATCAATTGTAATCCCAAAGCAAAGGCATTAATTAATGTTTATGTGAATAATAACTATATGACGTGACAGAATGTGGACCAGAGTTGACCGAATTATCACATTTTTCTCTTATAAATGGATTCTTCTTCTCAACACAATCTCCACCTGATCAAATTACAAGCTGGCTTCAGGCAGTGATATAACATCATGAATATAGCAGTCACATAACTGCCACAGCACTGCCACAAATCCTTAGCCCCGTGTCTCAATACCCTATTTATGGGGAAGATGAGGAAGGATAAAGACAGTGCTGAAGGCTGCATTAAGGTGATTATGACAAGCCTGCTACAGTCTGTGTCAGTATCACTGCCCCTTCATACCACCTGTTCCACACAATACACAACAATGGATTATATTGAACATGATATGTGGATCAAAGGCAGGTATCATTTCCAGATGATTAGCACAAATTGTCAACAGTCTGTGCACTGGTGATCAAAATAATAACATGCTCAGATTACAGTTGTGTATAAAAAACAACAGCCAGACCACCAGTCACCAAAATCTTCAGCAGGGATGGTCAATTTTCTAAAAAAAATAATATTATTTTACTTTAAACATATTTTTATTTTGACTGAAAGTTAGGATCGGTAAACAAGACACTTATTTTAATACCTCTTTCTGCTTTCCTGAACACCAGGTGGCTAGTTATATACTCTAGGCAGTTAAGCATCAATGTCCCAACTATGTGATTGAATATGGTTTTATGCCATCTTTTAGCAATATTCCATCAATATCACAGTCAGGGACAACAGAATCAGGCTTCAGACATTGTATCCAAATGGGATTTGAACCCAGGGCTGCAGCATGACAAGAGAAAGCTTCAACCATGAGGCTACACGCTGATCATCAGGATCCTGCTTTAAGGAGACTGATGGCTCCTCCTCAGACACGTCAGATACTCCAAATGTTTTTATGCGGCCACGATGCTCAATCAAATTAAAATTTTCATCCGCCTTTAATTTTTTAAATCAATATTGAACCACTGACATCTTAAGATTTAATGTACTTATGGGAATTGATGGAACTAGTAGCAATGACAAATCATATTATTCCCCAGATGGGCATGCCAAGTTGGATCCAATGCATCATTTCTTGGGAGTTATCTGTGTAAAGAAAACAGAGTAATCTTGATCCTCAGACATAGCTGATATTTTAGATGAGTATAGCAAACACTGATATCAAATGTCAACAATTATGAGTGAGTTAGTGAGTGAAAAGGGTTTAACACCGCTTTGAACAGATTTGAGTTATCACGACGAATCAGCTTGATGTGGGAGGAAAGCCTGAAGTGATACAGGTCTTAGACATTTACCACCCTTGAGCATGGGTACTGAAAATTATCAGATAAGATAATCATCATATCTTACGTCATGCATGATAATTTTAAAATCCTGAAAATCAGAATGACTGACATACAGCCTGTCAGTCTTGAATATACACATTTAACTCAAATGTTAATAATATTTCTGGATGCACAGGTGGCCCAGTCGTCTAAGGCGCCGCAATTCGCTGTGCACAGTTGCGTCCCTGTGCACGCCAGAGACCTATGATTTTGGGTTCAAATCCCAGTTCGCCCTGATTATGTTTCTAGGTTTGTCAGCACCATACCCGTGCTTGTGGGTCACCGAAGTGGTAAACGTCTGAGACCTGCATCCTTTCCTCCCAGGTTAAGCTGACACGCCGTGATATAACTGGAATACTGTTAAAAGCCAAACTTACTCACTCACTAATAATATTTCTAGGCCACCACAATGTATCATATCTGAGTAAAAAAGGCCATCTTCTACACCAAAAGCAACTGAACACATCGACAGCACATTACAAGCCCTGTCATCATGTTCTGAATCCAATAAATCCTGATGCTAAAATTATCTTTCAACATGATATACTACTGCCAAGTGAGTTGTGATACCATGTGCGTCAGTTAAGATAGATCACATGATACATGGATTCCAAGGTGTGACAAATCACACTACACACAGGTAGTGACAGAGTGACAATCTCATAAACCAACCCTGCACTTTAAAAGTGTTTGCCATGAGGCTTTACTACCTGGGGTCCTGTAGCAAGAGAATCCTACATCAGTTTTATGGTGAATACACACTTTGTACCAGAATTTCCACAAGATGAATGTGTAAAAAAATATGGGTATCACAGGTGTGATTTTTTCCAAAAAAACCTAAAGGAACCCACCTTTGGTGTAAATTAGATAATACATTCATTTACTCTTAGGATCATCCTCATTCACAATGGCAGTTTTCTTTACACTTTCTAACTTCATTCTGCTTCAAATTAGCAGACCTGGGTTAGCATTTCTTATATTTGTATTGAGTTTTGTTTCATAAAGGGGACCATATGCTTGAGCAAATTGGCAGCCCAAGCAAGTTATGTTCAAACATTGGAATTTCTGCTGAGATTGGCAAAACCACAAGGAACTTTGGTCAAGACATTTAACTTAAGCTTCAGGTATATCGGTGATGTGATATTGTTCAATACTGGTCAAATAGACATTTCCCTTTCACTGGCTTACCTACCTGAGATAGAAATAATGGGACCAGTCAAACAATCTGTTCTGTTTCATATTTCATATCTAAGCATAAAGATTATGTATTTATGACAGATTAAAGAAAGTATGACAAGAGGAATGCCTTCAACTTCCCCAAAGTCAACTTTCCCTTTATGTCAAGCCATATTCCAGCAGCGCCAGTGTTTGGTGTCAACATTTCACAGCTTTTGAGGTAAAAATCGAGCATGCTCTTTCTGCGAAGATTTCAAAAGGGTCAAGTGACTCTGGCTCAGAAGATGTTTGATCAGAGTTAAAACATTCAAGGCCTTAGTATGGCGGACGCTTGGAGACCATTTCCAAATTTGATGCATCAGTGACAAAACGGATGTTCCATGCTGACTTATACCATGTGTTCCCTTCTTCTTTTCGTCAGGTGAACAACGAACTTGCCTTTGCATGTGTTTGTGACGGGTGCCACCAGTGCGGCAGGATACGTTCACCTCTTCATGAACGCTGGTGTGATCACTATTTGAGAGTGATTCAATGCTTTGATTTAGTCAGACTCGTACAATGGAAATTTCTTATGATTATGTAAATGGTCTTGTTGCTTTCATTTCCTTGCCAAATTTTACAATATGTTTATTCATGTAGCATTTCTCAGTCGCCCTAATTACATGGAGACATTGTCTCCATTTCACACTAAGCTGTTACATCAAGGTCAAGAGTGAGTGAGTTGGGTTTAACGCTGTTCTAAACAGTATTTCAGTTATATCACATCGTGTCTGCTTGATGTTGGAAGGAAGCCCAAAATGCTGAAAATCTCACTTTAGTGACACCCACAAGCATGGGTATGGTGTGGACAAACCTAAAAATATAATTATGGCAAACCGGGATTCGAACCACAATCCTTGGTTCCTGGTGTGCCCAAGGGACACCACTCTGCACAGCGAATTGCAGCGCCTTAGACAACTGCGCCACTGGTGCCCCTGACAACGCTATGAAACAACTGTTGAGAAAAGTCCTCCTTATGTATTGTAGCCCCCACTCAGGTATCACAATGCAGACATTTATCAATAAACGACATATAAGTGCAATATGCTTATGTCTATCAACTCAGTGTTCTATCAACACCCCAGAATAACCATCAAAGAAATCAACCATCATACCTTTTCACTTCGACAACCAATTTCTACTGTTTCATGCTTGAACATTTTCACGCAGCTAGCAAGTCATAAATTTCAATTTCGCGGAACATCTTTACAAGCTTGAGTGCTCCATGACATGACAATGTGGTCTTCAGTTACACAACGCTGATTAAGAACACTAAATGAAGAACATCAATAACACAATCAATACTCAAAGTCTCCAAAATCAAGGCATTTACCACTGACAGAGTACAACAGTTTCCACTTGCAACGGTCAATCTGCAAGAACAGTGTGACTACTAGATTGAAACAGATTGCTCATCAAGTGACAAGTTTATAGATTTCATTTCCTCATATTATTGTATTGTTTGTTACAAAGCATATTCTTGCACTCCCATAAATCTAGGGAAGTACCATCAGTAATTTAAGACACAACAATCAATAAATGTTATTTCGTTCTAGTATATAAATTTTCAAATGTGCTAAAAAGATCTGAGAGAATTGGTCATGCAAAATATTGGACTGCATTTTAGGGTAATATGTTCACAAAGGGCTTGGTCAATAAACATAACCCAATCTAAAGTGTTTCAATGAGGTTTATTTGTAACTTTCATTAAGTTTGGCTGTAACAGCTCAATATCCTTTCAAAAGTGGGATTATACTAGAGTTGGTGCACTATTGTTTACCAACACATCAGAGCAAAGAGAAACAAGATAGAGCTCTCTGAATTCATGTGACCAAGTTCTGCTGAGCCCCATTAGGTAACCATGGTAACAAACACATACTTTCTCATGCAAATTGTGTGAGTGGTGGGTGCTACCGGTGTATCAGGTGATGCTTACCCATTTTGCAAACACCCGGTGTCATCACTGATTTTCAGTGATCCATTCATATAATTTTCACCTCCATCTTGCCTGGCATGCCCAATGGAATGGGTATTGGTTATTTTCTGACCATGACGTTATATATTCTTAGATTGTAATCTCAGTTCCAGGCAAATTGGGAAAAGCATTATTTCGGGGCCCCCAAATTAATAATCTTTGCAAGGTTTTATATTCTTGCATTCATAGTTATATCATTGCATTCAATACAAGTATGTGAAACTCAGTCACACTTAAAGTTCATGATAACCTGAATAAAGAATCTTTTATTCCGATTTGGAATTTTGATCAACATTTGCTGCAGACATGGTGCTGAATATTGGGCTCTTCGAAAGCCTTGAAACACCTGTGATGACATTAAAGTGAGTGAGTGAATTGGGTTTTATGCCGCTTTTAGCAATATTACAGCAATATCACGTCAGGGGACACCAGAAATGGGCTTCACGCATTGTACCCATGTCGGGAATTGAACCCGGGTCTTCGGCGTGACGAGCGAACGCTTTAACCACTAGGCTACCCGACCGCCCCCGATGAAATTAAAGAGTTGTACCTGCATGCATGCACTCAAACTAATATCACTGAGATAACTTAATAATGCATGCATGCGCCCCAACTAATATCACTGAGATATCTGAATGGTGCATGCATGCACCCCAACTAATATCACTGAGATATCTAAATAGTGCATGCATGCACCCCAACTAATATCTGAGTTATCTGAATAGTGCATGCATGAACCCCAACTAATATCAATGAGATATCTGAATAATACATGCATGCACCCCAGCTAATATCACTGGGGTAACTGAATAGTGCATGCATTCAAGAAATGTCATAAAAAAACCATCTGATGAAAGGCAGCTGTTAGCAACATATGAATGTAAGATAAAACAGAGGCCATATAACTCGCACTGTTTCCATGTAACATAACACAGAGGCCCAACTACCTTAATGATATTCCAAACAACATTGCTTCCATGCTCTTTTGCATTCGGCCAACATAATTTCTTCAAGTGTGACTCCGGGAAGGCCACCAAAGTCTGGTTCATGACGACCGATGACTTTGTGGCATTTGCAGACAGACGCATATGAAATATTAATGCCCAGAACCTGCATGCATGCACACATGGCCTTGCGTCGTTGGGGGTTAGAACTGACAGCCTCCTACAAATGATGGTCAACCAATAGCAATCTATTGATTCTCTCGCTAGGATTCAGAGAACAAAGGCTTCGTTTCCTTATGACAAACATGTAAAAATGTGTGGAATGCAGGTTATTAGGCTTGCGTTTTTTGTACGCATCAGCTAATCACTGAAAGTGATGAGACTTTGACATTACAGAGGCAGTTACTGACTTCGATGAGTAAGTAAGAGTAGTTATATCAGCAAAATATCCGATCAGGTCCTAACTAGACAATAAAACAACCTGTTATATGAGACTATTTCAGATAACAATAAAAACAACCATGGAGGCATAAAAATACTTGTAAACTATTTCACTATAACCATGGTGGCGAAGCAGAAGAGGACGCCATTGGTCAAACCCATCTAGTCCCCCAACCCACCTAATATGGCATGTCCTGTTGTGTTTGCAGGCAAGAAATATTCTACAGTTTTCAAGATCTGCTCAGGAAACGAGCACTACTGCCATTTTCAGTCTAAGTCAGTCATTGCTATGGAAACTTGGAAAATATTTTTTTCAAAAATCCTGAACTATCCAATGGCACCAGTTCGCCACTAGACCTATCTATGTGCCAAGTTTGGTTAAGATATATCTCATGGTTTTTTAGTTCTGTTCCAGAAACAAAACATGATGGACGGAAGGACGGACAGAGAGCATCCATTCCTATATCCCACTTCCACTTCGTGGTGAGGGATAATAACAAGACTTTGGGAAAAAACAACTAGTCCGTCTAGTTTGTTACTAGTTACGGACTAATGGACTAGTGACTTTATCTATTCCAGCAAAGTATTACATTGGTCTACAATATAAAATTTCACAAAATGATAGAAAAGTAATGCTAAGTAATGTCTAAACATTCACAGCCACCCAAATGATCAAAGACCACTCCCACTTTCTACAATGCTAAATTCTGACAAACCTGAAGAAGCTCATTCAAACTCAAAACAACACAGCTGGATCCCATTTTTGCTGAAACAGGTATTTCCAAGTCAAAAAATCACATACACCGACCAAAAGAACTCATTCTAAATCAAATTTCCATTTCACTCCCCTGGGGTCTGAAAGCATCCGTGAAATATCTAAAATTCAACAGATTGTTCCAAATTGGATTCTCCATCATATTAGCCTATAACGTAACCCATACAACCCCGGCCTTGTGAAGATCCTGGGGGAGATGTCGAATTGTCTTCATGGCACAGTGTCAGACAAGTTGTTTGATGTATTAGTCATCTATAGCCTAGGCTCTGTCATTTAATGCCAGTCTAGGGAATACATGCGACATGGCAAATACCACCTCTGTCTTCAGCCTAGACAGAATAATTCAGATCTGTGGAATGCAAAAAAAACTGTTCCTCAATTCTTTATCGATTAAGGGCTCTGGCATGGAATGTGCCAAAAAATGTTATTGCATCAAGTACTCAGTACTTTTACTAAAGCCTTTTTTCACATTATTTTCAAATCTTATTTCATGTGATCTTCAGATTTTCTTACACTGATCATGTTGTTTGTAAAAGGTTTAAGAGCCCATGTTACCTTTGTTATAATGGTTTGGTTTGGTTTGGTTTGTTGTTTAACGCCACACTCAGCAATATTCCAGCTATATGATGGCTGTCTGTAAATAATCGAGTCTGCACCAGACAATCCAGTGATTAATATCATGAGCATCGATCCACATAATTGGGATCAATAACATGTATAGACCAAGTCAGCAAGTCTGACCACCCGATCCCGTTATTCGCCTGTTACAACAAGCATGGGTTGCTGAAGACCTATTCTATCCCGGGATCTTCACGTGTCTTTGTTATAATGGTAACAAATTGGAATATATGCCGTTTTATCAAGTGAATTACAAGGAATAGACACAACAGCACATGATACATACATGTGGTACATACAAATGAAATTTGCATCAATCATTCAAGAAAAGAAAAGAATTATGATGATAACACTGTGCGAATATCACAATTTAAAAAGGGTATAACCAAAAAATCAATTAATCTTAAAAAATCTTTTCTCTCATGACATACCAACAGAGCCATGTGTCTCGATGTAACTGCATTATTTATTTCCACAGAATACCATATTGGCAAATATTCATGACGAGTAAACACAGACCTTTAAGCAAACTGCTGCACACTGTTTCGTCATGCAAATTGGTTTGCTTCAATATTCATACATCTCAATTGATGTCCGTGAGGTAACAGCAACTCAAAGTCCTTGTTGGGGAAAAAAAAATTATCTTGGTTGTTTTCGGTCACAGCAAAGCATTTACTAGCTTTTCGGAACACCAAAAACAATGTTTCCAGGGATTAAAATGAACCAAGAACGTCTACTATCTCAAACAGTAATAAAACAGAGCAATACCTGCCAAAATGTTTAAATTGTACTAGCCCTTAGGATACCAGTAATAAATCCGGTTCAGGCTTGAGGGCTAGTGCTAAGTTCCATCCCTAAGTTTCCAGACGGTGGCCATGGTTGTGGTGACCGTTAATTACAACTCATTGAGTTGGGTTTGACACTGCTTTGAACAGTGTTCCAGTTATATCACGGCATGCCAGCTTGATATGGGAGGAAGGTTTGACACTGCTTTGAACAGTGTTCCAGTTATATCACGGCATGCCAGCTTGATATGGGAGGAAGGTTTGACACTGCTTTGAACAGTATTCCAGTTATATCACGGCATGCCAGCTTGATATGGGAGGAAGGTTTGACACTGCTTTGAACAGTATTCCAGTTATATCACGGCATGTCAGCTTGATATGGGAGGAAGGTTTGACACTTGCTTTGAACAGTATTCAAGTTATATCACGGCATGCCAGCTTGATATGGGAGGAAGGTTTGACACTGCTTTGAACAGTATTCCAGTTATATCACGGCATGCCAGCATGATATGGGAGGAAGGTTTGACACTGCTTTGAACAGTATTCCAGTTATATCACGGCATGCCAGCTTGATATGGGAGGAAGGTTTGACACTGCTTTGAACAGTATTCCAGTTATATCACGGCATGTCAGCTTGATATGGGAGGAAGGTTTGACACTTGCTTTGAACAGTATTCCAGTTATATCACGGCATGCCAGCTTGATATGGGAGGAAGGTTTGACACTGCTTTGAACAGTATTCCAGTTATATCACGGCATGCCAGCATGATATGGGAGGAAGGTTTGACACTGCTTTGAACAGTATTCCAGTTATATCACGGCATGCCAGCATGATATGGGAGGAAGGTTTGACACTGCTTTGCACAGTATTCCAGTTATATCACGGCATGCCAGCTTGATATGGGAGGAAGGTTTGACACTGCTTTGAACAGTGTTCCAGTTATATCACGGCATGCCAGCTTGATATGGGAGGAAGGTTTGACACTGCTTTGAACAGTATTCCAGTTATATCACGGCATGCCAGCTTGATATGGGAGGAAGGTTTGACACTGCTTTGAACAGTATTCCAGTTATATCACGGCATGTCAGCTTGATATGGGAGGAAGGTTTGACACTTGCTTTGAACAGTATTCAAGTTATATCACGGCATGCCAGCTTGATATGGGAGGAAGGTTTGACACTGCTTTGAACAGTATTCCAGTTATATCACGGCATGCCAGCATGATATGGGAGGAAGGTTTGACACTGCTTTGAACAGTATTCCAGTTATATCACGGCATGCCAGCATGATATGGGAGGAAGGTTTGACACTGCTTTGAACAGTGTTCCAGTTATATCACGGCATGCCAGCTTGATATGGGAGGAAGGTTTGACACTGCTTTGAACAGTATTCCAGTTATATCACGGCATGTCAGCTTGATATGGGAGGAAGGTTTGACACTTGCTTTGAACAGTATTCCAGTTATATCACGGCATGCCAGCTTGATATGGGAGGAAGGTTTGACACTGCTTTGAACAGTATTCCAGTTATATCACGGCATGCCAGCATGATATGGGAGGAAGGTTTGACACTGCTTTGAACAGTATTCCAGTTATATCACGGCATGCCAGCATGATATGGGAGGAAGGTTTGACACTGCTTTGCACAGTATTCCAGTTATATCACGGCATGCCAGCTTGATATGGGAGGAAGGTTTGACACTGCTTTGAACAGCATTCCAGTTATATCACGGCATGTCAGCTTGATATGGGAGGAAGGTTTGACACTTGCTTTGAACAGTATTCCAGTTATATCACGGCATGCCAGCATGATATGGGAAGAAGGTTTGACACTGCTTTGCACAGTATTCCAGTTATATCACGGCATGTCAGATTGATATGGGAGGAAGGTTTGACACTGCTTTGAACAGTGTTCCAGTTATATCACGGCATGTCAGCTTGATATGGGAGGAAGGTTTGACACTGCTTTGAACAGTATTCCAGTTATATCATGGCATGCCAGCATGATATGGGAGGAAAGCCTGCCTCTACATCTAGTTAAACATTACCAGTGTGAGCATTCTTGCTGATGTTACAATTCTAATGCAACTGTTTTTTCAGCTGTCACAAAAAGTCTGACCCAGTACAAGATGTCAGATACAAAGTGCATGCATGGCTGTACCATGAGGATATCATCTTCTCTTGTCTTACAGACCAGTAGGAAATGTGTCTACAAAATAAAATCAATAATTGACATATGTCATAAATTCAAGCCATTTCAGACATATTTGAATGAACACAGAAATCAGTTAAGTTATCAGTGATAAATAGTGATAAAGTCCTGGTGAAAATACAAGTCATCTATCTTCCCACATCCCTATGATTATGATAATGCCAAAACACTCATATTTGTCATTCAATCATAGGTGAGCTGAAATGGGGTTTAACGTCGTGTCCAAGATTATTGCACTTATATAGCGACGTGCATGTGTGTGTTGCTGCTTGTGCAAGTCCGGACTGATGCCGATTTATAGTGCTAGCTCACTGAGATACCATGCCGCAGTTTAACATGAATACCCCACTCAGACACAGTATACTGACTCCGAGCCAACCAGTCCTTGTTTTATCCCTTAATGCCAAGCGCCAGACAGGGTAACATTAAGTACCATCTTTTAACGTCTTTTGGTATGACGCGGTCAGGGACCTTCCGCTTTCCAGGCGGACGCTCTACCACTAAACCACAGTGGCGGTCTCATTCAATCATAAGCCCAAAAGGATTCTGGGTAAGAATACAGACTCTGGCCCCTACACTTGTCATAGGAAACGACTAAAAGAAACATTTGGTCAGACTCTGCAACTTTGTTGAAAGCGTGTCATAGTATCACAATTGGGTGGATTAATGTTAATGATGTAAATCACTGGATTGTCAGGTCCACAGACCACTGTCATATAGCTGGAATATTGCTGAAGGCAGCATAAAACAACACACACACAAACAGAACATTCCCTCACATGACCATTCTCAAATACTTGCTCATCTTCTGAGCTGTTTGGCAAGTGGATGTTGCACTGGAGTAACATAATGCATTAAAGATTTACATGACATCCAAACTAATCAAAGAAAAATAAATGCTTAAGATAATTATTACAAAAAAGGAACATACACCTGTTTACTGCTGATATGTATGCAAAGTGACTTTAGAAACATTAAAGGATTTTTAATTCTGCTCCAGAAAGGAATTTCATCCTCACATTGTCCAAATCAAACTCATATCACAGAAACACAAACAATAAATTACATGTTAGCAGCAGGCACCAGTTCTGCCATAAACAGTAAGTGAGTGAGTGAGTGAGTATGGTTTTACGCCGCTTTTAGCAATATTCCAGCAATATCACGGCGGGGGACACCAGAAATGGGCTTCACACATTGTACCCATGTCGGGAATCGAACCCGGAACTTCGGCGTGATGAGCGAACGCTTTAACCGCTAGGCTACCCGACCACCCCCCTGCCATAAACAGATGGATAGATGTATGGGGGAGGGAGGGAGGGAGAGAGGGAGGGACAGATGAATGGAGCTGTTTTGTATTCAGTGCAGACTCTCTACTTCATTGTAGAGGGGCATCATAAAAATATATTCTGTCAAAGACTTGTTTCTGTCATCCAAGTAGAAAACAATCCATGTTTATTTCCTAGAGTGCCAGGCATTTACTGCAACACTCTCCCCAAGTTAATCTGTTTTGCAATCATACAAGCAACACAAAATTCTCATTTGATAAAATTCATTCCTTGGATATAGCCATTCACCTTTCAACAAACATTCAAGCAAACAGAAGCAGCAAACACCATTCCAGAAACAAATGTTTGATTTTGTATAAATCTGTTTCAACCATCTTCACACAAAGTGATTCCAGTTGCAAGATGGCCATGTTTCTAGGTGTCTGTAAAGAATGGACAAAATATTCCAATCAATGTATGGGCTAAAGTTATGAATCAACTGAAATCCTCAAGTGCTTGCGTCCGCACGAGGAAGTTTCCATATTGACATTAACTGTCTCCTTGTCGGAAACAAACAGGCGGAGGAGGCGCAAGCTTCTAGAATCAAACTGTTTGGTTCCCGGAACACCTCACCAAACAAGCAGCAGGCTCTAGGACCTGCTGGGCAACATCTTGAGATACATCCTTTAACATGGAGAATGACCAGATATCTGCTGCCAAACACTTTCAAACATAGAGTTGTAGCAAGCTGTCCATTGTACACAGGATGGCAATATCAGGAAACATGATCTGTCTGGGCAAACATATCACATGTATGTCATGCACCATGCATTTGCTTGAAAATATACAACTCAAAAGAAGCTAAAGAACATCCAGTGTTTTCATGTGACTAAAGTTAATCTAGCATGGCCATTAGCAAATAGTTTCAAAATGTATTTATTGTATACTTCTCAAAAGAAATTAAACAACACCTGATTTTTCCATGGCCATGACAGATTTACTACAGTCATACGAAAAATCAGGCAATGTTTAACTTCTTTTGAGTAGTACACAATAAGTACATTTGCAAACTAAGATGAGTAACCATGGTTACAGTCTTGTAAATACTGTCTAAAGCAGATCCAGCTATCTTAAGATGCAAATAATAATAACAGCGACAAAACCATTTTCAAGCCACAAGAAATCTGTTAAAACAGATTCTATTGTACAAGACCAACTATATCATAGCATGTGTTTAGGAATCACTATCAATTAGTAATGATACCAGGTGTTTCTGAAAAAGGGAGCATAACCTGCCCTATTGACCATGTTTATGGCACCTGCAACAAATTCAAGCCTGTCTGTCCAAAGCACACTCAAATCAAGTTCATATCACATTATACACAGTAACATGAGCCACGAGATCACATCAAGTTTTATGAGAACTATTTTCTATTTTTGACCATACATAACTGGACTTGACAGTGTTATCAACTGCACTGGTCAGCTCGTGCCATGAAGCATGGAACACTGGGACTTGGTTTCCCCGGAAACCTGATGCTGCATATGTGTGATTGAGTTGGGTTTAACGCCACTTTTAACAGTATTCCAGTTATATCGCGGCATGTCAGCTTAATGTGAGAAGAAAGCCCGAAGTGATGCAGGTCTCAGACGTTTACCACCTCGGTGAAACCCGAGAGCACTGGTATGGTGCTGACAAACCTAGAAACATCATCGGGGCGAACTGGGATTTGAACCCACAATCATAGGTTTCTGGCGTGCCCAAGGGACACAACTCTGCACAGCGAATCACAGCGCCTTAGACGACTGGGCCACCCGTGACTCCTTATGCTGCATATGTATTCTGGATAAGGGTTTGTAAGGGTTACACATAAATGTACATGCTTCTTAAAACATGTATCTTCTATTGATATGATGTATTCCTTCCTCCAAATTTTATATTGTATTCAACTAATCTATCATTTTCTCTGGTGAATACTATAGCCATGTTCCATCCAGAAACATACGCCAATTCCAGTGTACAATCCTACTTTGATTTCCAATTTTTGTCAACATAATTATTACCTAAAACATAATTTTCAAAACTGACAATACTGACAACAGTTTACATACATCTCTAGGTAATACATACAAACCGCACATTGTCTGATAAATTAGAACAACTTGTTGCCTAAGACAGTCAGTTGGCCTGTTGGCTTCTGACTGCCATATTGTATTTGAAAATGTGCATCCAGTTTATACATAATGACTATCTCTGTGGTGTAGTGGAGATCGGTGATTCGATCCCCTGCCGCATCATACCAAAAGACATTAAAAGACGGTACTTGAGGTTTCCCTGCCTGGCACTCAGCATGAAGAGAATAAAACAAGGACTAGTCAGCTCAGAGTCAGCTGTGTCTGAGTGGGGTATCCATGTAAAACTGTGGCATGGTATCTCATTTTGCTAGCACTATAAAATCAGCTTAATTCCAAACTATTACAATGACACACGTTGCCATATAACTGCAAGAATCCTGAACAAGACATTAAACCCCATTTCCCCTCACCTCAATCAACAAACTTACATTCCTCTTAATTTCACTGACTAGGGTTGGCATCTCTGTAATCACCTGACATAAAAGACACAAAAAACATCAAGTTCAGGAACAGGTGACACCTCTGTGTGACACACTCATTGACACCTCATCTATTTTAATCATGTTCTGAGTTCTGACAAGGCTTCTAACCAATAGACAGAATCAATTTTCTGCATAAATGACAAAGGGATTTCTCTTTCTTCCATGGAGGCTCTTGTCTGGCGGTAATCAGGTGAGAAAGCCAGTGTGGTTCACTGAACAATCAATGGAGACTAGCAGGAACATACCTGAGACAAAGAGCCGGCCTTACACCTTGGTGATTACCTGGCCATGTAGATTACAGGAGTCTATCTCTCGACCCACACAAAAACACATGATACCACTTTATGTGATCGTATTTGCGTGTCTTTTTTCACGGTTTTTATCCAGCTTTCAAAACAGCATAAAGATAGCCTTTTCTGTAACTGACTTCTGTGTAATAGCGTGCATAGCATGAAGTGTTTCCCATTAAGGAAAAGAAAAAGCAGCTAAGATATTGATTGTGTTGAAAGATGCAATAAAGCATGTGCCCACCTCTTGCCTTTTAAAAACAGAGTCTGCGTCGCGTTAACTTTCCATACAGATTTGCACTGTAACAAAACGTAAATCTTTCATAATAATACCCGTGAAGATCCGTGGTAGAATTGGTCTTCAGCAACCCATGTTTGTCGTAAGAGGCAACTAACGGGATCGGGTGGTCAGACTCGCCTACTTGGTTGATGCATGTCATTGATCCCAATTGCATGGATCAATGCTCATGTTGTCATTCACTGGATTGTCCGGTCAAGACTTGATTATTTACAGACCGCCGTCATATAGCTGGAATATTGCTGAGTGCGTCGATACACAACAAACAAACAAACTATCATGATAAGATATTACACACAGTTGGCTCCGGCTGCAACTGGAGACAATAAACTTTGGCAAACTTGGAGTGTGTCTTTTATCAAATAATCAATAGGTTCTGATACTTATAACAATACAGTTGGTTAGTCATTAAAGTTAGGAATCACCAATTGTGAAAGTAAATATGCTGTATTGTAAACAAGGAAGGTATAAAGAGCAGACATGGTGTTTCCTGGTGCTACTGTAAAGCCATCCCATTCTTAATGTCTACATTTTGAGAAAGGAGATGAAACCTGTCTGTTGGTTGATGTCTGGGTAGTTTGAAATCCAAATCATGGCCAACTTGTAAGCAGCACCATAAATGATATTGTGAGGAAATACAATACAAGACACAATACAAGACACAATACAACACAATACATTGTGTTCTATGATACTGCAATTACACGAGCCTGCCCTTTGAAACAGAAAAGAATACATACGGTATTAGATTGATTTTTCACTTAATGCCCCTTTTGTAACACTCTCTTGTGTAAGCCTTTAATGACAAGGGCTTTGGAAAAGAAAAAGAACCAGTTAGCTTTCTCATTTTCAAAATAATGTCCTGAAACTTTGGCTTTTAACTGGCTATTAACTTAAATTGAATTGTGTATCTTTGCGATTTACCTCAGTCAAGCATCTTCTGCATTAGGCATTTTGACCCAGAAAATCGACAAAACAAGCTGTAATAATTGGTTCTGCATTAAAGCAAAATATACTACAAATGTTGCCTAAAACAGTTAAACCACACAAGGGAGATACTGACTCCTGCAATGAGGAGCCAAGAATGACAAGCATTGCCTAGTCCTGGTGGTGTATTGTACAGACATGCATACATCACATATACTAGTTATATGCTATTAATGTTTGAGGGATCAATTCGTTCTTAATTCCCTTGTTGATCTATTTTATGGCTTAGCATCAATGCTAGGAGATAACAGTAAATCTATGATGGCGCCAACGTCCTGTTTTTCTTCTTGACACTTATATTGATTCATCTTTGCTGGACATATGCTAGCCTTGTTCCTGAGATTCTTTAGGAAAATATCAATATTTAGGATTTCAGATACTTCATGACTTCCGTGGTAAACATATGGTCTGATATCTCATGATTTCCAAAGAAAATCAATTGTGCAAAATGTTTTTGTTAGTATTTTGTCATAGCATTGTCGTAAAGACAAGTTCAAGACTCTTTTATCATATCTCAATAAAACAGACAAAGCCATTTCCAGATTCGTAAGAAATATCTGCTTTAAGCAGAATCCATTGTATGATTCCACCTATATCATAAGTATGTGTTCATGAATCACTATTAGTAAGAGATTATACCAGATACCAAGCATCAACAGTAAAATACAGTGCAGCCATTTTAACTTAAATTCGTTGAAGTTGGAATGTCGCTTAAGACATCATAAAAGGCTCCCAGCAATGTCCTAACCAGAACCATGGCCTAATGTTGGCGGTCTGTCGGCATCAAAGTAAAGACAACAGAGATACATACTTTCATGGACCTCTGAACTAAAAGGGGGGATGGGTGGCCCAGTTGTCTAAGGCGCCGCAATTCGCTGTGCACAGTTGCGTCCCTTGTTCAAGCAAGAGACCTATGATTGTGGGTTCGAATCCCAGTTCGCCCCAATTATGTTTTTAGGTTTGTCAGCATCATACCCCTGCTTGTGGGTTTCACCAATGTGGTAAACGTCTGAGAGCTGCATCACTTTGGGCTTTCCTCCCACATTAAGCTGACACGACGCGATATAACTGGAATACTGTTGAAAGCAGTGTTTTAACCCAACTCATTCGCTCTGAACTAAGAGTCCACAAAGTTTCATTTCTCCCAAACAATAAATGATAATCGAATGTCCAGTCAGTGTACATCTATACACAATCCTGTTACCATCAGATCTTCTACTCTGATATGTAGAACTGGGGATACCCAGAATGTCATGTCAGGTGAACCCTGAGAAATTTTTAACTGCATTATCTATATAAAGGATGTATGAATTCTTGAGCCAATCAAATGGCAACTTTCTAAAACAAACCACCTCAATTGAGAAATTTTGATTTAATGAAAAGAGGGTAGCCTAGTGGTTAAAGCGTTCACTCATCACACCAAACACCCAGGTTTGATTCCCCAAATGGGTACAATGTGTGAAGCCCATTTCTGGTGGATCCCGCCATGATATTGCTGGAATATTGATAAAAGCCATGTTAACCATACTCACTCATTCTAATGAAAAGAAAACCAACATAGAACACAAATATACCTTGACAGTACATCTTTCTGGTTGTTGATGCCAGGACACAAATAAAAAAAACAACAACAGGGTATATAAAATACCCCTGACAATAAAGACACGTAGCTTAAACATTTGCAATCAGATCTGATTGTATTTGTATCGAGGTGCAGAAATCAGATATGCCAGTCTGAATGCTTCGATCACTCATCCCAAACTTTTAGAAGCCTCGGCGTTGATTTGCGGATTAGAAACTTCCTATAGATGTATCCTCAGATCTTCATGCAGAAACTTATTATATCGGAGTAAAAGATCTGATAATACAGATAATGCATCTACACCAAATAGATTAATCAGACATATGGCCATTTTTCTACTTTTTATGTACACACAGTAAACAACCATGTGATTTCATCTGCATCAGTTTAATGATAATCATTCTTTCTCATTCTCTCTCTTCATCAATCATCAAATCTTGATTAATCTTGGTGCTGCATCTATGAAACCAGAACTTTAAACAACTCCACAAGTAACAAACTTCCACAGACCTTCCAAATTAATTGCTTATTTCCAACAATTGTAACTCCCATAAACAAAGATGCTGATCCCCACTGCTTGGATAATACTATTGACTTCATTATCACAGACTATCTATAAAGTCTAAACCATACAGATTAATGTTCATCCACTGTCAACATCACATGCTATCGATATTCTATATTATCTGTCTACTAATTCAAATACCAATATCTCTGAAAATATGAGCACACCTATGTCAAAAAGTCCTTTTTGTCTCATAAAACAGCCCTGTTCACAAAATAAAATCTGACCTGCTCTCCTCACTAATGATGTGTGTTGTCAAAGTTAGATGCAAAATGTCTGCAATTCAAAATGTTTTAAGTCAAACTCATTTATTTTGGGATGCTAGGAGACATATCTAAGACAGGCAATCAATCAGTGCATATATCCAGACAGTTATCAAACAGATCAATAGCAGATTACTGCAAATGGCATGATCAATCACTTTCAAAGTGCAGTTCCTTCCCTGGCTAAAAATTCAAACCAATTTTTTTTAACTTTGTTTGATTAACATACAATGCTATATCTCCATAAAGATGAGTTCCTACGGGACACACCATCTAATATTGGAAGGAAGATTAGGACGGAGCTGGGATCTTTGTTGGACACCCAATCTTACACACGAGCTATTTTTCCATTGGAAGGAGCTGGATAAGTTTATTTTGACAACAAAAGTGCAGGTTATCCAGCAAGTCTCACAAACTAATATATTCATACTTCTCAATGCCTTACCAACATCAATTTTGCTGTTAACTCCAAATGGTCAAGACAGGTTTTTTAATTCTTCCTCACTGTCTTGACCCAACAAAAAAACAGCAATGTAGAAACACGACTTGTTACATCCTTAAAATGATTCAATCTGCTCCTGTACCTCAAAAATGCAAAGATAAATTGCAAACAACAAAGTGAAACTATTCCAATTTTGCATGTTTTGTGCCTCCTGATGTATTTGCACCAAACTGCTACAATAAAAAGATATTCTTAAAAACAAAATCAACTCTGTTCCTGTAATATGCAAATATATACTACAAATCACAAAGTCAAATTATTCTATTTTCAAATTCTGATAAAGGAACAACTCAACACTTTTATACCAAAAGGCTATGTGGAAAAAAGGTATCACAAAAATCATTTTAATATTACCTACATAGTACGATATGGATGGCTGCCATACAAAATAACATAAAACGTCAATACCAGAGAATAACCAGTCTTGATTATCAACCAAAAGAGATTCCATTGGCGCCAAAGGCAAAATAATGGTGAAAATTATAATAATGGCCCCCTGAAAATCAGTGATGACACCAGGTGTTTGAGAAAAGGGTAAGCATTAGGGCTGGGACGGGTAATTCGGGTACCCGCGTCGGGTGGGTACTGAGTTGGACCCAGGTACCCACAGGACCCGTAGTGAGTCATGTGATATATTGTTTAATGACAAACATTTTCTAGAACTCTATGGTAACACTACAAGTTAGTAATGTTCGCCTTTCTTTCTGACTATGCACCCATTTTTTCTGATTTCTCATATGGTTGAATAAAGATATAACTAAATTCAACTTCAGTGTATGAATGTCCAGATTGTTTAATATATGTATCTGAATACTTTTTGCCAGGGCTATGCTACAAATGTTCAACATTTTTAGATATCTCCTGAGACCTACTGTGGGTACCCGGGTAGGGTCTGGTAATAGGGGGGTGGGTACCCGGGCAGTAGATATGGACTCGTCCAAGCCCTAGTAAGCATGTCCTGCACTACCAGTAGCCATCTGGCATCTCTCTTTCAAATTGAGATTCAGAACTCCATCTGAGATATACTGCAAGCTGATGCTACTGCAGACTTCAAGTGAAGTAAAAGTAAGATGAGTAATTTGATAAAGCACTGGCACCACAACACACTGAGCTCAGTCTTATTTAACACTACAAATAAACGCTCCAGTGCTCTAAGACTTGGGATAGCGTCAGCTTTGTGACAAGTTCTTTAACCAATTGCAATAACTGTCACATTGATCCAGTAAGATTGCCCGTTTTTCTCTGAAGCTAGAATGTCTTATTGACATTATTTCTGTGAAATTGACTCTTCAAAACCTTCTACTGCGTCATTTGTGACGGAATTAGTTCAATATCAGCTAGTCAGTGTTGCTTTCCTCTTATCATACGTTCAATACCCAACTGTTACTTTATATTTGTAGTGAGAGTGTCAAACAGTCCAACCTGTAGAGCTCTTTTTCACGCTAAAATCTATTACTGATAGAACAGATACATGGAGAAGTCATAAATACAGTGCACCTTCTTTGAACAAGAAAGACAGGGCAAACTTCCACATTATTAAACTTTCTGAAGAGTTGTCCTAGGTTCAAGTACCTTTAAGAAAGGGTTGTCCTAGACTTTGTACCTCCACTGAATGTTGTCCTAGACTTTGTACCTCCACGGAAGGTTGTCCTAGACTTTGAAACCTCCACGGAAGGTTGTCCCAGACTTTGTACCTCCACTGAAGGTTGTCCTAGACTTGATGCCTCCACGGAAGGTTGTCCTAGACTTGGTACCTCCACGGAAGGTTGTCCTAGACTTGGTACCTCCATGGAAGGTTGTCTTAGACTTGGTACCTCCACGGAAGGTTGTCCTAGACTTTGTACCGCCACGGAAGGTTGTCCCGAGACAACATAGCTCAAATGAAGGGTTGTCCTAGACCCTAGTATCTCCAAGGAAGGTTATCCTAGCCTCACATACCACCAAGGAAGGTTATCCTAGCCTAACATACCTCCAAGGAAGGTTATCCTAGCCTAACATACCTCCAAGAAGGTTGTCCTTGACCAAAAACACTCAAAGGAAGGTTGTTCGAGACCAACAAAGCTCAAAGGAAGGTTATCCTAGCCTCACATACCTCCAAGGAAGGTTATCTTAGCCTTACATACCTCCAAGAAGGTTGTCCTTGACCAAAACCCCTCAAAGGAAGTTTGTCCTTGACCAAAAACATTCAAAGGAAGGTTGTCCTAGACCAAAAACTCTCATTCCAAGGAAGGTTATCCTAGCCTCAAATGCTTCACGTACTTCAGTACGGATTTGCTGAGATGGTATTTCCGGTATTATGTGCTCACAGTAATTTATTTGGGTTGGGGGATTAAAAACATCAAAACTCTTCAACCCTGTGTATAGGATGCACCCCCTCCTTGAAAGCCCCTTAAATCTAGGTACGAAAAACTTTCCTTATACACAGCGACATAGCAGTGAATGTTTCCACAAGCAACATTTGGTCAGAAACCTGCCCTTTTCTAGATCTAGAATTATCACACATCAAAGTACATGTGAAATGACAACTAGACAAATGTGACTCGTATCTGATGTCTCACATACCCCATTTCCCTTCTGACAGAGCAGGTGTCAGGTTGCAAACAGCAATCTGCAGTGTAACATGAGAAACCACAGAAATCAGAAAATCATCCAATTATTCCCTCTTGATGTTCTAACGAGACTGTCTTGGACTGCACAATCAAGCAAAGGCAAAACCATGACAACAGCAAACAAATGCAATAACTCAGGAACAGTGAGCAAGGGCATGACCTCTTGCACATGTCCTTCAGAGAAGACCATCATTATGTGCCACTCGTAACTGACAAAACATAAACATCGTGAAGCCGAGGTGAAATGGTGTTTAACGTTGCATCCAATATTATTGCATTATTAATGATTACTTTGTGTGAGTGTGTGTGTGTGTGTGTGTGTGTGTGTGTGTGTGTGTGTGTGTGTGTGTGTGTGTTATTGTGTGTGTATGTACTAGTCCGGACTGATGCTGATTTATAGTGCTAGTACACTGAGATACCTTGCTGCAGTCTAACATTAATACCCCACTCAGACACAGTATACTAATTACGAGCCGACCAGTCCTTGTTTTGGCCCCTTAATGCCTAGCGCCAGACAGGGTAACAACAAAAGTACGATCTTTTAATGTCTTTTGGTATGACGCGGCCGGGGATTGAATCCCGGACCTTCCGCTCTCCGGGCGGGCGCTCTACCTCTAGACCGCGGAGGTGGTCGTGAACTTTGTGAAGGATTTAACCGATAAACAAGTAAAAACAAGGATAACTCATGACATCAATACCCTGGCTATACATTATACTACTATTCTGGACCCAACATTGCAGCTGTGTATATCTCTCTGACGTATGTCTACACGTTACAAAAGACTCCAATCCCAAGTTGAGGCAATTAGGAAAACCTGGAATAATTGTGTTCCAAAATTAGTGCAGTGTGGGTGTGGGTGTGGATGCGTGTGTCTGCTTGTACTAGTCCGGACTAATGCCAGTTTCATAGAGCTAGCCAACTGAGATACCATTCTGCAGTATAACATCAATACCTCACTCAGACAAAGTAAACTGACTCCGGACTGACTGGTCCATGTTTTATCCCCTAAATGCCGAGGCAGGGAGCAACAAGTACCATCTTTTACATTTTTTGGTAACGCCGGCCTGGTATCAAACCCTTGACAATCCGTTTTGCGACCAGATGCTCTAACCACCAGACAACAGAGGCAGTCACAAAATTAGAAATTCTAAAAACAAAATTGTAATCAATATCTGTATGATTGACTTCCTCTTTTGCATCCATATTTATCACCCAAATTCCTCAAATTCCATAAGTCTTCCCATCACAGTCAAAAACAAGTTATTTTTAATTATCCATATATGTGACAACGCAGGTACCAACAACTATTAATAATAACTGGTGATATTCTGCTTTGGACAAATTTTGTAATACATTTAACGAAGTCATACTGGGGAGATATTTTTCAAAATATCACTGATTCTACGAAAATTGGATTGGTTAGCATCTCTGCGACAGGAATTCTAGTCACAACTATATTTGTTTGCTGTTTGTTGTTTAATGCCATACTTGGCAATATTCCAGCTGTATGATGTCAGTCTCTACACAATCGACCAGACTATCCAGTGATTGACATCACAAGCATGCATTCATGCAATAGGGAACGATGACATGCAATCAACCAAGTTACAGAGTTTGACCAACTGATCCACTTAGTTGCCTCTTACAGCCAGCATTGGGACAAATTCTAACCAAATCCCAATTTGAAAAAGCGCATAGTCAACGAAGTAATCTATATCCCCCGTCCATTTTAACACAGTTTCATTGAAAAATATTAAATAGTTTATGAGTCGAACTCTGGAAATAATGCCCAGTAATACAAATTTCTAAATTTCATAAATAGCAAAAGGCAACAATTCAGAATGTGTCTGATAGATGTGGAAAATTTCATCCGGAATCGAACCCCTACCCAACTTGATGCCATGAAAACGTAAAAATAAAAATTTCTAAAAGTGCTAAATATCAAAAGGCACCAGTTCATTATGTGCCTGGTAGACATGAAAATGTTTGTAAGAAAGTACTTAACAGTTTTTGAGTTACGAAATTAACACCATCTTTATAGAACCGAAGTCCAACTTGTTACTATGGAAACATAAAAAAAAAATTTTCTAAATAGCAAAAGGCACCAGTTCAGCATGAATCTGATAGACATGCAAAGTTTCGTAGAGAAATATTAAATGGTTTCTGAGTTATGCTCCGGAACGATTTCAGGACGCAAGCACTGACAGACGGAAACCATTTCAATATCCCCCGCCAATTTTGTTGGGGCAGGGGATAAAAAGGTCTCAAAGCGAAGCTATTAGGGAACTATTTGGATACAAATATTCCAAGAAAATAATAATTCAGAAGTTGTCAACTGGTCTATTGTGATGATAGGGGACTACAACTTGGCCCAAAAAGGTGAGGTGAGGTGAAATTGGGTTTAACGTCGCGTCCAAGATTATTGCTCTTATATAGCGACGTGCATGCACGTGTGTGTGTGGCTGCTTGTACTAGTCCGGACTGATGCCAATTTATAGTGCCAGCTCACTGAGATACCATGCAGCAGTTTAACATGAATACCCTACTCAGACACAGTATACTGACTCCGAGCCGACCAGTTCTTGTTTTAGCCCCTTAATGCCGAGCGCCAGACAGGGTAACAACAAGTACCATCTTTTAACGTCTTTTGGTATGCCGCGGCCGGGGATCAAACCCCGGACCTTCCGCTCTCCGGGTGGGCACTCTACCACTCTACCACAGAGGCGGTCGGCCCAAAAAGGGTTGTTATCAATCCACTATACATATCAATGCCTACTGTTTAATGAATAAGGAATTATCTGACACCTAACCCAATGAGCAGAGATGAGGAAGGTCTTCTTTCACATTGAAAAACAACAAAACATTAGCATAATTAAGGAAGTGTTCTCTAATAGAGCATAGATGCTATCTGACCACACCTTCTACAATAACATGTTGTTTTCAGTTGATAGCAGACAAGGAAACATTACACCATCATACAATACCATGTCCCACCTTAAAGTATGTTCTACATGTCATATCTAGATTCCATTATGGTCAAATAGATTTCAGTGTCATATACATAAACACAGCTCATATTAAAGCAGCACAGCTGAAAGTAGCATCATATTACTGTTGCCCTGAAGGTGAAATATATACATGGAATAAATGTTTAATACGAATGCTAAAGAGACTGTTGATTCTTGTATAAGATGAAACCCAGAGCTCCAGATAAGCTGCATAGCTGCATAAAATACGCATCAGAAATGCAGAAATACGCAGTAAAATAAATCCAAGCGTATCAAATACGCAACTAATATTACAGATACGGTACAAAAGTGCATATAATCAAAATATTGTGAAGTTACCCTGCGTATTCCATTCGCAAATCAGCAACGTATTTTGAAATTATTTACGGGCATTCAGTCAACCTTGCCAAACTCCACGAGGACAGTTACATCATGATCATTTGCCATCACACTTTCTTGTGAGAGAGAGAGAGAGAGAGAGAGAGAGAGAGAGAGAGAGAGAGAGAGAGAGAGAGAGAGAGAGAGAGAAAGAGAGAGAGAGAGACAATCCTTCAGCAACAAAAGGGCAAGCATGTTGCAATAAAAAACTAAGCAGTCAAGTGTATACAGTATAAATGTCAAGCAGTGATCTGGCATTACTAAAGCTCACTCAAGTAAGTCAAGGAAATTTCCGGGAAGGATACTCCAAGTCATGGAGGGCAATTAAAGAAGGACGAGGCCATTATTTTAACCAAAAAGCATTTTCATGCTTCACATTACACAGTAACGTCAGAGTTTAAGACAGAAAAGCAACATCATATTTCCGTATTTACCCAGGACTGTAAAGTGTCCCGATCTACAGGGCTTAACTATTGGTGGTTTTGATGGTTTCTGTCTATGTAGCATCTTCCCAGGCCTCCACTGGGAGTCCACTTACTTGGTGTAATCACCACTGCCAAGACTACTGTCCGTGCAAAGATCCTTCACCGACATTTAAGTTGTTTTAATACTGCATGAATGTCAAGCCTTCTAGGATAGTGTGATACCCAGGGGTGGATCCGGAATGCCATGAATGTGGAATGAGTATTTTAATAGGCCAATATTAATGTTTCGGTACTATCTAATAAACTTCCCATGCTACTTGCCCTCGGAAGGTTTTCAGATAATTTTCTTAAGATTATCAACATAAAACATTCATAGGCACACTGATTGTGTAAAAAGCTGCCTGATTCAGTTTGGTGCTATGCAAAACATAAAACATTGTTTCATTGACGTCATGATGAACTGATACCTTTTCACTCTAATGAAATTCTCTCATACCTTTTTTTAATACACAATACTGGAAAGATCAAATGAATCATGACACCACACTTTGTGAATGAGCAAAAGAATGAACATGGATAAGTTAGGACGGATGATGACATATCGATACAGAAATGTGATAGTTTTCAGGACAAATTGGTTGATTCCATCATTTAACATATAACAGGCTGGTGTGTGTGTGTGATAGTGAATGAGGCATTATGACACAATCAGTAATATTACAGCCATATATGAATGACCAATTAACTAATGAAGCCTAGACCACAGAAACAGATGGCCAATAATGGAAGCATTCAAGAGGATGCAATAAAAAGATCACAGCATGGTCCAGGCTTTGATTTCACAAAGTGATCGTAAAGCTATGACTGACGTAAGCCTATGTCAAGATATAATTTAGCTATGCGACAAATCTCAAAGAAAAATCAAGAACGAAGCATGTTGTTTTTATGATAAAACATTGTTCTATCATGACATCATTTCCGGAGATTCAATTATGCGCTGGCAACTTGAACACATTGTAGCCACCCTATACACAAATTAATGAGACAACCCAAAGTGTGTTATGAAATAAGTGCCTGCCTGTAAGCCCCTGGCAGGTAGATCTCATGTTGGGCCCTGTAGTTTCAAATTGTATCGGTGACGTCCTATGTCCTGCAGAAAATTTACATGTCGATTTATTTGTCATATATAAGATGCAGTTGTTAAAATGAGGACCCAAAGAGTTTAGTCAGAGTCTGTAGCTTCAAAAGCCTGTTGGTCCTGATGGCAGCCTGGCAATTTCTTTGTAATTCAAACACTGCTCTGGAATCACCATGAGGATAATATTGTGGCAAAAGCCATTGATCATGGTTTAATGGCATACTTGATAATATTTCAGCCAGAGGATGACAATCTGTAAATAATCGAACAGACAATCAAGTGATTGACATCATGAGCATTCATTCATGTAATTGTGACTAAGCACTGGAAAGCATTAGTCTTCTTCTTTGGAACATGTTAAACACAACCTGCCCAGCTGGCCACACAGTAATACAATTGATTTCATATTCTTGCAATTATCATTCACTATACATTCGAGCCATACTCTTTAACTGCTCAAATAACACATCACATCTTGGTAATGTACTGAAGTAACTATTTGGATTCAATGTTTCAAGTAAAAGGGATCAAGTTCAGTAAACCAGTCTATTGAGATGATAGGCATGATAGGGGAGTAGCATAAACCACAACTTGGCCCAAAAAGGGTTAATAGAAATTCTCTATCAGATCTAGCTATACATACAAGAATCCCACGCCACAGTTTGCAGTGAAAGTCGAGAGCTATAAAAACGGCTACAATTAAGATCAGCCATCACTTCCCCAGCTTTGTTTCTGCAGAATCAATGGCAGGCAAGGGGTTTATTGACTGAGTTTGTTTACTGTCAGTCAGTCTCTGTAATTGGGGGACAGTTCCAACAACGCCGTTATCTGCCTTCGCAGTAATTTATATGATTGTGCCGGTGACGAAGCATGGTCCAACACCAATACCTACACTTCCCCATGTAGATAGGAAACACTTGCAACTCACTTGCACATTCAATACAACAGGACTGACGACATCGATAAACTTTCCCAATCACATGCTAACACCTCGAAATACCTCAGCTCATCAATTAGGACCTTGGGCCGAAATCTCACAGTAGCTGAAGGAGAATCTCACAGCTACCTCTCAATAAACCAACATCACGGAAATAATGTACAGAGCCAAGGGAAGTCTGCACCAGATGCACTTCCACTGATGTAAACCGATGTCTTCCAAGCTAGCCAACTGTTTCACAATCATCTTCATGACATTTTGTAGGGACAGAAAAGTTCAGGCCCAGAACTAAATAATAAACATTGTCTACAAGGCATGTCAGACCACGAGTCTGGTTCCTCTCTGCAATGGAGAGTGAAAGAGTTGATTCACATTGCTTTGAACAATATTTGAGTCATATCATGGTGAGACAGCTTAATCACTAGCTGGGTCGGATGAGTGAGCGAGTATTGTTTTTCGCCACTTTCAGCAATATTCCAACAATATCATGGCAGGGGACAGCAGAGACAGACTTCACACATTGTACCCATGTGGGGAATCGAACCCAGGTCTTTGGTGATGAGCATACACTTTGACCACTGGACTACCCCACCACCCCCAATGTGGGAGGAACTGCACAGAGACTCAGGATGGAGACATTCATCCCTTTGGTGTAAACCCATGGGTAAGGCACTGATAAAAGGAGGAGCCGTATCAGAGCAAATCTGCACAAGGCCTACAACTCTGATCAGCAGATTACTGTGCTCAGAGGGAATATCAGGCCACTTTGCACCATGTAATACAGTTATATGTGGGTCTTACATCCCTACAAGGGGAGGTGAATTGCTGAGTGAGTTGGGTTTAACGCCGCTTTTAACAGTATTCCAGTTATATCACGGCATGTCAGCTTAATGGGGGAGGAAAGCCCGAAGTGATGCAAGTCTCACACGTTTACCACCTTGGTGAAACCCACGAGCACGGGTATGGTGCTGACAAACCTAGAAACATAATTGGAGCGAACCGGGATTCGAACCCACAATCATAGGTTTCTGGCGTGCCCAAGGAACGCAACTCTGCACAGCGAATCGCGGCGCCTTATATGACTGGGCCACCCGTAGCCCCAAGGGGAGTTGAAATGAGGCTTAATGTTATACAGCAAAGTGCACGTGGCTGCTTGTACTTGTCTGGGCCCCGTTCCACAAAGTGATCGTAGCGCTACAACAGTCGTAAGTCTATGTTAATGTATGGGAGTTACGATCACCTTAGTGCTCCGATCACTTTGTCGCACAGGACCCTGGTCATTTGCCAGCCCGCTGGGATAGCATGCCCCAGTTTGACATGGATACCCCACTCAAAGACAGTATACTGACTCCAAGCCAGCTAGTCCTTGTTTTATCTCCTTAAAACCAAGCACTAGACAGGTAACAAGTACCATTTAATGTCTTTGGTATGACATGCCTGGGGACAGAACCACCAACCACCACTTTCCGGTCAGAAGCTCCATCCACACAACCATGGAAGTGGTGACTTACATGCTCAACAAGATCATCACATAGAGAGGAACCCCTTTACTGAAACTAATGAGCGGCATAAGGGAATCAAGCTGTGGATGCTCGTGGAAGATTCAAACCCTTACATTTATGTTTCCAGCAAACACCAGTGTGCTACTCCATCTTACGACTTCTGAAGGAATTTGTCATCTAAAGTAAACATGATCTCAAAATTATCACTAAACAACATACTTGAGTCGTGAACAAAAAAGCAGCTATATTACCACAATGCAGGTGTAATGATAGCTTCTCAGAGCAAAGAGCTTGTTTGGTTCGTCAGTTCCATGTCATTAAGAAATGTAAGTTCACAAGAGGAAGAGTTTTTAACCTTGTGGAAATCATGAAGACAGACTTTGATCTTGCAGATCCTTTAAGTCTATTTGACACGATTGATCCCAGTTAACAACTTCCAAGAAGAAACTGTCAAGTTGAAACAGCGACATGTTTGTCATGTACTTTCACTTATGCATCTGAAACATTGACAAGCTAATGGTAAAGTTTAGCTTTTCCATTATCAATGGCAGCCTCCTCAAGTACATCCAAAGACATCATTTTGGGCCAAATTATTTCTATTTTGCTGTCAAGTATCAGCAAATAGACTCTGGTCATGGGGGATTTCAAACCACTTGAACAATATACACAAGCCAAACATTAATCTACACAAAACTCATGTTTTCCATTTCTATTTAATTTGAAAGATAAATATAAAATTTAACATGCTTAAATGTAAAGGCTTAAATGTAAAGGTGAATTTGAGTTTATGACTGAGACGTTACCATGAGTTTGTGGACAACAATGACCTTGTAGACACAATCTAAGGATAACAACTTCTTTAATACTGTGAAGGCGATGTTTCGATATATATCCTTATACCGTTGCCAAGCAAGACTGCAACAAAAAGGCTCTACCAATAGCACCCACCTCTCACACAATTTGCATAAAAATAGGTGTTTGTTGCCTGAAGCCACATCTAAACAGTACTGCAGCTGCCTGTAAACAAGTCTTGGAAAGATCATCCAGAGCAAAACACTATTTCAAACTTTTTTTCTAACCAAATTATGGCTAACTGAACTTGCTCCAAAACCATTTATAGCTTTTAGTGACTCCATGGCATCACTTTCAACACCCTATCACATGCCTTCTTTTACAGTGCCGAAACTGCTTTGTAATAATTCATGCCCATGTAAGGAATTTTCCAGCAAGAAGAATCAGCCATAAGTGTTCTCAACAGAATAATTTTTCTTGACTTTTGTGAGAAACATTTTATTTCATTAAAACTTCAACAAGAAACATAACTGTGGTTAGGAAGTGTAAGGTCAGTAAAACAAAGCCTTACCACGTGGGAAAGAAAATGGATAGTATCAATATAACAGAAACTTCAAGTATCTTCATAAAAAAATGGTTTCAAGTTGTTTATCTTGATGCATCAGTTTTATTTACAAATACTAACAGTCATCAATATCAGCATACTTTCGAAAAATATTAAAAATACACAGATCTTTCTTCCTGCCCTAAATTGAACCCATTTCCAAGCTGTTAATAAATCAGTGATTCGTTTTCCAAAGCTTAATTTCTGCCATGTGGGAAACCTTTTGATCAGTTAAATGTACCAAACGCTGTCCCCATCAAGTGGAACTAAGTGAGATAGTTAAGCATTCATTTCAGGAAAAAAATCAAACCTCCAAGAACACAGCTTCCTCATACACTTTGCAAGTTTCCTTCAGTTTGCTGTAGATTTGTGAGCCTCCATGTTTCCTGATTGCCTAAGAGCATGTATTGGGTAGACATAAATCAACACGCACCATCATTAATCACAAAAAATCATAGCCATGCGTGTTGTTGCCGCTAGCAGATGGAAGTGCCATACTCATAAACTACATCACTATTCTGCACACCACTACATGCCTAATCTGTTGTAGATTGAATTCGGTTCATGATATTGTCATTATGCCCCAGTATATGACAAATTATAACGAAATTTATTGATATGCAATATGGCTGCTCAACCTTTAGAAATGCTTCTTGTTCAGTCAAAGATTCATGAGAACGGTTTGCTGTACGTCATACATCATTTCTTGGTTGATAAGATCGTCATGGAAATTATGCAAATTATAGATCTGAAATGACACACCCCAAATCCTATTTACATATGCATCAAAATTTAACAGGTATTGTTTACATAACTTCAAAGAAAAATTGCAGAAAGGTATTGTCACTTTTATCTTACAGCAGAAAACCAAAGTTTCATGTGACACAGCATATATCTAAAGAATTTGTGTGATATATATAAGCCAAAATATCTGAGTGCAATATCTTATGTTTTTAGTTGTTTGTTGTTTAATAACGCACTCAGAAATAATCCAGCTATATGGCAGTGGTCTGTAAATATTGGAGTCTGGACCAGACAATCCAGTGACTGATATCATGAGCATCAATCCACGCAATTGGGATACAATGATATGCATCAGTCAAGTCAGTGAGTCTGACCACCCAATCCCATTAGTCTCCTCTTAAGACGAGCATAGTCGCCTTTTACGGCAAGCATGGGTTGCTGAAGACCTATTTTAACCCAGTTCTTCACGGGTCTTCGAGGGTAAGATAATCTTATGAACAGATAATGAAACCAGAGTGTGAAATGAGATATGATAGTACATGGATTGTTAGTTTGTTGTTTACAGCACTTAGTGATATTCCAGCTATATGACAGTGGTCTGTACATAATCGGAAACCCAAGCATTGATCCTCACCATTGGGATACAATGACATCCATGAAGCAAGCTTGACCAATCATATCCCATCAGTTGCCTCTTAAGACAAGCATGGATTGTTGGGGACCTATATTCTTGCCAGAATCCCCACTGGTAACGGAAGGACAGAATCATAATGTATCTTTGACTTTACGAAGGTGCTCTATTGAATCATTTCAACTGTAGAAAAATATACATCCAATTCAATTCACGTCTATTCCTTGGCCACAAACATGGCAAAGTTCGGCACAGATTCAGGAATTCAAAGTCGGAAACACAACAGTTTGAATAATCAAACAAAAGCAGAAACCATTTATTGCTAATCAATGACCTTTACGACTGCAGCAAGATAAATCTATGCATGTCTGCAGGGAAATTGGTGCAGCATTTGATCATTAACTACAGGCTATAAAATAAAGATTGAGGAAGATTGCTGACAATAGTCTTTTGAACTGGACTGGATCACAAATTAACACATTGAGAAAAATATCTGTTTCTGAGATGGCACTTTCCCTCACAGACAAAGCATATGATGAAAATCAAACCAATATAACACCAAGGCTACTTTCATGACAACTGATTGAAGAATAATATAATTTGTGTGGATATAATATGTATTAATACATAACCACAAACTGAGATGTGGTACCAGACACTTCGCTGGGTGCTATGAGGATGTCATGTGGGGGTGACTATTGGTCTGGAAATCACTATTCCAATAACTATTGATATTGAAAGAAACTATTGCGATAACTATTGATATTGCGAGCAACTATTAAGATAAAAATCAATAGTTTTCAGTGTATAATTTTAGAGTTGAATTAAACCTTGGAATTGAAGTTTCTTTTGAATGTGATAACCATAATAAATAAAAAGTAAAGTATGAGATATGACTTATTTGTTTTTTCTTTACCCGAATAATTTAAGAAAAAGAAACCAGCTTCCACATTACCATGTGTAAATTACTACCACTCAAGATCAAAAGGAAGACAAATTTGAACAACATTGCCTGTATTTTATTGATATGGTAAATACAATCGAAACTATCAAATTTCCTAACTGAAATTGATAGTATTGATCGGAAACTGATTTAACAATCGATTCATTTATTTAAGTGCCTACAAATAGCAATATATCGATATTTCATATTGTGACACCCCAAGTGTCATGTGAGGTGAGTTGCGATGTGGTTAACTTCTCGTCCAAGATTAATGCATTTGTATTATTTTCCTTATTCCTCACAGATTCAGGGAATTAATTATGAAATATTGAAACACTCAGAGATTTACCTAAGTCCATCCATTTCCAAGTGCAGTAGTTATTTTGGAGGGTCCTAGGTATGAACATGGCGGTCCTAGGTATGAACATGGCGGTCCTAGGATGGGGACACGTGGCACACTTCACTTGATTTCAACAATTTTAATGATGTCAGTGAGTCTGCACATGCTTAGAAGCCTTAAGCCTATTATAGATGGGGATATCAAGGTAATATTCATGAAAATCAACCAACAACACTCTGAATTTATTTGTTACCTGAACAGAAAATCACATGTACCATGCAATATAGTTTTTATGAATCACACATCCATACATTTTTGCATCCCCTAGAATTTACAATGTAAATTTTTTACACCCATTCTCAATCTGCATCCTGTGAACCGTGAATGTTGATGCCAGACTTAAGAACCGCCCTTCTCCTGCACAAACATAGCATGTGATACTCCATACTGCTCTCTGAACACCATGTCAAACCTTACCCCAAAAAAGGTGTGGACACTAGCAGAACACATAGACCATTACTTGCCTTAAAGTAAAATGTGTACCATAAATTCATTGATGAGTCAACCTCCACAGTTTCTCCACTAACATTTCCCACAAATCCTTATAAACACTATGTTACAGCAAACTCCAGTATGGACTTAAAAACATCAAGTATACTATTTTACCTAATGAAAAGGTTGTGAGCCTAAAAATATCCCTCGCCTGTGGCATTAACGAGCGCAGTCCACAAGAGACCACAGTTTCTTTCATGACGGTTCAAAGGACCACCATTAACACTGATTAACCCAGTCTATTTCAGAGGAATTCTCGTATTGTCTTATTCCGATTCAGTTTGCTTAAACTTTGAGGTTGAAATACTGTTACCTTAAATCGTTTCCGTCATAAGTCAACAGCTGCACACCACTATCACATTAATGTGATTACTATGCAATGTTTGTTGAAGAAGCATTTGGAGAAATGTGATTTAAGGGAATGTTCTCTTTGTGTCTTTGTGTTTATTTTTTAACACACCCTAAGCAATATCTCAGCGATATGATGGCAGCCTGTAAATAAACAAATCTGGACCACCCAATCCAGTGATATTGTGATAAACAATCCATTTCCTGAAGGTACGATGACACGCAGTCAACCATGTCAGAGTCGGACCACCCGATCCATTTCGCAGCGTTTTAGACCAGCAGAGGCTGCTGGGGACCTATTCTGACCCGGAAATCCCCAGGGGGCCACTGCATAATGAAGATGTTCTCCAGTATAAAGGGAACAAGCTATAGTCCCAGCAAGTTGGTTTAAACTCATTTAAAACCGTCCAGCAGTAATGAAGAATGTCTGCTGAGACAAATGGCATTTGGACATTTTCATGATTTTAACTTTTGCTGGACTTTTTCTATATCATTATAAAATTTGTAAAAATATTGTTGTGATATTAAGGATGACAATCAGACAATGTCCTAGAAATCTGTAACCCTGAATACTCTCAAGACACACAATGTCTCAATTAAACACATGGCAATACTTCTAACACCAAGCATAGACTGAAAATGAGCTCTGGCCTGTAAAGCAAAATCTCTCATTAAGTCAGGGTGTTTCTGCTACAGTTAAACATGGCAGCCTTCTACAAAATTCTTGTTTCATCTAAATATCAGACATCTCAGTATTGTCAACAAAACATACCAAATCTCAGACACATCGATGAGTTTGTTGAAGCCATTATTTCTAGCATCATGGTCAATGATGCAGACATGATCTTTTGTCGGTCCAAAGCAGGCAAAAAACCTCTGAAGCAGCCAAAATTTCTAACCAGTTTCTTGCAAACACATTTATGTCGAGCAATGTTCAAACTTTGACGCAATCTGAAGGACCTGATCAATAATCAATTAGCTATATTCCCGGAAGAAGTGATGCGAAAAACAGAACTGCCTTGACTCCACTGATAGACTTTTGATCTTTCATATTTAAAGACGATCTCATCTGAAATTGGACATAATTCCCAAGTAATATCCCCCTTTGATGTCAAAGAGACAGGATAATGCACATCAACTTCCTTTTTATCAAAGAATCATTAAATATACTTTTCCCAGATTTGCTTTTGTCAACAAAAACTCGTCACGTATTCAGACACTGTTATATATTGGAAATCATTCTTCCACACTTTACATTTCCAACAAAAGCATCATCATATCAGTGTTGTGGAAGAATTTCAGGATTCAAGACTTATTTGTTTAAAGGGTTGCCCCTTAATGGCCACCATCCAGAGGTAATCGGATTGCTGGAAAACCTCTTCCAGAAATATCACTAGGCCTTTACAATATCCCCCCATTTTATGAGGAACTTTATGTCACTAATTTATTAGCACTATTCCATTACATTTCAGCTGTTGGACAAATCAGAGAGATATTATCAACATCATTCAATTGATAGTCAATTTGTAAGTGCCAAATCCTTGTGCATGAAAGCTTTAACCCTCCACACAACCATAGCTTATTTGTCAAATCAAAAATAAATTCTAAATTAACTCAGGCTTGAGGTGAAAGGGTTAATGCAGTTTTACGCTACTTAACATTATTTTTAACTCGTGGCTTATCCAAGCACAAAAGCATTCAGCAAAAGCCTAGAATTTGTTCATCTTTTTCCAGAATGGGTTAATCATGACAGCAATCAGACATTCTCTACTGCATTACTTCCAGAATTTCAACTAAGGAACATACGATGGAATATCTACAATTTCCACTACAAATAGGGATTTGATTGATCTTTATGAATAATGTGTTGCTTATCAAGATCATCACAAGCTGGCTAGAGGAGCCATTAAGATTGTACAGCTGATACACCTTCCTTAATCAATCCAGCATGCATGCACATACTAACAACACTAAGGAACATACAGAGGTCCAGTGTCTTAAGTTGTTTAATTAATTCATCCCTGTTTGTACAATAACACTGATATATATCAATTGTTAATGGTGGATTACAGTCTTAATGACATAATTTATTTATATTTCATGAGCAACACTTTGATGCTAGTAAGAAGTGGGGTTTCACAAATATGAAGAAAATTTGGAGTGCACTGTTGAGACTTTCAGTGAGTAAATTGTTAAGATGTTAAGATACCTTCCATGTAATGTGATATGTAGGGGTACTATGCTACACAATCAGGTGCCCGGTGCCAGTCAAGGTCTAGACATTGTAATCAGTGCCCTGTGTGAAACTGAGACATTGTCTCTGTGTGATTAGGGTAATCATTAACTGATTGAACTAATCTCCACCATCGTGATCATAAAATTTGAGTTGGCAGACAAGATTGGTCTTGAAAGACTTGAATCAAAACTGGACTGCCAATTAATCTCAGTGCAGACTCCCTTTAATTCACAAAGCCTATGAATCACCATACAGAATGGTTTGACTTTGTGGCTTTGATTTTGAATATCAAGTAACATGCTTATCTTTCACTTTTAAGCATGTGATGTTAGAACTGTGAGTTTTATGCCGCTTTTAGCAAAATCCAGCAATATGTCAGCAGGGAACACCAGAAATGTGCTTCACACGTTGTACCCACATTAAAATTACATGCTATCATGGATTCCCTTCCTTGTCTACCAAATACGTGTTGGAAACAATGCACACAAACACATCTCAACATTTGATTCTCAAGTGTTGAATTTGTATTGACAGATGCCCACCACTGACACTTGCCAGGTTGGGCACAGACCATTCATGATAATTATTTATTATTCCAGGATTACCCAGTGTAACACATTAAACTTTCATGTGCCGGGATTCTCTGATGAACATATGTTACACTGGCCCATTCAGCAACAGACAACAATACCTAATTCCAACATCTAAAACAAAAAATCCATACTGAGCAGGACCGTAATTCCATCCAGACCAGAATTCCAAATGCAAGAGGATGTGTCTACACCAGGCCCAGACCACACACTCTGACACATTGTGAAACATCATATCACAGGCCTTTACCCTGGTGGAAAGGCAGACGATATTCTTGCTAGTCATGCGGAATAAAAGCAATTTTCCCTACTACACAGGACGCAGGCATTGTTCTGATCAATGTGAAGTGACCCGACAAGAGTGGTCTCTGCCTCGTGTCCCTGACACAGAGTCTCGCTACAACAGGTTACAGCATCCTGCCATTATGCAGATGACTTTACACTACAGCACTGCGGTAATAACAAATCATAATCGCCTAGGACTGGTGGAAGTGACAAGAATTCCAAAGGATTGGTGTTACTGGTTGGACTGAAAAGGTTGACTGAAATGTAGAGAGTGATTCATAACTGGCTGGGATTTATTAGGATCACTAATAGAAACCAGATGACCTCAAATTTGTGCCAAATGAGAGGTTTGAGATTCAGTGAATGATTCAGCTTTAGGTGTTCACAAGTCCTGAAAGGAACCATACTGAATTAGGTCAGTCTGCATCATAAGATCCAAAGAAAATTTTATCCTCACTGAGCACATCTTGTACCTGATTTGCAATTTCTTGCCAGCAATATCATTTCAAAGCTTCAAATTTCAATACAAATCATTCCAACCAATTTTGCCACATGAAAACCAAACAATATTCTGAGAAATCTGAGTGCAACTAGGAAACAAATCATGACTTGCCAAAGTTAATACGTTATATAACAAGTGAATAGGGTTTTATGCCAATATTCCCAGTGTTACCACCACAGAAATGAGCTTCACACATTGTATCCTTGAGGGGAATCAACTCCGGGTTTTGACAAGCTAACCAGGTACATAACGATACACTGATTTTGCCCAATACAAAAAATATCAATACAATTGTGCTTCAATTATAAATTAGTTCACAAAATGCACACTTTTGATATAAAGCATAAATTTTGAGTACCAACAGGGTGAAAATTATAGAGAATAGATAAGTAACACAAACATGCCATCAGCACTGAGTTAGTTTCTGGATTGGATTTGGGCTTGAGACAGGATATTTTCTTTCAAAAATGACCTAAATACTCAATGTCTGGATGAGCAGGAAACACATACTTGGGGGTGGCCTTATAATGTTCTGCTACATGAACATCCCATACCCAGATTGTCAACAGAAATATCTGACACTTGTTGAACATTAGTAACTTCTGACGTATGTATTGATATATAATCTTGTCTAAAAGTATCAAATATACAGGTAGGAATATCTATGCCACATCAGTTAAATGTCAAGGCAGCATCATTGTTTGTTTGTTTGTATCATTGTTTGTTTGTTTAACGCTGTATTCAGCAATATTCCAGCTATATGACGACGGTCAGTAAATAATCGAATCTGGTGATCCAGTGATTGATGTCATGAGCATATAGCTGGAATATTGCGTTAAACAACAAATAAACAAACAAACAGACTCTTTTAATATTTCCAAAAGTCTCTTTTAATATTTCCAAAAGTATGTTAACCAAAAACAATACTGAAGTGATTTATCTTTATTCTACATTGTAACAATGAATTCTTCCAGCTACATTCAATTCAGACAGATCCATGGTGCTTCCTTAAAATATTACTGTCACATTCTTCGAGTCAACTTAACTCAACATCCATGTTAGGGGATGAATATTGATAAGCAATGGGACCGAGTAAATGGTTTCATCATCGTAATGGATCAAGAGGTGTGAACTAGCTGAGCTGAAATAATTACTCCAAGGTAGTTACAAGCATGTAACCATGGTAACAGGTTGCACTACTACCGCAGATATGTTTAAAAAATTGATAGTTGAGGATTTGATACAATGGATGTTTGACAATTCAGATATATAGACAGAACTTTTAAGTAATTAGCATGTGTAGGTCACTGGCCCATAGAAACAGGAATGTCTGCCTGTTTTGTGTTCAATACTTTGTATTTATTATGTGATATATCAACTTGTCATAAAAAGGTGTTGCACCAGTGGTCTTTTTGTCAGATGAGCAGAATGGACAACTGGAATACCACGGTGCAATACAAATGGTACCAGTCAAATGTGAGTGAGCGAGTCAAAATTTAACATTTCATCGTCATTATTTCAGCCATTAAAGCGACGAGACCAGACAAACTTGATAATCAGACATTATAACTGGAAAAATATGTTTCAATCAAATTTCACTTTCTACCAAAATATTTTCAATAAATAATCTAATATTAGCCTGTTGCCAAAATAAATATATTTCCCTGTCAAACAGTCACACCAACATGAACCCATTTACCTGTACACATTTTAACAGCTGCCAACAGCTTGTGTCTATGTCTTTCAAGTTTATTTTTACAAGTTCAATAATGTAACATCAATGCAGAATAATACAATGACACTGTGTCTTCATATTGTTAGGTTTAATACTTCTGATATTGACCATGTTCGGCCATGTAGTTTCTATCAATATGATAAGACACTCAAACTCAGCTAATCACACAGAAAACAACATGCCTATTTGCAGCTATTCACTTTATTTTGATCAGTCAACACTGTTTCTATAGAGATGCCTAACCGTAAACACACTTGATCTTACAGCCTTGACACTCTCCCATTTCCCAGAAATTAACCTTTCTCAAACAAATTCAAACAGAGGCCCTGACCTAAACTAATGACCCTAAATTGATCTGGAAAGTTTCAATACTTCAATCAAGCAAAAGCATCAAATTTTGGAAAAAGCGATTAGAACCTGCAGATGCAGTGGAACCATCCTAAACAGCCATTGTTCCTTCTTTGATTACTCCTGGACAATGCTGAAGAATCAATGGTCAAGGATGACCGAGGGATCAGATGGCATTGATCCTGCACATCCTACCCACTGGTCATTTGATGCTATGGGTAGTTGTGGGGCTAATTTAGCAGGTGCCCCATGATGGGCAAGCAATGGCAGCAAATAGGCTATGGTTTGGTTATGACATGCTCAGCAAACAGAGACTTGGAGAAGGGATGGCGGAGACTATAATCTCTCGAAGCAATTTCAGGAAACCTTAGGGAGTATCAGGAAATTACATGACAGATACACTCAGCCTTTGTCGACATCTTGAGATCTCATTTTGGTCTACTTAGTGGTCCAACAGAGAAATGACGTTAGATCCAGAATTAGCATGCAGCCGTATCGCTGTGATTGAACTGCAAAATGATGGGCATGTAAATGAACAGTCAGTGGAAGAGATACTCTTATCTAAATCTTTGGGTTTGCGATATCTTTAATCAGGCTAGAAATATTAGATGCATGTCTGGCTCATAGTTTATTTACAGAGTCATGAAATAATAATTATCTGCATGGACAATGGTAAGTTTCATTTCTAGATTGCTCGATGACCATTGTCATTTCAGATTTAACCCTACTTTAATGCATAGACAGCTGTCTATTATCATGCCTTGGTTCTTATGACATGCTATTTTGGTAGCAAAATATATTTGCTGACATCAGCAAGATTACCATAAGTATTTATTTCGCATGAATCCTGCAGCAATACCACTCCACAGTCTGCTCAAACCATCTCACACATGTTCAGTGCTTCTGTTAAGCTGCACAGCTATGAAAAGTACACAAATAAAAGTCACCATTACCAAATTTAATTGGAGCTGATTGCAAAATCTGAAAGCATTACAACACTGTGCACAATTAGGAAAACAAAAGTACTTGTGTTTCTATCATACAGAGCCTGAAACAAATATATCCAATACAGGCCATGCAAGTTTATGACAGTGGGCCATTCTAGATTACTGCAGTTTCAGGGAAATGAAGACAGTCTCTTGGCTCCTTTTTATCATATTTTATTAAGATATTTTAACAACCGTTTTTTTCTGTAAAATATGTTAATTTCAGAGACCAAATGTTATTCTAGGGTTTTCAGGTCACATGGACCTTAACCATGTTAACAACGGGTCAATAGATAGGGGTTCTTTTTCATTTAACTGGGGTAGTCTAGTGGTTAAAGTGTTTGTTCATCAAACCCGGGTTCAATTCCCCACATGGGTACAATGTGTGAAGCCCATTTCTGGTGTCCCCCACCATGATATTGCTGGAATATTGCTAAAAGTGGTGCAAAACCATACTCACTCACTCACTCACTCATTATGTTTGTCAATTGTCATGGTTTAGTACAATGTATATTGATATTTATTCACAACATAGCAGGAGATGGTGAGAGGATGAGTACCTTGTCAAAGCATGAAGAGATAAAGATGTGAATACAAAAACCTTCTTGGTTGGTTTGTAAACTTTCCCATGGAGGTGAGAATAAACTGTTGTTTCATAATAAATGTGTAACACACAAACTCGTAGGCTCAAATAGTTTCAGCAATGATGCAGAAACATAATATTTTTTCTAAATGTATAATGGGTTTTGCAGGCTGTTTCCAGATGTCATATTATTGTTACCTGCCTGGCGCTCGGCATTATGGGATAAAACAAAACTGATCAGCTCAGAGTCAGTACACTGTGTCTGTGTGGGGTATCCATGTTTAACTGCAGCCTGGTATCTCAGCAGGCTAGCACTAAATTAGTGGCATTAGTCCAGACTAGTACAAGCAGATATACACACAAACACACACATAAACACACATGCATGAATGGCGCTATATGCAAAAATCTTAAACGTGATCATATCACATTTCACCTCACCTCACCTCCAGACATAAAAACATTTAGGTTGCAAGTGAAACAATGGGCCGGTCGGTTTTCCTGAATCACAAGTCCTGGGAGGAGCTATCTTAAAGGTAGACAGAAAGCATGCTGATTGTCACACTTCCTGATATTAGAATGATTATTACAACCTGTCTTCATCCAGATTAACCCATTTTAAATCAACTCATGAAATACTGAATCATATCAAAATGTAAAAGGTTCTAAAATCCAAATCAAGATGGCATAGGTTAAACATGCAGTATGAGGTTGGTACATGTTGGCTGAACTTCCACTGTTGACACACCAGATCAAGATAACCTACTCCTGATTAATATCGCTAACACCACTGTGTTTACATTCGTGACTCTCAATTAAAGGTACGGATAGTTTTTCTCAGGAAGACACAAATTAATGTTATGAATCGCCACAGTACAGGAATTACACTAACAAATAATTGAAAACCAGAACACAAATTATTAAAATGTCCCTATACCAAACAGGGTTTTTCATCATGAAATTATCTTCAATTTATGTTTTACCAAATAAGAACAATTATAATCTATATAGATGACTTTTTTTAAAAATATAAAAACATATTACACAAAACATTCCTTACACATGCATCTACAGGTTGTTCACCATCAGCCAGAGATGATACTGTTTCTATGTTAAACTTAGGAGACACCTAGCATTACAAGTTTGTAAGCAAAACGATAACCAGCGTTTTCAATTTGCCTAAGAAAGTGGAGATTCATCAGGATCTCGAGTGTAATTTCCACATCAATAAAAACCAGACTCGGTAATAAATCAACCGCCAGTTAATCAGGGTCTCCTATGCTGAAGGCATGGCTGAGACAATGGTATCTTCCCAACACAGGAGAGCTCCATCACTCCATTGTGTCTGCTGAGATGCCATGTGCTGCTACAAGTGTGAACGAGAAGAAGGACAATTGTTGGCCAAGGATTAATCAAATCTAGTCTGATGTAAAGAGAGTTTTCAAAATGTTAATTAGATTAAATTTCCCATGTGTCACAACACAAATCATTTCTTTTTTTCGAATTTGTGTTTGTTTCAAACATCTGGGTAGTCTATTTTATGTTTCACCGAACATAACGTAACATGATATCAACAAACAGTAGAACTCACTTGTTAACATGTTGTAATGTTTCAGTAAGTGTTGAAAAGAGAAGTATTCACAAATGTATTCTGACTGAAGCACAGATTTGGAAAATCATTATTTAACATCTTAAACTCTCAAACAAACAATTCAAAATTCAAAATACAATAAAAAAGAGAAAATGTTAACAAAAAACATGATTCATGAAACATGCAAACATTTCTCATTTTGTTTTTCTTTCTTTTAACTGAAAAACAAAGTTATCATTATGCTTCCGCTGACCTTGACCTTCTATCTACACATCTACATTTGCACAAGCCTCAGGCAGCATGCATTAACATAAGTGAATCTATTTACCGGAACAAAAGAATGTACTTCTGGTCTGACACACTGTTTTAACACTGAGAAGCTTCAAAGTCAACTAGATACCTCAAATAACTGTGACTCAGACATGTCTAAATAAGTTATAATCCCACATGCCACAAACTTCCTTACTCTCACCCATCAGCCATCGCAGCTTTACAACATCTCCCTGAACTCTGACTTTCTACTACTCACCCATACCTGTCCCTCACCCACATCCCTGACCCCACCCACATCCTTGGCCACATCCACATCCCTTACCCCACCCACATCCCTGACCCCACCCATATCCTTGGCCACATTCACATCCCTGACTCCACCCTCATCCCTGACCCCACCCCCATCCCTGACCCCACTCACATCCCTGACCCCACTCACATCCCTGACCCCACTCACATCCCTGACCCCACCCACATCCCTGACCCCACCCACCTCCTTGTCCTTACCCACCTTGTCCTACCCACATCCCTGACCCCACCCACATCCCTGACCCCACCCACCTCCTTGACCCCACTCACCTTGTCCCACCCACATCCCTGACCCCACCCACATCCCTGACCTCACCCACCTCCTTGACCCCACTCACCTTGTCCCACCCACATCCCTGATCCCACCCACATCCTTGGCCACATCCACATCCCTGACCCCACTCACATCCTTGACCACATCCACATCCCTGACTCCACCCACCTCCTTGTCCTTACCGATCTTGTCCCACCCACCTCCTTGTCTCCACCCACAACCCTGACCCCATACACCTCCTTGACCACAATCACCTCCTTGTCCTTACCCACTTTGTCCCACCCACATCCCTGACTCCACACATCTCCCTGACTCCACACACCTTCCTGTCCCCACCCACACGCTTGACCACACCCATATCCCTGTCCCCACCCACACGCTTGACCACACCCATATCCATCCCCACCCACAAACTTGACCACACCCACAACCCTGACCCCCCACCACATGCCTGACCCCCCTCCAACTCCCTGATCCCATCCACATTAATGTCCCTACCCATATCCCAGACCACACCCACAACCTTGACCACACCCACAACCATCTCCCCACCCACATCACTGACCATACCAAACACCAACTTACAACCCTGCCCTCACATCTGTTACATACAGCATCTTCACCCAGCTTTCACCCCCACGCCACTTTATCCCTAGGAGTTCATTAGCACACACCCTTTCCCACCTCCACTGAAGTCACCTATCTCTAATTACCTGCACGGCTAACTGTACAGGTAATGAGAGTAAGCAAAGCCCAAGTCCAGGCCAACATACCTCCAGCCTCAACACAGGTGTGAAGCTAGTTAAACAAATGACAACTGTCACTGTCTGCTTATAACTGTGTCCTGTTACAGCAGTCAATGGGTATTCATGGACACCTGATCGAGGGATTGTCATCTCCAAGAGCAGTCAGTGTGTTTATAATTATACATGTTGCTGAAATAGTTTGTAGCAAGGCTGTGACTGTAAGGTGATAACACTAGCCTGTGGATGATATGCTTAAAGAAAATATTTGTGGAAAACATGAGAATGTCCTTAATAAGATAACAATCTGCTGGTTTCCGTTTTCCCCATGGCTGTTTGTGTGAACATGATAACTATCATACATCACTGGCACAGCAACTGGCCAGGTGTTCCTGTCGCGATACTGATGGGAATACTGTACAACAACCTACAATGAGATAGGCTAGTTCAACCAGTATTACTAATGCTAACCTTGTACTACAACAATACTTAACCATCAAGGGTTTTTCGACCAAACCCATGGTCGATTTTCAAAAAAATATAATTAATTTCAGATTCTGAAACTAAGACCACACAGTGCTTTATGAGCAATCACAACCATCATAATGACCCATGACTATTTGCTGGGGGCCCTGTAAATGTTTCAAGTGACCAATCAGAATGACCCATCACTATTTGCTGCTTGCTCCTGTAAATGCATCAAATGACCGATCATAACTGTACATCACTATTTGCTGCTGGCCCACGTAAATGTTTCAAATGACCAATCATAACGGTCCATCACTATTTCCTGCTGGTCCATATAAATGCTTCAAATTACCAATCACATTATGACCATGCTGGTCAATTTTACATACTGTCATTACAGAACAGACTCATGCCTAGAGCATCCCACAATTCTAATTCATCATCATCTAATTCTTCAGTTACGGGAATAAAATTAAATTTTGGGTGGCTTTGGATGTGGACAACTGTCGTTCTGGTGCGTCATTTGTTCTTGACAGACTTTTAAGTTAACAAACTTTTATTTGATACAAAGGTCAACAAAACAATAAGGTCTGGTAACCTTAACCACATCATTCCTATACATGTATTATCTTGACTGGCAAATGAAAAGTGACTGCTGCTCGGATAATGAATATGTTGGACATCTTTGTGTTATGTAAAGCTTCTTCCCTTGAGCTATCGTCAAAGCTCGCCCCTTTCCGTAACCTGTAAGAAGACTCATCCTCCTGTCGATGCAGGTTATGTGCATAAATACGACAAACCAATCAGAATGAACGTATGACTTCAAAGAATCACACAGGAATAATTTTGGACTTTACACGTCTTGCATTTAAATATATGCCAAAGACAAGTTAAATATGTTTAATCACACTGTATAATACTGTAAGTCCCGGTGTGGTTTCAATAGCATCTGGAATATATACATGATATATGACATGGGGGAAATATACGCGAATCATTGCGCAATGAGTTGACAATTCTTTAAGCTATTCCTGTTTGCGCTTAGACTGAACCCAGTCGCAAAAATGGCCATGAAAGGGGCACGAGTTACTATTCGGCTTGTCCCGGAATAACATGAGTTATTCACGAATGCACTCGAGTTTGGCGACTATGCATGCCTGTCAACTGAAAAAATGCCACTGAGCATGCCTAACATCAATCAGTGCCAGTAATTCTACACTTGAGATGGTCTAACCAGCTAATAAAATACAAAAAGTCAGCCTCCATGATCTGTAACTTTAATGTTTGCCAATACCAGTGTGAATACTTGCAGATGTATAGAAGAATTCTGGTCCAACTGGCTACTTGAAGTTTTGTTTGGTTGAAACTTATTCTAGCCACTAGACCAAAGGCCATGTCTACTAAAATTCTGTTTGGTCTAATAAGATCAGCTAATAAAATACTATGCTTGTCGTAACAGGTAACTAACAGAATCGGGTGTTCAGGCTCACTGACTTGGTTGATGAATGTCATCATATCCCAATTGCATAGATCAATGCTCATGATGTCAATCACTGGAATGTCTAGTTCAGACTTGATTATTTACAGACTGCCATCATAAAGCTGGATTATTGCTGAGCACTGCATAAAACAAACAAACAAACAAAACAATGTACTGAAAATGCTGCTTCAAGTTGATATCAAGATGATTCTAGTCTTAAGTTCCTGATAATTTGATAAGGATCCAATGAACCAAAGGACTTTAGAGTTCACAAGGCTTCAGTGAACTTTCTGACATGTTCTCCAGTGGTGTATCAAACACCACCATAACAGGTAACAAACCAAGATATTAATTCTCCAATCCCATCTCACACTACACATGACAAATCAGCTAAGGCATCACTCCATGTTTCAATCACCACCTGAAGACATGAATCTTTTGAATCTTCTTTACTGTCTGTCACGACATTTCAGGGCCACTTCTTGCCTTTCATCGGGTGACTATTAGAACATTAACACCTACCCTAACCTGCACCAGAGACTTCGGTTCAACAGCCTACGATGGAGTCACTCAGGTATGATGAAGCTACTGATATACACTCCACATAGTCATTATACCCACACCTTTCCCATACAGCTACCTACAGGTCTCTCACACTCACGCCCTGTTCCTATACCGGCTTAGTCATGCAGGCTGCCTCAATACATTGTGCACATTATGTACGATGGACTTTGCTGTCCTTGAGGTAAAAAATTACTAAAGCCATATAGACCAACCATTGGCCAACACTTAATTGTATCTCCTGAGTGGTCAGACTATATTGTTACTACCCTCTTAGGTATGTTCCATACAAAGGACATGAGTTTAGTGTAGATGAAATAGGAAACTTGTTATCTGATACTGTCATGTCATTAGTAGTTGATTGAGTCCATTCTTTGCAGGAGTATTTGCCAAAACCAAGGTACTGTTTGTCAGATTTATTTAGCTTTTAAGGAATTTCTTTGCAATATTTCTCATACATTCCTACATTTGGATTAGACAGTGAGTGTGAGTGAGTTGGGTTTAACGCCGCTTTTAACAGTATTCCAGTTATATCACAGCATGTCAGTTTAATGTGGGAGGAAAGCCCGAAGTGATGCAGGTCGCAGATGTTTACCACTTCGCTGAAACCCACGAGCATGGGTATGGTGCTGACAAACCTAGGAACCTAATCGGGGTAAACTGGGATTCGAACCCACAATCATAGGTTTCTGGCGTGCCCAAGGGACCATCTTTGCACAGCGAATCACAGCGCCTTAGATGACAGGGCCACCCGTGCTCCCAATTAAACAATGAGATAGCACAACAGTTAAAGCAGTCCTTGGTCCAGAAGAATATCCTGGCTTAATTCCCTCATCGGCACAATGTTGAAATTCTGATATATTTAGCTTTGAAGTCATTTCTTTCTTGCATTTCTCAGACACTACAACCTCTAGATTCCAGGCATATAGATAAGCCTTTGGTAATTTGGGTATTTTATCCAGGGATTTGATTTTGATTCGGTATCCACAATTTTTAGAGTGTATTCGAATATTTTTTACCCATCTGTTTCTTGACATTGGGGTAGGATTTGATTTTTCTCTCTATTTCAGTTTATTTAAGGCGTATTTTATGCAAATACTCAGCTCTGAGATTCCTCCATTCATGATTAAAGAATAATGAGTAAATTATAAAATAATTTATCATTTACACTCATTTTGTAGATGGATCCTGTTCTTCCAAGATAAAACAACTAGCAGGCAAGTGAAAGAGGTACATGAAGTGCCATTACCACTAGAAACTGATAAAGTAAAGAAAGCTTAGGGTTATTAGAGTGATGGGCAGCTGGATAGCCTCATGGTTAGAGTGTTGGTTTGTTCGCTTCCTTACATGGGTTAAATGTGTGCAGCCTTTTCAAGGTGTTTGCTCCTAGATATGATGCAATAATGAAGAAGATAACTCAATCTTTTCAAGTAAAGAGTCAGCCTGTTTTCAAGAGAATGATTTAGGGCTTGAGCATATGTTTGAACAGGGGTGTCAGCCTATGTTTGAGTAAAAGTCAGCCTATGTTTGAGTAAGGGAGTCAGCCTATGTTTGAGTAAGTAAGTCAGCCTATGTTTGAACAAGGGAGTCAGCCAATGGTTGAGTAAGTAAGGGAGTCAGCCTATGTTTGAACAAGGGAGTCAGCCAATGTTTGAGCAAGGGAGTCAGCCAATGTTTGAGTAAGTAAGGGAGTCAGCCAATGTTTGAACAAGGGAGTCAGCCAATGTTTGAACAAGGGAGTCAGCCTATGTTTGAACAATGGAGTCAGCCAACGTTTGAACAAGGGAGTCAGCCAATGTTTGAACAAGGGAGTCGGCCAATGTTTGAAGAAGGGAGTCAGCCTTTGTTTGAGTAAGGGAATCAGCCAATGTTTGAGTAAGTAAGGGAGTCAGCCAATGTTTGAGTAAGTAAGAGAGTCAGCCTATGTTTGAACAAGGGAGTCAGCCAATGTTTGAACAAGGGAGTCAGCCTATGTTTGAGTAAGGGAATCAGCCAATGTTTGAGTAAGTAAGGGAGTCAGCCTATGTTTGAACAAGGGAGTCAGCCTATGTTTGAGTAAGTAAGGGAGTCAGCCTATGTTTGAACAAGGGAGTCAGCCAATGTTTGAACAAGGGAGTCAGCCTATGTTTGAACAAGGGAATCAGCCAATGTTTGTACAAGGGAGTCAGCCTATGTTATAATGAGTAAGGGAGTCAGCCTATGTTGTAATGAGTAAGGGAGTCAGCCAATGTTGGAGTGAGTAAGGGAGTCAGCCTATGATGGAGTGAGTAAGGGAGTCAGCCAATGTTTGAGTAAGTAAGAGAGTCAGCCTATGTTTGAACAAGGGAGTCAGCCAATGTTTGAACAAGGGAGTCAGCCTATGTTTGAACAAGGGAATCAGCCAATGTTTGAACAAGGGAGTCAGCCAATGTTGGAGTGAGTAAGGGAGTCAGCCAATGTTGGAGTGAGTAAGGGAGTCAGCCAATGTTGGAGTGAGTAAGGGAGTCAGCCTATGTTGGAGTGAGTAAGGGAGTCAGCCAATATTTGAACAAGGGAGTCAGCCAATGTTGTAATGAGTAAGGGAGTCAGCCAATGTTGGAGTGATTAAGGGAGTCAGCCTATGTTGGAGTGAGTAAGGGAGTCAGCCTATGTTGGAGTGAGTAAGGGAGTCAGCCAATGTTTGAACAAGGGAGTCAGCCTATGTTGGAGTGAGTAAGGGAGTCAGCCTATGTTTGAACAAGGGAGTCAGCCAATGTTTGAACAAGGGAGTCAGCCTATGTTTGAACAAGGGAATCAGCCAATGTTTGAACAAGGGAGTCAGCCAATGTTGGAGTGAGTAAGGGAGTCAGCCTATGTTTGAACAAGGGAGTCAGCCTATGTTTGAGTAAGTAAGGGAGTCAGCCTATGTTTGAACAAGGGAGTCAGCCAATGTTTGAACAAGGGAGTCAGCCTATGTTTGAACAATGGAATCAGCCAATGTTTGAACAAGGGAGTCAGCCTATGTTATAATGAGTAAGGGAGTCAGCCTATGTTGTAATGAGTAAGGGAGTCAGCCAATGTTGGAGTGAGTAAGGGAGTCAGCCTATGTTGGAGTGAGTAAGGGAGTCAGCCAATGTTGGAGTGAGTAAGGGAGTCAGTCTATGTTTGAGTAAGTAAGAGAGTCAGCCTATGTTTGAACAAGGGAATCAGCCAATGTTTGAACAAGGGAATCAGCCAATGTTTGAACAAGGGAGTCAGCCAATGTTGGAGTGAGTAAGGGAGTCAGCCAATGTTGGAGTGAGTAAGGGAGTCAGCCTATGTTGGAGTGAGTAAGGGAGTCAGCCAATGTTTGAACAAGGGAGTCAGCCAATGTTGTAATGAGTAAGGGAGTCAGCCAATGTTGGAGTGATTAAGGGAGTCAGCCTATGTTGGAGTGAGTAAGGGAGTCAGCCTATGTTGGAGTGAGTAAGGGAGTCAGCCAATGTTTGAACAAGGGAGTCAGCCTATGTTGTAATGAGTAAGGGAGTCAGCCAATGTTGGAGTGAGTAAGGGAGTCAGCCTATGTTGGAGTGAGTAAGGGAGTCAGCCAATGTTTGAACAAGGGAGTCAGCCTATGTTTGAACAAGGGAGTCAGCCTATGTTGTAATGAGTAAGGGAGTCAGCCAATGTTGTAATGAGTAAGGGAGTCAGCCAATGTTGGAGTGAGTAAGGGAGTCAGCCTATGTTTGAGTAAGGAAGTCAGCCAATGTTGGAGTGAGTAAGGGAGTCAGCCAATGTTGGAGTGAGTAAGGGAGTCAGCCAATGTTGGAGTGAGTAAGGGAGTCAGCCTATGTTGGAGTGAGTAAGGGAGTCAGCCTATGTTTGAGTGAGTAAGGGGGTCAGATTATGTTTGACAAGGGAGTGAGGTTCAATGTATTCATCATGCAGTAATGCAGTGGTGTGTTGGCAGGGACACCAGGAATGGGCTTCACACTATTCACCCATGTTGGGAGAGACGTATTGGTCCAGTTGTAAGTAGTTAACATGTAACACACTCAGCTTACCAACTGAACTACCCCCATGGGCTTTATTAAGTTAGCCAAGTTGGTAGAACAAGTCATGAATTCATAATGACCATAGCTTCTAGGCCATAACATTATCTCAAATCAGAGAGTATCATTGATCCTTCCTACATACAGTGTCCCTATCTCTGACCTGACATTCAGCTACAAACCAGAGGGTGGAATGGACATGTATATACTTCTATCAACAAGAAATCAATACTGTGCAGCTAGTGCATAGGACACAGAAAACAAACACAACAAAGCCCAACAACGACATGCTGACATTTCAGCTGATACAACAACAATGCTAAACTTGTTTCATGCATGCAGGCATAGGCCCATTTACCACAGAATTCTTGATGAGCACAGATTTCAAGCATTGTCTGGGATAAAAATGTTTTATATATAATCCAAGATTCCCCCCAGGAAATTAAATCGTCTGTCCCCAAATCTAAGTTAAAGAATGGGAGTTACAATCGTCTTAGTCCTAACAGTGCTTTGTGGAACGGGGACCTGATATACTAAATATAGTTCGGTAATATGTTTTAAAACAAATGCATGCATACATCCAGTATTTGTATGTTATAATGCATCTCCCCAATTCCCAAAAGCTGTATCCTAACTCTATCTGTTAATCTCGATCACTTAACCAGGGATGACTAGCCTTGCATGTTGACTTCTGTTAGGTCCAAGGCAAAGTTAAGCAGCGAGGTAGCACAGCAGTTAAAGCAATCCTTGTCCAAACAAATATCCTGGTTTGATTCCCTCAATGGAACAATTTCAAAAGGCCATTGGTAAGTCTGTTACTGTGATATTGCCAAAAGCAGCATAAGACCCCTTCTGCTCTTCTGACCATTCATTTATAGGTTTAGCTGCGAAAATGTAGCTATATAAATGGCTCCACTTTTACAATCCGAAATTCCCTGGACGCTAAGACATAGTTACATATTCACACCTTCATAACGTTCTACTCCAGTCTGATGCTGATTTTGCCCCGGCCTTCACAAGCACCGAATGATGATTGATGAAACACACCCATACCTGGGTTGATTCAAATGCAGACTTGAACACTATTTTAGTTATAACACAGCATGCCAGCTTGATGTGGGAGGAAAACCCAAAGTGATGCATTACCATATTGAGTGAGATTCTGAATTCATCAACACTACAAAAATCACCAACACGGTGACTGCCACACTGGATAAAAACAAGACATGGATTTCTTTTTTTAAAACAACCTTATACAAAATTGATAACAGCCTATCCCTCCAGCTGGCTCGTTTCCAAACACCCTCACCATCGTTCTCTCAATAAGACAAGCAGCTACCCTAGAACGCCGTTTCACAGACAGGATTTCTAGGATTATTCCCACCGTATCACTGGAAGCGTGATCTCCCATGCAGTAGTGATGAGGCTGTCGACAGGTGCTTGGAGCTCTCCCAGCAGTGTCTGTACAGTAGCTAGGCACTAACAGATGGCAGCAAACAAGAGTTGGTGTAGGCCACAATGGGACATACTACAGTGGGTACTAATTGAGGTTATATCTCATTATAAAGCTTCATCCACGTTAGATCTAATCATGATTCCGGAATTATTTATTACTGGTCAAGGTGTTTTTGCTTTGGATGTAGAATTTTCAGAATTAAGCCACTTCAGGCAATAGGGGTCATAATAAATATCTCAGGAGGTCATGAAACATTTTCGTTCTTCCTTGAATTTTTAAGTGCTCTAAATATCTATTTTGTATTTTAAAAAATGTGTTTACAAAACATTGGTTTTAATCTAACATTACAGGGATTTATCTAACATTCCAAAATGAAATTGGGAAAGACATAATGTTATTCAAAATTGTGATTTTCTTGATAAAATTTCATATTTTCTTAGAACTCAGGGGTAGTATAATATTTCATCCAATGTTAAATATGTACGTAAATCTAACAGTAAAGCCTCTTCTTGTTTGTTTGTCCTGTTATCAGTGAAAAGCAAGTCAATTCTCAAAGCAATAATATTAGTTATTACTATAACATCACTGGACGTATTTTTAATTCCAATTTGAGAATTTTTACAGATATTTGCTCCAGATTTGTAGCTGAATAATCCCGGCAAATGGATAAATTTAGACTAATCCCAGAAATAAAGTTATCTCATTTAAAAATATATATCCACAAAATATACAGTAAAAAACAAATTGAGCCCAGAACAATCCTTAATCCTGAAATTGCTTAATCATGTTAATCATCATAGACTTGAGTTTGACTTCATATTTAATATATTCCCTAGGGTCTAGGAGACAGACTAGCATATATTTTGTACAAAGTAATGTAATTTGCAAGACAAAACAGTGATTCTAAACACGTCAGAACCTACTTCTACAAAAAGTTAACCTCTTTTACAAGGACTGTGTTTCTGAAATTAGTATATTTTTTTCAGATCACCAAGTTATGTTTTCAGATGAATTATTAGCTCTCCAAATTAGAACTGCCTTGAAGGTGAACACCACTTTTGCTAGACTAAACATTCTACAGCTCTTAATCATTTGTATCCTTTAAAAAATGTGTGCATTAAAAAATTGAGAAATAAGAGAAGCAGCAATCTCTAGCTTCTCCAGTACCCATCATACACATAAGTAAACACAATATGTCAGTCTGTCCTGCTATATGTTGAAGGGATCAATATAATATCTCTTATCTCTTTGAAGATCGCTTATCATTGAACATGCACACAATCAACAGAATGTTTAGTTTTCAAACACCACCCACCCAATGCTCACCTCTGAAATTAAATCACAATATTCTTGCAACAATCATTTCATCAAATCCATGCAACTGTTTAAACCTTCCCAATCTTTTTTGTTCAATCCATTGATAATTTCGGACTGTGTACATCATACTGCTTCAAATGCTACTGTTTTTTGTAGTCCTCTTCATGTGTAACTGGTTCCTTAATTATTCAATCCAATATGAAACTCAATGCATAATTATTGATTTTAGGATTCTGTGAACCTGATCTTTGGAAGCTATTTCACTTCAGAATTTGAGAGTGAATCAGCCTCTAGAATTTCGCCAAGCAACACAAATGATGAAAATTTGATATTTATTCATCAGGTTTTTTCCCTTCTAACAAGAAGGGCATGCATTCACCAGCAAAAGCCTCAAAGCAAATATGTTTTCTTTCTCAGCAATTTTTCATTAAAATTGTTTCATGTTATTGTATGTTTCCCTTCTCTGTTTGATTCATAAACATTTGAAAGACAACTAATAACTGTTAGAAATGGATTAAATAGAGATACTGAAGGATTAAATCAAATAAATCACATCCATGTTTTGTGGGACTTTTTATGTTTTAATTCATTTTGAAACAAGTACAATATTCACAGAATAATTAATTTAAGTCCCATTCAAGATGCACACATTATTATTTGTGCTTAGTTTTATACTGTATAACTGAAATTAATATAAACATTTACATTTACACTTCTCATTGATTTGAAACCTTTGATGAAAATCCTATTGACTGAAAGTAAATTTATTTGTATAGTAAGTACACATTAATGGCTAACTTAGCCTCAGTAAATGTAATACAGAAAAAAGCAATGAATTTTAAAATAGAGAAGTTTGCACCATTTATATAAAAAGCCAGCCTGGTGATATAATAGTTCTACACATACAAAATGGGTATCTTATTAACAAGTAGTATACAAGTATCTAGTCTTGTTGCAAATTGTTGCAAATTGTTGCCAATTTGTCGGTTATGTAACCACTTGAGCACAAGGGTGCTACAACTATGCAAATAGAATAACATTGCTCAACTGGTTAAATCAATAGTATCTCTATTTAACACATCGTTGTAAAAACAATTGACATATGGTATAAACGAATTATATGTAATGGCAAATACAATTCAAAAACCTGATAAAGAATAAATCTTTGACACTGAAGTGCAAGAGCACCGTAAGGGAATGTTTCTGTATCTACTTAGATTAAACTAAATGATATTCGATTACTTTCATTTTTAATGCAGTTAAAAGAGAAATTTTTGTTTCATAAATTCTGACAGAAATTTCGATTAGAATTTATTTTAGCACGGATTAATGTCATTAAGCTACCTATACTAAACATGAGTATCTTGTATTCATAGTACATACTTTACACAACAAACATAACAATATATATTAGTCGTTCATTCAAAAGCATCATTTGCCTCTGTTATCGCTATTGTAGGTAGTGTCAAAACAAAGCGATATATATAGCCATATATCATTCATAAACTGGTATGTATATAGAAAGGCCTGGAAAATAGAACCATCCCAAGCAAAGCTGCAATATATAACACGTTATTTCTCAAAAGTTGTTCCAGGATCTGACGAACGAACGTCATAATACGTTCTAGAACCATTCGAGCGAACAATACACATTAATTTACACCTGTGCATGCACGTTGCGAACTAATGCATTGCAATACACACACATGATGCGCTGGGTCCTCAGGACTGTTGATTCAAACAACAAGAGCCAGTTTCAAGCGGGTAATCATTGCGGTATTATTCATACCGACATCAACTGCAAAGCTATTCTTACCTTGGAAGAAAGCTACAATCTTCTCTGGGTGTTTAGCCTCAGATACCGCCACAGTGCACAGCAATGTAACAATGCAGATCCATGGTAAGGATGATAAACGTTCGTAATACTGGTGAGATTGAGTCGCCATTTTCTCGTGGGTCGTTCCTATCAGACGAAGTAACGGGACTGTAAAGTGTATCACAAGCTATACGTCCATCCTAAAATTATCCAGACAAGATCGCATGTATATGCTACTGTCGCGAGCCACGTAACTCCAACACCGATCCGCGTTTCCTCATCCCTCGTGTTTTGACAGTTTCACAAACGAGGTTTTGGTCACGGATAATCAACTCTCTGCTAACCTTAACAGAGGACGGTTCTATTTTGTGTTGAGGGGAGAAAGGTTGCCGGTCGATATAGCCATTGTGGGTAGCTACACCTCTGAAATCATTAATACATGGGGGTTTACCAAACACGTTCTTATTGTGTAGCAGATATCATAAATAGATATTTATTCAAAGAATAAATGAGTTTTTTTTCGATCGGGAATTGACAAGACGACTAACAACACCCCTCATGGAAAATAACGGGTTGAGGAGGCAGTGTGAAAGGGAGACAACCACGCCGTACAGGTGGTTCTAACAGGTTCATTCCCATACATCAAAGCACAAAGCTGCTTGGACGAGCAAGAAGACAATCGTGAAAAAATCGATTCCTAACAGTCACCTCGCGGCACCTACACATGAATAATATCCTTAAACTCAACACTGAACATTTGACTACACAAACCTCTTAAAATAAGTTGTGTGTTTTGGGTTGGTCGTAATTAAACAGGATTTAATAACATGTGAGCAGTTAGCACCATTTACACCAAAGAGATATCTACGTCGGTATTGGGGTTATGTATGCGATATAATTATAAAGACATTGCAGAAATTCTGTAAGCGTTTTGGCATTGATGTCAATCACTGGATTTTTCTGTTCCAGACTCGATAATTTACTGACCGCAGTTATATAGCTGTAATATTCTGGTGATAAACATCAGAAAAAAAAACATATTTATATGTTTGTAAACGTACGTCGTAAAGACGTAACTCGACTTCTATACAGTGATACCTCGTTAATCCGACCGGTAGCCTCGCCACTAAAATTGTCCGGAGTAACAAATGTCCGGATAAGTGAACCAGCGGACCAAAGTAATGTCAGTCTGTATGTATGCAATTGTTTTTTGTGTAAAACAGTGATGTATGTAAATATCGGTGAAAGGGAATTCCTGTTTTGATGTATCGTTAAGATATTGTCTGAATCGCGAATGGCTGTTTGATTTGAGTTTTTGTGTATTGTCGTAATATCGTTTATGTGAAGTGTATATGTCGATATATCGTTGAATGGACGTTTCCGTGTTGATATATCGTTGATATGAAGTGCATATGTTGAAAATGTCGGTGATAACAAGTGTATATGTCGATATATCGTTGAAAGGAAGATTCCGTGATGATAGGATGTAAATATATCGATATATCGTTGATAGGAAGTGTATATGTCGATATATCGTTGAAGGGAAGTTTCCCGTTAATATATCTATGTACCGATATATCATTGACTGGAAGTTTATATATAGATATATAGATGATTGGAAGCTTCTATATAAAAATATCGATGAAAAGGGTAGTTTATTTATCGATATATCGATGAAGGACACATTCAATAAACATACTATTGATTTGAGATTCTGTGTCTATCTTCGTAGATTAGAAGTTTCAGTATCGAAATTACGACTGAAAAAATGGGCAATGCCATGACAGATTAACTTCACTAATATGCAAAAAATCGGTTGTTCTTTAATTTCTTTGAGTAATATTATTATACATCATGCCGATTATCATATGTCTTGTCTTTGTTTGTTTGTTTGTTTGTTTGTTTGTTTGTTGTATAAGGCCGCGTGCACGAGACAATATTCCAGCTTTATGAGTAAATAATCGAGTCCGGACCAGACAGTCAAGTGATGAGCATGAGCTCAATTGGGATACGATGATATGCATCAACCAAGTCCTGATCCCGTTCGTCGCCTCTTGCAACAAGCATAGTCGCCTTTCACGGAGAGCATGGGTTGCTGAAGACCTATTCTAACCCGGATCTTCACGGGTCACATATGTTGTCAATTGTGGTGTATAACCTACACCTTTTCGGTCGTTATTAACCAGTAGTCTAAGTCGCAGCAATAGTCCTTTCCCTTGGTCGTGTCAGGATCCGCAGGTCGTGGATTCGAATATCAGATTTTTACGGTATATGATCCTTAGTTTATCAGCACCCAAGTGATTTCAACCGAAATGGCGAACAGCTCCAGGCCGGCACCAACGTGAAGCAACTCTGCACAGTTCAGCAGTTTTTTAAAACCCACATTCAGACAGGATATCAGAGCAGCGGTTCAGGGGGAAAATGTAAATAGAATTGAAGGTATAACAATCAGTCATATTGGATATATATAGTGGTCGTTTAATGAATAATATTGTATAACCACTGAGAACCTTGTCCCGAGTTCTTCGTTCGTTCGTTGTTTTACGTTTGTTTGTTTATTTGTTCTTTAACGCCACATTCAACGCAATATTCCAGCTATATGACGGCGGTCTGTAAATAATCGAGTATGTACGTACCAGACAATCCAGTAATTGACACCATGAGCATCGATCCACGCAATTGGGATACGATGAGTTGCATCAACCAAGTAAGCGAGCCTGGCAAGCCGATCCCGTTAGTCGTCTCTTACGACAAGCGTAGTCGCCTCTTACGACTAGCATGGGTTGCTGAAGACCTGTTCTACCCCGGAATGTTCACGGGTTGCATGCGTGAGTAGAAAGCATGAATACTGATGTATCTCAATCGGAGAAGACAGGTGAAAATGAATGTAATATTTGGTTCCTGGTTCCTCATTTCATTATCGTTGGTACGACACGGCAGCAAAATATTTTGAGCAATCGAACACTTTTGACTTCAACGCGCTGCGATAATCTGGGTTGCTTTTAAAAAAACACAGCTACGTCGAGTTACGCGCTGCGGCGGTGCTTCAGTGTGGGCTGGCCGTTAGACTTCCATAACGACGGGCTTGCCTCCAACATCAAGCTGACATCCCATGATAGAACTTAAATACTGTTTAAAGCGGCGTTACACCCAACCTCAATGTCGGTGTGTATGTGTTTGAGGACAGGACATTCAGGCAAGAAGTAGGCATCCCCATTGGTACCAATTGTGCAGGACATGCTCCTTCGCGAACACCCGGTGTTATCAGTAAATTTCAGTGATCCAGTGATTTCCACCATTATTTTGTATTTTACGCCCAATAGAATCTGTTTCGGTGGATAACCGAGACTGGGTATTCTCTGACGTTGACGTTATTTATTATGATTATATTTTTATATTTCTTATAAAGAGTTGTTTCATGTCACCATGTGCGCTGACAGCAAAGGTTTAATTACACACTGTATCCTAATCCCAGTATATTAAACTGGCCCCGCACACAAGGAATACATGTATTCAACTTCTACTGGTCGGGCTCGTTCTGAGAGGCCCGTTTTATAACCAGCCCTACCACGGCCTGATGTGAACGAAAATCCACAGCATTACCACAGGTGTGAGACAGCGGGCTGTGTATAATGTGGCAACATTACCACTGCTGTGAGACAACGGGCTGTATTATGTCTCAACATTACCACAGGTGTAAGACAACGGGCTGTGTATTATGTTTCAACATTGCCACTGCTGTGAGACAACGGGCTGTATTATGTCTCAACATTAGCACAGGTGTAAGACAACGGGCTGTGTATTATGTGGCAACATTACCACTGCTGTGAGACAACGGGCTGTATTATGTCTCAACATTACCACAGGTGTAAGACAACGGGCTGTGTATTATGTTGCAACATTACCACTGCTGTGAGACAACGGGCTGTATTATGTCTCAACATTACCACAGGTGTAAGACAACGGGCTGTGTATTATGTGGCAACATTGCCACTGCTGTGGGACAACGGGCTGTGTATTATGTCTCAACATTGCCACTGCTGTGGGACAACGGGCTGTATATTATGTGGCAACACTGTCACTGCTGTTAGACAACGGGCTGTATAGTATGTGGCAACATTGCCACTGCTGTGAGACAACGGGCTGTATAATATGTGGCAACATTAACACTGCTGTGAGACAACGGGCTGTATTATGTCTCAACATTACCAGAGGTGTGAGACAACGGGCTGTGTATTATGTGGCAACATTGCCACTGCTGTGAGACAACGGGCTGTGTATTATGTGGCAACATTGCCACTGCTGTGAGACAACGGGCTGTATAGTATGTGGTAACATTACCACAGGTGTGAGACAACGGGTTGTATTATGTCTCAACATTACCACAGATGTGAGACAACGGACTGTATTATGTGGCAACATTACCACTGCTGTGAGACAACGGGCTGTATATTATGTGGCAACATTACCACTGCTGTGAGACAACGGGCTGTATATTATGTTGCAACATTACCACTGCTGTGAGACAAGGGGTTCTAATATGTGACAACATTCCCACTGATGTGAGACAACGGGCTGTATAGTATGCGGCATTCGAACCAAAAATAGTGGATCGTAGCTGCACAACACATTATGGCGTCTTAGGCCACCAAGCCCCGTCCCACAAAGCGATTTTAGCGCTAAGACAGTCGTGAGTCTGTGTTGAAGTATAGAAGGTACGATCGATTTAACGCTAAGGTCGCTTTATGGAACCGGGGCCTGGGTGCCGTTGTACAATTAACCTAAGCGGTACGACTGTCGTAAGTCCATGTCACGGCGTGGGAGTTACGAACACCTTAGCGCTGAGATCGCTTTGTACACCGGTACCCAGGCCTTCCTAAAGGACGTGGTGTCGCGATACCGCCACCTGCACTCTGGTTTCGAAAACTCCTAAATCTATTTTCAAACAATACCAATTCTTGTGCCTCCCACTTTCAAAATTATTTGCTTGAAAAAATGTTCACTCAATTCAAAGAAAGCCATAAAGTAAAGCACCTATAACCGAAGGACGTAATAAAATAAAGAATAAGCTGTCAAAATATCGCTAGGACACACCGAGCTGTTCCTGCAGGTTCAATATCCCTTGGTGCGACAGTGTCATAAGAAAACTTCGATTTTTCCCAATGTCTGTAAATATCCACAAATTTCATTCTTATGTGTCAATAGAGCCATAGATCACACTCCAAATGCCTCTAAAATCAAACATATTTGCCAAAGTATCTCTCCGTCCCGAATCGAAATTCGCCAACAAGTCACCATGTCTGTCCGGGGTATTTTTCGATGTGTTATTTTTTGCTTCATTTCAATCTGAAATGGAAATGCCATATGCATGTGGGTCTGGTAATGCTATCAAGTCGCCAGTATGTCGGTGTTGTCCGAGGTGCTATCAAAATGGCAATGTCAGAGCTATATCGGAACATCAGACGAGCATCCTCATCTTGAATGCATAGAAGCATCCTTCCAACGTCTCCACACAGAGGATGCCATGGACGCTGTAACTCCAACATGCGACTCTCACACTGGACTTGATGTATCTGCATGATGAATTTATGCAATGAAATCAAAAGATTGGCCCCTTCGAACAATATAAGAATTCACATGAGCAATAGCTTTCAGGCATAAAGTACGGGCCACTGGTAGAATACTGAAAGTGATAGATATCATCGACTTTTTCCCATCAAGTTTTAGAGTGCTTGGGAATTTTATAGGCTCTGTAAACTATCGAAACGGTGATATGTCGGGAATAGGAATAATGTACATATATCATAGCTTGGATTACCAGCCGTGGGTGACCCCGAGTACGTTCTCGATTCCGGCAGCCCAACTTTAGCGGTGACGTTTTTTCTTAATATTTTTTCATCAAGATGTTGACGAATAAAACAAACATACACTAAAACATTATCATCAATACTTTGATATCTAGAGTAATGTGATTCGTATACGTGTATTCATTACGTGTACCAGTGAATACAACACCGGTACACTTAAAGATTACTCCTACGAATCACATTACTCTTATATGAAATTATTGATGAATGATGTTTAAGTATATGTTTGTTTCGTTCGTCAACATTTTGGCGAATAATATTCGTATTATCAAACTACACGTGAGTAATAGTAAAGAATAAAGAATAGTAAAGAAAATGCAATGCTGACCCAAATGTACCTGCAATCATATCCCACTTGAAAGCTGGAATTTTTAAGGACAAAAATATTGTTACAATTCTTAGTAGTATTTACACATACTTGTAAGTTGTTTTTAGTGACAGAGTGAGTATGGTTTTGCGCCGCTATTAGCAGTATTCCCGCTATAATACGACGGGGAACACTAGGAAAAGGCTTCACGCACTGTCCCACGTGGGGATTCGAACTCGAGCTATAACCAACATGTTGTCCCATCGCCCTGGTTTATGATTAGAATTCACACAGATGCATCGATACATGCACACGTCCTGCATGTATGTATGCATTCAACGATGCATCGGTGAGATAATCGTAAGCAATATTCTGAGTGCGGAGGGTTAGACGCCTCTTTTAGCAATGTTCCCGCAAGACGGGATACTAGGGACACACTTCATACAATGTACCCATATGGGGAATCGAACATGGGTCTAGGGCGTGGCGAGCCAACGCTTTACCACAAGATTACCCCAATGCCTCAATTCACACAGAGAAAGTGTCAAAGAAAACACGTCTTTGCTGGTTAGGTGAAATTGGGTTTAACGTCGTGTTCGAGATTATTGCACATATACAGCGACATACATGCACACGTGCGTGCGTGCGTGCGTGCGTGCGTGTGTGTGTGCGTGCGTGCGTGCGTGCATGCGTGCGTGCGTGCGTGCAGTAGCCTATTCATTATGCTAGCCCACTGAGCTTTAACATGAATACCGCGACCAGACAGAGTATAGTGACTCCGAGCCAACTGTCTTTGTTTATCGCCTTTGTTTACCGAGCGCCAGGCAGCGTAACAACAAGTATACCATCTTTAAACGTCTTTTGGTGTGACGCGGCAGGGGATCGTACCCCCGAACCCCCGACCAGGCGCTCTATCCACAACTGAGGCGGTCCCTTTTTGCAAGGTGATGATTAACACATTTCATCAGGGCTTTATATATGTCGTAACCCCCAAACCATATACTTACATTTACATGAGTCGTAAAGCACTTCAAGGTCGCTTTGTGAAATGAGGTCGCGGCCCCACTCCCCATTGAACATGGGGCGGACTTGCTAGAGATGTGATGGTGTAAATGTATATGTGTATCGGATGAAAACTTTAAAGTAAACGGTTGTTTTATCTCCAGTGAAACCCCGATACTTCGACCCCTTGCTTACTGGTGTGACGCGGCCAGGGGATCGAACCACCGATCTTCCGCTCTCCGGTTGACACGGGCAATTTAACTGGGAAGGGCACCGTGTGGATAAACGGGGTTCACTCTATCATATATATGTAGGTATAAGCTGTACCTATATCAAACATCTAAGTACAATCTCCAATATCTACTAGGTCTAAATTCGAATGTAAGAAGCGTTTTTGAAAAACAAAAACAATGTTTATATTCCGTATTAGTGAGTGTGTGATTGAGTTTTAAGCGACATTTAGCAATAATCCAGCAATATCACGGCGGGGAACACCAGCAATGGGCTTCACACATTGTGCCCATTTGGGAAACCCGGGTATTCGGCGTTACGAGTGAACGCTCTACTCACTAGCTACCCCACCAACCTTCCATATAAATGTATACTTAGATTGTTATGTGAATGCGTTTGTAACAGCTTAAGAAAACTGAAATGCTGCTGTTCGACGTCTTGAGCGGATATATCAGTGTTTCTGCAGCACCGCTTTGTGTCGTCTGATGACACTGTCAGACAATGTTTACATGCGCTTAGAGGGCTGTTCAGATTCCCACAGCGAGACCAAATGTCACAGTCCCGATGAAAGACAATCGGTGAGGTGAAGCGGCTCGCAGACAATACAATCGGGGCTTATGGGTTTTCTGCCTTAACCCTTTCTCTTCCATAGAGCCTTACGCAGCCGCTACCAGCCATTGCAATCTTAACCCTTTCTATCCCATATGTGACCCTTCGATACTACTACCAGACATTGCAATCAGGGTGGTGATATGACTATCTTAACCCTTTCTATCCCATATGTGACCCTTCGAAACTGCTACCAGACTTGACAATCAGGATTATAATATGACTGAGGTTTATGGAACGTCTGACATACATTACAATCGGGCTGACATCGGTACTGCCTTAACCCTTCCTATTTCGGATAGAGCCTTGCGAAACTGCTAGCATTACAATCGGGCTGGTCGTCACTACCTTAATGTTCCTTTCTATCACAGACAGAATCTTGTGAAACAGTTTGCAGTCAATATATTTTTATTTGATCCATTAACTGTCTGATCCGTTTCTATCATGGAAAGGCCGTTTGATTTGTCAGAATATCAGAATGCGGATATACCTGATTCTTAGCATCTTCCCCAGGCTAGAGCGTGCACGAATCTTTTTTTTATCAAAGTTTTGTTTCCAAACTAGGCTTTGATACAGGCTAGTGGACGCGCTTCCCTCGGGAAGTTCTCAGAAACCGGAAGAAGTGTTGCAATATGCGCCACTGGTATATTGTAAAAAAAACCGTGGATAATCGGATTAACGTGGCCCTTAGCAACCCAGAAATGGAGATCCGGTGGATACAATATGCGACCAGTTCCACAAATCTATCTTCGCACTAAGACAATCGTAACCACAATGCTTTAACACAGACTTATGACATTCGTAGGACAAAGGGGGCTTTGTGGAACGGGGCCCAGGGACCATTTGCACAAAAACGATCTTAGCGTTACGACTGCCGTAAGCCTAAGTTAAAGTATCGGCGATGCTATCGCCGTTGCGCTAAGATTGCTTAGTGCAAGTGGACCCTGTCTGATTGTCTGTCATCGTACGCCACTGCTTGAATCGTTGTTCCACTCACTGTCTGGGAAACAACTCTGGAACCCGTGAAGGTTCGGGTCAGAATGATCTTCAGCAACCCATACTTGTCGTGAGAAGAGACTATGCTTGTCGTACATAAGATTGTTTTACCCTTGAAGGCCCGTGAAGATTCGGGTTAGAATAGGTCTTCAGCAACCCTTTCTTGCCGTAAAAGGCGACTATGCTTGTCGTATGAGGCGACAGACGGTATTTAGGCACGTCATCGTATCACAACTGCGTAGATCGATGCTCTTGATGTCAATCACTGGGTTGTCTGGCCCAGACCGCCGTCAAAAAGCTTGAATATTGCTGAGTTAAACAAGAAACACATAAAGTAACCCTTGACAGCACTGCAAGTGCACCCTATTTGCTCCCTCGGGCGCAGCGTTATGTACAGTGCATACACTCCATTGCTTTCACACTATGTGCTAATATTCATGCCATGCACGTGCACTTAATGAATGAATATCTGTGAGGACAGCGGAAAGATGAAAAGAATTCCCGAGCCGTCTCCTCGAATGTACTGCTCAACTTGTGTCGCTATTCATCGAGGTCAAGTAGGAGGGCGAGGCATATCTTTAATTTGTTTACAAGCAGAATGTCGCACCTTTTGAAAGAAATGACAGAGTGGGGGGACGATCAAGACTAATCATTTCCTTGTAGAGAATTACCCGTGTTAAAGGGAAGCAATGCTCAAACGAAATAACACTCCAAGTTGGATTATAGTCACTGAAACAACTCCCTCCTCGTGTGTTACAGCAGTTGTATTATCACTAAATCAATAACTGACTACATTGATTTCACAGAAACAAAATCTGAATTCTATACGCAGGGCATGCTAACTTGCTAACATGCTAAACGTCTAAGCTTGGATGGAAAGGGGCACAAGACAACGGCGTCTACCCATTAGAAAATATCATTAAAACGAGAATAATTTTATAGTTGAGTAAAATTTTACTTTAACCAATAAGCTGGCGAATAAGGGATAAGGGCTAACGTATAAGATACATCAATGTAACAGTAATTATTATCTCACTCTTAACTTGTATTAAATCTACAATGGAGAGCACTGGGTTAGATTATATATGGCTATCTCAATCGTTTACCAGTATTTAATGATTGACGCAAAAGTGAGTGAGTGAGTATGATTTTAGGCCGCTTTTAGCAATATTCCAGCAGTATCACGGCGTGGGACACCAGAAATGGGTTCACACATTGCAACCATGTGGGGAATCGAACCGGGGTCTTCGGCGTGGCTAGCGAACGCATTAACCACTAGGCTACCCCCACCGCCCTGGTTGACGTATAAAGTTAGAACAATTCTGATAGATCAATATTATCGAGATTGACGAGAGATGACTTCCTCTTCTAAAGATTTATATTGTTCTATGTTTTACCGGTTCATATAATTGAACATACCTGTTATCACTGCCCGTAAACCTCAGACTTAACTCGATATAGTTAAGGTTATCATCATCCCTCACTAGAAACTGGTCGTTGGGACAGTTTAAGAATGGAAATTATAATTGTACGTTCTGTTATCTTGGAATAGGTGACGAGCTATATACCATGTTAGATTGCACTGCCTTAAATGTACTAAGAAATAAATATCTTGCTGAATATTATTGCGAATATCCTTCAATTGAAAAACATATATCACTCATGTCTTTAAAGTATAGGCCTATCCTTTTTTTTTTTTTTTCCTTTTTTTTATTGTTCCTGGTAAAAGTACATCATGTTTAGATAAGAGTCCAAATACATGACCAGGGTTTTTTGAGAAAGTACATATCATTCACACACATCCATACACACATTCACACTCACTAGAAGCTTTAGTACTTATGAAGACAGAATGCAGGATATATATTTAGTAAAGTTTTGGAATGGCAAATGTTTATATTTTCAAAAGGTTTTCATAAGGAGCCCATTTCGTATAGAATTCAGTCTGTTTGGCTTTATCAAAGTGTCTATATTTTTCTATTTGGTAATAATATTTAACCTCATTTTGGAAATGTGTAATGGTTGGTTGGTTATTTTTCATTTTGCATCTATAAATGTGAAATTTGGCCAATAAGAGTATCAGATCAAAAATATCATCGGTGTGGAAATGTTTTGAAAAGCCAAAAAGAATTAGGTCTGAAGTAAGATTTATCTTGCCAGTATGTGAACACTTGGATAGGCCTATCCTTTTAAACTTGTTCAAGGATATCAATGCATCAATGAAATTGTTTAAATAATTATACTAGTATATATTTGTGTATATATAGGTGGTCACACATATTATTATTATTATTGTTCTTATTTTCACTGGACACACCTATGTCTGTATATGCGTATGTATGTATATATAACTTCTCTGTTTGTTGTTTAACGTCCCACTCAGCAATATTCCAGTTTAATGACAGCGGTCTGTGAATAATTGAGTCTGGACCAGACAATCCAGTGATTGACGACACCATGAGCATCGATCTACGCAGTTGGGATATGACGACGTGCATTAACCGAGTCAGCGACCCTGACCACTCGATTCCGTTAGTCGCCTCTTACGAAAAGCATGGGTTGCTGAAGATAGAATTCTAACCCGGATCTTCACGGGCATATATCTTTGTATCACATGTTGTGACACTTGAGTTCACTTGTATAGCTGCTTGTTGACTTGGTCGATCGATGCTCATGATTCCAATCACTCGATTGTCAAGTCCAGACCCGATTATTTTACAGACCGCCCTCGTGTAACTGGAATATTGCTGATTGCGGCGTTAACAACAAACAAACAAACTTGTATAACTCCTCCCCCGGGCCTGTCGAGCAAGGAAGGTCCAGGAATGATGCGCACCACAGTTGAAACAAAGAAGGAAGAAAGAAATGTACAGAGCATCCGTCACATTCTGTCGCAATACCAGCTCAACATTAATTTTATTACTCTTAATTTGCACACGCGTTGTTCACTTTAGAATAGACTATATAGTAACTAAAAGGTGACTAACGGGACTGTGTGGTCAGGCTCGCTGACTTGGTTGATGCATGTCATCGTATCCCATTTGCATGGATCGATGCTCATGATATCAATCACTGGATTGTCTGGTCCAGACTCAATTATTTACATACCGCCGTCATATATCTGAAATAAAGCTGAGTGCGGCGCTAAACAACAAACAAACAAACAAACAACAAACTAATGTACACGGAGGCATATTCATTAATACTGTGCATACATTCATAAACCCAGGATAACACACAAAATTGTTAGGGATCATGGATAGTTTGGGCATATTTGTTTGACTGAGCACCCAATTTCATCAAAAGATATCCCCAAAATTATATTTATGTTTATTATTTGGTTGTTCAGTTTATGTGGAATACCTTAGTTAACATCTTCATACTTATTACAACAAACACTTAACTGAATAACTTTGTATAATGCCTTTTGATTTTGTAATATGTAACCTAACCACTAACCCATGCCATTAATGAAATGGCCGCTCGAACGCTACCTGCACAAAGCCGTCGTAATGCTATGGTCTTTGTTGACGGGGCCAGCGAGGCGGTAGATCTGACTTTCCTGAATGTGAACAGAAATCTAATTTTAACACCCAGTGTATTTTCAATGACATACGTGAGGTGAAATAGGGTTTAACGTTGCGTCCAAGATTATTGCACTTATATAGCGACGTGCATGTTTAATGCGTGTGTGTGTTTGTGTGGCTGCTTGTACTAGTCCGGACTGATACTGATAGTGCTAGCCCACTGAGATATCATGCCGCAGTTTGACATGAATACTCCACTCAGACACAGTATACTGACTCCGAGCCGACCAGTCCTTGTTTTAGCCCCTTAATGCCGAGCGCCACACAGGATAACAACAAGTACCATCTTATAACGTTTTTTGGTATGACGCGGCCGAGGGTGGATCATCAGATCTTCCGCTCTCCGAGCGGATGCTCTACCACTAGACTACGGAGTGTCAATGACATAAAAGTGATTAGTTCGAGAGCCGGCGTGGGGGACTTGGGAGCTAGGCTGACGCTACAAGATAGTATGAACCAGTAGCACTCCTCAGCCCACTTTTCTGACCATCAACGTCAGATATAGAGCAACGTTGGTCTCGCAAGGCTACCGGCTCTGCCAAGATGTCACTTAGGTTATCGGATTCATGAGGGTATCTGTGAGACCATCTATGTGTGTCAGTGTAATAAATGAGATTTATATACATTTGTCTCTCACCCAAACAATATATCTATGCAGACTTGGTATTGTGGCAGGGTTGGATGTAAGAAGACCATACTAGTAGCGTTTAGTAACGTATAGACGGACGTTGGTCGTGTGATATTGGATTATCTGCAGCTGGTGTTGTTCCTCTCCTGGGACTACAGATGAAAGGCGTCGTCTCTCTGCAAATTTATCCTCGCCCCTAATCGAAACACAATGAACACATATATTAGAGTGGACAAAGGTCAGACGTTCTCGTGTGAATTGCGTCTGACCTTGGTGACCTTGGCGGGTGACCCTAGTGGTCAGAAGCTATCGCTCATTGGGTATGTGGCTTGCATTGTGGGTCATGGTGCCCGGAAGTCGCGTAGGTCAAGTGTTCACACTGGGTTGCCTGGGCAAGATTACTTATACTTGGATATTGTTTACTGCTGTGTTGACAAATGTTTAAAAACACATGCATGTTACTTTTATTATATCAGGGGCGATGAGGTAGCCAAGTGGGTAAGGCGTTCGCTCGTCACGCCGAAAGCCTGAGTTCGATTCCCCACATGGGTATAATGTGTGAAGCCCATTTCTGGTATCCTTCGCCGTGATATTGCTGTAATATTGCTAAAAGCGGTATAAAATAATACTCACTCACTCATATTAAGACCCCTTTACCTATCTAAATGGCAAATACTCCAATAATACCTATATTCCTGATATGAATGCTAACCCCTAACATATTTTTCCCTGACCACAACTGGAAAGAAACTCCGATTTTTAACCTTTCAGCATTCCTATGTTCGGGCGAATCGCTGTGCAGAGTTGCGTCCCTTGGGCACGCAAAAAACCTATGATTGGGGTTTCGAATCCCGGTTCGCCCCAATTGTGTTTCTAGGTTTGTCAGCACCATACCCGTGCTCGTGGGTTTCACGGAAGTGCTAAACGCCGTGATATAACTGGAATAATGTTAAAAGCGGCGTTAAACCCAACTCACTCACTCACTCACCACTCACTCCTATGTTCGGGGAACGTTTCCAATTCGATGCGAACAAACCTAAATCATACAACAACGTTGACCCCTAACACCCACTCCACCAGTGTGGCATCCATATGTGCAGAGATACAATTACCCAAACAACTCCATCATCCTTAAAATCAACAATGACCACGAACACCCCAACCGTGGCCAGAAGGCCCTGAAACAAGTCAGCATCAACATATACAGACATAACGTCACGTGCACAATCCCCAGTTACTAAGGCCCTTCCCCACGTCACCGTTGACCCTGACCATCTCAACCCCCACTGGGGCCGTCAGCCTTTGAATTCTGCAGCATGTACATCTGCAGACAAGAATGTCACATGCAACATGCCCATTCACAAAGCCCTTCCTTAATATCAAGGCTGAACCTTAAGATCTGTTTCCAACACTCAGGTCAGCCAGACCCTCGGGCCCACATGTTTCCTTCAAGTCTTGGATGACCCCTAGAGGTCGGGCGCCAATTCCGAGTCACTTCAGCCACCAACATCTCACAGTGGGCCCAGTCACTCACAGTTTGATCGATCTGTACAAATCGATATCACGTGACCCAATCTGACCCCCATGCGAAGGCTGGCGGTTTGAATGCCTCCTGATGAGCGCTTGTCAAGAACTGGGCAGGCTGGCGGTGATTTAATGACAGCAGACACTTGACAATATGGACACAGGATAACGACAGAGTAGCACTTGCAGTTAAGGGATTCTCACATAATAACGTCCAGTATTGGCGTAATCCCATTTTATCAAGTGGGCGGCTTAGGGAATCAGTCACAAAAGTTAATGTCTTCAAGTTATAACAGAGAGGGTTAATTCAAGATGTGATGGGGAAACTTTATTTTCAGAAATGTGTATGGAAACGGAACACGAGTGATATATTATGGAGAAAAAAGCCAAGAGCCTAAAGGTTTTAAGGACATGAGAACGACGAGGAACACTCATGCATGCATGATAAAGCATTTCCAAAGGTCCCTTTTCTTAAAAAGAAAGAAACGCAGACTTTGTAAATATGAGAGGTTTCCGGTGACGCAACGCATATACTGCAGGGAACCAGTCTTGGTATCAAGGGCTCATACCCCATGTATTTATTATATTTTCGATGGATGACTAGATACCGAGGTTGTGTACACACAAAACAGCGAACTCGGTCAGTGCCGCGCCGCAGTGAATGAGGTTGGCTTTCGTCCGCACCTACCCTCTGCTAATTAAAAGTGGCAAATATCACTAACATGCCTCACTTTGGGATTTCCTCAAAGGAAGCAGACATTCTTTAAACAAGGGAAATAGTGCGTCAGGTGACGCTCGGCCCAGACAATTCACCCACTCATTTCACCATGCAGGGGATTCCTGGTTGGAATGGATCGGATAGTCAGGCTAGGTGAGGTGAGGTGAGGTGAGGTGAAATTGGGTTTAACGTCGCGTCCAAGATTAATGCACTTATATAGCGACGTGCATGCACGTGTGTGTGTGTGGCTGCTTGTACTAGTCCGGACTGATGCCGATTTATTGTGTTCTAACAATACGACAGGTGTCTTGAATCTTCTAAGCCTAACTATGATGGACTGTTAGTTGGTTGCTAATTGTCTTTCAGCTAGTCCCCACCTAGGTCCATACACTTCTGCCAACGATGCTGAAGTGCCTGTATCCCACTGGGGCAAAAGGCATCCTCCTGGTGGTGTAAAAAGTCCCCCACGGCAGAAATGACGCCATCGTACTTGCTAGGCAGTTCTATCTTTAAATTTGGGAAGAGCCAAATCTTGTGAATACGGAGGATGCTCAATGAGTCATGCATTGCAGCCATGACGACAACAAACTTGTGCACAGGTGCATCTTTGTTGCGTTCTCCACGGCGTTTAGCCGTGATATTTATAACACGCAGTTGCCTAAGTAGATTACCATAATGTTGGGCATTGATGGTCTGACCTTTCGGGAGGTAGTCCAGCATTGGGATTCCTTTAGAATCCGTGAAAACTGAAGCCACCTCCTTGCCAGATGGAACAGACTTGGCTTTTTATCGAAGGATGGCTTTTGATACTACCTCTACTTTAGCTGTTGTTTCGTCTCTGGCTGAACCAGAAATGTATCCATGGTTACAAATCGCTCAACAAATTCAGCTGGGTCTGCTTTAAAACGACTTAGATCCTCACGAGAGATGATGACCCATGACCGTTTCTGATCAGGAGTCAGAAGCCTTGAAGCCGCACGTGTTAAAACCTTTGTCATGCCCAGTTCGTTCCTCGGAATGCCCTCAACTGTCTCATGAGAGATGCCAACTGTATTGGCTATGTAGCATGTGAGTCGTCCATGATCCATAAAGATATCACGTGTTTTAACAACAGTTTCCTTAGTGGTGGCAGTTGAAGGTCATCCTGATCTTGTTCATCTTCTAGGCTGTCTGTTCCCCTCTTGAACTCCGCAGCCCACCTCTTAACAGTGGCACAGGAAGGAACATCATCCCCTCAAGTCACACCCTGTCCGCACGTCTGTTGGAGTTCAGTGACTTGGATATATTTGACGAAAGATCGGTGACCAATTTTGTCCATTTTCGTCAACAGAATACCTAGTCACTTTCATGCCCACAGAAATATGCAGCCTGGTTGTGTATTTGCTTCGAGTTCAGCAGGGGGCACGGGTGGCCCAGTCGTCTAAGGCGCCGTGATTCGCTGTGCAGAGTTGCGTCCCCTGGACACGCAAGAAACCTATGATTGTGGGTTCGAATCCCGGTTAGCCCCGATTATGTTTCAAGGTTTGTAAGAAAAAAAGACCCTACACGCGCTCGTGGGTTTCACCGAAGCCGCAAACGTCTGAAACCTGCATCACATCGGGCTTTCCTCTCACTTTAAGCTGACACGCCACGATATAACTTGAATAATGTTAAAAGCGGCGTTCAACACAACTCACTCACTCACTCAAATTCAGCATTTAAGCGTGGAAAGTATTCTGTTTAATGCATGCGAACTCTTAACGGTGCACCATACATCCTTCGTTGAACTTTTCAGCCGCCTCTCGTGATACGATAGTGAAAGAAGATTCTTTTTCAACTCTTGAATCAATTTCTCGGCTTTGACGGTCATTGTCCTATGGGATGGAATCCCGATTATGTGTCAGGTTTCTGATAAAGTGATATCAATTAGAACGGTGCTTTAAGCCTATTTCTTTAGATGATTAAGCATCTAGAGCATTTGAAATACTAGCGGACTGGATGGATGTCTGGTAGCTTGGTGCCTCATATTAAAATCATGATTGATTCGTTTAATGTGAAATGTTACATGACCACAACGAGAACTAGGTTACACGTTCTGGTATCAATTAAAATCCCGATTACTGTGAAACCTCGTTAGTCCTGACCTCTTTAATCAAGAAACACCTCCATCCAGTTGATAACTGCTGGAAGGCGTACAAATATGTACATGTACTCCGTAACCATCATCGACCGCCTCCATGGTCTAGTTGATGGAACGTCTGTGGTTCTATCCCCGGTCGCGTCGTACCAGAAGACGTTAAAGGGTGGTACTAGTTATCCTGAAGGCGCTCCTGGATGGGGTGCTCATGATAAACTAGCAATATAAAACCGGCACTAGTCCGAACTAAAACAAGCAGACACACGCACGCACGCACGCAGCCCGCACACGCACACGCACACGCTCACACACGCAGACACATCAAAAGGCAGCGAAAAACGACCAAGTTACAATTTAGAAAAGCAACACCATAAGTCAACAACGGGAATCTGCAGGTGAAGCATCACAAGTAACAGAGGCACAATTGCGGACGACAACAGGAAGGGGGAAAATAGCAGCCAGGTGCAGCCAGCGTATTAAATGTGCCCCAGAGCACGTGTCTAGACTTTGGTATCAGTTCCAACAGCATGGGAGGTCGCGGCACCGACCCAGGTCAAACCGACTCCGTGTTACTAAGGCTCCCAAGACCATCTTATACAGCTACGTCATCTGCGGCGAAAGTGTACGGACAACACCCTCGACAACAGATTCCAGGATTGCCAAGGTATTTGACCAGACAGTGCGGAACCGCCTTCACTGGGCAGGGTAAGGAGCCAGACGGCCCGTGACAGATGTATTGACATTACGTGTATCAGCAGCGGGCCTACAGAACCCCAATGGAAAGGTCCTCTTAAATGGTCCTAAAAATCGCCAGGTTTGAATCCGATAAAACACCCATGGGAGACCACAGACACAGAAACAGCCTGCACTGTTAAAACCCTTAATGACAATTTTTTTATATTAAGAGTTGTAACAAGGGTGAACCCGCAACCCTTAATGTAAACTGTGTTTACAGTAAGAGTAATTTTTACATTAAGGGTTGTAACAAGAGTCAACACGTAACCCTTAATGTAATTTTTTTTACATTAAGGGTTGTAACACTGCACATACAGTACACGCTGGGAGTGCATGGGATATCATTCCCCACCGTATGATCCGTACTCGTATTTCGTCCCTGGGTCAGCGCCCGGCAGAGTGAGTGAGTGAGTTGGGTTTAACGCCGCTTTTAACAGTATTCCAGTTATATCACGGCGTGTCAGCTTAATGTGGGAGGAAAAGCCGAAGTGATGCAGGTTTACCACTTCGGTGAAACCCACGAGCACGGGTATGGTACTGACAAACCTAGAAACATAATCGGGGCGAACTGGGATTAGAACCCACAATCATAGGTTTCGGGCATGCCCAAGGGACGCAACTCTGCACAGCGAATCGTGGTGCCTTAGGCGAGTGGGCCGACCGTGCCCCCTGTGCCCGGAAGTACTTGACGCTAATGGTTGAGGTAATACGTTCCCATAACCTTCACATTTGTACTTTTCCATAAAGTGCTCATGTTGTTGTCCTGTTGGCAGTATGGCATCACTCATATGTTCAGATGTGCAGAAAATGTGTTTTACTTCCCATACCAAAAGTCCGGTATGCGTTTCTCTTTTTTTTTCTTAGTGAGTGAGTATGATTTACGCCGCTTTTAGCAATATTCCAGCAATATTACGGCGAGGGACACCAGAAATAGGCTTTACACATTATACCCATGTCGGGAATTGAACCCGGGATTTCGGCATGACGAGCGAATGCTTAAACCACTAGGCTTCCCGACCGCCCTGGTGTTTTAAGAAACTATTGTTATCACTGTTTGCATTCGGTGCCCATTCAACTATCAGGTCACCATATTAGTCTTATTTTTTACCTGCTTTTTGGTCCATCCAGATTCGACCTCATCTGTTTGTTCGACTAAAACACAGTCTCCGGTACTGGATAGATCGCTTCTGAACACCTTTTCAATACTGGTTTGGTTTGGTTTGTTGTTGTTTAACGCCGCACTCAGCAATATTTCAGCTATATGACGGCGGTCTGTAAATAATCGAGTCTGGACCAGACAATCCAGTGATTAATATCATGAGCATCGATCCACGCAATTGGGATCTATGACATGAATCAACCAAGTCAGCGAGCCTGACCACCCGATCCCGTTAGTCGCCTTTTACGACAAGCATAGTCACCTTTTACAGCAAGCATGGGTTGCTGAAGACCTATTCTACCCCGGAATCTTCACGGGTCTTTTCAATACTGAGCGTGAATCACCAAGTTGGTAAGTGACATTCTCCAGAGTAGAATACATCTCCATTCTATTAAGATAGCAAAATTCTGAAGTCCGTTTGGAGTGACGTTTTGCAAAAGATGGGCTGGCCAGTGATGTGATGTAGATGACGACGTCGCTTCCCAAACAAAACTGTCGGAACGACTCGGTTATTTATCCTAATTATGGAGACATAATACCCTAGGTACTGGGGGTTATCGTTGACTTTTCAAGGGGTTCTTTAAATTAAACAAGTTCAACAAATATTATATTGGGGATAACACTTTCTTGGTGAAGTACAAATTCTAGTATATTATTGGGTTGAGACCCATCAGGGATTCGAACCAACACTCTCCTACTAAGGCACCTAAACGCCAGCACACAAAGTCATCGAGGCTAACACAAAAATGTCAGTCCGACCACTGGTAGTCTAGATCACGTACTTTGTATACCCCTCTGTTGAAGTGTAAGTGTTTGTCCGTTTGTTGTTTAACGCCGCAATAATCCAGCTATGTGACGGCGGTCTGTAAATAATCGAGTCTGGACCAGACAATCAAGTGATTGACATCGTGAGCATCGATCCGCGCAACTGGAATACGATGACATGCATCAACCAAGTCAGCGAGTCTGACCACCGATCCCGTTAGTCGCCTTTTACTGCAAGCACAGTCACCTTTTACGGCAAGCATGGGTTGCTTAAGACCTATTCTTACCCCAGATCTTCACGGGTCTTAAGATTAAGTGTACATTTGCAAAACTATGAATACAATACCATTTAGAAAGTGGCAGATGTAACAAACGCTATATTTGGGATAACATTTTCTTGGTAAAGTACAACTTGTAGTACTTTGTGGGGCACCAACATTGGTCACACCAAATGATTCATTACAACACATGATTTATAAGTGGCCACATACGGAGTTCCAACATAGCCTTGGGTGCAGGTTCCGCGTGTGTGATCCGCGCTGTCGATTCCTTCTCGGCATCTCCCAACATTGGCGTGACGTATCGACTACCGTAATTACCTTGCCTTGCATGCGTGCCACTCATTACAATGAACAGGTCGTCTTTTAGTACCAGGCAAAACGCATTACGGAATACGTCTGAAATTTGATACTTTTCGCTGAGGTAGGCTGACATTCCGCGGCTGAATGGACCTTTTTCGAAATCATTCACACTTGAAGACTCCCAAATTGAATTAGGGCTGTCACGTTTTGGCCAGCGTCATCATTTCCAGTATCTACAAATGACGTTAAGCCCGCTGAGACAGTTAGCCTTGTTATAACCGGCCTTGGGGGATTTCGGTTGACGGAAATAGGAGAAGAAATGTCCAGGGAAATCAAATCTTGTGTAGCATGCTTTGTGTAACTTGTGTGTGCTTATTCTTCCTTTGACAACTGATGTCTACATTGACTAAGACAGGGAAGACGGTTCTATATGACGGTTGTCAATGTACTGTTCAAACAGTGGCTAGGTCTTCGACCTTGTCATGCGATATCGTTACTTGACACTCATTAAAGAGGTGTATTTGATGTCAGACACCGACACAGGGAAAATATGACATGTGTATAAGATACTTAAAGGTTTCCAATAAACTGACAATTCAGATCAAACATCTGTTTGGGTTTTTTCAAATTTACGTAAGGAACATGTTTAAAATCTTTAACAATGCACTGCTTCATGATATGTGTTTTATGTCTTGAATGATTGATGACTTATGTTCCAAGATGTAAAGTATTGATTGAGCTTCTCCACGAAAGACTGTCACCACTGTCCGGATATATACGTTACCATAATTAGAACTAGTCGTTTGGATAAAACACTATCACTGACAGGCGGGTTTCATGTGCCGTAATATCCCTGGCAGTGTCGCGTATTTTGTGATGACTTCAGCAGTCAGATACATCGTTTGTTGAATATTTTATGCATCTTTCAACTATTAGATTCGTATCAAATCACTGATACATACGATGCCCAGTGAATTTGAATTTATAAATATACATGGATTGTAAAATAAGTTTGTATTTAATTATCTCTTAAATGTGAGATCTTTGTTTTACTTATCGTGACGCCATTCTCGGACTTTATTATAAGGTAAAATACATATGTTATCGATATATAATACTGGTAAGGTGTGGATAGATAAGCTTGGCATACTTAGATAGAACCTTTGCTGTCTACTGAAAAGTCAGGGAAGTTCTTCAAGTTGCAGCTGAGAGACAAGGAAGCGGTAGAAATGGCGAGGCGAGATATGTGACGAGTATCTGGTACATACCTTACTGCATCTGGAAATACATGGTATGCGATGTGAGCCTAATGGTGATGCGAGGGAAGAAAATGTGAACCTGTGTGTTAGAAGTTGATAGATTGGTGACAATTGTCTCCAAGAATTCTAGTTGGCAATTCTGATAAGTCATAATTTCATGACTCATACATACGTTACCATAATGCTGCTCTGTAAATGAAGCTGCGTTAGGCTTTTGATCGATATTTTATTCTCCTGATTAGTATTAATTTTTAAGATATTTTAACGTGGATGGTTGCTTGGCTGGGTGGGTGGGTGGGTGAATGAGTTGCTTGGCTGGGTGGGTGAATGAGTTGCTTGGGTGAGTGGGTGAATAAGTTGGGTGGGTGAGTGCGTGGGTGGGTGGGTGGGTGGGTGAATGAGTTGCTTGGCTGGGTGAGTGAATGAGTTGGGTGGGTGAATGTGTTGGCTTGGTGGGTGGGTGAATGAGTTGCTTGGCTGGGTGCGTGAATGAGTTGGCTTGGTGGGTGAATGAGTTGCTTGGCTGGGTGGGTGAATGAGTTGCTTGGCTGGGTGAGTGGGTGGGTGAATGAGTTGCTCGGCTGGGTGGGTGAATAAGTTGGGAGGGTGAATGAGTTGGTTGGGTGGGTGAATGAGTTGGCTGGGTGAGTGAGTGGGTGGGTGGGTGAATGAGTTGCTCGGCTGGGTGGGTGAATAAGTTGGGTGGGTGGGTGGGTGAATGAGTTGGTTGGGTGGGTGAATGAGTTGGGTGGGTGAGTGAGTGAGTGGGTGGGTGAATGAGTTGGGTGGGTGAGTTGGGTGGATGGGTGGGTTGGTTGGTTGAATATTTGATTGGGTAGGTTGGTGGGTGCTTGAATGATTTGTTTGGCTCGGTTGGTGCTTGAATGGGTTGTTTGGCTTGGCGGGCGGGTGGGTAAATGGGTAAACTGGGTAGGTGGGTGAATGGGCTGTTTGGTTGTTTGGCTGAGTGAATGGGTAGGTGGGTGAATGGGTTCATTGGGTAGGTGGGTGAATGGGTTGTTTGGCTGGGTGGGTGGCTGGGTGGGTGGGTGAAACACCACGGTCTTATGCTACTCGTGGCAATAAAATTGTGAGGGATATCAAGAATAAGTTTCACACATTGTTTCAAAGAGCACCAAATCGTTGATCGTGGTTTTCAAGAAAGTGGTAAATGACTAAGACCGACACCCTTCTGGCATTCCTCCGACGCAGAGCTGACACGCCGAGATTCAGATACTGTACAAAGCGTCGTTAAACCAGACTTACTTACTCTTTGTTAACAGACCCGACATGTTGCGAGTACATGAACCCATTCTACCCCGAATCCCCATGAGGATGTTTGCGAGATTGTACCTGATTAAGAAGCTTGAAAATGCAACGAATTATTGTGAATAAATGACAAAACTGACATCTTCCAAATGGAAGCCTCATTTCCGTGTGAGGGTCAATAATTTTGATGATATCCAGATTGTTTGATTACTGTGATGGAAGATGAAGGTCGACCGCGGCAACGCAAACCCTTCCCGACACCCACTGGGTAGGAAATCACTTCCGGGACGCCAAGAGGAAGCAGTTTGAAAGGACACCGGTGGTCCTTAATCTCTCTTCGTGGTGAGTATAGCCTTGTGGATCAGTGTTCGCTCGTTACGCCCAAGGGTTCGAATCCCCCCATGGTACAGTGTGTGAACTGTGAAGCCCATTGTTGCGTTTTCCGCTGTGATATTGCTGGAATATTGTTAAGAGCGGGTTAAAACCATACATACTTCACGTGTATTGCAATTTTAAGTGTCACTACCAAAATTTTCATGGCATCGATATCACCTCAAAATGGCTTCAATAATTCCATTGTTTTCGGCGAACATTGTCACAGCACCAACATGAAAAAGAATAATAATATCAGCAATATTCCAGCTATATGACGGCGGTCTGTAAATAACTGAGTCTGGACCAGACAATCCAGTGATTGACATTATGATCATCGATCCACGCAATTGGGATCAACCAAGTCAGCGATCCTGAGCACCGATCGCGTTAGACAAGCGTGGGTTGCTTAAGACCTATTCTACCCCGGATCTTCACGGGTCTAACTCATTTCTGAACAGACAGTACAGGAAAGTTCAGACTTCATAGGCAAGTGCAGACCTAGCCTGTGCACGTGTTGACCCAGACTGTGCACGTGTTGATCCAGCCTGTGCACGTGTTGATCCAGCCTGTGCACGTGTTGACCCAGCCTGTGCACGTGTTGATCCAGCCTGTGCACGTGTTGATCAAGCCTGTACACGTGTTGACCCAGACTGTGCACGTGTTGACCCAGCCTGTGCACGTGTTGATCCAGCCTGTGCACGTGTTGACCCAGCCTGTACACGTGTTGACCCAGCCTGTGCACGTGTTGATCCAGCCTGTACACGTGTTGACCCAGCCTGTGCACGTGTTGATCCAGCCTGTGCACGTGTTGATCCAGCCTGTACACGTGTTGATCCAGCCTGTGCACGTGTTGATCCAGCCTGTACACGTGTTGACCCAACATGTGCACGTGTTTAACGTTTGAAGTCGCAATGTATCAAGTTAAATAAGTCCCGGTCATTAACAGGCGGCGGTATTATATCTGGAATATTGATGAGTGCGGCATAAAACAACAAACAAACAAACAACAGAACTAATACATCTCTAATTTTCATACTTTACATTAATGTTCCTTTTAAAATACACTGCTTCGACACGATAAGCTTCAAGTCTCAGGCTTCCATTACATTCATAGGATAGAAAGCAGACGCCACGATCATTTTCGGTTCTTGAAGGTTTTTTCTTCTCTTTCTTTCGCTTGTTATCATTGTCTAAAGTGACGACGTCATTTTTTACTTTGGAGGTTCTTGTAAGGCTCGGAGAAAATGTTGGTTTTTTTGTTTGGAAGACGCACACAAAGAGTCTAGCAATACAATCGGAAACACAGAAACAAAAAACGTTGCCATAGTGACATGTTCTGCCAGTCAAATCCAAGGTTCTTTGTTGGAACTATCTTGCGGAATGTATAAGAAACGGCTTTGTTCGTCGTCATGTTGAGCCTTTGAATATGTGATAGCAAGAACATTCGGAAGAAGATATACCCTCATCCTGTTTGACATCAGCCTTGAATTTTATTCTATCGATTTGCCACACCGTGGTTGAATGTCGAACTGTAAACGCGATTAAAGATGCATGATGCGGTTTAGCAGTGTCAGCAGCCCTGCACTATTACAATAGGATGGCGATAAAGAATGTATAATGTATACATGTTCATTTATAGGGATAACGAAAAGAAAGGAAAATGTATTCTGAGTGTGCACAGTGGCGTGTGTGAGTGAGTTGGGTTTAACGCCGACTTGCACAGCACTTCAGTTCTAGCACGGCGTCTCAGCTTGATGCGGGGGAAAAGCCTGAAGTGATCTCAGACCACGTTGCTGACACCCACGAGAATCGGTTTGGTGCTTACAAACCTAGAAACTCAGTCATTGCCCACCTAACACAGCGAATTAGGCCTTTCATAAAAGAAAGTGTTGGTTTACGAGACCGACCTACAAAACAACACTGACTTTAGAAAGTTTTTTCTTTCTAAATTCAGTTTTGTTTTGTTTCTCTATTCTTTCTAAATTCAGTTTTGTTTTGTCAGGTTTTTTCTTTCTAAATTCAGTTTCGTTTTGTCCATTTTTCTTTCTAAATTCAGTTTTGTTTTGTTGCTTTTTTCTTTCTAAATTCAGTTTTGTTTTGTTGGGGTTTTTTTCTTTCTAAATTCAATTTTGTTTTGTCCGGCGGTCTCGTAAACCAACAATTTCTTTTATAAAAGGCCTAACGTCGTAAGTGAGTAGTGAGTAAAACCAATAGACCTGTGACAAAATTAATTTTGGCAAACAATGTTTTACAATTAGGTGAAATGAAAAATTACCGAGATTGTGTCACAGCTGTTCGTAAGAAAAGGTGAATAATACGTTTAATAATCATAGTGCTATCAAAGAAAAACAATCAATTATCTTTCGGTATCATTTTGCAATCGCACTTCCGTGATGGTCTGACCTATAAAAATGCTTTTCATTCATCTGGAAGTTGAATAAAAGAAAATACGACCACCTAGATTGTGTAACAATATATATTTTCAGAGATTAAGCGTAAATATAAAGCCTGAGAAAGGTGTTTTTCACAAAAATACAAAATAATGGGATATGAAACGGAAAATTATTAATCTCACCAAAGATTAATTAGACTGGAGAAATCGTAACAACAATATATATTTTCAGAGACTAAGCGTAAGTCTAAGGGCACCCGTGCAATCAACGTTTATGCAGAAAGCCAATGACGCATCAGCACAATATGTCGGTGTTAAGGTGAGATAAGAACTAGTATTTTCTGACGGTGAGTAATGAATAATTATTGACAAAATTAATATCAAGCAGATAAGGAAACCATGTCACAACATGCTAACCTACTGGATTGGAAAAACAATGGTAAATACACTCGTTCTGTCACAGTTAGTCCACGAACATCTGTCGCTGTTTCGCCATATGCCAGACGGTGAAATGTCGAACAATAACACATGATGTGATTAGCACGCGTGTGGCGGTACCAAGAGAGTTCATTTTATATACGATCATAATCAATCTAATTAAGATCAGATCTTATTTCTCGCTAGCGCCTTGTTTAGATCCGGGTTAGAACTGGTCTTCAGCAACCCATGCTTGTCGTAAGAGGTTCTCCCGCGAAGATCCAGGGTAGAATAGGTATTCAGCAACCCATGCTTGCCGTAAAAGGCGACTATACTTGTCGCAAGAGGCGACTAACGGGATCGGGTGGTCAGGCTCGCTGACTTGGTTGATGCATGTCATCGTATTCCAATTACGTGGGTCGATGCTCACAATCTCAGTCACTGGAATGTCCAGACTCGATTATTTTCAGACCGCCTTCATATAGCTGGAATATTGATGAGTGCGGCGTTAAACAACAAACAAACGTAATAGGAGACTAACGGGATCGGGTGGTCAGTCTCGCTGAAAGGGTTGACGCATGTCATCCTATCCCAATTGCGTACCAGCATGTAAATCACTGGATTGTCTGGTCTAGACTAGATTACTTACAAACCGTTGTCATATAGCTGGAAAATTGCTGAGTGCGGCGTTAAACAACAGACAAACAACAGACCATTAGGTTTTCTGGGGTTGGGGGTGATTTTTCAATAGACAGAATAGTTTTGTAGTCACTGTTTCAAGACAGAATGTGGTTTTTTTCTCAGAACATTCACCCTGTCCAGTTATCTGTTATTGATTTCAATTTTTTGTAAACTTCGAGGACAAATTAATACTTTCCAGCATTATCTGGAATAAATTACTGTTTTAAAAAATCCCAAACCCTCCCAAGACAGTTGTTGTCGGCCCTGACATGTTCCAGCGCACCTGGACATAATCTACAGGCCAAAAGAAACTATACCCCAATGTTTGATGGTGGAAAACATGAAACAAACAGGAAATGGATGCGATGATGATGTTTTGATACGGGTTTCATAGGCGATATTACAATTATCCCTTCAAGGAGTAAATCACGACAGGTGACGTGCACATGACGTCTCAAAGAAATTGGGGTTCGCAATTACACAGCACACAGCAGTGGAGTGTGAATTTTTAAGTGTATGCTTTCTTTTGCCCGGCAGTGTACTCTTGCGTGTGGGCGTTTTGTAATATAATTTGCAATATGTTTCAAAATATACACATTTTCGGTTTCATTACAGCTATTTATATCTGAAAGAGGTAATGTGATGCTGTGTGTGTCTATTTGCCGGCGACATATCTTCTACAGTATGAGGACATTTACATCGACTTGATGAATAAGCAACGAGATACTTAGAGCTTGAGTGTGAGCAGCTTTAGCCGATAGTCGGCGGAAACCATTGTTTTTGTGAAATGTCGATCAGCTAACCCATGACATTAATGTTTTTTTGTCAGGAATGTATGTTTGAGACAATTTAGTTGTCAGGATAAGGAGACGAAAAAATGTGGTTTTGAGTTTATATATATGTTGATAGTATTCAATTATTCCAGCTGATTATGGCTGAGACGCATTTTCAGACACATTTTCATATAAGGATTCTGAAAATAGTACGTTACTGTTTAGCTGGTACGCTTTTTCCGGTAAACGGTGGTTGTTTGTGTGTTTGTTGTTTAACGCGGTATCAGCAGTGTTCAGTTATATGACGGCGGCCAGTAAATTATCGATTCTGGCCCTGACAATCCAGTGATTGATATTATGAATAACTAACCACACCGTCGGGTACGATGAAACACAATGAACAAAGTCACCGAGTCTGACCACCCGATTGCCTCTTGCCAAAAAGCAAAGGTTGCTGAGGACCTATTCTAACCCGGATTCCTCAATATGTATTGCGCATTGGCATTAATAAAATAAGTTTATATGAAAACATTTTCGAAGCGAAGATTAGCACAGGTGTATTCGAAGTAAAAAAATCTGAGCACATGTGTGGATTATCTAAATTGTACGTTTTCAGTTAAAATGAAAACTGTTAACAACAATTTGGTATTACTAAAAGAAACAAACGTAAAATCATTATGAAGCTCAATATTACACAGCATCACTCCAAACGAAATATGTATTTTTCATCAAGCTATCAAATGCAAAACTTTTAACAAGATTGGTTGGTTTTGGAGTGCTTTTGTTTAACGCCACTCAGAAATATTCCAACTATATGACGGCGGCTTGTAAATAATCGAGTCAGGACCAGTTAATCCAGTGACTAATATTATGAACAACAACACCTCAGGGTCACTTTGACACGCCATCAACGACATCTCTGAGCCGGACCACCCGATCTATGAAATAAAACTCGCCTCTTGCGACCTGCACAGGTTGGAAGTGGACAGTTTGAACCCGTATTCTCCACTGTCGCTATGTACTTATCCATAAAGTTGTACGTTTTCGTATTGAGGTAAGGTGAAATGGGGTGTAAAGTCTGTCCAAGATTATTGCACCAATCAAGCGACGTGCATGCACTTGTGAGTGTGAGTGAGTGAGTTGGATTTAACGCCGCTTTTAACAGTATTCCAGTTATATCACGGCGTGTCAGCTTAATGTGGGAGAAAAGCCCGAAGTGATGCAGGTCTCAGACGTTTACCACTTCGGTGAAACCCACGAGCACGGGTATGGTGCTGACAAAAAACATAATCGGGGCGAAGCGGGATTCGAACCCACAATCATAGGTTTCTGGCGCGTCCGAGGGACGCAACTCTGCACAGCGAATCGCAGCGCCTTAGACGACTGGGCCACCCGTGCCCCCTCATGCACTTATGTGTGTGTGTGTGTGCGTGCGTGCGTGCGTGCGTGCGTGCGTGCGTGCGTGCGTGCGTGCGTGCGTGCTTGTACAAGTCCAGACCAATACCGATTTTATAGCTAGCTCACTGAGATACCATGCCGCAGTTTAACATGAATACCCCACTCAGACACAGTATACTGACTCCGAGCCGTCCAGTCCTTGTTTTAGCCCCTTTATTCCGTGATCCAGGCAGGGTAACAACAAGTACTATCTTTTACGTATATTGGTATGACACGACCGGGGATCGAACCCCGACTCATCCGCTCTACCACTAGACCACGGAGCCGGTCGTTTTCGTACAAACAGTTTGATTATAATGTTGATTAGATCAACAGCGTCTGTCCTGTCCAATGACCCAACACGTACGCCATGGCCTCCCAGCAAATAACTGCATCAGAAGGGAGTCGCTGTTATAACACCGTTGTTCTTATGAGTCAGTCTTCACCCACGCATATCCGGACATACGTCTGCTCTTTGCTGAGATCAGCATGACGGTCACCTGGGACTGGGTTTTCTGTAGACATTTCAACTCCCGACATCATCTAAACATAAGTAAATATTCCAGCAAATGCATTACCAGTGAGAAAAGTAACATTCATTCATCATTCTGTCTATCTTTTACTGGCATACGGAAGTCTCAATGGTCTAATGCAGGGTAATTTGCTGTACAAAGTTGTATTTACATCGTGCTGACGACTCCATTAATCACAAGCCACTGTCTGGAATATAGCCTAGTGCAACCTGAACAACAAACAAAACAAAACTTTCAGCACCATGTATCTCGGCTTTTGGTAAATATTTCAAATATTTAACGCTAAGCATTTTTTCTCTGAAACAAATAACTCCAAAAAGTTCTTCCACAAGACATTTTTGCAGGAAATCCAGCATGCCCAAGGGATAATTAATTTGGGAAGATAGAGCTGTGGCAATGTTACTTTGTGCCAATATTTTCTATACAAATGAAAACATGGCCAGTCCACACGACTGGAAGTTACTTGTTCATGTGTAGTACAGATATCTTCCTCCATTGTCCTTTGTAAAGAGAACTAGAGTAGAATATAACTCTAGAGTGAGTGAGGTTTTTTTTATGCCGCTTTTAGCAATATTTCAGCAATATCACAGTAGGGGGACACTGGAAAATGGGCTTCACACTTTGTACCCATGTGAGGAATCGAACCCAGGCCTACCCTACTACACTGTTTTTGCTTGGTAATGTTTCTTATATTATGCTTGGGGGGCATAGATGGACCAGCTGTCTGGGCAACACATTATACTTTGCAGACTCTGTTGTTCTGTTTATCAAGGGTTTGAATCCAACATTCACCCACATTTTGATACTTGTTTGTTTCTTTGTTTCTTTCTTTTTTAATGCCACTCAGCAAAATTACAGCTATTTGACATCATGACATCATGAGCATCGATTTACACAATTGGGATACGATAAAATGCATCAACAAGTCACAACCTGACCACCCAATCCCACTTGTCACCTCTACTACAAGCATAGTCGCCTCTTATATATAATAAGACAAGCATGGGTTGCTCAAGACCCAGATCTTCATGGGTGTATGATCCTTGTACCCAGGAGAGCCTGATAACAGCAGGCAGGGCTGATACACAATGTAATAATCTGGCAGGAATCATCTTCCTGTGGCAAGGGAGTTAACTGACTACAAAAATCCAGTTTCCACCCTTGCAGAGCGAGACTGGAATTCTGGAGTTACATTTTGGCTGGACTAACAAGTCTATGCATAGTCCAATCAGAATTAAAAAAGTGCAGATTTCGGTCAACTGCAGGATTTGCAAAGCATGTGTACAGTCAACTGGGCATCGATAGGTATTTTGCAAATCTTTTCATGTTTTTAGTCAAGGTGCTCAAGTGATTTGATGCATTTTGTAGGGGTAGGACCCATTTTATTACAACATAGATCTTGATTGTCGATCAGATCCTCTTGACTGGACGCTGCCATTTTGTTTGAAGCAAATGCAAGTGATATGAGTGATGGAATCTGATTGGTCAGTAGGAGGGACATAGGAGGGACATAACTCGCAATAGCTACTGGTGGAGCTAGGATAGAGCCTGGAAATTCTAGCCTTGTTTGGCCAGGGTTGAAACTGGACTCAGTCAGTTAACCCCCTCACTCAGGAAGATGGGTACATAAAATGATACACATACATAAGTACAATAAAAGTATATTTATTCACTCAAATAATAAAGTAATTAGGATATTCTACAAGCCAAGGCTGAGTAGTGTTGTGTCAACAACGACACAGTATACAAGGTAGTACAAAGTAGGATTATCTTAACATGTAGTATCGGTATTGCAAGGGTAAATATTCAACAATACAACTCATAATGCATAATTACCATTGTGACAGCAATACCATAATGTACATACCTAACTTCCACTTATCTCTTCATAGTTCTATTTCCATCTGATATTACAAGAAGCAGGATGCCACAACAGATGGATGGAAAACTGATAGTGCAAGGCACCTAATGTATCTCAGTCAGTGTGATCATTTTCTTGGATATCCTAACTGTTATACCATATTTGTATCGGACGAAAAAGTATTAAAGAGCACCATTGTGAAAACAGATATAAATGACAATAAAAGCATAAACACTACAATCATAATCATTTCACCGCATGTCAATAGTGAAAACATTTTTTTATAGTGTTCAAGAAGATTTCATTCCCCTTATACGATAGAGGTTGCTGTTGGTAAATCTAATAAGTAATGTAATAAGTTAAACTGTCATTATTTATTCAAGCTTGAATTCAGTGACAAAACAATTTAACCACAGCTAGAAATGGGTCAAGATCACAACAGAAAAACTGAAAATATGCTAGCTAGATCCAAGGTTCCCATGTACTGGTTGGGTTGGGTAGGGCATGCTACAGAATATAACATGCAAGAGTAGATGTAATCATACGGCCACGGTACAGGCAGCCGATAAAACAACAAAACTGAATGAACATATGTTACATCAGAATGAAAAACAAAAATACATAGAAGACTGCAGGTACTGTGCACAAACATTCTAAATCTTGAGTTATAAGCGGTTGTTATGAAAGTACATGCAATATTGGATTGTTGTATTGGAATACAAGGTGTCATATTGGCTTGTTGTATTGGAACACCACATGTCATATTGGATTGTTGTATTGGAATACAAGGTGTCATATTGGATTGTTGTATTGGAACACCACATGTCATATTGGATTGTTGTTGTATTAGAATAGCACCAATCATATTGGCTGAGTTAACGATAAATATTGTGAACGCCATAATGCAGGTGACACTAAAACTTCGTAACAGCAAGTATTTTGCTTTAGTCCAGCACTGACGAAAAAGATGGGAGACAAGCGAAAACAATCTGTTATTGAGATCATGTCTTTGCTCATCACGTTACAAACCTATTATGGCTAAGCACTGTGCATCACTTGGCAGATGTTATCAGCATTACATAGATACTTTCATTCTCATATAACACAGATTCATTCTGTTTTGTTGCTTTATCGTCTGATAGTAGGAGTGCCTGAACATATAGGTCTCTACTTGTTGGCAATCTGCTGTGTGGGACATTAAATAAATAACACTCAACATAATACAAATATACAACAGTATTGTATACAGACACAAATAATTGCCGACAAAGCAGAAGTAAGAATTATGTACTAAATTCCTCTACCAAAATCACAATCAATTGGCAAAGCAAACTTTGAACAAAATTCATTGCATGTAAAAGGATTCCTTCCAAAAAGAGATATTTCCTGTCAGGTTGGATCCATTTTGCCAAAAGACTGTGACGAAAATGGCGGCAGTCAGAAGCAATGAACATAGTCACAAATATCAACTATTATTATAACGGCAAAATTGACTTCAAAATGATTTTCCTTCTTGTTATGGCATACTGTAATATATTCAACGTGACATACTCTCATTTATTCCCGGTAATTAGGTAATAAATTTTAACACTGACCTTTTATCAATTTTACAAACAATGATCAGCTTAAGACAATCCTACCTGAGAGGTGAGAAGTATTACTTTAACGGTCATTTTGATATTTGTGAAGAGTTGAATGCTAGCCTTACATCAATATATACAATGTACAAAGGTATGAATATGATACAAGGGAGATAATTACGACATAATCAACCATCTATATTACATGATTAACCCATTGACCGAGCAGCTTTTGTCAGACAGAGTCTGACCTACATCATCGGACCCTGATTCCCTACACAGAGGCCTGGCAAACTCAACTGAGAATTTCACAATTGGCCAGGATCTATGAATATCATTCTTGTATATTAAGCATGTGCTTATCAATACTCAATGTTCAAGCATCACACATTTTGTCTATTCACATCACCTTGGAGGTGACTAACGGAGAACACACATCAGATCTAAAATAGCATACCACTGTATTTCTCCCAATTTGAGAAAAATTCTGAATATTGAACACATGTCTCTCTCTGAAATATTTAAAAAAACAACTTACATCATATTGAACATTCCAATAAAAAATTGAAATGTGAAAAGTACCTCAATGCTAACGAATCTAAAAAGTATAATTCAGAATGACAGGCCCCTTCATTATGCTAAAACGTATGTCAAATCACAAGAACGGTATCTGTGTCATGCTGATGTTGCAATATTTGTGTCAGATGTTGACATCAACAGTTTAATGTGATCAGATCATCACCATCAGGGTACAGACAGATGAATGACCGTCATATAGCTAGAACTGCCACAGATCTATTACAGATTGAAATTGACAACATGATTTTTACGTGTTTATTCAATTCTACCGCTGAAGCTGATAATTCCTGAGAATATAGAGGTGTCACTTTTTCACGTCTCCAATATTCCTGTTTCTTCCTCTATCGACCGTAACAGACACTAAATTAAGACAATAAATGAAAACGGCCTAAATTTACATGAGGAAAGAAGGTGGCATGATGTATTACAACATATTCCTTAGAACTTTGTGATTTCCTCAGTTAATTGTAGCATGGAGCTATATTGGTCTTAGGGTCCAGTTAGTTTCTAAACAGGAACATTCTTAATCATGTACACAGGAATTTGTTTATATCAACCAATCATATTCTTGCACTGGAATGTGAAGAAATTCATACCCTTCACTAATTCTCTCCCTTAGATAAATGTTCATAACATATCTTGAGCTTAACAAATTGACATTCTCTGTAATGAGGCACACTGAGTTATTGCCAAGTAATCTCAATCACAAATGTACTGATTAAAATAAATACATTTAAATTAACAAGTGTTTGTTGATGGTAAACCTTTATGTTCACAGTCATTAAAATCAATTTTTACATCACTTTTAGAAACGTTGATACCACGCCATGGTATGATATAATCCTGGATGGTTTTCTGGTACCAATCATGGAATCAAACACAGATATTCAGGATGACAAGTGAATGCACTAACCCCTAGGCTAATACACAGCCCCATTAACCCAATAAAACAAACACTCAGTCAACCTAGGTTTTTCATAATATTATGTCTCAATGTGCCTCAGTCACTCAAATCCTACTAGTGTAATTACAGTGAAACCTGCCATAATAAAATGATATCAATTGCTGATAGCTACAATCCAGTTGAAGTTAATTTGGCATACATAGCACCATGAGACAATATTGTATGTTAGCAGTACAACTAGGCTACTGGCATACTGGAGATGTCATGAGATTCATGCATCCAGAGACTAACATACTATTTCAACACATCTCTAACACATTCACCTAGAGCCGTGATATGAAACAGAAAACAAAACAAACAGTAAATGCATATAAAACAAACTAAAAAGTTCAGAATTATAAGACTTTCAGAACAGATCTATAAACTTGATGAAAACACATTATTCACTGAATCCAACTCTCACAAGTTCATATCAGAGAGTCTTCAAAAATATTATTCAACAACAATTTCTCTACTGGAACAACAAAACTTATTGATTTCTTTAACATGATCATAATGCCACATTATGCAATAAAATATTCTGCTATAAAATAACAAATTTCCACGGATTTACAACATCAGAATCTTCAAAACTGAGAAAAAAGAAGTTACACAACCAAATCAAAGCTAACAATATCTCTTACGAACAGAATAGCGATATCATAAATCAAGCCCAGGCATGAGGTCATACAGTGGCATGTTGAAAGCACAAAGCTTGATGCAAGTTCTTGAGGAGGAGATTCTCTTGAAGTTTGTCCTCACCACAGTTCCAAGCTAGAGATCAGTGAAGCGTGCTGTCCACATGGCACTGCAGTGTGTACAAGGTGCATTGCTGGTGTGAGCAACAAGTTCATCACGTGTTGCTCTTATAACTTAAGTCTCCTTACTCACAGCATCACATTAATAGAAGACACGGGTTCATGATATTTCAGATCTATTTTTCCTGGTGTAAGGGAGACAACTCTTGTCTCTTTCCCCTTCCCTTTGATTGTGATAACACTGTCAACATGCTCAGATGATATTTGATCGCCTCTTTATGTAAAGGAGACAATATTTGCAAAATGAGCAGCAACTGGTACATTATAAAATCCTTGAAGTAAGAAAATTTGTAAGATACTTCAACACTTTTGAACATTTCTCTTATAATATGTGTCATATAATTATTATTTTCAAATAACAAAATTAGAAAGATCCTTTATGACATGAGTCTGTTCACAGTGCCACACATCAAGTTGTTCTGTCTTCCTCAGCAGCTGTAACAGCATGTCTAGCAGACTGCGATGACGATGATCATGATGATTGTGATGATAGTCGTCACAGTCAGGTGCAGCCACAACAACGACCTCTTGAACCGACGGCCCTGAAAGGAAAATGTGATCATCAGTTTCCACAACATCACCATGTACAATATCTACATTCCAGATGCATTACAGACTTCAGCATGTGGGTGAGAAAGGTTAAATACCACTTCTGTGACACCAGTGACCCGGGATCTACATGCTACTTGAGGCTGGTTCCAGGTCCTACATGCTACTTACAGCATGTTCTGGGTCCTACATGCTACTTACAGCATGTTCTGGGTCCTACATGCTACTTACAGCGGGTTCCAGGTCCTACATGCTACTTACAGCATGTTCTGGGTCCTACATGCTACTTACAGCGGGTTCCAGGTCCTACATGCTACTTATAGCATGTTCTGGGTCCTACATGCTACTTACAGCAGGTTCCAGGTCCTACATGCTACTTACAGCAGGTACCGGGATCTACATGCTACTTACAGCGGGTTCCGGTTCCTGGATGTAGTTTTTGGGGTTGTCTCTCTTCATTGCCTCGTACTTCTTCCTTCTCTCTGCAAGTCAAGTAAAGATGGTCATTAAAAACAAAATAATCAAGTCACAATAGTACCAAATGATAGGATAAATTTGCAAATTGACAGACCAGACACCAATAAGGACCTTACTATCTCATCTGGATGATGATATCTTATCTAGAGTTTGGAATACCAAACCCTGTACTTGTGAATGACCTCCATATATCATTTGTATACAATCTAGTTTCTGTAGAGTACACACTCACCCTTGTTCTTCTTGTGGGTGCAGCACTGGTGGACCTCGAGGGTGACCTCGATGATGAGATGGAAGATGACCCAGAACACCATGATCCAGGTGGCCCACCAGGGGATCATAGCCTTGCCGAAGTCCATACCGATGAAGATGTTGGGAACTGCAACAGGAGCAGAAAGGGCTACAGTTTCAGCTGGGTACAAACTATACAGCCAATTTGTTCCATTTGACCACTTTCTAAATGGCATTGTGTATTCATAGCCTTGAGTGTGGTTTGAGTGAGATGACACTGCTTTGAATAGTGTTTCAGTTATATCCTGGGATGCGAAGCTTGTTGTGTGAGGAAAGCTCAAAGCAAACCACAAACTGGGATTTAAACCCATGATCATAGCTAATGCATACATCTTATCAGCTTGGCCACCAGTGCCACCTGATGAACTCCCTAAAGGTAAATTCTAGCATGATGAACTTGTGCCTTTGATTTTACAGTTTCAGAAATTATTCATAAATGATACACATTAGGAAAGATGATTAGCTCTCTTAGCACAATATCATTTATTGAGTGATAACAGACTTAGTTGTCTGTTGTGGCAGTATGACCTCCAATCATATTAGATATTCAAAACAATATTATGACAGTGCAATAAAACATCAACTTACTGGCAAGGACGTTGGCAATCGTTCCAAAAGCCCAGTGGAACCAGTTGAAGACAGGCCGACACTTGTTGTCTTCTGAGGGTCGGAACAGGGCAATGATTGGCTGCAAATAAAAATGTACTTTTATAAAACATGATAATAGAGAGTAGATTCTACACCACATAGGCTCAAAGGAAAATCACATTATTACCCTTGTCAAGGGATCCCTGGAGAGCCTACAACCAAAGCTGCTTGTTAGGCAAATGTTGGGTACAAGAAGGTTAAGTCTATCATCAAATGAGAAGCCATGACATTTGATAACTCCACAGTCGAGCATTGATCTGCTCTCTGTCACCAGTGTTGCCTCACCGATTTGTACCCATGTCATATTAGACGTCTAGGAGCACATGCCACAACTTAGTGAGTGTGTCCTGTAGCTGATTTCAGGTTTAACATCGCGTCCAAGATTATTGCATTTATATAGCGACATGCAGGCACATGAGTGTGTCTGCCTGTACTAGTCCGGACTGATGCTGATTTTATAGTGCTAGCCTACTGAGATACCATACCGCAGTTTAACATGAAACCCCTTCTCAGACACGGTGGACTGACTCTGAGCCCACCAGTCCTTGTTTTAATGCTGAGCGCCAGGCAGGGTAACAAGAAGTACCATCTCTTAACTTCCTTTGGTATGACACGCCCAGGGATGGAACCCCAGACGTTCCGCTCTCCGAGCGGATGCTATACCACTAGACCACGGAGGTGATCAGCTGACATCAGAACTAATAATGGCAATCATTCATTCTGAATATTACCCAAAGGTAAAGGACAGTTATACTCACATTTATCAAGATACAGATGAATATAATAATTCCTAGAATAGGATGGGCCCTCTGAGGTAGGTCAGGAGTCTGGAAGAAAATTAACATTGTTTATGAATACAGCTTTCAATACATCTGTGGTATACCTTTGCACATATTGAAACTTATTTTTTATTCCAGTGGATAGAATACAGTTGAGAGTTGAGACAGGTATAGGGTGCTGGGAACCTGTTCCTTCAAGAATCTCCAGAGGGAGACAAGTATAGGGTGCTGGGGACCTATTCTATCCAGGAATCACCAGAGGGAGACAAGTATAGGGTGCTGGAGACCTATTCTACCCAGGAATCACCAGAGGGAGACAAGTATAGGGTGCTGGGGACCTATTCTACCCAAGAATCTCCAGAAGGGGACAAGCATAGGGTGCTTGGGACCTATTCTACCCAGGAATCACCAGAGGGAGACAAGCAAAGGATGTTGGGGACCTATTCTACCCAGGAATCTCCATGGAGGTCAAGATGAAAGCATGTACTCACCAGACTCCAGCCTCCTGCCTCCACGAAGATGAGAATGATGGCGATGATCACCACAAGGAAGGCCAAAGCCATCAGGTTGAAGTGGACCTGAATATGTCAAAGAAAACAAGATTGTTAATTTGGATACTGATTAAACTTTATTGCACCAATGATCTACTGATCATAGCATTGATCAAGCATGTCCAGAATAAATATTGCTACCTTAAAGATGACCTTTTCTTGGAACCAAGATGTCACAAATGATAATAACAAGAAATAGAACCAAATATTGTTACAATCCTTTCAGCCCCCATGGTAGCAAAAACCTCTTCAGCCCCTGGTTAATACATGTACCAAGTTTAGATGACAAATCTATCAAGGTTTTCAGGTTAGGCTCCAGACACGAAATACCGATGGACAGACGGGCAGACAGACTGACCACATGATGACTATATCCCCCCGCATTATATGAAATATTACACATTCTATCCCATTACTCTGAGGAACATAATCCATCATTTTTCGACCATACATAGAGCATTGTTGAATACTGACCACAAACCAGTAGCGCTGCTCGAAGAACCTCTTGTTGGGCCACATGGGCTTGTAGTACTTGGTCAGCAGCAGAGCAATGGAGGAGCAGAACACGAAGGCAAACAGCATCAGGCAACCTGGGCAGGATGACAATACATGAGGTGTGACATCTCAATGACACCAAATCCTTAAATACTTCTCATCAGCAGCACTGGTCCAATTATTAATATATTGTTACTGGATGGTTCTTTCTCTATATCAAATGTTGAAAGAACTGCAGTATCTGATGAGAGTTACAAATCTTTTAAAGAGGGAGCAGATATATAGACACAGGATTCCTCAAACAACACAAACAACATTCTACTTCTGTAATTTCTATTATCAATGCAATGATAAAGATTGTCATTATTCAACATGTAATCGAACAATTGTGTACTTACATCAGATTGATAATGTCCTTAGTAATCCAACAAAGACATTTCACAATGTTACTAATATCCAGTGAGTGAGTGAGGCTGGTTGAGGTCTGCTTTGATCAGTGTTTCAGTCACATCACGGTGTGATGTGGGATGAAAGGCCGAAGTGATGCAGGTGAATTGTTTGATTATTTAGAAGTTGACGGATGACAAAGCAGACACAATTAGGCTAACAACTTCTTTATTTACTGTCAAGGCCAGTAAATAAAGACGTTATCCACAAATTGTCTCTACTTTGTGATGCAGGTGGTCTATGTTATATTAAATATATGCTGTGCGTCTGTGAGAGAGATTTGTCAGACATTTGCCACTCTGGGAAACCCACAAGCATGGTCATGGTGCTGATAAATCTAGAAACAAACTCAGCAAGAACCTTGGTTCCAAGCCAATGATCACAGGTTCCTGGCAGGCCCAAGGATGCAACCCTGCACAGCGAATTGCAGTGCCTAACACGACTGGGCCACCCATGTCTCACTAATATCCAATGAGACATCTTGGTACTCACCATGGGCCTTGACCAGAGGATACCTGGCTCTATCATGGACATCGGGGATAGTCTGGAGGGACACCTTGTAAGGGGAGACAACTGGCAGCTGATGTTCCAACAAGCCATGGCGGAGCTTATTCCCTGAATTATGAAAATAGTCATTATTTGTTGAATTGTAAACTATCCTTAATCTTCATATTATAGGGTAGTTAACTGAATTGGCATTTCTTCCGAAATAACAATTTATCCACATTTACAAGTAAGGGACACTTGCAATGTTGTGTTTATTACCCAAGAAATTCAGCATTTAAGTTCTTTGAAGATAGGTACAATTTCTTAGAAGATGATCATGATCATATATATATCATAACAAAAATAACTATAAAAATATGTATTACTACTCATACACCTCTAAACCCCCTGTGTAGACTAGTTACCTTGTACGGCATTCCCTCTGGCAAGAATGATATGCCATTTGTTGCCCGTGAGAGCAACCACTCGACCAGTGCTGTCCTTGTTGTATTTCCTAATCTGAAAGCGACAGCGTATACGTCCATTGAAGTGGGAGCCCTCCTGGAACACCAGTGCCTTGTTGGTCAGATACTGCAATGAAAAGTCAAGATGGATTCACTTAACTTACTCCACACTGTAGCTGCAGTCAGTCCTTCACATGCTAAAAAAAGTTCCTAATATTTGTATTATCTTTTCAACAAACTTTGGTTAATATGCTTCATGTTTGTTTCAAACATATTTTATTGACACATATGGTCAATGGGATTGGGCAAAAGTTACCCAACTTAGGTGGCCCTTTCCCTAATGTATTTGTACAGGATTTGATTATACATGCACAGCGAACCTGAGTGTGCACCTCTATCTGTTATAGGTATTCTAGCCTACAGCCAATAGAAGGGGCTCAACAAGGAACACCATTGGTTACTCAAGTTCCTCTATGTGAGGAGCAACTGATATATTTATTTGTTTGTTTGTTTGTTTGTTTGTTTGTTTGTTTGTTTGTTGCTTCACACTGCACTCAGCACTATTCCATCATATGAAGGTAGTTTGTAAATAATTGTGTCTGGACCACACAATCCAGTGACTGACATCATGCGCATCCATCTGTGCAATTGGGATATGATGACAAGTCAAACCAGCACATCTGACACCAGAAGGGGCCTGTAATTTACCTCTGGCAGATTCCGGTTCTGCTTCTTGCCAGGCTCATTGTAGGACAGGGAGACCTTGGTCTGGTGGTTCTCCGAGTTGTGCACACAGTCCATCACCATGTCGTCACCCTGGCAACAGAAACATCATCACATCTTACATTTCCGTCTTAATGAAAAAAAATTCCTATGTAGAATTCCATAGTGCTAGTATGAAATAACAATTTCACTTCATGCTAAAAAGCACCTATTTTTTAACTTGTCGCTATCACGCAAAATGACATCAAAGGTAAAGACAAAAATATGGCACTTGGTGTTTACTGTCGTATATAAATACTATAATGATGGTGGTCCAGAAGCTCTTCCATGAATGATATAAGTTAGATTTAGTTCAAAATATTATTATATGTGCTTCGGTGAAATCTAAAATTTAATGTCCAGTGAGAAAAAGGAAGTTGCTACCTAGCAACTTCCAGTTCAGCATAGACAGCGCTTACCCTAGGCATCCAAAATCTACCTCAATGGAAACTCAAAGTCCATGCTTGAGCGTGATAAGCATGACACTTAAGGCATTGAGTTGGTCAGTTACCCAGGACGTGCACTGCCCCAAAACCCACGTACATACCATGTATGTGTCATTAGAGAGAGCCAGGGAGACCCATCTGTCATCCAGCCCGTCTGTGTGGGCGCCGACCTCGAAGGTGATGTGGGTGCCGTGATCCTCCCAGGTGGCGATGTATTCACAGTACAACTCCCAGCAGCCATGGGGATATCGGTAGCAGCCCTTCTGCTTTCCACAACCAGCAGAGTTGATGGGATCTATGATCTGAAAATATCATATGAATCGGGTATGTATAAGAGTCACCAAGTATCATTTCTGTGTTCCATTTCCTCACACACTGTTGTTATAGTTTGTCAATGACTGATATACTTGCTGTCATCTATTATCATTATGCAAATGAGTCATATCCCGCTATTTGTTTGGATGTTGCTTATCGCCTCACTCAGCAATATTCCAGCTGAATGACACCAATCCATTGACCGGGCTTGACAATGATGTAATGAGCATACCGGTAGACACGAATTTGGCGCTGTAGAATGCACTCATTATTATCATTATTTATTAGTTAACATCTACAACCTTTTGTTTGTTTGTTGCTTAACGCCACACTCAGCAATATATATGATAGTCAAGTCAGGACCAGACAACCCAGTGATTGATATCATGAGCATAGATCTACGTAATTGGGACACAATGACATACATCAACCAAGTCAGCAAGTTCGATCACCTGATCCCATAAGTCACCTCCTAAGACATGCCTGGGTTGCTGAAGACCAATACTAAACCGGATCTCCACTGGGGTATTCCAGAGTGAGACAACAGACACAAGCTGCACAAACTGTTACTGTTTTGGGAATCAAACCTGGGCATTTGTTGTGACACATTATGTGAGTGTGAGCATTGATTTTCACTACAGCCAGTCATATTACAGCTATATCTCAGTAGCCTGTAAGTAATCAAGGCTGGAACAGACAAATCAGTGGTTGATAGCATGAGCAACAACTCACACCTACATCACAACTGTCATCCCTATTCAATATTACCTCTTACGAAAAAGCATGGCATAATCACACCATTAACATGAAAGTAAAAGCAACAAAAGAAAATTGAAAAATATGAAAGCAAACGGCATGAACACGGGGATAGATAATCCTGCATACCAAGTGTTAACTGTGGGTGGACAGTCGGCAGAAATATGCAGCGGCAGTTTTAATGATACATGGTTTTTACAATTTTACTAAATTTCATCTATATATTTTCAGGCTTGACACAAAAACCTCATATAACAACAGGTAGATACAATATGCCTTCTTTCTACCAACATGCGGCATAATTCAGATCTCTTCAACATTTTTAATCAACATGGTGATGACCAAATGGATTCCTGTAAATTACAATCTTTGCCCAGACAAGAAGGGAGGTAACTCTAAATATGTTGACACTCCAACAAGACACTTTGTCTTAAGTGGCATTAAAAAGCATCAACGAAGACAGGGTTGACTTACGGAATGTAACTTCTTAATAGTTTTAATGAGATGTTTCGGCAAGGTGCTAGTACATTTATTACGTTTATCAAGCAAAGACAATTTGGTTTCAACGATCTTGAGTGTACCTACTTGTGGCAGAGGTGCTTTGGTTGTCGGTGGGTCAGCTTTGGGGTCAACAATCATCTGTGACTTTTCTTTGGCCCAGTATGTATCATCATCAACGACAAATGTAGCTCTGTAACAATACAACAGGATTAGTGGAAGCACAACCAATGTAAACAGAATCAAATCCGTAGCTCCAAATCAGGTTCTCCAGAAGCTTGTTAAATCCACAACATCATTATGATAAGCTCCATATTAATATCCAATTGACTTCTGTCTCCCACACAGTGAGGTGAGGTGAGGTGAGGTGAAATGGTATTTAACGTCGCGTCCAAGATACTTTTATAGCGACGTGCATGCACGTGTATGTGTGTGTGTGTGTGTGTGTGTGTGTGTGTGTGTCTGCTTGTACTAGTCGGGACTGATGCCGATTTATAGTGCTAGCTCACTGAGATACCATGCTGCAGTTTAACATGAATAACCCACTCAGACACAGTATACTGACTCCGAGCCGACCAGTCCTTGTTTTAGCCCCTTTATGACGAGCGCCAGACAGGATAACAACAAGTACCATCTTTTAACGTCTTTAGGTATGACGCGCTCGGGATCGAACCCCGGACCTTCCGCTCTCCGGGCGGACGCTCTACCATTAGACCACAGAGGCGGTCCCCACACAGTGAGTGATTGAGTGAGTGAGTATGGTTTTACACCGCTTAGCAATATTCCAGCAATATCACAGCGGGTAACACCAGAAATAGGCTACCGGACCGCTCATCTCCCACACAGACCAAGACAAATGTCAAGCTGAAGTTCAAAGTCTGTACCTGAATTCAAGATGTCCATATCTTTCTGGGGACCTCCATGCCAGTTTCACCATCCTCTTGGCGTCCATGGTGGTACTTCTCAGAGCCTCCCCCTGAAATCAATCACACCCAACACTTGATATGCATTCCTTCTGGACCTAGATGAACTGCCTACCTAGCACACTGTATCTCCATGTCTTGATATGGAGGCAATGATAAGACAAACATTATTGATAAATATAGTGAATCTAGACTCTGGTACAGGCATAAAACTATTCATTCACATGGCAGAAAAGCATGTTTAGGGAATTAACCACACAAACTGTAATCCACAAACATTGGTTCATATGTTTAATGAGAACTTCACTTCACCTTCACAAATCCATGTCAGGGTATACCACTTGAAAAAGTTAACGAACCCCCACAGCTGGGAGGCTGTATCGCAATACGAACCAGACGTGACAGACTAACTAGTCATATGAATGTTTGTTTGTTTGCTTAATGCCGCACTCAGCAATATTCCAGCTATATGGCGGCGGTCTGTAAATAATCAAGTCATGACCAGTCAATCCAGTGATTTACATCATGAGCATCGATCCACACAATTGGGATACGATGACATATGCACCAAGCAAGTCACCGAGCCTGACCACCCGATCCCGTTAGTCGCCTCTTACAAAGAGCGTAGTCGCCTGTTACGACAAGCATGCGTTGCTGAAGACCTATTCTGACCCGGATCTTCACGAGTGCATAGTCATATGAAAATAATCAAGTGTTCCTTAACTTCGTTTGTGTAGCATATGTGAGTATTGACAATCATAGATCTCTTGGAGAAGGCAATCTTCAGTGACTCACATCTTCCTGGTTATTGAGGCAGTCTTTGGCTACAGGCGTCCCGTCCACAGCATCCCATTTGCCCACTGCTTTCCTCAGCTGGTTATCTGACCGGTAGTCTGTGGCCCATGCCACAATCATGAAAGAGCGGAAGTATGTGTCCCCTTCAGCTGTAAGATTCACTGGAAACAGAGAGATCAGAATCATTCTGTGCTTATCTTTCAGTATTCTTGAATGGTCTCATCAAGATGGGAATGTCACTCCTATCTGAGAGGTCCTGCTCAAAGAATAACTATTTTATATATTATATGATTGAATATTGACTATGATTAGAATTACCTCCAAGTGATATTCAAGATGATTCGGTTGCAGCGCAGTTTTCAATTCACATCGCTGACCTAAGGCCTTCATAATACTTTTGTCACATGCAACCTTTTCGTTCGTTTGTTTGTTGTTTGACGCCGAACTCAGCAATATTCCAGCTATATGACGGCGGTCTGTAAATAATCGAGTCTAGACCAGACAATCCTCCAGTGATTGACATAATGAGCATCGATCTACACAATTGGGATACAATGACATGTATCAAGCAAGCTATCGAGTCTGATCACATGATCCCATTAGTCGCCTCTTAGGACAACCATAGTTGCCTTTTATGGCACGTAGTGGTTTCTGAAGACCCATTCTCTACCCGGATCTTCACGGGTCTACTACCTTTTAAATGAGTGAGGGAAAGCCTGGTTTTTCAGCTTTAGCAGACCAACATGTAGTCGGTGACATCTTTCATTACACAATATATTTCTCCTCTTTTTAATAATGCTGACTGATGTCACAGCTAGCTAGACTTGCTTTTTTAAAATCTAGATAAGTATTTTATAACAAAATATATATACCACTCAAAAACAGATAGGGCTGTTACGATTCACTCGAGTATTCGGTGAATCGAACTGTATACCTTCCATGAACTGAATTCGTTATTCGTGGTCACTAGAATCAAATATGTATTTTTTGTAAAGAGTGTTTTTTGACCGATCAGTTATTTATCAAAGCTAGATATGGAAAATGGAATATAAACAAGCCAGCAGTAGCGTAACTTGTGTCAGTTTGCCAAGGCCCCTAATGATACTGTCAACCAAAACATGAGGCTACAGGATAAGCGGCATTGTTGCAATGTATTGCTTGTTTGCTTCACAAAAACTTTTCAACCTGAGCAATTACATGATGTACATTTATGTACATTTTTAATTATCTAAAGTGTTACACTGACTCGATGTTTTTTCCCAATGCAAAGACAATACCAACTGATTACCATGAGCATGTAACACGGAAGTAACTTGTTATTGTATTCGTGAATAAATATTCGTATTCGTTACCCTATATTCATGATACGTATCATACTCACCTCATAGTGTATTCGATACAGCCCTAGGATATATTCCACAGTCATGGTGCGAGAATACAGTTTTAGAACTAAGAGAACTTAAAAACAAATCAACTTACCTTTGATTTCTTCCAGAGGAGCGTAATAATTCCTGGACACGATGATCTTGAAAGGTGAGGGCATCCTCTGGGGTTCCACGTTGTCAGGTACGTTGTTTGGGAGGAGTGTCTGACAGCTACAGCATGTTGTAGTGTCCAGGATAGGATTGTAGGCCAGCGCCACGGCGCACGCCGCCACCAGCACTGCCACACGCAACATCACAACAATCTACCTCTGCCTCTTCACAATCTGGAAGTAAACATAAGTGGTTGAGTGTGTTGTTTAATGTCAGTTTTATTTATTTGTTTGTTGTTTAACGCCGCACTCAGCAATATTCCAGCTATATGACAGTAGTCTTTGAATAATCAAGCATGACCCTTTGTCAGTATTACCTAGGTTAAAAAGTTGAGTCGAATTAACCTTAGGCTAGACATTTGTTATGTATAAGTCCAGGTCAGAGAGCAAGTGTTTCTCTTCTTCATGGAGTTATCTGAACATATTGCCATAGTCAGTGCTCAAATTGGTCTCATTGTCATTGCAGTTTAAAATATTGTACATGTTTAGTCAACATAATTATGTAGATCTCAGTCCTTACAGAAAAGCAATCAGAATAAAAAAGATGATGAATATTCAGGATCACTGCACAGTGCTCTCACTCATCAGTTTATGATGCTTTGTAACACTAAGTGTTATTTCACTGTCGTCAGTGACTATCGCCATTTTGATTGCTTATGACGAGAAATGCTTTTCTCATTTACAGAAAATGCTGAAATGGTTTGGGAAAAAACTATACCTGGAAGGAAAGGTCACCTGCCAAAAATAACATACATAGCCAATTAATCATTTCCTACGCCTACGCCACCCTTTTAAACTTAAGTGTTGTAAGAATGCTGGATTAACATAATTCTGCTTAGTTTAGACATTTTTTGTACATGCATATATCTGATCTTTCGAGGAAATGTCAATGAGGCAAAAAAGCACATCTCGATAGGCCACATGGAATAGGTGTGCAGTTTCATGAATCTATTGCAAACAATTCTGATGAGTGAGTGAGTGAGTTTGGTTTTACGCTGCCTTTAACAATATTCCAGCAATATCATGCCGGGGGACACCAGAAATGGGCTTCACACATTGTACCCATGTCAGGAATCGAACTTCGGCGTGACGAGCGCATGCTTTAACCACTAGGCTACCCCACCACCCCAATTCTGATGAAATAGATGGCCAGTCCAAAGAGCTGGTCTGATATGAACTGATGTACTGAATGTATTTAGTTTTCAAAACTAGGACTCCAAACTCATTATATGGTACTTGAGCATGTTGAGAGTCCTACCAACAATATCCCCTTGCGTTATCACAAACAGGAAGTGCTACAAATGTTATAGGGTGAGGAGACCACCAGCTCCAAATGTCACCACAGACACTTGCACCTCATTACAAAATTAGTAAAAAAAAATGAATTAATAAAACAGCTCCAGCCATTTATCATGTGCAAAAGATACCAGACAATGAATGGTTTAAACCTCATACACTAGCCTGTCTTACAGACCCTGATACAAATATATCAAATACAAGTCTATAATGTTTGGCAGGTCTAGATTACTGAAAATGAAGAGAGTCTCTGGGCCCCTTTTTATTCAATTTTTATTACGATAATTTAACAACTGTTTATGTTAGTCTACTCATACACCGTAGATTCAAGGAACAATATTACTGAGTGTTACAGTTAGGTGGTATCATCACTAAAAACAAAATTCTTGTATCTTGTTTCTGTATGCTCTCTTTAAAACCATGCTACCAGCTGGATACCTTTGCCCTATATATTCATACACAAGTATGTGAAGGATGGAAAAGGGCACATTCACGTCATGGTCATGCATACTATTTTAAATGAAAAATGAACATGATGAATATATAAAGAATCTCACCCGAGTGTCTTTTGATATCAAAAATATCAACACGAGTTGATAAAAGTGGAAACATTCCGAGGCTTGCCGAGGATTTTTGCCACTTTTATCAACGAGTGTTGATATATTTGATGTCAAAAGACACGAGGGTGAGATTTTATTCATCATCCTACATCATTCTTCCAACGTTTTCAATTTGTAGACAGTAATTAGCAGTGTCTTCAGTGTAAAAAGTACTGCTAACAGCTTCAGTAGCAGAGCCATTAGTGATGTCATTTGATTGTGACGTCATGGTAACCAGTTCTGTCACAATGGTCTGCAAAGCATTGTGATGTAATTTCATTGCAGCGATATCTACTGTGTAGATATATTATCACTTGATCTCATCCAAGTGATATCTCCTGTGGGAGCCAGTTTTGGATGATAAATCTATATCATACTAACATTGGCAGATTTTACACACAGAGAAATATAAGAACCATGTTAACACAACTGTTTGACAAAATGAATTATTCTGACTGGATCTTGTTCAAAGGGAGTTTCAGAAAGGGAGTGTAACTATAAAGGAGCTCGACCCATGCAGATCTCGGTTGGAATAGGTCTTCAGCAACCAATGCTTGTTGTAAGAGGCAACTAACTGGTTCGGGTGGTCAGGCTAGCTGACTTGGTTGATGCATGTCATCGTATTCTGATTGCGTACATTGATGCCCATGATCTCAATCACTGGATTGTCTGGTCCAGAGTCGATTATGTACAGGCTATATAGCTGGAATATTTCTCAGTGTGGTATTAAACACACAAAAAAGAAACAAAGAAACAAACAAACAAAAAGACAAAACCAAACTATAAGTGAGCTCAATTGCAGACAAATCACAACTTGCTGAAAAGAATACAATATATTGAAACTGAATGAAACAGAATGCAGACATGGCTGATTACAAACGATGATATTAAACATGTTAAAAGCAATTCCCCTAAGGCGTAGTTTCGAGGTTCTATAGTGGTGAGACCTATTTAAACATAAATACAGAGCACTGACTGCATCTGCTACATGACCTGATTTGTTATATATGACCAATTTAGAGCTGCCTTAAAACATGATGAAAACATTTTTAAAGAACCGATCTCTACGTTTTGCTCTTACCATTAACCGATGAATATTAAACAATACATAACACTCAACATTTGCTAAGGACCAAAATAGTCACCTGTAGTGCAAGATGTGGTCCTTGGCAAATGTTGAGTAGTAGAAAAGCACACATGGAAATTATGTTACAAAGTGTGCAAGAACAGGCTCCTTAACAATTTTATACAAATTAGGGCAGATAAAGTCCTATTTTAATGTCATAAAAAGTATGCTATACAGAGCATCCCTTATTTCACTTAAAACATTTTTCTTTCAGGAGCGTTAAACTGATATAGAGGTCTGGGGAGACACGATTGATTATTTCAGCCCTGATGAGCTTCACATAAACACTGCCTGAACTGAAATTACGCCCAGGATCAATACCGAAACATCATCAGGCAGTTAACTGGAGGGTAATGGCTTCTCAATCCCCAAATGAAATCTTAAAATGAGATTTCTGTGTAATCAATAAGTCTACAGATGTAGATTAAGGGTCTGGAAACAAAGAAATTAACAGTAATAATGGGTGGATGGAGGTGATGCGTGTGAAGGGGTGGGGGTGACATTAAAGGGGTTTCTGGGGGGGGTGGGGGGGGGGGGGGTGGGGGGTTCAGCATAAAAATTTAAATCTCTGTGTGTGTAGGGAGGGGGTGGGGGAGAGATGAGAGAGGCCATGGAAATAAATATAACTGTTCTATTTTAAAATACTAAACATTTGAACATTATTTAGGAACTGGTCATTTATACGTGGTGGGGACGATTGGGAGATAAAACAATGTACATAAAATGGGGGAGAGGAGTGTCGGAAAAATATCAAACAGTCCTAAGACCAAAATCTGTCTCTCTCTCCCCCACCCTCCTAACCCTTAATAATGAATGACTAGAATTTGTGCAGTAGTAAAACAAAACTGGACTGGTAATGGAAGCCATATGAATTGAACATTATCACACATGTGTTAATTTCTCTTCACACTGAGTCATGCTCTATAATTACTGCTGAGACAAAGCCCCTCCTGCCTGGCTATCTGCCTCCATGTTTCACTGCTATCTCACTAACTCCACCAGCTGGTGATGAGGCCAGATGTGGCAGCTATTGCAGCAGTAATAGATTTCATAGACTTGCACAAGTCTCCAAGGCAATAATTATAAGTTTAAATCATAATTTCTAGATTATGCAAATAATAAGAACACAAGTTGCCCCATAAGAGACTGGAATCCACATATCCAGACTTGCCTATTAGGAGGATAGAATTACTACACATCAACAGACTTATCCTTCAGTACAGCCTTGGAGCAAGGCTATAGATTTCTCACATATGTGGTTGTTGTGGTCATAAGGACAAACTTCCTCCACCTATTTCTGTAGCTGCTTCATACCAAAGAACCACATCTTTTCTGTATATAAATACATCCTTAAACACAATTAGGATACTTTCCATACAAGTTGTTTTATTTTCCTTCGGACAAATATGGATTAGATTATGGTACTTGTGTTTTGGAAGCCTAGAGTAGCTGTGCACAGTGTGGTCAGTGGCCATAACTAGCCCCTAGGTATTAACGATGCATGTATCCATGGCGATGATCACTCGCTACACTATATTTCACTGCTGTCAAATAAGATTCATCTGAAGCCCATCACAAATAAAGGTTCAGTTGGAGAAATCCATGAGAGATCCTTACATCGTTTGAGGATATTTTTCAACCCTTTTGCTTACACATTTGAAATGCAAATAAAGTCACAAAGCAGTGATCTGATCCACCTGCAGGTGTGTAAAAGAGGTAGTAGATGCAATCCTAACAAACCCTTATCAGGTCACTTAAACAACAAGTTTTATCATCTAGATCAATCTATCAACACATGATTACACTAATTACATAAAGATCTCTTCCGACAGCCAAGGCACTTCAATGTCTAGCCAACACTGAGAGCAGGCACCAAACCTATTAACAGCCAACACTGAGAGCAGGCACCAAACCTATTAACAGCCAACAAACCTATTAACAGCCAACACTGAGAGCAGGCACCAAACCTATTAACAGCCAACACTGAGAGCAGGCACCAAACCTATTAACAGCCAACACTGAGAGCAGGCACCAAACCTATTAACAGCCAACACTGAGAGCAGGCACCAAACCTATAAACAGCCAACACTGAGAGCAGGCACCAAACAAACCTATTAACAGCCAACACTGAGAGCAGGCACCAAACCTATTAACAGCCAACACTGAGAGCAGGCACCAAACCTATTAACAGCCAACACTGAGAGCAGGCACCAAACCTATTAACAGCCAACACTGAGAGCAGGCACCAAACCTATTAACAGCCAACACTGAGAGCAGGCACCAAACCTATTAACAGCCAACACTGAGAGCAGGCACCAAACCTATTAACAGCCAACACTGAGAGCAGGCACCAAACCTATTAACAGCCAACACTGAGAGCAGGCACCAAACCTATTAACAGCCAACACTGAGAGCAGGCACCAAACCTATAAACAGCAAACACTGAGAGCAGGCACCAAACAAACCTATTAACAGCCAACACTGAGAGCAGGCACCAAACCTATTAACAGCCAACACTGTGAGCAGGCACCAAACCTATTAACAGCCAACACTGTGAGCAGGCACCAAATCTATTAACAGCCAACACTGAGAGCAGGCACCAAACCTATTAACAGCCAACACTGAGAGCAGGCACCAAACCTATTAACAGCCAACACTGTGAGCAGGCACCAAACCTATTAACAGCCAACACTGAGAGCAGGCACCAAACCTATTAACAGCCAACACTGAGAGCAGGCACCAAACCTATTAACAGCCAACACTGAGAGCAGGCACCAAACCTATTAACAGCCAACACTGAGAGCAGGCACCAAACCTATTAACAGCCAACACTGAGAGCAGGCACCAAACCTATTAACAGCCAACACTGAGAGCAGGCACCAAACCTATTAACAGCAGCAAGTACCATCACCCGTTACACAAGGCCACAATAAATTAACAATTACATTCTCATCTTCATCCCAATATTTCCAAATTATGAGGTGGAAGACATTTTTTTTAGATAATTTTTTTCAAACAAACAGTTCAAGCACTCTGCGTACATTCACTGTCAACTGATGTAGCTTACTTATGGTGTATTACATAAAATAATGGAAGATGTGTGAATGTACATAGATATTTTCTTCGTCTGTGTGTCCTTCGGAACAATAAAACTACAGGGGCGTGTTGTTAGGTATTCAGGCAAGCAGAGAGGAAAACATAATAATAAAATTATTATAGCCTAAGGCAATTTTCCAACTCGTTTAATCTAAATCTAATCTGTCAATCAGTCTCAGACTTTAGTCTGGCCCTATTTCAAACACTGCCATCCCCACTATAGACTAACATTTAGTCTATGAAATGAACATATTTTATAGTCAAAAACAGATGTTAAATTATAGTTATGAAATATAATAAAAAGGAGCCTCTCTTCATTTTCAGATACACAGTAATCTAGACTTACCAATTATTATAGACTTGCATGGGCTGTATTGGATATATATTTTTCGGGGTCTGAATGACAGACTTTCCCCACTAGTACAGTCATGTGTGTAGGTGTGAGTGTAATCTACCCTGTATCTCATAGTGCATCTGCAACACAAGGTGTGTGTTAGTCAGCAGACTGATAAACAGATGAACTGGCATCCTCATTCACTGTGGGGTGCCCCCAATCCTGGCAGGAGGGCTGCATCACTCCACAGGTCCCTGGCATGTGTACAATCAGGACATGTCCTACAGTTTCACATTGGCTAAGGCAGCACTGACATTCATACCTACTGCTAATCAAAGATCCTGTACCAGTATTCTCCACGGTACAATGGTGATTAGAATGTTACTGTGAGTCAACAGGATCGCTAGATTCTTGAAAGTAACTCTATTAACCTCTGATCAGTATTATGTCTGTCATAAATGAATTCCCCTTATCATGTACACACCATCAATATGATCAACTTCATAAAAACCACAAACATTCACTCAACACACAGATGATGGAATACCATTTCCATCTGAATCTACTCAACATGCTCCAGAAAATCCCAGACCCGTGAAGATTCCGGGGTGGAATAGGCCATGCTTGCCGTAAAAGGTGATTGTGCTTGTCGTAAGAGGCGACTAACGGGATTGGGTGGTCAGGCTCGCTGACTTGGTTGATGCGAGTCATCAATCCCAATTGCGTGGATCGATGCTCATGATATTAATCACTGGATTATCTGGTCCAGACTCGATTATTTACAGACCGCCGTCATATAGCTGGAATTTTGCTGAGTGTGGCGTTTAACAACAAAACAACCAACCAACCAACTGAATCTTCTCAACATGCTCCAGAAAATCCCACCTTAAGAAATCTATACAGCATGAACAACTGAACTACCAAACTGAACTACCTAAAGAACTAGAAAATGATAAAAGAAACTCACAGAATACTTTTTTTAAAGTGACCCATGTAACCTTGCACAAACAGCAAATTCCAGAAATTTTTCTTGAGTGACATTTTGACATAAGGCAGGCTTCTTGCAACTGTTCAGCAACCTGTTTATAGACCGGTACACTTTGTAGGAGAGGAGTGAAGGCAGCTTCCCTGGCAGATAACCTGGCTGATACGGAGGTTATAGACTAACGCTCAGTCTCTGGAGCTATATAATTTTAATAAAAACAAGCAACTACCTTTACCTAGAAAGGGTATCCCAGTGAGATGGGAGATTCAGCTTCATTAACATGATTAAGGGCCCTTCTGCCCTGCCCTTACAGCAATGTAAACACGGTATTGTCATAACTGAAGGATGTCTAGATTATCCAAAGGTTCAGGTCTGAATCGCCTTTCTCACGGTGACTCCTTTTCAATCCAAATGTACATGATGTAGTTATTTGTTTCTATTTAAATTAGTCAAGAGTATTGGCTGTTGGAGCTGTGAATTGAATGGGTGTGGTTGTTGGGTCTGCAAGGCTTTGGAAACATCAAACCTGACCATGTCCAGCCATGATAATATATTAATACAAAAATCATCCACATGATCAAGTGATAATCTTATTTCAGTGAAATATGCAAAAATATGACATACCATTATCTCAAAAGTGAAGATCTGGGATAGAATAGGTCTTCAGCAACCCATGTTTGCCTTAAGAGGTGACTAACAGAATCGGGTGGTCAGGCTTGCTGACTTGGTTGATGCATGTCATCATATCCCAATAGTGTGGATTGATGCTCATGATATAAATCACTGGATTGTCTGGACCAGACTCGATTATTTACAGACCGCCGTCATGTAGCTGGAACATTGCTGAGTGCAGCCTTAAACAACAAAGAAACATACCATTATCTGATTAGCAATTAACTTCTGTAGCATGCTGTGATACATTGCAATCTACTCAGATGTTGGATGACTGCACCTTCTCCACTGCTTCTCCTTGCATGAGACACATTGCGCACATCCTGAGATGCATATCCATGGCAGGTAACGCATCTTGTTTATGACCTTGCTTGAAGTGTTCAGGAAAACCATGCAATGTCCCAACATGCTCAAAGGAATACACCCCACATTCTATCAACAACCTAAGAAACACAAATGCACAATAATCCTATAGTCAACTTGCTTGTTCTACTGGTAGTCTCAGCAACACTTTTGACACTCACTGCTGTATACCATCATGACATGGCTAAAATATTGCTGATGAAACACTGAATTTCATCTCCTTCACTATAACCATTTCCAGAGGACCAAGGGTGGCCCAGTCGTCTAAGGCACCTTGATTCGCTATGCAGAGTTGCGTCCCTTGGGCACGCCAGAAACCTATGATCATGGGTTCGAATCCCGATTATGTTTCTAAGTTTGTCAGCACCATACCCGTGCCCGTGGGTTTCATCCAAGTGGTAAACGTCTAAGACCTGCATCACTTCAGGCTTCCCTCCCACATTAAGCTGACACGCCGCGATATGACTGGAATACTGTTTAAAGCGGCATTAAACCGACCTCACTCACTCATTCCAGAGGAGACACTTTACATTCCGAGGGGCATTGAGGTGTTGTTGCCTTACTTCAACAATGAAGTTTGCCTTTATAATTTCAAAATCAATAAGCATGATAAGTTGGGATATCATATGCTTTTAAAAAACATACACCAGTTTAACTTATTATTGAAAAATGCAACCTAATATCTATGTCTACATGTACCAAATGCATGTACAAAAAACCTAATTTGTGTCTGACTGCCCTAACCACACAAGAGCAATCTTTGAACACACTCAATATCTGTAAGCTTTATGTACCATACTACATCACTAATCCCTGTGTTGTGTGATATTCATGACACATGACACAGTCATCAGTGATTGGAGACCAGTTTATGCATCTATGTTTCAACTTTGTTAGGAACGGTCGGGTAGCCTAGTGGTTAAAGCGTTCACTCGTCACGCCCATGACCCGGGTTCGATTTCCGACATGGGTACAATATGTGAAGCCCATTTCTGGTGTACCCAGCCGTGATATTGCTGGAATATTGCTAAAAGCGGCGTAAAATCATACTCACTCACTCACTCACTCAACTTTGTTAAATTTATGGGGCCAGGATGCAGCCTGGTTTTGCCTGGTGAAACTAGGTTTTGGTGTCAACATGCACCTTGTGTTAGATAAATCAAGTTTCTTAAATTGAGTCCTGCAAAAGCACTAGTAACATGAGATGAGAGAAACTGAGATATAAGAAAACATGGACTATTTTTTATGCACAACAACATTTACTGCCTTAGAGAGACATTGGCCTATTTGTCCGCAAACTTAAATCATAAGATGTATACCAATCTATAGCAGTTCATGGGTGGTGGGGTAGCCTAGTGGTTAAAGCTTTAGCTCCTTAAGTGGAAGGCCTGGGTTCGAATCCCCACATGGATAAATTGTGTGAAATCTATTTCTGTAGGAACAGAGGAACCCTGCTTATCCAGACCCAAGATAACAGGTAAACTTTGAATACCAGAGGATATTTACGTGAAACGAAATATATACTATACAAAATGTGTCAGTCATACAGCTACGACTAGTGAATTTCAACTACCAACAGTGCAAAATACACACTACTACGTCCCACTTACCGGACGCAGACCAGGCTTGACGACCTTTGTTTTGCAATTCATCAGCCAGTATATATCATTAAAGTGGCAGGCACCATGTGATCACAGGTTACAAAAAGTGTTTATTGTATGTTTGGACTTATGTTTGTAATCAATTTTATTAATTTCATTCAAATTTCATTCAATATCATTAACATTAATTCCAGCAAAATTGTGTGAGCTGATTGGCAGATCACACCAACTCACCAATATTTACACCGCCTACCATCTAATTACTGCTACACGTATATACCCTTGAAACAAACTTCAGTTGGCACTAGTTAGTGATTCCCCTTATTACACAGGGACACTGGCTGAGTTTAACAAGTTAACCTAGTTCCAACGTCTTGACCCAGACTGGGCCTGGACATCTGCCTCTCTGTTGCTCATCAGGATATCTACAGAGAATATGTATGTCTCAAGATGTTTGTCCTTCTGTGGGCTACAGGTCCGGGAGAAATCCAAAAAAATTTTCTTTACAAATAAAGGCTAATGCTACAAGATTAGACAAATTTACCCTTCTGAGGGTGGCTAACTAGATACAAGTATAGGGGTTTCATAAATGATATCAGTTCAATTTTTAGGACATTTACTGATTGTCATCCAAATGTTTTTGAAACTTGGTTATGATACAGAAGAATATCCTATCAAAAGATAATAAAATCCGAAAAATGTCTTAATGCTATTTGTTTTCAAGCAAATAACTGAAAACCTGCACCATCATAAATACAGATTTGAGTGAGTGAGTGAGTGAGTGGGTATGGTTTTACACCGCTTTTAGCAATATTCCATCAATATCACAACTTGGGACTCACACATTGTACCCATGTGGGGAACAAACCCAGGCCTTTAGCAAGGAGACTCAGTGACAAGCGAGCACTTTAACCACTAAGCTACCCCACTGCACCCAAATCAGATCTAAGCATAAACATATTCATGCCTAACAACTCAATGAATATATTATTCCCTCTTACCTAATTTATTTTTCAACAAACAGTTAACTCTACCTAATAGCTCCAAGTAATCTCTGACTGTACCATGACAGAGAGATGAAATACCTGATGTTTGTCGTGTTTCAAGGTAGGGTTGCCATCATGAGGTCGGAATACCTTGGATCACCTAGTAGCTAGGCAGACAAACCTGACAGACATGTTCAACCTGTAGCTGGGTCACTTCAAACAGGGATGGGGAATGCTGACAGTCGAGATGAAGAGGTACATAGAAACAGGCCTGGGTCACCGCAGTGAATTACGCTGGACGACCCCACACCTGATTACGATGGGAGGATGTCAATGGAGTGACATTAATGTATTCGATGATGCTATAGAGAAAGCTATAGAGAAAGCGGGAATTTAATGCACATTGAATATTGATACAGTGTGACTGAATTGCTTTGAAAATATATGACGTTTATAACGAACAAGCTTTTGACGAACAGACGGAAAAAGAACTGTTTTTTTGGTCCCAGCCATTTGCTGTATATAAACAGACTACGGTTATAACAAACTAAAATTAGTGGTCCCTTTGAGTTGGCTTTAACAAGTTTACTGTATGGAAAGAGTCTTTCTCAATACAAAATTGACAACCTGTTATGGTTTGGTTGGTAGACAAGATGATTCTTTCAGTGGGTTACAGAGCACACCAAGGCATTTTCAAAACAACAGATGTATGAAAATTGACAGTCTAAGTTTGTGAACGCCATGAAGCGTGAACCCCCAATAAGAAGCGATGAATAATAACATCAACTTGGTTAAGTCAAGTCATCTTTTATGTCTATATTATTTCCTTCTTACATATAATTAAGTAATAATAAATGATTGTTATTATTTGTTTTCTTTCTCATTAACTTACATTAGATTTGTTGTAAGGATAGAATTCTTCAAGTCTTAAGCATGTTAAAGGATTAACAAACATCCACTAAGACAACACCTTATAACATGTACATGTATAACCAAATGTCATGATGACGAGTCAGGCTAATATTAAGAAAGACAAGTTCGATGGATGAACAACTTCTTTATTACCATGATTACAATTAGTGCGCGTTTTCGGTGTAGATCCTAACACCTTTATCAAGCAAGTGATCAAACGTCGCACTAACTGTAATAAAGAAGTTGTATAGAACTTGTCTTTCTTCATCACATCAACTTCTAAATGCCACTGAAAGAAGTTAGGCTAGTTAGTTTAATAGCATAACAAATAGTTTTCCCAATCAAACAAGTTGAAATATGTTATACATGTGATACACAACCGATATGAACTGCACCATCACATCTTTATCTAGTCTGTCTCCCAGATACCTAGAGAAATGTTTTTAGGTTGCCTCAGCTGTATCCTGAAATTAAGGATTGTCCTGGGCTCCATTTGGATTTTTTATTTCTTATTTTGTAGATATATATTTTTGAATAAAATGACTTTGTTTCTGGGACTTAATAAAGCCTTATCTTTATCCTGTTTATAATAATGTTTAATGTATGACTACTACTCCAATATGTACTATTCACATCTCCTGTTGTGCGCCTACTAAACCGAAGGCCCACCTGTAGTGACTAGCAGCCATACTTTCTTGATCTAGACAAGAACAACCTGTTTATGCATGTGACGCTTTCCTGGGATGGGGCGACTGGGGAAGAGGTGCACCCACTGTACACAATGATCGTCTCAATGAAAAGTGCAATCTATTTTAAGTCGGATACTCAGTACTACGACCTCAATCTGTGCTTCATTTTCAGACTATCAGATTAATATTTTTTTACTTTCATGAGCTAACTAGAGTTAACATCAAAATCTTTTTGTTTTTTGTTGTGTCATGTATAATAATTGCAGTTTCATCCACTGCTTCATGCCATTCTAATGACTACCATCATCATCATCATCATCATCATATATCATCATTATCGTCATCATCATCATCATCATCACTGAATGTAGTCACAAGAAAATCAGATTAACCAGTAATGTATTCTATAAGCAACCAACATCATGAACATTATTAAAATTGTGATCATAAACATGATAAAATCAGTGTTAGAAATTTGCATTAGTCCTATCACGCCCATAAGTCCTTTCCAGACTGCCTGGTTAAGGTATCCGAGGGACTGGCATGACCAGTAGAAACTTGCCATTATTTCGGGTTTTGCTATATGTTATCATCATAAGGACGAGTTGACTAAAACAGATAGTTTCTATTGCTGTGAATTCCTACTGATATATAAACAATAAACACAACATTGCCAAACAACCCTACTTGTTAAGCAATTCTGTTAATTATTTGTAAATAATAATGCATTTAATCACTGAGATATGCCTTGCTGATTATCATTGACAGGAGGGAAGTCCTGCTTGTTGCTGTTCAATGCCACTCTCAGCAATATTTCAGCAAAATGATAGCAGTCAGTAAATAATCGAGTCTGGACCAAACAAAAGTGATTGACATCATGAGCATCGATCTACGCAATTGGGATGCGATGACATGCCTGAACTGAGACACTGAGCCTGACCACCTGATACTGTTAGTCACCTCTTACAACAAGCATGGGTTGATGAGGATCAGATCTAACCTGGATCTCCAGAGATCAGCAGGTGGGAAGGTCACACCAGAGCTTCAACAAAACACTGGAAACAAACACTCCACAGTGAGTGAGTGAGTGAGTGAGTGAGTGAGTGAGTGAGTGAGTGAGAGTGAGTGAGTGAGTGAGTGAGTGAGTGAGTGAGTGAGTGAGTGAGTGAGTGAGTGAGTGAGTGAGTGGTTTTACGCCGCTTTTAGCAATATTCCAGCAATATCACGGCGGGGGACACCAGAAATGGGCTTCACACATTGTACCCATGTCGTGAATCTAACCCGGGTCTTCGGCGTGACGAGCGAACGCTTTAACCACTAGGCTACCCGACCGCCCCTTCACATTGTGAAACACAAACAAAGAAGAAGTGTATACATGTACGTCTTGTCCTCCATCAGAGCATCAGGGCTATTCAAAACATGCTTCACTCTTTTACACCAATGAAAATATTTTTGTTTCATCAATTTTCAACATTTCTTTATATATATCAGGATGTTTTGGGTGAAAGAAAAACAATTCTGAAATTCTCTGCTTGGACTGGCACAGGCTAACGTAATATGACTCCATCTTGCCCAGACTGATAGCATATCTACAGTGGCTATAAACACACATGGTATCATAGCATGCCATAACCTGGGCATGTTTCTTGCCATTTCACATACATTCATCTCAAACAGATGTTCCTAGGTTTAGCCAAAACCTTGTTTGAGAAGTATTCCTTTCATCATCATGATCATGTACAAATATATACTACTTCACTTCTGATATTTTTTCTTTCTCCATGTTTCACAAAACTGATTCTCATAATACGTCAATTGTATATTCAAATAGAAAGACATATCTGATTATCCCTGTCATAAGTTGAGTAGTATAACACTTCTGTTTCTGAACTGCAAGACACTCCTATCTGAATTCTTTCCCAGGAAGTACCATGAAGGAAACTCTAAAGAGATTTATTTACAAAGACTTATTAGTACTAACAATCAGATGATAAATATTTACATCATATGAACCTAAATTTGAGTTAAATATACATTCTACTGTGTTTATCATGTTCATAACATGTGTATAATCATGATAATACATCTCCTCAAAAGAAAGTAACCTATTCAGATTTTGTATAGCCAATACATCACACAATTATCCAGTGGATATATGATGTGTATATGAGTAATTAGGAAGTGTCATTATATCATTAGTCACTCATCAAATATGAGTTTAAAATCGTATATACTATGGGGAATAATGCGCATCCCAAAGTGGGAAGAGATGCCACAAACAGTATTAGGAGCAAAGGTACACATAATGAGGATTGGGAGAATGTGCGGGAAATACCAAACTAACCCACCTGTTCATAAAAGGGACTTGTCCGACATTGACGAGGTCTGATTTTATTCAGGGAGTCATCATTTTTTAAATTAGGGTAAATATTTCTAAAGCTTGCACATTTTATCAACATCCTTAAAGAGGCTGTACATAATGTTGATATCTCATATAAGAAATAACGTGTGGGAGTTGTTTATCGTACAATGTACCATTAAACACTGCAGGGAGACCAAACCACCCAGGGCTGCACCCCTTATGGTTTATTCTCCCTGCAGCAGTTTATTGTACGAAAACAACCCCCACTCATCGTTTATTTCTCAAATATATAAATACATATAAATATTTGAGGTTCATGTCACCATAAATTTCACCACAACAATACAACCACTTGTTACAGTGATCACATTCCACAATAATTCAACACACATTACACCAGTAAGACATGTAATCCTTGAGTGTATTTAACCCAACAGAAATAACAATGATGCTCTGGGTTGCCACTTTGAGATACTGTGACACCAATTATGACTTAATACCACCATTAGGTTCACACAGCAGCTCCGCTGACATGGTTTGGCCATAGTAGGCATCCAGTTCCACATCTCACTTCCTGGCTGTATGGAACAAGTGTCAGTTCTTCTCAAAATGGAGGGGAAGGGCAAGCCAAACTTCATACTTACATCATATACATGTAACTATGTACTTCCTTCGATGATCAAGCATACACACACATCCAACATATATTGCTCAGGTTCCGTAGGTGATGGTTATCTATATGCCAGTATCCCGATTTCCCAATTGATGTAAATACCAAACTGACAGAACCCGGCATCCCAAAGAGCACATCATTAGGTGAGAGTAACACTCCCAACTTTTCAAACAAACTCCAAGTGACCCAGTCCCCCAGAATCAACACTACATACCTGGCTCAAATACTGGTATTATCCACACAATTATAATCAAATGGAGCAAGGTTCCTTCTGTTTCCAACTCAGCAGAAAGCCACCTCCATTCTACTGCTCCAAGCAGATAGGATTTCACTGCCAAATATGGACCACGTGACCTGCCAGCCTGTTTTTGACCTGACTGATTCAGAGGGAAGCAGCGTGGGCTCGAAATAAACCTCCCTGCAGCCCACAACATACAAGTAACAGCCAAGTGTAGCACTCCTCTGTCAGTGGGGTGTGTTTGTTTGGGGCCTCCAACCATCTGGAGATATCTGCAGTGGTGAGCAATCTGCAAGGGGTCTTGAGGATTAGTCTGTCTTACAGACCCTGATACAAATATATATCAAATACAGCCCATGCAAGTCTATAATGTTTGGCAAGTCTAGATCACTGCAGTATCTGAAAATGAAGAGAGTCACTGGGCTCCTTTTTATTATATTTTTATTAAGATAACTGAACAACTGTTTTTTTATGTATGATATGTTCATTTCAGAGACTATATGTTAGTCTACTTGAGGATGTACTATGTATTCTGGAGGACATAAACTAGTAGATGGCAGTGGTGCCTTCTTGGGTGTACATTCTTGTTTTGTTGTTTCTATAACCATGATTCCTACTTACTTTTATTACTGGTCATAATTTTTAATATCACAGTATTCAAATAATGATTCTTTACACATGGTATCAGGGTTATGGGGTGAATTCCTTTTACATAATTCTAGATCATGCACAGTGTTCACTTAACATGTAGATTTATTATTTTAAACTTTTTTTAATTGTATTCACAAGTATTGTTATATTTGATATCAAAAGACACAAGGGTGAGATTCGCTTTATCATTTAAATGTTTTTTCAGTTTGTAAACAGTACCTATAACCAGTGTCTAGAGAGTAAAAGATTCTGGTAGGCAGATTAATTATGTCATTTAAATTCATTGTAATTGATGATGTTTCAATGATCTGCAAAGCACTGTTGGGCAATTTTATTTCTCCTAGGAGATATTGCTTGATCACTTGTGGAAGCCAGTTTGGGATGATAAATCAAATATTGTTTAATACCAAATGTTTTTATTACATATGCCCATGATCATGATGATGCATACTACATGTACAACCTTGTTGCAAGAATGTTTTTTCAACTCCATCAGAAGCCAACAATAACTGGTTCCTAGTACCCTATATTTGCCATAAGTCTTTTTGTTTGTTTGTTGTTTAATGCCGAACTCAGCAATATTCCAGCTATATGATGGCGGTCTGAAAACAATCAAGCCTAGACCAGACAACCAAATGATTGATATCATGCATCGACCATGACAGCAAGCTTGACCACCTGATCCTGTTAGTCGCCTCTTACGACAAGCATGGATTGCTGAAAACCAATTCTGACAGGGATCTTCATGGGCATTTGCCACACGAGCTGTTAAAATGAAGATTGGATGCGTTTGATATGTGAGCCGGCTGATTATGCCATTATAAATAAATAGAATGGTATAAGATTCTTTCTGTGTTTCTGTTCCCATAAAACCAAACAAATTAGGCCAGGCTCAGTACCAGAATACTGATTTCTAATATGTCTAAAACTTGGGAAGGTGGGGCTAGGGTTGCATCAATGTGCTAAACATGGTCACTGATTTTGTATTGTTGTCAAGAAGTTTTTGTGTTTCCTATCAAAGAAGCAGTCTGTGAAGTTATTATTGATATATTTCTATATAACAATTGACTTAAATATGTTTTGGGGGTTTATGGGGGCACACTGCCTAAAGCACACAATTTTTAGTCAATTCTTAAATATTTACTCCATTGGCATGTGTCATTGCGCATGCTAACAACCACTGGTTTGTCTGGTCTAGATTCTATTACTGACTAATCTCATTTTGCTGACTACAGCACATCTTCCCGAGGCTAGGGTGTTAACTGATCCTAAAAGTCCAGTTTCCACCCTTGCCCAACAAGGATGGAAGATAGCGGCACTCAGTCAAGACAATTGGATTGATAAAATTACATTGTAATAAAATGGGTTTTACCTTCTGAAGTGCATAAAATCACTTGAGCACCTTGATTAAAAACATGAAAAGATGTGCACAATATCTGTGGACCCCAGTTGGTGGTACACGTTTATTGCAAATCCTTCAGTCAACCGAAATCTGCACGTTGAAATCCAAGATGTTTTACAAACCGGAAGTGTAGTTTGTTACGCGATGTTGATTGGACTATGCATAGACTCGTTAGTCCAGCCAAAATGTAGCTCCGGAATTCCAGCCAAGTTCGGCAAGGGTGGAAACTGGACTTTTATAGTCAGTAAACGCCCTTGCCTTGGGAAGATGACTACACCATTACACAACATATACGAGAAGGAACATAAACAAATCCTACCATATGTTCTCCAGATTGATTGCAGACCGCCTCCGTGGTCTTGTGGTAGAGCGTCCGCCCGGAGAGCGGAAGGTCCAGGGTTCGATCCCGGGCCGCGTCATACGAAAAGACGTTAAAAGATTGTACTTGTTGTTACCCTGTCTGGCGCTCGGCATTAAGGGGCTAAAACAAGGACTGGTCGGCTCGGAGTCAGTATACTGTGTCTGAGTGGGGTATTCGTGTTAAACTGCGGCATGGTATCTCAGTGAGCTAGCACTATAAATCGGCATCAGTCCGGACTAGTACAAGCAGCCACACACACACACACACATACACGTGCATGCACGTCGCTATATAAGTGCAATAATCTTGGACGCGACGTTAAACCCAATTTCACCTCACCTCACCTCACCAGATTGATTGCAAAGGAACGTTCAGAAACAAATACACCCCAACAGGCACGCTTTGTTGCCCAGCTTCATGGCTGGCTGAACCAGGTAAGACTGGGTCATTCTACAGTCATTATTAGTATCTGTCACCAAGAGCTGAGGGTCTCTCCCCTCAGGAATGACATCTCCAGACATCCCGACCTGAGACTGTTCATCCAGTGTTGGGTGTGCCTATGACAGTCTGGTGCATAGCTGCTGACATGGGACATGTTCAACAATAACTGTAACTGTAAATAGTCATGCCGAATACTGATTGTTTGTTTGTTGTTAACGCCGTACTCAGCAATATTCCAGCTATTTGTCGATGGTCTGTAAATAATTAAGTCTGGACCAGTCGATCCAGTGATTGACCTTATGAGCATCGATCCCCGCAATTGGGATACAACGAAATGCATCAAGCAAGTCAGCAAGCCTGACCAACCGATCCCGTTAGTCACCTCTTACGTCAAGCATAGAATGTTTGCGTACTGATATAAGATTTTAAAATGTTGTACCTCTCTGATATAGTTATAGATGTTCATGCTGCAAGCTTGCCACTATTCTATTACAGTATAAGAAATAGTGTTCTCTATATACGTTGAACTATGAAATTGCTTGGCTGCAGAGTGTTTCCTTGTAACAGGGGATACAGAAATACACATACGTCAATTAAAAAGTATAGTTGTAACTTGTATACATGGTATTTGTGAGATTGTCTAGGACATTATCTGTGATGGCTGTTGGTGCAGACAACAAATTATTCATGAAAATGTGTTGAACAAGTATTTGTCACAGAGTGACGAAATATCCCCCGCCTGTACACCATAGTACCAAATATGAAGACAATCCAGCGATTAGTTCTTGAGATATTGTGGCAACACCGTTTTCCAACTCCAAAAACAGATTTGCCTGCTGTGACCTTGAAAATGGGGTCAAGGTCACCAAATCTGACAGGTGTATGCGGTGTCTGTATATACACTATAGTTCCAAATATGAAGACAATCCAGAGATTAGTTCTTGAGATATTGCGGCAACACCGTTTTCCAACTCCAAAAGCAGATATGCCTGCTGTGACCTTGAAAATGGGGTCAAGGTCACTAAAACCAACTGGTGTCTGCGGAGTCTGTATATACACCATAGTTCCAAATATGAAGACAATCCAGAGATTAGTTCTTGAGATATTGCGGCAACACCGTTTTCCAACTCCAAAAGCAGATATGCCTGCTGTGACCTTGAAAATGGGGTCAAGGTCACCAAAACCGACTGGTGTATGCGGAGTCTGTATATACACCATAGTTCCAAATATGAAGACAATCCAGTGTTTAGTTCTTGAGATATCGCTGCAACAAACAGGTGGGACGTACGGACGGACGGACGGACGTACGGACGGTCGTGAATACTATATCCCCCGCTTCGCGCTTTCGCGCGGCGGGGGATAATAACTACAAACGCATAACAAATAAGATGATACGTTGCAGACTCAAAACATTACCTGTCAAGAAATATTAACATACAGCAATAGACAAGGCTGATATAAGCAGATGGAGGATCTAGCCTCTTTCACACTAGGCTGCTTGTTTAAGCCAAATACTTGTTAGGAAATGTGAACTCACACTAAAACAAACATTATGAAACAGTAATTCTCATCAGTACTCATACTATCCCAAAATGACCATATTGTATTAAACATCTTCAGCATGCTTAGTAAATAGAATGATGTTCAAACACAACACAAAACATTCAAAAGTTGTTTTGTAAAAGTTATCTTATCAGTGCACTGACAAAGAAATAAGTTCCATATCCTGTTGTGAGTGAGTTGGACATAATGCCAATTATCGTGTTATAATAGTATTTTATATCACATCGAATAATGGGAGGAAAGCCTAAATTTTTGACAATTGTATTGTGTTATAAAATATTTAATAGACTACATGTTAGTCTACTGGTCTCCTGGTCATTACCTGGGTGCTGTTGTTATTCTTACTGTACATCTGGTTTCATCCAGTTATCTGTGTGCTACTTGTTATCCATTACCTATCGTTGTTAATTTAATCTATTGCTAATCACAACGTGTCATGTCATATCCCTCTCATGACATGAGATAACAGCATAGAATCTTATTAAATGCAATAAACCAGAAGTTGTTATCTATAAAGTTGTATGGGTTTTTTATTTACTGTTCTCCTTTTGCCCTGTTTATTGAGTGAGTGAGTGAGAGCATGTGTCTTTAGCAAGTAAAACAGCAGCATTTACAATGTTCCTTATAAACAATTTTGCATTAAAATTATCATTGTTACCATGTTTACTAATTCAATAAAACATTGTTGCTGAATTTGTAAAATTAATACATTTGTCATCTTTCTACAATCTGTAACAATTCACAGGCCAGGTCAAGTTTCAAATGATCAGTATAAATATATGTACAATAAATACAACATCTATCATACCAGACTGTGTGTTACCTGAGAGGTATTCACATCAGTGCAAAGGGGATAGTCCCTCGTTTACATACAAACACTACGCTATAACTTATACTCGGACGCCTACATAGTTGTGAACATAATACATGTGTGACATAGGCTATGCTAAGCAGTGTAATACTCTCACAAAAGAAGTGAGACGGCCAACCTAGATACATGCATGAATGGGCCATTGAAAGACAGGACAAGCCCCCTTGCCTGGCCCTTTCCTCGAGGGAAATACATACTCCAAATTTTGTAGCGGTATGGTTATATAATTTTGGGAAATAACTGAAATAATCGGAAATTGATATATCCCACTGAGATCAATTCAGATGCCTCTGATATCAGGGATATATCACATTACCTTAATCATGTAAATAGAAAAGCATTCTATGAAATACAAGTATATCTATATGAGAAGATCTGCTCTTAGTCATAATATGCATTGCGTGACCCAGAAAAATTTTTGTTGTCTCAGGATGGGCTTTTGTTAACGATTAAATGCAAATTGTATATATTGTTAATCACAGTTAATAATGTAATTTCTATATATGGTGAATAACATATATTGTAACATATATTTGGTGAATAGTTTACACATTTATATTCATCAATAATAATAATAACTAATATTTCAAAATATGGATTATGATTATGTGTACACATGCATGTTTTGTGGTTTTAGATTTAAACACAAGACAACCGTTCTAGATAATAATCATCTGGTAACCATCCTCTATATTTCCTTTCATCAGAGAACCATACATATTTAATATCTTTGTTAGTGTTAGTACCTCCAAAACCACCAGAGTATAACACTTTTATAAAATACCTCAACAATGTCCACCAGAAACAATGTTTCACAAATATCACAACGTTTGTACATTTACATATCTTAAATACACAACAAATGTTAACATTGTTAAACTAGTACATACTTTAAAGTGTTAACTAACAAATGTTACGACAATGTCATGACTGTCAAAACAAACGCTAGCATCGCTTATTTAAATATAATCTGAGTTGCGCAGTGCCTGTGCTGTAGCCAGTTTGAATTTCTTTCTGAAGATGAAATTCTTTTTCCTCAGCAAGAATTATGCTGACTGTTGGATACGTGTTTGCACAAAATAATTAATTTGCATATAATAATAAATCAATTCCATAGACATAATTACATTAACATTCACGTTGTTTTTCAGACGCGAGTCAATTTGATGACCAGATTTTATTAGCGCCTCTGCGATAGCGTACCTTGATACTTTTAACAGTAAACGTCCCAACAACTGGCAACTAAAACACGAATAGTTCTGCTGAATATTTGTATTTTCTAGTTCTGCCTAATGCAGTACACTAAAGAAATATATAATCATCATTATCGATTTCTCATTTTGAAAATAAACGTATAATTTCACCGAAATCATGCAAATATTTACCCGTTGTCCTCCGCGTACTACTCCACAGAAACTCAGCCCTTAGTAGTACAGGGGCAGATAATTCATATCGTGATATGCATACCACTAAATATTTTAACCAATGCCACTAGCTCAAACGAACAAATTGCAACAATCGGCTGATATCGACAGGTTTTCCGGGTGTCTTCAGCTTCGAACAGCATATGAACAACCCAGCCATTTTAGAACTTGACATCCATGGTTGTTTGAAGAATATGTTTTAGTTGTGTATGTCCCCAGCTGAACCAAAATCACACGAAAATATAAATATATTTATATATCAGCAGATGATCACTGGATTATCTGGTCCAGGCTCCATTATTTACAGACCGCCGTCATATAGTTGGAATATTGCTGAGTGCGGTGTTAAACAACAACAAAAATAAACAGTAGATTTCAAGACTGGACCGTTATGGTATATGTCGTAATTTCGATCTGATCACATTGAATGAGCCAGTCAGTGGAGTTTTCCTTTGCAGAATTATTACAGCAGAGAACATGTGTTAGGATTGGGTTTTTTACACACTGTACCAACGTGGGCATCAAACAATGGCGAGGAAGGGACGAGTGGAGGCTTTAACCACTGTGTTACCCCACTTCCTCTGTCACTTTCGTGGTCTAGTGGATAGAGCGTCTGCCGGAAAGCGGAAGGTCGGCGGTTCGATCCCTGGCTGCGTCATACAAAAGATGGTTACTTGTTGTTTCCCTGCCTGGTGCTCGGCATCAACTTGAGTGTACTGCGTTTGAGTGGGGTATGTTGAACTGAGGCATGATATCTCGGTGGGCTAGCACTATTTCACTTCACCCCTCAATTGTCACTTTCAGTTAGAACTGCCTACACCAAGTCCAAACGTCACTCATTATATCGTTATCTATATATACGAACAGATATATGTCGGAATTGATTCCGCCGGAGAATATGTGTATTTGATAAGAAACTATTTGAATGTAGTGAATAGTAGGATGCAGAACGATATCATGTTAATACAGCGAGTATTCTGCACGCACCTGTGAACACATTTTTAAATCTAGGGCTGGGACGAGTTCAAATTTATTACCCGGGTACCCACTGTAGGTCTCAGGAGATGTTTTAAAATGTCCAATTGGGAACATTCTTAGCATAGACCTCGCAAAACGTATTTAGATACATGTATTAAACAATGTGATCATTCATACACTGAAGTTGAAATAAGTTATATCTTTATTCAACCATATGAAAAATCAGAAGGATCTGGAGCACGGTTAGAAAGAAATGCGAACATTATTGACTTGTAATGTTACCTTAGAGTACTAGATATTTTTGTCATTAAACAATATATTACGTGACTAACCACGGGTCCGGGTAGTCCTGTGGGTACCCGGGTCCTACTCAGGACCCACCCGACCCGGGTACCCGAGTCACCAGTCCCAGCCCTAAGTAAATCAATTCATTAATGTTAAAGTGTCTCTTATTTTCCATGTTCCCAACGTGCCTTTCTCGTGTTGAAAGATCTTACCACAATGTGCAACCTACCTATCTTTTGTGTAACTGTGTAAAGCTACAATAACGGTATACTCTACGTGTACATATCTTGATCTTGAACTTCTCTCAACGATTCCTATGAGAAAATACAAACCAAACTATGTAGATGTATGTTTTGGGTCAGTTAATGTTAATTGGCGTGATTCGGTGATATACGTCACATATAGTGCAATATAGGGAATACACTTAGGGTTGGAATTGTCTCTATTTCCAGTGTTGGTCTATACACTGTATTGTAGTGTTGTGTGGGTGATATTATGAGTGAGTGAGTTTCGGTTGACGATTCTAAGATTCTTGGAACATTGTTTCAGTTATAATACGGCTTATACTTGGTGTGAGAACAAAGCCTCAAGTATTTATAGGTCTTAGACGTTGAATCCTGCGTGAATGCGAATATATATATATATATATATATATATATATATATATATATATATATATATATATATATATATATAAAAATAAATGCTCGTGACAAACCAAACTTTGGCACACCAAAGCACAGGAACTCGTTATTAATCAGTAAATTAAAATATATACCACCAATATATAAGTAGAGAATTTTTATATATAGGGGTATATATTTTTATTTACTGACCAAAAACGAGTTCCAGTGCGCCAAAGGTAAGCAATTCCTCACAGTAAATTGTCGCGCCTTGGGCCAAACACGCACTCGTGTGTGATACTGGAACAGCGTAACTAGTGAGTGGAATTTCACGCCTTTTTAAGCAACATCCCTGGCAGAAACATTACGATTTGGCATCAAACAATGGCGAGGAAGGGACGAGTTGAGGCTTTAACCACTGTGTTACCCCACTTCCTTCGTCATTTTCGTGGTCTAGTGGATAGAGGGTCTGCCTGACAGCGGAAGGTCGGTGGTTCGATCTGCGGCCGCGTCATACAAAAGACTGTTACTTGTTGTTTCCCTGCCTGACGCTCGGCATTAATCAGTATACTGCGTCTGTGGGGTATCATGTTCAACTGCGGCATTGTAACTCAGTTGACTAGCACTATTTTACTTCACCCCTCACCTCGCCTGTCATGTTCAGTTCAGTTAGAAGTGCCTACACGTTTCCAAAGCACCTGAGCTAACTCGTTATTGGTCAGTAAATAAAAATACACACCCCCTATATATAAGTAGAAAATTTATAGAGAGAGGGTATCTATTCTCTTTCACTGACAAATAACGAGTTCCTGTGCCCAAAGGTACCCAAATATTCACAGCCAATTGCGGCGCTTTAGACGACTGGGCCACCCAGGCCCCCGTAGTATTGAGACAGCGTAATAGACCGGCAGCCCAGAGCACTTTGGTCAAACGAACAAGGTACCAATATCCGAACACAGGAACATTTACTGTGTAACCCAACATATTCATATATGGATGTCTGCCGGGGAGCCCCTGCTGCGTGTGGCCCCTGGACCCCCAAAAGAAGGGGCCATTCAAGGGCTGGATCAAACATTGGAGGTACCACATGAAAGTAAGTGTAAATGAACTGGTACATCTCACAGAGTACAGAATGGGCAACGCCAGACAAATCTTCCTCTGCAAAAGGCCTGCCAGACACCCCCAAAGAGGGTCCCCAAATTTGGGCTGGGTTAAACATTGGAGGTACCACATGAAATCAACATAAAATGAATTATTTCACTCTGCTAAGAATAAAAAAACCATTGCCAGACAAATCGTCTGCTGCAAAAGGCCCGCCAGACACCCCCAAATGTTGACCCTTAATGGACTCAGTGAACACTCTGGTAAAATTTGACTAGAGTATACATTCAAAGTACCAGATGGAAGTAAGTTTAGATGAACAGGTACATGTTACTGAGTACAACACGGCCCATACCTGACAAATTTTCCTCTGCATAAGGTCCGCCAGACCCCCCAGAGAGGGTCCCAAAATTTCGGCTGGGTTAAACATTGGAGGTACCACATGAAACCAACATAAAATGAACAATTGCACTCTACTTATTGCACAATACCCATTGCCAGACAAATCATCTTCTGCATAAGGCCCGCCAGACACCCACAAAAAGTTGACCCTTCAGGTATACACGGGTAAAATTGGTGTGGAATATATATCGATTGTACCACATTAAGGTACGTTTGAATGAACAGGTTCATATCACAGAGTACAGAATGGGCCACACCAGACAAATCTTCCTCTGCATAAGGCTTAAACATTGGAGGTATCACATGGAACCAACATAAAATGAACTATTACACTCTACTTATTACAAAATACCCATTGCCAGACAAATCCTCTTCTGCATAAAGACCGCTAGACACACCCTCACCCCACCCCACACAGTTGACCCTCTGTAATCCCAGTGTGCATAATGAAACATTGGACATCAGCTCTGAGAGTCAACAGATGGTCAAATTTATGTTTTGTTCTTAAAGATGGAAGGATTTTATTGAGATTAAAATCACGTATTTATAATATCAGGTCTTTGAATACTAGTATTGATATCATAGATTAGGCCTATCGTTGAAATGTAATGAAAATGGCATGAATCTGATTCTTGTGAATATATATCTGATCAGCTATGAAGTCCTCAAAGCCTGCTATAGCCTGATAGCTTGGCTATGGATTCCTACAAACCCAAACATGCTTAGGTAGTCCTCAAAGCCTGCTATAAGAATTGTAAATGACAGTCCCTGATACCATTTGGAAATCTTTCGGTGATAATTGTGTTTAAAAACCTATGATCTCCGTTTATTTAGCAAGTTTTATCATCTAAAAAGCTGAATGTAAAATTGATAAATATGGAGATATATTTGGCCTGAATTCAGATTTGTAGATGATAAAACTTGCTAAATAAATGGAGATCATAGGTTATTAAACACAATTATCACCCCGAATTTCCAGATTATCATCCTAAAACATTTCCAAGTGGCTTTAGGGGCTATCATTATCCATTCAGCAACACTCAACAACAAAAGTGTATAGTGTATTTTTCAAACAAGTAAAGTTTGGTTTTCATTATTGTAGTACATGTATGGAATCAAGTCACAAAAACGCAAATGCTACAGAAAAGCATGCATTCCATGCAAATGTTGACTTTTATGCAAGCCCCATACATTTCGTGTGCGTTAACGGGATTCCATATGCATTGTTTAGCATCGTGCTGACAACAACCATTCAGAAAAACAATAAAATTATGCAATTATTCAACATTATGAAATGCCACGCTTGTCCGAAAACGAGCGTCTGCGAGCCATTGGTGTGCTTGAAGAAGGATTGAGTCAACGTGATGTTGCAAGACAATTTAACGTCCACAGAAACACCATTTGGTGTTTATGGCAACGTTGGCAACAGACGAATGCAGTAACCACGCGTAACCAATAATCGACATGACAACTGGATTCGAAGAGCACACCTACAAAATCGATTCTATCCAGCAACAGTTACTGCAAGAAGCATCCCTGGCCTTCGACGATTATCTTCACAAACCGTACGTCTCCGCCTCAGATGTGCAGGGATTGTCTTCATTGTGTCATGGAAGAAGATCGGTTCTGGGGCGGCAGCGTTTTGGTATCGGGTCAGATTACAGCAAGACAGAGGACCCGTTTGATAGTGGTAGAGGTAAATCTCAATGGACAGCGCTACCGCGACGAGATCATCGGACCTGTTGTTCTACCTTTTTTGAGTCGTCATGGCCCAGGTATTACCTTTCAACATGACAACGCCCGGCATCATATTGCTCGACTTGTTCAGGATCTCTTCAACAAAAACAACGTGAATGTCATCCCCTGGCCGGCTCGCTCCCCTAATCTATCAGCAATCAAGCACATGTGGGATGAGATGGATCGGGGCCTTCGACGTCAACCACGTGTTCCACAGACACTCCTGGAACTTCGAAACATGCTCCAGCAGATATGGACAGATATCCCACAGAACTTTGTGCGACGCCTGGTCCATTCCATGAGACGAAGATGTGTTGCTTGCATCGCAGCCAGAGGCGGACACACTCGCTATTGATTTGTAAATTGACATTTTGGCATGTTCATGTTTTTTTTAATGAAATCACGCATTTTCCGAAGTCAGTATGACAAATTAAAACCATTTGAACACTTACAGGAGTCTTTTATCTGTTGCAAGCCGAAATTGTTTCAGATTTGGTAAAAACATAACTTTGCATTAAATCTTATTCAATGTCACAGGAACTTTTGTTGTTCAGTATATAAAAATCATGGCACATAGCATCATATGCCTATCTGGCTTGTAGGAATCCATAGCCAAGCTATCAGGCTGTAGCAGGCTTTGAGGACTTCATAGCTGATCAGATATATATTCACAAGATTCAGATTCATGCCATTTTCATTACATTTCAACGATAGGCCTAATCTATGATATCAATACTAGTATTCAAAGACCTGATATTATAAATACGTGATTTTAATCTCAATAAAATCCTTCCATCTTTAAGAACAAAACATAAATTTGACCATCTGTTGACTCTCAGAGCTGATGTCCAATGTTTCATTATGCACACTGGGATTACAGAGGGTCAACTGTGTGGGGTGGGGTGAGGGTGTGTCTAGCGGTCTTTATGCAGAAGAGGATTTGTCTGGCAATGGGTATTTTGTAATAAGTAGAGTGTAATAGTTCATTTTATGTTGGTTCCATGTGATACCTCCAATGTTTAAGCCTTATGCAGAGGAAGATTTGTCTGGTGTGGCCCATTCTGTACTCTGTGATATGAACCTGTTCATTCAAACGTACCTTAATGTGGTACAATCGATATATATTCCACACCAATTTTACCCGTGTATACCTGAAGGGTCAACTTTTTGTGGGTGTCTGGCGGGCCTTATGCAGAAGATGATTTGTCTGGCAATGGGTATTGTGCAATAAGTAGAGTGCAATTGTTCATTTTATGTTGGTTTCATGTGGTACCTCCAATGTTTAACCCAGCCGAAATTTTGGGACCCTCTCTGGGGGGTCTGGCGGACCTTATGCAGAGGAAAATTTGTCAGGTATGGGCCGTGTTGTACTCAGTAACATGTACCTGTTCATCTAAACTTACTTCCATCTGGTACTTTGAATGTATACTCTAGTCAAATTTTACCAGAGTGTTCACTGAGTCCATTAAGGGTCAACATTTGGGGGTGTCTGGCGGGCCTTTTGCAGCAGACGATTTGTCTGGCAATGGGTTTTTTATTCTTAGTAGAGTGAAATAATTCATTTTATGTTGATTTCATGTGGTACCTCCAATGTTTAACCCAGCCCAAATTTGGGGACCCTCTTTGGGGGTGTCTGGCAGGCCTTTTGCAGAGGAAGATTTGTCTGGCGTTGCCCATTCTGTACTCTGTGAGATGTACCAGTTCATTTACACTTACTTTCATGTGGTACCTCCAATGTTTGATCCAGCCCTTGAATGGCCCCTTCTTTTTGGGGGCCAGGGGCCACACGCAGCAGGGGCTCCCCGGCAGACATCCATATATGAATATGTTGGGTTACACAGTAAATGTTCCTGTGTTCGGATATTGGTACCTTGTTCGTTTGACCAAAGTGCTCTGGGCTGCCGCTCTATAACTGTGCACTGGGGGTGGTGCAAGGGGTGCGCAGCCAACTTTTTCCCCCAGACACCTTACATGTTAACGGCCAGTCGCTTCGTACCATGAGCACGCTAGGACGCACTCATATTTCGCAAAATGCTTGATCCGCCTCTGCGGTGTATTTACTATATAGTGTATGGTCATTGGGTAGTACTAAAGCAGAGGATTAACCTCGACCTTCCTAACGGATGAAGTATTACTTTACTGACAAGCTTCTTACCCCTGCATTGCAGTTTGTCTTTATACATTCACAAATATATATTGTTCTTTCTGAACTTAATGAGAAACTTGTGCTAAAGCGGAAAGCGTGGTAACAAGGTGTACTATTTAGGGCAGATGCGTTTATGGGTGGTAATGGGTGGGTCAGTGGTCCAAGCGGCCGCACATGGCTGTGCAGAGTTGTCTCCCTTATATATTACGTTGTTGGGAAGGCTGTTTCAATCCTGGATTAGCACTAACAATGTCATCGTGTGTCTACCTCCCCTCCCGACCGTCTTGGGAGATCTGCTGCTAATGAATTTTTACATATACTACAGACAAACAACTTAGGGGGAATTATTGTATCATTAATGCATTAACTTAATACAGTGACCTTACATTTGCAGAATTCTTCAATTTTCATTGCCACATCTATGACATCTATGCATATATGGCCACAACCACTGGAGTTAGTGAAGTATATATATTCGGCATAAAAACCAATCACTGGCTCCCTCCATCTTCCCGTGGCAAGACTTGGTTGATGCATGTCATTGTTTCCCAATTGCGTAGATTGATGCTCATGATATCAATCACTGGATGGCCTGGTCCAGACTTGATTATTTACAGACTGCCGTCATTGGCTGGAATATTGCTGAGTGCGGCATTAATCAACAAACAAACATGATATCATAATCAAATGACATCACTAATCTCTCTGCCACAGAAGCTGGTTAGCTATACTTTATACACTCAAGACAGTTATTACTCAGAGTTTTTAACATTTATAAAAAAAACAAAAAACTTTTAAGGACAAGTGTTTATCAATTTGATATTTAAAGTTGTCAGTTGAGTTTTTTTATGTACTTGTGTTGTGAATCAAAACTGGGCCATATGCTTGACCAGCAAATGCTTTAACCAACATTTCCTACCATCTCCATCGCATTCTCTGTTATTAGTAACTTCATACACAATTTTTCTTGCTCACGAGTGCAATTTGAATGGACAACTATTTCTCATGCTGTCCTTTACAAAAGCATATGCTACACAAATCTATGGTGGAAGAGCAGTCAAGGGCATCTAAAATAGATATGGTACATTGTAGTGGTGGGACGATACAAAGATCAATCACAGTCATACACTAAGAAAAAAATATCGATTCTGACCATAAGTGTTTGCTTTAATAACTGTTCCACTAAACACTAATCAGTAGTGCAAGTTAATGAGAACATACATATATTCATTTGTTGCGCCATACTTGACACTGCCAACTGTAAATAATCAGTGTGCCAGGTATTTGGCCATCCTGTCTATGAAAAAGATGGCTTACGCACCACAGATAAGAGCACATTCAAATATCGTGATACATATTGGATCGTGAGTAAGGTATCGTGATATGTATTGGATCGCACAGTTGGTGTATCATCCCAGCCCTAGTATATTGGGTAATTCAGGATGATGTTGGTGAATTTTTCTGAAATGTTTTCAAACACTGCCTCAGGCAATATATGATTTTGTTTCTTTGGTAGCAGAAAGTTGCCGACAGAGTAATGATCTCAATAATGATAAAATAAAAGTTCCACTGGAAATTGCTCATACATTTCATAAGAGAACACAATTCAAGTGGTATGTTTATTAGTCCTTGTGTCAACCAATGGCATATCAGCCTGTAGAGTAGAGTCTGGCAGGTCAAGTCCCAGGATTACCACCTGTAATGTCCTGTTTCCATAGAAATTCTGGCTGGTACTTGTTGCCGATATCACAGCTCTTGGAACAGGTGTAGATACACAGTGTACCCCAGTCTATACTGTCCCCAACACTGTCGACCTTCAGGTACCCCAACAACTGGGGTAAGATCTGTAATAGAAGTATAAAATGTCATAGTGCCGGAGAAAGAAACAATGCAGTTATGAATATGCACACAGTTTGCCTGTTAGACGAGTAAGTGAGCGACTTTGATATAATGTAGCTTTGAACAGTATTTTAGTTACATCAAAGTGAGACAGCCTTAAGTGCAAAGAAAGCCCCAAGTGACCCAGGTTATAGAAGTTTTGCTGCAAAATAGTCTCTAACACCAATAAATGTTGCTAGGTAAAGCAGTACCAGGGATCATTGATTGATTGATTGAGTATGGTTTTACACCGCCTTTAGCAATATTAAAGCAATATCACGGCGGGGGACACCAGAAATGAGCTTCATTTCCCGGGTCTTCGGCGTGACGAGCGAACGCTTCAACCACTAGGCTACCCGACCGCCCCAGGGATCATTATCATGGAAGATCAGGAATTCCAACCCAAAATATTGGATCATGTCTGAAGGGCACAACTCTGCACAGCATTTGTTTGTTTGTTTGTTTGTTTGTTTGTTAACGCCACATTCAGCAACATTCCAGCTATATCTGGTCTGTAAATAATCGCATCTGGACAACACATTCCAGTGATTGACAGCATGAGTATTGATCTACACAATTGGGATACAATGACATGCATCAACTAACTCAGTCAACCTGACTACCTGATCCTGTTAGTCATCTCTTAGGAGAAACATGGATTGCTGAAGACCAATTTAACACAGATCTTCACAGAGCCCCTGAGGCTCCCGTTTAAACTGTTTTAGCAAAATCACAAATCATCAAAAGGCACAGTTCATCAATAGACTGATCTATATAGCAAGTTTCAACAAATTGCGTCATTAAGAGAACAGTGTACATGTTTTTGCTGACCCACCTGGAACTCGAACTGTCTGGGTGCCCCACATGAGCAGGGAGGGATGTCACTAGGCTGGGGCTTGTGGCTAGCGGAGATCCACAGAGGAGTCCCATTCCGATCATACCGCAACACCTATCAAAATATACAGATAATGAAGCCCTTATCTTTGAAAGTTGACAGCATGTTTACCTAGCTTTTCCACTTGAGAGAGTATGCATTGTAAGCTGCTCGTCGTGACTGCTAGTGTCACAGCTGCTACTGATTGTTGTCATGGTTATTCATGAGTGAGTGAGTATGGTTTTACGCCACTTTTAGCAATATTCCAGCAATATCACGGCAGGGGACACCAGAAATGGGCTTCACACATTGTACCCATGTCAGGAATTGTACCCATGTCAGGGTCTTCAGCATGGCAATCGAACACTTTAACCTCTGGGCTACCTGACCGCCCCAAAACTTAACGTGAACAAATGATAGGGAGTGATAATTATGAAGGAGGTCTTTGAAAAGATGACACTTTCTAACTGTCATTTCGGAGACCAAATAAATTTAACCCTCCCAAAATTATGCTTGTTTTTTCTTTTCATGAATCTCTGATAGCTTGTTATAGAAATAATATCATATCAATATCACACAAATATAACAATACTTCTCCCTCACGATAATACATGACTCAACACCGATCTCCAGGCCCAGCACAGGACTTGACATTTGCAATGTCCATACTTGTCCTATGAACAACTGTTAACAATAATTAATTACTGAGAATAAAGAACATGACCCTAATACAAACAGTATCATGCATGGAGAAGATAACAAACTAACTATATGCTGAATATAAGCCTACCTGATCTGGATTTGTGGCAATTCTGGCCTTGAATTTGGCAAACTGTTTATCATCTTCTGTCTCAGACACTGCAGACTTTTCCAACTCGTCTTTATCGAGGCCTGCACCAATCTCTGTGTTGGTCTTCAGGAGGTCTTGATATTCTTTTAACTTTTCTGACTCAGACTTTTCCCTCGCCTGTGCATCCTTCTGCTGAATCTCCTCCTCCATGACCAACTCTGCTAGTGGAAACAACAGGTTGGGGATCTCCACTGAAGACAGAAATACATATTTCACACGAACATTTAATGCATGAACTACTGAATGTAAAGTACTATTTTGATAAAGTGATGTTTGCTTCCTCATTATGTTTGTCAATTGTCATGGTTTAGTACAATGTATATTAATATCTACTCACAACATAGCAGGAGATGGTGAGAGGATGAGTACCTTGTCAAAGCATGAAGAGATAAAGATGTGAATACAAAAACCTCCTTGGTTGGTTTGTAAACTTTCCCATGGAGATGAGAATAAAATTGTAATGCACACTGATCTATTGTCCAGGGTAATAATGTCAGGTGCTTTAAGCAAAGCAATATGGGCAATGACTTGGTTATCAGAAATTATTACTTGCCCGTGAAGAGATCACCCGTTTAATAAACATACAGCTTTATTACACATTGTGTAATACCAAAACGCGTGCTTATGTACTCTCGGAACACGTTTCACGAACAAATATTGAAAGCTCTCAACATCCCTTGGCTTATTCAACGACATTGCGTGTGGAGTTGATAGATCACTGAGAGGAGCTTATGCACACTCGATGACCCCAGCAACCTTGTTGCTAGGCTGACGTCACATGGCATTGTTTCACTGATGGATCTTGCATCAAAATTCCACAAATTACGTCATCGGGTATTGTGATGTTATTGAAAACTTGGAAGGTGCAAGGCCCGTTCCACAAGGCGATCGTATTGTAGCGCAACGACAGTCGTTGGTCTAAGTTAAAGTATGTGAGATGCGAAAGTCTTAGCCCTACGATAATTTTGTGAATTCTAAAGGTAGACCCGTTGTATGGTATGAAATTCATACGTTTCAACTTTTGACGTGTTTGAAGTATTATTCTGTTAAACTCAATTGGACTATGTCGTGGATCATGTAGGTGTCAGCCTATTCATACTCCACGGTATAATTCAAAAAACGTTATAAATTGCAAGTAATAAATAAAATACTAAACTCGCTCCCGTGTAAAACCAACTTCATGAAACTCGTGAATAGTTGTGGTATCTAACTCGCTTTCGCTCGTCAGATACCACAACTATTCAATCGTTTCATAAAATTGGTATTACACGGGAGCTCGTTTAGTATTCTACATTTAGGACTATCTAAAAAATGACATTATCATAGGGTGTAGGCTAAAATGACACTTAAGCAAAATTTTACCGATTTCCTCTGGCGAAAACTGCACCGTAACTGTTTTACGTGTCTTGTTGAGGTATATATGCTTTAGTCAGTGTCACCATATATGTCACTGTCACAGCACTACAAAAATCATTTTATCAATTCTCTCATGGTGTTGTCACATCACACTGCCAGACTCTCTTCTTGCATACATGACGTGAAAAATTGTGATCTGACAACACCCTGTCATGCATCTTGAGTATAGTTTCAGTTTGACATTGATTAAATTGTAAAGGATATCATGTTTTCACAATACCTTTAGTTGCTCCTCCCAATCAGTGTCGGCAAGTAAATTGGAGTAGAGGCTAATTTATAATGTGAACATGTTTTAAGGTGATTAACATTCCACATTTCAATCACCAATTAGTGTTTGCATTTGAATGGTGAACCTGTGAGACTAATTTCATTTATTAAAAAAGAAATAAGATGCCGTTCTTGGGCACGGTTCTGTTTTCACCAACTGGTGCCGTTTTAGGTAACCCATTATAATATCACCTGCACGTCTATAGGGCGACTATGCTTGTCGTAAGAGACGACTAACGGGATCGAGTGGTCAGGCTCACTGACTTGGTTGATACATGTCGATCCCAATTGCGTGGATCGATGCTCATGATGTCAATCACTGGATTGTCTGGTCCAGACTAGATTATTTACAGACAGCGGTCATATATAGCTGGAATATTGCTGAGTGCGGCGTTAAACATCAAACCAACGAGTAAATGTTACCTTCATCATCTTCTTCCTTGCAACATTTTTTCTTATGAGTGGCTTTCCAGTGAAGAGCTTGATGCTGCTTGCTGCAGTAGGACAACTTATGACATTTCCCACATCTCTTGGGTGCAGCTGACCCACACACGACACACAGTGCCACGCCTACATTTCCCGACCCCTCAGGCTCTACATCTGGGTGGTCTTCGTCTGGGGGTCTCGGGCTGAAGAAGTCATTTTCCTTAGCAAGCTGGGACCGCAATACAATAAAACTGCCATTATGGTTCTCTGCACAGCAACTTGGACTTCTGCATATAAAAATGAATATTGTTCTGTGAAACGTGTTAGTTTGTTCTTCACGTGGTGAATAAACCTGTAGCAAAAACACACATGGTGCGCCGCATGTCGGGCAGGACAACACCGGCGGTAGGTCAGACAGCGACAGCCACGCAGGTTTACCACCTACTTTACTTGGAAAGAAACGACTTGTCAAAAGCCGTGGATCAAAATCATCTGCGACAAAACCAAGATCCACATTGCGAATGGGCGCGGCCATGTTTCAAAGGGAAGTTACTCTATTTCCAAACCGTCTTGTAGGTTACGGAAAGATGCGAATAGTGAGGAATGCTTAATATTTTACGTTCGCTTCCATAGATATTGTTTCCCGGAGACAGCTGACACATTTGTCAGTATCGTATCTTAGGTAATTCAAATACGACTAACACAAATGGACAGTGCAGATTGTCTATTCTTAATAAATGACATATTTATCTGACTGAGTGAAGTTCCAATGTAGATAACAGATGTGGTCTGATAACATTACCAAAGTCTAGATTTTGTACATGGGATCTTGAGCAAGACATTCTTTGCTTTGCTTTGATCTTTGTTGGCGCTAACACGGACCTTAAAAAAGTCATTGGTGTTAATTATCTAACTGCCTTCCATTTGCCCATTGCTATTTCCATTCTTTTACCTCAATTACCCACGGCCTACCGTTTGCCCTTTGTCCATTGCCAACCAGTGATAATTTAGTCCTGGCTTCCAGTTGTCCCTAACTGAGTTAATCAGCGCTAATTACTGTAAAGTGTTGACTTCCATTATCACCTCTCAGCGCCCATTATCTGTTAACTTCCCTTGGTAAGTTTCCTTCGTTTGTTATCTTATTAGTCTTCTTGTTCTTACATGATCCGGGATAGAATAGTTCTTCAGCAACCCATGCGTGTCGTAAAAGGCAACTAATGGGATCGGGTGGTCAGACTCGCTGACTTGGTTCATGTATGTCATCGATCCCAATTGTGTGGATCGAGGATCATGATATCAATCACTGGATTGTCTGGTCCAGATTCGATTATTTACACAGACCGCCGTTTTATAGCTGGAATATTGTTGAGTGCTGCGTTAAACAACAAACAACATTCACATGAGAAGGAGTAAGTATATACTCTTCCTTAAGTGTATCACTTCTAAAAGCTTTTCAAAGACTTGACACTCTTTGTTTTGTTTATTTTTATTTTTTTGTTTATTTAACGTCACACTCAGCAATGTTCCAATAAGAGTTAATTATTCACTGCTTGATTGATGTAAATAATAAAATTTGAGTTAGAAATTAAATAAAGTTGGTTTTGATTGACTTAAATCAAACTTACTGTGGATCAACAGGTATTACTTACAATTTACAGATGATAAAGTAGCACAATTTATGGATAACAACTTCTTTAATAACTGTGAATTCTGATAGCCCAAAGACTAGTCTCCTTTCAAGAGGCAGAATAGTCAATAGAATAGAAGACACAAATGTTTTTGGTCCAAATTTTCAAATTATCCTTTATATGTTTTATTAGTCTTATGTCACATGTTTTAAATTTTATGTTTCACAGATTTATTCCAGCTTTTCCACACAAGATCATTTATTTATTTATTTATTTATTTATTTATTTATTTATTTATTTATTTATTTATTTATTTATTTATTTATTTATTTATTTATTTATTTATTTATTTATTTATTTATTTATTTATTTATTTATTTATTTATTTATTGACATGAAAATAATTCTGCCTTAAAGTTAAAACAGCAGTTGGCTTCTTGAATCACTGATCATGCCAATAGTGATGTAGACATTGAATTATATACAACATTTTTTATTGAGGGTCCATATTATTAGGGGGAGACATAACAATAATAATTATGTATAATATATTTCTTTTCCGTCAGCTCTACAGTACTACAGTAGGGGCGGCAAGCCCGTGAAATGAAAAATAAAAGATGTGTGGCCTACACAGCCACGATGTCACGATTTTGTTCAACTGTAGATTATCTGTAATGAATTGACACTTTTCTGACCTACTAAATGCAATACAAATTTTAAGTTCATGCATCTATTCTAAGCATGTGCGTTACAAATGTAGAGGCTACAATGATCAAATTGCACAAAATGCAAGTGCCATACAATTGTTCGGATCAGTTCAAATGCAGCATGGATACTTGAAAAAAAAGTTAAAGATTCTCATGTCTTTTTAATGTGCTGCATGAAATGTCCATGTAGCATATTTGTGTTGTATTTGTTTTCATTTATTGAATGATTTATTTTAACTTTGAGGCTGTATTTTAAATCTGATTACTATGATTACACAGTAACATATTTTGTTACTGCGGTAACACACATGTATTTTTGCAGCTTTATAAATTATTTGTAACAAATGTCCAATTACTTGTGCATTATCCTTTACATATTTTAACTGAAACATCTTGGTATTTCACAGTTGAAGTTGGAATAAAGAATTGCATGTATTGGGAGTTTAGGACAAGCTATGTACAGTGACCGATTCCATCATGATGAAGGATACTCAGTGGCAGGTCACACTTGGTCCAAAGTCTGCTCTTGTAACAACCATAGAGTACTCGGGACTACCCATGTACCATATTTGCCATGTTAAATGTCTGATCCAATAAGTGCCCTTGACCAGTTTCTATGTCCACCTGTTGTTAATTTTTAAAAGTGCATTCTACTAAGACCAAGACTTTACATGAAGGTCCATATTTTTGTGTGGATATTTCAGATTTTGTTACAGAAACCGCAGCATAGACGAGGCATGTAGTTGCCTAGTAACAATTATAAAAAATATGTTAGTTTCAGCGATGTTTAAACTAAATTTGTTCACTACCACTCAATTAAATTATATGGTTTCAATAAGTATCTCCTTTGTCAATTTCCATGTGTTCAAATCGTTTATAAGGGTGAATTACGGTAATTCAGAGTCATATCTTGCCTAGGGTTGAAACAGTACACTGACGTCACCATACTATATAAATCTTTAAGATTATGATACATATCATAATGCACCATTTCGGGGACAATTGTGAAATTTTTGAATGATAATGAAACTCAATTAAGTAATATAATGCAAATATAACCAATTTGTGAATGGATACATAGTGATACAGAATGAAGTGTACTATCTAATATCATGTTGAGTATAACATTGCCTAGCGTCCTTGTATTGCTTCAGCCTCAAGCATGTTACACAGCCTCATTCATCCAACGTCACATTCCTATTCATTAATAACGACACATACCCTGGACCCATTTGCGGACACATCTTTGTTTGAGTCTGGTTTGAATAAGATAATGATAAATCAAATTAAAATACTCTTTCATGAAATTCGTGGAAATATAACCAGTACTCAACGTTTGCATGCCTCACAAATACAACAGAAATGTCTTGTAGCAAAGGACTTAGCACTGAAGAAAACATCCCTTCCAGCTGAAAGTTCATTTATAACAAGTCTTCAGACTCAATTACATATCGAGGGCTGAGGTTGTGATATTGAATGCAAACTAAGCCAAACTCTGCTAAGTTAGTGATTAGAGATCAGGGCCCACTTGCACCCAGCGATCTTAGCGCTGCGACTATTGTAAGCCTATGTTAAAGCATGGGAGTTATGATCATCTTAGCGCTAAGATCGCTTTGTGCAAGTGGGCCCTGGAGACATCACTTCCGAAATGAATGTATGATCTGATCCAGTGTATTTATGATAATATAATTTAGATCTAATACACTGGGTGTGTTAGGAAGATGGTCATGATGATCCAACTGTTTCGCTGATTTTTCCTTAGTTACATAGAACTGAAATACAGAAGCGAAATAAAAAGTCAAAATGTTAGAAATATTTTTTTAATTTTACAGACTGTCACTACATGAAGTATACACAATACACTATTTCTAAAGTACACATGTTCGTCTGCATGGTCACATGTACAGATCTCCACTGTTGTCCCACTTGTTTTCTTCAGCCTTATACAGCCACACGCACACACACTGACAATACATGGAAGACATCTGTTACTTCTTCTTCCACAAGTGGCTGTATCTATCAGCATCAAAATCGTCCTCTATCTCATCTTCTATCACAATCTTCTTCTTTGGCTTCCTTCTTTGCAATCGCTTCCGTCGATCAGCTTCAGACAAAGTTTCCAGGTCCAAAGGAAGCTGAAAACAAAGATCATATCAGCGGTGAAGGACTGACTGTCAAGAGGGCCTGTCAATAATCATGTCAGCAGTGAGATATTGACTGTCAAGAGGGCCTGTCAATAATCATGTCAGCAGTGAGATATTGACTGTCAAGATAGCCTGTCAATAATCATGTCAGCATAGAGAGTTTGACGGTCAAGATAGCCTGTTAATAATCATGTCAGCGGTGAGATATTGACTGTCAAGATAGCCTGTCAATAATCATGTCAGCATAGAGACTGACAGTCAAGATAGCCTGTCATAATCATGTCAGTGTAGAGAGACTGACAATCAAGATAAATTGTCATAATTATGTCAGTGTAGAGAGACTGCTAATCAAGATAGCTTGTCATAATCATGTCAGCGTAGAGAGACTGACGGTCAAGATAGCCTGTCATAATCATGTCAGCGTAGAGAGACTGACTGTCAAGATAGCCTGTCAATAATAATGTCAGCGTAGAGAGACTGACTGTCAAGATAGCCTGTCAATAATAATGTCAGTGGTGAGAGATTGACTGTCAAGATAACCTGTGAATAATCATGTCAGCGTTAATAATTTCTTTCATCAGGATACTTTTCGTAATTATCAAGATAATGGTCTGATGAAATGTATTGAATCACAAGGCAATATCTTGATACTAATATTGTCATTTCACATCTGCACTGTGCACAAAATAATGGGAGGTGATGCATACATGTACTACTTAAAAAAGTTAAGGACCGGCTGTTTCATTCATGTTACTGTAGTCAATCTGTCAAGGCATGGCAGGGTAACTATAGTAATATGAAAGAATAGGGCATTCCTTAACTTGTTTTGAGTAGTATATTATATCTGAGCTGTGAAATCAAAATCGTAACAGCCTGACAATGTTCCAATACCTTTATGATTCTTCTTGGTTCAGTGTATCTTATCGTTAGTGTTGATCCGTCAGGTTGCACAACCATTGTCGGGTAGGTCCTGGCGTAGTTAAACCTGTTTATCCGGCATATGGCGGCCTTGTTAGAATTAGGTCGACTTGCAAATACAATCAACTGCTTGCAGGTCTTGCATAAAACATCTCTTGATGACCTATAAAATATATGAAAGATAATTATTAAAGGTACTATCTACAGACCTTCATCTTTTCCATCATGACCATATGGGGACAGTGAGGTAGCCTTGTGGATAAAGCGTTGGCTCGTCATGCCGAAGGCCCGGGTTTGATTCCCCACATGGGTACAATGTGTGAAGCACATTTCTGGTGTCCTCGGAAGTGATATTTCTGGAATATTGCTAAAAGCGGAGTAACACCATACTCTCACTCATGGCCATTTAATTATTTACACACATGATAATAACAGGGGTGTACATCGATCTCATTAAATCAGATCTAAGTTCTCACTGACGCAAAACAAAGATCTGAGGACATCCCATTACGGGTCACGTCAGAACGACCTTTCACAAACTTTGACCAACCACTGAAACGACACACAAGAAGTCGACATTAGCCCATCAGAAAGCAGCTTTCTCGAGCTTTACGGCACTCATTTCAACCTGGCAACTTCCATTTTAGAATACGCTTGAACAATATGTTGACACAGCTGTCGATTAAAATTTTGAAAACTGAACAAACGAACATTTCGGAATGTCCAATATATGGTTGCTATTGTATGGCAGTGCTTCCCACGAACTGTGCAACGCCTACGTTCAAATATTTATCCCACGATATCCCAAGAGATAGACGATAATTTTGACGGAATCAATCCTACGGGACGTAACTGTCGTTCGGAATAACCCCTGTTAACGTTTCCGAGGTTACATGATTAGACTAGACTTTCCGACTGTCACTTTCATGATCTGGTAAGCAACGCTTCGATTGGTCGGTAGAAAGGTCATTCTGATGTCCTCAGATCTCAGGGATAGCGAGAACTAAGATGTGACTTTAATGAGATTGGGGTGTACCTGGGTTTATTTATTTGTGTGTCCAGGGGACTCTCAGTAATAATGTTTGGGGATCCAAGCCTGATGACATATGAAGGGTTCAAATTAAAAGGCCAATAAGGCAACTAATCTCTGGCTTCTTCCCAGCTGTCAAACACTAAGGATCACCAGCTGCAGGGAGTCAATTTGCTCGCTAACTCAACTGAGCCCGACAAGAGGGTGGGCTTCGCCTGTAAGGACAGTATAAATAAATTTTGAGGCAGTAACTATACACATTTCTGAACACTGACAAGCCAGAAACATATGATCGTGGCCATTGGGTTTGAATCCTGGTTCGCCCCGATTATGTTTCTAGGTTTGTCAGCACTATAATGTATAAGTGTTTACATGGCATGATCCGATGTGTGTGTCAGAGATAATTTTGACAGCTTTGTTCTGACACCTATTTATAGTGTTACCACTTAATTACTGCAAAATTTTCTACATGTTACTTAATGCTTTAAAACTGACGCTAACATAACAACATTAAATCAAAATATGAAGCACGTTACCTCAGTAGAGCAGACATTTTTAGTTAATTTAGAGTTATCCGCCCTTTGTTAACGAACAGCGCCACCTGAAGACATCAAAATATACAAATCATGTGACTTTTTGCACATGACTGGCTAGAGATGAGCACGGCTCCAACACATGACATGATAACTAAAACATCTACAGGATCACATAGTCGACAACCTGAATGAGGCGGAGTCATCATGTCGGGCAGTAGGTTATTAGTGTGGACAGTGCTTCTTGGTATTTTGTGTAAGTACTCAATTTCACATCAGAATTATTAGGAAGTTTTTCACTTTGAATGTATTGATTAAGTAGTTAGTTTACCATTTCCCCCCCCGCATTTAATAATTAATGCTATTGTAAACAAACTAACATATTCATACTTCAAAATACACATTAATAGTACACAATGCAAATATATTTGTAATTGACACCACTAGTTGTTTTGCAATTACTTGCCACAAACCATGAAAACAGAATACAAACTTTCCACTTAACAGGAAATTCAAGACTAGGGTGATTGTTATTGATCAGGGATAGTAAACATGGTAAATGTTTCTGGTGATGAAACTATATGACTAAGCAAGGTTTTTATCCTTGTGGAAGTAACCAGCAGTTGTTAAATTTGTGTATGTCATGGATGGCATATGTTTCAGTGGAACTATTTAATCATCATCATGCCAAGTTCTACTTGGGGCAGTTGGGTAGCCTGGTGGTTGTTAACTGGTTAAGGGACATGCCTAAGATCTAGGTTCCATATGCCCACGTATACGATATGTGAAACTCATTTCTGGTGTCTTGCTGTCTTATGTAAACACTTCTCACTCAAAGGCAACTAGGGTTTCAGATCGGTTCATTTTCTAGGACATTAACTGATTGTGATCGAAAATGTCCTGTCAATATTTTTTCAGATTTGCAAGAGATGTAGAAGAAATGTCCTATCTGAAGTTAATAAAATCATGAAGATATCCTAATGACATTTGTATCCAGCAAACTCCCTACAAAGGGCTAACATAAGATAGCCATGGTGGTTGGGAATGCATGGGGTTCACTGCAATGTCATTGAAATCAGATCTAAGTTCTCGCTAAACAAATATCTGAGGACATCCCATTACGGGTCACGTCGGAACAAAGGTTTCATCCGACCAATGAGAGCATCATTTACCAGATCATGGAAGTGATAGTGAGAATGTGTTTTCTAATCATGTGACCTTATTATGCGTAACACAATGTATTCTGAATGACAGTTACCGGTCTGTACGACTGATTCCGTCAAAATCTTCATCTATATAATATCTGGCTTCAGCGGGATAAACATTTCAAACGGAAGAGACTTTCCATAGCCCTAGGAACTAGTAGGAAGTACTGCCATACAATCTCCACATTCTAGAATTCCAGAGTTTTCTTTGGTTCAGTTTTCTAATTTTGATTCAATATTTTTCAAAGTATAGTCTGAAATGGAAGTCACCAGTTTGAAACTGGTGTCATAAAGGTTGAGAAAGCTGCTTCCTGATTGGCTAATGTTGTCTTCTTGTTAGTGATTTTATTGGTCAAAGTTCATGAATGGTCACTCTAAAGTGAACGTGCATGGGGATGTGCTCAGATCTTTGTTTTGCGGTAGTGATTACTAATATCTGATTTTTATGAGATTGTGTTCACTGTGGAATGATACTACCTTGTTCAGTACCGGAGACCAAGGATGTAGAGAGGCAGAAATGTACCTGAAAACGTTTCCTAGCCTGAATAGTGATAGCATGGAAGGATGCACCCTAGAAATCCTGAAAGTCTAATAGCCATCGGGATACCTCTAACATTGATGAACTGACAATTGAAAGCAAGCAAGTGAAACTTCCTAACCCTGAGGTATGATGATACTTTGCCTCAAACCACCACCAGCTGTTGCCGACAACAGATCAACAGATCGATATTATCATGATGATTTAATAAACTTTCACCCCATTTCTCTGACTTTGAGAGTGTAGCTGAACACTGTCATGAACCAAACATTCTGCATCAACTGGTTGACAGTATATGTATATGAGTGAATTAAAACACTAAAAAATTTACCATGCAAGAGGGGTGTGAAAATCCACCAATACATTGGTTCATTGATAACATTCTCGGATGATACAATACACACTTATATGTATCGATTCATATTTTAATCCCATATCAATTCATATATTGATCCCGTAATGTTTCACCTATGGAAGCAATGGGATGACTTCGTTGGCAAAGTGGGTCCTACCGACATTTAAAAAAACAATTTTATAATTATCAGTGATTATTAATTTATGTTGTATGTACATTGTTCAATGTACAAGTTTTTGGACGTAAATTCTGGTCTAGTCTAACCATGCTAACTGGTGTTGACAATTCAGTTGATCTGGAAAACAAAGTACTGACTATTTTCAACAGTGTTTCAAGTAAGAGACTACAGGTAATTTCAAGCCTTTTTAAGAAAAAGTGTTTATGCCCTATGAAACACAAAAATTCATACAAAATTGCCCTGAATTAAGTATTGTGACACATATCGTATTGTGACCTGTGAAGATCAGGTCTTTAGCAATCCATGATTGTCGTAAGAGGCGACTAATGGGATCAGGGGGTCAAGCTCGCTGACTTGGTTGATGCATGTCATCATATTCCAATTGCGTGGATACTCATGATGTCAATCACTGCATTTTCTGATCCATACTCGATTATTAGCCAGAATATTGCGGAGTGCAGCCAATAATAAAAAAAGCATTTATTGGGAGAGAGTTGCATTGTAACTATGCAGGCTGTGATTCTGTACTGTTATCAGCTCAGTCCTGTTGGAATATATTTTTATTGTCCCCCCCACCCAAGTCCTTTTGCTTGTTGTCAGAGTTGACCATTAGGTAGGTAGGTCAGACTTTGGGCTTGGTTGATTGCCTATTATCATACCCAATGATAGGACATTGCTCATTAAATTAATCACTGGCTTATTTGGCTCAGATTCCCCCATGTATACTCTCAGCCTGCGAAGAATGTATTAGTTATCAACAGTGCCTTGGCACTATTATACTTCCTGTTCATGGTTGACAGTTCCTCTAAGGAAGTCCCTTGTGGTTTTTATAGATTTATATTTAACTTCATGATTTGTTGATATTGAACTTTTCCTGACACCGGTAAATCCCACAAAAGTTTCAGCATTTGCAGTATAAAGAGTGTCTGGAGAACCACAGGGTTTTACATGATGCAGAAATGTGAGTCCTTACACACATGTATAAAATGGATGCAGAAAAGAAATATATTGTATTCTGAAAGATGCACAATAATATTCATTGTACCCAATTGTTGACAAGAAATATAAAGGTCCTGTATGTAAATTAATTATGATTTTTGTCAGTACAGTACACTATATCATTACATTACTTTACAGGATCCTCATGTTCCAGTAAGGACTCTAGAAATTAATTATTGGGGGTCCCCTGGACCCCTCTTTTTGTAAAATCCCGGAACAGGGTAGAAGGAAATTTGGTTGTTATGAACATGATGAAGGAGACCCGTGAAGATTCCGGGGTAGAATAGGTCTTCAGCAACCCATGCTTGCCGTAAAAGACGACTAACGGGATCCGGTGGTCAGGCTCGCTGACTTGGTTGATACATGTCATCGATCCCAATTGTGTGGATTGATGCTCATAATATCAATCACTGGATTGTCTGGTCCAGACTCAATTATTTACAGACCGCTGTCATATAGCTGGAATATTGCTGAGTGCGGCATTAAACAACAAACAAACAAACAAACAAACAAACCAACATGATGAAGGAACAAGCATGAAGGAGGAAGGGGGACTGGTAAACACTGTGAAGATGCTTGCTTCCTTGAATAATGTTCAATAATACCAGAAGGTCTTCCCTGTGCCAGAGAGCTGCTAATTTTGTGACAATATGATTTGGGGAAGTATGCGTTTCTAAATTAGCATGATCTAGGTAAGCTTATAATAAGAAGTCAATCAGATTGTGATAAAGTCGTTTGTTTTTAGGCTAGATCATGTAGATGTTAATTGATTTCCGTTTTCAATACTTGAATGCAAAGCGAATAGGTTTACTTCATTTCCACGAATTTTGCAGATGTCATCTCATTGCGCTTGCTCAGGATCCCTAAGCCTATTTCAATATGTTGCATGACTGAGTGAGGACAATCAGCCTTTGGGTTTATCTAAACCTTTCAGAGACAGATGTTTGACCCCAGTCTGCAGCAAATGTCATTAAATATTCACAAATCGGAATGAGAATTTTCATTGTTCATATTCATGTTAATATATAAACCTAATAGTAACTTATTTGATGACTTTGTAGGTTAGGCTTGTATTTCACTGTTAACTGGAAAAATAAATTGGAAGAGACTTGCAAATATTGTTTTGAGGTGATGTGAAATGAAGTTTCATGTCGCGTCCAAGATTATTGCACTTCCATAGCGGCGTGCATGCTTATGTGTATGTGGCTGCTTGTACTAGTCCAGACTTATGATGATTTTATTGTACCAGCCCACTGAGATATCATGCTCCAGTTTAACATGAATACCCCACTCAGACACAGTTTACTGACTCTTGAGCCGACCAGTCTTTGTTTTAGCCCCTTAATGCTGAGCAAAGACAGAGTAACAACAAGTACCATCTTTTATTGTCCTTAGTATGATGCAGCAAGTATCTAATTAATGTATGCTCAGGTACTCTTGCTTGGGGTAACCCAATGGTAAAGGTGCTTATCACACCAAATACAAGGGTTTGATTCCTCAAATGGGTTCAGTGGGTGAAGCCCAATCTTTGTGTTTCCCCTCTATGATAGCCATGGTATGTTGTGGCACAAAACCAAACTATCTTACTCACTCATTTGTTACCATGGTTACTTGTGTTGGGGATCAACCATTTAAATATTCTGAGAGGGAAGAGGTCCTGGGACTTACTGTTTGTGACAGTCAGCATTCCATGATACGCAAAAGAAGTTCTCTGAATGTCAGCAACGTCAATGTTGGATCCAAAAGAATTTTTTTTACACATAACATGTTATTTTTCGAAAGTTCCAAACCCAGTAAATGAATGAATATTTTACAAGTCATCTTTTCACAGGGGCTAGGGGCTCCCAAGAATATCACACGGTCAGCCCGTTAGTTATATCAGTTTCAATAAAATTGAACAGTAAGCCAAAATACCAACTTATCTGATTGGAAGAAGTATCACCTATAACATGTATATACCTAACCCATGGGGCCTGTGATGATCCGGGGTAGAATAGGTCTTCAGCAACCCATTCTTGCTGTAAAAGGCGACTATGCTTGTCGTAAGGAGCGACTAACGGGATCGGCTAGTCAGGCTCGCTGACTTGGTTGATGATTGTCATCAATCCCAATTGCGTGGATTGATGCTCATGATATTAATCACTGGATTGTCTGGTCCAGACTTGATTATTTACAGACTGCCGTCATATAGCTGGAATATTGCTGAGTGCAGCGTTAAACAACAAACCAACGAACTTAACCCATGGGGATTCTGGGTAATATAGGACCCCAGCAACCCATGCTTGTTATGAGAGATGACTAAATGGATCGGGAGGTCAGGCTAGGTGACATGGTTGATTGCATGTCATTGTTTCGGATTTACGTGGATCGATGCTCATGATGTCCATCACTGGATTGTCAGACATGATTATTTACAGAGTGTTGTCATATAGCTGGTATATTTCAGAGTGGGGCGTTAATCAAGAAACACATGTACATATACACCAGTATCTACTGCCAATGCATGCAGAGCATGTGATTGTGTCTCAGACAAAGATGAGGGTAGATTAGATAGCTTACTTAGCTGATAACAGTACTATAACAAAGGCAATGGCCAGCCACTGCGATGGAGCAAGCACCTCGATGACATTGCAAATGTTGTCATGGACGATTTTCAATATGTGGTTTATGTTTCGTGATGCATTGGTGGTGGAATGGTCCAGGGTGCCACATATTTGAAGAATAAGTATGGCTGTATGGGTCTTTGTGGTATGTAGTAGTACATAAATCTGCTCCAGGTCTATTATTATATACAGAAATCTTGAGATAGAACTCAGTATATCGAAATTTACCCTACCATGTAGTGCTAACAATGGTCAAGTCCAAACCTGGTTCTGAAACTGGTTTAGCATTAAACAAACTCTGTGTTGTCTGTGAGAATTATCTCTCTGAGAAAGAAGGCGACCTCGCAATTGATAATATTTATGATGATTTATCTCAAACTACAATAGATCTTTTTTCAAATTTATGACACTGACAGTAAAAACAATCAAAGCAACTATGTACAAAGAGTTCCTGAATACAGATTTTCGACAGATAACTTCCTTGTTTGTCCTGCTTAAGGCATGCCATCAGTCTTTCTGCCATTTTGTCTACAAACAGGGACAAAAGAGATATCAACACTGGTTTGGTACCATATGGTTTGGTTTGGTTTGGTTTGTTTGCTGTTTAATGCGGCACTCAGCATTATTCCAGCTATATGACGGCAGTCTGTAAATAATCGAGTCTGGACCAGACAATCCAGTGATTAATATTATGAGCATCGATCCAAGCAATTGGGATCGATGACATGCATGTACCTGGTGTAGATTTATGTACAACTTCATACGACAAAGATCCCTTCAGCATAAGCATGTTGTGCGAAGGTCTTCTAGATGTTGGTTCAAATCCCAGTGGTGATCCTTGGTTTGTCGGCACCAAACTTTCGCTTCAGCAATGTATTCAACATCTTACCGAGGCAAGGGAGTTAACTGACTTTTAAGGTCCAGTTTCCACCCTTGCCGAACCTGGCTGGAATTCCACCAGTGGCTATTACAAGTTATGTCCCTTCTATGCCTCTCTTATGGACAAATCAGATTCCACCTCTCCTATCATTTGCATTTGCTTCCAACAAAATGGCGGCGCCTAGTCAAGACGATCTGATCGATAATCAAGGTCTATATTGTGATACGTCGCGAAGTGCATCAAATCACGTGAGCACCTTGATTAAAAACATGAAAAGATTAGGAAAATATCTGTTGACATGTGGTGCACATGCTTTGCAAATCCTGCAGTCGACCTAATATCTGCATGACAGTTTACGAACCGGATTTCGATTTCGTTGGGTGATTATGAATGGACCATGCATAGACCCATTAGTCATGGCAAAATCTAACTCCATAATACCAACCTAGTTCGGCAAGGGTGGAAACTGGACTTTTATAGTCAGTTAACACTCTTTTCCGGGAAGATGTGTATTCAATGACTCTGCTTCCTCTCATGATAATCTGACATGCCATGCTTGAGTTGTAATACTATTCATTAACCTAATTCACTCCGTGCACATGATAACAGATTTGCTGTGTCAGTGTCAGTTATAGCACAGCGATATGGAGATGATATGAGTGATAGTTATCAGACGTTTGAACAATAACTTGTATCTCCAGTCAGACTCAGGAAGACTATTATCTGGAATGGGCTTGAATAAGCAGGGTAGCCAGTCTCAAATGATAAATCAATTTGTAGCCGATAATTTTGGGTTACCATGGTTACCCTTTTGTTTTAGTACCCTGAATCTTTGTTCTGTACATGGTAGTCATGCTCTTTCTAAATACAGTCAGTCCACTCTGGTGTTGGAGTACGAGAGTTAAAGGGGCATTTGCTTTAGGAACTATTACTCTGAGTTGGCGTGATCTGACAGGTCATGATATCACACACATTCCATTGGTTAAAGGCAGAAAGGGTGACGACATGTAACGACCCCCCACATGGGCCATTTAACCTCAAGGACGCAAGTTTTAATGGTAATTAGTATCCATCAAACACTTGCAAGACGCTCAAGCATGACCGATTCAAATTTTTTATGATAAAACTACAGAAAATGTTTTTGACATATAACTAGATATGGATCTATTTGTGGTATCCAAGGTTTTCATTCAACTTGATATGTAGTTTGACAGTCTGGTGATCTTGTTTCCATACGGTTTTCACAAAGCTTCTCTTGACACTCGGTTGTGTTTACATTGTCAGTCACTGTTCGAAACTGAAACACCGCCACCTTGTGGGCTATTTATAGTCAGGGTGGGGTTTTAGTTTAAACCTGCATGAGACAAGGATGAGTGAACACATTTGTTTACCATTGTACTGATCTAAAAAACTTGAAAACTGTCATGAACTATGCTTACTACATCCTCCTCCCATCCTGAATGGTGTTCAGTTTTGTGTTGATCATCTTGTCCCTGTTACAATGGTTACAGAATTGGCTAGGCTGTAAAATTGAGAAAAAGACATTCGTACAATTAGGCCCAAGATGGTATTCCATCAATCTCTTTGTCCTCTGATGTGGGTAACTGGTTAAATACCAAATGTGGTAATTAATGTGCTTGTGTGATATTCTCTCCTTGTATGTGGGAATTCAGTTGCCATGGAAACAAACTTTCTTCCTGAATCATAACAGCAGAACCACCACTGAAAATATCAAACTAGTTTAGACTGACTGAACAAGTCTATCATATGTGTCAAGTGTTTATTATTTATGCATTAATCATACATTGTAGCAGAAATTATGTATTAACTTCTAGCACAGCTGTTTCACAAAGCTTTATAGAACAATAGCATAAGTGTTACTGTTAACTTCAGCAAGTGAAGCAGATGAATTGTGATAATATTTGAAGCAAATTGAAAATCCAGTAATACTTAAGATTAGTTCTGAAAGGCTTTTGAATCTTTTTACACATTGTTTATGCACCTAACACTTAGTCTATGAAAACACTTCTTAGAATAATTGTAATTTTTTTCACAGTCCATGACACAGGACTAGGCATTTTTATGTATCGTCGGATCAAAGGTTTCGGACATCATATCATATTTATTGTGATTACTCGTGCTATAAACATGATAAAGAGGGGTGTAGCATCACACAGACGTTGTAAATAGTCAGATGGTGGCTAGTTTTTAAGAGAAAATTGTCTTTTATAAGTGAATGAGATGTTTTAAGGTGTTCATGTGATTAGAGAAATAAATATGAATGTTTCTTAAGCGTCCAAATACCCATGACATGGGGGATACTATAAGGGTAAAGCTATTTTTCAGGGCATTATCATTTGCAGAATCCTGAGATCTTCCCTTACCTGCCCGACAAAGGAGGGCAGTTGAAAAGACAGAGGGCTTCTGCAAATGATAATGCCCTAAAAAATAGTATTACTGTTGATGACGTCACTATTGAACGTGACGTCACCTATCCCTATCCTATGACATCAGGGGCGTGATAATGGCCCGTCGACAAGCAATATGAGGGCATTATCATGATTATCAAGTGGCCCGCTCATTTCTGATAACATGTGGGAGGTTTAATGATAATTCTACCCTTTTTAGCCAAAATGTCAGTTAGCGCTTGACTGATCATTTGCTAATTTATGAATAAAACATGACAGAGAATTGTTTGAATGGCTTGTCCATTGTTTGCAGGAAAGGTCCCAAATACCTCCATACTTGAAATACATTTTCTAAGAGCTGGCTAATTGTCGACACAATGATTTACAAGATGGTACAACTTTAAAATACCTTCGCCACTTATTAAACTCACTAATTGTAAGGTTATAGCATTTTGCCCTTCATATGACTCTAAAAATAAATGTTTCAGGAACTATTTTACTTGTGAACGGTGGATTTTGAGGAAGTAATTGAGGCATATGTCTTCATATAATAATCTGAAGCGGTAGTCAAACTTAATATCTGATGGGTCATTTTGATTTATTTTGGTATACCTAGCTCTGCCTACATGTATGTAAGATGTGCATTTATCGGCTCGGCTCAGATCCACATAAAAAACACAAATCTCTTGTACACAGTTTATCATAATTTGTAACAACATATTGTAACTTTCCTTTCACATGGCAGTGGGCTTTTAAGTTGAATTTTAAATTGAATGCAACCCATATTTGTTTTTTTTTACGGTCGCTCTTTCAGTCGAGTTAATTTGCTTTATTGTAAATTGTATAACTTGTATTATCTGAATTTCATCCATGAATTTATTTTTGTTTATGGTAGCAAAACTCAAAAATAATTTGCTTGGTCAGCAAATCAAAGGAGAAGGATGTTTTACATCTATCATCGTGAACTTTTCTACTTTTGTTTGTGGTGTTATCTGATCTCATCTAAATCTATTTTGTAATAGAGCAACAACATATATATTACTTGAGTTATCAGATTTAACAAGAATATTTCATGTTTAAGTCTATCCTTGACATTGTGAAATCAGTCCATCTGATCTTTCAGGGACAAAGCAAATTAGAGTGGTAATACAGGCACAAGTTGTGTAGGCCTTGACCATGTGGAACCCTGGCTTTATCATGTTTATCAATGTTAGATATTGAGACCCACAAATATATTTTTTTAATTCACATATTCATTTTAGACCCACAGGATTGATGAATAGTACACTGAATGACTGGGAAGTAAGTATTTGACACCATTTCTCTTTGTATGATACCTTTATTTTGAATTTATGTTTTTCAGCGTTTGGAGGGGCATCGAAGTTGACATTTTCATCCTCATCCCTGTCTGTGGAAACACAGGGGACGTCTCAAATTGATCTCAAGCTCGAGTGAGTTATGCATTTACATCTGACTTCTCTTTATCATTTTGAAACAATTATGATTGATTAAGTGTGCATTTTACCAGTCATAATCTGATATGACCATTTGGGGTAAGAATATCGGAGCCAGTATTTCCAGTAATTCCCCCCCAATTTATGAATCATCTTTTGTTCATGCTGATTTGTTATTTTACGCCAGTTGGTCCATTGTTTTCATTGTTGCAAACTGGCCCATAGCAATGTGACGTCATATCAACATCATTGTCGTAAATACTTGAAAATGATCATTTCCAACACTAGTGCATGATCATGAAAAACACATTTTTATCAAATAAATTCAGAAAAAAGACCATGGACTTGGGCTGGGATGAGTCCAAATTTACTACCCAGGTACTCAATACCCTGACCGGGCACCGCTATGGGTCTCAAGAGTTGGTTAAAAAATGTCCGAATAGGAATTGATTTACCACAGAACTCACAAAAACTATTTATATACTAGTACAAAACAATCTGATCATGCATACACTGAAGTTGATGGACACTTTATCCTTACTGGAACATATAAAAGTCAGAACGAATGCTTGCATAGTCAGAAAGATATGGTAACATTAGCGACTTGTAGTGTGACTATGGAGTTTTGTTGTTAATGTCATTAAACAATATATCACATGACTGACCGCGGGTCCGGGTAATTGTATGGGTACCTACTCAGGAGACCTGTGAAGATCCGGCGTAGAATAGGTCTTCAGCAACCCTACTTGCCTTAAGACGTGACTAACGGGATGGGGTGGTCAGGCTCACTGACTTGGTTGATGCATGTCATCATAACCCAATTGCATGGCGCGTTGCTCATCATGTCAATCACTTGCTTGTCTGGTCCAGACTCTATAATTTACAGACCGCCATCATATACCGTAGTGGAATATTGCTGAGTGCAGCAAACAAACCAAACCAAAACGTACTCAGGACCCACCCGACTCAAGTTACTGAGTTACGAGTCCCAGCCCTACCATGGACGATTGAACCTTGTTAGTCTATGTACCTCTCTATGTCATTACTACTGACTAGTTAGTTGTTAAACCGGAATTTTAATAATACAGATAGTATATGTGGGTGAAAGGTTTTACGGTATACAGAATAACCTTTAGAAGAAGTGAGTTGGGTTAACGCTGCTTTGAACAGTATTCCCGTTATATCACAGCGTCTCAGCTTAATGTGGGAGGAAAGTGATGTCGACCTCAGACGTTTACCATTTTGGTGAAACCCACAAGAAACATAATCAGGGCAAAGCAGGATTCAATAATACCAGTAGGTTTCTGGCATGCCCAAGGGACATAACTCTGCACAGCAAATTGGGGCACCTCAGAAGACTGGGCCACCCATCCCCCCATAACCTTTAGAAGTCTCAATCTGTATATTGTTTCGCATGTTTTGTGTGGCTAATATGTATTTAATATGTGATGCTATTGTTTCAGCAAACAGCTAAATGAGACTGCTGTGGTTTCTTTCACCTATCAGATTGGCGATGGTGCCATAGAAGATACCGAGAAGACACTGCTGATTCATCCAATACCACCTGTGCACTTGACCACAGATGTCACTAAGGTGACTGTCAATGTAACGGGTGTCAGCCCTGGTCACCTGAACCTGGGAGTCAACTCATCAGCAGAGGAACTGGAGGAGTAGGTTACATTAATTATTGACGAATATATTAGAATTTCATCCCTGTCTCTCACACTACCAAACACCCTGCCTCACATAATGTTATTGTCCCTAGGGACCTATTGAGATAAGTACTTTGCTATCTGTTACCTTCTTTATTTTATTTGAGGGGCGGTCGGGGAGCCTAGTGGTTAAAGTGTTCGTTCGTCACGTTGAAGACCCGGGTTCGATTCCCGACATGGGTACAATGTGTGAAGCCCATTTCTGGTGTCCCCCGCCATGATATTGCTTGAATATTGCTAAAAGGGACGTAAAAACATACTCACTCACTCACTTTATTTTATTTGAGCCCCCGTGGGGATTGGGGTTACGATCATCCCTGCAACCTATGCTAGTTGTAAGAGGCGGCTCAGTGGCTTGGTTTATTACTTTTCATCATACCTCAACAGCGTGGATCGTTGCTCACACTATCAGTCACTTGTTTGTCTGCGCCAGTATTAATTATTTGGGGCGGCCATCCTATAGCTGGAATATTGCTGAGTGTGGCCCTTATGTGATGAAATGGCCATGTGTTTATGTGAATGACATTCGTCAACAATGTGCCTTGAAAAGTTTGTTAAATAAAAATATGAAACCTTTTGACTCTCTTTTTTAACAAATGAAGATGAAAATCTAATAATTCATTAATTCCATACTGGTAATACTTTGTTAAGACATACGATACTTGCCATAATAAGAGCCCTGGGTGATTACAAAATTGACAAGGGTTTGGGGTGGGATGGGTGCTTATAAAACTCATACAAGTTAAATTTGATTGAGATCACGCTGTAAAGAACAACCTTGATGAAACTATCTGATTTTGATAAAAGTAACATGGCAAATATATACCCCTTCTAAACTCCTGTTTTTTCTGTAAAAGTATTGATTGTCATTCAAATGTTTTAGCTTAGTACAGGCGCTTGTGAAGATTACTTATAGATAAGTATAGAAGTTGTTTATGTGAGCGCTTATTGGATCGGGGTGCTAATATGGTGAATATGGAATATTTAGTTGTTTAATATATTCAATATCATATTTCAAACTAGGTTTCTCAGATATATAGAATATTTTCACTGATTTAGAACCTTCATCATTATCATGATGAACGATATTTTATCAAACTTTTACAAATTCCTTTGATGTTCTCTTCGCAGCCTCAGTGATCAGTTTGTGCGAGTTGACATCATCCATAGTTCAGCACTGTCTGTTATCAATGCTGTGATTGGCTGGATATATTTTGTAGCTTGGTCGGTGTCTTTTTACCCACAAGTCTACTCTAATTATAAGAGGAAGAGGTGAGTTGTGATCCTGTGTTTTAACATGACACTTGGAAGGGTTCATTCCATCACATAGGTGTTAATTTTGTAAACATTTGTGCACAGTAATAACAAATGAGACAAAATCTATTTTGGATTTTGATCAAATATTTGATTCATAAAAACCTAATCAGATAAGCACTTTTGAAAACAGATAAATCTGATTGGTTGATTTGTGAACTCTAGAAATATAAAATATACTTTTCAAGGAATTTGTTGGCCTCAAGTCAGTTACCCATTGGTTTGTATATGATCATAATCAGTAACAATATCTTAAGCTTGATTATAGTATTGATTTTGCTTCCATAAATACAATCTGACAACCCTCCGTAGGACGTCACATTGGGTGAACCATGAGAAAACTTTTACCACCCTCTGTATAAAAGGGACATGTTGGTTCTTGAGCCATTCAAACGTCGACTTCATTTCTTGACCTCTTGGATTCAGAAGTTTTGATTTTAACAAAAGAAACCCCACACAAAACACAGATCTTCTTTCCTAGGAGGCTCCTTTTTGGGTGTAGATGCTCGGCAGTGACATGGTGTATGATATCCACAAGAGAATGACAGTCTGGCCTTATTATTTCCATTTGGAACTTGTCATTTACCATGTTTACATTCAGTTTCCATATATAGAAATCAAATCACTTTTCAAGCTCATATCAAGAATTGAGAAGCCAATATTGTATCATATTGTTCAAGATAGGATTTTTATGAGCATCAATATTCCCAATTAAATCTTTTTTTGTCTTTTGTTGCAGTGTGGTTGGTCTAAACTTTGATTTCCTTTGCTACAACATCACTGGCTTCTTGGCATATGGCTTCTTCAATGTAGGCATGTTCTGGATTCCTCTAGTAAAGGTGAGTCCACTACAACTTGTAGCACACCTGCCTTTTGTGTGAAGCTTATCTCTCTACACATAAAGTCTCTCTATGCATAAAGTCATGTACAATGCATAGGGTTATGTAGTTTGCCTTCTCTTACCTTACCTGTTTTACTTTTCACCATAGTTGTGAATTTGATATCATCCATGGACAATGCTGCCTCTGCGGTACAATCCATAGAGAGCCTGCATGGAGAGCGGATTGTTGGTGGTTTGATTCCAGGGCCGCAACATACCAAAGACGTTAAAAGATGGTACTTGTTGTTACCCTGCCTGCATGGGGCTCGGCATTATGGGGTTGAAGCAGGGACTGGTCAGCTTGGAGTCAATATGCTATGTTTTGTGTGTGTGAGAGGGGTATCCATGTTAAACAGTGGAAGTGGTATTTCGTTGAGCTAGTACTATAAAACCAGCATTAGATAGGACTAGCACAAGCAGCCACACACATACATAATATACACACACATGCATGCACATAACCTTGAATGTGACGTAAAACCCAATTTCACCTCACCTCCATAGAAGAAGCCACATTGAGGTGAAAGTTCAACATGCTTGACAAATGATGTTTTAAATAATAAGGGATCTAAACAACCCCATACACAACATGGGAAGGAGGTCTTTGTGTTATGTATTAGATTGTACCATTTATGTAGTATATAATCTCTTTAAAATCATATCTTAGTTCTCACTACCACTAAACAAAGATCTCAAGACATCCCATTACAGGTCATGTCAAAACGACCTTTCGAGAACTTAGCTAATCAAAGAGCAGCTTCCTCGAGCTTAATGGCACTTATTCAGACTGGCGACTTGGATTCCAGACTAGGCTTTAAAAAAGATTTTGACGAAGTTCTCAATTCAAAATTTGAACAAAAAACATTCTTGAATGTCAAATAGATCACTGATTTGTATGGCGGTACTTCCCATGGGCAATGCAAATTCTCTTCTGTTCAAAATGTTTATCCAACTAAAGCGAGAGGTAGACGATGATTTTGACGGAAACAACCATGCAGCTTGTATAAACTGTCGTTTGGAATACCCAGGGTTAGTGTTTTCGAGGTTGCATGATGAAAGATCGTTCTGACGTGACCCGTAATGGATCTCCTCAGATCTTTGTTCAGCGGTAGCGAGAACTTAGATCAGATTTTAATGAGATTGATACAGGATACCCACATTACTGCTACACCTCTCATGGTATGACATTGAAAGAGGTTTTGATAGGCATTTGAAGAATCTTTCTTGTGTTATTTTCAGGCCCAGTATTTTCAAGAACATGCTCGCGGGATCAACCCTGTCCAGCTGAATGATGTCATCTTTACATTGCATGCTGTATTTGTCACGCTGGTCACAATAGGACAGTGCTTCATATACGAGGTAAAGAGTGGGATGGGTGCAGTCAGGCTGGGACAAGTCTATACTTACTACCTGGATACCCAACCCCCTATTACCTGACCCTACATGACCCTGTATTACCCAACCTTACCTGGGTACCTGACCCTCTATTACCCTACCCTACCTGGGTACCTGACCCTCTATTACCCAACCCTACCTGGGTACCTGACCCTCTATTACCCTACCTTACCTGGGTACCTGACCCTCTATTACCCAACCCTACCTGGGTACCTGACCCTCTATTACCCTACCCTACCTGGGTACCTGACCCCCCTATTACCCGACCCTACCTGACCCTGTATTACCCAACCCTACCAGGGTACCTGACGCTCTATTATCCTACCCTACCTGGGTACCTGACTCTCTATTACCCAACCCTACCTGGGTACCTGACCCCCTATTACCCGACCCTACCTGACCCTGTATTACCCAACCCTACCAGGATACCTGACGCTCTATTACCCTACCCTACCTGGATACCCGACCCTCTTACCCTACCTGGATACCCGACCCCCTTTTACCCAACCCTACCTGGATACCCGACCCCCTATTACCCTACCCTACCTGGGTACCCGACCCCCTATTACCCTACCCTACCTGGATACCCAACACCCTATTACCCTACCCTACCTGGGTACCCAACACCCTATTACCCTACCCTACCAGGTACCCAACACCCTATTACCCTACCCTACCTGGGTACCTGACCCCCTATTACCCTACCCGACCCCCTATTACCCCACCCTACCTGGGTACCCGACCCCTATTACCCTACCCTACCAGGTACCCAACACCCTATTACCCTACCCTACCTGGGTACCCAACACCCTATTACCCCACCCTACCTGGGTACCCAACACCCTATTACCCTACCCTACCTGGGTACCCGACCCCCTATTACCCCACCCTACCTGGGTACCCAACACCCTATTACCCTAACCTACCAGGTACCCAACACCCTATTACCCTACCCGACCCCCTATTACCCCACCCTACCTGGGTACCCGACCCCCTATTACCCTACCCTACCTGGATACCCGACCCCCTATTACCCTACCTGGGTACCTGACCCCCTGTTACCCTACCCTACCTGGGTACCTGACCCCCTATTACCCTACCCTACCTGGGTACCTGACCCCCTATTACCCTACCCTACCTGGGTACCTGACCCCCTATTACCCTACCCTACCTGGGTACCCAACATCCTATTATCCTACCCTACCTGGATACCCAACACCCTATTACCCTACCCTACCTGGGTACCCAACACCCTATTACCCTACCCTACCTGGATACCCGACCCCCTATTACCCTACCCTACCTGGGTACCCAACACCCTATTACCCTACCCTACCTGGATACCCAACACCCTATTACCCCACCCTACCTGGGTACCCAACACCCTATTACCCTACCCTACCTGGATACCCAACACCCTATTACCCCACCCTACCTGGGTACCCAACACCCTATTACCCTACCCTACCTGGATACCCAACACCCTATTACCCTACCCTACCTGGGTACCCGACCCCCTATTACCCTACCCCACCTGGGTACCCAACCCCCCTATTACCCTACCCTACCTGGATACCTGACCCCCTATTACCCTACCCTACCTGGGTACCTGACCCCCTATTACCTTACCTTACCTGGGTACCCGACCCCCTATTACCCTACCCTACCTGGGTACCTGACCCCCTATTACCCTACCTTACCTGGGTACCTGACCCCCTATTACCCTACCCTACCTGGATACCCAACACCCTATTACCCTACCCTACCTGGGTACCTGACCCTCTATTACCCTACCCTACGTGGGTACCTGACGCTCTATTACCCAACCCTACCTGGGTACCTGACGCTCTATTACCCTACCCTACCTGGGTACCTGACCCTCTATTACCCAACCCTACCTGGGTACCTGACGCTCTATTATCCAACCCTACCTGGGTACCTGACGCTCTATTACCCTACCCTACCTGGGTACCTGACCCTCTATTACCCTACCCTACCAGGGTACCTGACGCTCTATAACCCTACCCTACGTGGGTACCTGACGCTCTATAACCCTACCCTACCTGGGTACCTGACCCTCTACTACCCTACCCTACGTGGGTACCTGACGCTCTATTACCCAACCCAAGCGGATGAGCATGTATTGTTTAGGGTCTTGAAAAGAGGTGAGGCTCGAAAACATGTTATGTGGTTCTTTATGATCAACTACATTAAGTACATCTTCAGATTCTCTTGTTGTACCTCGTTCAAATGGAATTTTTTATACTCAAGTAAACAATGAATAACCCCTATGCAATTTTTTATCACTGGTAATTACTGGAGAATGGAAACACTGACGTATGCCAATTTTTCAGAGAGGAGGTCAGAAAGTCTCTAAAGTATGCACTGTGCTGTTGGCTGGCACCTGGCTGTTCGCGTTTATAGCTCTGTTCGTGGCAGTGGGCAAAAAGATCACCTGGCTGGAATACCTGTACTATTTCTCCTATATCAAGCTGGGAGTCACTCTCATTAAATATATACCACAGGTAAGACACAGCAGCTGAAACAGCCTTCATTTATACATATGTTGAAAGCAGTGATTGCGGTATGATCAGATGTTTACAGTGTATGCCCTGGCTGATTGTGAGGCATTGTATTTCAACAGCATTGAAGCATTGTATTTCAACAGCATTGAAGCATTGTATTTCAACAGCATTGAAGCATTGTATTTCAACAGCATTGAAGCATTGTATTTCGATTGTTGCTCATGCTGATGTGATGGTTATTTAAAGTCCACTTCATATTTTTTTGGACTGCCTCCGTGGTCTAGTGGAAGAGTGTGTGCCCGGAGAGCGGAAGGCCCTGGGTTCAATCCCAGGCCGCTTCATACCAAAAGACGTTAAAAGATGGTACTTGTTGTTACCCTGTCTTGTACTCTGCATTAAGGGGCTGAAACATTAAGGGGCATGGTATCTCAGTGAGCTAGCACTATAAATCAGCATCTGTCTGGACTAGTACAAGCAGCCACAAACATGGCATGCAAGAAGCTATGTAAATGCAATAATCTTGGACGAGAAGTTAATCCCAATTCCACCTCACCTCATATATTTTTGTTTTTTTTAAGTTCAAATTCTGCAAAAGTGTAAATGTAGTAACAAACATTATGTAGTATTTGTATTGAGAACAAGTGGAAACATTCATTTGGATGATAGATTGATGATAACATTTTTGAAAATCTGCAATGTCAACTTTTTGTTGGGTAGGCCTGGATGAACTACAGAAGGAAGTCGACTCTCGGCTGGAGCATTGGAAACGTCATCCTGGATTTTACTGGTGGTTCCCTCAGTCTGCTGCAGATGTTCCTCATCGCCTATAACAATGGTAAGTTCCAGACACAGTGGGTAGGCTGAGACAATGGTAGGTACCAGACACAGTGGGTGTGGCAAGACAATGGTAGGTACCAGACACCGTGGTAGGCTGAGACAATGGTAGGTACCAGATACAGTGGGTGGGGGCATGACATTGGTAGGTACCAGAAACAGTGGGTGTGGCATGACAATGGTAGGTACCAGACAAAGTGGGTGTGGCAAGACAATGGTAGGTACCAGACACCGTGGTAGGCTGAGACAATGGTAGGTACCAGACACAGTGGGCATGGCAAGACAATGGTAGGTACCAGACACAGTGAGTGGGGGCATGACAATGGTAGGTACCAGGCACAGTGGGTGTGGCATGACAATGGTAGGTACCAGACACAGTGGGTGTGGCATGACAATGGTAGGTACCAGACACAGTGGGTGTGGCATGACAATGGTATGTACCAGACAAAGTGGGTGTGGCAAGACAATGGTATGTACCAGACAAAGTGGGTGTGGCAAGACAATGGTATGTACCAGACAAAGTGGGTGTGGCAAGACAATGGTAGGTACCAGACAAAGTGGGTGTGGCAAGACAATGGTATGTACCAGACACAGTGGGTGTGGCAAGACAATGGTATGTACCCGACACCAGGATTGTTCTTCTTTCATTTAGATATTGTACACATTTGGATGGATGGGCTTGATCCATACGTAATAACACACAGAACTGCCCATTATGATGTGGACCTAACAACTTCAAACTTGCTTTTTTCAGATGATTGGGGCTCTATATTTGGTGACCCTACCAAGTTTGGCCTGGGATTCTTCTCAATCCTGTTCGATATCCTCTTCATGACCCAGCACTACTGTCTGTACCGAGGACAGAACCCATACGAGATTGTTAATGAAAAAGAGAGCATTGTCAATATCCCTAGCCATAGTTAACAAGCTAATAGAATAAATGGTCCAATCAGCTGTGGGCAGTCTGTAGTGCATGCGGCAGTTATTGCCAGTTTATGAGGCAGTCATTGCCAGTTCATGAGGCAGTCATTGTCAGTGCATGGGGCAGTCATTGCCAGTGCATGGGGCAGTCATTGCCAGTGCATGAAGCAGTCATTGCCAGTGCATGCGGCAGTCATTGCCAGTTCATGTGGCAGTCATTGTCAGTGCATGAGGCAGTCATTGCCAGTTCATGGGGCAGTCATTGCCAGTGCATAATGCAGTTATTGCCAGTGCATAAGGCAGATATTACCAGTTCATGAGGCAGTCATTGCCAGTGCATGAAGCAGGCATTGCCAGTTCATAAGAGTCATTGCCAGTGCATGAGGCAGTTATTGCCATTGCATGAAGCAGTCATTGCCAGTGTATAAGGCATACATACAATTACTTATTTTATTAAATATATATATATATATATAGAGAGAGAGAGAGAGAGAGAATTAGGGGATGATTGTTTGCATAAATGAAGGATTTATCAAACTGATTGTGTACATAGAAAAATATAGGGAGGAGATTACTATGAACTGTCCTCCTTCAGCACTATTCAAGGTTCAACAGGGGGCACGGTTGGCCCAGTAGTCTAAGGCGCCGCGATTCACTGCGCAGAATTGCGTCCCTTGCCACGCCAGAAACCTATGATTTTCGGTTCGAATCCCACTTCGCCCCGATTATGTTTCTAGGTTTGTCAGCACCCTACCCATGCTCGTGGGTTTCACCGAAGTGGTAAACGTCTGAGACCAGCATCACTTCGGGGTTTCCTCCCACATTAAGCTGACATGCCACGATATGACTGGAATATTGTTAAAAGCGGTGTTAAACCCAACTCACTCACTCACTCACTCTTATGTGCCAAACCAAATGATGTATTTGTGTACTGTTTGTCATGTTTTGGGGTAGATTTCCCTCACTATGTAGTACCAAGATATCCACCCCACTGTGATGGATCAGCTTTCAATGCAATTTTTCAATTGTTTTATTTAATACATGTAGTATAGGCCACAGGCCTTTGTGTACATTATATAATAATACAGACAGGCTGTTAAACATTGAATAATAAGTTTCAACATGAGCATTATAAATGTATATAGCTAAATTAACTACAGTGTTGGGAGGGGGGGGGGGGGGGGGGGGGGGGGGGGGAGAATCTTTATTCCTGTATAAATTACCACCAAAGACAATATATAGATCTTAATTGTGCACCCCCCCGCCCCCCCTTTTCAAAAAAGCTGTATGCGCCCATGAGATGGAACTTGGTTTGAATATAAGTTTGTCTTCAAACAGGGAAAATAAATATAAAGTGCTATTCCGTTTCAACACAGTTTAGGCTGCATAACTTACATTTACGTAGATTTCGTGGAATATTTGCATGCTGCGCACATTACAGCTTAATCGAAATCTGGAAAGAGCAGTTTTTGGTTTAACTGATGGCATGAGTTTCAGATAGGTTTCTTAATCTATAAAAGTTTTGAATTTTTGAAGAGGAAAGTAGTTCACTATGCCAAGTTAGCTGAAAGTTGTGTCTGGATGGATGGATTATAGAACAGTTGTCACTCAGGGAGTAGAGCAATCAATTTGTTTCTTATCTAAAAATTGGTTAAATTGAACCAGATTGAGAATACATTTCTGTCCCTATACAAATATATGCTTTATATATGCAAAAGAAACTATTATCTCAACAGACCAATAATTGCCTGACATGTATGCGTTACCTGTGTTAATGCAAGGATGGTTAGATAGATACTCAGTTGTACAAGTGGGTTTTCATATTGTGTGTCAGTATTGGTTACTGTTCTGCTAAGTTTTAAGTTGTCTACGGTTCAAAATTCACTGTGCAGAGTTGTGCCCCTTGGTCTGGGATCTGCTGACTGGTTTGAATCCCAGATTTCTTAAACCAGTATGTTGCAGATGTTAGTGTACTTGCCATAAACCCATCAAACAATGTGTACAATGTCTGTCTCCAATAACTGACCATCCCAGACATACTGTACGCATACATTTTGTATTCTACTCCAACAATTGGTGCACTTGTATGGCTGCATCTGAAGTACATACATACATTTTATCAGAAATAAATTTAAAATAAATCACTATTAAAATCAAATTGTTTGAAAGTGTTTTACTTACTCTGTCCAATTATATTTTATTTGCCAAATGTTTCCTCATATTTCAGATTTGTATTTTAAAGAAAGTTTGATATAATGTGCCTCTATATGTACATATTATAATTGTTGCAATGTGTTTTTAAACAGGGCTAGTATTGATTATCACGTGAATATTTATTGATTTGATTATAAAGTTGTATTTGATGATGCACCTTTTAATGTTTTAATAATTCAAAACTATTTCTTTCTTTTAGATCATCATGTTTATCGTAATGTAATATTTATTTTTTAACAAATCATGGGATGCTTGTATATCTATGAGAGTGACCATTTATGTATATTTTGGTACTCTGTTCCTTGCTGCTTGGGGCAGTCAGGTAGCCTAGAGGTTAATGCATTCACTTGTTACATCGATGCCCGGGTTCGATTCCCCACATGGATACAACGTATAAAGCCCATTATTTGTGTCCCTCGCCGTGATAGTGCTGGAATATTGATAAAAGCCGCATAAAACCCCACTCACTCACTCTCTCAATCACCCAACCCCAACTTGCCACCCAACTCTACCTCACTCAACCTGCCACCCAACACACAACCCAACCCAACTGTACGTCACTCAACCCCACCCCCAACTTGCCACCCAACCCCACCCAACTGTACGTCACTCAACCCCACCCCCAACTTGCCACCCAACCCCACCCAACTGTACGTCACTCAACCCCACCGCCAACTTGCCACCCAACCCAACCCAACTGTACGTCACTCAACCCCACCGCCAACTTGCCACCCAACCCAACCCAACTGTATGTCACTCAACCCCACCCCCAACTTGCCACCCAACCCAACCCAACTGTACGTCACTCAACCCCACCCCCAACTTGCCACCCAACCCAACCCAACTGTACGTCACTCAACCCCACCCCCAACTTGCCACCCAACCCCACCCAACTGTACGTCACTCAACCCCACCCCCAACTTGCCACCCAACCCCACCCAACTATATGTCACTCAACCCCACCCCCAACTTGCCACCCAACCCCACCCAACTGTACGTCACTCAACCCCACCGCCAACTTGCCACCCAACCCCACCCAACTGTACGTCACTCAACCCCACCGCCAACTTGCCACCCAACCCCACCCAACTGTACGTCACTCAACTCCACCCCCAACTTGCCACCCAACCCCACCCAACTGTATGTCACCCAACCCCACCCAACCCCCCAACCCCACATTACCAAATCCCACCCAATACAACCAACACCAAATCCCACCCAATACCCAACACCCACTATCACCCTATCTGACCCCACTTGCAACCCAACCCCACCCAACTGTATGTCACTCAACCCCACCAACTTGCCACCCAACCCCACCCAACCCCCAACCCCACATCACCAAATCCCACCCAATACAACCAACACCAAATCCCACCCAATACCCAACACACACTATCACCCTATCTGACCCCACTTGCAACCCAACCCCACCCAACTGTATGTCACTCAACCCCACCAACTTGCCACCCAACCCCACCCAACCCCCAACCCCACATCACCAAATCCCACCCAATACAACCAACACCAAATCCCACCCAATACCCAACACCCACTATCACCCTATCTGACCCCACTTGCAACCCAACCCCACCCAACTGTATGTCACTCAACCCCACCAACTTGCCACCCAACCCCACCCAACCCCCAACCCCACATCACCAAATCCCACCCAATACAACCAACACCAAATCCCACCCAATACCCAACACACACTATCACCCTATCTGACCCCACTTGCAACCCAACCCCACCCAACTGTATGTCACTCAACCCCACCAACTTGCCACCCAACCCCACCCAACCCCCAACCCCACATCACCAAATCCCACCCAATACAACCAACACCAAATCCCACCCAATACCCAACACCCACTATCACCCTATCTGAACCCCAGGTGCTCAGGTTTGTAAGGTGATATATGGATTTATATATGTAATAGCAGCTGCCTTTCTTGTGAATATTGTAACCATGTAAGTTGTGAGGGAATTCTATAAAAATTAATCTTTTTTATTAATCATCTCTGATCAATCGAAATAGATCATGAATTGTAGATTGATGACGATTTACAGATGTGCCATAACAACACCTGGACTTTTGTCAGTGCATTACTTACAATTCATTTGGTTTGTTTATTTATTCATTACCATCGAGAAGTTTTCCTTTTAGTGATCATATTGTGCATGGAGGGAACATACTTCGTTTTCCTCATTGGAAAAGGGGTTAGCTGAGCAGTGATGTATTTGACACAGTTGGACGAAGATAAATATCTATCTGTAAGAAATTATTTATGTTTTAAACATGAAATAAATGTTTTCACAACATGTTATGTTTTTTCATCTGTTTAATTGCAGATGTCACATGGCATCTATACACAGTACAACTGATGGTGTCACATGACATATATATACAGTACAGCTGATGGTGTCACATGAGATCTATATACAGTACAGCTTGTGTGTGTCACATGACATATATATACAGTACAGCTGGTGTGTGTCACATGACATCTATATGCAGTACAGCTGATGGTGTCACATGACATATATATATTACAGCTGATGTCACATGAGATCTATATACAGTACAGCTGATGGTGTCACATGACATCTATATACAGTACAGCTGGTGGTGTCACACGACATCTATATACAGTACAGCTGGTGTGTATCACATGACATATATATACCGTACAGCTGATGCGTGTCACATGAGATCTATATACAGTACAGCTGGTGTGTGTCACATGACATCTATATACAGTACAGCTGATGTGTGTCACATGAGATCTATATACAGTACAGCTGATGCGTGTCACATGAGATCTATATACAGTACAGCTGATGCGTGTCACATGACACCAATATGCAGTACAGCTGATGTGTGTCACATGACATATATATACAGTACAGCTGGCGTGTGTCACATGACATCTATATACAGTACAGCTGATGTGCGTCACATGAGATCTATATACAGTACAGCTGATGCGTGTCACATGAGATCTATATACAGTACAGCTGATGCGTGTCACATGACACCAATATGCAGTACAGCTGATGTGTGTAACATGAGATCTATATACAGTACAGCTGGTGTGTGTCACATGACATCTATATACAGTACAGCTGGTGTGTGTCACATGACATCTATACACAGTACAGCTGATGTGTGTCACATGAGATCTATATACAGTACAGCTGGTGTGTGTCACATGACATCTATATACAGTACAGCTGATGTGTGTCACATGAGATCTATATACAGTACAGCTGATGCGTGTCACATGAGATCTATATACAGTACAGCTGATGCGTGTCACATGACACCAATATGCAGTACAGCTGATGTGTGTCACATGACATATATATACAGTACAGCTGGCGTGTGTCACATGACATCTATATACAGTACAGCTGATGTGCGTCACATGAGATCTATATACAGTACAGCTGATGCGTGTCACATGAGATCTATATACAGTACAGCTGATGCGTGTCACATGACACCAATATGCAGTACAGCTGATGTGTGTAACATGAGATCTATATACAGTACAGCTGGTGTGTGTCACATGACATCTATATACAGTACAGCTGGTGTGTGTCACATGACATCTATACACAGTACAGCTGATGTGTGTCACACGAGATCTATATACAGTACAGCTGATGTGTGTCACATGACACCAATATGCAGTACAGCTGATGTGTGTCACATGACATCTATATACAGTACAGCTGATGTGTGTCACATGACACCAATATTTCAGTACAGCTGATGTGTGTCACATGACATATATATACAGTACAGCTGATGTGTGTCACGCGACATCTATATACAGTACAGCTGATGGTGTCACATGACACCAATATACAGTACAGCTGATGTGTGTCACATGAGATCTATATACAGTACAGCTGATGGTGTCACACGACATCTATATACAGTACAGCTGATGTGTGTCACATGACATCTATATACAGTACAGCTGATGTGTGTCACATGAGATCTATATACAGTACAGCTGATGTGCGTCACATGAGATCTATATACAGTACAGCTGATGTGTGTCACATGAGATCTATAAACAGTACAGCTGATGTGTGTCACATGAGATCTATATACAGTACAGCTGATGCGTGTCACATGACACCAATATGCAGTACAGCTGATGTGTGTCACATGACATCTATATACAGTACAGCTGATGTGCGTCACATGACAACTATATACAGTACAGCTGGTGTGTGTCACATGACATCTATACACAGTACAGCTGATGTGTGTCACACGAGATCTATATACAGTACAGCTGATGTGTGTCACATGAGATCTATATACAGTACAGCTGATGTGTGTCACATGACACCAATATGCAGTACAGCTGATGTGTGTCACATGACATCTATATACAGTACAGCTGATGTGTGTCACATGACACCAATATTTCAGTACAGCTGATGTGTGTCACATGACATATATATACAGTACAGCTGATGTGTGTCACGCGACATCTATATACAGTACAGCTGATGGTGTCACATGACACCAATATACAGTACAGCTGATGTGTGTCACATGAGATCTATATACAGTACAGCTGATGGTGTCACACGACATCTATATACAGTACAGCTGATGTGTGTCACATGACATCTATATACAGTACAGCTGATGTGTGTCACATGAGATCTATATACAGTACAGCTGATGTGCGTCACATGAGATCTATATACAGTACAGCTGATGTGTGTCACATGAGATCTATAAACAGTACAGCTGATGCGTGTCACATGAGATCTATATACAGTACAGCTGATGCGTGTCACATGACACCCATATGCAGTACAGCTGATGTGTGTCACATGACATCTATATACAGTACAGCTGATGTGTGTCACATGAGATCTATAAACAGTACAGCTGATGCGTGTCACATGAGATCTATATACAGTACAGCTGATGCGTGTCACATGACACCAATATGCAGTACAGCTGATGTGTGTCACATGACATCTATATACAGTACAGCTGATGTGCGTCACATGAGATCTATATACAGTACAGCTGATGTGTGTCACATGACACCAATATGCAGTACAGCTGATGTGTGTCACATGACATATATATACAGTACAGCTGATGTGTGTCACGCGACATCTATGTACAGTACAGCTGATGGTGTCACATGACACCAATATACAGTACAGCTGATGTGTGTCACATGAGATCTATATACAGTACAGCTGATGTGTGTCATATGAGATCTATATACAGTACAGCTGATGCGTGTCACATGACATCTATATACAGTACAGCTGATGCGTGTCACATGACACCAATATGCAGTACAGCTGATGTGTGTCACATGACACCAATATGCAGAACATTTGGGGTTACTCGCTTGAGAGTATTCACCCTCGATTATCCAGTGAATCATATCCTCATCCAATTGATAGAATGGTTATTAAGTACACTAATCGAGGATGTTAGCGATACGGGTGAGTGAATATTGTTTAACACTGTTGAGTGTGTATGGCCACTACGCTCCATTACAGTGGTAGGTGACGTTATTGAAGTAACAGTGATGCCGAGATGAGGATCCTTCGGGCTTGCAGGCCTTGAAGGATCTACTTTTGATAAGCTTCATGCATCGATTTAATGTCAAACTTTCGTTAAACCAGGTTACATGTATCCAGGTGTGCTTGCACTATAAATCGGCATCAGTCTGGACTAGTACAAGCAGCTACACACACACGTGCATGCACTTCGCGACATAAGTGCATTAATCTTGGAGGCGACGTTAAACCATATTTCACCTCACCTCATATAGTTTTGTTATTTTGTGTTAAAATATGTGTTTCTCCATGCATGTCGTGGCTTCATATTTGCATTATGTGATTAAAGGGGCGGTTCCCAGTGTCATGAGTTACTTCCGTGTGTGAAAATAAGTCTTTAACACTGCCTAAAGGTTTCATAAAAGACCTGCCTCACTTCGGGGTGGATTTGCTCCTGGATAACACTGACACGTCATGATATAACTGAAATGCGATCTTCATTTCAATATTACTCGGAGACATGTATAGTCCCGGCGCATAAACATAGTCTACTTTAGATTGAGCGTACTGTAATACATCTTGATAACGTTTTATAGAAGATGGTATGTCAACTGGTGAATTAATAGCTTCCTCCACGTTTGCGACAAACTGTTTTTGTGCATCGAGTGCCGTCCCAGAACTGATGATTCCCGTTCGTGTTTGCGATTGTGCACCAAGAATTGCCTATACATAAGTTCTTATTGATTCATTAACTCTTACAACTCCTGGTTTAGTAAATTTATTTTCGTTTTATCATATAGAAATTCATTCTAAACATTTCCAGGTGGTTGCTCAACCTTTTGGACGGTGAAAGCAACACCACCCTTAAAGTTCATACGATCATCTCTCCACTCGTTACTCGAGAGAGCAAAGCTCGGAAGAAGCCGACCCCTTTTCAGTAAATAATCGCTGACTTCTTTAACAGAGTGTGCACCAGCGTACGGAATACCTAGACCATGGTTAACTCCACTCAGACGCCAATCTTTACTCGTAGAAATATTAAATTCCTGACAAATACGTTCGAATGCCCACATATTGTACGGATTATTTTCCTGCTGTAATGGGGCACTAATTTCTTTAAGTATACGTCTAATCTGATAGTACACGTGAAATGATAAAACAGACTTATTTAGTTCAAATCCTGGGGCATAAAGAGATACACCACATCCCGTTGTGGCACACTATATGGCAAAGTTTAACTGATTCTGCCAAAATTGCACTGGATTGTGGAACCAATCGTTCACCATTTTATCGCTAGTTGCCGTGAACCTGTATTTTTCAAAGATATCAGGAAATTCAACAAAAAAATTAGCACCAGAGGCACTTACTAAAATCGTCTGAATAGTAATATAAGTTGATTTCAAATTTAAGTTATGATATAGTATAATTGTATATTTAATATGTATGTCACACTCCCGGGAATAACAAATGGTCAGTCTATTGAACTGCTTCATACTATTGATAACTCGGATGGACAACTTGAAGTCGCTCTATGCCATGTAATGTGTTACCCGCGGTGGATCAAAATAAATGTTATCAATATTAGGTGAAAACGATGTTATTGACAAATACATTATTATACCTGATAGGTATTACAGTGTATGCTCACTCAATGATGACATTTTTAAGCCTTATGGAATTAGTCTAACACAAAATGAGTCGAATGGGATGCTGATTTTGAACGCTGGAGAAAAGGGTGTAAAGCTTTTAACGAATTTAGCAATTACACTTGAATGGAGAGGAGAAATAACAGTAATCATGACATCAGCACAGGGATATACATTACCCGAATTAGTTCCCTATAAAGAGTTGTGCATCCATCTTGACCAGATCAGTACAACAGTTAATATTCAACTAGCAAGTCCTTCAACTCTACTCAAAGCTGTTCCAGTCAAAGATGAAAAATACAATAGCGGTAGAACGGAATCTTTCTCATCATTACAATATAAAAAATTAAAGCGTGGTATTATTTCAGACCTCAAAATTTCTCTATTAGATGTAAAACACCAACCTGTAAATACAGGATACTTGAGTGTAACACTCCATAAAATATCATGATAATGGTTGATTCATCAGGCCCTGGAACCATAACCTTAGACAATGTAATACAATAGCGCTTTCCGATCTAGGAGACACAGAAGGATTCGGTAAACCCGGTACCGATGGTAAGTTATACGCTTTACACTTACAAGATAATGTATACAAGCGGAAAGAAGTTACATTCACAGGTAATCTAGGAGATTTAAGCGATGTCGACGTTAGTAGACTCCATAAAAACACTTGGTATAATCTTACAACGATGATAATAAATGGACTATGGTCGAAGCAAACATCAAGTGGCTACTGAATATCGTCATTACCCCACCGTATGTGATGATGATAAGGCACATAATTTAACTAAGATAATAAATAGTGGGATCGTACTCGGGGCTTATATCCCATCAAAACGAAAAAGTGTGTTAGTCTCTCCCCTGCCAGAAAACCCAGGTCATATGTTATATAGTCGTCCGGCAGTAAAAAAAAAAGGTTTAAATTTGGTTACTGAATTCAATGATATCAAAGATAACTTGAGTGCAATACCTAATATTTCTACGCTTTTTATTGAAGCCTTTTTTTTTTAGATGCACCGGAAGATGCCCTCGAAATATTACCAGGTCTATCGATTAAATGACTCAAGCAGCACGAGCGTCGACGTTGCAGTATTATTCATATTGAAGCATCACCCGTTGCAACCCTTGAGGGGGTCCAAATTATTAAAAGTGACAGCATTTCTCTTACTAAGATATTCATGCCGTATAATATACATCTGATAAGGTTGATGTATACTCTCAAAACATTTAAGCAAGACCAATTGAAGACTATTATATGATATAATAATATACACTATGGGTTTATATCCGGCGCTCGATGAGGCATCTGAAAAGATGGATACTGTTGATGGATTTCGATTACATCAAATAAGCGACATAAAACATCGAATTGAGAAGGAGAGGGAGTTTAGACTTGGATTGTATAAATAGTATCGCAGAGCTGTGAATGCTCTCGACGGAGTTGACACAGCGCTTGTAACAGCTGGCATGGGACTCGGTCTAACCGGTGTTGGTTTATTATCAATAATAATCGCCGCGCCTATCGTACTTGGCATGGGAATAGCCGCCGGAGTCATAAAATTCATTTCTCGTAAGTTGCAAAAGAAAGCATTAAAACATGATAATATTCGGTTATTGGCCGAAGCAAAGTTGAACAGCATTGAGGATCATATTTCAACAGCACTGGCTGATTGTAAGATATCCGAGGAAGAGTTTCGTTTAGTGTTGTCAGAACTCACCAAATACAACGTAATGAAGCAGGAGATTCGATCCAATTCTCGTAAGACCAGTGGTATTAACGAAGACGAGAAAAAAAGTTTATAGAACAGGGGAGACAGCAAGCGCGCCAATTTTATTCCGTGCCAAAATCAAAGAACTGGCTGGAGATTAAAAATAGATTGCTTACTATCATTAGATCACACCGCATAAAATCATACATTCATTTAGAAGAATGCTTACGTAAATACATAATAATGGAGAATTACAAACCAACAAAGGAAGAACTCGAAAAAGCTATCAAAGCATTGATGCTCAGGGACAAAATTATCAAATGGAGAGAATTAGCACAAGGTATATATCAGTGATGTTAAACCAACCAAATACGGTCATCAATTGTTTCTTTCCAATTACCAAGAAGAGTATATAGTCTGGTCTCCTAGTAAAATGAACGAAGAACTTAGTAAAAATGTTGAATATCACTTTGTTAAAATAATTGTATAGGTATGAATAATAATAATAGAGAATATTTTCATTACATTAGTCTCATCATCGTTTTTGTACTAATTGTATCATTGATTGGCTCAAGGTAGTGGTGAGCTAGAGCCAATTTAACTTAATCATCATGCGATCGTTGAATCGCATCATCATTTTTGCATAAAAAAATTCCCCCTGTAGAAGCAGTATAGGTATATAAATCTGGCTCTAGTGGGGTTGCGACAGAACCCCCATCACCTATACTACTAGTGCTGTTAAGATCGGCGTTAAACCAAATCATATCTTTTGATGCACTTTGCACCTATGAAAAATGTCAGTATTGCAGAACCAATGTATGGGAAGATATCTTGGCTGATTTATGTTCATATATATGTCTGTATACTAGTACCTCTTCCTTGGCAGGAAGAGGACCTCCAACCCAGTGCGCTCTCGTTATGAACTGTGTCTTGGGAAAGGTAACCGGGGTGATATAACAGGTAACCCGAAAATCGCTATACTTTTACAACCAAGGAAATCCAAATACTCTACGTTCATGACCTACGTTCATCAGCTTAAATTTCACAAAAATGACAGAAATTTGAAAACGTAACTTTGAATTTGTAGATATGTCCTGCAGGAGACTTCGTTTTTATTTTAAAAATCCTATTTGTTTTTGTTTTTCTTTGAGAGGATCGTGTTAATTTGTAAATCGTGTAGTTTGTGAACTCGTCTGAATTACACAAGGTACGTATATACATCGAAATCTATCCCCGTGTGGATTCATGTTACAGTATGCTGACAACCATATTCAACAGCAATGTTTATCCCAAGGGGATCCGGGTAGGAATAGCGAATTTTACGGATTTGATTTGACACCTTCAACGCCTGTTTGTCTCAACCTGTTTGACTTCTGCGGTACAGTTTCCGTGTCCGTTGACGTTCCGAGTGCGTGCAGTCATGTGCTAAAGTTATGATTGACATATATCACACAATAACGGCGTTTTGTTGAATGAGTGTCGTCGATGTTTCAGGATAAGCATGTCAACTTACACTGTATATTTACAATTGTTATGTATTGGACTCATTACAGACGTGTACGGTAAGTAGTATTGAACTTACTGTCATTTACTTATGTAAATGGAAGGTTGTATATTTCGTTTGACCTATATACTATAAATATTGTTATCATATCACGTTTTCCTTTATACCATGTTTCATAGCCTAGATCCACACACATACGCACGCACGCACCTACATCCATCCATCCACACACACGCACGCGCGCACACACACAGACACGCGCGCGCGCACGCACGCACGCACTCACTCACTCACTCACTCACTCACTCACACACACACTCACACACTCACACACATAGAAATGAGAATTTCTGAACAAGGTAAATTAAATGCTACTTGGGTTGAACAACATACCCTCCCAGTCTATGAAAAGGGGACTATGTAGAAGTAAATATATAAGTTGCCATGTTTATGTAAATCCAACTGCAGATAGGTTTACCCCCTTAATGTCATATGCTCTCAATAGTTGACGAAATCGGACTGTTTATATGCCATGCTATGTTGCTTTATATCAAATTTGCAAATGTGTAAGTCATTTAAATACTGTGGACCTGTGTCCTATCAGTAAGGATACAATTAATTCATTCATTCATGCATTTGATAAGGACACCTTATGAAGCTAATATTTAAACGTTGTATTAAGGTGTTATTCTCCCTCGCGGCATGCATGTCCTCGGCTTGACAAACGACGTTAAGGTTCCACTGGGACATACTCGGATATGTTTATGTTTGTTTGTTTGTTTGTTGTTTAACGCCGCACTCACCAATATTCCAGCTATATTATGGCGGTCTGTAAATAATCGAGTCTGGACCAGACAATCCAGTTATTTACATCATGAACATCGATCTGCGCAATTGGGATACGATGACATGCATCAACCAAGTCAGCGAGCCTGATCACCCGATCGCGTTAGTCGGCTCTTACGACAAGCATAGTCACCTTTTTCGGCACGTATGGGTTGCTGAAGACCTATTCTACCCCGGGTCTTCACGGGTCGAACAACGTTAACGCTCCACTGGGAAATAGTACTCGAATATTTTTATGCACTGAAAACATAGTCTTAAATATGACGCTTCTTGTGACTTCAATTACCTGGTCCTTCAGTTATCTTCAGTTATCTCCAGTTATCACAGCTCGACATCATATAATGTTCCTGGTCTACATCTACGTATATATCACACTTTTTCATCTCATTCAAATCACATCCTTCACTCCTGGACGAGAAGCCGAGAGGTGTCGTATCGGAGTGAAAGATCTGATTTGAACGAGACTGGACCCTGCGCCGATCAAAATAGTTATTAGAGATTCGCTGTAAGGGTAAAACGATGCACGGTATAGTAACACTTTACATATAGTGTCATCGGAAATGAAATCTCCAGTATGATGATAAACGTTTTACTTTCAGGAGGCAATGTGACGGTGACCATGACCCCACGTGCCATTACGCTCCAAGGAGGATTTAGCAGTAACGCCACTCTGTGCCTGTCGTAAGTACCGAGGGCAGCGAACGGATAAATACTACTCAAAAGAATGGCTTTGATATAAACACTCGAAAGTTACATGATGCAATATTTTCTATATCACGGCTTGTCAGCTTGACGAAAGTCAAAATTTATGTTTGCCACTTTGTTGAAAACAACAAACACGACCATGGTGCCATCTTTCCACTGGACTTGTATAGTCAGTTCACGTCTTTGCCTCGGGAAGATGCTATGGCAATACACATTAGGTAGACAAAGAGTGAACGTATAAAACACATAATATTTAACAGAATTGTTTGGTGACGTGTTTTAAAAAACGACTAGCAGACGCAAAAATGTTTCGCGAGTTATATGCTTTCATCAGCATCATGTAAGTTAAATGACCCCTCCTTGGCCAACAGCTGCACTCTAAACCCAAGTATTCTTCTTCTGAAAACTACACAGAACACATGGGTGTAACACTTCCAGAACGCGACCATGTGTTCTGAACATGTTCTGAACACTGATGTTCTCGACGAATAACAGTAGTTCTACAAACACATTTAGAACGTTCCCACGTGTTCTGACGATGTAACACGTTTAGAATGCATGTAAGGTGTTCTAGACCGAGGTTCAGAACATTATAGCGACTCAAAAATTTGCTTCTTCAGTACTGAAATGTCAACTACTGTCGGATACAATTGACCCGATGGTCTTTCAAGGTGTAGTAATGCAAACCATAGCGACGCACCCATGCATATTCTCTGGTATTAAATCACACCGACTCAGTTCTGAACTGTAACCATGTTTATTTATCATCGTTATCGCCATAATCATGCGGATATTCAAGTCACATAATTATGTGAATCAGAGTTCTTCATAAAACAATACAAACTATCGTGTAGCATTGTGAAGCGGGCGGTCCATGACTCGCTTGAAATGTTACCAATTATGTCCACCTTTCTTCCTCGACATCACGGTCAGTTACTTGAGATAATTCAAGTTTCAAGTCTTTAATGAAGCCTTTGTACTTCGCACACGTTTCTCTTGGGTAGACGGTGGTTTGTAACATGGCCATGACTATAGCAGGCTTCGTGAAATACAAGAATTCTGAGTGAGTGAGTGAGTTGTGTTTAACAACGCTTTTAAGAGTATTCCAGTCATATCACGGCGTGTCAGTTTAATGTGGGAGGAAAGCCCGAAGTGATGCAGGTCTCAGGCGTTTAGCACTTCGGTGAAGTGAAGCATCACAAACAAGCATGGCAGAAAAGTCTCCAGTTTTCTCCCAATCAGATCTCAATGCTCGCTACAGCTCAACCTCTACAGCAAAGCAAGAAAAAATAAAAGATCTCTATCTGTAAGCACGTTACCAAAGTGTGGCGGTTAGAGGAGGAAAGTCCGAAGTGATTCAGGTCTCAGACGTTTACCACTTCGGTGAAACCCACGAGCACGGGTATGGTGCTGACAAACCTAGAAACATAATCGGGGCGAACCGGGATTCGAACCCAAAATCATAGGTTTCTGGCTTGCCCAAGGGACGTAACTCTTCACAGCGAATTGCGGCACCTTTGACGACTGGGCCACCCGTGCCCGCCAAGAATTCTGATAATCGTTTAGTAAAATCAGTATGACACACATGCTCGTATATAAATCTCTATGTATAGGTTAGGCAATGGTATAGAGGAAAAAACAAAGGACTTTGTTACGATTGTGTGAGTGTTTGTTGCGTTTATAAACTGTACCACTTTACTTAGACTATTCCACGCTATGAACGGACAATCGAGTAACTATTACCTGCCCACAGGTAAGATCATCAGTCATCTGATCCTAATGTCTACATGCTGAGAGACATTTTTTCAGATCAAAAGCTATACTGAATGCCAAGGTAGATGAAAAACGAATGTATTATTGCTAATTGCTGAAATCAATTATATCATATCAATTTTATACGTCATACACTTATGATTTGCTTATGGAATCACCACCTGTCGGTTTCTCAAACGAGATTTAAAAAAATATTTTATTGTAATTGTTTTACAGTTTATATTATTTCAATAGCTTACAACCCTTGGACGCGAAACGTTGAACTGAATTCTGATCATTCCGAGAGTAAAAATTCGTTCTGAAAATGAAATGCATATTTCAGAAAGCTATATCTTTTTAATCGATATCTGTATTTAAATACGTTTAATTGAATCCCGGTTTGGGGAATGGTTGTTACTAATTTGATGTACAACTAATGGGCCTTAATTTCAATACCAGTGCAAATTTAAATGCAACTTTATCTTAGTTGTATTATATTTAGTAGTAAAATGTAGAAAGAATCAGCCAAATTTAACATTTTCATATCCCAGTATCGTCGGATCATAGGTTTTCGGACATCATATCGCGATTACTCGTGCTATAACGGGTGTGTAGCATCACACATACATTAATAATACTAGGGTGATGGCTTGTTTTGAAGAGAAAGTTGTCTTTCATAAGTGAATGAGATGTTTCACAGTTGTTCGTGTGATTAGAGAGAAAACTATGACTGTTTCTAAAGCGACCGAAAACCCATCACGGAGATATATTTATGTTGCCCTTCTTGCATTATCAATGAAAGACATATTTGTTGCTAAAATGTAAATGCTGCATACTTTATTTGGCAATGTGAAGCCAGTCACTCAAAGTGTTTTTGTCAAAGTCCCTAAACCCACAGGGCCACGGATAGCCGTACTATACTGACTGTACTGATTACGTTAAAAAAATATGTAATCAGTACAGTCAGTATAGTATGGCTATCCGTGGCCCTGTGCCTAAACCTGATAACTGCAGGGATAGAAAAATTAGAAATGTATTTTGTTTCAAATGTACGGTGGCCCATACCCGCCACTGGTGAGATCATCTTTTCACTGTATGCCTCTATATTTTATCTGGCGGCCGCCAGATACTTCCACTAGTGAGATAAAATATAGAGGTTTACAGGGGGAAATGATCTCACCAGTGGAAGTATGTGGCGGCCGCCAGATAAAATATAGAGTCATACAGTGAAAAATGATCTCACCAGTGGCGGGTATGGGCCACCGTACAAATGTGCAACGCGGGACACTCACAAAGATGTTTATGTTTGCGACGAGAATACTTCTGATCAATCTTCCACACCCGGAGAATGACATTTCACCACGAGCTTGATAATAATCAGTTGTAATCTGCTCGAAGTCGGCCCCTTCCTTTTCACTGAGATTGATAACGCTATTGAACTCCAGTGTATATTTATTGTATGGATCAGGCAGTGCATTGGTGTGCCCGTGTGTTCATTAGAGATGTTTGTCCAGATAACATTGACGGAATATTTGTTTGTTGTTTAACGAGTCACCCAGGTTTAGTGAAGGGACATTTATCAATGGTTTCGTATAATATATACTACTAAAAAGACGTTAAAGAACACCCGTTTATTTGTGACTATTGTTAATCTGTGGTGGCTGCATTCGTGACCAACTCGCGTTATTCCGGGACAAGCAGGTTACGGAAAGGGGCGAGTGGTGACGAATGTGATGGCTGGTTGGCATTCGTGACCAACTCGTCCCATTCCGGGAAGAGCCGAGTGTAGCCTTATTGTAGGTTTTAGAAATATGCGAGTGGTGACGAATGGGCTGGTGGGTATTGCAGCGTACAGCCTTCCAAATTTGTGTACGCTGACTAGTCCTTACTGTGTACGTTGACCAGCCCCTACTGTGTACAATGACCAGTCCTTACTGTGTACGATGATCAGTCCCTACTGTGTACGTTGACCAGTCCTTACTCTGTACGTTGACCAGCCCCTACTGTGTACGTTGATCAGTCCCTACTGTGTACGTTGACAGCCCCTACTGTGTACGTTGACCAGCCCTTACTGTGTACGTTGACCAGCCCTTACTGTGTACGTTGACAGCCCCTACTGTGTACGTTGACAGCCCCTACTGTGTACGTTGACCAGCCCTTACTGTGTACGTTGACCAGTCCTTACTCTGTACGTTGACAGTCCCTACTGTGTACGTTGACCAGCCCTTACTGTGTACGTTGACCAGTCCTTACTCTGTACGTTGACCAGCCCCTACTGTGTACGTTGATCAGTCTCTACTGTGTACGTTGACCAGTCCTTACTCTGTACGTTGACAGTCCCTACTGTGTACGTTGACCAGCCCTTACTGTGTACGTTGACAGCCCCTACTGTGTACGTTGACCAGCCCCTACTGTGTACGTTGATCAGTCTCTACTGTGTACGTTGACCAGCCCCTACTGTGTACGTTGACAGCCCCTACTGTGTACGTTGACCAGCCCTTACTGTGTACGCTGACCAGTCCTTACTCTGTACGTTGACCAGCCCCTACTGTGTACGTTGACTAGTCCCTACTGTGTACGTTGACCAGCCCCTACTGTGTACGTTGACCAGCCCTTACTGTGTACGCTGACCAGTCCTTACTCTGTACGTTGACCAGCCCCTGCTGTGTACGTTGACTAGTCCCTACTGTGTACGTTGACCAGCCCCTACTGTGTACGTTGACCAGCCCCTACTGTGTACGTTGACCAGCCCCTAGTGTGTACGATGACCAGTCCCTACTGTGTACGTTGACCAGCCCCTACTGTGTACGTTGATCAGTCCCTACTGTGTACGTTGACCAGCCCCTGCTGTGTACGTTGACTAGTCCCTACTGTGTACGTTGACCAGCCCCTAGTGTGTACGTTGACCAGTCCCTACTGTGAACGTTGACCAGCCCCTAGTGTGTATGTTGACTAGTCCCTACTGTTTACGTTGACCAGCCCCTAGTGTGTACGTTGACCAGTCCCTACTGTGAACGTTGACCAGCCCCTAGTGTGTACGTTGACCAGTCCCTACTGTGTACATTGAGCAGCCCCTACTGTGTACGTTGACTAGTCCCTACTGTGAACGTTGACTAGTCCCTACTGTGTACGTTGACCAGCCCCTAGTGTGTACGTTGACCATCCCCTACTGTGTACGTTGACTAGTCCCTACTGTGTACGTTGACCAGCCCCTACTGTGTACGTTGACCAGCCCCTAGTGTGTACGTTGACCAGTCCCTACTGTGTACGTTGAGCAGCCTCTACTGTGTACGTTGACCAGCCCCTGCTGTGTACGTTGACCAGCCCCTGCTGTGTACGTTGACCAGCCCCTGCTGTGTACGTTGACCAGCCCCTACTGTGTACGTTGACTAGTCCCTACTGTGTACGTTGACCAGCCCCTGCTGTGTACGTTGACCAGCCCCTACTGTGTACGTTGACTAGTCCCTACTGTGTACGTTGACCAGCCCCTGCTGTGTACGTTGACCAGCCCCTGCTGTGTACGTTGACCAGCCCCTGCTGTGTACGTTGACCATCCCCTACTGTGTACGTTGACCAGCCCCTACTGTGTACGTTGACTAGTCCCTACTGTGTACGTTGACCAGCCCCTGCTGTGTACGTTGACTAGTCCCTACTGTGTACGTTGACCAGCCCCTACTGTGTACGTTGACCAGCCCCTAGTGTGTACGTTGACCAGTCCCTACTGTGTACGTTGACTAGTCCCTACTGTGTACGTTGACTAGTCCCTACTGTGTACGTTGACCAGCCCCTAGTGTGAACGTTGACCAGCCCCTAGTGTGTACGTTGACTAGTCCCTACTGTGTACGTTGACTAGTCCCTACTGTGTACGTTGACTAGTCCCTACTGTGTACGTTGACCAGCCCCTAGTGTGTACGTTGACCAGCCCCTACTGTGTACGTTGACCAGCCCTTACTGTGTACGTTGATCAGTCCTTAATGTGTACGCTGACTAGTCCTTACTCTGTACGTTGACCAGCCCCTACTGTGTACGCTGACCAGTCCTTACTGTGTACGTTGACCAGCCCCTACTGTGTACGTTGATCAGTCCCTACTGTGTACGCTGACCAGTCCTTACTCTGTACGTTGACAAGCCCCTACTGTGTACGTTGATCAGTCCCTACTGTGTACGTTGACCAGCCCCTACTGTGTACGTTGACCAGCCCCTTCTGTGTTCTGAATATAGAAAAATCTAATTTGCAAGGAGAAAATATCAAAGATAGTCTTCGAAATACAATCGTTATTTCAACAAAGACACAATTTTCTCTCATGGTGAAAGACTTACTAACTTATATTGGGAATTTAACGTGCGCTTTCCGACACATGCGTATTTCGCGCACGGGCCCATGCACCAGGTCATTTAATGATTGGTCGAATAGGGTATGTCCGAGAAGGTAGGGCAACCTATGGAGACATTTATGGTTGCTTACTTAATTTGGAGAACAAATTTGGAATTTTGAAATATGCCATGTGGGTTTGTGTGTTTTTATGGTGAAAGAAGCCAAGAACAAATATTTAAAACTGTAACAGTAACTGTTTCTATTGCAAGATGACCTGCAGGTCGGACGGTCACATGTTGTCAAAGCTATGGCAAATTCCTGACATTTGAACAAAAGGATAACGGTTTGCATGTAACTGACTGCTTTCTATTGTTGTCACAGACAGCACTTGTCAAAGACGGCCACCTTGATGTTCACCTATGACACTGGTAAAGGGGTATTCCTCTCAGATGACAGAGAGGTTGTCGCCCCCCTTCATAACCTAACGCTAAGGAGGGACACCCCACTGTGCAGACAAGTACACATCTCCGGGGTCAACCCTGGCCACGTCTTTGTCGGCGTCAACTCAACGTCACCGGAGTTGCAAGAGTAAGAATTCTTGTATACACACATAGATATATACATATAAAAAGGTATTTTAAAAAACCCCACAAATTTCCTTTTAAAGATTACTTTAAATATGTAATTCATTACATATTTTGAAACTAGTTAACGCAAGGTCATTGACTCGAAATATGTTAACTTTGAGATGATGTAATGTTTTCAAGGCGGAGCTCTTAATTATGATCTAATATCGGCACTGCGCATGTGTCGAACTGCGGGTCGCTCGGTGTATTGTTTGAGTCTATTAACTACTTGTATATGCTTATGTCATGTCGACACTATGCCCTAAAACAGGTACTCCGTCTTGTGTCGAGCTGCGGATAACACGACACCTTTTCTAAGGTCCATGGTACATCGAGTAAACGAAGGATCTTTGTTAATATCATCCTCGGTTATCCTGTGTATTGTACCTCCATTCTACTATGATTAATATCCTCGACCCATGCACCTCAATGGTTGCGTTTCGAAAATGACGTCACCACCTCCACCGCTCCTATCTCCAACTTAGCACATACTATCTCTTGCTCAGGGGAGTAATTTCATTGGACAGCTCGAAACTAAGCGAATGAGACGAGGGTATATATAAAAATAAAACTATACACCTGATAATCGAGGATGTGTAAATATAAACCAGATTCAGTTAAACTGTGGGCGGAAAATTAGTGTTTCTGTTGTAGACTATGGAATCCTAGAAGGGACTTCTCGTTGTCGCATTGGCCCCCTTTTGGTAAAATAAAAAAAGACTATTCAAAGCGCGACATTGCGACAATGAGACAAATGGACTAAATGTCGCGTAGTCACATTGTTGCGCTTTGGTTAATTTGCTTGTTTTTTAAAGGATGACAATGGGACAACGTGACAATGTCCATTACAGGATTCCATAGATTTCCATTCTTTGGTGGTCATACAATACGTGCACAAAACAGATAATCTTGAAAGTTTTAAAATGTACATCTATTCCTGTAAATTGCAGTCAGCGCACCTCCTATCAGAAAAGGAAAAACTAATTGATGAACAAAAAATGTTAAACACGTTAGAACACACAATTTCAATTATTGGTTCAATGATTCAATTGTTTGATTTGCGGGAGCAACCTGTAGGACAGGACATGCTTACCCTTTTCGCGAATCCCTGGTGTCATCACTGACTTTCAGTGTTTGTTTGTTTATTGCTTGACGCCGCGCTCAACAATATTCCAGCAATTTGATGGCGGTCTGTAAATAATCGGGTCTGGACCAGATAATCCAGTGATTGACATCATGAGCATCTACGTATTTGAGATACGATTACATGCACTGGCCAGGCCAGCGAGCCTAGCAACCCGCTAGTCGCCACTTACGGCAAACATAGTCTCCTTTTACGACAAGCATAATCGTCTTTTACGGCAAGCATGGGTTGCTGAAGACCTATTCTAACCCGGATCTTCACGGGTCTGATTTTCAGTGATCTGTTCATGTTGTTTTTACCGACGTATGCCTGTTGCGGCCAATGGAATCTGTTTCGATGGATGCCCGGGACTGATTGGTCTCTGACGTCGGCGTTTTGTGTTCTCAAAAATAATGGAATAACTTTTGAAAACATATAATGGATGTAACAAAACTAATAAGTAACTTTTACTTAACAGTATTCCAGTTATATCGCAGCGTGTCAGCTTAATGTGAGTGGAAAGCCCGAAGTGATGCAGGTCTCAGACGTTTATCACTTCGGTGAAACCCCACGAGCACGGGTATGGTGCTGACAAACCTAGAAACATAATCGGAGCGAACCGGGATTCGAACCCAGAATTTTAGGTTTCTGGACAGCGAATCGCGGCGCCTTAGACGACTGGGCCACCCGTGACGCCCCCTCCCGTAACTTTTGAGGTGACTGAGTTGAAATAAACACATAAAAACCTTTGAAGATACACAGATAAAAAGACGGTTCATTTGTAGCAGTTAATAATTTTTAAAATTTAATTGACAAAGTGACTCACGAAACTTATTCTAATGTTTTCTGCATTTCCGTAGCCTGTCGTCACTTTACATCCGAGTGGATGTCATGAAGAGTTCCGTGTTGAATATTGCCTCGGTTGTCATTGGCTGGATCTACTTCGTTGCCTGGACAGTGGCGGGTTATCCCCAAGTCTACACCAATTGGAAGAGGAAGAGGTAACATCTGAAAGTGCAAGTGCCCCTTCAAAAAACACACCATAGGTCCTTCGTATAATGCATGGTCATTATATATATTATTCACATAGATACTTGACGCAAAAACAATTTGAAAGGAAATTATTTAGATAAAACTAAAACTTTGAAATAGCTCCACATCATACAGCTCAGACCATATTTTTTCTTGTAAACCTGGGGGATGCAATTTCGAATAATATTTTCGAAAGGCTGCAACAGGGCATGAGGATGTACCGGTGGAATAAATACGTGGTTTCGCCTACCCGTTAGGGGATATCTATTATACTTAAATTAAATGGAGCAGGCTAGTATTGAAAACGTTCGCTCGCCATGCCGAAGCCCCACGTGGGTACAATGTGTGGAGCCCATTTCTGTTGTCATCGCCGTGATGTTGCTGGAATATTGCTAAAAGCGGCGTAAAACCATACTCACTCAATCTTTATAAAATAACATTCTACTTTCTAAATCCCCTACCAAATGCCAGACAGTTATTGAACAATTACTGCTCATGCAAACATACCAAAAATGTATGGTTAACTGTGTAAGATATTGTTCCATGCTTAAACTATGTTCATAGATTTCACAGGACGTTATTTTAACGTAGCAAAATGTTCAAAGTATGTGTAATTATTTTAACAGGAATCGAATATCACAAATATCACATCTACATCACAGTGGCATCTTTGTGGTTAATACCATGTTTAACGTTCAACGTCACTATATTGTCTGAAACAATGCCGAGGCGACGTCTATATTTGACTCACTCATGCACGCGTGCAGTTGGGATACGATGAGGATCTGATGGCTATAATGTGTGAGCTGACTCACCCACTCGCCCACTCGCCCACTCACCCATTCGTCCACTCACTCACCCACACACTCACTCACCAAATCGCCAACTCACTCACCCACTCACTCACTCGCCCGCCCACACACTCACTCATCCACTTACCCACTCACTCACTCACCCGAACCCGAGATAGAGTTAAGTACATTCCTGCCTCACGAGGAAGACCCAGTTCGAGTACCGAGCCTTGACACACTTTCAAGCCACAAGTAACTGTGTTCTAGAGAGGTAATAGAGTTACATTGTCACTGTAGAGTGGTACATTCCTACTATAATCTCCAGTGTCGTGGGCCTCAACTTCGACTTCCTCAGCTTCAACATCACAAGCTTCATCGCATACGGCCTCTACAACTGTGGGCTGTTCTGGATACCGACAATACAGGTAGCTAGCTACACATGCAACAGTACCCAATGATTACCGTAAGAGCCGAGTGAGTGAGTGAGTGAGTATGCCTTTAAGCTGCTTTTAGCAATATTCTAGCAATATCACGGCGGGGGACACCAAAAATGGGCTTCACGTGTTATACCCAGGAATCGAACCCGGGTCTTCGTCGAACGCTTTAACCACAAGGCTCATCGACCGCCACTTAAGAGACGACACATGAAATAAAGGTGGTTACGATGTGTGTCCTGGGGTCTGTTCCACAAAGCTACCGTATCGCTAAGGTTGAGGTAACTCCCATACTTTAACAAAGAATTGCGACTGTAGATGCGCTACGATCGTTTTGTGGAACGGGGTTCTGGTTGTAAGGGTGTTTCCTGTAGAGACCAATGTCAGAAATTGTCCCCAGCACTTGTCCTCTTTTATTTCCATACTTGGCTGACTGCAAGTCAGAACAGAAAATAACTCAGGGTATAAGAAGTACATCCTAGGACGTACATCGCAGATACATTAGATGCATCAATTACGCTATTGGCGGAACACGGATGTCACAGGTACTAGTATATGATATATATTTACAATGTGTACACTTTAACAGACAGTGATGTAGCTGCATATTGCTGACTGGCGTAAAACAACATTCACTTATTCACTTCTTTGTTTCTCCCCAGGCCGAATACTTCACGATACACCCCCGGGGCATCAACCCGGTGAGGCTGAATGACGTCTTCTTCGCCCTGCACGCCCTGGCCTTGTCCACGTTCATGATCCTCCAGTGCTTCATATATGACGTAAGTCCTGCTAAAACCTCATGATCCTCCAGTGCTTCATATATGACGTAAGTCCTGCTAAAACCTCATGATCATCCAGTGCTTCATATATGACGCAAGTCCTGCTAAAACCTCATGATTCTCCAGTGCTTCATATATGACGTAAGTACTGCTAAAACCTCATGATTCTCCAGTGCTTCATATATGACGTAAGTCCTGCTAAAACCTCATGATCCTCCAGTGCTTCATATATGACGTAAGTCCTGCTAAAACCTCATGATCATCCAGTGCTTCATATATGACGTAAGTACTGCTAAAACCTCATGATTCTCCAGTGCTTCATATATGACGTAAGTACTGCTAAAACCTCATGATTCTCCAGTGCTTCATATATGACGTAAGTACTGCTAAAACCTCATGATTCTCCAGTGCTTCATATATGACGTAAGTACTGCTAAAACCTCATGATTTTCCAGTGCTTCATATATGACGTAAGTACTGCTAAAACCTCATGATTCTCCAGTGCTTCATATGTGACGTAAGTACTGCTAAAACCTCATGATTCTCCAGTGCTTCATATATGACGTAAGTACTGCTAAAACCTCATGATTTTCCAGTGCTTCATATATGACGTAAGTACTGCTAAAACCTCATGATTCTCCAGTGCTTCATATGTGACGTAAGTACTGCTAAAACCTCATGATTCTCCAGTGCTTCATATATGACGTAAGTACTGCTAAAACCTCATGATCCTCCAGTGCTTCATATATGACGTAAGTCCTGCTGAAACTTCATGATCATCCAGTGCTTCATATATGACGCAAGTCCTGCTGAAACTTCATGATCATCCAGTGCTTCATATGTGACGTAAGTCCTGCTGAAACTTCATGATTCTCCAGTGATTCATATATGACGTAAGTCCTGCTGAAAATTCATGATCCTCCAGTGATTCATATATGACTTAAGTCCTGCTGAAACTTCACGATCCTCCAGTGCTTCACATATGACGTAGTCCTGCCAAGTGGTACTGGATCATTCACGAGGCTCTCTCTTCCTCTTGAACTCCACTCCCTTCCTCGTCACAGTGGCAATGGAAGGTGTATCATTCCCTACAGTTGACATAATGTTCGCAGGGATAGCTGTTAGAGATACTTGATGACAACAGGCGCGTTGTGTCCATTGGTATCAACAGACAACACCTCGTCATTTTGATACCTGCAGACATATGCTACCTGGTTGTGTATTTAGTCCAAGTGCATCCCGTTAGCATGGAACACATTGTACTTAATACATACATACTGTCATGGGTGTAGTATACATGCTTCGTCTGTTAAGGTTAGGGCGTCGTTCGCAGTTAGACTACTGTAACTCACGCATACGCACTGTGACTTGTTCTTAAGTCTGTGAGTGGTGGCCTAGTCGTTTAAGATGTATCAATTCCTTTAGGCTTGCCAGGACCATATGAACGTGGGTTCGAATTTAACATTCGAACTGATTACGATTCTTGGTTCGTCTGTACCTCACCCGTACTCGGATGCACGGGTGGCCCAGTCGTCAAAGGCGCCGCGATTCGCTGTGCGGAGTTGCGTCCCTTGGGCAAGCCAGAAACCTATGATTGTGGGTTCGAATCCCGGTTCGTCTCGATTATGTTTCTAGGTTTGTCAGCACCATACCCGTGCTCGTGAGTTTCACCGAAGTGGTTAACGTGTAAGACATGCATCACTTCAGGCTTTCCCCCCACATTAAGCTGGCACGCCTCGTTATAACTCGAATACTGTTAAAAGAGGCGTTAAACCAACTCACTCACCCGTATTCAAGAGTTTCATGGCGTGGAAACGTCCAGGGCTTGCATCACTTCCTCCCACATTAATTTTTTGTTTCTTTGTTGTTTAACTCCGCATATTCCAGCTATATGACGACGGTCTGTTAATAAATTAAATCGAGTCTGGGCCAGACCATCCGTCGATCCACGCAGTTAGGATACGATGACATGCATCAACCAAGTCAGTGAGCCTGACCACCCGATCCCCTTAGTCGCCTTTTACAGCAAGCATAGGTTGCTGAAGACCTGTTCTACCCCGCCCGCGATATATACGTACAAATAGACTTCGGTTCAAATCGGCGTTAATCCCAACTGATCGTGAAGTGATACTGATTTTTCAATGGTTTTAAGTACGTCCCTGATAAATGGAATGATTATCTGCCCTTTGTTTCAGCGAGGCAGTCAGAAGATCTCGAGGGTGTGTCACATCATACAAGGCCTCATCTACCTGTTTCTGGTCATCACGCTGTTCGTGGCGGTGGGCCACAAGATCACGTGGCTGACCTACCTGTACTATTTCTCCTACATCAAGCTTGGCATCACTCTCATCAAATACTCGCCGCAGGTACCACAGGCACTACCGATTCCTTGTTTTGTTTTGTTTGTTGTTTAACGCCGCACTCAGCAATATTCCTGCTATATGACGGCGGTCTGTAAATAATCGAATCTGGAACAGACAATCCAGTGATTGACAACATGAGCATCGATCCACACAACTGGGATACGATGACATTCATCAAACAAATCAGTAAGCCTGACTACCTCATCCCGTTAGTCGCCCTTTACGACAAGCATAGTAGCCTTTTAGGGCAAGCATGGGTTGTTGAAGACTTATTCTACCCTGGATCAAGGGTCAGTTTGCTTTAAAACGAAACTACGAACAAAATAGTTTCTTATATGTGACAACGAAGCCATATTGGTTTGTCCCGCAATTTCGGCGGTCTTTTTTTTCTTTTCTTTTTTCTTTTTGTGGTGGTGGTGGTGGTTGGGGTGGGGAGGGGGGTGCTCGTTTGCGTACCGTTGTATAGAATATCTTGAAACTGTCACACCGCCGTTAAAAGATGGTACTAGTTGTTACCCTGACTGGCACTCGGCATTAAAGTGATAAGACTCGGGGTCAGTATAAAGTGTCTGAGTGGTGTATTCATGTTAAACTGCGGCATGGTATCTCAGTAGGCTGGTAATATAATCTAGAACCCAAAGTTAAACGCCATTTCACCTCACCTCACTAAAATAAATGGCATCCCCTCTAAGTTATATATCATATCTCTATTCTGTAATAATAATAAATCATACATCGACTACAGAGGATGTCATATCTCAGTTCTATTATGACAAATACTCTGGACACATGCATTTGCTTTCATGACTTAGTATCCGAATAACACAACACTTAAAGTAGCCGTCCAATCAAATTACTATCTTGTGCGCGAGAACTCATTCTGGCAGTTATTAATAGGCGAGAGTGAGATGGAACCATCACTTCCGAAAGAAGCAGATGGGTCCAGGGTATTTATCATAATACAAGAGTTTATGAGGTGAGGTGAGGTGAGGTTAGGTGGGGTGAGTGAGGTGAAATGGGGTTTAACGTCGCGTCCAAGATGTTGGACTTAAATATAGCGACGTGCATGCATGTATGTATATGTGTGTGGCTGCTTGTACTAGTCCGGACTGGTGCCAATTTATAGTACTAGCTCACTGAGATACCATGCCACAGTTTAACATGAATACCCCACTCAGACACAATATACTGACTCCGAGCCGACCAGTCCTTGTTTTAGCCCCTTAATGCCGAGGACCAGGCAGGCTAACAACAAGTACCACCTTTTAACGTCTTTTGGTATGACGCGGCGGTGGATCGAACCCCGGACCTTCCGCTCTCCACGGAGGCGGTATCATACTACAAGAGATAATACATCGGTTAAGTGATGATGGGGAACTGAGACATTGAGTCAAATCACACCTCGACCTTCTTCAGGCCTACATGATCTACAAGACCAAGACTACAGCCGGGTTCAGCATTGTGGCTGTGGCATGCGACTTCACTGGAGGGCTGTTCAGTGTCCTGCAGATGTTTCTTCTCTCCATAAACAGTGGTACGTCTCATCCTCGGTTCACATGGGTGTATTTATAGGGAGGGAGGGTGCGTGATTGGTGTTAAGTCATACATCAAGTTCATAATCAAATCACAATTTCACTCATCCATTTAACAGGTTTGGTTTAATTGACAATAATTATATACAGAAACACTTTAAAAACGTAAATTCGAGTTTTTGTAATATTTGAAGAAAAATGCCACATAAATACAGTTGTTCTTTGTATTCACACGAGATAATCAGACACAACAATGTCAATTTGTTACACTCATCAAACTTTGTCATGCAAGTAAATATTTCCTGTTGAAACTTTTTTTGTGTCCTTCGAGTTTAAGTTGCGTTTTCTGTTTGTCATTTTGGCCAATTAAATATTTTTGTTTCCTGTGACTTAATTCCCGACATGGGTACAATGTGTGAAGCCCATTTCTGGTTTCCCACGCCGTGATATTGCTGGAATATTGCTAAAAGCGGCGTAAAACCATACTCAGTCACTGTTGTGACTTAAATAAGTCCGTTCCTTATAAATATATATACAGCTTATAAAGAGAAAAAGTATCAGGGACGGGGGCCATTTTGGTGGCGAGGGCGTCATGAGAAACAATTAATATATTTCAACCTCCTCGTCAGTTTGTCTGTATGCTGTTTATTCTGTTCTTATTGTATAAGTTGAATCTGTTCATGGTGACAGATGACTGGGGCTCCATCATCGGCGATCCCACGAAGTTTGGCCTAGGTCTGTTCTCCATGATGTTCGACGTCGTGTTCCTCGTACAGAACTGCATGTACAGGAATAAGGTCGTCGTCCTGGATCAGACTCCCATTATCGTAAATGACAGTGAGGAAGAGAGTTAACTTCACCTTACCCTCTAGAACTGGGGAGATGTGACCCGAGTCGCGAAGCGAAGCTTTGATCAACTGATGGTCAAACAATAATATTGTTTGTTTGATTGTTGTTTAACGCCGAACAGGCGGCCTGTAAATAATCGAGACGGGACCAGACAATCCAATGATCAATATTGCGAGCAACGACCCACGCCTTCGGGGTTGGAAGACACGCAATCATCTTAGTCACTGAGTCTGACCACCCGATCTATTTGGTCGCCTCTTACGACCATCATATGTTGTTTGGAGCCTATGCTAGCTCGGATTCCCTACAGGATACATATTATCATTGACTATTGTTTACCGCACTTTAATAGCTAACACACAGCTTCAGAGAGTGTGACCACTTGGCAACCCAGCATAGATTAGGTCATCGGCACGCTATTGCTTGGAAGAGACGATTGAAACGGCGGGGGTGGACAGGTTTGATGACTTTTTTCATTGAGTGTGATTTTAGGCAGGGACATCGCTCATAATACCCTTGGTTTGTCTGGTCCAGACTGACTTATTCACAGGCCACGTCTGTATCTGAAAATTTAATATTGCTGACCAAATATTGGTTACAAATGCAATCAGTCAGTCTGGTGATCATTTCTAGTCAAAGTCTTCACCCTGTAACTCAAGGGCGGATCCAGCATTTTCAAAAGGGAGGGGTCCAAAATATCAAAGTCTTCTTTCAGATAAGTTTACTGCCTACAACATGCTACCCTCCCCCCCCCCCCCCCCCCCCTCTGGATCTGCCCATGTAACTAATCGAAAAAAATCAGATCTTAGTGCTCCCTACTTCTACACTTAGCCATTAATAAGTTCACCTTGCAACTGTGAAACTAAACCATTGTCAAATTTACACAGTGTTTCGTATCTTAGTTCTATTATATATTCAACACAACTGACATGGTTGAGAGATGGGTGTGTGGTTGGGTGTAGGGCAGGGACGAGTCCAAATTTACTACCGGGTACCCATCCCCACTATTACCCGACCCTACCCGGGTATCTGCTGTATGTCTCAAGAGGTAGGTACAAACTGTCCAATTGGGAAAAGTTTGACATAAATTCTATTTTAGTGGTATAAAATACCTAGACTTATTCATATTGTCAAAGCAATCTTTATGGTAGGGGTTAGTTTATTTATAGCAGCACTGTCACTACTGGAAGTAATAGTCCTTATTGCCAGAATTGCTTGTTTTCACTTTATAGGTATAAGCACACAAGAAGCTATCTGCTTAAATTAAAACCGCAATATTTGTTCTTTTTTTCCAAGTGGTGAGGAAAAGAGGGACAGAGCATGATATTAGGGTGTATGGATTACAAAACGAGAGATTCTCAACTAATACTCATGATAGCTTAATGACAAATTGCAAAGAGCAATGAAGAACAAAGCATGGTTTATTTCACGATAAAACATTTTCTGGTATGACCTCATTTCTGAAGATTCGGACATGCACTCGCAACTTGATGACATCATATATTGGACCACATTATTTTTGAGAGGGAAGTGTCCAGTAAGTTGTTCCCTATAGATGTAGCTGGACAGTCCAGATAAACGCAGTGGCTGAATGACTGCATCCAAAAGTGGGAGAGATATGACAATCAACGTGAGGATTGTGGAAATACCAAACTTAATCCACCTGGTCGTAAAATGGTCTTGTCCGACATTTCCAAGGTCGAATTCTATTCAGGGCGTCATCATTATTAAAATTTGGGTAAATATTTGTAAAGCTTGCAACCTTCAAAAGGCTATACATAATGTTGATATCTCATATAAGAAATAAACTACCTGTGGTCATTGTTGATCATACAATAAAACACTGCAGCCCTTATTAAAATTCATCACAATCATCATTATTAAAATTTGGGTAAATATTTGTAAAGCTTGCACATTTTATCAACATCCTTAAAAAGGCCATACATAATGTTGATATCTCATAAAAGAAATAAACTACCCGTGGTCATTGTTGATCATACAATAAAACACTGCAGCCCTTATTAAAATTCATCACAGTCATCATTATTAAAATTTGGGTAAATATTTGTAAAGCTTGCACATTTTATCAACATCCTTAAAAAGGCCATACATAATGTTGATATCTTATATAAGAAATAAACTACCCGTGGTCATTGTTGATCGTACAATAAAACACTGCAGCCCTTATGGTTTATTCTCCCTGCAGTGTTTTATTGTACGACAAACATCTCACTCATCGTTTACTTCTTAAATAACAGAAACCAAACCATTCCACTTCTTCACAAACCAAACTCCTATTTTCAGGGGTATATTCTTTATTCAACAATGACGTCATATACAGATATGATACAATAAAATGATCTAAAACAAAACTGGCTCTCGTCATCTTTTCCCCTTCTTCTTATTCTTTTTGCCACCAGGACGTTCTCTTGGTTCTTCTGTAGAGTCCGTAACTCGGAGTGCATGACCTTGTTCCTTGATGTGAGTAAATAATTTGTTCCGCGTCCCAAACTGACCTCCACACACATTACACTTGAACACCTGAAACACATAGCCACACAAAATCACACCCAAGACGCTTATGAATGTGTAAGGTTCAAAACAGTTTTCAGCAATATTTCACAATATATATTGATCGGTTAAATAGAATGAGACTCAAAATGTCATTCTCGATTATCCTGTGTATTATATATTGAACAAAAAAAGATGGAGATATTTTCAAGAAATTGTGTGCTCAGTCATCACTATAAAAAATATCCCCCCAAAATATTCAGGATCCCTAACATTTTGTTCAGTATATGTCCATTCTCTAATGACAACTACCCCCGGCCCATTCAACACCACAGCTTGTTTGGGAAGCAATGTCACCAGCTGCTTCACTCTCATTACCAACTTAGCACAGAATTTCTCTCGCTTCTCAATGAGGTTCAGCAGTGATCTTTAGATCTTTAGGTCTTGTATTCACTTTACTAGGTATTGTATTCAACTGGTCAGGCCTTGTATTCACTTTGCTAGGTATAGTATTCACCTTGTTAGATCTTGTATTCACTTTGCTAGGTACAGTATTCACCTGGTTAGATCTTGTAGTCACTTTGCTAGGTATTATATTAAACTGGTCAGGCCTTGTATTCACTTTGCTAGGTATAGTATTCACCTGGTTAGGTCTTGTATTCACCTGGTTAGGTAGAGTATTCACCTGGTTAGGTAGAGTATTCACCTGGTTAGGTATAGTATTCACCTGGTTAGGGTTAGTATTCACCTGGTTAGGTATAGTATTCACCTGGTTAGGTATAGTATTTACCTGGTTAGGTATAGTATTCACCTGGTTAGGTATAGTATTCACCTGGTTAGGGTTAGTATTCACCTGGTTAGGTATAGTATTCATCTGGTTAGGTATAGTATTCACCTGGTTGGGTATAGTATTCACCTGTTTAGGGTTAGTATTCACCTGGTTAGGGTTAGTATTCACCTGGTTAGGTCTTGTATTCACCTGGTAAGGTATAGTATTCACCTGGTAAGGTCTTGTATTCACTGGTTAGGTATAGTATTCACCTGGTTAGGTCTTGTATTCACCTGGTTAGGTATAGTTTTCACCTGGTTAGGGTTAGTATTCACCTGGTTAGGGTTAGTATTCACCTGGTTAGGGTTAGTATTCACCTAGTTAGGTCTTGTATTCACCTGGTTAGGTCTTGTATTCACCTGGTTAGGGTTAGTATTCACCTGGTTAGGTCTTGTATTCACCTGGTTAGGGTTAGTATTAACCTGGTTAGGTCTTGTATTCACCTGGTTAGGTTTGATATTGACCTGCATGGTTCTAGTATTCACATTGTTGGGTTAAATATTGAGCTGCATGGTTCTAGTATTCACATTGTTGGGTTAAATATTGACCTGCATGGTTCTAGTATTCACATTGTTAGGTTTAATATTGACCTGCATGGTTCTAGTATTCACCTGGTTAGGTATAGTATTCACCTGGTTAGGTTTAATATTGACCTGCATGGTTCTAGTATTCACATTGCTGAGTTAAATATTCACCTCTTTAGGTTTACTATTGCTGGGTTTTCTCCTGTCTGGATGTGACTCTTCTGTAGGTGTGTTTTCAGTGACACTGTCATCTCCATGACAACTGTCCGTGTGACTAGTCCCGGCTGGCGTGACATCACTTGGCTCCTTCTCCCCGGGGGCCCCGCCCACATCTCCCTCCACTCTGCTGGCTGTACATTCCTATACAACAGAGAGCAGGACAGGCTATTTTCAGTAACAATGTGTCAACTCCCTGTACACTAAAGAGCAAACATTTGTTGTTTAACACCACACTCAGCAATATGTCAATGATGGCAGCCTGTAAATAATCAAGTCTGTCTGGGTATGATGACACACGATCAACCAAATCACCAAGCCTGACCATCATTAGTGGGGATCAATCTTAAAGCCGACTCCCAACAGTGGCCAGACCTAGGCCCTGCTTCATAAATGGATCTTAGTGCTATGTCTGTTGTAAGTTGCAAGTCTATGTTAAGGTATGGGAGTTACGATCATCTTAGCGATACGACTGTTGCAAGTTGCATGTCTATGTTAAAGTATGGGAGTTACGATCATCTCAGGGATTTCACTGTTGCAAGTCTATGTTAAAGTATGGGAGTTACGATCATCTCAGGGATACCACTGTTGCAAGTCTATGTTAAAGTATGGGAGTGACGATCATCTCAGGGATACCACTGTTGCAAGTCTATGTTAAAGTATGGGAGTGACGATCATCTCAGGGATACCACTGTTGCAAGTCTATGTTAAAGTATGGGAGTGACGATCATCTCAGGGATACCACTGTTGCAAGTCTATGTTAAAGTATGGGAGTTACGATCATCTCAGGGATACCACTGTTGCAAGTCTATGTTAAAGTATGGGAGTTACGATCATCTCAGGGATACCACTGTTGCAAGTCTATGTTAAAGTATGGGAGTGATGATCATCTCAGGGATACCACTGTTGCAAGTCTATGTTAAAGTATGGGAGTTACGATCATCTCAGGGATTTCACTGTTGCAAGTCTATGTTAAAGTATGGGAGTGATGATCATCTCAGGGATACCACTGTTGCAAGTCTATGTTAAAGTATGGGAGTGACGATCATCTCAGGGATACCACTGTTGCAAGTCTATGTTAAAGTATGGGAGTTACGATCATCTCAGGGATACCACTGTTGCAAGTCTATGTTAAAGTATGGGAGTGACGATCATCTCAGGGATACCACTGTTGCAAGTCTATGTTAAAGTATGGGAGTGACGATCATCTCAGGGATACCACTGTTGCAAGTCTATGTTAAAGTATGAGAGCTATGATCATCCTAGTACTAAGATCGCTTTGTGGAAAAGAACCAGATAAACCGGTGGTCAACAGTTGAGCAAAGATCCAAGGCATTTGATTGAAGTAACTCTCTACCACAAATGATCCCATCTGGGGCTACCTAATTCCAACTTTGATGAATTATCACTCACAGTAATCTTTTTGGCCATGTATCTCATCAAATTACAACCAAAACTTGCCCCATCATATTTCTTGACGATTTTTCTATTTCACTTTAGTTACTTTTGTCACTTTGGACATATGGTCAAACCCTGATAATCAGGACGTTCTGTTCCCCATGAAATTATCTGGATTAATCAATGTCCAGATTAATCAATCATGGCGTGAGTGAGTGAGTTGGGTTTTACGTCACTTTTAGAAATATTCCAGCAATATCATGGCGGGGGACACCAGAAATGGGCTTCACACATTGTACCCATGTGGGGAATCGAACCAGGCCTTCGGCAAATGCTTTAACCACTAAGCTCCCCGACCACCCCTTTAATTACATGCAGGTCTAAATCATCCATACAACTTTTTCAAGGCTTAATTCCGGACTAACATGATGACACATTAAATGACATATTGTCATTCTCTTGGGGAAATCTAGGCAGGACAAAAAAGGTATCACTCCCACCAAGACAATGACAAAAGCCAAACTAAAGGATAAACGTGTTGATGAACTCTTAAAAGCTTTGCTAGTTGGGGGAAATGGGCGTTTGGATGTGTGTTTGGGTGGTACATATCCTGTTGCAGGAATCGACATTGTATTAAGTAAGCCTTGGTGTTTATTCCTAATACAGGATAATACATCCCCAAACACAAAAAGCGTGATAGCCTAATTTCCATATGATGCCATAAAAGGTGACAAAACTTGTCGTAAGAGGCGGTCAGACTCACTGACTTGGTTGATGCAGGTCATCGTATCCCAATTGCGTGGATTGATGTGCATGATTGTCACTGGATTGTCTGGTCCAGACTCGATTATTTACAGACTGCCATCATATAGCTGGAATATTGCTGAGTGCAGTGTTAAACAACAAACAAACAAACATCATCTGATGCCATTCCTAAATTCTTTTATCCAAATAAGTATTTGAATCACTCATGAACACTACCTAATCACAGTTTTTTGGCCACCTCACTAACCTTATCGGGGGAAGGAGTAGACCTGTCAACCAAGTCCAAAATATCAACAATATAATTTAAAATAAAAAGAATATCTCAGATCATAAAGCTACTAAAGTAATGAACTTGCTTAATAAATCAATACGACATGCCCCCTCCCCCCAGAGTGCTACCATCATTCCTCCCCAATGAAGTCACCCTCCCGCACACCGCCAAGTATGAGGCCCAAGGACACCTCTGCCCAGCTCTATGGGGTCCTATTCTCACACAGCTTGGGTTACCTCTGTCGTGTAGGACGCCCATCACCTGTCACCCGGGCAGGGAGACAATAGGGGCTTACAGGCTCTGTCAGTGTGGACATGGGGCCTCCAGACCTGAGACTATTCCCCTACAACCACCTACCTCCGATGTGTCACCACTAGGCTTCTCCTTGGTCTTGTGTTTCTGGGATGCAGTGGAGCTACGCACAGAGAAATATGTCAACAATGTTGTTCACTACATGCATATCAAACTGGGTGGTATGTTTCGGCAAGCAAGCTGTGTTTCCCGTTTTGATTTTATACTCCTAAGGTTAGAGACAAATGAGTTCATGACATTTGTATTTGCCCTAGTGAAAATATCACTTGACGCGTACCAGTGTATTGTTTACATCATCCGGACGTCATCATTCAAATCTTATTGTGACGTAATGTCACACTAGAAATGACATCATAACCAAAGATTGTTGACGTCATTTGACAATTGTTATTTTTTTAAGACAGCAGTCGTGATCAATGCATTTTTCTAAAGCGGAGCTCAAAATGATTAAGAAATAAAGAGTAGTAAAGAAATTATTACTCTTGCATGTGTGTCACACTTATTTTATGAAACATGCATAAGAATTCATGAAAGACCCTCACTCAACAAATACAACAATTCTGACACTCATTTGGTAAAATCAGTATGACACACATGCTCACATAATCCTCCCTATGTAGTCGCTCTGTACCTGTCTGGGGTATCCTCGGTGCCGATATCCACATCTCCAAGTCTGCCTTCTAACTTCCCCATGTCTTCCTCCTCTTCCTGGAGTTTAACACAAAGAAAGTCAATTTTGATAGCTAAGTAACGTCCAAACACTAATCAGATCACAATAAAATCTTGGTCCCCAGTTTGACCAGCTTTAACAACAAGGTCATCGCACATTACTGCTCTGGTGTATCCCCAGTGGGGTACCATCACCAGTCTCTTTTGGACCTTCAACGAGGCATCACTTAGGTGCCAAAATCAGCAACGTCACTTCCAGGTATCCATTATACAAGTGTTCAGTCAGGAGATAAACACTGATACCTATAAATTTCATTCAAAACCAAAAGAGTTAGCATGAGTTTTCAAAACCAAAAGTGTTAGTACGAGGTTTCAAATTTAAAAAAATATACAGGCTTACGCGGCGATGCTGTGTTCAACAAAATCATGGTCTAACGTAGATTCAGTATCACACACAGACCTATCAGAATGCAGGATTCTAAAATGTCATTGTAGCAAAAGAATAACAGCAAAAGAATAAAACAATGTCATAAATATCCTGTGGCTCTGAGTTAATTACAGGAATAACATATCAACACATTATTCTGTATTCAGTTTTTTAGCGTACCTCCTGCTGCTGTTTTTGTTGCTTCCTCTTCTTCTTCTGTTTCTTTGACAGTCTGAAAAGCACAAAGGGTATTGTAACTGTTGTGTCTACAAACTTCCTGGTTTTCCCTACAGTATTACAGTTATATCACAGCATGTCAGCTTAATGTGGGTGGAAAGCCCAAAGTGATGCAAGGTCTCTGATGGTTACCACTTTTGTGAAACTCACGAGCACAGGTACGATAGTGACAAACCTAGAAACATAATCGGGGCGAACCGGGATTCAAACCCAGGATCATACGCTCAACAAGGGGCGCAACTCTGCAAAGTGAATTGAGGCACCTTACACTGGGCTACTGGGCCACTAACCCCTACCCCTACCCCCACCACCCTATAGCATGAAATGAGTTTGTTTGTTTGTTGTTTAAGGCAGCTCTCAGCAATATTCCAGCTATATGACGGTGGTCTGTAAATGAGACAATCCAGTGATTTACATCATGAGCATCGATCCATGCAATTGGAATCGATGACATGCATCAACTAAGTCAGCGAGTCTGACCACCCAATCCTGTTAGTTGCCTCTTACAATAATCATAGACAGCAAACATGGGTTGCTGAAGAACTATTCTAACCCAGATTTTCACTTGAGACGAAACGAGATCTCAGGGTTATCATCACTTTCTATGTCTCATTGAGTGAGTGAGTGAGTGAATGAGTCATTCAACACTGCCGGCAATAATATTCAAGCAATAAAGCAGCTTGAACATGGAGTGATCACCAAGTCCTTTCATGGCTTGTACTTTGAATATAATATATTCACACAAAATTAATAATATTAACAGAGACAACATATTCTAATATATATTTTTAAAATCGCTTTTCATTAATGATAGATCAATACTTCTTAGACTTTTTTCCAAGAGATCCCCAAAAGAAGATTATTCTCTCACAGAAACGTAAAGGTATGCAAGTAAATTTGTTCAAACTTGCATGAGAAATGTTCAAAGAGACTGACAGAATTTTGCTGTTTTGTTAAACTTTGTAAAACTGTATCTCTCAAAGCATGATCTCGGGCAGCAAAACTAGAAGTCATGTCCATTGTCTGGGTTAACAAGTGATTGACAGGTCTGTTTGTCTAACACCAGGCTACACGTCTGCCCTACACGTCTGCTCTACACGTCTACCCTCAAAAGTTTGATATCCAACTAGGGACGCAATGACAGGCCGCCATTTTCAACCTTCTCTCAAAGTTAGTCATGTCTGCTGTTTGTGATAATGTCACCTTCATATGATTCATGGGAACGTTATATTGGAGGATTACAGGAAATTGAATCAGTAAACAGCCATGGCTGAAACTTCATTCAACTTTTTATTTTCCAGTAAATTAAGTCTTTAAAAGGTTATCCAGTGACATCATAAAATATGTGAGGAGTGAGTGAGTGAGTGAGTATGGTTTTACGCCGCTTTTTTAGCAATATTCCAGCAAAATCACGGCGAGGGACACCAGAAATGGGCTTTACACATTGTACCCATGATGGGAATCGAACCGGGGTCTTCGGTGTGACGAGCTTACGCTTAGACCACGACTGCCTCAGATATGTGAGGAAAACAGACTATAGTGAAGTTGTGTATTTGCTTGTTTGTTTGTTCAACACTACTGAGCAATATCCCACCTATGTGACGACGGCCTGTATCAATCCATGCTGTTAGAGTACGACACACTATCAACCAAGTTACCGAGTCTGACCACCCAAATCCATGTCACCTATTATGACCTGCATGGGTTGCTCGGGACCCATTCTAAACCAGAATCCCCATGTGTCTTTTGAGTAAGGTTTCAAGATATATCAGGATATTATGAAGACAAATTTGTGAATGATGAATGAAAGAAACGTTTTCTGTGTTCATTAATGAAATGAATAAAACACCAAATGAATAATAGCTAAATATAATAATTCATCCCAAACTAATGACAATACATAGTTGAGGCTCTTTTTCTTATAAATTCAAAAACATAATATGTAAATAAAGGGAAATCCAATTATTATTTAAAAAATGAAGTATCAATATCAACAAAATTTGCTTATTCATGACATATCTGACTACAAAAGAGAAAATATGGCATTGAGCAATAAGTTAAAAGTTAAATGTTTGGAGCTAAAATATAACAGAATTATTATATGTACTAAATCCATGTTACAAAATACAGTAATCATAAAAGGAATCCTTCAGTAACAGGAACGAAGTATTATTTTCAAAAAAGGCAAACCTAAACAATGTTGACATTGACAGACAACAGGGTGTCAGGTTCCCTGAAGATGAGGCCACTCCCGCCAATGGCTGACTAATGGCTGTCATCCTGCCTGTCAGACTATTTAGCAGAAGGCCCCGATACTGCAGCAGCATAAATATTCCTTGAGTCAGCAGACGGTCAGACGACAAGATGGCTGGTGTTCTGAGAAGGGAATTACTGTGTGCATGTGTCTTCATAGTGTTGGACATCTTTTCTTGTGCACCTATTACAGTGACTGATGATTTTAACGAAACTTCTACGTCTGTGATAGAAACTGCTGAAAAGAACAATATTTCATCTGCTGCGATCTCGACAACATTATCACCTGTTGAGACTAAACTCAATGATGCATTGGGTCAGATTCAAATATCAAACCATCAGATTGACAGTATTCAGGAAAAGCTGTCTGCAATGTCTGATAGTGTGTTGCGTCACTGGGCTATATTCAGACGTGTGTATACTGAAATTGGTGCAATGCTAAATCTTGGGACACCAGAACCGAGAAAGACAGAAACAGTGACCTCTGTCACTGATACACGGAGCAGTGACCCTGGGTCAAAGGACTGGACTCTGCACACACCCTCTGAGGACAAAACAGAGGACAGGACAGAGGGCAATTCTACCGAGACTGTGAGTCAGGAAGAGTTCAATAAGCCACAATCAGATCAAGGATTTAATAGAAATCATGCCCAAGATTCAGGAATGGGGATTCCGGGAGGAGCAGGACAGATTGGTGAGATGTCGAGACAGTCTGGTAATTCAAATACCCGGAGACTGGGAGAGTGGCACATGTTGCCTGAAGACCCTGGTGAGTTACCCCACAGAATGTTCGAACCACTTACAGTGGAAGAATTTGAAGTTAACTCAGTTGAGAATAACAGCACTGAAGTTTTGAGTAATGGCAATGTTGTGGTTAATGTTGGTCCCGCGGAATCAGGTGAAAATGATGACAATGTGACATCCATGGAAGGGGCTGACATTTCACACGAACTGTATGACTATTATGTATATAACACTGGATACAATGGTGGGCCAGGTCTTGGAGGGAGTCATGGTAACGTTGGCTGGAATGGTCAAAACTATGGAACTGGGCCTGGCTGGAATGGTGGACCTGGAGGAGTTGGAAATAATGGCCAAACTGGAAATAACGGAGGAAATATTCCCCAAGCTGGCTCAGGGTATGGTGGAAACGAAGGAGTTGGAAATTATGGCCAAGGTAGAATTAATGGAGGTAATATCATGCAAACTGGCCCAGGCTTTGGAGGAAATAGCAGACAGGTCGGAGGGAATATGGGCCATAACGGCCAAGGATATGGAAGCTGGGGCCATTCTGGAGGCAACACTGGATATGGTGGCAATATGGGAAATATTGGCTTTAGAAATGGTGGTGTAGGGCATTCCGGTTCAAGTATGTCAAACAGCGGTACCACAGGTGGCAATTTTGGAAATACAGATGGCAATGCTGGATACACTGGTAGCAATGCTGGAAGCGGTGGTGGCAATCATGATAATACTGGTGGAAGTGCAGGAAACAGAGGTGGCAATGCTGGACACAATGGTGGCAATGCAGGAAACAGAGGGGGTAGTGAAGGAAACAATGGTGGCAATCTTGGAAATACTGGTGGCAGTGAAATAAACAATGGTGGCAATGCAGGAAACAGAGGGGGCAGTGCAGGAAACAGAGGTGGCAATGCTGGAAACACTGGTGGGAATACACAAAATACTAGTAATGGGCAACTTGGTACAAATAGTGGAAATCCTGGACTTGGTGTCAACCCCAGCATCCGATCAGGGCACAGTGGCACGGCTGGAACAGGTGTTGGTAGACTACCCCATAACCTGGGAGTGAATGAAGGACACGCTGGAGGTACCAGAGAACAAAATGGTGCCAGTGGTGGCATATACAATAACAATGGCCAAGGGAATTACAACTCAGAAGGAATGTTTAATCCAGGTCAAGGTGGCAGAGGTCAAGGTTATTATGGCCCCAGAGGTTACTATGGCAACAGTGAGTACAACCAATGGGAAAATGAGAATGAATATGAGGCTGAATTTGAACCTGAACATGAAGAAGAAAGAGTCTTCCCAGGTGGCTACCCTAATCCCCAGTTGTTCAATATGGGAAGAAGACCTATGGCCAATGCTGGCTATTTTGGACCAAGGAATCCTAATTTTGCTGGGAATGGATATGGTTATGCTTGGGGTCCTGGAGGAGTTGGGTGGATGGGTTGGATGAACCCATATGGCTGGAATAGCGGCAGAGGACTGTCTGGACAGGGGTTCGGCCCAGGATATCCTGAAGGTCAGAGGACAGGCCCTGGAGGTCAAGGAACAGGTCCTGGAGGTCAAGGAACAGGTCCTGGAGGTCAAGGAACAGGCATCGGAGGTCGCGGAACAGGCATCAGAGGTGGTCCTCTGAACAATGGGGAAAATACCTCAAATAATACTGGCATGAACGGTGAAGCTACAAATGAGACTCTTACTGCACAGGAGAATGGGGGCAATGAAACAGTTGATGGTTTACTGGGGGAAGCCAATGAGACTATTGTGGATTGGTTTGAAGAGAGAAATGTGACTGACCAGGAAGGACTGAATGGCAGAAATGTGACAATCAATGACATGTTTGGTACAGCCAATGAAACTGCTGAGGACATCTTGGCTGAGAGAAATAAAACCATTGAAGAATTCTTACAAAATCGAAACGAAACAATTGATGAAATGATAAGGGAACTTAATGAAACTCTTGAAGAAAGATTAGAAGAAATCAATGAGACACTGCAATTTGAAGAGCTATTCCCTTATAATGGAACTATTTTCAAAGAACCGGAAATTAACATTGAAAATGGGAATGAAACATATGACGCAGGTGAGACTGAGTTTGAAAATGTTGGCCATGATCTGAGTGGAAACAATGAAACAGACTTTGAACCATATGGAGGTAATGTGGTCACTGGTGAAAGTCAGTTTGAGAGGTATGTTGATGGTACAGGACTTCCTGCCAACTCTTCCACGTCACACATGAGCAGTCCCATCATTCAATATGAAGAGGAATACATGAAGCCAAACACCTCTAGCCCAGTTAACTCAGCTGACCCAGCCACGAACTCGAACAAAACTAATACCAGAACACAACCAATAGACACAGCAAACGATCCGTTACTCCAGCCTTCAAACAAGGGGGACAATCCCACTATTCAAGGTGAAGCTGGAATCGATACTGGGTCAGTTCCAGCTAGAAATGCTGTTGGTGACCCTTTACTGTCAAGGAAGGGTGATAACCCTGCACTGCAAGGTGGCGCAGGAAGTGATACTGCGAGTGTCCCGGACACCAAGACTCAGATGACTGGCAGCTACTACAGCATCCCTATTGACAGAGCAGGTCTCCAGGAGAGGAAGGACAGCATCTACAAGAGCCACAAGGAGAAGGACAATCTGCGCCAGAGGAAGAGTGTGTCTCGCAACCACCACACAGCACAGGCTGACCGCAAGGACAAAGCTGACAACTTGCTGCTGTGGACACCTCAGTATGCTGATGTCAGTCCAAAAGATCTGGAAACATTCCGCAGAGTTGAAAATCATTATGATGAACTTGATCTTGATGTTCCAGAAGTTGATGCAACATCCAAAAACACTGATCTTGACACTGATGGTGATGTTCCCAATCAAGAACACAATTATGAAGTTGATGAAAAGCCGAGATATAAGAGACATTTAAACTTTCCTGGCCATGCCCTGAATGGGAGACAGTTTCCATTTCACAAGGATCAACTGTCTCATGTTCCAAGTTCCAAAACACATAACCCAGGTGGACAGCACGACAAGCGCTATATGCAACATGCTCAAGTCAAGAGTGACAGTGTGTCTGCAAGACCAGAGCTCGCACGACTGGAGGTCAGTGACAGTTATGACTCAATGACCAGTAGTGAAAGTAGAGGTTTTGATTCATTTGACTCAAGTCAAGGAATGACGTCTGCTCTTTCAAAGGAGTCTCTTCAGTTCATCAGCAGTGATTCACACCACCTAAGTAATGAGCAGGATTCGGACAGAATAGGTTCAAGGTCATCCCAAAGTTTCATGGATTCATTTGACCTTGATAACTCGTTTGACCATGACCTTTCTGATGAGTCTGGTTGGTGGTATCGAAAGGGACATTACAAGCTGAAGGAAATTGATGATCAGATGAAGTCGATCAGGACCAAACTTAGAAGTATGATGAAGAAGTACGTGATCACTAACAAACTCGGTGGCATAAAAAAATCGATAGCATCTAAGATCAATTTGTATCCCAAAATTAATGAAGTCTTAAAGGCTGTAGTTCAAAGTATCAACCCAAACAAACATAGCAAAGCCAAGAGTCATGAGTGGAAATTACCATAGTGAAGTGTAAATGTTAATATGCAAATTAAAGAGTTTCACTATCTAAAAAGTAATACTGATCTCCTAACATCTGAGTATGTTTATTGTTTGACTGGGTCCAGATACAATTATCTGTATTTGTCAGATTGCTCTATTTTGTAAGGATAACACAAAATAAAAGACTACAACTAGAAAAATCAAACAAAATCTAACAGCTGACCTTTTAAAAAATGCACTGAATAGCCTCTGGCCAACCCCGAAAACATAGACTAGATAGTATTCTCTGGCATAATTAGCAGGCACAGATACACAGTTGTGGGAATAGAAGGCTTCATGTCGTGATAAAAGCCAGCCAGTGCCAGTTGAATGCAAGTACTTTGCAATGTGCATTTACTAGGTGACCTATGAAAAAAGGAAAAGTTCAGTATGTTTTAAAAAGGATGTTGGAGACTTCAGTACAGAGTAGTTTTAAGAATAATATACTATTTGCCTGAAACAAGATAATATTCATTTTGTTCTGTGGCTCATTTTCATTATGCATAATGGAAACTTTGAATTTTGTTAAATTTTCAAAAAAAAGTATAAATTGTTTAAATGATGCTGTCATGCCTGAAAAATGCAGTGAGTCAAAATGATGTCAAATTACTAAATTCTTGCATGCGACCAAATATGCATTTTTAATAGTCTAAAAGTTTACATTTAAACATTTGACAAATCTATCTTTGGTTCATAATATCTCACAAGTGGTTGGGGTTTCAAAACCAAACAATCAATCAGAATGGATTACAAAATGTTAATATTATTGAGCTTTTCAGGATTTCAAAAATGATATTCTTCATCAGTTGGAAAATGATGGTCTTTATATCATTCATACATTTTTTGAATGGTTGAACAAATCAAAACATATTTCCTGATGTTCATTATGGATACACAAATCAACCACTGATCGTCATCAATCATCACCAACTCCTGGTATAAAGTAATTATTTCATCCAGTATATAATGCTCTAGATATGTTGTATTCTAAGGTAAAGATGATCTTAGTATGTTGGATACTTACTTTGATGTGACTGTATCACCTGGCTTATATAAATATGTTTCATCAGGGATTTATCAAAGATTCCAAACTAAGTGCCACTGGCAGGCACAGTGGGAAAAACTCATCACTTTTCTTAAGTTCTTATTTTCTCAAATTTTGTGGAATCTTAACATTGCATTCAAAGCAATAGCATAAAACTGCACGCTAAAGCCTTCTCAATCATCTTTATGGTCTTGCTATCAGTGAAACACAAGTCAACTCCACAAAAACCATATCACTGGTTATCATTGGTCATAACTATGACTACATTCTTTGGGGAACTTGTATTTACAATATGTGAATTTGTAATTACAATAAGGGAATTTGTAATTGCGATATAGCAATTCAGAATTATAATATGGGAATTTGTTATTACAATATGGGAATTTGTGATGACACTGTCTACTGACTTTGTAATTGCAATAAAGGAATTTGTAATTGCAATATGTAAATTTGTAATTACAATATAGGAATTTGTAATTACAATATAGGAATTTGTAACTGCAATATGGGAATTTGTAATTGCAATATGGGAATTTGTAATAGCAATATAGGAATTTGTAATTGCAATATGTGAACTTGTAATTACAATATAGGAATTTGTAATTACAATATAGGAATTTGTAATTGCAATATGTGAATTTGTAATTGCAATATGTGAATTTGTAATCACAAAATAGGAATTTGTAATGGCAATATGTGAATTTGTAATTGCAATATGTGAATTTGTAATTGCACTATAGAAATTCAGAATTGCAGTTGGGGAATTTGTAATAGCAATATAGGAATTTGTAATTGCAATATGTGAATTTGTAATTACAATATAGGAATTTGTAATTACAACATAGGAATTTGTAATTGCAATATGGGAATTTGTAATTGCACCATAGGAATTCAGAATTGCAGTTGGGGAATTTGTAATTGCAGTTGGGGAATTTGTAATTGCAATATGTGAATTTGTAATTGCAATGTAGGAATTTGTAATTGAAATATGTGATTTGTAATTGCACTATAGGAATTTGTAATTGCACAATAGGAATTCAGAATTGCAATATGTGAATTCGTAATTGCAATGTAGGAATTCATAATTACAATAGGGGAATTTGTAATTGCACTATAGGAATTCAGAATTGCAATATGTGAATTCGTAATTGCAATGTAGGAATTCAAAATTACAATGGGGGAATTTGTAATTGCAATATGTGAATTTGTAATTGCACTATAGGAATTCAGAATTGCAATAGGGGATTTTGTAATTACAATATGTGAATTTTTTTATTGCAATATAGGAATTTGTAATTGCAATATAGGAATTCAGAATTACAAAATGGGAATTTGTAATTACAATATGAGAATTTGGGATGACACTGTCCACAGACTTTGTAATTACAATATGGGAATTTGTATTTACTATATGGGAATTTGGGATGACATTGGCTAAAGACTTGGGGCCCGAATATCAGCCTCTGAGTAGGTCTAAATAAATCCCTTTATATCCAAGTGTTCATCATAGAACAAACAAAAAAAGAACAAGAGCCAGTACTTTAAGCAAAGTATACTAGATATAGCCAATACCTCGACTATAACATACTAGATAGAGCTAGAACTCTCACAAGATAGTTTACCGATAAGACAAGAATAGACAAACTAGAAACCGTTTCATCTTTAGGAATCATAATCATTAGTAATATTAGTATTAGTTTTCCATGAGCCTCAGATGTTCACTAGAAAACCGAATATGTTGTTCAACACATGCATTTGATCTTCCTTAGGGATCAACCCCAGCATGAATTAGCTAAGTGGGAGCTGAGACTGGAGGTCAACAATTTTCATAACCCATGCAACTTATATTTCTTGGAGAAACAGACTTAGGTTTGCATCCAAACTACATTAAGAATGGCAGCTTGCTTCTGCCAATTCCCATTAAAAACATTTTACATGTTTTAACAACACTTTCTTATTTTTTTGTTTACGGATTTGACCAATTGGAGTGATAAAATACGATAAGAATGATTTTTCTGGCATGAATAAAAAATAAATTCTAATTTCTTTCATGAAGAAACAGGAAGCAAACAGTTGTTTTTTCTTTACCTCATTAATATTTTCTACCTGACTTCACATGTTTACTCTGTATGGCCAACATGGCTTCATTCTTCCTGTATAGACCACCATTATTCCATTCAATTGTTTACTCATTGTTGAGATCACCATGTACATAGAATAGGATTTTCTGAGTATAGATGAGATTTACCCTTTTTATTCGAGTCTGTTTCAAATGTAACAGAATATATATACTCACCGCCAAAAAAAAACGCGAATCAAGAAACATATAGAGAAGTATTTACGTTAAGATGAGATGTTTCCAATGTGTACCAATTAATGACAAAACAAACAATCACTCAAGCTTTACCACAAAATCTCTTTTATCTTATCACGATATGCTGCACAAGATTTCCAAACTTTACAAGCTAATTCTGCACGAGACAATGATGCATCTCAAGTCATGGATCTATGATGTCACAAGTGATGCATTCATGAGAGTTGATTCACACAACATACCAGTATATTCGTTTGTGCTTCAAAGCAATCTAATATCTCACGAATATGAGTAACTTTTCATGTGTTAACCAACAGGTACTGTATTCACATTTCTTTTGTTGGTGAGTATATACCACTTCAGAAATGTTAAGGACCACCCAATTCTTTAATATTACAACAGTTAATCTAGTCAAGCCATTACAGATTAACTAAAGTAATATGAAAGAATCAGGCGATCCTTAACTGTTCTTGAGTAGTATACATGTATGAACTAATGTCATTATTCCCTTGTCTCGTATGAAATGGAGATTCATCAATATACAATTTGTTGGAACAACATAACAATCAAGTTATTTCATCAGGAATTCTGCATCATTGCATGTCATTTATGTGTTTTCTATAAACAAACTGTTTAATAAAAATATAACTGATCTTACTTTTATTGTGATAATTTAATAACTACATAGGCACTTAAGGATGAGATAGGATGGGTGTTGAGCACTTGCTTGCTTGATAAAACATCATAATGTAAAAGGAATTTAAAAAGTATATAAGCTGAACATTCAGTGAGTGAGTGAGGGAGTAAGTGAGTGAGTGAGTATGGTTTTACGCAACTTTCAGCAATATTCCAGCATTATCACGGCGGGGGGACACCAGAAATGAGCTTCGCACATTGTACCCATGTCAGGAATCAAACCCGGGTCTTTGGCGCGATGAGCGAACGCTTTAACCACTAGGCTACCCGACCGCCCCTGATCATTCAGACACACAGTCTTGTAATAAGTTACATTGAAGGGGGAATTGTCTTGTTGGGTATTACCCCAGGTACCTTTCTCGATACATATACATGGACTGCCTCCGTGGTCTAGTGGTAGAGCGTTAAAGGATGGTATTTGTCTGGCACTCGGCATTAAGGGGCTAAAACCAAGGACAGGTCGGCTCGGAGTCAGTATACTGTGTCCGAGTGGGGTATTCATGTTAAACTGCGGCATGGTATTTCAGTGGGCTAGCACGATAAAATTGACATAAGTCCGGAGTATTACAAGCAGACACAGACACACACACAGACACATGCCGTTATATAAGTGCAGTAATCTTGGACGCCACATTAAACCACAATTCACCTCACCTATACATATATGGACCCTGTTCAAATTATGATATAGAAATGTGGTGAGGTGAAATGGGGTTTAATGCATTCTAAAATATTGCACTCATATAGCGATGTGCATTGATATATATGTGGTTGCTTGTGCTAGTCTGGACTTATGCCAGTTTTAGAGTGCCAGCCCTCTGAGATACCATGCCATATTTTTAAAATGAGACACAGTGTACTGACTCCGCACCGGTCTGTCCTTGTTTTATTCCATTAGGCTAAAAAACAAATAGTCTTGGTTCTCAGGCACCGTGTGCATCATCATTAAGTTCACTGCACATTTCATTTTTATTTCCATTTTTAAAAAAACAAACAAATAAATCCTTAAATATTCCAAGTCCAACAGTAGTCAAATACTATATTCCAGTATTTTACTCATCAAGGAAAACATTTCTGTAGGGAGACCCTTTCCCAGGTTGATGGTACACAACTGTTTATTAGTTACATACTAGTTTGAACAACAACAACAACAAAAAAAGACACCATCGCCCGCACTATATTTTCAAAAAACATTCCCTAAGAACAAATTCTTTTTTTTTTTGGCCTAATGACGAAATTGCCAGGCAGGGTACCATTTTTTAATGCCTTTTGATATGAGATGGCTGGGGATTGAACCACCGATCTTCATGCAGACACTCTATCCACTAGACTACAGAGGCAGTCCATAGAAAACACTAAGACAACTTGGTGAGCCCATACAGACTGGATGCTCATGATATTAATCACTGGACTGTCTGGTCCAGACTCGATTATGTACAAACCGCCATCACAATCACAAAGCTAGAATATTGCTGAGTGCAGCGTTGAACAACAAACAAACAAACAAACCAACCATAGAGACTGTCCATGTGAAACTGGTTGCAGTGCTGAATACAACGACCCACTCTTTATTAGTTACACATCAGACATCTATATTTACAGATAAACTGCCAGGCACAAGAAAGTATACACCCACGTTTGATGGGTGGCTAAAAACAAGAGATGGTTCTTCCATGATAATGTATTTGATAAGGGTGTCATAGTTGTGTTTTGGACCTTTAGTATTCAGTGTTTCAACGAGTGTTTTCAGTCTAGTAACATTTTGGTAACATTTGTAATTTTTGGTATAATTCAATTTACATGATTTCTTTTGCCCGACTGTTTATATGCCACATCTCACACTAGAGGACACCTAGAGATATACAGGTAGGAACATATTGGAAGGAGCTTTGGCTGTTAACAGCATATTGTGGATGACATTTCTGTCTGACTAACACATATCATGACAGGATCTGATGCTTCAGTAAGCAATCTAACCACTATGCGATGTAAACCATGGTGGGGAGGGGCAGAGATACGTGGGGTAGACTTGACTGGAGGAAGAGTGGAGTGGAGCAGAGTTGGTGGGGTGAACCGGAGTTGGCGGGGCAGCGTGGAATGGAGTGGAGTAGAGAAGAGTTGGTGGGGTGAACCGGAATTGGCGGGCCGGGCGGGGTGGAGTGGAGCAGAGTTGGTGGGGTGAACCGGAGTTGGCGGGGCAGCATGGAATGGAGTGGAGTAGAGCAGAGTTGGTGGGGTGAACCGGAATTGGCGGGGCGGGGCGGGGTGGAGTGGAGCAGAGTTGGTGGGGTGAGCCGGAGTTGGCGGGGCAGCGTGGAATGGAGTGGAGTGGAGCAGAGTTGGTGGGGTGAACCGGAGTTGGCGGGGCAGCATGGAATGGAGTGGAGTGGAGCAGAGTTGGTGGGGTGAACCAGAGTTGGTGGGGCAGAGTGGAGAGGAGCAGAGTTGGTGGGGTGAGCTGGAGTTGGCGGGGCAGCGTGGAATGGAGTGGAGTGGAGCAGAGTTGGTGGGGTGGAGCGGAGTTGGTGGGGCGGAGTGGAGTGGAGCAGAGTTGGTGGGGTGAACCGGAGTTGGCGGGGCAGCATGGAATGGAGTGGAGTGGAGCAGAGTTGGTGGGGTGAACCTGAGTTGGTGGGGCGGAGTGGAGTGGAGCAGAGTTGGTGGGGTGAACCGGAGTTGGCGGGGCAGCATGGAATGGAGTGGAGTGGAGCAGAGTTGGTGGGGTGGAGCGGATTGGATTTGGAAAGAGTTGGGTGGGGCAGAGTGGAGTGGAGTTGGTGGGGTGGAAAGGATTGGATACGGGAGGGGTGGGGTGGGGTGGGGTGGGGCGGAGTTGAGTGGAGTAGAGTTGGTAGGGTAGAGCAGACTGGAGATATGAAGAGTGGAGTGGATTGGAGTGGAGTGGAGTGGAGCGGAGTTGGGAAGTGTGGAGTGGGGCAGAGTTAGGTTGGGTAGAGCGGAGTTGGTGGGGTGGAATGGAGTGGAGTTTCAGACCACATGGCACCCTTGTCCTCGTGTCAGATGGAAAGAATGGACTGCGGAATGGATGATTGTAATTCCTTTCAATATTCCCATAGAAATTAAACATGGTTGAAAGAACAAAACAGGCCAGAGCACAGACATTAACTGGCCAAATATAAACTACGGAGCATGAACTCCTTTACTCACTTCTGTTTACTGTCCTGAGTGTAACTGTCATTCAGATCAATGTCGTCTGCTAGTTGTATCCCATCAGCCATCTCTCCCAGCACTTCCTCTTCCTGTTCCATGTGTGCTTTCAATATGGCTACAAGGTCCTTGTGTTTCTTGGACTTTTCATGATTTGCATACCTAGATCAGACAGTAAGACAACTCTCACGACCAGTTCGTACTTCCAAACAGTCAGTTGTTTAGGTGATATGTCAACAGTTCAGATGCAATGTGTTTAGTTTCAAATTAAAAAGAGTTATCAGATCAATGAACTGAAGGAAACATGGCCCCACCTTTACATCAACTAGAAAGAACACTGGAACAATGAGATCTTCTGCTACACTTGTCTCAGCCAATAAAACATGAGTATCTACCTCCCCAAAGAAAGGGTCCCAAAATGGCAGTACCACCTTGTCGGTTATTCAAATGTTTACATTATTTAACCTTTCTCATCCTCAATTACCAAGTGTATTATGCCTGTTTATTACCTATAAGGGCAAATATATCAGGGTTAATAAAAATCATATGAGCCCTAGGGTCATATTCCGTCACGAGACACAGGGTATTGTTTCTGTCATCCGGATGACATTGTTGACGTCATTCGAATCTTATTGTGATGTGAGATCGGAATGACGTCACACTAGAGACGACATCATAGCTGAAGATTGTTGACGTCATTCGATAAATTGTGGTTCCATTGCTGTTGCAACTTGCTGCCCTTATAAGTAACACTCTCTTTAGGTAGACATCTTCTTTGGTAATAAATAGAACATTATATTCGTGTTCATGTCATACAATGTTAACAATCACATCATAAACATAGTATGACATGAACACTCAATAATATCCTTTATTTATTTGAATAAATACCCCAGAACTAATCATCACCTAGCTTCATGATAACGCTCTCTTGTCACAAACCTGCCACCTTTTCCTGCTCACGAGTGTAATCTGAATGGACAGGTATTTTTTAGCTTTGGGTCTTTCAAATACGGTTCACAATGAAGATGAGGTAGCAAATTAGTGCAGGGTGTTAATCATACTTGACTGGAGACATAATACACTGGGTAATCAGGGATGAATACTTCTTTCCTGGTTTCCAGTTATGAACATGGCTGACTTACGCCTTGTCACTTTTGAAAGCCTTATTGCAGGCAATACAGAACAGGTCGTCATAGTAATCCTCTTCTTCCTCTTCCTCCATGGGAACATCATCTCCCTCACCAGGGACACCTGCAGCAACATCACCACAATACCGACAACTTATATACAGTAGGGATGTCTCTACAATGTATACACGCATCACAAAAAAAAGAAGGCCAATAGGCAGGATTGGGGTGTGATCTGGCACACCTAGGCATGTATGGGTACTTGCCAACAATTCAACACAGTACAAGTTGGAGTGAGTGAGTGAGTGAATATGGTTTTACGCCGCTTTTAGCAATATTCCAGCAATATCACGGCGGGGGATACCCGAAATGGGTTTCACACATTGTAACCATGTCGGGAATTGAACCTGGGTCTTAGGAGTGACAAGCGAACGCTTAAACCACTGGGCTACCCGACTGCCCCCAGTACAAGTTGGAAAATATATTATTGCCAAAACATAACCATGGGCAAAGGGGGCTATTTGGGGCAAAAAGATGTAATTTCACAGGTGATATCTGAAAGTTGACTCAGCAAAGCTATTACATGTTCAAATCATTTTCCCAATGACCAAAAATATATATCCAAGTATCGCAGTAAGTTTTCAAGAAAGAATGTACATTTCAAATCCAGTAAAGGATAGATATTGAGCAATGACTCAAGTGACATGAGTATGAAGTTGACCAGCACTAACCTTCCCCTCCTCCATCGTCGTCTCGCTCCCCCCCAAAGTGCTCGTCTACGCTGGCCTCCAGCTGACGGAGATCGTCCTCCAGGGCCGACATGGCTGACCACCCTGTTTCCTGGTAGTTCTCCATCCGCCTGACATCAAACAGACATTATTGTGACGTGGGTTGGCTTCAATGATGGGATGATTTGGGTTTAATGTCGCTTTGAAAAGTATTTTAGCATGTCAGTGTGGGGCGTCTGGTGGGGAAGTTTGTCTGTTTTTTGTCTAACGCCGCACTCAGCAATATTCCAGCTATACGACGGCGGTCGGTAAATAATCGAGTCTGGACCAGACAATCTTGTGATTGATATTGTGAGCAATGATGCACACAATTGGGATACAATGACATGCATCAACCAAGTCAGCAAGCCTGACCACCCGATGCATTTGACGGTAGTTGCTTCTTACGACCAGCATCGGTTGCTGGGGACCAAGTCGAACCCAGACTCCCCACAGGAGCCCAGAAACAAGACAATTCATCCTGAAAGAGGACATACTTCTTTCTCTCCAGCAGCTCCTTTTCCTGCTGTTCCTTGGTTTTCCGAGCTATTTCGGCCGCCCTCTCCTCCAGCCGTTTCTGTAGCAGCATCACCCAAATGTCACATGGAATGTTCATTTCAGTTTACACACTAACATTATTAATGTAAACATCATGTTTGTATCAAGTCATTCAGAAGTGACACACATAAAAGAGAAAATTTACTTTGATTTACAATTTTACAACATTTACATGTACAAATATATGCCCGTACAGTTTTACGCCGCTTTTAGCAATATTCCAGCAATATCACGGCAGGGGGCACCAGAAATGGACTTCACACATTGTACCCATGTCGGGAATCGAACCCGGGTCTTCGGCGTGACGAGCGAACGCTTTAACCACTAGGCTACCCGACCGCCCCTCTACTGCTACAAAAAGCTTTGTGTAGAGGCAGCGAACACTATGACCTGATTTCAATGAGATTGCTTTCTCCCTGTGTACTGCACTCTAGCTCACCCTGTGGGCTTGAACACGCTTGTCTCTCTTCCGAACATATGCCACAAGAGCCTGAAACAAACAAGCAAATCTTCAAACACAACAGAGTGAATGTGAACACCCAAGATAGCACTATTCAAATTATGCTGAATAAAAAAAGTTAAGCATCATGAATATTTGGGGGTTATTTTCATTAAATTGTGTGCTCAGTCTTCACTACAAAAAGATATCCCCCCAAATATTCCTGATCCCTTACTTCTATTGATCATTATATGACTGCAGCCTGTAAATCATCAAGTCTGCGTCAGGCAAACTTGTGGTCGATATTATGAGCACCACAGTTTAACATGGATACCCACTCAGACACATAATACTGACTTTGGGCTGACTGTTCCTTGTTCATCCCTTTGAAGCTGAGTGCCAGGCAGGGAAACAAGTACCATCTTTTCGCATCTTTTGGTATAACACAGCCGGGGATCAAACCAACCTTCCAGTGGGTTATGGTAATCCATGATATATATGAGTGAGTGAGTTGGGTTTAACGCCGCTTTTAACAGTATTCCAGTTATATCGCAGCGTGTCAGCTTAATGTAGGAAGAAAGCCCGAAGTGATGCAGGTCTCAGACGTTTACCAGTTCGGTGAAACCCACGAGCACGGGTATGGTGCTGACAAACCTAGAAACAAAATTGGGGCAAACCGGGATTCGAACCCACAAACATAGGTTTCTGGTGTGCCCAAGGGACGCAACTCTGCACAGCAAAACGCAGCGCCTTAGATGACTTGGCCACCCATGCCCCCCATGTTATATGTGCTAGATTGAATGCTTAATGCTTCTTAATGATTCTATAACAATACCAATTGCATGTGGGGAATTGAACCTGAGCATGTTACAAAGTAACACAGTAACCACTAGGCTGCCCATAATTGATACAAGAAAGCCATTCTCCCTGTGAAGATCTGGGGTAGAATAGGTCTTCAACAACCCATGCCTGTCCTAAGAGGTGACTAACGAGATCAGGTGGTCAGGCTTGCTGATTTGTTTGATTAATGTTATCGTATCCCAGTTGCGGAGATCGATGCTTATGATGACAATCATTGGATTGTCTGGTCCAGACCGCTGTCATGTAGCTGTAATATTGCTGAATGCGGTGTTAAACAACAAACAAACAAACAAGAAGAAAACTATTCTCCCTCATTCGTTCACTTATCTTTTTCTCACAAGGGACAACAGATAGCCAAGTCTTACCCTTGAAAAGGCAGCTTTAGGCTAAAAAAACAATAGTCTTGGTTCTCAGGCACTGCCAGCATCTTCATAAAGTTTGCCTCACATTTTGTTTTTAATTCCATTTTTTTAAAAATGCACCAAAAATATACATAAATACAGGTATTCCAAATCCAATGGAAGTCAAACACTGTATTCCAGTATTTTACTCATCAATGAATACATATATGTAGGGAGGCCCTTACCCAGGTTGATGGTACACAACTGTTTATTTCGTTACATACTAGTTCCAACCCCCACTCCCCCAAAAAAAGACACTGCCTGCCCGCACTATACTTTCAAAAACCATTGCCTGAGAACTAATTCTTTAATTTTTTTAAATTTCAGTGACATGACTATATTAAGGAACAGGGCCCTGTTTTCCTCTTCCATACATCCACATGTTCAGCACCAGTAGGTCAAGGTGATTTAAAAGACATGCTCATTTCTAACCCTGATTTCTTCATTCCTTTCTTTCTTGGCAGCATCCCTCTGTTTCTTATTCTCTGCCTCCATCTTGCGTCGAGTCCACCTGTCAGGCGCCTCGCGAGTATCATACTTCTCCTCCCACACGTAGGACTTGGCCGTACAGTACGACGTCCAGTAATCATAGAATGGCTGAACGACCTGAGAACATTCATTTGAAAGGGATAACATACATTACAACATAGAAACTATTAACGATCTGGTACAATCCTATGATTACAAATAAACCATATTACCATATTATCTCACCTTTCGCTAAAATACTAGCTCCTGATTAGTTAAGAAGCAGGTAGTTATTTTCCCATGTTTTAAGTATTGTCGAGTTGAAATGAAACGATGTTTATCTGAATCGTTGGGTAAAGGGAAGTAACTTGGTTCATTTGTGTCGACTGCTACAAGTTTTGCTAACTCAGAGAAACTGTGGACATATATTCCGGGCCTGTATGAATGAATGAATTAGTTCGGCAACCTATAGCTCGGGGCATATGATGTGATCGAACCTGCATGTGTGTCTGTGTACAGCTCGCGGTACATTGGCTCACACACAGGGTGCATCACACCATAAACTCCTCAAGAATTGTTTACAACTTATTATGTACCTACTATACAATACCTGAGAAGTTTACATGGCTGTTTGGAGTGTCTGAGTACTCATGCTCATTGAAGAGGGAGCAAGTGGTCAAAGGGAGGTTAATCTACATGCAATTTCCACAAGGAATGTTAACCTGAGTTACTGTTTCAAACAAACTTTACTTTTAATGTTGTTGTGAAAATAAAGAAAATATTGCAGTGTCTTATACACTGTACAGATGAGTGATCAGAGAGTTGTCTCCCCACATACCTCTTCATAGGAACTTTCTGAGTTGCCGAACTCTGGAATCTCGTAGTCGCTGTCCTTGTCCTCCATGAAGGGGTAATCCTCCTCCGCCAGAGTGTGGAACACCTTGCTGTACACCGCATAGAAGCCCTGCACAGGAATACAGTGGCAGGAGTAGTGTTGTGTGTAGTGGCAGGTGTAGGGATGAGTATAGTGGCAGGTGTAGGGAGGAGTATAGTGGCAGGTGTAGGGAGGAGTATAGCGGCAGGTGTAGGGAGGAGTATAGTGGCAGGTGTAGGGAGGAGTATAGTGGCAGGTGTAGGGAGGAGTATAGAGGCAGGTGTAGGGAGGAGTATAGAGGCAGGTGTAGGGAGGAGTATAGTGGCAGGTGTAGGGAGGAGTATAGCGGCAGGTGTAGGGAGGAGTATAGTGGCAGGTGTAGGGAGGAGTATAGTGGCAGGTGTAGGGAGGAGTATAGAGGCAGGTGTAGGGAGGAGTATAGTGGCAGGTGTACGGAGGAGTATAGTGGCAGGTGTACGGAGGAGTATAGTGGCAGGTGTAGGGAGGAGTATAGTGGCAGGTGTAGGGAGGAGTATAGCGGCAGGTGTAGGGAGGAGTATAGTGGCAGGTGTAGGGAGGAGTATAGTGGCAGGTGTAGGGAGGAGTATAGAGGCAGGTGTAGGGAGGAGTATAGAGGCAGGTGTAGGGAGGAGTATAGTGGCAGGTGTAGGGAGGAGTATAGTGGCAGGTGTAGGGAGGAGTATAGTGGCAGGTGTAGGGAGGGGTATAGTGGCAGGTGTAGGGAGGAGTATAGAGGCAGGTGTAGGGAGGAGTATAGTGGCAGGTGTAGGGAGGAGTATAGTGGCAGGTGTAGGGAGGAGTATAGTGGCAGGTGTAGGGAGGAGTATAGAGGCAGGTGTAGGGAGGAGTATAGTGGCAGGTGTAGGGAGGAGTATAGTGGCAGGTGTAGGGAGGAGTATAGTGGCAGGTGTAGGGAGGAGTATAGAGGCAGGTGTAGGGAGGAGTATAGTGGCAGGTGTAGGGAGGAGTATAGTGGCAGGTGTAGGGAGGAGTATAGTGGCAGGTGTAGGGAGGAGTATAGAGGCAGGTGTAGGGAGGAGTATAGTGGCAGGTGTAGGGAGGAGTATAGTGGCAGGTGTAGGGATGAGTATAGTGGCAGGTGTAGGGAGGAGTATAGTGGCAGGTGTAGGGAGGAGTATAGTGGCAGGTGTAGGGAGGAGTATAGAGGCAGGTGTAGGGAGGAGTATAGTGGCAGGTGTAGGGAGGAGTATAGTGGCAGGTGTAGGGAGGAGTATAGTGGCAGGTGTAGGGAGGAGTATAGAGGCAGGTGTAGGGAGGAGTATAGTGGCAGGTGTAGGGAGGAGTATAGTGGCAGGTGTAGGGAGGAGTATAGAGGCAGGTGTAGGGAGGAGTATAGTGGCAGGTGTAGGGAGGAGTATAGTGGCAGGTGTAGGGAGGAGTATAGTGGCAGGTGTAGGGAGGAGTATAGAGGCAGGTGTAGGGAGGAGTATAGTGGCAGGTGTAGGGAGGAGTATAGTGGCAGGTGTAGGGAGGAGTATAGTGGCAGGTGTAGGGAGGAGTATAGTGGCAGGTGTAGGGAGGAGTATAGTGGCAGGTGTAGGGAGGAGTATAGTGGCAGGTGTAGGGAGGAGTATAGTGGCAGGTGTAGGGAGGAGTATAGAGGCAGGTGTAGGGAGGAGTATAGTGGCAGGTGTAGGGAGGAGTATAGTGGCAGGTGTAGGGAGGAGTATAGTGGCAGGTGTAGGGAGGAGTATAGTGGCAGGTGTAGGGAGGAGTATAGTGGCAGGTGTAGGGAGGAGTATAGTGGCAGGTGTAGGGAGGAGTATAGTGGCAGGTGTAGGGAGGAGTATAGTGGCAGGTGTAGGGAGGAGTATAGTGGCAGGTGTAGGGAGGAGTATAGTGGCAGGTGTAGGGAGGAGTATAGTGGCAGGTGTAGGGAGGAGTAGAGTGGCAGGTGTAGGTGTAGCATCGATATTTTTTACTTCATGACAGTAATCGATACTTATATCGAGGAGTGCAAAATCACGATGCACCAGTGTATCATCCCACCACTATATATGTCAATGCACTTACCGTATTCGACGTAATATGCGCCCAGGGTGCTCTCAAATTTAGAAATAGGGGGCTCTTATCATGCTTATTAGAATATAATTTTGGTGAGAAAAAAAAAAAGATTTGAAAGATCGTAAATTTCGTGGTTTATGCTGATAGTCTGAAATGATGCAAAAGAAAAGTCTGTGTGTATTATACACAAGAGATATATTTTCCAGAATTTAACTGCCCATAATTAAGGGTTCATATAACAAATGAGTGCATATTATACACGAAAAAATAAGTCTACATTGATCAATCAAAAGGGGTGCTAATTAACAAATATCGCTGTGGGCGCTTATTAGAGCGGGACGCTTATTACGTCGAATACGGTATCAAACCATTCACACATTCACTTATACAATGAATAAAGTCAGTAACAGAATGGCTATTGTCTCTCTTGAAATGAGTGTGGCCTAGCATCTTCATCAAGTGTATAATTGAGTTACCTCAGCATCATCTCCGAATCCTTTGTAGCAGGCTGAGTTGAAGTACTGAAACACATCCAGGGAGTTGTCCTCGTACTTGTCACCTCGCCCTAAACCTGCAACCAGACATCACACTTGTTCAATAGTATCATATACACAGAAGATGGACATCCAAGTGCTCCGTCACAAAACACATTTGAGATACACTAAGACTGATTATCCAGGCCGCCGTGATATTGCTGGAATATTGCTAAAAGCGGCGTAAAACCAAACTCACTCACTCATTATCCAGAATTCAGATATCTGGAAACCCTCGCCTTCTGGGTAATTTATTGAAAATTATTTTTTTAGCCAAATAATTGATCTACAAATCAGGATGGTCTTTTTTTGTGACCACAATAGATAACAATACATAAAACTTCCCGATGCAATCCAAACTGTAAAAGAACTCAAAATCACTGCTAACAGATTCAAACTGGACCTGTGGGTAAAATATTTTCATAATATTCAAATAATTAAGTGTATATTATTAAATCAATTAAACAATCCCTGGGGTGAAAGTCAACAGCATGTAAAAGGCATATCTTCTAGTAATTTTTATCAAAGCATGGTTGTATTTATGTGACAATATAAGATAGCTGCGTAAATTGCAAAAAGCAATGCAGAACGAAGCGTGGTTTATTTTAGGATGAAACATTGTTTTATCATGACATCAGTTCTGGTGATTTGAAAATGTGCTTGCAACTTGATGATGTACATGATGTATGTGGAATGACAGTTTTTTAGAGGGAACTGTCTAGTGAGTTGTTCCCCACAGATGTAGCTGGGTGACGCGGACAAACGCGATGGCGGAACGGTCACATCCAAAAGTGGGAGAGATATGACAATCAGCAGAAAAGGTACAGGTAATTGATGTGAGGATTGTCAGAATATGCAGGAAATGCCAAACTTATACCACCTGTTCATAAAATCGTCTTGTCGGAATTGTCGAGGTCAGATTCTATTCAGGAAGTCATCATTAATAAAATTAAGGTAACTATTTTTAAAGCTTACCAATTTTATCAACATCCTTAAAGAGACTGTACATAAAGTTGACATCTTATATAATAAATAAACAATTTGTGGTCATTGTTTATTGTACAGCAAAACGCTGTAGGGAGAATAAACCATGAACTTGATTAATTACTGTAAAACGTGAAATTAATGCATATCCAAAAGAATGCGACCGCTGGCTCCTAGCCAAAAAGGCGATCAATATGAATGCGACACCCCCTCCTCTCAAGCATCAGTGGATTTATATCTAAACAAAATGTCCTCTGTCAGGTTTACAGGAGAATCCTCACCTTAATCCAACCTTACATTAATCCAATCACACACCAAATAGCACCTCTTATTAGCGCTGAGTAGAGTACTTCAGCTAAAACAATACGTGTGTGCTGGCTAATTTCACGTTTTACAGTATGTGAGGACATTCCCAAGTTAATAACAGCAGATGTATGTGCCTCACCTCCCCTCAGGATGGCCTCCCTGTGCTTGTCGTACCACGCCCGCTCCTGGGGGTCACTGAGAACCTCGTAGGCCTGCTGCACCAGTCGAAACTCCCTGGTGGCCTCCTCCACGTTGTCAGGGTTCTTGTCTGAAACACAAACATGTGGTCATCATCACACACTCCTCACAGTGTCAGGGTTCTTGTCTGAAACACAAACTTGTGGTCATCATCACACACTCCTCACAGTGTCAGGGTTTTTGTCTGAAACACAAACATGTGGTCATCATCTCAGACTCCTCACAGTGTCAGGGTTCTTGTCTGAAACACAAACATGTGGTCATCATCACACACTCCTCACAGTGTCGGGGTTCTTGTCTGAAACACAAACATGTGGTCATCATCACACACTCCTCACAGTGTCAGGGTTCTTGTCTGAAACACAAACATGTGGTCATCATCACACACTCCTCACAGTGTCAGGGTTCTTGTCTGAAACACAAACATGTGGTCATCATCATCATCACACTCCTCACAGTGTCAGGGTTCTTGTCTGAAACACAAACATGTTGTCATCATCACACACTCCTCACAGTGTCAGGGTTCTTGTCTGAAACACAAACATGTGGTCATCACACACTCCTCACAGTGTCAGGGTTCTTGTCTGAAACACAAACATGTTGTCATCATCACACACTCCTCACAGTGTCAGGGTTCTTGTCTGAAACACAAACATGTGGTCATCATCACACACTCCTCACAGTGTCAGGGTTCTTGTCTGAAACACAAACATGTGGTCATCATCACACACTCCTTACAGTGTCAGGGTTCTTGTCTGAAACACAAACATGTGGTCATCATCACACACTCCTCACAGTGTCAGGGTTCTTGTCTGAAACACAAACATGTGGTCATCATCACACACTCCTCACAGTGTCAGGGTTCTTGTCTGAAACACAAACATGTGGTCATCATCACACACTCCTCACAGTGTCAGGGTTCTTGTCTGAAACACAAACATGTGGTCATCATCACACGCTCCTCACAGTGTCAGGGTTCTTGTCTGAAACACAAACATGTGGTCATCATCACAGATTCCTCACAGTGTCGGGGTTCTTGTCTGAAACACAAACATGTGGTCATCATCACACACTCCTCACAGACTCCTCACAGTGTCAGGGTTCTTGTCTGAAACACAAACATATTGTCATCATCACACACTCCTCACAGTGTCAGGGTTCTTGTCTGAAACACAAACATGTGGTCATCATCACACTCCTCACAGTGTCAGGGTTCTTGTCTGAAACACAAACATGTGGTCATCATCACACGCTCCTCACAGTGTCGGGGTTCTTGTCTGAAACACAAACATGTGGTCATCATCACACACTCCTCACAGTGTCAGGGTTCTTGTCTGAAACACAAACATGTTGTTTACAGTTTTGCGTTGGAATGTTGATATGAAATACAGACATCTGAGTTGCTGGTAACACTCGGTCTATTCTGTGTTCTTTTGGTACACTGCTTTGGCCTTACAACATGGCGGCCACATGTTTTGTGAATGACATGTTCTTACAGTAGTAATGATGACATGTTACGGGATCGCACATTGACCTATGACATAGCATCAATACTATTGAATACAAACGGTATCAGGATATATACCAAATCTTCACAATTACAGTATAATAAAGAAGTTCCATAAACTTACATAAACTTTTATCTGCTTTGTCAACGTCTAAAAATGTCTATCAAACAATGTGAACATATGAGTTTAATTTCAATTATTTCTTGTTTCAAAAAATTAATATTAATAAGGCGGTGTTTTCACATCACAATAGTAGTTTGAGGTGCAGTTTGAGCTATAACCTGGAAAAAGGCCCTTGATAAAAGGTATGAGCTCCATTGCCTCGTCTGTAAGCTATACTTGGTTGGTTGGTTTGTTGTTTAATGCCGCACTCAGCAATATTCCAGCTATATGACGGCGGTCTGTAAATGATCGAGTCTGGACTAGACAATCCAGTGATTGATATCATGAGCATCGATCCACGCAATTGGGATCGATGACATGTATCAACCAAGTCAGCGAGCCTGACCACCCAATCCCGTTAGCCGCCTTTTACGACAAGCATAGTCGCCTTTTACGGCAAGCATGGGTTGCTGAAGACCTATTCTACCTCGGAATCTTCGCGGGTCCTGTAAGCTATACATGAACTAGGCCCTATAGCAGGAAACATTAAGGAGACAAGAACCCCCTTCATTTCTAACACAGAAATGAAAACTGCATCACAACCATCAAGATATGTAATCAATCTATCATTACAAGCCTGGGAAGAATTTTTGCCAGGTTTAAGTTTTAAGTCATCAGAGATGAAAAGTATTGTTGGGTCAAGATGTCACTCTTCAAACTCAACATCTATACAAACCTCATCAGTCTTCTAACTTATATTACAAAAGGTGCTTTTCAAATGTAGTTACCATATGGTTATCTGATGTACAAATAAGTCTAAAGTACATAATAGCCTATTAAAAGATTGTATACATTGTGTTTCAAATTTTGTAGCCCAAAAATGCCATTTAAATCTTCAGTCGTTAATCATATACTGAATTACGAAGCTGTTGACGTGTGTGTCAATCGTAAATTCGTTTCGGGAGACAATTTGATCAAACAATCGATACGCAACACGAACATAATACCGTGTCATGATAAAGACAAATAAAATTTCAAATGAAGCCCGTGAGGGCAACATATCAACAAAACAGTCAGAACTTGACCAACCTGGATGGTATTTCAAGGCTAATTTCCTGTACGCCTTCTTCAGATCTTCGTTATTTGCATCTCTCGGAACACTTAGAACCTCGTAATGACACTTTATTGTCGATGACATTTTTACCCATATGTTGGTTGACCGTTACGTTCAGATGTCAATCAATTATTTCACACATTGCACAAGCACATGTTGTGTTGTGGTGGCACTCTCCTTTGAAGAAGTCAATTTCGGTCAATCAAAGGGGAGTAACTACAAAGTGACTACAACGGAATTATGTCCCTTTGACCATAGGCCACCTTCTGTGCCTTGCACACACGAATACATAACACCCTGCAATGCAAAAGTTAGTCTTTTGTTCAGGGTATCCTTTTCGAAACAAAACATAACCTGGACCTATAACTGTTGTTGCACTAAAAAACGTTAATCTCCAAAAGTAATGGATTTGCGTTTAATAGGCGTTTCTTACAAGTTGACAGGTGACAAAGTGGACGCAATAACGGATAGTAACTTCTTTATTAATATAGCATTATAGCGACTTTTTTGTATAGATCCTTATACCGTTGTTAAGCAGGGATCTGTACCGAAACGTCACTATAATAATGTATATTAAAGAAGTTCTTGTCCATAAATTGTTTCCACTTTGTAAATAACTGTCAGACAAAAAATATATGTTTTGTATGCAAATTCGGTCACACTGGTGAAGGATAAATATCACGCACGCGTTAAAAGAATTACGAATAATAAAAACGGTTTTAACAAAACATTAAGCCACACCACAAAATACAATGGTCTTTATCTTAAATATCAATATATCACCCGCACACAAAAGCAGTTGCTTTAAGAACAATATTTAATTATTTTCTTTACATCAAAATAAATGAAAGACAAGTTATTCAAAGCATCATCAGTGTGGCCTAACAGTCAGTTTCCCCTGGACATTTCATTTGTAAATAATGTTATCATCTATGGGTAACACACATAAAACACACACAAGCAATTAAGACATCTGTTAAAATTTCAAATGGGTTGTTAATTACTGGTCAGGAACGTGTTATTGAGCGCTTGCCGCTTTGTAGTTGATTGATTGCAATATGCACGTGTTCATTTCCGGAAGTTCTTTCACCTGGTGTGACATTTACAATAGGCCACCTGGCCATTTACAAAGGATTTGGACTGGGATTTAATGGTTACGCAAGAAGTGGGCGATATTTGACGCATGCACAATTATTTGGCAATTAACGTGAACTACACAGAGAACATTGAAGTGTCCGTTATCTGAAATCATTACAACCCATGGTTATAGTGTTAGTGAAAACTATATGCTATGGGACAACTATTAAGGAGCAAGAATTGTTGGGTAAAACATATTATTTTTCACGAAAACGTTTAAAAGGTCCATTGCAATGATCATATAAGCAAGGATAAGAATTTATGGATGAACAACTTCTTTATTACAATTAAGAGCGACGTTTCGGTGTATTAATTGTAATAAAGTTGTTCATCCATAAATTCTTATCCTTACTTAGTACTCCAACTTCTAAATGCCTATCAAAGAAGATCATATAAGCGTTTATGTTACCACTTCGATTTTAGAGAGGCATAAAGGATGAGAATCATCACGACGTGCTACGATTTGCTATTTTATACTTCGCTGAACAAATTTCCATTCGTTATTCATTCATCCGTACATTACAGTATTATCTGTTCGTTCTGTAATAATTCTTCCTTAACGCGATTGTGGGGAGGAACGCGGGGCGTATTAATTTCCACACTTCTGGACGCACACTGATATAACATGATAATTTAAAGGTATATATTTTGAAGGCCCTAGATATTGAATTCTTTTCAGATCGTTTTGAGCGGAGAATTTGGAAATTAAGAGACCATATCGGTATATGGTCCCTGTTTTGAGGAAAACGGATTAAGTATAATCAGAGACCATATATTAATATGCCGATATGGTCTCTGGTATAATAACTTGATGTCCAAAGTCTTAAGTTTTAGAAAAGGTTACAAGTATAAAATATGCGCAACATCCATAATTCTTTTGCACCAATAACATTTGTTTTATTTAACAATGTTTTATACATGAATCAAATAATTGTGGCAATTGGCCAAAAATGTTATTGTAGATCTAGACATCTAGATATCTGCTAGATAGATATATTTAAAAGACGATATACGAATTTCCAATATTCTTGTTGACCCTGTAATTCCATTTCCTAACACAATAATAAGCAGCCAGCCTCACGCTATCAGTTAAATTAACAATACACATTACAAGCAGCAATGACATATCAATCAATAAAATGAATCGAATGATTTTCAGGAAGAGCTCGATCTAATTTTGACCTAATTCGCATGTGACAGATGCGTTGATTGGATGATAGTAGTAATGATTTCAAGAGAAAGTTCCAAAGCTGACGACCAATCAAATTGCTCGACTCAAATTACATAGAGGGGACTGACTAACCCAGGGCGTATGAATCTCGCACCTTGCATCACTGTTTTGATTTGAATAATGTTGTTGTAATTATCTCAATAGTAGTTCTATTTAATTAATTAGAAGAATATCAATAGTTCTTAACATAAGTTGTAAGATATTCTTCCTTGTTCACATCATATGCACTTTCTTTACGCCGAACCTTTTCCGGCGGATGTACATTGTAAAGGTAGTTGTTCGGCGCCGGCTGAGATCATCACGAATATTTCTGAATAATGTCAATGAGATCGTCTCCCCTTGCGGATAAATTACGAGGATGGCATAGGACCACGGCCGGGTGTAAGGGCTGAGAACGTCCATTATTTCCCTAGGATTACTGTTTTCGTTTGGCTACTCTATTTCATAAAAGATGGGAAACTGTTTCGGTGGTTCCGATCACTCCCCAGCTCCAAGAACCAACAATGGAGGTGTGGAAACCCCTCAACGCACGAAACCAGCGTCGGAAAATGGTGCTGTGAGCGTGTCGAGCACTGGGGGATCAATTGTGACAAATGTGAACCAGTCGGCAGCATCTCCGATTGCAGCATCTCCAAAACATCAGTCAGAACAATCGTTAGGAGAGCCTCTCTCCTCGAGTAAAATATTTGTTGCATTATACGACTACGACGCAAGGACTGATGAAGATTTGAGTTTTAGAAAAGGGGAACACTTAGAAATTCTAGACGATACCCAAGGGGACTGGTGGAATGCTAGATCCAAGATTACTAAAAACAAGGGATATATACCGTCCAATTATGTGGCCAAGTTAAAGAGTTTAGAATCCGAACCGTAAGTATACGCCGTTTATTATGATCCACCCCTGCATACTTCTGAATGAGGTCAGAGTTAATGTGTATACGAGCAGGGTGTGTTCGAAAGCTGCTATGATAACTATGCTGACTATTAACAGCAGTATCTCCTCGTAAATATCACTGAATAAAGGTCAGTTTAGTATAAATGCCACATGGATATCAATTAATCTCTGTGTCATCTTGCTGCAAAATCCATTATCATGATTATGATTCTCATCGCTTAGTGACTGTTGCAGACAGTGGGGTGTAGTTGTGGCTGGTCGCTCATTTGACAGATAGGCAGACTGACTGCATGACTATCGTTTGCTAATGTATGTTTGTTATATCAGTGCTTATGCAGGTGGTGTGACTCACTTTAATCTTCTGTCCAGTTACTGCCAATGTTCATGAGGGAAAACCACAGATGTCGACATTAGCATTGTGTAAAATTGGAATTTAGGGCAGGGTGACAAAATAAATAATGGGCCTATCAAATTTCTCTCTCATGGCAATATTTCCTTCTGCAGGCAGTCTATTAGTAGAACAAGAGATGACAAATCATTGAAGTTGGCTGCCCTGCGAGTTATATCATTGTTGCATAATTTGTTATTCAGTATTATGTATTGAGGTGATAAGAGCTTATCCTTCAAGTGTCAGATATGTGTTAGTGAAATCAGTAGTCATGGAAGTTGGCATAAAGCCAACTTATTAATATGTTTGAAGACAATCTTTTTCATGTTATCATGGTTAATGCTGACAGTAACAGTGGTAGAGAGCTAGGGGTGGCCCTAATGATGACATATGGACAGGAAAACCGTACACATTTTAGAAATATCAAGTGGTTAAACATTTCTACAATTCTAAACATTGTATCATTAGAAATTTCGATGGAGGTAAAGGGAGGGGTACTCGAACGTGACGAACAGGATTATATATTTACTAAACAGTTGAAGCTGCTGTTGAGATCAAAACACTGAGCATTTGACACACATATAGGCCTTACATCACTATAACTGGCATGAGGTTTTGCTTAACCATTGTCAACATTCTCCATTTCGCACACGACAAAGATGTTATGTTTTTGGAGAAAAAGAATGCCAGAAAAACAATGTTTGATGTTGTGTATTGAATGAGGAGTGTTTGAAGGATCAGTTGACACTCACATGCCAATTTATGAATCTTTTGTCAAGTAATGCCAAGACACATAAGACACATTGTTGTGTTATATTACCAGTGGTGAGAAAACCACTCCGAGAAAAACAGAGTTATGGTTCAGTGAAGAGAAGGTCTAGCTAGCTATGAAAAGCCTTGATTTTTAGTGTCAACCTTGACAATCCCCCAAATAGCTTGAAAAGCCTTGAATTTGTAGAAAATGATATATAAAAACTTGTTGATAAATGTATTACTAATAGAATCCATGACAGACTATATTTATTTTATTATTGTTGTAAAATAAATCTTCTTGGAAAACTTGTGATGTTCATACTGCTTCTTAGGTCTTTTGACTACTCTATAGTATGCAGGATTTGAATAAAACCACATTGGCTGACAGACTTCAAATACCTGGAAAATGACTGTTGAAAGTCTTGAAAAGGCCTTCACTTTAGTATTCCATATCTGTTATGTCCCTATGAACCTTGAATGAGTCTTTTTGCCGAATTTAGGTTGACTTTTTTTGTAATTTAAGTTCAGTTTCCTTATCAGTCATATTTTTATTCTGATTAAATCTCTTGGTCTTTTCATATGTTTAAACTTTCAAGTTAAATTTGTTACAACTTGAATTAAAAGTTTCTTAGTTATAATTATAATGACAGTCCCTATTATTTATCGGCCTGCAGGTATTATCAGAAACAAGGTTATGGATCATGGATAGGTGTAAATTATTTAGTCTGAGTACCTGCCTAGTTGCTACTTAGCACAACCCATTGGGATTCTGGGGGGGAACATACGGTAGGTCCGCAGGAACCAGTGTGTGGTGTAAGAGGTCACTCAGTGGATCAGTTGGTCAGACTCAGTGACCTGGTTTATTGCAGATCATTGTACATGGGATCCAATCAGTTCATATTCTAGGACTTTGACTTATCATTAATGAACATGTCCTAATCATTATTTTCAAAATCAGTATAGATCATGATAGATACAGGAGAATATCCTAACAAGAATTCATAAAAGGTCCTAATGCCATTTGTCTCCAGCATAATCACTATTGTATCCAATTTGCATAAATAAGGCTCGTCCTGTCAATCACTGGATTTTCTGGTCCAGACACAATTATTTCCAGACCACCATCTCAGCTGGAATATTGCCTGATTGCTGAGTGTGGCATTACACAATAAGCAAACAAAACAAACTACTAAATACATCTTGTGTACTTTATTCAGTTTAGTTTACTCATAATACTAGGTGTGAAATGATACAGCAAGGTCACGGTACCATACGTATCGCGATATATAGGTCACGATACAAGGTTCAAAACAAAAAGCTTCTTGTAGACACATGTTTGTAGCAGCTATTTTTAGTAGACAACTTGAAACCCTAATTATAGGACAGTTCGTGATTTTTGAAGTACATAAATGCTGTGTGTCACTTTTCGTGTATTAAGTTATTTCTTCCAGCGAATGTATCGTCTAGTATTGATACAGAAGAAAACGTATCGTGTATCATATCGTCCCATGAAAACTCATGGTGCACCAATGTATCATTTCACCCCTACATGATACAGTGAATGTGTGATATGCTTATGATGATCTTGACCTGATTAGCTTGGTATTTTGGCCCCCAAATGTGCAGCAAATGTCAGTAATAATTCCCCAATTGAAATTTTTCTTTTGTTTAGGTTTTAATGCTTAGTTTAACAATATTGCATTGAAGGCAGTTAAAATTCAATGTTAAATGAATTTAGAAAATAAGAACTTAAAACCCCAATTTTGAATAAGATAATTATGTTTCCCAATTTGCCTGCCAAGGGTTCTTAGTTTGGAATCCTAGATAATCCCTGGCCAGTTTAAGATCATGGTACCGGTAAATGCTCACTGAGGAATAAAGGAACTAGCAGAAGACTTGCAACACCATTACAGGCTATTAGCAAAAGGCATTCTTGAAAGCAACACCCCTGGCGTTGTAGAATGTCCATTTCAACATGTTCAAGTGCGTTCAACACGTTTAACATGTTCAGTGAAAAATCCTTAAAGGTGGAAATTCAATTGTTTCATTTGAATTAGATCTAAGATGTCATATTCTATGAATGAATGAAATTGTGTTAATATATCCTCCTTGGAAATTAGGGAAAATACTACTGTGTCATGATTATTTGCATAACAACAGGATACAGATGAATGTCAAGAGGTCTGTCTAATAATCATAATTCTTAGTAGAAAGGAAAGATTTTGGAAACCCTTTGTCATGTTATTGTTAATAGGGGTTGGTATTCAATGCAAATCAATTGGAATACCGATGCCTGCATACGGTATGATCAGTATGAAAATGTGCGAAAGCCACTTTAGACATTTTCATGATTTAATCAAATTTTGAGAGGACATCATTCACCTGATGAAGGACAAGAAGTATCTCTTAAACGTTGTATAAAGAATAAAAGAAGTTGCTATCCATAAACATCTGATAATAAATGTCTTGTAGACACTCTTCTACATCATTACCAAATTAAAAAAGAATTGTTGTGACCTATTTGGATGACAATCAGTGCTATCCTACAAACTGAGCTAAATTAAAACCCAAACAGTATTGCAACCTTAGTGTCATTAATCGAGATGTGTATTAATATAAAGTATATATTGGAAAAGAAGTGTGTACTATACTCAAGAAAATATGGTATCATAACAACCCTAGTATGCCAGAAATTATGGAGTTTTTCTTTGTTTACAATACTCGGCCAAAAGCTTAAAGCAAACCTGTGGGGACTCGCAGGTTATATGAGGTCCCTAGCAACCTACAGCTGTATCTCGGTCATACAACTTAATGAATCGGTGGTCAGACTGGCTGACTTGGTAGATTGCATGCCATCATACCACCGTGGCCGGATATCAATCACTGGATTGTCTGGACCAGACTTGATTATTTACAAATTACAGGCTGCCATCACGTAGCTGGAATAGCTGAGTAAAGCATTAAAAAACAAAAACAAAACAGGACGTAGCAAGTCCTATACTGTCTGACACGTTAAAGTGAACTAAGTCTCCGACTGTAGGTATGTTCACATACAATGAGAGGTGACGACAGGCACAGAGGGAAGTGTAATGGTCATCTCGGTGTAGTGACCATGGTGACGGTCAGTTCCCAGTACTACACACTAGTGCTGATGTAATCAACCCACACACACTGGCTAACCCCCGCTCCCCTATTTAAAAGTAGACATGCATTGTTGTGTGGTACATTCAACAGATTCATAATGACAAGCCCCACCATGCTTACAAATTTCCTTCTGTTATTATGAAAATAGAACAGTTGACCTAAATGTCTCGTATTTGGGTTGGTCCCATTTACTCCGCTTTTGAATGACAGAAAGGTGTGTCACGACTTTAACTAGGTGATGACTGAGGATGAAATTGAGGCACTGCTCGGCCTAATTTGATATTTATTATTTAGATCATGGGGGCGGTCAGGTAGCCTAGTGGTTAAAGCGTTCACTCATCACACCGAAGACCCGGGTTCGATTCCCAACATGGGTACAATGTGTGAAGCCCATTTCTTGTGTCCCCCGCCGTAATATTGCTAAAAGCGGCGTATAACCATACTCACTCACTCACTCACTCATTTAGATCATGTGTTTATTGAAATTGTTAAACCATTTATTATTTTAGAAATACCACAAATAAGATCAAAATGAAAATGTTTTGCCTTCCATTTCCTGATAAATCGGAATCCTTTTGTTTGTGTTTTCTTGTCGGTCTATGAGTCTGCTTTCAGCTGGAATTTTATTAACAGATACCAACGTCCAGCAGTACAATTTGTCCAGAAACATGATTGACCCATACTATTTTGAAATCCTTTATTGATTGGATTATGATTTGAGTATTGGTTTAATCAATTCTGCTTTGATGGTTAATCAGTAAAAAACAAAATATTTGTTAATCATCCAGAATCGGATTTCATCAACAACAAATCTAGGAATACCCCTGTCATTAGCGCCACAGTGCTGTTTAATTCTTTTGTTATGTGAAAGGAAAGGCAAATATTGCACCTTTACCCTAGATGCAGTTTGCCTCTTGTACAGGATATACTCGGAGAAAGAAGATACTTCGTTATTGAATTTGTTACTATACATTCAAGGAAAAACAACATTTTGTTGTTGTTTGGAAAAGCTATGGTCTTCAAGTTAGTAGAAATAGATGTTGATTATTTTCAGATGATTAAGACAGGAGTTTATCTAGAATCCCAAAGTAAATGTCCTTTGGGAAATTGGGAAACAATTATTTTGTTAAAAATTGGGATTTCTTTGGTATTTTAACCATTAACCATGTTTTAACATGGTTGATATTGTATTTTAACATTGCATTCAGCATGGTCAGAACCATGAGTAATGAAAATCCTGACATTAAATTCTCTTCCTTTTAATTTGCCTGTTATTAGTGTTATCACCTCTAAAATACCATAGAATTAATTATAACTATTACCTGATTACCATGAACTGGGAATTATTTAATTCCAGACGTTTTACAGATATTTGCTGCAGATTTAGAACTGAATATATAGAGCTGAATATCAACCTTTGAGTATGTCTACATACATCCCTGTAAACACAGATCATTATTGTGCAGAGATGTATTGGCTCACACAGGTGAGTGACCTGTGGATGTCGCCCTGTCTGTCTACAGTAGTCTGTCCTGAAGCTTACGATCAGTTAAATGGGAATACAACTGACAGTGTTGAACCTCCAGGGTCTGTTTCTATTCATACATCGTATATGGTGTCAAACTTCCTATGTGAAGTTTATTGCCCTGTCTCCTTATTTGATATGCTTGAGGGACGATGGGGTAGCCTAGTGGTTAGGGAGTTCACTCGTTATGCCAAAGGCCCAGGTTTGAATCCCACCATGGGTACAATGTGTGAAGCCAATTTCTGGTGTGTCCCTTGTGTGTCCCTGGCCATGATGTTGGAATATTCCAAAAACGGAGTAAAAACAGCTCACTCACTTATTGATATGCTTGGGATGAACATATATACAACTGCTTGAAGGATTTCTTACATTTGACTTTATTTGCACTCACATTCAGATAAAAATGGTTGTCTGCATTTGAAAAAAATTATGGGATAGATTAAAAAATCCATTACTCGTGTTCTCCCTGGCATGCCTGACACTTATCATGCTTATAGTCGGTATGGTTGGATTACCTTATTGCATCTAATGTTTTTAATCTCTGGAGCAGTGCCTTGCTTTTAAGGTTGAATATTTCATCTAAGTCATAAAAATTGAACGTAGTATTTGTGATTTCAATGTTTTGATGGATTTTCTTGTACATGTCAGTTGCCTTGGCCCATCATCTGATGCTGGATACTTGTTCCTTGATACCAGAACCATAGTATTCTTCCTTTAATCTCTCATGACAGTTAAGCTCTATCAATAAGTTTGTCTGTCTGTCAGTTTGACACAAAGTTTCACATGTTAATCCATGTCAACCCATATCATGCTTTTTGTCAATTTGAAATATTGAATTAACAGTTGAACAAGCAGGTGTTATGCTGACCTTGCCTGTTGTATTGGTAAATAAATAGGCTGGAAATAGAGGATGCTCTTGGGTAGGCTAAAAAGAGGGTTCTTTAGGACAAAGAGTATGTTGTAGCCACGCACTATTATTTTTTGTTAAAGTTTCGTGCAGTCTGTCTAACATCAAGGAAAATGAGAAAATTGAGTTGAGGTGGTCTGTGCCAAAGACTTTGGAAAACGCCTTGCTCGAACTCATCTACTGGCAAATAGTTTATGATGTTGATTATAGGCTATCTTGAAATGAACTTTCAAGACGGACAGGAATTTTAGTAGAATCACGATTTGGACTAGTGCCTAAAGCTGTCTATTTTAAAGGGCGAAACCATTCTGTCCATATGCATGAGACACAAGTTCACTGCAGCCGTGAAGTAGAAGTGGTAGCAGGGTGCGGGTCAGATATTGATGTTCCACTGTTTCCTGAAGCAGCAACTGGGACTGATTGAGTTAGGTGCATCGGCATGGTTTGTGCTTCCATCTGAGTATCTCATGATACGGTCATGTGTCAAATGAACATGAGGATCTTTAATGTGGTACTGGTACCAACATTTATTGTGATATTCCATTTTCAGAGGGTATGATCAATCCTTTGATACCGTGTTTTGGTGATGTTAGTGTCAGGTTTTCATGTATCATCAAAATACATATTGTATTGCTGTGAAGTGTTTCCTTACTGCTCTGGAAACAATTGATTCAGCTGATTTAATGGGAGCACATCAGGAATTTGATGACATCAGTTTGTGCCCAAAACGTTTGGGGGTACTAGCCATAACTACGCTTCGGCATCCTTAATATTAATTTTAGTGTTATATTGGCAAATATTTATGAACTTGCCAGACAGAAGTAAATATTTATGAACTTGCCAGACAGAACAGAATTTTGCTAAACTCAGTGACCCGTGAACATAATGAAGATCCGGGGTAGAATAGGTCTTCAGCAACCAATGCTTGCTGTAAAAGGCGACTATGCTTGTCATACGAGGCGATTAATGGAATCGGGTGGTCAGACACGCTGACTTGGTTGGTGCATGTCATTGTATCCCAATTGCGTGGATCGATGCTCATGATGTTAATCACTGGATTGTCTGGTCCAGACTTGATTATTTACAGACCGCCGTCATATACATGTAGCTCGAATATTGCTGAGTGCGGCGTAAAACAACAAACCAAAACTAGACTCGAGCTTAGGATTAGTGGTTAAACATGTTAAAGTTGCAGACTATGACATGGGCAACAAAGCTGTGATCTTTTTCTAGAGACAATTGACAATATGTAATGATTTTTGTCTTTTAAATAATTACCAAACTATCAGTTCTTATCAGACCTATCTATGCCCATGAGTCAATGTCTGAGAAAGAAACCGATTTGAAAGCCTGCAGAAGGAAAGAATCTCGGCTTAGTTGTGGAGATGATCTTCATCTTGAGGTGACTCATCGTGAATTGTTAACACAAGCTCCATGTTTAGCCTACTTGCCTCGGATAATTGTGTGAAATCTGCTCAGCAGCTTCATCTAGGATTGCTTTTGAAAACTGAGCTAATTTTGGATTGACAGATTTCAAGTATGACAAAAGAAGTTAATTCTTATTCTAAAGAAGTGAAGTTTATGTATGGGTGTCAGATCTCCTCCCTTGGGATTTAGACATGATGTTCATGTATTTATCATATGACAAAACTTTCAGTTCAAACTGAAGTAAATATTTCATCATTCCAAATATTTTCTTTTGGTAGTCATGTTTTTAAAAGACAGTGAATATTTCATGCCTCATGAACATGATTGGTGCTATGGTGTTCAATTGTTACAAATACAGTTTATGACTGAAGCCACTGGCCCGTGAAGATTCCTTGGTAGAATAGGTCATCAGCAACCCATATTTGCCGTAAAAGGCGACTATGCTTGTCGTTAAAGGCAACTAACGGGATCGGGTGGTCAGGCTCGCTGACTTGGTTGAAACATGTCATCGATCACATTTGCGTGGATCGATGCTCATGATGTTAATCATTGGATTGTCTGGTCCAGACTCGATTATTTACAGACCGCCGTCATATAGCTGGAATATTTCTGAGTGCGGCATTAAACAACAAACAAATAAACTGAAGCCACTATTCCAAAGCCCATGTCTAGAACAAGTTGGTCAGTCTGGTAAGCTGAGCTTGTCCCTATATCAACATTAATATCTCCTCAAGAAGATGCAAAGAGACAAGTTTGGGCCGGTGTCAACTCGAGGAACATTGCTCCTTGCTGGCGTCAACTGCTGGTCCGGCTCTTGTTTTATGCTACCTTCAAGAACAATGATGGTTTGAATGAAATACAAATTCAAAGCACAAAATAGGGCATTCTTAACAGCATGTTTAATAGCCGATATGTAATGTATATCACATTGTCATTTATTTGGTTCCTATTAAATCCTATTTGTCAATGGATATAGCACTTTTTGCACTTATGACCCTCTACATTTAATATTGATGGGGGAAATCATGATACACTGTCTCCCGATAAGATATGTTTCGCGATACTTACTTTGCAGCCATTTTTACCTTTCATTGTTCATAGGGCATAAACACTGCTAAAAAAGCCTTGAATCTTTCTGAATTTCTGGTCTCATATTTGAAAAGAAATATGTTTCATTTCAGTCAATTTTATTAAAATTTCAGATAAAACTGTAGTGTCAACACCAGTTGAAAGACTAGAACAGAATTTAAGTCTTAAAGCTATGTACACTGTGCCAATGTAGATATTGCATAAATTAATAATGATAACAGTCTAGGTATGACCTATTTTGCCAAGAAAGTCATTCCATTGCTGTTGTAAATGTTCCATGTGTCAAACGCTTTGGGATTAAAATATGAATTGGTATTGGTAAATTTGTACCGTGTATCATAATACCAGCGTTAGGAATTAGCACTAATCCTATAGCCCTTGCCCAATAGTTGAGGTATCATAAGGACTAGTAGAAATTTGCCCTGTTTATGGGCTTTGCCATTTGTTATCATGATAAGGACTAGTTGACTAAAACTGTTAGTTTCTATTGCTGCATATTGTCTTAGAAAATTGTCAGCATAATCATTGCACTGATGTATTGGCCAGTCATGACATCCCTAACCTAGATTCCATCTTACTGGTGGCTTCCTGTCTGGAGTGAGTGAGTGAGTTGGGTTTAACGCCGCTTTTAACAGTATTCCAGTCATATCGCAGCGTGTCAGCTGTGGGGGGGAAAGCCCGAAGTGAAGCAGGTTTCAGACGTTTACCACTTCAGTGAAACCCACGAGCATGGGTATGGTGCTGACAAACCTAGAAACATAATTGGTGCAAACCGGGATTCGAACCCACAATCATAGGTTTCTGGCGTGCCCAAGGGATGCAACTCTCCACAGTGAATCGCGGCGCCTCAGACGACTGGGCCACCCGTGCCCCCTCCTGTCTGGAACTGAGTATTGGTTCATCAGCTGCATTCCTCATATTGGTCCATATCACAAATACTGTGGTGAAATGATTGCAAATTTGCTACTTGCTCAACATAATTTCTTATTGAAATCAGCTGCCATTGTAAGCAAAGCAGAGTTTGCACTTCCAACACACAAAACAAATCTCAATATCATTGTCCAAGGATCCCTTGACCTTCAATTTCAAACATAGAGCTAGCGAATTGGTTTACCAAGGAAATGATGGTTTCCCTATAAACCCTGGTAAACAATGGTGATACTGTTGCCGTGTGTAGTGTCAGTGGACAGAGTACACCAGCAGTTGTAGCAGGTCAATACACTCACTGCGGACAGGTGGTGACTGGGATCCTGCTGTTGACTTGCTTTCGTGTGGCTTTTCCCCATGTGTAAACGATCTCTGGACAGTGACTAGATACATACCGTCTTCTCAAGATCACTTCTGTTGTAATGGTCGGATGACTGGTTGGCTGGTTGGCACATATATTGGGATGTGCTTTTGTGTTGGTTGTGTTGGGTTTTGATTATACCAGATTCTGATGGCTTGTGTGATTTTTTGCCTTTGGTGTCTTGGGTTTTGATGACTTGTGGCTTCAAGCCGCTTGGAACATTGTGTCTGGACTGAGAACCTGTTTCGATGTTTGAATATTTCTTCTTTGGACCAGTTGCTTTTTCAGATGTGATTTGTGGATTATGAGCAAGTTGTGTGTGGGGAATTGTAAGGAAGGTGATTCTCAGCTTATGGAACGCAGATATTCCATGGTGAAATGATTCTTGATTTTTGCATATGTAACCATGGTAACTTGCAATACTCTTGATCAGAGGGTATTCATCTTTGATGTTCAGTAATTATGGAACTACCAAATAACATGGCGGTGACATTTTATGGTGTTAGTTTAATAATCTGATATTTTCTGTTGAATGTGCTTGTTTGCCTTTGAATCTGAACTTGATATATATGATATTACCTATTCTTTCATGTTGCTATTCCTTTGAGATTTTGTGTATCTTTAGTTGGTCATAAATTGCCATTTGTAGCGTTTAAAGGAATAAGTTTGAAGGGGAATTATTGATTAGCTAGCTGTTGCGTGTTTCTGTGTATTTTCACTTGATGGAATCATGGTTTTAGAGTCAAGGAACAAATTGTTGTATAAAATCGATATTTTAAGAGGACTGTTTTATCAATCCAGTGTGGATTGTGGAAATTTTTAAATACAGTTCCTGGAGCTATAAACACTAGCCTCTTTTCACCAGTTGCAGGTTGGGCATCAGACAGTCAGATTGAACCTTTTCTTAATCACCCATGTCAGCTTCAGGCATATGTTTTATCTGAACTTTTGACATGACAAGATAACTCTGTCAATGTAGAAATTAATTGTTGATAATAAACAGAATCTGCAGCAGCGTTATCAGCAGACCTGCTCATCAGGTGTCCAAGTCAAATGCTCCTTCATCTCACTGAACCTCACCAGGCTCTCTTGCTTGGCATGATATTGGATACTGTGATAGTGTTGCAGTTGTTTTCAGTGGACTCAAGGCCATGTTCCAACTGGATATGGTCATTGCTGTGATGTTTCCTCTGTTCGCCTATTTCTTTCTGTGTATGCTTCGTTTATTACTAGTTAATGCTGTACACCATCATAGAATGCACATAGTTTAGGTGTACATGTCGAGCTGATAAGAATTAGTAGGCTGTTGACAAGATTTGTTCATCAGGGTTTTAATCAATATCAATCAAATATTCAACATGTTTTAGGTGTGGACAATGGCGTACCATTCTGTGGAATCTTGTTAGAAATATTTCCGGAACAAGTTCTTTGTTCCTACTTTTCCAGCTAAATAAATCGCTGTACATGTTCCAGTTAGGTACATCTGTTACCTTGTTTAAAGACTCCACCTTGTATGTGGTTCGTCCCACCTTTCCTGTTCATTGTATTTATGAAAGGCAAACCTGCATGTTGACAGCTTCCCTGGCGATCTGGTTTCAATGTTGTGCTTTACAGAGGACTGGGATTTGTTATGAAGTATACTGTTTTCCATGATGTTACAGCTGTATATTAAAAGATGTTTGAGCAGGTCATATTTCAAGGTCTTTGTGATGATTACTTGAGTATTGAGAGTATATTTCATTTTTAAAAAGTTGCTAAGAAAAGTTTCAAGTGTGCAGGTGATGTTTGAGGTATAAATGATGCTTTTCTTAGATGTATGATTATGAATATGACATGAGGTTTTTCAGAAGATATCTTGCAAGCTCAGTGATATATTAGGAGTTCAGTTTTTGAAAGTGTAAAATAAGGTCACGTAAAAAAATATGGTTATGGAATTGATTTTTCAAGATGATGTAGTAATTTCAAGCTGTGCATGTTACCATGTGGGGACGATACCCAGATTTTCAGCTGTAAAGGTGAATATCGTTGAAACACATTATACACTTTTTTGAGGCAGCGATTCCAAGAAGCACATTAAATACATGAAAGAGCCTGTGTTGAATAAGACATGCCATGGACATGGGGTCGGTTCAGGCCCAACCTGAAGCTGTGCTGTGGGGCCCAGACAGAAAGGTAGAAATATTCCCCTGTTTGTTCGCACTAGTCGATGGAGACGTTGCAAATATTTGTGGCAATCTCTTCCACTTGTCCCTGTTGACTAGTTGCTCAAAAGAATAATTGAAGCTTGTTTATTGTGTACGTTTGTATGTAGTTCAAGGCGAACCTTGGAGTGATCTTTAAATACCATACATACATGTGAATAGACATGGTTTTGTTATACCGCTGTCATTGCAATTTTTGTTTGCATATCTGTATTTTCACACTATGACTCAGGAGGTACTTATGCCTTGTTTAATTAATACTTTTTTGTCTCAGATGTTTGAGATGTGTTTAGGTCGTTTGCGCGTTGACACGTTTCCAAACAAAGGTGTTTTCTTTAAGAATAGTCAAACATCATTTGGTTTGAATTTTTTTAGGGGGAGGTTAAAAAACTACCAGCATCCTGTGGCTTCTTGTGTGAATGTTGGAATGGTAAAGATGGATTTTAGGGTTAGCGTGGAGATGTCCATGTTGTCATAATGAAGAGTTTGATGTGTCTTGGCAGTTATTAAAGTTATATATTTTTATGTTTCTTGTCTTTCAGATGGTATTTCGGTAAAATCAAGAGAGTGGAAGCCGAGAAGAAGTTATTATCGCCAGAAAATGAACACGGGGCATATTTAATTCGTGACAGTGAAAGTAGAAGAAACGACTATTCATTATCAGGTAAGAATGTTTGATGTTGTATTTAAAAAAAATGGGAGCATTCCTGCTAAGAATAGTTAATCATGTGTCACCAAATAGGCAATACGTTGCATCCAGTTTTCATCTCGGCCTGTATCAGCTCCGATAACGTATGGAGGTCCCTTGATATGGAGGTCAGTGGGTCGGTGACTTGTGAATGATGATTGAAAAACAAACGGGACTGTAGGTTGCAATCTGATTGGTTGAAAGAAAGGCTTGAGATGAAAGGTTAAAAGCGAGCAACATATGTAGAGCATAAACATGTGTAATTTCATTGTTGGTCGTTGATATTCACCGTGCAATTCCAGATACCATAAATCCGGATAAGTAGAGCATTCTGGATGTGAGACCATTTTATGTGGTTATTTGTTTTCAGTTTTCATAAAAGTCGTCAGGACAAGTGGGATTTGATGTAATTGCATTTATCTCTGTTGACCAGTGTTAGAAGTTAGCGCTAGTCCTATAGTACTTGCCAAACTGCCCAATAGTGAAGTTATTTTAAGGACTAGTAGGTGAATTGTTAAGGGTTTTGCTATATGTTATCATTATAAAGACTAGTGGACTAAAACAGTTATTTTCTATCGTTGTTGACCCTGGGCCAGAGCTAGGCTCATACTCTATTTGTGGACAAAACTGTGATCATATTATTAGACACATGAATATTTCATGTACTGTTTCCTAATAAGATAAACACACATCTGTGTGCATTGTTCAGTATTATGCCAACTTGTGGTTTGTTTATGAGAATGCGGTCCCACCACATACTGATGATGTTCGTAGCCTGCAGTTGAACATAGATCTATTCAGTGTGACAATCTCACTGGATGGTGTCAATATTTACTCTTCATGCAGACAGTGGAGTAGAAGTCGGTACTTTGCAGTAAACATGTCATCATACAAGACTGCGAGCTGTGTAGGAAGCTACTGGGATGGAAATAGACACAGCTTGATTATGGCAACAAATAGGCTTACATGTGACAGCTGTCTGCTTCAGTAGTAGCAACACGTTTATTGCACATCCTATACTTCAGCTTAAGCAGGAAGATTTCCAGTTATTTTTTGAAATACTTGAATCAAGCTTGCTAGGACCAATTAGCTTGAACATACCCCAGTGTTAGAAATTGGCACCAGTCCTGTAGTCCTTGCCAAACTGCCCAATAGTTAAGGTATCACAAAGACTAGTAGAAATTTGCCATTTTTAAGGGTTTTGCTATATGTTATCATTATAAGGACAAATGGACTAAAAATGTTAGTTTCTACCCCTCACACCCCATTTAAATTGATCCAGTATTGACATTTATGGTTTTATTTACTAAATTGAAGACAGAATGTTAGTAATTATTTTCATTTGCATCCTTAGAATTTCATTGGTATTGAATTTGTAGTTTTGTATGGAGATGCAGTAATGTATGATGTAGGCATGAAATGATAAATCAGTCGCCGGTGCATTGAGAGTTTTCATGTACTGATACGGTACATGATGCAAGATGATACTCTTGCTGAAATGAACTACATACTACATACATACTCCTTTAATGACCCCCAATGTTTTTGTCAATCAAGTATCGCAAAATGTGTTGTAATTAGTGTTTCAAGTTCACTACTTAAAACAGCCGCTTCAAACATGTGTCTACAGCTAGCTTTTCCTTTTGAACCAGCTCTGAAATATTTATTGTCATGATGTTTCCTTCAATTTGATGTAAATATATGCATCGCGAAACGCATCATATCGTGACGACCTGTGTATCGTGATATGTATCGCATTATGACCTTGCTGTATCAGTTCACCCCTAGTGTCATCGTATCATGTCCTATCGTGACAAACCAGTCCAGTGTAAATTTCTCAGCCTTTTGATGCTGCATAATTTTCTATTGGGTATTTGAGATTAAGATGTTTTGTTACATTTTGTATGCATTTTCTAAATTGTTTCTATGGAAATTGTTTACAACTGTTAGAGGCAGTAATAGGTCTTTTCAAAGAAAACTTTCCTTGTCTGTTCTTTCGGGGCAGTCGGGTAGCCTAGTGGTTAAAGCGTTCGCTCGTCACGCCCAAGACCTGGGTTCGATTCCCGACATGGGTACAATGTGTAAACCCATTTCTGGTGTCCCCCGCCGTGATATTGCTGGAATATTGCTAAAAACGGCGTAAAACCAAAACTCACTCACTCACTTGTCTGTTCTTTCAATGAGTTTTGTGTCACACTATGTAGTCATCATTACATCATTACATGACTAGGCCAGACCAGGATATTCAATATGAACATTTACCTGAATTAAAAATGTTAAACACAGGAAAGCAAGAAGGAAAGATGTGTTTAACAATTAGGAGATAAACATTAGTGTTGGGACGATACACTGATGCATTGGTGGATCGCGATATTTTACTTCCTGATATTCACAGTCGAACACTAAGTAAAAAAATATTGATTCATACCTTAAATGTTTACTTAAATGGCGGTTACACCAAGCACTAATTAGTAGTGAAAATTAGTGGTTAAAAAAAAGGAACTATTTTCATCCATTGGGCCATACTTCATACTGCCAACTGTTAAAAAGATGGCTTATGCACCACAGATAAGAGCACATGCAAGTATCATGATACATATTGGATTGTGAACAAGGTATCGTGATATGTATCGGATCGCACAGTTGATGTATCTTCCCAGCACTAATAAACATAGTGTTTTCAATATAGAGCTAGGTTACCTGTAGATTAAACCGCGCTAAATTGAATATGGAACTGAATGCGCAGCATGAGGTTTCAAATGTTAATTTTAGCGCGGTTATCTGTGATGTTATTATTCTTTCCTAATTAATTTACAAGAAATGACCTCCATATCATTTGGCGTTTATGGTGGTAAAAAGGGTGTGCACACCTCCATAAATGAAAGAAAAATATTGAAGCCAATTCTCAACAGTTCTGTTAATTCACAGGCAGTAAACTTTCGAGCAATCACATCTTGGGCACAATGGACCATATTGTTCATATGTTCAATAATCAGAGAAGCTTGTCAGGGGAACCACAACATTGTCAACAGAACTCGCATTGTTCTGAATCTGAAAAGTCCTGCTTGTTTCCCACAGCAGAGTTAATTGATAAAAATGGAAATGTTCACTGATTAAGGTTTTATGGCATGTGATTGAGCAGCAATCTGTTTGGGAAAGTTGCTGACAAGGTTATGTATACAGGCATCATGCAATCTCCAAATCCGTACTTCTGAACTTGAGAAACCTTTACAAACTACCGTAATAGGCTTTTGATTTGAGTGAGAAATGGTAAGGATGTAGATGATTGGAAGTTTACAAGTCTATTTTACTTGTTAATTCAGGTTTATGATATTAAATGACTTTGTCCGTGATGTATGCTCTGTGTTCAGCCAACGTGTCACATTTTTGGTTACTTGACCTATTTTTGGATTAGTTTGGGATGAGTGGTTTAGTCTAGCTGTAAAATCGTTTACTCATTTAGCATTAAGTACATTGATTGCCAAAATGTTAAGAATTACCTCCCTTCAATGTGCCAGGATCTGGTTATCATTTGTTTGAATCCTGTATCTGCAAGGATATAACAGTCTGCTATGTTTTGACCAGATTCCCAACCCTTGCTGCCTGAATGTTGCATTCTCCCTCCCAGGTTGTCTCCTGACCTATCATGTAAAATTACAGTGGACTGACATCACATACTGACTTAGGTGTTTCTAGCCTTTGTCACTCATTGTTGCCAGGGGACACTGTTGGCCCATTCGTCTCAGGGTTCCAATCCCAGTTCACCCCAAAATTGTTTTTGAGCTTGGCAGCACCGTACCCATCCTCGGGTATTTCAGCAAAGTGCTAAAGTTTAAGACCTGCATCTCTTGTGGCTTCACTCCCACATTAAGCTTGACATGCTGTGATATAACTGGAGTACTGTAACAGCATTATGCCCTACTCACTCACTGGTGTGATTTGCCAGAATAGGATATGCTGCAGTTTTATGATCAGTGTGTATACAAACGGGATAACTTCAAAATAGATTCAGTCTGTAACTTTCTGGAGGAGCACCCATTATCAGAGGCAGTAAGTCTCTGTGACATGATTCTGTTTCATTTTACATGTGACCTGGAGACATTGTTAAGTTAAGTTTAGAAAATATCATTTTTGTGCTTTTTGGAGAGAGAAACCCAACATTCAGCCTCGCTTGTCACCACCAATGGAGGAAAAAAAATGTCTTCATGACCTTACTCAGGAACTACATACCTCCACATCCTCAGGGTGAGATACATCTGTGGTGCTGCCATTTCACTCCACATGACAAGAGATTTATGAGATTTTGTTCAGTGTCTGCAGTTTCTTGTGGTTGAGGACACTGAGCCTCTTCAGCCTTGACCCTTTTGTGTTCACACTAGGTGGCAGAATCAACATAGACACTAAATTAACTTTTTTGGTTTGAAATTATTTATTTTTATTCTGCCATTGTCTTGGACCCAACCCAAACCATGTCGCTAGTCGATTATAGTAAATGTTGCTTCACAACTCTCATCAGTGATATCGTAGAATGATATTTCTAGTGTTTTGTTTATTTGTTGATACTTGACAAAGTTTTGAAATGTCTACTCAGTGAGTGTACCGTACATACCATGAGGGTCAGTGCCGTGCCCCCCCCAGCATCCATCAAGTATACCACTTAACAGGGTTCTGCATGCTGTGTCTTCCCGATACGATATGGCTGAAATATTACCGATGTGACGTAAAGCATAAACTCACTCACTCTGCATCCTGTGTACTAAAACTAAAAGATGGGTGGCATCCTCTGCCAGGACCGACCTTCCAAGCACTGCATACTAGACCATAGAACTTAGCAATTTAGTGAAACCCATTTGTGATTAACCATGCAATGAATTCCTCCAGACCAAACCAAGATTGGCCACACTATGGTGCAAGTGGAAATATTGTACAAAATTGAACAGTTAACTTCTGAACCATGGATTTTGACAGTTCCTTTTCCTAAGGACAAGCCTGCGTTTTTGTATTCCACACTCACGCTACATCCATGAGTCGTTCTAACCATGCTTCTGGGTGCTGGTGTTGTGAGCACAGCGAGAGCAAGGCTGAGTCTTCTCTACTCATGCAGTTATGTGTGTTGGATTTGCAGTGCTGAATATGTCCCAAGTACTCCATGTTTGTTATATGAGCCTATTAAACCAGGCATCTGATGGTCACGGTGCCTGCTGAGTAGGAAGTGTTTGAAGAAATACCAACGTGCTTGACACTGTGACCTGCCTGTGACCTGGTTGTTGCTCATGATATTGACCACTAGTTGTCTGGTCTAGACTTGATTACAGGTCAACATGATTCAGACTTCAATATTGCTGACTGACTCACAGTGTGATCTCAACCCTGCATTGTTTGCATCAAATGTCGCTGCATTCCCATACAGTGCATATACAATGGTAGATATTGATTTTCTTCTTCTATGCATTTCTGTGTAGAAAGAGAAGTATAAAAAAGCCTACCATATGTACATAGAGACAATGCCCTCATGACCAATACCACAGGTTTGAAAATAATAATCTGTTTGTTGGATGAAAAATCAATCTGAAATAAGGCCATGACCATGATCACGATGATGACAAATTAAAATGTTGAAGCTTTGGAATCTCTTTCTTTCTCTTTTGCAAGGTTTGTTTGATCAATCCTGTGTTATTATGTTTACTTTTAAATATTTCAACCTTGCCAAAGTTTGCAAAAAATAGGTGTAGGGCCTAGTTTCTTCTGCATTGTTGTAATATCCTAGCGAAGGGGACATCCTGGTATCTGACTTTTCTCAAATCAATCATGTCTAATCATTGAAGTTTGGTCAGCTGGGATATTAACATCTGCCATAAGAAAATATTGTACAAAAACTTATTAATGGTTCAGAATTATATCTGTAGTCATGTGTTTCATATGCTATCAGAGTAACTAACTTTATCTAAGGAAATATTACTGTAGGGCCCATATGCTTTGTTTGAAATTTAGGTTTGATTCTGAGATATTTAACCTGGGAAGATCCAGGTTAGAATAGGTCTTCAGCAACCATGTTTACCCTAAAAGGCGACTAACGGGAATGCGCGGTCAGTCTCGCTGACTTGGTTGATGCATGTCATCATATCCCAATTGTGTACATCGATGCGCATGAAGTCAATCACTGAATTGTCTGGCCCAGACTTGATTATTAACAGACCGCCGCCATATTGCTGGAATTTTGGAGTCCGGCGTTGATCAACAAACAACAAAACCAAAATCCTGAGATATTTGAATCTATGGGCCCCTAAACTTTTGACTTTAGAACATGACATGAATCTTTTGACTTTTTTATAATCTATTAAGTGTTTGATTGATTCTGGCATTCATACAACGAACTGATACATAATAAATATCATTGATACCTTTGTCTCTTTTCATGGTGCATGTACCTCATTTTGGAGGGTTTACTTGATGACCCGTGGAAGTTATTCTGTAGTACTATTTTTTTTTAAAGTTGATAAACTCACAAATACTTTTCATCATTTGAATTCTTTTCAGTTCGTGATGGTGACACAGTAAAGCACTACAGAATTCGTCAGCTGGATGAGGGTGGTTTCTTCATCGCTCGCCGTGTAACATTCAGATCTCTTTCGGAACTGGTCGACCATTACAGTTCTGATGCTGATGGCCTCTGTGTCAACCTTAGGAAACCATGCTCACAGGTAAAACATCGCATGATATAAGATACAAAATGAATATAATTTTCACTATTCTGCTCCCAGTCGTCTAAGGCGCCGTAATTCGCTTTGCTGAGTTGCGTCCCTTAGACATGCCAGAAACCCATGATTGTGGGTTCGAATCCCGGTTCGAATGATGTTTCTAGGTTTGACAGCACCATACCCATGCTTGTGGGTTTCACCGAAGTGGTAAACGTCTAAGACCTGCCTCATTTCAGGCTTTCCTCCCACATTAAGCTGACACGCCGTGATATGACTGGAATACTGTTAAAAGTGGCGCCAAACCCAACTCACTTACACTCACTATTCTGCTACATGATCTGCTACATACTAGCCATCTGCTAATGGTGAAAGTTGTAGACCACAAGGAAATGTTACCAATTTACTGGTCTCAGATTAGTGGACTTACCCAGCACAGGAACAGACCCGTGAAGATCCGGGGTAGAATAGGTCTTCAGCAACCCATGCTTGATGTAAAAGGTGACTTTTCTTGTTGTAAGAGGTGACTAATGGGATTGGGTGGTCAGGCTCGCTGACTTGGTTGATGCACATCATCGTATCCCAATTGTGTGGTTCGATGCTCATGATGTCAATCACTAGATTGTCTGGTTCAGACTCGATTATCTCCAGACAGCTGTCGTATTGCTGGAATATTGCTGAGTGCGGCGTTAAACATGAAACAAACAAAACCACAGAGGAACAGGTTTTTGCTTTCCATATTTAGGTGGGAGGAAGGAAATTTTCCTGCATGTACAATTGTACTGTTCCTGGGTACGTTATGTATATTAACAGCGTTGTCTGGCTTGGCGCCTGGATATTCAGTTTAGAGGAATGAGAAGAACCACATTTCTTTTTATGCCAAATTTCTGACGGGGTGCTTGCATGTTTTTGTTGCTGTTGTCAAACATATGGCTGTCCTAATGACATTTAGATTGATTTTAGGGTACATATATATCATTTATGAGGAAATGGCAGTTTAATCAATCACATTTCTTTCCCTTTTTGTTTTTGCTTAAGTATGCTTTGTGATTCACATAAGGAAGACATTTCTGGAGATCAGATTACTCATATATTTTGTCAGTGCTTGTTTATTCAATGATTGCTTCTAATTGTGGTATGTAGGCGTTATTTTCAAGTGCATCAATAGTTTCAGGTTTAAGCCAGGCTGCTATGGTATAATGATATTGCTTCCTTCAGTGCCATTGAGGAATAGGATCAACGTGACATGACAAAAATAGGACAGTATTTCAGTAGCATATCGCCAGATCTTGATCAGCAGTGCTCCTGTTTTAATTGCCTCAGGGTAGAGATGCACAGAAACTAAATGTTACACAGTTGTATTCAGTAACTTGCCATTGATAGAGGTAATTTGGTTGGTAGGGACTGTTGGAGTGAGTGAGCGAGTATGGTTTTACGCAGCTTTTGGCAATATTCCAGCAATATCACTGCGGGGGACACCAGAAATGGGCTTCACACATTGTACCCATGTCGGTAATTGAACATGGGTCTTCGGCGTGACGAACGAATGCTTTAACCACTAGGCTACCCGACCGCCCAGGGACTGTTGGAACATGCCGTCAGTTGTCAATACTGTATTTCCTCTAATAAGTGTTTCGGTATGTAGTCTTTGAACAACATACGTAGTGGTGCCTAATATTTCAACTATGGTGTTGCATAAGTAACAGTCACTAATAAATTGACATGCAATAGAATTTTATGTTCTTGCTACAGAATTTATTTCATGACGGAAAGCAAACATGAACATAGTACTTGTAATGTGAAATTGAAACAAAAGCTCTCTGTGTGGAGTGTTAACCTTAATAACTACAAGACTCAATGGTTATTGTGTTGTACATGACTTTGTCCGCAATGCTTATTGGAAGCAGTACCAATTAAATTCCCAACACTTATTAGAGGAAATAAGGTACATGATGGTGATATACAGGCAGATCACAGCCACCCACTGTACAGCACTGTACAGTACGTACAGTAGACAGGTCGGATATGTTCATCATGTACAAACTCTCGCCCATTGTTGCCTGCCATCTAGACATGCAGAACACTTGTCTACTCTTTGTTTGACAAGACGTAATCGGCTTTGGTACATGATAGCTAGACAGTGTGATTAATCATTGTTATGGCTGACAATTGACTGTAGACTCTGTATTTGTAATACAGTATTCATACATTAGAACTTACCTCTGAAATATATGTAGAACTATATCAATGAACTTTAATGTTAATTCAACATGATAGTTCTACCTAAATCATGTAATACTAGTTAGGTGCTTAAACACTGGCATGCTACAGGGATTTTCTCAGATTCTAAACCATTGCCCTTTTCGGGCAAATTTGGAAAAGAATAATAATTTTTTGAAATTGGGATTTCTTAAGAGTTATTTTACGAATTTCTGAGCTATTTTAACTTTGAATAAGGTAAAAATAAGGGTTAAAGCCTTTTCCTTTTTATTGTTCCTGTTTTTAGTTATATACAATTACCTGTACGAAGCCATAACATTAGTTGTAACTCTATCAACATGAATTGGCGTATTTATATTTCCCTTTGGGGAATTTTTCTGACATATGCTCCAGACTTGGAACTGAATATTGGCCTCAGAACAGGTCTAGATACCCCCCTGAGCTTGCTCCAGACTTGGAACTGAATATTGGCCTCAGAGCAGGTCTAGATAACCCCCTGAGCTTGCTCCAGACTTGGAACTGAATATTGGCCTCAGAGCAGGTCTAGATACCCCCCTGAGCTTGCTCCAGACTTGGAACTGAATATTGGCCTCAGAACAGGTCTAGATACCCCCCTGAGCTTGCTCCAGACTTGGGACTGAATATTGGCCTCAGAGCAGGTCTAGATACCCCCCTGAGCTTGCTCCAGACTTGGGACTGAATATTGGCCTCAGAACAGGTTTAGATACCCCCCTGAGCTTGCTCCAGACTTGGGACTGAATATTGGCCTCAGAACAGGTTTAGATACCCCCCTGAGCTTGCTCCAGACTTGGGACTGAATATTGGCCTCAGAACAGGTTTAGATACCCCCCTGAGCCTGTTCCAGACTTGGGACTGAATATTGGCCTCAGAACAGGTTTAGATACCCCCCTGAGCTTGCTCCAGACTTGGGACCGAATATTGGCCTCAGAACAGGTCTAGATACCCCCCTGAGCCTGCTCCAGACTTGGGACTGAATATTGGCCTCGGAGCAGGTCTAGATAACCCCCTGAGCCTGTTCCAGACTTGGGACTGAATATTGGCCTCAGAGCAGGTCTAGATACCCCCCTGAGCCTGCTCCAGACTTGGGACTGAATATTGGCCTCAGAGCAGGTCTAGATAACCCCCTGAGCCTGTTCCAGACTTGGGACTGAATATTGGCCTCGGAGCAGGTCTAGATGACCCCCTGGGCACACACCAGAATGTGTAAAGAAGTGAGGTTTGAATCTTGGCAGGCATATTTGGTTTACAAGCCCACCAGAATATGTATGTATGTGGATCCAATTTGTGACATTTAGTTGACTTCATGAAGTAATACAGCAATGTCAACATTCATAGGGGACCTAATTTACTTCCACAACTGCTGAAACATCTGTTCTAAATTGAAATTTTGTAGTATTTCTTTCTCATTGTATAATCTCGTTTTGATGCTGAGAAGATGCAGTGTTTGACAAGGAAAGTATTTGTATTCTTCTGATTAGTCCCAAGAGCTTCGGGTTTCAAATCCCATATGAAGACTCCTTTGATCTAATATGGTTGTGGCAAACACTTACATTAAGAGAAATAGCATCATGTACCCCAAGTATTCCTTGTAACTGCTGCTTTGAGGAATTTATGTTTGTCTTGTTCAGAGCGGGTCTTACTTGACAAGACTTACTCAAGTCGCTGACTGCATTATGACAAAGGAATCCTTGAGACATGATTCTTACAGTGACCATCATAAGTAGACATCATCCCCGGCATCATCTGTGTAGTTGTAGCATGTACAGTAAACTCTCTCAGCAGGATGTCCTTGCCAGCTTAACTTGCAAGCACTTTGTTTCTGACAAGCTGGCTATTACTTGCCTTTGATTAAAAACTGTTGTTTTGTCCTGATCTTTTAGAACATCATGGCCACAAGGAATTGGGAAATATACTTATTTTTGTGTTGTTTTATAAGGATGAGAGGGTAATCAAATAAGTAACGTTAACTTATCCTATGGAAGACTTTGGCTTGAGGATGCAAAATATTCTTTCACCATGATATATTCACAGCAATATTACATTGTTTAACTCACACATTGTACAAGGGCCTTGCACGCACTCCTGTTGTCCAGACAGGATCATTTACAGACCGCCGTCATATAGCTGGAATATTGCTGAGTGCAGTGTTGAGAAAAAACACACCAAAACACTCATGTTGTAACTTGTGCAAGGGTACTTCACTCACTCAATCTACCCACTCACCCGCTCATTCACACATTGCACAAGGGCACGTGACTCACACAGATTGCACAAGGGCACGTGACTCACACAGATTGTACAAGGGCACGTGACTCACACAGATTGTACAAGGGCACATGACTCACACAGATTGCACAAGGGCATGTGACTCACACAGATTGTACTAAGGCACATGACTCTCACAGATTGCACAAGGGCATGTGACTCACACAGATTGTACTAAGGCACATGACTCTCACAGATTGCACAAGGGCACATGACTCACACAGATTGTACTAGGGCATGTGAAACAGATTGCACAAGGGCATGTGACTCACGCAGATTGTACAAGGGCACGTGACTCACACAGATTGTACAAGGGCACATGACTCACACAGATTGCACAAGGGCACATGACTCACACAGATTGTACAAGGGCACATGACTCACACAGATTGCACAAGGGCACGTGACTCACACAGATTGTACAAGGGCACATGACTCACACAGATTGTACAAGGGCACATGACTCACACAGATTGCACAAGGGCACGTGACTCACACAGATTGTACAAGGGCACATGACTCACACAGATTGCACAAGGGCATGTGACTCACACAGATTGTACTAAGGCACATGACTCTCACAGATTGCACAAGGGCACATGACTCACACAGATTGTACTAGGGCATGTGAAACAGATTGCACAAGGGCATGTGACTCACGCAGATTGCACTAGGGCACATGACTCACACAGATTGCACAAGGGCATGTGACTCACACAGATTGCGCAAGGGCACATGACTCACACAGATTGTACTAGGGCATGTGACTCACACAGATTGTGCAAGGGCACATGACTCACACAGATTGTACTAGTGCACATGACTCACACAGATTGCACAAGGCCATGTGACTCATGTAGATTGTACAAGGGCACACGACACAGATTGTACAAGGCCACGTGACTCACACAGATTGTACAAGGGCATGTGACACAGATTGTACAAGGGCATGTGACACAGATTGTACAAGGGCACATGACTCACTCAGATTGTACAAGGGCATGTGACACAGATTGTACAAGGGCATGTGACACAGATTGTACAAGGGCATGTGACACAGATTGTACAAGGGCACATGACTCACTCAGATTGTACAAGGGCATGTGACACAGATTGTACAAGGGCATGTGACACAGATTGTACAAGGGCATGTGACACAGATTGTACAAGGGCACATGACTCACTCAGATTGTACAAGGGCATGTGACACAGATTGTACAAGGGCACACGACACAGATTGTACAAGGCCACGTGACTCATGCAGATTGTACAAGGGCATGTGACACAGATTGTACAAGGGCACATGACTCACTCAGATTGTACAAGGGCATGTGACACAGATTGTACAAGGGCATGTGACACAGATTGTACAAGGGCACATGACTCACTCAGATTGTACAAGGGCATGTGACACAGATTGTACAAGGGCACATGACTCACTCAGATTGTACAAGGGCACACGACACAGATTGTACAAGGCCACGTGACTCACGCAGATTGTACAAGGGCATGTGACACAGATTGTACAAGGCCACGTGACTCACGCAGATTGTACAAGGGCATGTGACACAGATTGTACAAGGCCACGTGACTCACACAGACTGCACTTCTTTCTCACAGTATCTATCAATAAACACCTGCGATTAACAAGGAAGCAGACCAGGATATGGGATTTATAATTCTGCAACTTGACAAAGGGACTTGGCTCAGATATCTTTAAGCAGCATTTTAAAAGCGTCAGTGTCATTGAACACCTTTCAACTTTTTTTTTCTCTCAACATGACATTTCAGTACAGGTGCTAGTAACTGTCACGCAATGGCTCACATGTCTGATTGGCTCCGACACACAGTATCTGTGCAAACCTTTGGTTTTTGCCATAAATTCATGAAAAAATCTCCTCCAACTTTGCCATTTTCCAAGCAAACTGTCTACTGCGTGCAACACGGCAAAGATAGTTGCTGAGTATGAATGCAAGGCAACTAGTTTGTGGTCCTCCCATCTGAAAAGGCTAAGGTCGGCTTGACCCCCCATCCTGCATCATGTACATGGATGTGTTTTAATGGGTATTAGTGTCAGACAGTGACAGTGTGCAAGTGACGTTGCATTGATAAGCAATTGTGCACAAGCCTTCACGAAAGATCAGTCCATTTGGGGATTTGCCAGGTTTGCCATAATTCAGTGTGGAGAAAATCAATAGCATGACACTTGGTGTTGGCATCGAAGACGTGATATTTGTAACTTGGGCGTTTTAGAAGGGATTGGAGCTTGCAAGAGATTTACTGTTAGGTTTTATTGATTTGCATTGTGTCTCAGCCTGAAGTAAATCATTTATTGATAGTTTAATTCAGAAAAAGAAATAAGCGATAACACTCGTAAATATTAATCTATTTCCTGTGAGAAATGTTAATCTGTTAATCTGATGGTACCTTTTGAATTCCAGGACAGATTGTAAAACTAAAAGAATTCCGGATAAACTAATCATGGTTACAATCGTTCACCATTGCATCCTGCTCCAATGATCTCTCTGCTCCACCCCTGAACCAACTTCCTACGCTGATCTGAAACTAATTTTTGTAAGCACTCTCTACTAAGACCGAAAATTTACATGACAGCCCATATTTTCTTTTGTACGTTACGCATTTTGTTTATAGTAAACGGCAGTGCAGAAGGGGTATTAAAGTGCACAGTAATTAAGTGTAAGTTTCATTGACGTTTGACCTAAGTTTGTTCATTACCACTCCTTCTCTGAAAACAAATTTGATTCGTGTCTGGTTTTTTTAAGCACCCCTCTTTGTCAATTTTCTAAGCACCTGTGCCGCTTATTACGAAGAATGTGGTATGTATTAACCTTCCTGGAAACATAAGTAGACGCTGGCAACAGTGACAGTGTTTAAAAGTAAGCATGAATGCCAATGAATGTCATGACCTCGGTGTTAAAAGTTACAGAAAAAGTAAATTCAAATATTAAAATAAACATGATAAAGGACATCAGGACCCCCTTAATTTCAAACAAAAGAGTAATCAATTGGGTTTTTGGACTGGCTTCGCTGTGCAGAGTTGCATTCCTATATGGGTACTCCGGAAACCTAAGGTTTGGGGTTTGGATCGTGGTTTGTTCTGATTATGTTTCTAGGTCTGTCAGCACCATTGTGCCTGAGTTGGTTGGCTTAACAAGTGTGCAAACGTCTGGCCTGCATCACTTCCAACTTTCCTCACACATGAAGCTGATGCAGTGATATAGCTGGAATACTGTTCAAAGTGGGTTTAAACCCAACTCACTCACTCGGGACCATAAAATTATTCCTTTGAGGCCAAATTGCATTATCCCTTCATCCACCTGGTATGTTTGCTACATGACAAATCATAGATCATGTGAAATTTGCATCATGGAAACGACCCTCCATTTCAACAACTTGTCTTTCTTGGTTGAGAAAACCCCACATTCATTGGGTCAAATACTGTAGATCTATACAGCTACCTTACCTACAATGGTTTCTCTTCAATTGCGGTCACCTTAACAGCTTATAGAACTATACAAAGGCTAATAATAAGAAACACGGTTATCCATCAGAGCAATGATTTGCTTGCCCGAAGTCATGTTCTAAATACATACATACACTTGAGTTCATTATAGCCCCATAGCCCCAGACCAGCCATAATAGTTGTTATTCATGGCTTCATGATTTCCATATGTGATTGATCTTCCTCAGAGCAAATACTTCGCCAGGATTCATTCAATGCATTTCTCTCAGGGCAGGGATATTATATTCACTCCAAGTCTTCAGTCTTCAAGTGGAAATTAGGCATGGGTGAAATCGATTACCCTGTGTGTATTTTAGCCGTGAAGGAGTGAGTCACTGTTGTAAATAATGCAACACGTAACGATGGCCCGTAGCATGGGGTGTTGCCGACATTAAGTGTGGATAGTGCCATCGCTTGTTGCGCCACCTGCTGGGTAGTGCATTAATTATTCCCAATAAAACATGGAAATGTTTGATTTATTCTCTAAATATTGGTTAGGTGATGTTCTTGCATTTTGCCTTTTGGATTTATGATTTTAATTGATATGTCAATATATTTTGAGAATTGTACAATGTTGGGTGAAAGGGATTTGGGTTGATGTTATGTACTAGTTCATAGTTATGGATCATTTCTCGAAGTATCTAGAACTATATTCACTTGCTCGCTCAAACCCACTCCCTCACAAGGGCACTCACTCACTTGCACGAACACAGACACATGCGAGCGCACACAGACACTATCTGTGGTAAACTTCTCCTTTCCTGTAAGTAAATGGATGTTTTTCCCATCAGTGCAGGACAGTTACAGAAGTGGCTCACGCTGAATCAATACACAGCTGTAATTAACATTCTATGCACAGGGATGTGATGGTGGGATATGATATAAATGGCAGATCAAGGAAGCTTCTGTCTGGAGTTCTGTTTTATGTCACTAGTTAGTTTATTTCTATCATCAGCAAGGAGAAACTTTGTAGTCACTGATGTTGGAAGGAACAGTTATGATCAGATGTTTTGTTGTGCGTTATTTGCTGTGGTGGTATTCTGTTTGAGTGTTTTAAGTGATAAATATAATGTTTAATTGTATTCAAATGTTTGTAATAAATTAACATTATTTATTATTGTATGTTATAAGACATATATTTGCGTGAAATGTTTTGTTTGTTTGTTGTTAAAAGCCACACTCAGCAATATTCCAGCTTTATAACAGCGGTCTGTAAATAATCTAGTCTGGAACAGACAATCCAGTGATTGACATGAGCATCGATCCACACATTTGGGATATGATGACATGCAAGTCAGTGAGCCTGACCACCCGATGCCGTTAGTCGCCTCTTACAACAAGCATAGTCGCCTTTTACGGCAAGCATGGGTTGCTGAAGACCTATTCTACCCCGGATCTGCTTTAAATGAAGTAACCAGTTAGGTGACATTGATGCAGATGATATAATGTAAGTCTGTACATGTTTTGAGGAAGTTTTTGTCACATAGGAAAAAAGTGAGCTCTATCATCATAGTCATTTAGAGACTAGAGAACCCCATGTGTGTTCAGTGTATTTGACTTGGAACACCAAGAATAGCTGTTGTGTGGCATGGATGATGAGTCACTGGTGTCATGTTTCTGTGGTAGCAGTGAGTAAATAAAGAAACATTTCAACCCTTCAACATTTATAAGTTAATTATCCATTTTGTGCTCATCGTGTACAGTGTTGACATAATAAATAAAATATTATCAAAAATAAATTAATTTAAATTTGGTTTGAAGGGTTTACTTTGATGTTTTGGCATAAAGCTGCAATGGCCTTGACATACTGAACGTGGAAATTAATGAGCAGATCTTAGGCAAACTTTTTATATCCTCGCTTTGATTCAGCTGTAAAAACCTAGGGGAATGCATCCAAGTACATTTTAATGGGAGGCCTGCACCAAGCTACAATAGTTCTTGCAATCCTCGTCAAATTACTTTCTACTTGACGTCCCGTCATCCGCTGACACTCGACCTGGCAAGTGCTTGTTTAGGGCACTTGCTACTGGTGTCACAAAAACCAGGAAGTCACTTAATGATTTCTTCTGAAATGACTGCTAGGGGCTCTGTTGTCAGTGCTTTGAAAAAAATGTAATCATAAAAGCTTTTGCCATTAATGAGACGTCTCTTTTGATTTTGTCAATTATTTTGAAAGTTTCAAAATGAGTGATATTTTGTAAATAATTCAATATTCAACACACATTCTGGAAGTCCATACTTTGAGACAAGAGTGGTTGTAACAGTAGATGAAAACAGTGGAATGCATGCAAGAGTTTTTTTCTGAAGGACTTGTATTGACTTTTAATTTGTTTGTATAAAGATGTTGCTATATGCATATTATCAGAAAATGTCTCACTTTTCCAAGATGAAATAGGTACTGTAATTGAAATATTAGGGACTTTGCTGAAAATGAAAAATAGTTTTTGTTTCAAAATACTGATTCTGAATTTGCCATTATATTGCCTGAAAGGTTGACACTAAATCAGAAAGTAATAATAATAAAATAAAAGCAAAAAGTACTGATCACTAACCATGTAACATGTTTTTTGTGGTAAAAATGATTTTGATAGTGATCGTCAGATTTTACAGTACTTAAAGATTTGGTCCCCCTTGTAGATCCGGGTCAGATTGGTCTTCAGCAACCCATGCTTGTTGCAAGAGGTGGCTAACAGGATCAGGTGGTCAAGCATGCTTGGTTGATGCATGACAATTGTCACCATATCCCAATTGCTTAGATGAATGCTCATGATGTCAATCACTGGATTGTCTGGTCAAGACTCGATTATTTACTGACTGGGGTCATATACCTAGTATGTTGCTAAGTGTGGCATGATTGCATCTGAATGATTGGAGGAGTTTGTTTGCTGTTGTGTTTGGATGAAGCTGATGGATGGACATCACTTGTATTCTGGAGGTGTAAATCAGTGATTGAAGTCCTAGTTTGAATAATACAGGCCTTGTCTCAACACAGCTGATTGTCGTGATAAAGCATCAAGCACATACGCTTGTGAAAGTTAGAAACACCCAACTGGTTGTCATAATAGCTTCAAGCTGCAAGCCACCAGTGAAAGTAAGAAGAGCTCAGAGAAAAAAACAATTGAGGGAAACTGCCTTTATGCAACGCACGCTTCTTGAATCGTAAGATTTAAAAATGGAAATGCGTTTTTGCCTATTTGTTGGAGGATGAGATCCTGGATTAGCTATGAGCCAGCCATCTGCTTGGGTGCGGTATGTTTCTCGGGGAACAACTCAAGATTTTCAAATGCCTTCCATGTTTCACAGATGTGACCTTTGAAAATCGTAACAAAACTAATGGAAAAGAGGGAAGAAAATGTGAAGTTTATTTCAACTTTTAAACCTGTTAATGATTCATAGACTTTCTGAAGTCTTTAGAGATTAGGGCAAAAGGCAGAATTTTTGCAGTATTCAAATTTGAATTACATTTGCTCTAATTGACATAACATGATCTCAGTGAGCAACTGGTATAAATGTCAATGTTAGGATAGACTAGAAACTTCATTGCCAATGTGGGGGCACGGGTGGCCCAGTTGTCTAAGGCGATTCGCTGTGCAGAGTTGCGTCCCTTGGGCACACCAGAAACCTATGATTGTGGGTTCGAATCCCGGTTCTCCCAATTATGTTTCTAGGTTTGTCAGCACCATACCCGTGCTCTTGGGTTTCACCGAAGTGGTAAACATCTGAAACTTGCATCACTTCAGGCTTTCCTCCCACATTAAGCTGACACGCTGCAATATAACTGGAATACTGTTAAAAGCGACGTCAAACCCAACTCACTCACTCACTCACTCATTGCCAATGTCAGTAAAACATTCTTGTATGCCAACATTTTATTTTCTGCCTTGAAACTTGGAAGCACAGTCACTGAGTGACGCTTCTGTTTCTCTGTTCCTTGGGTTCAATGTTAATACATGCACCATGCCCATTGCCCACACTAAGTTTTCAAACAACATTGCCTGAGGGCCTTTTGCTTGTGTTAGTTCGGACATGATAGTTTATTGTATATTTATTATTAATGCAGAAATGAGATTGAGATGGCCCCCACGAGGCCACAGGTTTGACAGAGATGGTTGCACACTTGAATAGTTCCATCAGCCCAGCTGGAAGTGCCAGAGTTTAATGTGGGCGATGTTCAGCGGTGAAACATTGCAGTCTACACCAACCTTACTCAACATCTTGGTGTCATCAGTGCATATTGAATTACACTCGCACTCACTGGTGTCAAGAACCACGGTCCTGTAGGATAAACTTTGCCTTGGTTACACTTTAATTAAGGAGAAATCCGGTTTTCTCTAATGATTTGGCGATTGTTTTTTGGTCCTTTTTCTTCCTTTTCTCCCTTCATGTGTCTGCATGGGGTACAGTTTGCTCAGTCATCTCAGGTGCTGCAATTCGCTGCGCAGAGTGCATCCCTCAGGCATTCAAGATGGCTGTAGGGTCAAATCACAATTCGCCCTGATTGTTTCTTGGTTTTTCAGCACCATACCTGTGCTCGTAGATTTGACCAAAGTGGGAAATGCAGAGATCTGCATCACTTCATGCCTTCCCCCATGCCGGGATATAACTGAAATCCTTTTCAAAGAGTCAATAAACAAAACTAACTCACTCACTCACTCACTCACTCAGCAGAAATGTATTTTGTAGGTTGTCTTCATGTGTTGGTTAATGTCAAAACCACCCAACAGTGTTATGCATTTACAATGCTCAGATGATAAATTATATTTTTATTGGTTTTGGTTGATTTTGTTCTATTCTTACGATGTTGGTGGTTGAAAAACATCTATAACTGAATTTAGGCCCTTCAATAGCACTCATGAGGCACATGAATATTGCCATTTTCCAGCCTTGATGACTGCACAAACAGATATGTCATACCAAAGGGCTGTAACTCATGGGTCTACATCACTTCAAACTTTGTTGTAAACATTTCACTATGTATTTCGTATTTCAGTGGATCCGTAAACCAAAAACATTATTGTCGCCTTACATTCTTGGAGACAGAAGTAAGCTTTATGGGGTGGTCATGAAAAACAAGACATTGACTTTAATTGCTGTTGTCAGCACAATCATTGTAAGCAATTACATAGTTGTAGCAGAGTAGGACAGTTTGACCTTTATCTGAATCAGGCTTGTTTGACAGTAATGTTGGTGGATGATGAAGAGATGAATCATCATGAATAATAAAGCATCAAGCTGTATTGACTGGACGGGTTTTAACAGTCATATTGCTCTGAAAATAGATCGTAAAATGGATGTACTACTGTACCAGTATAGCCAATATGAGTCAACCTGGTCAATAATGTCTGTGAGAACATTGTTTTGAAAAAAAATGAAAAATATTTGTTGATGGGTATGATTCATTTTCTGAGTAGATTTACATGTTGATGGTGGAACTTGTAATATCTGTAAAATGCATTACTGTGTATCTAATTAATTGTTGATAGATAATAGAAATACCAGCTGTTTTATCAATCTGGAATGTTTCCTGTATGGTTAAATTAAGGCATAATTCCCAAGACAGTTTTAAGAGCCGGAGCCGTGGAAAATAAACCTTGATCACAAAAAGTTGGCCTGTGCTGATAGCCACAAGCCTTGGCATGAGTCCAGCAGTTTCCCCAATGAGGATTCTTGGTTAGAATTGATCCCCAACAACCTAGGCTGGTCGTAACAGGCGACCAAATGAACCGGGTGGTCAGGCTTCGTTGATTGTGTGTCCTTGTACCCTGACAGTGTGACTCTTTGCACACAATATCAATCACTGAATTGTCTGGTCCTGACTTCATTATTTACAGGCCACCGTTATGTTTCTTGATTATTGCAGAGTGTGACGTTTAACAATAAGCAAACACTAAGTGAGGGTTTAATTAGACCCGAGAACCAGGTTCGATTCCCCAAGTGGGTAGGTACACTGGATGAGCCCATTCCTGGCGTCTTAGGCTGACTGGCGTAAGACTGCTTTCTACCACTCCTATGCAATCTCTAGCTGAGTGTCTCTGTTTATTATGTCGGTTGTGGAGAACACAATCTGTGTGAACAGAAACTGAACATATGGTCTTGGTTGTCTGTCACACTCTGTTTACCACTCTCCTGCTGAGCTTGAAGAAAGGATGGTTGTCTCTGGACCGTGTGAAATTCTTGGGCAATTTTGTTGTAGTAAAGACTGAGCACACAATTTCATAAAAATACCCCCAACCAGCAGTAGAAATTAACAGCTTTAGTCTACTAGTCCTGATGATAACATAAAGCAAAACCTTCAAAATAGGCAAGTTTCTACTAGCCCTTATACTACCTTAACTATTGGGCAGTTTGGCAAGGACTATTGGACTAGTGCCAATTTCTAACGCTGCCAACATTATGCATGATCCCACTTATTTTGTTCAGTATATATTGTATTCTAGCTGTGTTCTTATAAGACACTCTGCACAGATTGACAAGGTCGGTATTGCGAAAATGCTCCTAATTCAGTAACATAAGCTGAACAGTTCACTGATAATTTAGCATGATTAGTGCTCTGCAATATTAAACCAACAGTATGGTATGTGATGTGTGTCATTGTGTATTGATACATATTGTTTTGTGAATTGTTTTAGACCTTGGCACTTAAATCATGTTAATTAGAAACTGTTACAAATTACTTAATTTTATTTGATGTGACCCGTGAAGATCCGGGGTAGAATAGGTCTCCAGCAAACAATGATTGCCTTGAAAGGCGACAAAGGGGATCGGTAGGTCATGGTTGATGCATGTCATCGATCTCAATTGCGTGGATCGATGCTCACGATATTAATCACTGGATTTTCTGGTCCAGACTATATTGATTACAGACCACCGTCATATTGCTGGAATATTGCTGAGTGCGGTGTTATACAACAACCCAACCAACCAATTATTTGATGTTGTCATAAAATACCAAAATTTGATATCTAAGAAATGATTATGAACGTAGAAGGGCTTTTTCCTTTAAAGAAATTACCTAATTATATAAGAAATAGAGCATGCATGTTGTATCATGCTTTGCTGTTTAACACCACACTCAGCAATATTCTAGCTCTATGACATCAGTCTGTAAATGTATATCGAGTTTAAACCAAACAATCCAGTGATTGACATCACACGCATCAATGCATACAATATGGATACGATGACATGCATCAACCAAATCAGCTAGCCTGACCACCCAATCCTCTTAGTCGCCTTTTAAGGCAAGCATTGTTTGCAGAAGTCCTATTCTAACCCGAATCTTCTCAGGTTGCCGTACGATAGCCTGGTAAGTTGAATGTAGTGTTTGAGCCCTAGTGACTTTGTCCTTGTGTTGCAGGTGGAGAAGCCCCAGACTGTTGGTCTGTCCTACAACACCAAGGACCAGTGGGAGATCCCCAAGAATTCCCTGAAACTCATCCGCAAGATCGGCCACGGCCAGTTTGGTGAGGTGTGGGAAGGCTTGTGGAACAACACCACTCCTGTCGCCATCAAGACTCTCAAACCAGGTGGGTAGCATTCACAGACACAGACACTAATGTTTTATGTTTCGAACATACTTTCCATGAACCTTAGGAAACGCTTGTAAAATATCTGTTGCTGGCGTACGGATCTTGAAAAGAACATTCTAAAAACCAGTGAGGCTTATCAACACCTCTGTAGCCTCGTGGTACACTCACTGGGCTACAGATATGAAGGATGCGAGTTCGATCCTCGGGAATATAAAGAAGACATTTGTCATTTGATTTTACATTTCATTACATGTTACAATCTGAACGGAAGTTATATTAATAAAATACCCAGGACGTTATATAAAATCCCAGGGACATTACAACATCCCTGTTTATGAGATTTATCCCGACTGGAAAGTAGAACCTCACAATAGGTTTTAATGCCTATAGAAAGAAGTCTCTTACTTAATAGTGATCCCAATGAATAGGTTTATAAAAGCGGTGTTAAACCTCGCTCGCTCACTCTCACTCACTCACTCACTCGCTCATGAAGGGTGGTTGGGGTGCGCACCCCCCACCCCCCCCCCCCCCCCCCCCCCCCACACACACACACACACTATCAAATAACACATTACTTATTGTGTAATATTCTTGGCAGCATGAAAACAAATGTCCCTTCAGCCCTAACTAGATGTTCAGAAATATCAAGATCTGTTTCAATCATACCACTGGTTCAATGAAGTGATAATAAATGGATATTAGTGCTAGTACAATGGCTGTGTATTGGCCATGAAATTGTATTGCAAATATTTCATGACCTATTGCAATATATTGTGAGATAACTTGTTGGACAGTGATTGACACACTTTGTACATGCAGAACCTATTTTTTGCATACTTAAATAGATATTATGCCACAAAGTTAGCATAATCAGTTTCTGCCATTTTGTAGTCATACAAGGTAGATAACGTAAGAGAAAACTCAGTGTTTCTGCTTTTTTGTCAATCAATTTTGAAAGGAAAGGTGAATGAATTTCTGTTTAAATTTTAGGTTAAACTATGCAAATAATAACAGAACTTGTTATTTTATTATATTTTTTACTCAATATACCAGTAAACCAGTAATATCCTGCAGGCCTAAGTGTTAACTTTACTGTTACAAAAATGTTAATGCTAAGATTATGTGGTTCGAGAGGTCACTGGACTAAAACTCATGGATTATTTGGTCTATTTTTTTTATCACAGGAAGTCACATCTAACATGTTGTCTTGCTCCCTCCCTATGGTACATTCATACCAGGAAACACTTGTCTCTAAGATACATAACACCTCGCTCCATACCTCACTCCATGCAGTGCTAGGTGTGCCTATACTGTCCCTGGATCAGTCATGTTACCTGGTGCATAGTGCAGGCAGATCACCTGGCTTTCATACCACACACGTGTGAAGACCTTTTGTGTTGCCATCTTGCCATTTGCCTATGATACAGCCTTCTCCCTAATAGACTTGCCCAAGTTTAGTGATATTCTGTTCGGTCTAGTAATCCCATCTAATTAAAAAAACATATGTTCTGAACAATCTCTGAAACTGATGACTTAAAGTTGAATTTGGGCTAGTAGACACCTTTTTGCCCAACTGGTTTTATTACAATCATAGTATAACAGTCAAAACACATTTTTCAGCGTTAGAAATTCGCATTAGTCCTATTGTCCTTGCCAAACTGCGCAATAATTAATGTATCATATGGACTAGTAGAAATGTGCCTTTAATAAGGGCTTTTCTATATGTTCTCATTATAAGGCCTCATGGACTAAAAATGTTTGATTCTACTGCTGATTATCCATCTTGTGTCCCAGGCACCATGGACCCCAAGGACTTCCTGGCTGAGGCGCAGATCATGAAGAAGCTGAGACACTCCAAGCTGATCCAGCTGTATGCCGTCTGCACTCAGGATGAGCCCATCTACATCGTAACCGAGCTCATGAAGAACGGCAGCCTGCTTGAATACCTGCAGGGTAGGTGGCACCTGACCAGTGTTCAAAATAAGTGCCTGCCCATCGGCCCGTGGCAGAAGATCTTGTGTCGGGCCCATAGTTTCAAATGTGTGTGGGTCCTTATGGTCTGCAGTCAATTTACAGATCAATTTATCTGTCACAAGAAGCTACATTTTTTCAAAAGAGGGCCTGAAGAGTTTAGTCAGGGTCTGCAGCTTCTAAAATCTGTGGGTCCTGAAGGCAGCCTGGACATGTTTCACTTTCAAATGCTAGTTGGAACCTGCTTAACCTATATTCAAGACTTGCTTGATTCTTATTGGTTTAAATGAGATATCATACTTCCATTTGCTGAGAGTGGCACACAAGTGATATTGGCACTTTTATGATAATGTTGCTGTGTTTTCAGGCAAGGGCCGTGTGCTGAAGCTGCCCCAGCTGATTGATATTGCTGCCCAGATTGCTTGTGGCATGGCCTACCTTGAATCACAGAACTACATCCATAGGGACCTGGCAGCCAGGAACATCCTTGTTGGAGACTGCAACAACGTCAAGATTGCTGACTTTGGTCTGGCCAGAGTTATCAAGGTAAGTCAAGTACCACATGCCATTCTGTAGCTATCAGAGATTCATCAGATTGCATAAATTATTGAAAATACTTAATTTCCCATCTTCCCAAGATGGAGGTTGCTGCACGATATGTAAATGTCAGTGCTCTTGTATGTGAAGATGTGACAGGAAAGATAAAATGTTTGTATTGCAGATAACATTTTCTGATTTAAAGATTTAAGTCGGGGGACGGGTACCCAGTGGTCCCAGGTACACTCAGTATGCTGACCAATGTGTCTTTTAGCTTCAACGGTTTGCAACATTGGCCCTGACTGATTTTTGGTTTGTGAGCACCATACCCATGCTTGTCTCACGAAAGCTTTAATTGGACCTGCATTTTTCAAGGCTTCCTTTATCATTTAGACCTCAAATACCATTAAAAGTGACATTAAAACCCACATTTCTTTCCCTCATGTCATCAGTTTTTTACTTTGATTATTGAACGGTGTAAGCTGGGTATGTCTGAGATTGCAACAATTGTTTTATAAGAAGTCAGCAATAAACTCTGTATTAAAATTCAAAGAGAAAACTATAGATAGAACAAAGATAGAGAATTACAATGAGTGTGTGAAGTGAAGTGGTGCCAGTAGTCCCATGCTAACATCTCCATTGCACGTGTCCCCAGGAGGATGAGTATGAGGCTAGAGTTGGAGCCCGCTTCCCCATCAAGTGGACGGCACCCGAGGCCGCCAACTACAACAGGTTCACCATCAAGTCCGACGTCTGGTCCTTCGGCATCCTGCTCACCGAGATCGTCACTTATGGACGGGTGCCTTATCCAGGTATAACATTGTGCATTATTGATAATTAGGCACTGGGACTTCATTTTTTTTAGAGACATTCCATTTTGTTTCCAATTCAAAACAAAATACTTCATAATATTTAGAAAACAATCTGGTTTAAAAGTATGTCAATGGCTGTTTGCATGCTGGAAATGATTGTACATGCTTCCAGAGACATGTCGAGGTTCTTGTTATTTCTTATTCATACAAATAATGTGCCACTCTAAGAATATTAATCACAAAAGTTCATAGATACCAGTGGTAGAGAATGTCATTATTGAGCCTTGTGCCATCCGCTATGAACGTGAGCGCTTCTTGTTTGGGGGTCTATTTATAGTGTTGCATGTGCCCAATCAATACATTCTATTCATATTGTCAGAAGTTGCTGAAGTTGAAATAGAAACTAAGCGATAAAATTAACAACTGAGTTTTGTGATTTAGGGAAGCTTGCAGCTGTGTAAAGAGTTGTTTTGAAACCCCAGATCCTATTTCTCACGAGGGGAGAATGTGTGAAGCCAAAGCTTATTGTCTCTTGCCATGATCTTGACAGAATATTGCTTAAAGCAGCCTGAATGTTATCACTCTGCCTTTGGCAGATGGCAGAAATGAAGCAATAATAAAGGGCCACTTGCCTCAAGCAAACTGGCAGTCGTAGCAAATTTGATTCAACTTGTCACACTTTGATCTACAAAGTGAAAGATTATGATGTACATCAATCTAACAGCTAATGAGACAAATGCCACACAGGCAATGCGAGAACATCAATGCGAGAACATCAATGCCTAGACTGAAAATGGGCAACTACCTGTGAAGTCTGGGTTAGAATTGGTCTTCAGCAACCCATGCTTGCCTTTAAAAGCAATATGCTTGTAAGAGGCAAGGTTGTGTGTAAATTAAATGATCTCTACTGGAGCATTTTTGCTGATTGTTTTGTGTATATTTCAGGAATGACAAACGCCGAGGTTCTGCACCAGGTGGAACATGGCTACCGCATGCCCTGTCCACCAGGATGCCCCAAGACATTGTACGATATCATGCTGGAGTGCTGGAGGAAGGACGAGCTCGAGCGACCCACTTTCGAAACACTGCAGTGGAAACTGGAGGAGTTCTTCCCCCTGTCAGTCGACCCCTCCGAGTACAAGGAGGCATCGTATGTGCGATAAGAACACAGATCGTATGGACCAAACTTAATCTCAAATCCGCTCAAATTTGTATGAGGCTTGACAGGACAATGCGTTGTGGGATATATTCAGTGTGTCGGAGTTGATTATAGTTACAGCTTGTGATGTCAAACTACGGTGAGCAGTGCTGTAAGAAGCTGAAACATTGGTGTTTTAGGTGTGGATCTGGACACAAAGATGGTGTAAGGTGTAGTGATATTGTCTGTGAATCAGTACAGTGACGAGACATTGTTGATTTTCAATGGTGCTGAAGGAGACGATTGTACAATCAGTACTATGTGCCATTATTGACACCCACACTTGCATTGCAGCGGTTTCTCATTGCGATTCACATTGCAGCGGTTTCACCTTGCGATTCACATTGCAGTGGTTTCACATTGCGATATACATTGCAGCGGTTTCACCTTGCGAATCACATTGCAGTGGTTTCACGTGACGATTCACATTGCAGCGGTTTCACATTGCAGTGGTTTCACATTGCAGCGGTTTCACATTGCAGTGGTTTCCTACTGAACAATTGCAGAGAGAACTGTTTTTAACTTGTTGTGACTTTGTGTCGTTTTGTCTTTTTAATTGAAATTTCTAGAACAAATCAGTAGTTATCACTTATCGGAGACATACTGTGTGTGCTTTTAGTACTTAAGTGCTTTTACATGACTAGCGAACAGTTGTTGACCCCTTGTCTGATTTAGGTCAATCACCTCTATGTCTCTTCCGTCATGTGACCTATCATGTGACTTTGTCCGGTCTTTCATGTTGTCCTGAGTGATAGTGATAATGGGAAATGCTGGAAAATGAGGGGGCATCTCAAACTTCAGACATTATACTTATTCAAAGTATCTTAAAGATAATGGATTTAGTTTATTTTAATATTAGATAACTACAAAAGATATTTTTGGTGAGGATATAAATTGCTCTAGTTATATTTACCATTCTAATATGATAGTCTGAATTTGACATGACCCCTCTATTGCTTGTACATAGAGTTGTAAGTTATAGCCCTTTCACATTGTTGTATTGCACATGATGCATGCAAAATGCTGCTCCATTTTACCACAGCCTAGAATTTTCTCCTCAGAATTTGTGCTTCCTGGATATATAACCAGAAAATTATTCCAGAAATTGGCAAATATTGCTGAGAGAATTGTAGTCATAATCATGATAAACACAAACATAATATTTCTATTTTCACTTCTGTCTGCACTATTTTTCTACCATAAAAACTTTAACTCTACTTATGCATATATATGTCACCTTGGCATTGTTCTCAAATCTTGTCTACAAAACATTTGATTTACTTTTGATCCAGGTTAAAGCTTTTTTAACATTAAGATCATGTTTTGTCGCCTTGATACTCTAAAATATTCTTCAGAATGAAATTCTAATATTGATTAAAAAAAGAAATTCGCACAAGTAAAATCTCAAGAACATTCCACTTCGAACCTATGCCATGAAATGTCTCTGTAGGACGAATCTATTCCTATTCTAACAGTTGTATTCCTAAATGTATGGAAGCTCTATCAGGGAATATACTCCAATAGAGCCCACATATGCAATAGTGGTCAGAATTTGTGTTCTGCCTTGATAATTGCAACAGGGTAACGACATAGCCACAGAAGTGACATTTTGTACTGACTTTCTACTTCTGACATGTCTCTGTAGGTTTCTGTTTCCACTCGCTGTGTATGTCTCTTTGATGTCCCAACGGCAACGTTACTGGCAAATTGTGATGTACTTCCTAGTCAATCACCTGCTCACTGATCAACCCAGAGTTCTATTGACAAAATCTACTTCTCATATCGTACCACTAAGACAGTTCATGCCAGGTGGCCTGCATGCTGAGCAAACACTTACCTGAGCTGTGGTGTGTCTCATACTGAATGAGCCTTCCTTGAATAAGGTGTGTCTCATACTGGATGAGCCTTTCCTTGAATAAGGTGTGTCTCATACTGAATGAGCCTTTCCTTGAATGAGGTGTGTCTCATACTGAATGAGCCTTTAATTGAATAACTTAAGGTGCATCTCATACTGAATGAGCTTTTCCTTGAATAAGATGTGTCTCATACTGAATGAGCCTTTCCTTGAATAAGGTGTGTCTTACACTGAATGAGCCTTTCCTTGAATAAGGTGCATCTCAAACTGAATGAGCCTTTCCTTGAATAAGGTGCATCTCATACTGAATGAGCCTTTCCTTGAATAAGGTGTGTCTCATACTGAATGAGCCTTTCCTTGAATAAGGTGTGTCTCATACTGAATGAGCCTTTAATTGAATAACTTAAGGTGCATCTCATACTGAATGAGCCTTTCCTTGAATAAGGTGTGTCTCACACTGAATGAGCCTTCCCTTGAATAAGGTGTGTCTCGTACTGAATGAGCCTTTCCTTGAATAAGGTGTGTCTCACATTGAATGAGCCTTTCCTTGAATAAGGTGTGTCTCATACGGAATGAGCCTTTCCTTGAATAAGGTGTGTCTCATACTGAATGAGCCTTTCCTTGAATAAGGTGTGTCTCACACTGAATGAACCTTTCCTTGAATAAGGTGCGTCTCATACTGAAATGGTCTTTATTGAGCTCAGGAATGTCTTGTATTGAAGAAATACATTCCTGAGCTGAGACGTGTGACGTCCAATACCAAAAAAATAACTTTCTGACATGAGACGTGTCCTTAGTTTTTCTGTACAAAATAAATTAATGTTCCAATGGAATTAAAATTAATTACTTATTCAGGTATGAATAATGATACATAAGATCCTAATTATTCTGATACACAACCAGATTGAAGGATAGGTTTCCAAGAGAAGTGGACATAGCTTCAGCTTGCGTTGTATGATGATGAGTTGTTCAAGTCAAACGTGCAAAATAACTTTGTGGTAGTCAGACTGTGTTGACCACATGTACACTCCACATGACACTGGTAATGTAGATATATAAGGCAGGATAACCAATAAGAATCTGCAATGCTGTGTTTCTCTTTACTCAGCCATCACACAGTTTGGGGAAGAATTGCACAGCACATCTTCATGGCCCAAAGTGATGACTGTGCTACAAGATTTACCTCCCTTTGTCTGTTCAGACTTATAATTTCACACCCAAGTTTAAGGAACATATTACAGTAATAATCTTCTATGGATCCGTACAGACATACAAATTGTCACTGATTAGGTCACCAGTCTATACTCTCTGTGACACATAAGTTCGGCCAACTGTTTTCTGAAGTCCCTTAAATGATGTTTATATATAGGGATCAGTGCTATTAGTGTGACCGAACATGTGTTTGAGTCTTGTCAAAAATATTTTTGGGTTCTTATTAAACAAAATTGTTTGACATACTTGGCTTGAATTATCTGCACTGGTTCAGTGGTAGATAAGGTAAGTTAATTCAAGTTTTCATGGGTCTCGACAAGTCGTGTTTAGAATATTATTTTAGATTTTGTTGACATTGTTTTATTGTTATCTTTACTGTTCGAGGGTGAGATAATAGATTGTGACTTCAATGTATTGCCACATGATTCCTTTTTACACTTTTGATATTGATTTCAAAATAATAAATGTTAAATAATATGAATGCCATCTCATGATCTATTGAATCAACTTTCTATATGCTAACGGTCTTCTTTCAAACTTCTGTATTCATAAACTATAGATTTCTTGCACGTTACGCTCTCCATGAGTTCTTTATTTGTAACAGTAATACTTATAAATAACCAGTTAACATGAATTTCTCTAAAATGGCACCACTGTCTCTTCAGATGGCATTATTGCATTTAAAAGTGCTTTAAAGGCACACTGATGTTTAATCAAGCTATAAAACTAAATGAACGTTAATTCATGCTGTCCAGTGCTGGAATTAAATGGTATTTTTGCATGTTCCCCATTCCGTTGATAGTATCATCATCTCGTCCAAGTTGGTATGGTGTGAGGTAAAGAGAGGGATAAAAGAGTTTGTAATTTTCTATGATGTAAATAACTGCAGTATAATCTTGTCATATATAAATCCATTTAAGCTTCAACAACCTACTAACAACAAAGAGTGGATGTGATGATTTGTTCAACCATGTATTACATCCAACTACGTTAAACTATTGTCCTGGCAAAGAGGGACCGAAATGTATGGGTGATATTTGCAGTAAGTTGGAACAAATCGTGACTGGCTCTGAGAGACACCAGTGTGCTGGGTGCTATGCCTACCATGTATAGTTGTCTGTTTGTTACTGTGTTGATGTAGACGTCCTACTGCGGAACCAAGTGCAATCTCTGATCAGGTACACTGCTGCTGTTGCTGCCGTAGCCACTGAAGCTTACTGTGGTACGTCAGCCAGCTCTTGTACAGCTTGCTCCTATAGCAAGGTCAGTCTCTTTTTATGTAATAAAATGGCATTATGAACTACTTGAGTTGTGTGTTCTGTCATGTTGCATCAATAGTGAGTGAGTTGGGTTTAACATCGCTTTCAACAGTATTCCATTTATATCGCGGCGTGTCAGCTAAATGTGGGAGGAAAGCTCGAGGTGATGCAGGTCTCAGACGTTTACCACTTCAGTGAACCCCACGAGCACGGGTATGGTGCTGACAAATCTAGAAACATAATCGGGTCAAACTGGGATTGGAACCCACAATCATAGGTTTCTGGCATCCCCATGGGACGCAACACTGCACAGTGAATCGCGACGACTGGGCCACCTGTGCCCCCGCTGCATCAATAGGTTAATGCTGCGTTTGAGATTATTGCACTTTCATAGTGACTCCTCTCTGTCTGCTTGTAATAGTCCAGGCTAATTCAAGTGTTATCTGACTCAGACACAGCATACGGACACCAAGCCGACCAACCCCTTAATGCTGAGCGCCAGGCAGGGTAATAATAAGTACCATCTTTTTAACTTCTTTTGGTATAATGCGCCCTGGGATCGAACCCTTGACCTTTAATGTACACTGCAATATACCAGCTATCACAGCAGCCTGTAAATGAGTCCGGGCCAGAAAAGCCAGTGATTGATATTATGAGCCACATTCCCTGCCACCAGGGTATGATGACACCATCAATCATGACACCGATCCTGACATCACGTTTAATGACCAGCAAAGCTAGGGATCTATTGTAACTTGGCCTCCCGTCAGGTATAGAGCATCACATTGGGTGCTCAGGGCCTGCTTGCACAAAGCAATCTTAGTGCTAAGATGATCATAACTCCCATACTGTAACATAGGCTTACAATAGTCTTAGCACTAAGATCGTTTTGTGCAAGTGGGCCCAGGAGACCAGTCATCTCGGGTGCTGCAATCGGTTCTCTCGGGTGTGTCATGATACTTGGATAAAATTTAGGACTGATGGCATCTCTTGTGGTTTCCAGGGGTGGTCTGGTAGCCTAGTGGTTAAAGCGTAAGTTTGTCATGCGGAACACCTGGGTTCGATTCCCGCCATGGGTACAACGTGTGAAGCCCATTTCTGGTGTCCCCCACCATGATATTGCTAGAATATTGATTAGAACGGCAAAACCAAACTCGCTCACTTTTGTGGCTTCCAACACATATTAAGCTGACAGTGACATGCTGGTATATTTAGTAGCTCTAAATTCAATACTGTTCCAGCTGGTGTACATACCTCTCACAAGTTAAAGAACACCCGTTATTTTCATATTAACTATAAAAATATGAAAACGTCTTTAACTTCTTTTGAGAAGTATATAAAAAACTAACTCGAACATATACAACAAAGTGATGACTCAAATTTACAATTTATTCACAAATTGTCGTTCCTGTTCAAAATGTTTGAGTATGACATACAATAGAATTGAATTCTTATGAAGGATTTCCCATGTTTACAAAACAATAGCAATAGGACATTCATTTTAAGTAAGTTCAAGTTCTGTACACTCCATGTCCCTGTGTACTACTACTGCAGCAGCAGCAGCAGCAGCATGACCTGGGCAGTACTGATACTGAGGTCTCAAACCTTGGGGTACTGAAAATGTTGAACTATCCACATCTATTATTTCCCACATGTGGAGCACATGTGGAAACAATGCTGTCTTAATGATGTGATGGCCTGTAGTAATTGGCTTCCTACTACCAACAGTGGGATCTGATGATACAGACAAGGTCATGTGAGGTTTCTTCAGAAACTCACTCATTGTCCCGCTTTCAGTGTCATAATATTTGGTTACCAACTATGAGTAGTACATGGTGAGACATGGTCAACTGAGCTTGCTTCAAAATCAAATTCAGTGTTTCAGCCAATGTAAAACTGCTGTCCAGTCCCAATCTTAATCTGCTAGCAAAGCAAGCATGTGTCTGGAATGAAGCCGATCACCGGAGCTTGACGCCGCATTTAATGCCAGCTCGGATACCCGTCAGTTCCCCAGCATACCTATTCATCTCTGTCCTCGGTTCACGCACCTGGAAATAAATAATGATAATTCAGTCTAAGGTATTTGTGCAAGAAAGAAGGGAAAAATAAAGGACCACATAATGGAGCTAAAAATAATGTCTTGGTTCTCAGGCACTGCCCACATCATCTTAAAGTTCTTTGCACGTTTCGCTTTTGTTTCCATTTTCAACTCTTACAGGGGGCTGCCTAATTAAAACACGAATAGATAGATAGGTAGGTTATTAATTCATGATTCTTTGATGCATCAGCAATTCGTGGCAGTACTGCCACCCTATTCAGGGCTAGTTTTATTTGGACTGAAGTTCCATGTTTCATAGATGTGCCTAGGGAGCCTGTGAGCCCTGACATTGATTGTGTGTTCCTCGTCACTTACCTGGCCCTTCCTGCGGACCTTGGCCTTCTCAAACTTCTTCCTGTGTTTGACCCTCGGGTTCCTCTGTTCCCTCTTCCTCTTGGTGGTCATACCTTTGTTCTTGGCAATCTACCAAACACACATCCGAACAGACTTGTACAAGTGAAATACACATCTAGCTTAAGGTGAGGTGAGGCGAAATGAGGTTTAACATTGGGTTCAAAATTATTTCATGTATATACTGACGTGTGTGCATGCATGTGTTTGTGGTAGTCCAGACTTGAATCCAGTTTCTTATAGCAGTTGAGCTAGCCCACTGGGATGCCAATGTGCAGTTTATCATGGATACCCAACTCCGACACATCATACTCCAAGCCAATCTGTCCTTGTCTTATCCCATTAATGCTGAACGCCAGGGCCTAGATTTTCGAAACGATCTTAGCTAAGATAAATCTTAACTACTTACGTTCAAAGATAAGATATCTTAAGACTAAGATAAGATAGATTTTCGGAACAATCGTAAACCTGTCGCAGATCGCTCAGAGCTACGACACCTATCTGTAGCGGGAAAATAGTTCGAAGTCGTCAAGCGTCTCGGAATATCCTCGGTCTTGTCATCAAATCATTGTCATCTTCATCATGAAAAATGTCCAGAGCAAAGTATACCGCCATCTTCGATGAGGATAAAATAAACTTACGATAGGCATAGGGCTATCTTAGATTTACGACAAACTTAAGATATCTTAGGGCTACGATAGTTTTGAAAATAGGCTACCATAGCCTATGATTTCCTTATGATAACTTTACGATAATTTTAGGGCTAAGATCATTAAAAAAATCTAGGCCCAGGCAGGGATATCAAGTGCCATCTTTTAGGTTCTTTTGGTATGATGCGGCTGGGGATCAAACCCTTGACCTTCCGCTCTCAGGGCAGGCACTCTATCACTAGACCACGGAGGCAGTCCCTGCACCAACAGGGGAACGGCCAGGGGATCAACAACTGACCTTCCGCTTTCTGCCAGCCGCTCTATCCACTCCACCATAAAGGTAGTTTTAAACTTAAGGAAAATACCAGATGTCTTGACTGCCATATATACTAATTTTAACAATGGTTGACCCCTTAAAATGAAATTGGAAAATATGTTTGCAAAACATTTGATAAAGGCTACTAACAATAGATCAATGCATTATCTTATGGTAGTTAATCAATCGGGATGATACATAAGGAAATTCCCAGTAACTTCCCTTAGGATGTTGATAAATCAACCTTTCCCGAGTTGGAACAGGTCCCCAGCAACCTATACTTGTCATGCAAGGAGAATCAATACATCTGGTTGTCAGACTCGGTGACTTCTCTGATTGCTTATCATCAAACACTGACAGCATTGGATGTGGTTCATGCTATCAATCACTGGTTTGTCTGATCCAGTGACTGAGTTTAATTTTATGCTGATTTTAGCATTATTCCAGCAACATCATTGAAAACACATGGGGAATTGAACCCGGGCCTTTTGTTTTACAAGCAGAAACCTTCACCACTGGGCTACCACACTGCCCTTTATCAGGTCTTGACTTGATTATTTACAGGCTGTCGTCATATAGCAAATATTGTTGCATGCAGCGTTAAACAAAGAGCAAAGAAACAACTGTTTTCCTGCTCCACTGTGGCACACATACCTGGTATGTTATTGCTCTCTTCCCTTCCTCCTCCTCCCCATCCTCAGGCTGAGATGGCTCCACTGCACCCGCCTTCCTGAACAGCCAGAAGTCAGGGGGTTACAATCAAGGGATTTGAAATTAGGGAGTCATACAAATACCATTAAGATTTATACAATGTGAACTCCTGCTTTGGAATGTTCAGTTTACTTTATGGCACAGCACAGATGGCCTCATGATCTAAATTGTCACAATTCACTTGCAGAGTTGTGTCCCCTAGCTGTGCCATGATCTGCTGACTTTGGTTTGAATCTGGATTCACTGTGATTATGATCTCTGTCTGCACTGAATTTGTTTATGCATTTCACCAGAGTTGTGAATGTGTTTGACGAGTCAATATCTTTAAAGTTACATTAAACATACCTTCACACTCTTTAGTCAATAATTCTTTTATGAATACAGTATTAAATAATAAAAAAATGCACACAAAAAACAAGGCCATAGAATGAAAACCAAACAAACAATTTAGCATGCAGTGTCGTTAGCAATACCATCATTATACACAACTTACTCATCATCCTCGTCTTCATCCTCGTCTTCATCATCATCATACATGTTGCGACCTTTCTTCATCATGTTGTAGTACTCCAGGGCATCCTTCTCAGCCTGAGTCTCAAAGCTGCCAGTCTGTTTCTTCACCTACAACACCAACAGGTACTGGTTGACATGGCACACCTTCCATTGTAAGAAAACAAACACAGTGTCTGGTCCATGATGGATTTCAGCAAGCAACAGTCCCACCTAAAGTTGTGACCATCAGCAGCAACACAAGCAATTCTGATGACAAGGGCCAGCCATGATCGAGTTAGATTGCGATTAAATCTTTCGTGAGAAGACTCCCTTATGCTGTCATTCCCTGTACCATTATGTAGCACATGTTATATGCATTGCTCTGTTTCTCCTTCCGTTGTGGCCACTTCTGTTCAAGATGTTAACTTGTACACACAACAACATAATAGTTTCTCAAACAACTTTATCCAGTGGTAGGAATGAAAATAACAAACAACAGAGTTTGTTGGGTGCAGGGTTTTCATTGCCGTGTACAGTACTAACATTTTATAGACTATTCCCGATTTTGAGTTATTTTGCAAATCATCGTTCTCATTTGGAGCTCAACGGACTGTAACACAAGAACTGTATGGACTGAATGTGCATAAACTGTAGCTCTGCTGTTAACTCATGTAACAGACACAACTACTCTCACAATGAACCTCGTTCAAAAGAAACATTCTTTTATCAATGACGACTCAATATACTAATAATTACATTTTCATCCATTTTTACTTTAATGTGATGTGGCATTTTTATTCTTTACATTCTATATTTTAAAACAAACTGATCCAAGCATCTGTGTAAACTGTCGACAGATGTGATTCCTACGTAGCATGAATGTGTGATGGACTATGTGTATATGGTATGTTTCATTAAGTAAAGAAAGGAACAATCTTCATCATCTGTACTTACTAAAATGATGCACGGTTTGGGTGTTTGGAAGTGAGGTAGGCAGGCAGTTGAAAATCTTATAATTAATTCATATAGGCCTAATCTAAGATGGATAGATACTATTTTGAAAATACTTGAAAATGCATATATTTTTAGGTAATAGGTTTTGAAATGTGTGTACCAGTTTATTTTAAATACAAGTGGGGGAAACAAATCTGTGCCCTTGGGATTTTTGTCAGCCTTACCTTTGCTGGTGGTTCAGGGTCTTTGACTCTCGTCTTCTCCTTCAGTTTTCTTTTGAGTTTCTCAGCCTTCTTACTGAAATATGAGGAAGACCATTCACAACACCATAAATCTCAGGTAGGATGTGCCATAACTCTCAGGTAGGATGTGCCATAACTCTCAGGTAGGGTGTGCCATAACTCTCAGGTAGGATGTGCCATAACTCTCAGGTAGGATGTGCCATAACTCTCAGGTAGGATGTGCCATAACTCTCAGGTAGGGTGTGCCATAAAAGCTCGATTTTTGTTGTTGTTTTTCCCTTTCAGTCACTAATATTCCAGTTATTTCACATTGTTGTGTATGTAAAAAGTGTTTGTCTGTAAGTAATCAAGCCTGGACCTGACAATACAGTGATTGACAACATGAGCATCGATGCAATTGGGATTGATGACATGCATCAACCAAGTCAGCGAGCCTGACCACCCGATCCCATTAGTCGCCTCTTAGGACAAGCATAGTCACCTTTTTCGACAAGCAAGGGTTGCTGAAGACCTATTCTACACCGGATCTTCGTGAATTGTGTTTAATAACGCTTTGAACAGTATTCCAGTTATATCACGGTGTGTCAGTGGGAGAAAAGCCTGAAGTGATGCCGGTCAGATGTTAACTACTTTGGTGAAACCCAAGAGTACGGATATGGTGCTGACAAACCTAGAAACATCGGGCGAACCAGTATTCAACCCACAATCATAGGTTTCTGGTATGCCCAAGGGACGCAACTCTGCACTGCAAATTGCGACTTCTTAGATGATTGGGCCACAAGTGATCAAGTCTGGACCGTATAAACAAATAACTGATATTATGAGCCACATCCCACACCATGATGATCACCAAGCCACCAGGCCTGACAAACTGAGACAGTCTAGCCACTAATGACTGCAAATTAACAGCATTAAGTTATAAGGCTTAAGGAAATAAAAGACTTGGTTCTCAGGCAATGAAAATATACTGCTCCAAGCTTCCTATTGCTGCTATGACCATAACACAAGATGCGCAGTAAAGCTGTGCGCATGTAAAGGAAAGTAACTGTGTGCTACATTGGATCACATTGTTTTTTTTAAAAATGGTAATAAAACCAAAAGACAAAAGACCATAAAAGAGAACAAAAGACAAATATTTTCTTAGCCTAATCACTCTAGTCAACTCTTAGGACAAGCATATGTTACTAGGGACATTATGATTAACGTAAGGTACAAAGAAATGCAATCAATAGGTAGCTTGAGACCTGTTTCTACACCAGCATCCCACCAGGTGGCATCAACTCACCTGACCCCTGCTGTTTGTTCAGGGGGAGGGGGCAGGTGAACGTCCTCCCCATTCTTCAGTCTGTCCAGAATGTCATCAATCTCGGGCTTGAGTTTGGTGTCAAGAGGCTCCAACTGTTTCATCAGCTGTCAACAGGGACAAGAAATGATAGTTGATGTTTCTCAAGATGGAGTCACCAAGTTAAAATTTAATGTCACATCAGCAATATGTCAGCCATACAGGGACGAGAAGAAATATTACATTCATAATAGCATGCGTCAGACAAATTAAGGTCTGGATTGCAGCTCTGATGGGTACTCGATAACAGATCTAGTTTCGTCAGAGTACATTTTAATGTCTTTGGTATGATGCAGATGGGGATCGAACTCCCCTGCTCTTCAGGCAGATGCTTAAACATGAGGCCAGGGAGGTGGTCGATAACAAGATGGAACTGGGCTTATACAAGAGAGATATATATTACTCACATTTCTGTACTGCACCAGTCTCTTTATTACATGGTGAAACTGGGCTTATACAAGAGAGATATATATATGACTCACATTTCTGTACTGCATCAGTCTCTTTATTACATGGTGAAACTGGGCTTATACAAGAGAGATATATATTACTCACATTTCTGTACTGCACCAGTCTCTTTATTACATGGTGAAACTGGGCTTATACAAGAGAGATATATATGACTCACATTTCTGTACTGCATCAGTCTCTTTATTACATGGTGAAACTGGGCTTATACAAGAGAGAGAGATATGACTCACATCTCTGTACTGCACCAGTCTCTTGATGACAGGGTGCAACTGGGCTTATACAAGAGAGCTATATATGACTCATATTTCTGTACTGCACCAGTCTCTTGATGACAGGGTGCAACTGGGCTTATACAAGAGAGATATATATGACTCATATTTCTGTACTGCACCAGTCTCTTGATGACAGGGTGCAACTGGGCTTATACAAGAGAGATATATATGACTCACATTTCTGTACTGCACCAGTCTCTTGATGACAGGGTGGTTCCCGGCTGCGATGTGCTTGGCTTTCAGCATGAGGTAGAAGCTGACATTGATACAGTAACTGCAACACACAATGATCAACAAGCACAATCACCATCACATTCAAGATGTCATCTCTTTTCAGCTCTGAGGCCTAAGGTTTATTGGTTTTTTTGTTTACAGCAAACTCAACAATAATCAAACTTTTTGACAACAGCCTGTAAATAATCAAATATGGACAAAAAAACAGTGATTGAAATTTTGATCAAAAGTCCACTCGATCCATTAATACGATAGTTTGTTTGTTGTTTTAATGCCACACTCATCAATATTCCAGCTATATGACAGCGGTCTGTAAATAGTCAAGTCTGGACTAGACTATCCAGTGATTGATATCATGAGCATCTTACGGCAAGCATGGGTTGCTGAAGAACTATTCTCTACCTGGTTTCACGGGCCAACATGATTAAGTAACCTCATACAATCAGTTGCTGAGAATTTATTACAACCAGGAATCTCCATGCTGGCTCAGGCCTAATGTGTCAAGATGAGCTCATCTCATAATAATCAGCTGGAAAAAATCTTGTGACAATCATGATTCTTCATCATGTCTGACAGCTGCAGTTCAAATACACAGCTTCTTCTCATAAGCACTTCATTGTGGAACAGCACACTTACTTCATATTAAGGTGAAAGCGTGTCCTGACATAATCGGCAGCACTGCCATGAACTTTGCCTTCATTGACAAGGGTCAGCAATGGTTGGAAAATGTCCTTAACTTCTGTCATCTAAAACCAGTAAAAAGGGAACAATCATTTTCCAATAAACAAAGCCTCAATTTACATTCACTTTCTTCTCTAAAAATCTTCAAACTTTAGTCATCATTTCTATTCTAAACAACAAAAATACTGCTGTAATACACCCAACGTTAAACTGAATTGTACAACATGGCACAACACTGTGCTACTTTGTAAAGGCAAAACACTGCACAGTATTGTACACCACTGCACAACACTGTGCTACTTTGTATAAGGCACAACATTTTACTACACATCACTACATTGTACAACAGCACTGTCCAGTGTTCTACAGGGCTGTCTCAGTACTGCACAACACTACACAACTTGTCTCAGTACTGTAAACATGTCTCAGTTCTGTAAACATGTCTCAGTACTGTAAAAATGTCTCAGTACTGTACAGCATGTCTCAGTACTGCACAACACTACACAATTTGTCTCAGTACTGTACAGCATGTCTCAGTACTGTAAACATGTCTCAGTTCTGTAAACATGTCTCAGTACTGTAAAAATGTCTGTGTACTGCACAATACTGTACAACATGTCTCAGTACTGTACAATGTATCTCAGTACTGCACAACACTGTACAGCACGTCTCAGTACTGCACCGTACTATACAACATGTCTCAGTACTGTAAACATGTCTCAGTACTGTAAACATGTCTCAGTACTGTAAACATGTCTGAGTACTGCACAATACTGTACAACATGTCTCAGAACTGCAAAACACTGTACAATATGTCTCAGTACTGCACAATACGGTACAACATGTGTCAGTACTGCACAATACTGTACAACATGTCTCAGAACTGCACGACACTGTACAATATGTCTCAGTACTGCACAATATTGTACAACATGTCTCAGTACTGCACAAAACTGAACAACATGTCTCAGTACTGCACAATATTGTACAACATGTCTCAGTAATGCACAACACTGTGCATGTCTCTACTGCACAACACCGTACAACATGTCTCAGAACTGTACAACACTGTACAACATGTCTCAGAACTGTACAACACTACAACATGTCTCTACTGCACAACACTGTACAACATGTCTCAGTACAGCACTACACTGCCCACCTTGCTGATGTAGTCCTCGATGAGGGTCAACAGTTCAGGAGATTCTTTCTTCAGGAGCTGCAGAACATAACAAAGACAATGATTGTAATTGTATATCTTGTACCATTATAAACAACACAACTTTCTTTTATGATATGTTTTCATCTAACACTTCTTCAAAGCCCTATCTGGCTCAAATAGCTGTAAATATTTGAGGAAAAAACAAAAAAAATCCCAATTGTTGACACATAGAATAGTTACACATAAGCAACACTTGGTGTCTCTCAATGACTTATTTGACCTACCTCCAACTTTTCCCTTTTAGAGAGTTTTGACAAATCTTTCACAACCTTGCCCTCCTCTTTCGCTTCCTTTTTCTTTGCTGGCTAAACAGACAGAAATATTAATCAGTCACACAAAAAACTCCTATACATGGATAATGCTGGGAAAAGAAAACAAGGACCGGTTGTACATATCAAATATATTCCTGCAAGAAAGCATTTTATTTCAGCATTGAGGAAAAAGTATTTACAATTTTCTAGTTTTTCATTCACAAGTATTTTCAGTTATGGCGATTAAAACTCTTCACAATGTTTGATATGTCATACAAAAACAGCACGAGTGAGTGAGTTTTTAACAATATTCCAGCAGTGTCACGGCGGGGCACACCAGAAATGGGCTTCACACATTGTACCCATGACGAGAATCTTCCCTGGGTCTTCAGCGTGACGAGCGAACGCTTTAACCACTAGGCTACCCGACCGCCCCTTTTGAATTTGAATTATGTTGTACTCTTCCTAATACTCCACTATACCAAAAGAAGTCCACTGCCTAAACAATGTGGTACAAATGGCATTACAAAGAAACACAATTTCACAAACATTCACTTTCTTTGTGTGTTTATTAACACCAGCCTCAGCAATATTCCAGCTATATGATGTGGGCCTGTAAATAATCAAGTCTGGACCAGACAATCCTGTGATCCACGTTGTTGGGGTATAAAGACACACAATCAACCAAGTCACAGAGCCTGACCACCCAATCCATTAAGTCACCTCTTACGACCAGCATAAGTTGCTGGGTAGCATGTCTAACCTGGCATTCGAACAGGGTATTAACCTCAAAGTTATCAAGCATTGACTGTATGCTTAGGATGATGCCTGCAGCTTCACATAAGCTATTACTGCTGTAGAAGACCACCATCAACAACCCACAATACAGTCTCACCTTGACCGTGAAGGCGTCGAGTCCGAAGTCCTGGTCGCTCATCTCCTCCGCCATCTTCCTCTGAAGAGCCAGAGCCTCCTTCTCCTCCATTGCAGCGTTTCCCGTCTCCTCATCCGACCCCGACAAATCTGGCATCAATCACAACACATTTACACATCAGAGCATTCAGGTTAAATGTAGTTTGGTGTTCATGAGTGAATCAGAAGAACATTAGCAGTTGTCCGACCAGAAGAACATAAGCAGTTGTCCGACTGGAAGATCATAAGCAGTTGTCATAGACCAGAAGATCATAAGCAGTTGTCCGCCAGAAGATCATAAGCAGTTGTCATAGACCAGAAGATCATAAGCAGTTGTCCGACCAGAAGAACATAAGCAGTTGTCCGACTGGAAGATCATAAGCAGTTGTCCGACCAGAAGATCATAGGCAGTTGTCCGCCAGAAGATCATAAGCAGTTGTCATAGACCAGAAGATCATAAGCAGTTGTCCGACCAGAAGATCATAAGCAGTTGTCCGACCAGAAGATCATAGGCAGTTGTCCGACCAGAAGAACATAAGCAGTTGTCCGACCAGAAGAACATAAGCAGTTGTCCGACCAGAAGAACATAAGCAGTTGTCCGACCAGAAGAACATAAGCAGTTGTCCGACCAGAAGAACATAAGCAGTTGTCCGACCAGAAGATCATAAGCAGTTGTCCGACCAGAAGATCATAAGCAGTTGTCCGACCAGAAGAACATAGGCAGTTGTCCGACCAGAAGATCATAAGCAGTTATCCGACCAGAAGATCATAAGCAGTTGTCCGCCAGAAGATCATAAGCAGTTGTCATAGACCAGAAGATCATAAGCAGTTGTCCGACCAGAAGATCATAAGCAGTTGTCATAGACCAGAAGATCATAAGCAGTTGTCCGACCAGAAGATCATAAGCAGTTGTCCGAACACAAGATCATAAGCAGTTGTCCGAACACAAGATCATAAGCAGTTGTCTGACCAGAAGATCGTAAGCAGTTGTCAGACCAGAAGATCATAAGCAGTTGCCACAGACCAGAAGAAGCCAAAGTCAGGAGATCATGATAGGAGAACATATACAGTCTTTAATAATCTTTATTCCAAATCAAATGATTATAAACTGAACAATGAATAGAAGATTCCAAATCTGAAAAATCATATTTCGGAACATCTGTGGGGCAAATCCACACTTGCAGCATGGGACTATACCCCTACACTTGACCGCTGGATAACACCCCTAGCCTACACTTTACCACTGGATAACACCCCTAGCCTACACTTGACCGCTGGATAACACCCCTAGTCTACACTTGACCACTGGATAACACCCCTAGCCTACACTTGACCGCTGGATAACACCCCTAGCCTACACTCTACCACTGGATAACACCCCTAGCCTACGCTTGACCACTGGATAACACCCCTAGCCTACACTTTACCGCTGGATAACACCCCTAGCCTACACTTGACCACTGGATAACACCCCTAGCCTACACTTTACCACTGGATAACACCCCTAGCCTACACTTGACCACTGGATAACACCCCTAGCCTACACTTTACCACTGGATAACACCCCTAGCCTACACTTGACCACTGGATAACACCCCTAGCCTACACTTTACCGCTGGATAACACCCCTAGCCTACACTCTACCACTGGATAACACCCCTAGCCTACACTTGACCACTGGATAACACCCCTAGCCTACACTTGACCACTGGATAACACCCCTAGCCTACACTTTACCACTGGATAACACCCCTAGCCTACACTTGACCACTGGATAACACCCCTAGCCTACACTTGACCGCTGGATAACACCCCTAGCCTACACTCTACCACTGGATAACACCCCTAGCCTACACTTGACCACTGGATAACACCCCTAGCCTACACTTGACCACTGGATAACACCCCTAGCCTACACTTTACCACTGGATAACACCCCTAGCCTACACTTGACCACTGGATAACACCCCTAGCCTACACTTGACCGCTGGATAACACCCCTAGCCTACACTCTACCACTGGATAACACCCCTAGCCTACACTTGACCACTGGATAACACCCCTACACATGACCACTGGATAACACCCCTAGCCTACACTTGACCGCTGGATAACACCCCTAACCTACACTTTACCACTGGATAACACCCCTAGCCTACACTTGACCACTGGATAACACCCCTACACATGACCACTGGATAACACCCCTACACTTGACCATTGGATAACACCCCTACACTTGACCACTGGATAACACCCCTACACATGACCACTGGATAACACCCCTACACTTGACCACTGGAAAACATCCTACACTTTGACCATTCCATAGCACTCTACACTTTGACCATTGGATAACACCCCTACACTTTGACCATTGGTTAACACTCCTACACTTGACCACTGGAAAACATCCTACACTTTGACCATTCCATAGCACTATACACTTTGACCATTGGATAACACCCCTACACTTTGACCATTGGATAACACCCCTACACTTTGACCATTGGATAACATTCCTACACTTTGACCATTCCATAGCACTCTACACTTTGACCATTGGATAACACCCCTACACTTTGACCATTGGATAACACCCCTACACTTTGACCATTGGATAACACCCCTACACTTGACCACTGGAAAACATCCTACACTTTGACCATTCCATAGCACTCTACACTTTGACCATTGGATAACACCCCTACACTTTGACCATTGGATAACACCCCTACACTTTGACCATTGGATAACATTCCTACACTTTGACCATTTGAAAACATTCCTACACTTTGACCATTTGAAAACATTCCTACACTTGACCATTGGATAGCACCCCTACACTTGGCCACTGGATAACACCCCTACACTTTGGCAATTGGATAGCACCCCTACACTTGGCCACTGGATAACACCCCTACACTTGACCACTGGATAACACCCTACACTTTGACCATTCCATAACACCCCAACACTTTGACCATTCCATAACATTCCTACACTTTGACCATTCCATAACATTCCTACACTTGACCATTGGATAACAACCTTACATTTTACCAATGATAACACCCTTACATTTTACCACTGATAACAACCCTAAACTTTTACCATTGGATAACATTCCTACACTTGACTTCTGGAAAACATTCCTATACTTGACCACTGGATAACATTCCTACACTTGACCATTTGATAGCTCCTATTTTGACCACCAGATAACACATTACACATGACCACTGGATAACACCTCTCACTTTGACTATTGGACAATACCCTCACTACACTTGACTATTGAATAACATCAGTTGTCTTTTACTGTGAGAAGACATATAGAGATGGTAACAACAAGCAGCATGCTTTGTACTCATGTTAGACTCACCAAACTTGTTATCAATGATATCGGCATGGTAGAACCGGTTCCGCTTCGCTCCCCATGCCTTGCTGTCTGGCAGACCTGTCAAGAACACACATAAAATGAGATATGCAGCTAATAATGCGACTGCATATTAATAATAGTCAGATAGGTCAAGCTATGAAAAAAACAATTATCCTTCACTAGAATCATTTAAATGTTTCTTTTTAACATGAAAAACAGGCATAATATTCATTATGTCGAAAATAAATTTTGTCCTAGAAACTTAACATATTATCTAAAACTTGATGTATTCTGTTTTTCAGAGAGATTAGTGAGTGAGTATGGTTTTACGCCGCTTTTAGCAATATTCCAGCAATATCACGGCGGGGGACACCAGAAATGGGCTTCACACATTGTACCCATGTCGGGAATCGAACCCGGGTCTTCGATGTGACGAGTGAACGCTTTAACCACTAGGCAACCCAACCGCCCCTTCAGGGAGATTAGCACAGGGTCTCTTTATAATAGAAAACAGGAGACATGAATGCATTGTTTAAAGTTATATAAGCCTCCTCCATCTACTTTTGAAGATCACTTGATGAAGCTAACTATGTGACCCGACCATCATCTTCTGCTTCCTCCTCAAGGTCACTGTCCATCTTCTTCTGGAGGTGATGTTGACGGAGGCGGCGGAGCTGCGTCTTGTACATTCGGATCTCATCATCGTCATCATCAGAGCTCAGGAGGTCATCATCGGAAACAACATTCATGACCTCCTCCTAAACGACACAAACACAGAAACTTGTCACTGACTGTGCAAGATCAGTGTTGCTCTAACAAAATACTTTCCTTTCCGCCTCCTCAAGATATATAAACAAATATCTGTATCAAAAGTTTAGTAATATAGTTCATATACCAACAGACATGACAGAGTCACCAAAATAAAACAGACCTTTTCAATTTCATATTTTAAGTAATCACTACCAACATTCCTCATCATACAATTCACTGGCATGCACCAACCAATATAAAGCAATCCTGATGGCACATTTTATAAAATCTCATCTCCAACAAAAAGATGTACATGAATGTTATACTTAGACTGACATACCTCATCAGGTTACTACTTTGTACACAAACTCTCATGAAGAAATATATACGTTCTTTAGTTCTGCTCTGGAAACAAAACATGTCTGTTTGTTTGTTTGTTGTTTAACACTGCACTCAGCCATATTCCAGTTAAATGATGGTGGTCAGTTAATAATCGAGTCTAGACCAGACAATCCAGTGATTGATATCATGAGCATCGATCAACGCAATTGGTACACGATGACATGCATCAACCTAGTCAAATATATATCATAAATGGGATGGGCTCACCTAGGGTTTATATTCCTACCAGGTTACCAAAGTGAATATAGTGAAAAGAAATATGTCATAAGCTTTAATTAATTTTAGCATGATATAATATGAGTGAGTGAGTGAGTGAGTGAATGAGTGAGTGAGTGAGTAAGTATGGTTTTACGCCGCTTTTCGCAATATTCCAGCAAAATCACGGTGAGGGACACCAGAAATGGGCTTCACACATTGTACCAATGTCGGGAATCGAACCCGGGTCTTCTGCGTGACGAGTGAATGCTTTAACCACTAGGCTACCCGACCGCCCCTGATATAATAGATAGTGATTATTACCCTTATGTGTTTCCATATCATACCTAAAACAATAGTTATTCCTAATATATGACATTGATTATACGAAAACACACTCAACTAATAATGTAATGGTTAACTTGACCAACCTCTTCATCCGAGTCATCCAGGCGTTGGTCCTTATATCCCTCATCAAGGAGCACCTGTCAGAAGAAAAATAATACTCTGATCAGGGATATATACAAAATATGTCAGGATTTCTTTTGGATGGACTGTTTGTCAAAGTAAGGGTATGTGACCGCTTCAGTCACAAGGCAACCCAACAGAGTGAACTTTTTACACTGCAGTCAGCTAATAGCTGTTCTAAAGCATCCTGTAGCTAGTTACAGTATAGACATAGTATGAGCAATGATCCACTCTATCGATGGGTTCTGTGTCATTTCCTATCCTGGCAGTTCCGAATCCCGGTAGTTTCGTTAGTCTCTGGTCATTTTGTCAACTGGCTTTATCAATTAGATTAATGCTGAAGTCATTGTTACATAGGTAAAGCAGATCAGATACACGCAGCAAATGTCTCGCATGAATTTCTCCAATCTGGCCTGCATATGAAGACAGTGGATTCTTTTTAAAGTGGGTGTTAGAACTATCCTAATATGAAACTGACCGTTTGCATGTATAGGCATGAGCTATGAACACACCCAATGAGGATTTAGGAATCACGCTAACGTTGATCAGGATCATTGTAACATTCCAAATGTGGGCCATAACTAGTAGTGAGATCCTACTCTGGTGCATCACGATTTTTACTTTTTGATACAAGTATCAATCACAATCGCACACATAGTCAAACGTATCGATTCTTGCCTTAAATGTATTCATTAATAAATGTTACACCAAACACTTATTAATCCATACATGAATGTGTCACCTTTCTACACTTGAAACTTACTGTAATGTTGGTAGATCTAATGGTTGATTTATACTTTAGTGTGACAATATTACAATGCATATTTTATTAATAGCGGTATGCGAGGACAAGTTATCTCCCTTTTTAACGGAAGTAAAATGGAAGCACGTGATGCGAGATGAAGAATGTGATGCTGGTGACATGTGTCAGAACTTTGCGATATCGATTGCAATACATATTGACCTTGTCAAATGAAACTGTATGTTTGCGACGATGTGTGATGTACTCATGAATGCTTACAATGTTTTTTATGGGGCAAACGATGACGGGTCTCAGTAGTAAATCCATAAAACTGTGGGAAGAGTGTTGCGTTCACGGTTACATCACAAAGAGTGTGGAACATCATGCAGATGTGTGAAATGGGCTAAAGCCTCCAAAACATGAAGCGTTACACTTACCTTATTTCTCCCCTCATGGAAGTCATCGATGTCATCATGGTAGAAGTCCTGAGACTCGGGGTCGGGGTCATCATCCGAGTTATACACATTCAGAGGCTTGCCCCCTCTACGTACACCTTGACCTCTGAATACATCAAGCCTTATCAGTATTACAAATACATACACTGAATGTTGTAGTCATGTTAATTTTTTATCACCAATAATGATCAGATTTTGGTTGGTTAGATTGTTGTTTAATGCCGCATACAGCAATATTCAAGCTATATGACAGCGGTCTGAAAATAATCGCGTCTGGACCAGACAATCGCATGATTAATATCATGACCATCGATCCCCGCAATTGGGACCGATGACATGTATAAACCAAGTCAGCGAGCCTGACCACCGGATCCTGTTAGTCCCACTTTACCCATGCTTGCCGAAGACCGAAGCTGGTCCGATCTACCACGGATCTTCACGGGTCAATAATGATCAGAAACTAGAAAACCCAATAGAATCCTGTGGATTAACTTGTCATACATGTACATGTATATGTAAAGGAAATTACCATCAATGACCTATGTCAGTATGGCTGTTGGGGTCCTTGCCGTCACAGGTACTACAGAACTGTAACCCAGGAGCCTTTCTATACAAGGAAATGTAGCCGAGAGCTATGATGAGTGTTGAACTCCATCGTGGCTCTCGGTCAACACAAATTTACCCCAGGTACCTTCTTGTATACATAAATGCAGCCAAATGCGCCACTATGTACGGCATTGGACGAGTCTATTTTCACTATGTATGAAGCCAGTTTTCGACTGACTAAATTTAGCTTTGTGTGCCAAAAACTCAGATGCATGTGCAATATGTACGTGGGGTACATTTCTTGAATACCTGTGCCAACAACCAACCCAACAGCGTATGTGTGTTGCAATAGGCCTATATTGTAAACAAATAATTTGGGAACAGGTCAAAAGGGCTACACATCACCAGGGCCACAGACACCATGGACAACAGGGCCACACTAAAAAGTCAAAGGTATATATAAAGCATACATAGTGTTAGCTTCTATTTGTTTCAGTGTCATGCTCTATTTATTCATTAATCCAAAAGATTGACAATAAACTTTTATCAATAGCGAAACATGTGTGTGTTGTCTTTACTAAGCTCTTGTAACACATACTTCAATACTGTTTTGATGGACCTTTGATCAATAGTGAAACCAGGATCCGCTTAACATTTCCACCCTTCTCAGCCCGACAAGTTGCAGTTCTCCAAGTGAGGACTCAGGTCGGCTGATTGTTTGCTGAGTAAGCATAATATAATCTATCTGTTAATAGGTCAAAGGGCCGTTACCAATTTCCATGAGTCAGGCCTGGGCAGGTTTTATTATTAAATTATTGCAGGTTGGAACAGACGCATCAACAGCCACAAAGGGAAGCGATAACTTGGATTGTACAAGCTTGTTTTTGTAATTATCATTATTATTATTGTTCCAGTTTAGAAGAGCTGCATCAATATCTGCAATGGGGAACGACAACTTAGATTGTACAAGCTTGTGCTAGCCCTGTTCAAGGAAGCCTCCCAAGTTAAACTCCAAGTGAGACTCCTGCACAAGAGCAAACTGTGACGATACATAAGGAAGACAGCCACCAGTTCCCAGAAGAGATATTTTTCAAATCTGAATGTCCCAAGTCACAATGACAACTAAAATGAACAGAATAACAGGTTGGTTGGTTGGTTGGTTGGTTTGTTGTTTAACGCCGCACTCAGCAATATTCCAGCCATATGACAGCGGTTCAGAATAACAGGAGATGTGCTTTGAGATGCTGATGCATGCCAACTATTAACATGATAAAAGACATTTCTTTAAATAAATAAAGATGTATAACATACAAAATGTATAGTTCATAATGTTAACATTGTGGGTTTGTGGCCCTTTTGACTTTTTGGTGTGGTCCTTTAGACAAATGTGTTTGTGGACGTTTTGACTACAACCCATTTATTAAAAGACCCTTTCAACTCACCTTTCAATCAATACTATAAATAATACACTTATATGCTAAAAAGTCACTATAACAACACAGTAAATTGGGGGCCACCAAACCTTATTACCAAAGAAAATATCACACCTACGAATACGGTAACATACTGGTTTTTAATGCAGTCACGTAAATAGGTGATACTTTCAAGAAGATGCCGAATTTTCGTAGATCTATATCTCGTATATTCTATGTAAATAGTCAGAAAAAGGTGTAACAAGAGACTATAATATGACCACAGGACCACGTAACTGAAGTTCCATAAGTTCACATTCTAGATAAAATAACATAACAATCTCGAGTCCGAACTCGCACTTGTCTGCGAGTTTGTTAGTTATTATTATTATTAGTTACGTGGTCCTGTGCACTGACCTAATGAAATTATCTCAAACATTAATTAACTGAAAGAGTATCTTATTTTACCGTTTTCCCATAGCTGTTGCGTAGGATCGATCACACGTGCAGTCAAACACCGATGGAGTCGTCTCCCCTGAATGTTAAACTGGTTCTCTTTGTACGCATTTTACAGTGTGTTTAATGTATAATAGACAGAGCACAGTCGTTTCCAAAGTAGGTTTTGGTGCTGGTGGTTTAATTTTGTACCCCAATCCAGTTCTATATACAGTTACATTACAATACATTATAATATGTTTAGAAAACACACAAATATTTCAAAGCGACGCTTTTCTCCATTTAAATATAAATTAATTAAAATTTGGATTGAACAGAATATATAGATCTATAAAATCTATAGATCTACAACAAATGTAGATCTACGTTGAGTGTGTTCATTTCAATGTTTTGTGTGTGGAATGCACGACAAATTCGATTTTATTTGAGTATACATGTATCATATAATTAATCAATACAATACTGACTCATTTTAGCATAATGATATTTTTTAGTGCATAAGGAGGCAGAGGCGGGGTCTCTAAGTGTGTGTGTGTGTGTGTGTGTGTGTGTGTGTGTGTGTGTGTGTGTGTGCGTTGAGGCACTAGATCTATTATATGGCCTCTGGCTGAGGGGAGCGGGCGGGGAACAAATCTGGCATATTTGAGTATGAACTTTGTCAAGTGTAAACCGTTTGCTTGTAAGCAAAAAAATGTATTTGTCTCGATAAAGAGGCCTATATATCAGTGTTTGAAGCGTGAACTTGTGCCGTCAGGATCCGTGGCGTCAGTGAAATTGCATGGTTAGTTTTCAATTGTTTACCAGGCTAGATTAATTTGATGAGTGAGTGAATGATAGTTGACGCTATTGTCAGCGATGTTCCAGATGATGTCTTGCATATATAATCAAATCTGGGGCAGACAAACCAGGGGTTGATATTATGAGCACGACTGGTGGAACCACTTTATAACATTCCATTTCAAGTATAGGACTATTAGGTAGTCAAGTGGTCACATACGATGTGTGAGGCTATCCCTGTTTTCCCCGCTCTAAGGTATGCCTATAACATTGCCAAAACAGCGCAAATCTCGCACTCGCTCAAGCATAGAATTTTGTTTGTTTGTTGTTTAACGCCGCATTCAGCAATATTCCAGCTATATGACGGCGGTCTGTAGATAATCGAGTCTCAACCAGGATTCCAGTGATTGACAACATGAGCATCTGTCGATCCACGCAATTGGGATCGATGACATGTATCAACCAAGTCAGCGAGCCTGACCACCCGATCCTGTTAGTAGCCTTTTACGACAAACATAGTCGCTTTTTACGGCAAGTATGGGTTGCTGAAGACCTATTCTACCCCGGAATCTTCACGGGTCTATTTTAAAGACAGGTGTAGCTATCTCTTTTCTTTACCTAGTCCAGATCAGCTATCTCTTTTCTTTACCTAGTCTAGATCAGTATATGGCCAGTCAAACCACACATTCATACTTTTATGTAAGCCACATCCGTCGACAGTTCATGTAGTACACAATTACTTATCACCTTGCATTGTAAAATTTGGATCGAAATCTAATAACTAATATATTTTTAAAGTTAAAGGGGCACTGATCTAACGCCATTCCCCGGACTGGTTGTTGCCTTTGTTATTGTTTTTTCCCCCGTGAGTACCCGGATGATACGCAACGCAACTGAGCGTGACCAGAGACTGGGCTACCGTCTGCAAGGACAGCTAAATAAACTTGGAGGCTGGAGGCAATATTTGTTTTACGCATTTTTGAATAAACACTGATTGGTTAAATGTGATCTATAAAGATTCGACAATGGGCGCATGTTAATTAATTTCTTCAGCCTAAACAAACAGACAAAAAGAACGGCGGAGCTCATCGGAAGTCGTCATTTGGAAATACCCCAGATGGTTATAGTTTAATACTAAAAAAAAGTATCCATGCAGTGAAAGAATTTTCGGATTTCGGATTGCGTCGATAATACGATTACTACTCCCTTGTTGTCATCCACGTTTTCTCGTATAACCCTACACTTGTGTATTTGTCGTCATTCACTTGATGCTCAGTTAATGAATTTATTACAGGTACAATTAGTGGTAGCACCACTTAGATTACCTGACAAAGGTTCTCATTTGGCATTTATTGTGTCTGGGGTAATTATTCGATCTAAATCCAGGTTTGCAGTGAGGTGAAATGTGCGTTATGTAATATGCACGTGGCAGCCCAGCAAGAGATGAATGATCAGTTGATTTACTTTTTTTGGTAAATCAACGGATCGTTCCTAGTCATCAAAGGATTAACAGAAAATACGTTGATTGATTAATCACTGTTATCTTGCACAGTGGATATGTCAAAAGTGAGTGTTTACATGTCTAGGTTTACTAAAACAAAGGGAATACACTCATATCATGGCGTGAAGTGCCGATGTAAAAACAACATACTTTGTTCAAAGGGTTAACTGATAATACGTTGATTGGTTGCTCATTGTTATCAAACTCAGTGGATTTTTTAGGAACCCTGGACGTAATGAAAATAGTTGTCACGTGGCCTTTCTCAGCCAACCCTTGAGACTTGACACCTATGTGAAACACCTGAAACAATCCAAGTGATCAGTTGAGAAACGAACACTGGTTATAATATCCCGAAACGATATATATCTTTTAGAATATTTGATAGTTACAGAGACACGTGACATCGAATAAGTTATTTTGTATAACTGCAGATGAGTGGGATATTATTCCTTTGTGTGGATATTCACGGATACATTCCTCGAACAAGGAAGCTGCCTATTTATACACATAAATTTGGTAAGTTGTAATTATGGTATTTGCATTTTGTTTTCCTTCATTTGAACCGATTCGTTCTTGTTTCTCTACGTCTTGGTTGGGAAATTCTTCAATGCGCGATAGACGTTGTTTTCACAGGTCATTTCCTTTGTAAGCGTGTATAGATTACCGTCAATTTGTAAAATGTGATTCTCTCAGTCATTTTGACTAAAAAATCTGTCCAGATTGATTAAGACGATCAAAAGGGCCTACAAACATCACAACAGATTATTATGTAGGATTAGAAGCCAAACAACATAGAAATGTACTTTCAACGTAACATTTTCAGTCTCTTGGTGATGACATTAAACATCAAAATGTTTGGAATTCGTTATCATAATAATACAGATGGAAATGTTGTTCAGTCACTTGGTAAAATAACTGAATATTTAGACGTTTAATAAATATGTTACACATTTTGACAGTAAAAAAATATACACACTATAAAAAAAGCAATGCTCAGATGAAATATTTACTTTGTGTTGCAAGTCAAAATAGTGTAAACGAAAATCGCAAAATTACCAAGCAAGTGACATCAAAACTTCGTCACCATTACCGATGCTACCCACAAAGATACCTACATTTCCTTATTATCTCGAAAACTGTATTTCATTTTGTTGATCAATGTGACCATACGCTCTTATTACTACCGGTATCCATAAAAGTGACTTATGCGCTTACGAATGGCGCAACAGAGGTCGCGAGCTAGTCTAGATTTCTGCTATACATCCGGGTACTCACTGGGGAAAAACAATAACAAAGGCAACAACCAGTCCCGGGGAATTGCGTTAGATCAGTGCCCCTTTAAACACAACAAAACACAATGTGTCTATTTATTTCACACAATCAACAAATAAATAAGCTGGAAAATATTATTTAATATGGGGTAGCTTAGACTATTTTCTTTTTGCAATACATTACTTGATGGGGGTTTGAAGATTTTAACAAGTCATTAATATACCGTTAGTGTGCACACCATAACAAGCACGTGTTGTTGATGTTGACGTTTTAATATCCGGGTCCTTATCGAGATGGACCAATGACAAGCTTCAATCACTGTATGACGTCACGTTAATGACAAACTCTTCAACATGGCGGAGAAGGGTCCACAAGTGAAGATTGGGCATTATATATTAGGTGAAACACTTGGTGTTGGCACCTTTGGCAAAGTAAAAAGTGAGTATTTGATGCAAACTTTGCAATTTTAACCAATAAATCATCTGACAATGTCGTGCCTCGATAGCCTTAGTGGAACAAGTCGCGTGCGCCTAGATTTTGTAAACAGCCTTGACTGCGAGTTCTGTCGATCAATAACCTTGCGGTTGCAATGTCGAGAACATGTATACGGTTTCACGTGGGACGCATATTAACGATGGAATCAAATGTCGACATTTTAAGCATTTACTGCAATGATATAGAAACTATGTTGAATGTCATAGAATAATAGCAGAAGACAAATTGTGACGTGTTAATGTATTTCGTGCAAATATGTAGGGTAGTAAATTGGCTTGTTTTGAGAAAAACATGTTTACATCTAGGTGTGACATGGAAGAAAAAGTCGACAAGACGAGAAAGAATGTAGCTATTGTATTATTTCAGTATACACGGTGTAGCATGATAATATCCACACACTGTATTGTATTAATAGTTGTAAGCATATAGAACCTAATGTCATCACTGCATAATATAGGCCACTAATATTCCTAATGCAGACATGTTCTTTCCCAAGTAGAACTGAACATTGAAATGCAATGCATTATCACGCAATTGTGTACATTGATGTGTATTTAGTACACCACATTTTCTACCATTAGGAAATTCCAAATTTCCTTACTTTTGTTTAGTGGTTTCTTTAAGTGATTCAGTGACAATTAAGAAACAAGTCTATATGTCTAGCACCATAATGTTTCCAGTCTAATATTGCTAATGGGGATATGTGTCTAATGTTAACCATAAAACTGTAATGTTTATTTAAAATTAAGTTTTAAGCTTGCAGTTCAACATTTCTCAAAGTAAATATAAATATAATATAAACTTTACAAAATTTATGAAAATATGATTTCAACCAAGTTTTCTTGTGGTGCAAAAGGTTTCTGTGTAATAGACATGATAGAGTAGAAAGTCATTAGAACCTTTGATTACAGACCTGGGAATGTTGATGCAATAAAGAATATGTCCATAATTTGAATTAATTGTAGCATCAGACTCTATTGCTATTATTGCTACAGTGTGAGTCTGTCTGAATAATACCTCTAAGGCTCTAACCCATCATTGAATTTTAATAATTTAGTCTCTATATAATGTGTTCATGTGTGGATAACTACAGCAGTGTAATAATAAAAAAAGAACTCTTGCTGATAAGTTTAAGGTAGTCACATGGTAGGTAACATGGTATTATTGCAATCTTCTGAATCATGGGTTCCATCCCAGGCTGGGTCATACCTAATGATGTTAAAAGGTGGAACTTGTTGTTTTCCTACTTTGTGCTCAGCATTACAGAGATAAAACAAGGATTGGTTGGCTCTGAGTTAGTATACTGTGTGTGAGTCTGGTATCCATGTTAAACCTCAACGTGGTGTCTCATTGAGCTAGCACATTAAAGCCAGCATTAGTCTAAACTATTATAAGCAGCCCCACACACACCTGTGGGATGATACGGATGTTACATAAGTGCAAGAAAATTGAATACAACGGTAAACCTTGTATTACCTCACCCCAACTATGGCTTGAGTGGTGTGTGACACAATCATTATATGTGTGATGGCCATTATCATCATGATTATGGGTCATTTGTTATTATTCATGGTTGCCATTAAATGCCAAGGCATTTCTATTCAACATCTATATTATATTGACATATTACATGTTTTATTTACCAATGCTCTTGTCAACAAGTTCGGAGCACAGGGGTGAAGTTATTGGTTTTATGAAAAACTATGGGACTGTTTGTATTGTCCAGGAATAATAAGGCAATGCCTGTAGTAGTATGCCTAATATAATTGTACAAGGCTTTGTTGTGACAGTACATCCCAATGTAACATGTCTACAGGACAGCATTTCATAATATGTACACGAGTACCTAAAGATGATTGACATATACATTCATAACAGAGGAATTCCATGTTGAATAGAAGTTTGGGGTCTCCTTTGAATTATAATGGGTTTTTTGGTTGTTGTTTTTTATTCATTGAAAAATGAAAAATAAATTACTATGATTACATTATATGATTAATTGGTGGAGTACACAGCTTGTCACACTGGTCTTTTTGTGTTTCAGTTGCCACCCATCACCTAACAGGTCACAAGGTAGCTGTGAAGATTTTAAACAGGCAGAAAATTAAAAGTCTCGATGTTGTCGGGAAAATCAGGAGAGAGATTCAAAATCTCAAACTCTTCAGACATCCTCATATCATCAAACTGTAAGTCCACAAAAAGTGATGTACTGCATAGTTTCAGATGGCTTCATCTTCTAGGACATTGTCCGTGTTGACAATTGTCCTAAAGATTGATTTCAACTTGTTAATGAATTGATATTAAAGACAGTTGTTAAATCATGAATATGTATTAATGCTGTTTATCCCCAACTTAATCACTGGTACTGTGAACCATGTTGACATGCATTGATGTTCTTGACAGTGTAAACATATTAAAATTAAGTTGCAAGAAACAGACCCAATTCCTGATGAACTCAACCAATTGCTGATTTGACTTTTTGAAGTGGGGAAGTGAGTATTGGTATAAGATCAGTTAGAATTTATTTGTGATTGCCCAGATACCAGGTGATGAGCACCCCAACAGACATCTTCATGGTCATGGAATATGTGGCTGGCGGTGAACTCTTTGATTACATCGTCAAGCATGGCAGGGTAAGTAACACAGTGTCAGTGTTTGGAGTTGTGAGCATACCCAATGTACACTTACTCAGTAGCCACCTGATTAGAGGGCAGAAGTCACCCCGAAACATTGTTACAAACAGTAAAGAGGTTGTTGTCCATCAAAAAAGTGTCATGTATTCTCACTCACTGTAGTTGTGATCACGAAAGCAAAGGTCACAGCCATCAATCATAACAATGTAGAGAGGTCTGAAGACTTTCCTTCCTCCTTACACTATATAAGTTTCAGTGGGCTAAATAAGTCAATGTGATAAGGATTTCAGGAGACAGAGAGAAAGGGGGGGTGGGGGTGGGGGTGGGGGTGGGGAGATTATAACCATATCCGTGTAATTATGATTTTGACTCAACAACTGTGCTGTTGTTTTACTTACTGTTCTGCTGGTACTGGTTCAAAATCCCTTACAGCCTATGTCAGCACTGTGCCTTTGCTCTTGGGTTTCAGCAAAGTGGTACATCGCTTAATGTCTAGGACCTGGGAAGTTTTTGTCTCACTGCCGATGACTGCTTTACCAAACATAAATAGAACATCTGTTGTTTTGTTTCAGCTGAAGGATGTGGAGGCAAGGAGGTTCTTCCAGCAGATTATTTCTGGAGTGGACTACTGTCATCGACACATGGTGGTGCACAGGGATCTCAAACCTGAAAACTTGCTGCTAGATCAGAACACTAACGTTAAAATAGCTGACTTTGGTAGGTACCATTATGTCAGAGAGGCAGCATATAAGGTTTTCAATCATTTTCCAGCATTTCTGATCCTGCTGATTTCACTTGAAATTTGGTAGACATTGTAGATGCCATGTCAAATGGTAATGCAAATAAAGTTTTGTATGGAGGTTTTAACCTTTTGTATATATTCCCAAAATGATGTCCTGATGTTATGTAATTCTTTATTGCAAGATTATGATGATGGTCCAAAGGTATAGATTGACCAGTTTGAAAAAGAACCAACGATTGTGGTAGTATGGTAATTTTCATTAATGGATCTTATCATTCATCCAACTATTTGCAGGTTTGTCTAACATGATGCATGATGGAGAATTTCTGCGGACAAGTTGCGGCTCCCCGAATTACGCTGCTCCTGAAGTTATATCAGGAAAGTAAGTCACAGGATCTTCACTAATGATTACCTACAGTTATTTGAAAAAAGGAAAATGTAAAGCTATTCAACATATCATTGTAGGTCTAGATGTTGTAGCCCATTTCTGGTGTCCCCCAATGTGTTATTGCTGGAATAAAAGTCACTCGCTCCCTCCCTCCCTCCCTCCCTCCCTCCCTCCCTCCCTCACTCACTCACTCACTCACTCACTCACAGGGCTGGGACGGGTAACTTGGGAACTGAGTAGGACCCGGGTACCCACAGGACTACCTACACCCATACTTAGTCACGTCATATATTGTTTAATGGCAAAAATTATCTATAACTCTATGGTTACACTACAAGTCACTAATGTTCGCATTTCTTCCTGAAGATAAAACTTAAGCCAACTTCAGTGTTTGCATGACCAGATCGTTTTATATGTGTACAGTCAAACTGTTCCCAATTGGACCTTTTTTAACCATCTCTTAAGACCTACAGCAGGTACCTGGGTAGGGTTGGGTAATAGGGGGAAGGGTACCCGGGTAGTAAATTTTGACTCGTCCCACTCCTATTGCACACACCTGTTTTTTCAGACACTTTCATGTGTTATTGTTCACTAGGCTTGGGTTAGTCATTGTATGTAGATATATCAAGATCCTGAACATTCCTCTGTATTTATGTCTCCCCCAGAATGGAGGGAGACATATTGTTTTTGGCACGGTTCCCGTCGGCGTCGGCGTTCCCACCGTTTCCGGACCATAACTCGGAAACCGTTTAATATTTTTTCGCGAAACTTTGTATACACATTAACCCAGCACTGAAGTGGTGCCTTTTGCTATTTAGAGATTTTTGACATTTTTATTTTTTCTCGTTTCCATGGAGATAAGTTGAACATGAATGGGGGTAAGCTTTGTTTCCTGACCATAACTCAGAAACCGTTTAATATTTTTTCGCAAAACTTTGTATACACATTAACCCAGCACTGAAGTGGTGCCCATTAGTTGTTTGAAATTTCTAGGAGTTCTATTTTTGTCTCTGTTATTTAGTAATGGAGGGTGGGAATGAAGAGATGGGGTTTAACGTGAAGTAAACGAATGAATGGGGGTTAGGGGATTGGGGGGAGACATATGTTTTTACAAGTAAAAACACTTTCTAGTTAACACTGTTTCCAGGCTGTACGCGGGTCCGGAGGTGGATATCTGGAGCTGTGGTGTTATCCTGTATGCCTTGCTGTGTGGGACGGTACGTGGACTGATGTGTATGTGACATGTGAAGATACACATGTTGGAGTACCTACCATGAATGTATTTCAATGATAGTACAGTATCATTGCTATGATCAGGAGGATATTGAATTAATGTTCAACTGTTAAGTGTCCATGGATAATCAGCGTAAACAATAAACATTACATATATTACACTGCTGATGATGGGGGATTGTTCCTGCAAGTAATGAACTCTATCTGACTTTGTTATGTCTTCAGTTGTTTTAATCAATGCTAGTTTTGAACATGTTGAAAGGATAATTTGATGACTGCCATTTGAGTAATTAATCTGGTTTGTTTCAGTTACCGTTTGATGATGAACACGTCCCTACATTATTCAGGAAGATCAAATGTAAGTAGAGAATGTTTCTTTGAGATAAGCATCTTATAGAGTTGATTGCTAGATGAAAACACAAAAAATACTTACATTTACCGATTGATTGATATACAGTAATTGAAAGTTTGATAGAAATTGTGGTGTTTTTTAACATTTTGTGTTAATGTAAGTATCCTTAAAAGAGCTTACTGTGGTAAGCTTCTAAAACATGTGTCACTTGGGCTTTCATCCTACATACAGCTGATACACCATCATACAGTCGAACTGCGTTATCTCAAATGTACCGATCTCTCGAGCCTATTCTCCAGTCGCAACTGCCTCAATATATAAATACATATGAAGTTACCTGCTTATATCAATTTCGAGATAAAAATAAATTGCACTATCTCAAACCTTGGGACTGGGTCCCAACTTTGACTTTACTGTAGAATTCTATACCTTTATCTCGGAAGTTGGCATTGACACATAAACTGTTTTGAGAAGCGTAAGTATATTTAGTGCCTTTCCCCATACATCTTGCATCACTGTAAAGGCACAGAGCTATTTGAACCAATTGGTCCACCAATTATTATGTACTTATCTTTTAATCCAATTGTAATTGTAATCTTTATTGACAAATAAGATATCGTAAGTACAAACACTTGAGTAAAAACATGGCCACATTTCTATCTTACATCGAAATGTGCTGATCAAATTTGGATTAAAGCAATTATAGATGTGTGATGCTACCAACACGATCCAAGTGGATCGAATAAGGAGAGCTGCTATGCCTAATACAGTACATGTACACTACATTAATGTACTGTTGTTATTAATCATAGCCATCAAAATACATTTTAATTTGTCATCCCATACACGTTGTGTTTTTTATTTCTTGTGTATGCAATCGTATTGCGTTGTATCTATAATTTGTTTTTCTGTCACTTGATCTGTCCGGATGTTCATGCCTTGTTATCTTGAGCATCCGGATATCTCGAAGTTACAACACGGTCACGCTAGGTTCAAGATAATAGGGTTTGTCTCTAGTGAGTGAGTGAGTGAGTTGGGTTTAACACTGCTTTTGACAGTATTCCAGTTATATCACGGGGTGTCAGCTTAATGTGGGAGGAAAGCCCGAAGTGATGCAGGTCTCAGATGTTTACCACTTCGATGAAACCCACGAGCACGGGTATAGTGCTGACAAACCTAGAAACATAATTGGGGCGAACCAAGATTCGAACCCACAATCATAAGTTTCTGGCGTGCCCAAGGGACGCAACTCTGCACAGCAAATTGCGGCACCTTAGACGACTGTGCCACCTGTGCCACCTGTTTGTCTGTATAACTAAAGTACTGTTCCAAGTATTTAACACCACTATCGGTAACTTGCTCACATGTATGATTTTCAGCCGGCCTATTTGCCATCCCTGAGTATCTCAACAAGGATGTCGTGTCGTTACTGTGCCATATGCTGCAAGTAGACCCTCTCAAGAGAGCAACAATACAAGACATCAGGTCAGTGTGCATCTCTCACAGGAATACAGGCTCAGACAGTTTGTGTAGGCCTATCTATACATGGCTTACAGATAACTGATTAAGTAGAAGTCTAATGAAGGGACATAACTCTTGTTAGCTTATAAGTAGGTTATTAAGATAATGTACACTGTGATAACTAAAATGTTAAGTTTATGTCAGTAAAATTTTATTATTATAACACAGCACAAAGTGGGAGGGGAATATAGGAATGGGTGCTGTCCGTATTGACGTTTTGCTTTTTAGGAATTTTGGATATAATTTTGTGGGGGGTTAGGACCAGAAATTCCAATCATTGAACCATTGTTGAATCCTTTGTATTTCCTGACTTATCAATGAAATGATCAACTGTTTACCGTTATGTTTTTGGATTTTGTTTAATTCCATCGAAACAAATGAAAAAAACAATTTATTAAGTGATTAACACTTTCCCAGTGATCTTGTCATGGTAACATCATCCTGCTTAGATGGTGAAAGGTACCAGTCAGCTTGCAGCATACCAATCAGGTTTTAATTGAGTGTCACAGACTCTTTAGAATAAGTCCTGGGCAGCTGTTGTGCTCAGTAGAACACATTGGGCAAATGAGTTTTTCATGCTTGTTTATTGAAGGTGCTAACATTTGCTTCCAGAATTTGTTTGTCATATAATTATTTCTAAACATGTAGCCAATATTGTGAATCTTCAAGTTTAAAAAAAACAGGCTTCAATTTTATAATTAGCTGCTGCTTTTTCTCCAAGCTATCAGCATTCATTATCATTGATTTCAAATTATCCAGCAGTAAATCTTGATCCCGGCAGAATGCATAAATACTCTGGCGTTTTCTCCTTCTCTCTATCAGTGCTGGCTTATAGGTCTGTGTTCAGGTGATAATTTGTATGTTTGTATGTCTATGATATTTGAAATGAACTCAGGGATCATGAGTGGTTCAAGAAAGACCTGGTAGGGTACCTGTTTCCATCTCCCAACGACCAGGACGCGTCTATAGTGGACCTGGACGTCATCCGAGAAGTTTGTGATGTAAGTACAGGAGTAATGACACTACTCTCACCTCAGTGTAGTAGGCAACTGTAGTCATGTTCAGATTTATCAATATTGGTTTTTGAAACAGTTTGTTCATTCTCTTTCGTTTCTCAAGTCCTGAAACTGTAAACCTGTACTGTTTGGAAGAAAACTCAGGTTTTCTTCATAAAATTTCCTTCTGATTGTTTTAATTTATTGACATTACTTTTAAGGCCTAATGTTACTATAATAACTTTAACAGTAGTTCTAAAATCAGAAGGCTAACTTTGTATTACACACTCCAACCCAATCCTGAAATAATGTTTTTAGTCAAGTCCCTTTATCCATAACTCTCTCTTGGTAATGATTTAAAAAAAAAATGTAATCTATCATTTGATAGAAATTCAACGTAGATGAGCTCGATGTGCAGAGAGCCATCCTGAGCGGGGATCCCCATGACCAACTGGCTATAGCCTACAACCTCATCATAGACAACCAGAGGTTTGCTGATGAAAGTAAGTCACCGAAGCATGCATTTAAGATACTATAGTCAATAAAGTCAGATGCATTCAGATATGTTATCAAGATGACGTACAGATTATTTTGATGAAGACATTGAAGTATAATGAGCACTGTTAAGCTGCTTGAGGTTTTTTTAAGAGTCAAAGAAAATATAATCTCATTTGATGCATGCCTCTTGTATTATTGAAATAGCGACAACCAGGTAAGTGTATTTGCTAGATTATTGACTGGTTTTAACCAGCTAACATTTTTAATTTATTCTTCACATTGTCACTCCACAGCTTCCAAGACAGAGTTGAAAGAATTCTACCTTGCGTCCTCCCCGCCTCCAGAATCATTCCTGGTGAGTTGTTAAATGATGCTCTCACTGCGATATTTGGCTCTAAGTCGGCAGCAAATGCCTGTAAAAATTCCCCAATTGCAATTAAACATTTTCCAATTCATGCTGTTATATTTATAACTAATGTTATGTGTTTGTATGTTTGTAAGGTGACTTATATTTTCACTGTTAACAGGACCAATATAGAGGAAGACACTTTAATGCTTATTTTAACATTTTTTGCATTGAATGCAATGTTGAAAATTTGATGTTAAAATACCTATGAATTTAGGAAAATCAAAGAACAATTTCATTTGGAGCAGTTAGTTTGGAATCCTAGATAGGTCCCTGGTCGGTCGAGAGTCTGACAGCATCTGTCAGAATCATGATCTGAGACCATGTGTCATGCCACTGGTCTGGCTATTGTTTAGTCTTGAGTAACTATGGTAACATTGCTGTCAGCAGTATACATCATTACTCCCTCAATCCATCCTGACGTAACATAAACATTAAACAGCAAGATGCAGCAGCTGTGTGAGTAATTGTCATCTCAGAACTGAAATATAGACATGTGTATTCTTCATTTCCAGGCATCTAGTCCTATGAAACCTCACCCAGAGCGAATGCCAGGTAGGTTACCCTTGTTTTTGAATTGTCAAAATGTGTGTGAAAATTAAATCAGTGAGCATGATGAATAGTTTTAAAGTTCTTAACAGGTATGTGTGTTTTGTACTGTACATCACTGTACCTATTTCAGAAATAAAGGATGTGACACACACGTTAGATCCTGTCAAAAGTCCCCCGTCCGGACAGAGGCCTGTACAGCCTGCACCAAAGAAAGCCAAGTGGCATCTGGGTACGTCGGATACTTCACATCTTCATTCATGCTGGAAAGACAAAGCGTCATGAAATAAACCTAGAAACCTCTGTAGATTGAATCAATGTGTATATTGTTTATTGTTTTACATTTTCGAAAACCCAGGGTAGAATGTGTCCCCAGCGCCCAATTGCTAGCTGTAAGAGGTGACTAAATATGGAATCTATGTTTTTTCTGGGTTAGAATTGGTTCTTAACAACCTATGCTGGTCGTAAGATGCGACTTGATGGCTCGGGTGGTCAGGCTAATTATGTCAATTACTGGATTGTCCAGTCCAAACTCGATTATTTACAGGCTGTTCTTGTATAGCTTGGATGTTGCTGAGTACATCAAACAACACATGCACATAATGTTGAAACTGGCACATATAAGAAGTGAAAAATTACAGCATGTGTAATTAGATATATTTTATCACCATGGTAATTGTGTCCTTTGTTTTTCTTTCAGGTATTCGATCACAAAGCAAGCCACAAGATATTATGCATGAAGTCTTTAGAGCTATGAAGTCATTGAATTTTGTGAGTCCTATTCTTCCATTTTACATGTCTACTGTAATGTGTGTCCCCTCTCTGTGGACATTGTGGAAGTAGAATCATGATCATCTTGATAATAACTCATCATACAATGTGCTGGATAGTCACTGTGTCTATAGGAGGACAAACAGATATGTGTCTAACATGAATCTCTGCTATACTCAGTATTATCAACTTATTTAGCATCAATAGCATTGTGATTATACTGTGATTACCATTATTTTAGCACCTCCTTATTCCCAAAGCACCCAAACCCGTGAAGATCCAAGGTAGAATAGGTCTTCAGCAACCCATGCTTGCTGTGAAAGGCGACTGCTTGTCGTAAGAGGCGACTTATGGGATCGGGTGGTCAGGCTGGCTGACTTGGTTGATGCATGTCATCGATCCCAATAGTTGGATGGGTGCTCATGATATTTATCACTGGATTGTCTGGTCCAGACTCGATTATTTGCAAACCGCCGTCATATAGCTGGAATATTGCTGAGTGCGGCGTTTAACAACCAACCAATAAACAAACCAACCAAAGCACCCTGTGGGGATTTATGCACATACTATCCCATGCTTGAGGTGAGAGGATCAGGTGCATTCTTAGCCAACAAGACATGGTATGTTGATTGTGTGCCATCATGCCCTGATGCCATGGATCAGTGCTCATGCCTTTATTACTGGTTGCCGTGTTCATGTTCACTTATCACTCATTGAGGGGCGGTCGGGTAGCCTTGTGGTTACAGTGTTCGCTCTTCACGCCGAAGACCCAGGTTCTTTTCCCGACATGGGTACAATGTGTGAAGCCCATTTCTGGTGTCCCCCGCCGTGATATTGTTGGAATATTGCTAAAAGCGGTGTAAACCATGTTCACTCACTATCACTTATTGAAAAAAAAAATCTATTCTTATGTGTCTGTTCTAGGGGCTGAGTGTAATGTTTTTGTGTTTAATTATGTCCAATCTCTCCCTTTGCATTAATACAAGTATATCATAACATCATGTCATTTCTATTGTTCAACAGGAATGGAAAATAGTCAACAATTATCATGTCCGAGTTAGAAAGAAGAATGAAATCTCTGGAAAGTTTGTAAGTCAAATATTAAAGTTAGAGATGAAAATTTGCAATGGAGATGATCGGACTGAAAGTGGAGTGGATATGTTTGTAACAGGTATGGGATGATAGTGGATAGTTAGTAGGCAATCACTAGATTGTCCCGTCAAGACAGAAATATTTAAAGGCTGGAATCATATTGCAGGAATATTGCTGAGTGCATTGTTAAGCAACATACAAAACAAAAAACGTACAGAGTGTCTTGACTTCGGCTAGATATGGAGACTGAGGGGTGCAAGAGTGTTTGGAAGAGCATGAAGTGATATAATTGACCAAACAGAATTGGATAGTCTATTGCAGTATTAAGACCATGTATGTCCATTTCAGACCAAGATGAGTCTACAGCTGTATCAGGTTGACCAGAAGAGCTTTCTGCTGGACTTCAAGAGTCTTTCTACCGTACAGACAATGGATGCCATTGAAGCTCTGGAGCAGATAACAGACGAGAGGATGGATGTTGATGAGGAGGGGGATGGACAGTGTCACCAGACCCTAGAGTTTTTTGAGATGTGTGCCAATCTCATCACAGCACTTGCTCGATGAGTCACAGACTAATCACTTCGCGGGATTGTATACACTGCGTTCCTCCATCATCCATGAATACATATGGCTGCTATGAGGTGTACTTGCTGTATTTAACCAACCAATCAAGCAACGGCCAGATTCCAGCCACAAGGAAGCCAGCCAGTGTGTAGACAAATACAACCAAAACAGTATTGTTTCTTTTACAAGTGCCATAGAGGTGTGGCATCTGATCTACATGTTGTTTCAGTAAGCAGCCTCATTTTTTTACTTTTCCAAAGATACACCACTCCACTGCATAGCGTCTATATGCATTCATGGTTGACGAAGGGACTTTGTGTCTATGACTGATTGACGATGCAGAACAATTGGCATGGTGCACTGGCATTGGATAAGCTCAGGCTGTGAGTTGCTCAGTAGGTGTTGAAATGAAGAATGGTCAGATACATGTGTACAGAATTGATGGTTATACTCAGAAATGTTCTCGCACAAATAATATGATTATGTTCAACATATGACTGTATGTATGCTAACATATGACTGTATGTATGCTTGTATAATATTCGCATCATAGTAGGCCGATTGGGACGAGAGCGTGAGAAGGAAACAAATGAAAACAGAGTTGCTAGTTTGTCAGAAAGATGAGGTGTTGACTGCATAGTAAAGACAAGTTGTGTACTCAGTTGTATGAAAATCACAAAGCATAATCAGAAATGCTCATTATTCTCATAAAGAGCATGATGCATGTTCCAAATACTGAATATACCTGAAGCAGGGATTCAACTGGGTCTATCTAGTTTCCAGGGACTCGAGGTAATCTCTTTTGGGGGTCCCATTTTACTAATGCAGTGATGACATATTATTGCACATGCTGAGAAGTCTTAAGCATATTTATAGATGGGGATTTCCCTATTAGATTCATGGAAATCAGCTACTGCCACTCTGAACTTGTGTGTATTCCAGACAAGAATAGAAATATCAGTTGCAGCATGCAATCCACAATATTAATTAGACTTAATGGTTCAAACAGCCATATTTTTGGTTTCCAGGACATTGAATGTTAATTTTTTGCATCTATTCTCAATTTTGCATCTGATAAAACCCTGTCTGAAGACAACCATTGTTTGTTGTAGATTTGTTTTGAGATATTTATCGTGTTTTTGAAAATTTGAAGTCTGCATAAGATGATGAAAAACTCAATTGAAGTAAGACTCTTGATTGAGGATGACGAACGAGGGAGTTGACTGTATGTTTGTTATCTTGAACACAACTTTACAGAATGTTTGCTTGTACATTTCACATTCAAACTATTTCCTGAAATAAGCTCCAAAGTTTGTTTTGAACAGAAAAAAATAACAATACTGATCTTGCTGATTGTGTTCATATTGTAGTGCAATGTTTGCTGCAGAAGAAGTTGTTATTTGTTATCATCCTGAAAATATGTACAGATTTAATGTAGGTACTTAAAATGATCTCACTGTCTTTGAACAGGCAGCGAAACCGCTGTTGTTAAAATGTAGTGCCTTTTTGTACATGGTCATCCGAAAGTGATTTTTGTGTCACTTAAAAAAGTAGGTAAGCTCTGTGTCTGAAGCAGCTTGTTAGGCATTTGTCATGGTTGAGTCTTCATTCAACTGTATATATTCAGGAGAGATCTTAAACTGCCTTTTTTGTGTTGAAGTGACAGGTCAGATGTTGAGGGGTTTCCATTGGGTATAAAGTATTTGTTACTAACCATGATAACTTATAAAAAAAATATTGAAGGTAACATTACATACACAACTGTATTAATACCAGAAAGTTGTGTATATAATATGTATGCATGTTTCATTGGACAGATATCTGCAATTTTGCTTCTGCTATTTATGCAACATAAGCCAATGCTATTCTTTAATACATGCCTATTGTTTTATTTATGAAGAATATATTTTGTTCAGTATAACCATGTTTGTTTCTGATGTTTTGTTACTGCATATTAAAATGCTGCTGCAAAGATAAAAGTTTTTTAATTTCTTTATGTCTTCAAGAACAGAACAACAAATCGGAAATGCTTATATGCTTTGAGAAAACTAAGTGTGCCTGATTATTTTTGTTATAACCAGACCAAAAGGCAGGAGACACAACATGAAAACATCATCAGAGTTGGTTTCAGACTGATTCCCTAAACTGAACATGCTAAAAGTGTTGAAACAAAATATTGGACAAGATATGTTTTTAAAGCATATTTTCAACTATATTTGTCATTTTCAATTTGTTTCTGTTTGGGATTGTACAAATTGTGGGATAGACTTGTCTGTAAGGAGAAAACCCATGGATCTAGTTGTATGGTCGACATAGACTTGTAGACATTGCCAGTCCCTGCAAGTATGGATTCAAGTCGTTCAAACATTTGGTTGTTTGCCAATTCAAGGTTGGTTATGTATTTGAATCAGAAAGTTGAGTTTTGACCCAAATTACACAGCAACCATGTCTCAATTTCAAACTTCCACAGTCTATCGGGCATAGTCCCCCTCTAAAACATGTTGAAGTCATATCGGTCATGTGTGATAAAAATATCACTGGCAATATCAGTTATATCTGAAAAAATTGAAATAAGAGTGTAGGTCATTTTATGGCAAGTCAGAACATCTTAATCAGTGTAAGATGTGAGGTGGAAATGTTCTACATCCTAGAGTGTCCATGTGTGAAGGCTGAACAGGGCTGTGATTGGAACTTTCATAAATGGCATCCATGTATCGTCTTGTTTGTATGACAATGTTTTTATATATATATTATCTAATATAGTCAATGTGTCATCTGCAAATTCGTAAATCCAATATCCCTGATATGCTTTTGTTAAATAGGAATTCTTTTTCACACTGGAGTCATCATGTGCAGGTTTGATGTGAAATATATAGATATATGATCAGACCTGTCAATTTGCATCCACAAAAGAAGTATGTGATCTCCCTGCAAAGTTAGTGCCTTTTCATGTATTTTTGAAGGGTGAGTTGAAGATTGAGTTCAAGCATAATCTCGGAGTAAACAAATATGTGACATTGATTATCTTTTGAGACCTTTTTTCTAAAGTGAATTAATTTCCAGTGTTACCATGGAGTGTAATAAGTACCATTTCATGACTTCAGTTTGCCCCAATGTGTGGTTCAGGCCATGAAGGTAGCAAATAATTGTGATCAAATTGTTAGGAATGAATTATACATAAATAGTGTTCATTGTAGTTAGACATCCTTAAACTTTCTTTTGCATATTTATTAAGTTAATATAATTTATCATAAAGAAGCAAGATAAGTTCAATGTTTTTGTTAACTTGTCCTTTTTCTTCCGTTATGTTTAGTATATCATTTGGGTCATAGTTTGCCTGTTATCTGTTGATGCAAATCTGTTATTGACAGTCACTGCTGTGGGAATCATCAAGTTCCTAGTTGGAAGAGCTTTTCTTTCAGGACTTGCTGGGTTCTATATTTGTATTTGATACACTGGGTATAATATTGTAAATGCTTTCTTGTGTGGAATCACTGGAATGTATAAATGCTTTGATATCAAGTGCTAGATAGGATAACCAAATAAAGTCTGAAGTTGAGTTCTTTCGTCTGTTGTAACTAGTTACAGCAGTCTAACATCAACAGTACTTTCAAAACACAGAATGTCACCTACATAGCGATGTGCATGCAGATGTGTGCGTGTGTTGCTGCTTTTACTAGTCCGGACTTAAAACGGTTTTGGTGGTAGCCCCTAGAAGATCTGGGTAGAAAATAGGACTTCAGGTTGCTGTAAGGGGCAACTAACAGGATCGGGTGGTCAGACTTGCTGACATGGTTGATGCATGACATCATGACCCAATTGCGTTGATCAATGCTCATGATGCCATTCACTGGAGTGTCTATTAATTATTTTGCAGACCGCTGTCAAATGGCTGAAATATTGCCGAGTAAGGCGTTAAACAACAAACAAACAAATTTTTAGTGTTAGCTCACTGGGAGGCCATACCCCATTCAGACACTTTAAACTGACTCCAAGCCAGTCAGGCCATGCCTTATCCCCTTATACATCCGCCTCTGTGGCCTACTGGTAGAGCGTCCACCCGGAGAGCGGAAAGTCCGGGGTTTGATCCCCGGCCGCGTCATATTAAAAGACGTTAAAAGATGGTACTGGTTGTTACCCGTTTGGCGCTCAGCATTAAGGGGCTAAAACAAGGACTGGTCTGCTCGGAGTCAGTATATTTATTGAGTGGGATATTCATGTCCAAACTGCAGCATGGTAGCTCAGTGAGCTAGCACTCTTAATTGGCATCAGTCCGGACTAGTACAAGCAGCCACACAAAACACACACACACGTACATGCACATCGCTATTATATAATTGCAATGATCTTGGATGCGAGGGTAACGGCAAGTACCATCTTTAATGTCTTTCGGTATGACAATATTAGAGCTTGATTGTAGCTGTGGTTGAGCATGGATTGGTTGACAGTCAAGCTGGACAGTGCTGTTCCATGTAAAATCTTCCAGATCAGCACATGGCCTTTATCATGGATACAGAATTATGTACCATCAGTCAATGTGAAATACCAGTTGATAGTCTGAAATGTGAGCTGCATCACTTCATGTCAGTGATAGATTGGCTTCCAATTTGTTGTTAGCAGCATCCTTGATTATTCCATCTTCCTGAGTGAAGGGAGTTAACTGACTGTAAAAGTCCAGTTTCCACCCTTGCTGAACTAGGTTGGAATTTCTAGGATCGATCGTAATGCCACCAATGGCGATTATAATAATCAAGATCTTTATTGTAATAAAACCTCTTAATGTTACCTCACAAAGTAAATTTACTTGAACTCTTTGATTAACAATATAAAAAGATTTGAAAACATTTGTCGACGCCCTGTTAACGATGCACATGTTCTGCAAATCCTGAAATCGACCAAAATCTGCCATGTTTATGAATCGAATGTTGATTTCATTATGCGACTTTGATTGGACTATGCATAGACTCGTTAGTCCAGCCCCCCAAAAAACCTCCCATAATTCCAGCCTTGTTTGACAAGGGTGGGAACTCCTTTGCCTCAGGAAGATGTGATTATTCGATGTATTAAATTTCCATTCTGTTTTGATAAATACTTTGGACCTGTTTGAAACCACGCTTTGTTTTGGAAGCGATGTCCCCATCTCTCTTATCACCAACTTGGCACAGAATGTCTCTGATCATCTTGAAATCAAAAACCAGTCAAAATCTGTAGGCATTCCCAGTTATAATGGAGACACAATGAGTGCAGTATTTCTGTGATTCAGACACTTGTTTCAATCTGCCTCTTGATTGGATAGCTATTGTGGATTATGAAGCTATTGTGGCAAATGAGTCCAGTTTTTTATCATATATATAAGGGAGATACAATACACTGGAAAATAAGGAGCTATATCTCCCTGATTCTACAGCTATTTTGAAGGAAAACCATGTGGCCAAAAGTGGCCATGGCTAGCCCTTGTTAGAGCACAACAGTTCATGATGTACAGAGAGTAGGTGAGTGAGTGAGTATGGTTTTACGCCGCTTTTAGCAATATTCCAGGAATATCACGGCGGGGGACACTAGAAATGGGCTTCACACATTGTACCCATGTCTGGGAATCGAACCCGGGTCTTCGGCGTGACGAGCGAACGCTTTAATCACTAGGCTACCCGACCGCCCCTGATGTACAGAGAACAAAGACATCAAGCAGATATCTTGAAAGAAATAGAAATAAAAACGTAAAATCCATGTAAAAATTGTTTATTTTGTCGTCACTTTGTCAAAAATAAACCTTTACATACTGTTTGCACCTTCATGTCATATTATTGTAAAATTATAAGCAAAATGGACATTGTTACACCAGGGTTAATCTATCAACTGGATCACTGAAATGCTCAGGAATATTTCCCAAGTTCAAATTTATGCAGGAAAGCATGAGTAGGGTTATCATGTACAGTTAGGGTACAGCACATACAGACATCAAGGCAAGAGCCACTGACTTGAACAAGGTGGGGATCCGGACCCAAACCACTGGTATGCAAATGTTCAAACTTCATTACTCACAGCAATTTCATTGAATGAAAACTGAATGAAAATGATAGCTACTTCAGTTAATATTTGTTTCATTGTTTTCACGCCAGTCAGCAATATTCCAGCTATATGACAGCGACCTGTAAATAATTGAGTCTGGGCCTGATGATACTGTCTGGATGTTGACACACAATCAACAAAGTCACTAAGCTGACCAGCCATTCCAGTTTGGTTGCCTCGTGCTACACGCAACAGAGTCCTGGGGACCTATTCTAACCCGAGATCTGGTAATACCAGGCGTGAAGTCTGGAACTGTGCCTATCCTATCTGGTCATTATAGCTAAAATGGATAGAATTATCATAAAAACGCCCGCATGTTATCAGAAATGAGCGGGCCACTGTAAGTTGATAATGCCCTCATATAACTTGACGACGGGCCATTATCACGCCCGTTGTTAGGTGACGTCATAGGATATGGATAGGTGACGTAACGTTCAATAGTGACGTCATCTGGTTTGTTCTATGACGTTGACATATTTGTAAAAGTGGGTCAGTGACATTCGTTTTGATTGCAGTAAATGTTTCAAAATCGACATTGTTGTTTCTTTTTATTTGATAACAAATTCCATCCATTTTAGCTATAATAACGGTAACGCTATTTTTCAGGGCATTATCATTTGCAGAAGCCCTCGGTCTTTTCAACTGCACTCCTTCGTCGGGCAGTTAATGGAAGACCTCGGGCTTCTGCAAATGATAATGCCCTAAAATATAGCGTTACCCTTATATTAGCTTCCTCTGGACAAGCTGTACAACTGTAATCCAGCTGGTAGACAAATCCTGATCCAAACATCATGGTTATAAAATATCACATTGTAAACTCTCCCCAATGTTCATTATTTTGTTCTGATATATGTGGAGAAGTGAATTTATGTTACATCATATGTACAGTTGAGTTGTATGAAATGTACAGAAAGAATCTACACTCACACTGGAACTATAGTAACACTCATGCAGACATAATATCAGAATCTCACAGGCTACACACAGAGCTATTAGAAGACAAAAGAGGCGTATAAATATAGAGTAGTTCCAAATACCCTAATTTTCTTACCCCACCTTGCTACCATCATGGGTCATCTGTCCCTAAAAACTTAAATTAAATCTCCCTAAAAGAACTGGCCATATCGATGTGTCTACTTTTCCAATTTCATTGCCCTCTTTTCAAATATCACTGTCACTGATTCAGGTGGATATTATACGTAAACAGAGATGCATGAAATATTGCCCACTAGTACCTCCTAATTTTTGCAAAAACAAAGACAACATAGTGTCTACTATTTCCTTGGAGTCCTGTCATTGGAATCACAACATACATTTTGAAGGTTTTAAACAAACATAAAACATAACTTGTCTATCAAAAAGGCTTGGCTATTTTATATATTACATAGTCATGGAGACGATCTAGATGTAAACTATTCAAGTCCTGTGTGGTATAGGGACTTGTGTTATCTCTTGGATGAGTGAGGGTGACATTTGGCTACCCGACAGCATGTCTTACCACACTGACGGAAGCCTTGACATGTTTGAGTGAGTGAGTATGTGTTTAAGCCTGTTTTAGCAGACCAAAATTTGATTCACACATTGTACCCATGTGGGGAATCAAACTTGGGTCTTCGGCTTTAACTACTAGGCTACCCCACTGCCCGACATATTTGAGATAACTGAAGCTGTAAGATAGAGGTGAGCACAGTTGTTGCCATATATAGCAGGGATACCTAGGTTTGCTCCCTGTACCCATGTTGGGAACTAAAGCTTAGTGTTTGGCAAAACAGGCAAACGCTTTAACCACTAGATCAATACACTAACATTTGATTTCTGTTACGAAAATATTTTAAGATTCTTTTTAGTGAATTATCTATTAATTAAAACATAAAACCTGTGTTTTAAAATTTGAGGGAGTTTAACTGTAGAATAACTACCTCTTATTTTGATTTGGAACCGAGTGAATTAACCAAAGTCCAAAGTCTTGCTTGGAAATGTTTGGGATATTTTTGTTTGTTTTGGGTACTGGGCCAGTACATCAAAATCTATGGACAACTGTGTTTATATAAGCAAGAAATGCAATTGGAACTGTCTATAAATGTATGACAAACGATATCTCGAGATTACCAAGATGAGCTGTTGATCCTATCTAGCTGCTTCCTATTTGACCCTGACACACAATAGTTTAATGCCTCACCATGCTCACCACAGGCAAAATAGGCTTCTGAGTATTTACTTTTTCAGCGTTTGGCAGCAGGAAGTGTATCACAGAGGCCCCACTAGTGCAAGGTTGAAACATAACTCAGAACCTTCACTAGCTCGGGTGAAGACAAAATGCTCTTGTAATGTTAAAAAAATGGAGAAATTGGACATTTAAACTAGCCTGCAGGAATTTGTACTAGCCCCGGGATAGCGGGCTAGCGTTAAGTTCTAACATTGTATGGGACTATATTTACAAGCACAAAACAGTTTCACGATCACTAATATTGGCAAGCATGGTAAAACTATTTATTTTAATGAAATGTAAACAATGTAAACAACATCAATAACATCTATACAGCAACAAATATGCTGGTGAACCTATTACGGAAAAAATGCCATAACAGAGAAGCCATTTACTGGAGTGAGTGAGTGAGTTTGGTTTTACACCGCTTTTTAGCAATATTCCAGCAATATCACAGCTGGGGACACCAAAAATGGGCTTCACCATTTACTAAATCATACTTACAACAGAATTATCATACCTAATAATAAATGATAAAACAACTTACCAAATCATGTCTTTTTATCAGATTACAATTAAGGCCACAATTTATATTATCTCTTGGGACCCCAGAACCACATTAAAAAAAATAAAATAATAATAATTCACAGATCACAGAAACGTTGACATGATTTCTTGAAAATAATCTTTAAAAAAACCCAATTGTACATAATATAACAATGTTACGTTATCAATTTTATATATGTAATAAGACTATCCTTTATCTCTTATAGACCAGCTTTTTTAATGAAAATAAATATTTAAAGCAACAAACTTGACAGATTAACAATTACTTTCATTACAAAGTATATTCTGACGTCTTTCTACATATACCCATATTGGAAACTAATTCCTTTTTTTATTTTTCTGTAATATTTAAATGTCTGGTAATAGATCTTCATAAAAAATTACCTATGTGTACACACCGTACTCATAACATACCGGTGGTAATACTGTTTTTAAGAGTTGTGTGAGGTGACAACACATTTAAAACCAATCCTTCTTGGAAATATTGCTAGCATGAGCATATTGGACAGTATGGAGGTCGGCAAGAATATCAATGGGAATGTCAAGGTCAAGGTGAGGGGTTGGCGGTGCCAGTAGGATCAGTGACCCTGGTAATACCCAATTATATATTAGCGGGCATATGTCTTATGCATCAAAAATGATGTCCATAAATTGTAGAGTTTTCTTTTTCTCAAAGGGTAAACCTTCGACATCATGGCGAACATGGCCAAGATGGCCAAGACTTAATGTTTCAGTAAGCCTACTTGTAAACTGGGCAAAGACAGAGAAAAAAATATATGTAAAATCAAATACACATCCAAAACATTTGTTTCTAGTAAAGTGCTACCTTGTGAATCTTGATCATACCATTATCATCCAGATATGCAAACTTCCTGATCAAAGAGTCACATCGATTGTACATGTGAATGTTCCTAACAGAATCATCCGGAACTTCTATACAAACAGGTTAAGTTCTGACAGTCTTTCACTATTGACACAAACAAGTAGCAACAATTACTTTTCTCTTATATCAAATCATAGCAATAACTTCCAACTGGTCCTAATGGACACTTACAGGGTATCATGACATTCATCAACCAAGTCACTAAGTCGGACCACCCCGATTGCATAAATCGCCTCTTACAAGCATAGGCTGATGAAGATCAATTCTAACCCAGATCCTTACGGCCAGGACACTTATATCGATCAGTATTAATCAGAAAATGCATGATAACCCATACTTTTCCTTAATCAACAAATACCCTATCAAATTGCCTCCATAAACACTTATACATAACACAAGATGCATGCTTGCCATGCCTTTTCTAAAACAAACATATATAGAATTAATATAATACCTATGGGCAAAGGGAAGCCCAAAATATTAACAATATACACATCTCATGTCATGACATAACTACAATATCAGATTGATAAATCACACATTTCATGATTGCAAAATATGAAGCTATTGGGGAGAAGACTTTGATCAAGTAAAACCACCATCGTATTTACACAGTTACACATCAATCCCAGAGCTAAAGCACCAATCAACACTCTCACTCAACAATACTTATTGTATTCCAGTAGTAACAGATAGTGCATTGGTAATCTCACTTTATTTTGAATATACTAAAAGACCCATAAAGTGCATTGGTATTTCAATAAATACCTAAACCCAATCTTAACGCCCATGTTCTTTTACAGATTTCATCTCCATTGCCATGTGTTTTGTTGCAAGGTTATAATATAGTTGTGCGTAAGATAAAGCATAACTCAGGAAAACTTAGTAAACTTGACATAATCAATATTTTTGCAATAACTGTTTTAACAAAAACAAATGATGTGAGGTAGGTACATGTTATATGACACTACATGGTGATCAAGGGGACACAGAGTATACAGTTTGTTTGTTTGTTTGTTTGTTTGATATTGTTTAACGCTGCCCTCAGCAATATTCCAGCTATATGACAACGGTCTGTAAATAATTAAGCCTGGACCAGACAATCCAGTGATTGACATTATGAGCATTGATCCATGCAAATTGGGATATGATGACACGCATCAGCCAAGTCAGTGAGCCTGACCACCCGATCCTGTAAGTCGCCTCTTACGACAAGCATAGTCGCATTTCACAGCAAGTATGGGTTGCTGAAGACCTACCGGTATTCTAACCCAGATCTCCACATAGAATCTTTCAGTGTACACTCCATGGCACTGGTCTGTACAGGGATCTCAGTGCTACAATTACTGTAATACATGTTAGACGTAGTAATGCCAGTCATAGCTCTGTCATCACCTTGTGAAACAGAGCCCTAGCCTATAAGTATTAGCCTTAAAGGTATTTTCATCACCTGGAAAACCCTAAAGGCTTCTAATTATCTGTCTTAATGTGACATTCACTGCTTTTAACAGTATTTCCGTTATAACACGACATGTCAGCTTCCATACCCAAACTAGTTATTATACTGTAAAATATACCCCATCAATGATATATGTATTTGATTTAATTCATTTTAACCTTTTTTTACCCATTTTCATTCTTTAAAGGATCTGGTAAAATAGTTAAAATAAAGTTCTCAGTGCAGTGGTATTCATTACCATGGTAATATGGGTGTCATCTTCCCAGTTGATATTTAGAAAACGTTTGATTATGTGACAAAACATAACATCTAACAGCATGTTAGGTACTAGAACATGGCTTGGGGTAGTGGTGAGTCAAAACATTTACTGAAATCCGTGATATAACCCCAGGAATACATTATTGCTCACACACAAACTCTGTCGCTTGCATACACACATCTGCCTCCCACACAATCGCTCCTCCTCACATTCATTCTGTGTGTCTTTCTCTCGCTCTCAAAACTCTCTTCCTCTCATAACACCTGACTTGCAGCACTCTGACTTAGATAAATAATAGCCCCTACAAAGTTGACCCCCGCGGCAATGATGAAGACGGGGAACCACCGTCCGTGGGACTGAGTCACCAGCTCTGCAGTGAGAGGACCACAGGTGATCCCAGGAATTGTGGCCTGAAAATTAGAGAAGGAATCAAGATGAGTGAGTGAGTGAGTGAGTGAGTGAGAGAGAGAGAGAGAGATGGGTTTAATGCTGCCGGCTTATCAGTTATCACACAGCAAGTCTGGTGGGAAAGCCCGAAATTTGATGCAGGTCAAACATAACAGTACAGGGACCCATGAAGATCCCGGGTAGAATATGTCTTCAGCAACCCACACTTGCCGTAAAAGGCAACTATGCTTGTCGTAAGAGGCGACTAACTGGATCGGGTGGTCAGGCTCGCTGACTTGAATGAAACATGTGATCGATCCCAATTGCACGGATTGATGCTCATGATATCAATCACTGGATTGTCTGGTCCAGACTCGATTATTTACAGACCGCCATCATATAGCTTGAATATTGCTAAGTGCAGCGTAAAACAACAAACCAACAGGTATGGTGCTGACAGACCTTGAACTATAATCAAGGTGGTCTAAGATTTCAAGCTCCGATCATACGTTTCTGGCATGTATAAAGGGCGCAACTCTGCAGTGCGAAACTGCAGTGCCTTAGTTGACTTTGCCACCATATCCCCATCAGGATCAATCTCTACATATATGACATATAACATGATAACATTTTAAACATTGAACGTGGTATGAAAGTAGTTGCATTGATCATATAACCCCATAGGCATTCTGGGTCATAATTGGTCCTAAGCAGCCTATGCCTATCGTAAGAGGTGACAAAATGGATAGGGTGAGGTGAGGTGAAATTGGGTTTTAACGTCGCGTCCAAGATTATTGCACTTATATAGCGACGTGCATGCAGAAGAAGTGTGTGTGTGTGAGAGATTGTGTGTGTGTGAGAGATTGTGTGTGTGTGAGAGATTGTGTGTGTGTGAGAGATTGTGTGTGTGTGAGAGATTGTGTGTGTGTGTGTGTGTGTGTGTGTGTGTGTGGCTGCCTGTACTAGTCCGGGCTGATGCCGATTTATAGTGCTAGCACACTGAGATACCATGCTGCAGTTTAACATCAATACCCCACTCAGACACAGTATACTGACTCCGAGCCGACCAGTCCTTGTTTTAGCCCCTTAATGCTGAGCCCCAGACAGGGTAACAACAAGTACCATCTTTTAACGTCTTTTGGTATGACGTGGCCTGGGATCGAACCCCGGACTTTCCGCTCTCCGGACGGACGCTCTACCACTAGACCACGGAGGCGGTCAAATCGATAGGGTAGTCAGGATCGTTGATTTGGGTTCATCACATGTCATTGCACCCAGTGGTGTTGGACATTGCCCATAATATCAACAACTGACATGTCTAATCAAGTCTTGATTATATATAGCTGGAATATTGCTGAGAATGGTGTTAAACTTCAAACAAATAACTACTGTTTGGAGCAATATTTCTAATTCTCAATGTGTCCTGTAGATATACCTGTCTGGGCCAGGTGGTTGATAGCATGACCAATATCTCATGCTGTCTGTGTACGATGACCCAATCTGCCATGTCACAGAATCTGACCCCCTGATCCCCACGTAAGCTGGCTCATGTAACAAACGTGGGGTACTGGGCACTTACACTGACCTAGACTCCCAACAGGGGTGCACTGAAGTTTTTTTATTGAGTGAGGTATAATGGTTCATAATGATGAAGAATGATAGTGAGTAAGTTGGGTTTACCGCCGCTTTGAACAGTATTACAGTTATATCACGGCGTGTCAGCTTAATGTGGGAGGAAAGCCCAAAGTGATGCATGTCTCAGGCATTTACCACTTTGGTGAAACCCACGAGCTTGGGTATGGTGCTGACAAACCTAGAAACATAATCGGGGCAAACCGGGATTCGAACCCACAACCATAGGTTTCTGGCATGCCCAAGGGACTCAACTCTGCACATCAAATAAGGGTGCCTTAGACCACTGGGCCACCCATGGCCAAGGAAGAATGACAATATACTACATTTACTTACAAGTGTGTTGGATATAGCGAATGTGATGCCCGCATGATTGGGAGCCACTTCAGCATGGTTGCTGAGGTGACCAGAAGAATTGCATGCACTCAGGCCTAAAGATATGGAGACAAAACTGAAAGAAAAAGCAGAGACAACTCACTTTGACACCAGTTAATAAAAAATATATAAAACTTCACGTTTGGTTAATTTTGTGTTCCTTAAATATTAAACAGGCGAAACAGTGAGACTGAACATTGTTATTAAAGAACAAATTTCTGTCTAATGCTAGATTCCTTATAGGTTGCCATGGGATTCATAGAGCCGTGAGCAAGATGAGTCTAACTGTATAGTTATTATGTTCAATAGACATTCAATGCCACATTCCTGTTTGGTAGCCATAATTAAAAATATTTCGAAACAGGTGTGTATGTTATGATGTTTCATCGCATAAATTTGTTTCCAAGTAATTGTCACTTCTGGTATCAATCCCAGAAAAGAGGAATGTTGTTAACGGCTACTCACAACACAGCTAAGGGTAGGTTATTCACAGCACTGAAAAACAGGATAAATAAGCCGGGTCCAAGTAACCCGATGCTGGTCATCAGGCGCCGCACGGACAACACTGTCCACTTGTGGGCAATGAGAGCATCAGCGAAATGTCCAGCCGCTGCAACAAAATGAGACAACATGAGACAAGCACAATGAGTCTACTGCACCACTCCCACCCTCACCATGATGATCCTACTAAAGGACAGCATGGCTTACAGAGAACCTATTCTGCCCTGGAAGTACCACTAGGAGAGACAAACATGGCTTGCTGAGAACCTATTCCACCCTGGAAGTACCACTAGGAGACAAACATGGCTTGCTGAGAACCTATTCCACCCTGGAAGTACCACTAGGAGACAAACATGGCTTGCTGAGAACCTATTCCACCCTGGAAGTACCACTAGGAGACAAACATGGCTTGCTGATAACCTATTCCACCCTGGAAGTACCACTAGGAGACAAACATGGCTTGCTGGGAACCTATTCCACCCTGGAAGTACCACTAGGAGACAAACATGGCTTGCTGGGAACCTATTCCACCCTGGAAGTACCACTAGGAGACAAACATGGCTTGCTGAGAACCTATTCCACCCTGGAAGTACCACTAGGAGACAAACATGGCTTGCTGGGAACCTATTCCACCCTGGAAGTACCACTAGGAGACAAACATGGCTTGCTGAGAACCTATTCCACCCTGGAAGTACCACTAGGAGACAAACATGGCTTGCTGGGAACCTATTCCACCCTGGAAGTACCACTAGGAGACAAACATGGCTTGCTGAGAACCTATTCCACCCTGGAAGTACCACTAGGAGACAAACATGGCTTGCTGGGAACCTATTCCACCCTGGAAGTACCACTAGGAGACAAACATGGCTTGCTGAGAACCTATTCCACCCTGGAAGTACCACTAGGAGACAAACATGGCTTGCTGAGAACCTATTCCACCCTGGAAGTACCACTAGGAGACAAACATGGCTTGCTGGGAACCTATTCCACCCTGGAAGTACCACTAGGAGACAAACATGGCTTGCTGAGAACCTATTCCACCCTGGAAGTACCACTAGGAGACAAACATGGCTTACAGAGAACCTATTCCACCCTGGAAGTACCACTAGGAGACAAACATGGCTTGCTGAGAACCTATTCCACCCTGGAAGTACCACTAGGAGACAAACATGGCTTGCTGGGAACCTATTCCACCCTGGAAGTACCACTAGGAGACAAACATGGCTTGCTGGGAACCTATTCCACCCTGGAAGTACCACTAAGAGACAAACATGGCTTGCTGAGAACCTATTCCACCCTGGAAGTACCAGGAGGAGACAAACATGGCTTGCTGAGAACCTATTCCACCCTGGAAGTACCACTAGGAGAGACAAACATGGCTTGCTGAGAACCTATTCCACCCTGGAAGTACCACGAGGAGACAAACATGGCTTGCTGAGAACCTATTCCACCCTGGAAGTACCACTAGGAGAGACAAACATGGCTTGCTGAGAACCTATTCCACCCTGGAAGTACCACTAGGAGAGACAAACATGGCTTGCTGATAACCTATTCCACCCTGGAAGTACCACTAGGAGACAAACATGGCTTGCTGAGAACCTATTCCACCCTGGAAGTACCACTAGGAGACAAACATGGCTTGCTGATAACCTATTCCACCCTGGAAGTACCACGAGGAGACAAACATGGCTTGTTGAGAACCTATTCCACCCTGGAAGTACCACGAGGAGACAAACATGGCTTGCTGAGAACCTATTCCACCCTGGAAGTACCACTAGGAGAGACAAACGTGGCTTGCTGAAAACCTATTCTGCCCTGGAAGTACCACTAGGAGACAAACATGGCTTGCTGATAACCTATTCCACCCTGGAAGTACCACTAGGAGACAAACATGGCTTGCTGATAACCTATTCCACCCTGGAAGTACCACTAGGAGACAAACATGGCTTGTTGAGAACCTATTCCACCCTGGAAGTACCAGGAGGAGACAAACATGGCTTGCTGAGAACCTATTCCACCCTGGAAGTACCACTAGGAGAGACAAACATGGCTTGCTGAGAACCTATTCTGCCCTGGAAGTACCACTAGGAGACAAACATGGCTTGCTGAGAACCTATTCCACCCTGGAAGTACCACTAGGAGAGACAAACATGGCTTGCTGATAACCTATTCCACCCTGGAAGTACCACTAGGAGACAAACATGGCTTGCTGAGAACCTATTTTGCCCTGTACACCCCTGTAGGGGACAAGTATGGAACCTATTCTGTCCTGGAAGAGGTGAGGTGAAATTGGGTATAACGTCGCGTTCAAGATTATTGCACTTATATTGCGACGTGCATGCTGGTGTGTGTGTGGCTGCTTGTAGTTCGGACTAATGCCGATCTTATCATGCTAGCCCACCGAGATACCATGTTGCAGTTTAACATGAATACCCCACTCAGACACAGTATACTGATTCCAAACAAATCAGTCCTTGTTTCATTCCCTTTATGCCGGGCAGGGTAACAACAAGAACCATTTTTTGGTATGACACGGCCCAGGATCGACCCCCTCTCTCCGGGTAGACGCTCTACCACTAGACCACGGAGGCGGTCTGCCCTGGAAGACCCCAGGTGACAGCATGGACTACTCACCTACTCCTACTAAAGAGTTCATGATGTAAGGCACTGCCGTGAACATGATGTGGCTTTGGTTGGCTCCCAGGTTGCGGGTCATGTAGGTGGGCAGCCACTGCATGATGATGTAGTTGGACCAGTTCATGCTGAAGTGAGCGATGTAGATCGACCACATGGGCCAGTGACAGATAAACTCCATCCACCGCACGTTCGTGTTGTTAACCTGAAACATACCATGGAACACATTCATTCAGTCGATCATGGATGAGTTTTGCTGTAGGGATACTAAGATATTTCATACTATGTACTGCATACAGCGATACTCATATGATTAGGGACTAGCAATGACCTAAGCTATTGGGCCATGGGCGTGCACTCAGCATTGCCAGCCGGTTCATGGGCATCAATGAAAGCATGTCAGAAGGAGACCGGGAAAGACACCACTGGTGCCCTGCTAGTCCACAACTCATTTCAGATAAGTTGTACATGAAATGTAACTTGATTTGGGGACAAAACAATTAGATCCCTCTACATTTTCACTAATTTGAGACACACATGTGGGAGAAATTACATAACACGGTTTCATCACTGAATAAAGTCAAACAGAAATGTTTACAGGGATTCAGAATGTTCATTTCTTGGTCATTGACTAATTGTCATCTAATATGCCCTAAAAGATATTTTTCAATTTTGGACATGATACAGAAGGATGTCCAATAAAAAATTGTCAAAATCATGAAAACGTCCTCTTGCAAAATCACTGGTCCTCCAGTCTATGACATTAGCCCTTAGTTCGAAGCATACGTCTAGTAAAATTCTATTAGGTCCAGCAAGATCAGCTAATAAAAGACCAGATGACACTAAAATGTACTTAAAATGTTTTTTTTAGAGTAAAAATATCATTTATATTTTTCCTGACTCATACTAATAACTCATGTGTATGAGTCAGAATAAGATAAAATGTGATGTTAACTGACCAGACACAAATGATTTTGGCACAAATTGTGGTCTCACCTTAGGTGGCTCCACAAACTCCTCGTCTGATGAGCCTCTGGCCTCTTTATAAAGTAACAGCCAGATAAAGGCCCAGATGAAACCTAAAAACCCAAATAAGTAAAACATCCAGGGCCAGGTCAGATGAGGACACACCTGCAGGGAGAAAACAGAGACTCATTAGGACAGAAGTAGGAAATCGAGTGAGTGACTGATGACACACAGTCAGTCAGGTCACTGACAACACACAACAAACCAGGTCACTGACAACACACAATCATCCTGGTCACTGACGACACACAATCATACAGGTCACTGATGACACACAAACAGCCAGGTCACTGATGACACACAACCAGCCAGGTCACTGATGACACACAACCAACCAGGTCACTGATGACACACAATCATCCAGGTCACTGATGATACACAATCAGCCAGGTCACTGATGACACACAACCAACCAGGTCACTGATGACACACAACCAGCCAGGTCACTGATGACACACAACCAGCCAGGTCACTAATGACACACAACCAGCCAGGTCACTGATGACACACAATCATCCAGGTCACTAATGACACACAATCAGCCAGGTCACTAATGACACACAATCATCCAGGTCACTAATGATACACAATCAGCCAGGTCACTGATGACACACAACCAACCAGGTCACTGATGACACACAACCAGCCAGGTCACTGATGACACACAACCAACCAGGTCACTGATGACACACGATCATCCAGGTCACTAATGACACCCAATCAGCCAGGTCACTGATGACACAATCAGCCAGGTCACTGATGACACACAATCAGCCAGGTCACTGATGAAACACAACCAGCCAGGTCACTGATGACACACAACCAACCAGGTCACTGATGACACACAATCATCCAGGTCACTAATGACACACAATCAGCCAGGTCACTAATGACACACAATCAACCAGGTCACTAATGACACACAACCAGCCAGGTCACTGATGACACACAATTATCCAGGTCACTGATGACACACAATCATCCAGGTCACTAATGACACACAATCAGCCAGGTCACTAATGACACACAATCAACCAGGTCACTAATGACACACAACCAGCCAGGTCACTGACGACACACAACCAGCCAGATCACTGATGACACACAATCATCCAGGTCACTAATGACACACAATCATCCAGGTCACTGATGACACACAATCATCCAGGTCACTGACGACACACAATCATCCAGGTCACTGACGACACACAACCAGCCAGGTCACTGACGACACACAATTATCCAGGTCACTGACGACACACAACCAGCCAGGTCACTGATGACACACAACCAGCCAGGTCACTGATGACACACAACCAACCAGGTCACTGATGACACACAATCATCCAGGTCACTGACAACACACAACCAGCCAGGTCACTGACGACACAATAATCCAGGTCACTAATGACACACAATCATCCAGGTCACTAATGACACACAATCAGCCAGGTCACTGACAACACACAACCAGCCAGGTCACTGATGACACACAACCAGCCACGTCACTGATGACACACAACCAGCCACGTCACTGATGACACACAACCAGCCACGTCACTGATGACACACAACCAGCCACGTCACTGATGACACACAATCATCCAGGTCACTGATGACACACAATCATCCAGGTCACTGACGACACAATAATCCAGGTCACTAATGACACACAATCATCCAGGTCACTAATGACACACTATCATCCAGGTCACTGACAACACACAACCAGCCAGGTCACTGATGACACACAACCAACCAGGTCACTGACAACACACAATCATCCAGGTCACTAATGACACACAATCAGCCAGGTCACTGACAACACACAATCATCCAGGTCACTGATGACACACAATCAGCCAGGTCACTGATGACACACAACCAACCAGGTCACTGATGACACACAACCAGCCAGGTCACTGATGACACACAACCAGCCAGGTCACTGACGACACACAATCAGCCAAGTCACTGATGACACACAATCATCCAGGTCACTGATGACACACAATCATCCAGGTCTCTGATGACACACAACCAGCCAGGTCACTGATGACACACAACCAGCCACGTCACTGATGACACACAATCATCCAGGTCACTGATGACACACAATCATCCAGGTCACTGATGACACACAACCAGCCAGGTTACTGATGACACACAATCATCCAGGTCACTGATGACACACAACCAGCCAGGTCACTGATGACACACAACCAGCCAGGTCACTGATGACACACAAATTATCCAGGTCACTGATGACACACAACCAGCCAGATCTCTGATGACACACAATCATCCAGGTCACTAATGACACACAATCATCCAGGTCACTGATGACACACAACCAGCCAGGTCACTGATGACACACAACCAACCAGGTCACTGATGACACACGATCATCCAGGTCACTAATGACACCCAATCAGCCAGGTCACTGATGACACACAATAATCCAGGTCACTGATGACACACAACCAGCCAGGTCACTGATGACACAACCAGCCAGGTCACTGATGACACACAACCAGCCAGGTCACTGATGACACACAATCAGTCAGGTCACAGATGACACAATCAGCCAGGTCACTGATGACACACAATCAGCCAGGTCACAGATGACACAATCAGCCAGGTCACTGACGACACACAACCATCCAGGTCACTGATGACACACAATCAGCCAGGTCACTGACGACACACAACCAGCCAGGTCACAGATGACACATAATCAGCCAGGTCACTGATGATACACAATCAGCCAGGTCACTGATGACACAATCAGCCAGGTCACAGATGACACAATCAGCCAGGTCACTGATGACACACAATCAGTCAGGTCACTGATGACACAATCAGCCAGGTCACTGATGACACACAATCAGCCAGGTCATTGATGACACAACCACCCAGGTCACAGATGACAATATCAGCCAAGTCACTGATGATACAAAACCAGCCAGGTCACTGATGACACACAATCAGCCAGGTCACTGATGACACAACCACCCAGGTCACAGATGACACAATCAGCCAAGTCACTGATGATACAAAACCAGCCAGGTCACTGATGACACACAATCAGCCAGGTCACTTATGACACACAATCATCCAGGTCACTGATGACACAATCACCCAGGTCACAGATGACACAATCAGCCAAGTCACTGATGACACACAATCAGCCAGGTCACTGATGACACAATCAGCCAGGTCACTGATGACACACAATCAGCCAGGTCACTGATGACACAATCAGCCAAGTCACTGATGATACAAAACCAGCCAGGTCACTGATGACACACAACCAACCAGGTCACTGATGACACACAACCAGCCAGGTCACTGATGACACAATCAGCCAGGTCACTGATGACACACAACCAGCCAGGTCACTGATGACACACAACCAGCCAGGTCACTGATGACACACAATCAGTCAGGTCACACATTCTATCCACCAGATACCCATGTCATCACCTCTTATAACAAACAAGGAGTACTTAGGACTTATCATGATCAGAATCACACACAGGTGTGGGAAAATCTGAAGAAGTAATAAGAGTACACAATGGTAAATGAGTCAGTTGTGTTGAGTTTGTGTGGACATAACCAGACATCATTGCCTTGCAAGGAGACACCGAGACACTTACCACTGCTGCAATAGTCCCGCCTATGGATCCACATGCTACAAGATAGCCGAATGCCCTCGACCTCTCCTCGCAAGGTATTGCATGGGCAAAGATGTGGAAAATGGTTGGTAAACCTGAAAAAATATTGATCCATTTAGACAATGTTGACATTAATATCCTCAATGAAAGTACCCAGCTTTAAATAACTATATGAACATGAAAAGCATTTTGGCAATTTTTGGGGGGGGTTGAGAACAATCCATTCTTTACGCTGAGTGGGGAAGTGTAAAAAAATATATGTTTAAATGAAAAACTTGCTACAGTTAGGTAATAAGCTACTTTCCCCTCCCCCAGAGATCATAAGACACTATTCGTCCCCATGATGTTGAAATATGATAGTAGTGTGACGTCATAAACATATCTTATATAATCTAGAATGTCTAAAAAAACCAAACTGTTCTCAGTGAATTATTATCATGATTATACTTAGTAAAAAACAAAAAAAAGAGAAAATGCTAATAACAGGTATGACTATAATCACTGTTGACTTACCTAATCCTTCTCCTAAACCCAGTATCACTCGGGACAAAATCAGAGCATATATTGAGTGAGCAAAAAATGGAACCATGAACGTTGACATTGACCACAGTAGTACTGAGACAACCAGGATCGTCTTGCCGCCATACTTCTTGGCTGCACTGCCTCCCACTACCTGCAGTGAAGAGCTATCACAGTCAGTTGGATGACTTCATGTTTTCACTTTACGTAAGAGTCTGTTTGTTGTTTAACACTGCACTCAAATATTCTGGGCCAGTCAATCCAGGGATCGATATTTTGAGCAACGACCCACACTGCCAAGATATGATAACACACCATCAACAAGTCACCGAGTCTGACCTACTGATCCAATTGGTTGCCTCTTAGAACAAGCCATCATCCCAAGGCAAAGGAGTTACAGACTTTAAAAGTCCCGTTTCCAAACTTGCTGAACTAGGCTGGAATGATGGAGTTATATTTTGGCTGGACTAATGAGTCTATGCATAGTCCAATAAAAATCCTGTAACGAAATCAACATCCGGTTCATAAATAACATGGCAATGGCCATGCTGAATTTGTTTGATTGCAGGATTTGTAGAGCATGTGTACCGTCAACTGGGCATCTACAGATATTTTTTTCCAATCCTTTCATGTTTTTAACATAGGTGCTCAAGATTTGATACACTTTCCGATGTTAAACCTGTTTTATTACAATAAAGATCTTAATTATCGATCAGATTGTCTTTACTGGGCGCCACCATTTTGATTGAAGCAAATGCAAGTGATACAAGAGGTGGAATCTGATTGATCAATAGGAGTGACATAGAAGGAACATAACTCGTAATAGCCACTGGTGACGTTAAGATCGAGCCCAGAAATTCCAGCCTAGTCCAGCAAGGGTTGAAACTGGACTTTTAAAGTCAGTTAACTCCCCTGCCTCAGGAAGATGTCAACAAACATTGGTTGTGGAGGGCCTATTCTAACCCAGAATCCCCACTGGGCTGTTTTATGCGAGAACAAAACATGTTCACTTCAGTTATCTGACTTTATACATTCTGAATATCTGGAGAGAATAATCTCATATGAAGCATGGAAATGGAAAATAATATCTCTTTATTTTTAACTTTAAGCATGTTATGCTGACAATTCTAAGCTATTCATTGCCCTACACATTACAGGGCACATCTTGTCTGGACACAACCAACTGGTCTAGTATTAGTAGCAGACGTGGTCAGTATTACCATGATTACCTGAATGTCGGTATACCATGATATGAAAAAGTAATGAATATGTATCACCATACCGGTGTATTTTTTTCCCTCTTACCCTCCCTCTTACTTACCCTCCCTCTTACTTACCCTCCCTCTTACTTACCCTCCCTCTTACCTACCCTCCCTCTTACCTACCCTCCCTCCCTCCCACACCCACCCACCCACCCACACACACACACCCACCCACACACACCCACACACACACACACACACACACACCCACACCCACACCCACACACACACACACACACATTCATACACACACCCACCCACCCACACACACACACACATCTCTTTGTGGATTGAAGCATATTTACCTGGCTGCTCATATAACCAACAGCAAATGAACTAAGAACCCATCCTTGACCATGCAAATCCCACTTGAACTTGTCCGTCATCGGCACGATAGCAATGGGCATAATCACCCTGTCTGCTGAATTGATAAAGTTGGCTAGAGAGCACAGGGCGATTGTCTTCGATGTTTTGGACAACATTTTCCCCAGGGTTTGTGGACTGATGGTGGTTCTCCTTACATTGATGGCACAAACTTACTTCAACATGTGCTGAAAACAAGACAGTTCATCCTGATGAGTACTAACTGAATGTGGCAGTATATTAAAAACCCTATTAATTTTACATCACAGAATCTTGGGGTATTTTTAAGACAGGACAACATAAGTCATTTTGAATATGTGTACTTTGGATAATGATATGTGTAGCACACGAATCTGTAGCTGAAGTGACCAGTCTGCAGTTCAGTTATGTTATAAGGATATGAATGTACTCCACAACACATGCTCCCAGTGTCCGAAATAACTGCCTGCCCACCTGCCCGTGGCTGGTAACTTTTCTGTCGGGCTGCATGAAATTTTCTTCTACCTGGACGACTGTCTGGCAGCTAATTTTTAGACTTCTTACATATTCAGTTTTAAAGATTTTGAAGATTCACAAGTAATTGTTTGCATTATTTCAACTATTATATCAAGACGCGATTTTATGACATTTATAATGTCTGAATGTGGGCAGGTAACTTTGAAGTAGGGAAGGTAACACTTATGGGTCACCTGCCCGACTGTATTTTGGGGTGATGAAATTATTTCAAACACTGTATGCTCATGTGTTGTGGATTTGTTCACAATAATTCAGTTCAACATGTCATAAACCCACTATATTATGTTCAAGTTCCAAGGCTACACCAATAATATCAGTTAAACACATGTACACTGCATTTACTATTTCTTAGATATTTCTGATGTTGCAAGCAAAATGGATGTTATAAGCAGAATTATACTATTTCACATTTGAAACTATTTATTCCCCCATAATTAACATTTTAATGTGAACATTAACTTGTTCTAACATATTTAATTTTTTTTATCATCATCAATTATCATTTCCCATTTTGCCTACTTTTATATTTGATCAAATGTTTAAACATACTAAAGTTATTTTTATGGTAAACCTTTGACATGTTAAAGGCTTAAATTTGACTTATTGATTTATGATAACTTTCACTTCTATTCGAGCATGTTGAGTTGACCTTACTGTACCTAGCTCAGGTGAATAATAATAATAATAATAATAATAATAATAATAATAATCATCATCATCATCATCATCATCATCAATTTCAACTTCATAATGAAGCAAGTTGAGTACAGCTGCCACAATCATCTATCATTATGTTTAGTGAATTACATTACAAAACAGTGACTGATATTAAGCACATGATTCTAGGAGTCCTTGTCATATACCTAATGTTAAGATGTGAAGTATCTGTAACAGAAGCCCGACTCAACGCCTATAATTCAAACACTGCAAGAGAATATATATAACATGATATAAATTAGGGGTGACTATTGGTCTGGAAATCACTATTGCGATAACTTTTGATATTGAAAGAAACTACTGCGATAACTATTGATATTGCAAGCAACTATTGCGATAAATATCGATAGTTTTCAGTGTATCATTTTAGATGGATTTTAGAGTTGAATTCAACCTTGAAACTGAAGTTTCCTTCGAATGTGATAACCATAACAACAAATAAAAAAATAACGTTTCAGATATGACTGATTTGTTTTTTCTTTACCTTAATAATTTCAGAAAAAGAAACTTCCACATTACCATGTGTAAATTACTACCACTTATGATCAAAAGAAAACAAATTTGAACAGCATTGCATGTATTTTATTGATATGGTAAATACAGTCGAAACTATTGATATTCCTAAGTGAAACCGATACTATTGATCGGAAACAGATTTAACAATCGATTTATTGACTTTAAGTGCTTACCAATAGCAATATATCAATATTTTGATTTATCGTGACACCCCTAATAAAAATCCCATCATGCCCATATTTTCACATTCCTGAACATTTCAATCTATTTCAATTACACATGATAGTAATTCTTTCCAACTGTCCAGAATATATTATTGACCAATTAGTTCCTTCTATTACTCCAGAACTGATCTTAACAGGATCCAAATTAACCACAAATGAATAATGGACGGTTCAAATAACAATTTCACTACCAAATGTAAAAATATTAATAGGATACTGAAACTCTGTACCCAATGAACTTGTAACGTAGGCGTAAGTACTTCAGAGACAAGTAATTACTGGCTATATCCAATATATTTGATATTTGATGTATCATGTGGCATGTACACAGTGGACTGAAAACGCAATCCTTCAAATGGTACAATTATCTTTTCCCTTACAAATATGTAGAATAACTTCATTTTAGTGAGAACATTCATTACTTAATTCTACAAATATAGACTTCTAATCAGACTTCTAAATCAAAAATGAAACTTAAAGGGTCCCTGTCATTACTCTAATGTAAAACATTACAGACTCTTGGGTCCCTAGATTCAACTACTCCAGGGGCAAACCTCAAGGTCCTTTCTTATGGTAATGTCCAACTCTGCTAATGTGTCATGGATCACCGTTTACATACTGGTGGAAAAGTTTTAAAGGGAAAAACAATAATCTTGTGCATGTCGTGACGAACAAAACAAATGAAACTAGTTTAATAGTAACATCTTTTGGATAACATAATTTTAACTGAAATTGTGTATCCATACGTTCATACAAATCCTGATACAAAGTGTTGACTATTCTAAAAATATGACACCTCAGCTAGAGAAACTCATGGTATAAAGAGATGGAAACATGGTACATAACGATGCAGACATACTTCCCTTGGTAAATTTCAATGGTACCACTAGCGAGATAGACCCCATAACCTTTTAGTAATATCAATTTTGATGGTGTTAATTTTGGTTAATACCAATCCCAAATATTTCTAGCTTGTCTTGTTTGGATTTTTGTAGAGGCAATGTTATCATTTAAGCAAAGTGGTTAATTTTACAACAACACTGCTCTTATTTTCAACAATGTTTAGAAATGAGGGACAAATTCATGTGCACTTTTGCTGAGTGAATAAATAATGAAGCTTTAAAAAAAGGTGATTGCTGTTTGGTATATGTCATAGATGTGGTAGAGACTGGTTGCACAAAACCTTAATGCAGCCTTGGCATAACTTTAATGACATATTGTGATATTGACAGATCTATGATACGCAAAAACTAATTTTACATGTACTTAGTAAATAACATCACAGCAGGTGATGTGTGACAGCTGACAATAGGTGTAGCAGTTGTGAGATGTGGGATGTACACTGATCAAGTCATTGCAACACTCACGTCATCTGTTGCCCTACAACTGTCAAACATCAGACCCAAACACTGACGTGACAGAGTGACATGTGTCTACCCTATCGATAAAAAACCTCCCCTGTAACAAAAACAAAATTACAATGTTCGGAGTGCATAATTAATGACGTCTATGTGTTACCGTGTACTCGTTACATCAAGTTGATCAAGACAATATTACGCGCAACGATAGGAAAGATGCATAAATACTTCGACGTGGCATCTGCCAAACTTCACTGCCATGTTGTTACAATGGCCGCTTACATCAATAAATATTGATTCACTATTGGATTCCAGAAACAAACCCAGTGTACCATCGCATATCAGTTTCTTTCGGTAATCGTTTGGCATAAAAGGTGAATTTAGCATGCAGTTGTTAATATTTCACTTCTATTTCGGTTTGTTCATGTTGTAGGCGATGAAGCTTTGTACACGCTATATTATTGGATGACTGGGAATCGTGTGAACCAATAATATTTGCTACCGAAAGGTCAAAGCTCACAAGGCAAGTACTTGCTGGACCTTGCGGTGTTTGTATTTCTTTTAATTAAAGGTCTGTTCTGGATATATTTGCCCATTATAATGATATCTCCACTACCTTCCGATCTTATAAGGACTCCCTGTAAGGGATCTCGTTCAACAGATAATCTACTGACTGCACATATGAAAACAAAGGTGGAAAATAAGGTTTTGGGTTCGAAAAACTCGCTTGAGTGAGCACGAATGCATAAATGTTAGTTTCCATTTTAGCAGGGATTCTATATGAGATACACAGGCTCCGTAATTTTATATCTTCAAGGCATATTATTCGTTCTTTATTTTCATACCTTTTAAAGTTCTTATGTGTACAATTATCTGTTGATAACTACATATGTTATACATACATACATACAGACAGACACACACACACACGTACATGTGTTGAGACATCTTTAAATAAATGTTGAGACATCTTTAAATATCACGCAATGACATCGACGGAGATGTTTTCATTGTACGTCAACTAGTGCCACATGATCATATAAGCTCTGTCCAATGTACACTTAAACATCTCGGCTTGGACATCGCATCGTGCACACGTGTCCTTCCCTGCTCTCCAGCTCATTAGCCATAATGAGAGACATCGCTTTGTCACTGCCGAGGGAGCTTGTCTCCATCCTGGAGCCCTTGCTGGCTTACCGGGTTGGGGACTACTCCCTCAAGACTTCGTATAAGTCAAACTCCTCCACCCTTTCCATCACCATTGAACGCGGTCAAAGGAAGAGACCTCTGGTCCCAGACAAGGCAAAGACCAAGCCTCAAAAGAAAAAAACCCAGGCCAAAGCCCTCCCTGCACCCTGCCCGGTGCAGAAGGCCAGGCCCGCCAAGAAGGACAATTTTTAAGCCCCTCCAGTTCTCCACATGGCGATAGAGGATACCCTGCCCTCCACACTCCCGCCCCCCACAGCAGCGCTGGAACTCGCTCCCCTCGAGGGGAGGAGCCCTTCCGCTCGCCCGAGGGCACAGGCCACGGGAGGAAGAAAAAGAAGAGGAGAGACATCCCCTCACCCGAAGCTTCCCCCCGGCCAGCCACCACCGCCTCTGCAGAATGCCAGACGCCCACACCAGCACCACCTTCTCTGTGAGATAGTTTCGCCCAAACAGCAACTCCGGAACCGCCCTCCATGAATACCAGCCAAACCCAGACCACACCGGTCGAGAACCCCCAGGGGGAAAGGGCTTCCAGGAAACATCGTTAGAGAAGGCGGAATCAGTACTCAAGTACTACAAGGAACACCCAGACATCCACACGGTCATCTTCACTGATTCGGAGAAGGTGTACGCCAAGGAAGGGGCTCCGCTCATCGTGGTCCAGCAACTAGATGATGAGGAATTCGAACACGAGATACACAACTTCTCGAACCTATCCCACTTCTTCCTAGATGCGGACTTCAAGACCAACAGGCATTTCATCGCCAAGACAGCTGCCACGCTCACCAAGAGTCTCTACAAGTCTCCTCCCCCCGCGGAAGAAAGACTCGCAGCAAGACTCCTTGCGGGCCACCAGCCAAACGCTCGCCAAGCACGCTCGCCAAGCCGACGCCGTGCCTTCCCACGCTTGACCCCAACCCCCCCCCCCCCCCCCCCCCCCCACCCCATGCCCATTTTTTTCCCCATATTATTGGTTCTTCTTTTACTCCCCACTCCCACCCAGCCAATCCCCCACCCCCTGCAGCTTTATTAGATTAGTACTGTAAAAGTTATATTTTTTGGGGTTGCACTTCTTTACTTATTCATTACGCTTTTTTTACCCCAATAGTATAAGTGCAACCCCGTGTGGGAAATACGCTTGAGTCGGAAAGCGCACGTTAAATCTCCAGTGTGATTGCTTGACACTTAAACCAATCAACTGTAGGTTTACGGCCTCCACAACTTCTTTCTATTTGGTTACTATCAAGAATATTTATGGCTGTGAGAGGTAATTCTGGGATTCACATAGTTGATCTTAGATTTGTCTTATCCCTATAGTTTTGTGACATACTATTGTGTTAAACGTTATTTATTTATTTTTATATTTTTTTATATTTTATTTGGTTTTGTTTGTTTTTTGTTTTTTTGTTTTGTTTTTAGGGGGGAGGGCAAAATAATATATTTGTTACTATAGTGATTGATGATGTGAATTTCAGTTATTTATTAATAATTTATCATATTGCTCTGCACTCAATCAAGTCAAGAAACAATCAACATTTCAATCACACTCTCCGAGGGCAACAATTGAACGTTGATGATCAATGAACCTGGTACTGTGACAACCCTCGACAACAGTGATTAGCTGTATGTTGTCTGTTGGTCATCCATCTGTCATTAGCCTTACATATTCGGCATATCCTCTGAAACAAGTAGGCCTATCAAGCTGAAACTTTGTATGTCTCATCCCAGCTATGGCCTCTCTAAAAAGAGAGCTCACAGAATTCCGATCTGATTTTAAACATGGACACCATGGTGGCCATATTGGAAATGTCATCTCTCCCATCACTTAGCTGTTGTTTTGAAATAGTGAAGGAGACAGACATGAATACATGTATGTACATACTCAGCCATGCAGAAAGTCTATGGCATGCTGAATGACATACGTACCTATTTTTGTCATATTTTAATAATTTTTTTATCAAGCTGCGACCTTCGCACATCCCTGTTTTTCTAGTGTTATTACAAAATCTTTAATGAAATTACAAGGCCAATGGAACTGTAACTTTTTATAAATAATTCCAGCTATGGTGTTTTTTAAAAGTACTCAAATAATCCTGATCTGATTTTAAAGTAGTGGCTCTATTAGCTATGACAGTGAATGAAGGTTATTTCACAATACACAACCTGTGGCATAAGAATACTCTCCTGTTGACAGGATACTTGTTCAAAGTCTACTTATATACAGATATTACCGTATTCGATGTAATAAGCGCACAGGGCGCTCTCAAAATTTGAAATAGGAGGCTCTTATTACTATAAAATTTTGGTGAAAAAAACCAGTTTTTGATGACGGCCTGAAATGATACAAAAGAAAAGTCTGTGTGTATTATACACGACAGATATATTTATCCAGAATTTAATTGCCCATAATTAAGGGTTCATATAACACACAAGTGCGTATTATACGAATAAATAAGTCTGTGTACATTGATGATTCGGAAGGGGTGCTAATTGGGATTGTTCACTAGCCATTATATTAGCAAATATCGCCGTGGCCGCTTCTTAGTGCGGGGCGCATATTACGTCGAATACGGTACCTTTGTCGTGTTTGTTACTGATATTATTTTCCACATAGGCTTGAAGATTATCCAGTTAAGATCAACTGCCATGTTCATCAATGTCACATAGCCAATACAGTAAGCATCTATCATGAGCGAGTTGAGAACATTCTGAGGAATGAGTGAGTGAGTTGGGTTTAACCCTGCTTTAAACAGTATTACAGTCATATAACAGAGTGTCAGTTTAATGTGGGAAGAAAGCCCCAAGTGATGCAGGTCTTAGACGTTTACCACATCGGTGAAACCCACAAGCACAGGGATGGTGCTGACAAACCTAGAAACATAATCGGGGCGAACCGGTATTCGAACCCACAACCATAGGTTTCTGGTGTGCCAAAAGGATGCAACTCTGCACAGCGAATCACGGTGCCTTAGACGACTTGGCCACCTGTGCCCCCTTCTGAGGAATGAACTGGGCAGGACATATACACTGGGTCCCAAGGGTACATGTTACTCCTTCTCTGAAACGCTGCAGGTTCATCATCTCTCGTGAGAATGTGTCGTTTTAGAGCAAACCAACCCATTTTGCTGAGGGATTTGTAACCATGGATGTGTTTTGGTTTCACCACTAATAACCGGAGACTATAAACACAGAGCAGTGGAAACATCTAATTTCTCCTAAGAAGAAGGCAAAGTCTAGCAAGGTGAAGATTTCGTTTTTCTGGGTTTCTAGTGGAATTTTCCTGGTCTATTTGGGATTGTTCACTAGCCATTATATTAGCAAATATCGCCGTGGCCGCTTCTTAGTGCGGGGCGCATATTACGTCGAATACGGTACCTTTGTCGTGTTTGTTACTGATATTATTTTCCACATAGGCTTGAAGATTATCTAGTTAAGATCAACTGCCATGTTCATCAATGTCACATAGCCAATACAGTAAGCATCTATCATGAGCGAGTTGAGAACATTCTGAGGAATGAGTGAGTGAGTTGGGTTTAACCCTGCTTTAAACAGTATTACAGTCATATAACAGAGTGTCAGTTTAATGTGGGAAGAAAGCCCCAAGTGATGCAGGTCTTAGACGTTTACCACATCGGTGAAACCCACAAGCACAGGGATGGTGCTGACAAACCTAGAAACATAATCGGGGCGAACCGGTATTCGAACCCACAACCATAGGTTTCTGGTGTGCCAAAAGGATGCAACTCTGCACAGCGAATCACGGTGCCTTAGACGACTTGGCCACCTGTGCCCCCTTCTGAGGAATGAACTGGGCAGGACATATACACTGGGTCCCAAGGGTACATGTTACTCCTTCTCTGAAACGCTGCAGGTTCATCATCTCTCGTGAGAATGTGTCGTTTTAGAGCAAACCAACCCATTTTGCTGAGGGATTTGTAACCATGGATGTGTTTTGGTTTCACCACTAATAACCGGAGACTATAAACACAGAGCAGTGGAAACATCTAATTTCTCCTAAGAAGAAGGCAAAGTCTAGCAAGGTGAAGATTTCGTTTTTCTGGGTTTCTAGTGGAATTTTCCTGGTCTATACTCTGAAAAGGTCTGGCCATTATGCTAATCTTCTAAAGGAACTGATGGAAAATATCAAGCTTTAATGTTGTAGAAAAACTAGTAAAGGTGTTGTTCCACCAATCTGTTGCCCCTATGGCTAAATGCATGACTGTGGCTTTGAACTCATTAATCATCTTCTGTATTCACCAGAACATCCTCTGTATTCGACAGATTTGGCACCAGCAGATTTTCATTTCTTCACAAACTGTCTGGCAAGCATATGCAATGATGACATCATTTCTGGTGTAGAGGACCTTTTACACCACCAGGAGGAAGTCTTCTTCACATGTAGGATCCAGGGACTCCAGCAGAAGTGTATGGACCAAGCTGGGGATTATGTTGAAAATAATTTGCAACCAACTCCGTTTTATCCCTTCAGTGTCAAGCGCCAGGCAGGGTAGCAACAATTACTACCCTTGTATGCCTTTCGTTATGACATGACTGAGGCTCTATCCACTGAGACAGTTTGAACAAACTTGGTGAGGTGTGGTGAAATGGGGTTAAACGCAATCGAGATTGTTCCACTTATATAGCAATGTGTGTGTGTGGGGGGACTAATGCTGATTATATAGTGCTAGCCCACTGAGATACCACGCTGCAGTTTAACATGAATACCCCACTCAGACAAGTCCTTGTTTTAGCCCCTTAATGCCAAGCGCCAGGCAGTGTAACAACAAGTTCCATCTTTTAACATTTTTGGTATAACGTTGCCAGGGATCATGCCCCCCGACCTTCCGCTGTCCAGGCAATACAACTAGACCACAGAGGCAACAAACTTGAAGACTGTGTAGTGCCACTATCATTCACACAATGTCTTACCATCTCAACCTTATTGTTCTGCAATGTTTCAGCTTCATCAGTCAACTGTTTCAGAGACAAGTCATTGCACCATAGGATCTTTGATCCAGGTGAGTAAAATTGCCACCAGCATATAGAAATCTGATCAGATGAACGTTTGGTGTTGATCATCTTCCCAAGGCAAGAGAGTTAACTGACTATGAAAGTCCAGTTTCCACCATTGCCGAACTAGGCTGGAATTATATTATATTTTGGATGGAATTTAAAACCCCTTTAATTACAATAAAGATCTTGATTATGGATCAGATCGTCTTGACTGGCACTACGATCGTGCCCAGACACTCCAGCCCAGTTTGGCAAGGTTAACTCCCTTGCCTAGGGAAGATGGGTGCTGATTGAAAAGGTATCGAAAAAAACAACATAACTATTTCAGAGAAATTGTAACTGTTCTTTTTTTTCTAAATCCACAAAGTCCCATATATTTTTGACTTTGTATAATGATCATATATATATATACAAAAGAACAATCATTGAAAAAGGAGGTATTTTACCATGTAAACACTACACTGTGCTAGTAAATATACTGAATATAACATATTCAAAACAGCATAATGACCACTGCATCGTATAAACATGACAGGACAATGCTACATCTATATCATATACACATCCCTGCATCATAACAACAATTATCTACAGTTCAAATGAAGTAAGGGGGTTGTCACAGTTGGCAGTCACTTGATACAACACACAGTCAAAATCTTGTCTCAATGCCACATATCATGACTACCAATATCTTAAGCCAGTAAGACAATATTATATATCAATCTACAACACCGATTGTTCATCTTACATTTGAGATGAAAATAATTTCCAACAAGTATCCCAACAATGCATTTCAAAAATTCATCTTGCAGTGAATCCAGTCCCAGAAATAACTTATCAGGACAAATTCCTCATCTTGAATAACTTCAAATCCGAAGAAAATGTACTCGAGCTTATATTCTTATACTTATATTATATATCCCCAAGGATACTGTATGACTAATAGTCAACAGGGCCTCGAACCATCTGGCCTTTCATCACTACGGTAACACAAACTGTAAACTGCTAAAACATATTTCATTTATGCATATTCAGTATCAAATCTTACACCAACAAATGAACAATGATCAACTTTGTGTAATGGCCTTTGATGATCACCTGAAAAATACAAATGTCTCTCATAAAATTCTTCTACTTGTAAACCATAAACCCATTTGAAGGAACCCCAAAAGAGAAGGGAATCTTTGATTGGGCAATGGAGAATTAGTGCTACATTCTGATAAGGCTCTTCAACAATTATTGTGCGTAATGAACAGTTTGAGGCAAATAGGATCCAAGACGTTCAACTGAACAAAAAAATAATTGAAGATTCATAAACTCTTGCTAATTAATATTGTATATTTTAATTACGCACATTAAAAAAAATACCCAAAAAACAAACCCTGAAAACTGTTCAAAAAGACATTTCATTACCTGTGTCAACTTCTATATTCAGCTTCCTTGTGCTGGAGTTCAACAATTGTAAGAACTTAACTGTACATATGTGTATGTACTGATATATTTGGTCACGCCAGTATAATGCGTGCATGTTAGATATGAAAGAGGCATATAAGTCATATTTAGAAAAAATATATTTACTAATTACATAAAATGTTTTCATGCTTGCACTGATACTGTTAAACACTTAACATAAAACACACTTCATAATGCCACAAAAAAAACCCAGTCATTATGCCATATGTCCCCAAGTCATTGTGGTTCCTAGCATTATGAAATAAATTGCCAAATAAAGGCAAAAAGGCTTAAATGTGAATGTTGTTAATATTAACATGTCAGTATCTAGTATGGAATTATAAATAATAGAGTAAAAATCTACAAATGGATTAATATTTCCCGTGAGTACAAAAGCATAAGTATACCTATAGATATGACATGGTACATGGTTGAATGAGAAAACAACAAAAAGGTTTGTCAATATCTCTCCATGATGTAATCCATTCTGTATATAACATTCACCGGATAGGGAAAGTAAACTCTAGTTACTTACTGCAGCAAACTTCACACAAAAGCAACTGTACTACCTAAAGCTGTCTGTAACAATATCCAACCAGGATCATAAGCATAAATCACTTGTGATTAAAAATAAAGCATTTGTCACAATTAACAAATAGCAACATGAATATTAGATGAGTAGAAGATTTGTATAACAAAGATAAAAAGTGTTTTGACACACACGTTATTGTGAGGTAAGTGTGAAATCACATTTTACTCATAAACAGATCATTCGCAGTTCTTAAACTAAATATACTATGTTATTAAAATCAGATATTTTGATCTGATACGATACCTCTCCGCATAAAGATCCATCTCCGTTGGAACACTAATCAGCACCAGAGCTTTTAATGTCTCAGTATATGCCAAAAAGCATATCTGATTTTTGTATACAGCCAAGCTATTATCTGCAGTTTCAGAGCGCCATGGCCTCTACACCCAAAAGGATGTACTATCAAGGGTATATGTGCTTTCTGTGGTGGTTTTCCTTTGGTGAGGACAAAATTTCTGAATCAAGGTGGTACAGAAATGAAGATGAATTGTGATTGGCTCAAGAACCTATGCTTCTTCATTTGGATTGGGTGGTCTGAGTTCACACATGGTTCATCTGACACGATTACCTATCGAGATACCCTGTATCTGTAGACTGCATAATTAATAAGATCCTTCTGGGACAGCTCACAGACTGTGATAGATAATTGTCTGCAGTAATGTTATTTATACATGACAATGTATGCAGTCATACTGTTGGTTGTTTGGTTGGTTTGTTGTTTATTCCAGCAATATGACGGCGGTCTGTAAATAATCAAGTCTGGACCAGACAATCCAGTGATTGACATCATGAGCATCGATCCACGCAATTGGGATCGATGACATGCATCAACCAAGTCAGGAGCCTGACCACCCGATCCCGTTAGTCGCAGTCATACCGAAAACTATGAGATGGTTAGTTGCTGCATGACAGGTTAATCACTGAATCACAGCGATACATTACATAAACCAACTGTGTCACTCTGCAGCTGTGAACAGTACCTGCTCAGATGACTGTCAGGGTTTTACTGACATAAAATGTTGCGTCCAATATGGATACAAATTATGAATGGATGCAAATAATTTACAGTGAGAGACTGGGCTGAGGGATGCAAAAATGTTTCATTGTTGGAATCAAATGAAACTAGATTGCATGTTACATATAACTGCGATATTTCAATTCTGGTAAGAAATACACACAAAGTTCAGAGTGTCAGTGGTAGGCTTTCAGCAATCTGAATCCCATCCATAATAGACTGAATGTTCCTGAGCATGTCCAATACGACATCTTGGAAATTAAGTGAAGCATTCAACATGTTGTCGGCCTGATTACCGGCCTGATTACCGGCTGCTTTCAAATAACTGTAAAACATTTTTTGAATTTCATGTTTTGCTTCTGGTCTATAAACAAAGAGACAAGTACCAATGAACAGAATTAAATGCAGACATAATTCTGGCATGCAATTTCTTTGATTCATAAAAAAGAGTAGTAAACAATGTTTTTTTATAATTATAGTTTGTTACATCCAACAGATTTAACTATCCATGTTTATCATAAATATTGAGTTTACAAAAAGTTGGGGATTCAAAAACATGATTGAAAATAGAGAAATATTTGGCGAAATATGTTGTAGAGGATTATTGATAATCATAATAATGTAAATGGAATGGTTTCACAATTCCACAAAATGGAAATGATAACATGATTGAGCACTTAATAAAACAGAAAATAAAATTATCCCTGTCACTTTCATCTACAGGAGGTATTACCATCTACAACAAACATGGCAGCTATTGAGTATAATGAAATTGTCATTTTGTGTTAACGGCTGAATTCATTATGTCCGCTACTTCTCTAGTCAGTGTATTGCTACCAAACACTGAGCAGGACGTCTATAGTTTATACACTGCTGGTACCACCATCAGGATGACAGAACAGCTGTTTTCTTGTTTTATGAATATTCTTTCCAAGATGGAGACATTATTTTATTTTTTGTCAGATGAATATTCATTCAAGTGTTGATAATTTTGAAATATAAATGTTCTGCAAGAGAATGTATATTTTCAGTCACAATATTTATAGTTTTTTTCTTATTACTTAAAGGCAGCTTATCCCAGAAAACAAGAAATGGTGTGGGGTAACGAGTCTTAACAGATGAGCTTAGTTCAGTTTGCACTCCTTTGCACGCTCTTTGTGTCTGCAAATGGTGACTCATATGCTTCCATAGGTGGACATGTGCAGACCACGTTTTGGTCGCCATATATGTCGTCGATGCGGCCAACAGTGGGCCAGAACTTGGTCTCCGGACGAACAAATTGCTGCAATGAGAAATTTGTAACTATAGTTTCATATGGAAATAATTTAGTTACTATACAGTCTTCTAATGATGAATTTGAAGATGAAATGCGTGTACATGATTAAGATGCTGCATTTATACTTACTCAGGGTTATCAAGAATATGTTATTTCGGAAGAAATCGACAACTTGTAAAATGTGAAAACATTTCAGCAGTTTTCAACACAGTAAACATCTGAACATTTCTACTGGTCATCCTTTTTTTGTACTTGTCTTGGGATAACAGGTTTTTTGATGTTGTTGCACAAGGCTCAAGTGAAGACAATAGTACAGCTATGGAACATCTGCCTACAAAGAATTAAATAAGGGCCAGAGAAAACGGTGACTGAAAGTGTGAGCTATGATTCACATCAACAGGGTACAATAACACACAATCAGCTAGGTCACCAATCTGACACCAAGATCCTCTGTAGTTGGATTTATCACCAGCATGTAAGGTGAAATTGGGTCACGTCCAAGATTATTGCACTTATATAGCAGTGTGTGTGTGTGTGTGTGTGCGTGCGTGAGTGCGTGTGTGCGCACGTGTGGCTGCTTGTACTAGTCTGGACTAATGCCGATTTATAGTGCTAGCTCACTGAGATACCATGAGGCAGTTTAGCATGAATACCCCACTCAGACACAGTATACTACATGTAGCTCCGAGCCGATCAGTCCTTGTTCTAGCCAAGCACCAGACACGGTAACAACAAGTACCATCTTTTAATGTCTTTTGGTATGACGTGGCCGGGGGACGAACTCCGAACCTTTCCGCTCTCCGGCTGATGCTCTATTACTAGACCATGGAGGCGGTCTGACCAGCATGTGACACTGGGGTCTATTCTCCCCTGGAATCTCCATGGGGTTATAGCGGAAAGATATCTGAGATGCCTGCAGTTGGTCACAAGACTGACAAATAAATCCCTTCAAAGATGGGTGTACGAGGAAGGACTTACTGCAGGGAAGGCTGCCTGTTCCCGGGTGTAGGGGCGGTCCCAGTTGGAGGACATCACATCGGCCTGGGTGTGGGGGGACATCTGAAGTAGACAATACATTTGTCGTAGCATAAATCCTCATCAATACTTCACAGATTTGTTTATTCTTATATTCTTCCATCACCCTTGAATAAATAGGACATAAATGGTGTAGTGACCATGTGTGACTTTGAGTGAGTGAGTGAGTATGGTTTTACGCCGCTTTTAGCAATATCACGGCGGGGGACACCATAAATGGGCTTCACACATTGTACCCATGTCGGGAATCAAACCCGGGTTTTTGGCGTGACGAGCGAACGCTTTAACCACTAGGCTACCCGACCGCCCCTGTTTGACTTTGAAGTCAAGCAATGAAATGCGGCAGTACTATGCACAAATTTTGTATCCAATATTAAAGCAATGTGTTAAATTGATTGCCTTAAGGTTGTAGCATATGTTGCATGAGAAATATCACTACTTGTGCAATGTAAATGGTCCTTGGTCAGAGCACCTAATGGTTTCCCTCTTGCTAGAACCAGACTGTGGCTTGATTCCTTCATTAAAGATAACGACTACACTAGGGCTGGGACGAGTCCAAATTTACTCCCCGGGTACCCACCACCTTATTACCCGACCCTACCCGGGTACCTGCTGTAGATATGTAGAGATAGGTACAAACTGTCCGATATGGAAAAGTTTGACCTTAGCCCTGGCAAAAAGTATTTAGATACACGTGTAAAACGATCTGAAGTTTTATCTTTATTCAAACATTTAAAAGTCAGATTGTCAGAAGGAAATGGGAACATTAGTGACATAGTGTAACCATAGAGTTTTAGATAATTTTTGTCATTAAACAATATATCACGGGACTAACCATGGGTCCGGGTAGTCCTGTGGGTACCCGGGTCCTAGTCAGGACCCACCCGACCCGAGTACCTGAAGTACCCGTCCCATCCTTAGACTACACTGCATATCGTCTGATTGTCTTTACGAGTGATGGAGGAACGTATTCTATATGAAAACTGTAAAGTATTAACGTAAACCATACATAGCAGTCACTGGACAATATTGGTTGTCCCTCTATCCTATTTCAGCATAACAAATGCAATTTATGGTAACTTTCAAATATTTATCAAATATTTTATTGTCCTGCTGTCCCATTTCAGTGTAACTAGCACAATTCATGGTACATGTAAATATTTATCATATTTTTTTTAATCAGCTAAGAAAACAAAAAAGGCATCAAGTATTTACAAGGGAGTCAAGTGTATGCTGTCTTTATGTCAGACTGCTCGAAGTGCACAATTGAAAAAACTATACCATCTATAATGTTCGTAGATCAGGTTAAATACCTTCAGTGGGTTGACTTTCATGTCAAGTTTGCCAGTCTCGATGTCGTGAATTTCCATCCGGATTGCTAAAAACAGAAAGAAGTAAACCATTATTGTCAAGTATGCTTGTCATTGGGCAGGCTACCATTGTCAATCTGGAGTTATCTTCCTTGGCTGACAGCCATGAATAAGTCTTGATAGGCATTTTGAACAAGTTAACCTTGTACCTGGAGTTTCAATGGACCAGCATTCATAAAGATACTTTTTAGTACAATATTTAGTCAAGTTCACAAAATTTATTGCTGCTTGTTCGGTGAAAGGACACCCATGTATTTCTCCATCCAATAACTTGCAACTTTGGGCCCCAGCATGATATGAAGGCTAAAATTAGCTTTCTCCAAAATTTCGACAATTAATGTGGTTCTATTTCTTTCTGAGATCTATTTGTATACACACATAATGATACGGCATATTCCCACATAAAAAATGGAAAATCTGGAAGGGACTTCCTGCACCCCTATTTTTCTTCAGACCCCTGACCCCTGTGTCAACCAAATTACCATATTCGACATAATAAGTGCCCAGGGCACTCTCAAAATAAGAAATAGGTTGCTCTTATTAGAATTAAAATTTGGTGAGTTGAATGATCGTTATTTTTGTGGTTTATGCTGACAGCCTTAAATGATATAAAAGAAGATTCTGTGCGTATTATACACGATAGATATATTTTCGAGAATTAAATTGCCCATAATTAAGGATGCATATATCACACGAGTGCGTATTATACACAAATAAATAAGTCTTGTGTACATTGATCAATCGGAAAGTGATTGTTCACAAGCCAATATATCAGCAAATATTGCTGTGGGCACTTCTAAGAATGGGGCGCTTATTTAGTCGAATACGGTATGCGAGTCCCTAGATCATTTGATGTTCACTTCCTGATTTGGGTAGTATGCCCTCTCTATTTTCATGTCCCTGGATCCACCTAAGTGTGTATGCCATAAAGAGTACATGGTACTGACCAATGAGAGCGTCACATAGTCGGTCTAGCTCGCCCTTGTCTTCGGACTCTGTGGGCTCAATCATCAGCGTCCCAGCAACCGGCCATGACATGGTCGGAGAGTGGAAGCCTAGAGGTAGTAGTAGCAGTATTACTAGATAATCTTACAAAACAAAAATATCAACTTTGTGGTTAACTTCATCAACTCAACACTAAACAGTGAAATACTGAGATTGCCGAGTACAATAAGGCTTGTTAACTGTTCCATATAGCATGGGACCATAGCATGACATAAATGAACAAAATGAGTGCTGTTGCCAAGATGCTGAGGGGATGGAAGAATTGAATTATTCTAACTTAATCTGATGGGTTTATTAAAATGAAGTTTAAAGTGAGAATTTAGAATATTTGGTTAATTTTGATATTTCCACAAAGAATCAAAATTTGCATAAAATGTCACACATATAGCACCAGAAACAACTGCTTGAAAAGAAATGTCAGATGATCGTAAAATTGTTCCTCACCAAAAATATTTGTTTATGTTGAAAAGTAAATGTCTTAACAATCCTAAATATATCCCAAAGATTATCTCGAGTGACCCCCGTGATCCCCTTCAGATACACACCATAGTCCTGTAGTCTCTTGGCTATGTCCACCACTTCTATGTTGGAATTCTTCTTGAACTCTCGACAGTCGATGATGAATTCATGGGCAACATAGCCTGGAGGCAAAAATTAAAATCTTAACATAAGAGCTACATTGAATTTTACCATCATAGGTGTTAAGAGTAATAATTAATGTTATTGTAACGTAATGTAGTGTAACATATATTTAACTTACAACAATTGTTTGTATTACATTCAAACCCAATGCCTCATGAACGGTGCACATGTTTTGCAAATCCTGCAATCGACTGAAATCTGCATGCTGGACAATGCAAAGACTAGGTAGTCCAGCCAAAACATAACTTCCATAATTCAAGTCTAGTTTGGCAAGGGTGGAAACTGGACTTTGATAGTCAATTAAGTCCCTTGCCTCAGGAAGATGTGCTTATTGCTGCTTCAATCAAGTGGTAGATATCTTTAAACACATTTAGCTGACGTGCCATGGTTTAACTGGAATAACGTTTAAAGTGGTGTTAAACACAACTTACTCAATCACTCTCATCAACAACAATCATGCAATTCTTGGGATCTACGTTTTCCCTGAATCCCTATGGAGTAGACATTTTGATCAAGAAATCCTTAAAACAAGAAATTTAATTTGTCTGGCCACAGCAGGAAATGCAAATAACATTTTCAGTATCCTTGTATCTGGCAAATAAAACCTCACCTTCATCATTTGTATACAGAGTCTTATAATGGCCATTTAATCTCCGGCTCATGTAGTTGGCGTTGAGGATGGCAACCTCTGAAGCATGGCGTAGGCCCTCTGCCCCCATCATCTTGATGTAGGCCCAGGAGATGGGGAGGATTGCACTGGAGCCAAAGGGGGCTGCTGATACCACGCCAAATGACTGCGCCTCCGGACCGGTAGTGCCATAAGGAGGTATTATGGGATGTGTAGGTAGGTATGGGGCAAGGTGCTTCTTCCTGGAAATACGAATTATAATATAATGTACAGGTGGACAAAATATGTATGAACATAACTGACAATCACAATATTATTAATGCGAATTAACATGAATACTTAATTAAATCAATGTGTGTGCTGGCCCTTGCACCATCCTCATTTATACAGGGTATTATGTCTTCATTCTATTAGGATAAATACCCTGGACATATTTGGTACCATAGCTTCATTTTGAGCCATATTCATATGGCTAAAGGTTTAGAATAGGCGTCCAATCAAATTATTCTCATGAGCAAGAGAAATGCTGTACTAATCTAGAGGTAAAAGTGATAGAGGTTGTGACATCACTTCTCAACCACAGTACAGTAAACCATGTTCATAACGAACATGTTCATAACAAAATGATGGATATTACAAACTGTTTTTTTGGTCCCGGCTATTTGCTGTATAAATGCCATATATATGCTTATAATGAACTATGATTATTAAGAGTCCTTTTGAGTTCATAAAAACTGTATTAGTATAGCGAATGGGTGTTGGGTATTTATGAAAACAGAAAGGAGATATTATTCACTGGATAATCAAGAGTGCATTAACAGTGACACAGACTTCAGGTCAATAACACAGATGTAGAAGGGTTGTACTGACACTCCGATAGGTCCCATTCCTGGTCCCCCTCCTCCGTGGGGGATGCAGAAGGTCTTGTGAAGGTTCAGATGGGACACATCAGAGCCATAGTCACCAGGACGACAGATACCAACCTGGAACATGTTCCCAAGGGTTGATTGATAGCAATTACCACGACATACATATTGCATTTCATAACTGTTACATACATGGTAAAGAAACATTTTTATTGTGAATTAATGCTTTTTTACACTGCAGTCAACAATATCACAGCTATCTCCAAGCAGCCTGTAAATATTCAAAATTTGGCCAAGTAAACCAATGTTTGATAACATGAGTAAGAAACATAATGGGAATGTTGGTCCATGGAATCCCTACAGGGAGACAAGCATGGAGTACTGGGGACCTATTTGTCAATGGAATCAACACAGGGAGACAAGCATGGAGTACTTGGCACCTATTGGTCCATGGAATCCCCACAGGGAGACAGGCATGGAGTAGAGGTGACCTCTTGGTCCATGGAATCCCAACAGGGAGACAAGCATGTAGTAGAGGTGACCTCTTGGTCCATAGAATCCCCACAGGGAGACAAGCATGGAATCCCTACAGGGCGACAAGCATGGAGTAGAGGTGACCTCTTGGTCCATGGATCCCAACAGGGAGACAAGCATGGAGTAGAGGTGACCTCTTGGTTCATGGAATACCCACAGGGAGACAAGCATGGAATCTCCAAAGGGAGACAAGCATGGAGTAGAGGTGACCTGTTGGTCCATGGAATCCCCACAGGGAGACAAACATGGAATCCCCACAGGGAGACAAGCATGGAGTAGAGGTGACCTCATGGTCCGTGGAATCCCCACAGGGAGACAAGCATGGAGTAGAAGTGACCTCTTGGTCCATGGAATCCCCACAGGGAGACAAGCATGGAGTAGAGGTGACCTGTTGGTCCATTGAATCCCCACAGGGAGATAAGCATTGAATCCCCACATGGAGACAAGCATAGAATCTCCACAGGGAAACAAGCATGGAAAAGTAGTGACCTATTGGTCTATGGAGTTCCCACTGGGAGCAGCAGCATAGAAGACAGAGGAGTTACCTGTGCATTCATGTTGGCTCCATCCAGATACACCTGGCCCCCGTAGTGATGGATCATGTCACAGATCACCCTGGAACAACAACGTATTAATATAGTTAAAACATAACACTTCATCATCAATATTGCAGCCAGCGCCAACAATAACTCGTCATACAGATAAACAGGTGCCCTATCATAGGTAGCTTGTCATTCTGATAAACAGGTGCCCCGTCACAGGCAACTTGTCATACAGATAATAGGGAGACTTGATTCTGTCACGAAAAAGACTGTGAGTTTCACTCAACATTCCTTGGTATTGTTTATGAGACTGGACTGTGAAGGCATGTACATGGATCATGCAAATACCATTTTCATCTCATATGTACATGGGTAATCTATTTCAGACTACAGTCAGATGGAATTCATAATTAATCTTTCATCATCAACAAGCATACACAAAGTACAAGAGTGGCCCTACTTGTTGTGAGTTGTTACCTGATGTCCTTGTCGAAGACTCCATGTGTAGAGGGGTAGGTGATCATCAGGCAGGCAAGGCTGTCACTGTGCTTCGCAACCTGAAGTTAGGGAGCAACCATTTGATTTTTAAGGGGTGGGGGCAGGTTTTTTCTAAAAACATAATCAAGCCCCTGGTTTACTTAAAGTAGTTTTACATATGTCTCCCATTGTTGGAATAAAATATTGTTCCCTTTTCTTGCACATAAGTGCCAAAAGAATGCAATTTGTTATGTGTATTTATTTATAAAATAAATGAGTATGTTGGAATGCTTTTGGATGCTATTAACAGTGTACTCCTCGATGATGATGTTAAACAGCATACATTGTTGTATGTGGGAAGTTGACCAGTATGCACTTAGGTGCTACTACCCAGAATGCACTTAGGTGCTACTACCCAGAATGCACTTAGGTGCTGCTACCCAGAATGCACTTAGGTGACGCTATCCAGAATGCACTTAGGTGCTGCTAACAATTAAGTACACACTTAGGTGATGCCACTCCGAATGCGCTTAGGTGCTGCTACCCAGAGTGCTATTAAGGTTCTGCTACCCAGAATGCACTTAGGTGCTGCTACCCAGAATGCACTTAGGTGCTGCTACCCAGAATGCACTCCGGGGATGCTAACCAGTATGTCCTAAGGTGCTGTTACCCAGAATGCACTTAGGTGCTGCTACCCAGAATGCACTCAGGGGATGCTAACCAGTATGTCCTAAGGTGCTGTTACCCAGAATGCACTTAGGTGCTGCTACCCAGAATGCACTCAGGGGATGCTAACCAGTATGTCCTAAGGTGCTGCTACCCAGAATGCACTTAGGTGCTGCTACCCAGAATGCACTCCGGGGATGCTAACCAGTATGTCCTAAGGTGCTGCTACCCAGAATGCACTTAGGTGCTGCTACCCAGAATGCACTCAGGGGATGCTAACCAGTATGTCCTAAGGTGCTGTTACCCAGAATGCACTTAGGTGCTGCTACCCAGAATGCACTTAGGTGCTGCTACCCAGAATGCACTCAGGGGATGCTAACCAGTATGTCCTAAGGTGCTGTTACCCAGAATGCACTTAGGTGCTGCTACCCAGAATGCACTCCGGGGATGCTAACCAGTATGTCCTAAGGTGCTGCTACCCAGAATGCACTTAGGTGCTGCTACCCAGAATGCACTCAGGGGATGCTAACCAGTATGCACTCAGGGGAGACTACCCAGAATGCACTCAGGGGATGTTAACCAGTATGCACTAAGGTGACACGATGTGGAACAATATACTCCTGACAATACACACCATATCATCCAAGTGCTTCATGTCCACATGTCCGCCCTTGTCCACGTTGATGGGCTGGATCTTCATGCCGGCCATCTGGGCACTGGCAGGGTTGGTGCCGTGGGCCGACACTGGGATCAGACAAACCTGCAAACATACATCACACACGATAGGTGATTGCCTGTGTCAGAGAGGAAGGAGTTTATTGTCACATCTTCAACATAAACAAGGTTGGGGAACCAAACTCTTGACTTTCAGTGAGACAACCCATTACCTTAACTGCTAGGCTAGCCATTTGTACCTCTCCATCTTCCATTACATGTTTGTAGTTCAATGCCTCAATTGGCAATATTCCAGCAGTATGGTGGCAGTCTGTAAATAACTCTGGACCAGGCATCATGAGCACAATTGGTTACAATGACATGGCATCAACCCAGTTACTGAGCCTGACCACCCAATTTAGTAGCCTCTTACAAGCATAGGTTGCTGGGGTCCTCTATTCTTGCCAAGAATCCCTGTAGTGTTCTTCAACTTTGAGCATGTATGCCTTGCTGTACCCACAATGAAACTTTAATTCTGGCAGTCTGAATGGCACTACAAAGGCACTAGCCACTTGGCCAGTGAACAACCTGTGTACCAGGTATCTTTAAATATCCATCTTAAGGATGAAGGAAAGAATTTTCATTTTGGAAATGAGGTGAAATGGGGTTTAACATCACGTTCAAGATATTAAACTAAATTATTATTATAGCTATGTGCATGCACATGTGTGTGCGTGTGAGTGCATCTGTTTGTACTAGTCAAATATTATTATGCTGGTTCTTCAGTGCTAGCCCACTGAGATACTATGCCAAAGTTTAATATGAAAACCCAATATTCTGAGCCAACCAGTCCTTGTTTCATCCCATTATTGCTGAGCGCCAGGCAGGGTAACAAGTACCACCTTTTAATGTCTTTGGGTATGACGCGGCTGCTGGGGATTGAACCACCAACCTCATCTCCGGGCAGGTGCTCTAACCAATAGACCACAGCGACAGTTTTGGAAATGATAGATATATTCTGCCTTTTTTACAGTATTACAGCAGCACACTCACATTTCTCTGCACTTCTCCCTGGTCCTTCAAGTAAGCCATGATGGCCCTGAGACCTGCATACTCTCCTTGTGCTCCACTGCAAAATACAGCCAAAAAAATACAATTGTATTCAGATAAAATCACTCAAAAAGGTCAAGATTTATTATCTAAGAGACTCACATTATCAATGAGTAAACCTTGCTGATTGTGTGGATGGCTGTTCACATTATCAACACCTGGTTTGCCTCATCCAAGTTTGATTCCCAAACTTAATTATCATACAAGTGGCTGTGATATTGCTGACTTCAGTGTTAAATGTGCTGACTTTCTTCCTATGACAAAGTGGGGCACGGGTGACCCAGTCGTCTAAGGCGCAGCAATTCGCTGTGCAGAGTTGCATCCCTTGGGCATTCCAGAAACCCATGATTGTGGGTTCAAATCCCAGTTCGCCCTGATTATGTTTCTAGGTTTGTCAGCACCATACCCATGCTCGTGGGTTTCACTGAAGTGGCAAACGTCTGAGACCTGCATCGCTTTGGGCTTTCCTCCTACATTAAGCTGACACATCGCGATATAACTTGGATACTGTTGAAAGCGGCGTTAAACCCAACTCACTCACTCCTATGACAAAACATAGACTATAGACTAATATTTAGTCCCCACAAATAGTTATTATTTAAAAATATATATCTACAAAATAAACAATAAAATCCAAATATACCCCAGAACAATGCACAATTTCAGGAATTGAGGCAATCTAGACTTGAGCCGGATTCATTATTTAATATATTCTCTAGGATACCACAATGGGTATTATGCAGCTTTTATCATATTCCAGTTCTATACCACCCTAGGGCCCAACGACATTAGGGGAATCAAACAGGTTGTGCATGATTGGTGAACACACTAACAACAGGGCTACACATAAGTCATCACGATATATGGAAGGTTACTTCATTTATCAAAGATTGAGACAAGTTTTACCATAAGTATATTCATAAATTTATCAAAAGTACAATAATCCCAGAGGTAGTACCTGTTTGGCTGAAATGAAATCTTGTCATAGCCTGTGATCTCACACAAGTCAGCCTCAAGTTCCTCGAACATCTGCTGGTAGCCGAGTGTCTGCTCTTGAGGGACAAATGGGTGGATGCAGGCAAACTCCTTCCATGAACAGGGCTGCAATAGAGGAACAATGTGACATGAAGAGGCTGCAACAGCAGAACAACGTGACATGAACAGGGCTGCAATAGAGGAACGTGACATGAAAACAGAGGCACTGGATGCAGTTGAACAACGTGAACAGCAACTGTCTGTGGATTCTGAGACAGTGAACAAAGCACCTTCTTTCTCCATCCCACAACCAGTTTGTATACAAGAATTACTGCAACATGTCTCAAATGCTAATTTCACACTGACATGCATACTCCAATATATAATAATAATACTCAAAAAGAAGTTAAGAACCCCCAATTTTGTTTTCATATGACAACAGTTAATCTGTCACAGCCATGACAGACTGACTATAGTCACATGAAACAATTGACCATGACACATTGACTTTAGTCATTTGAAAAGATTGGGTGTTCTTTAACTTAATTTGAGTAATATACATATCAGTTTCTATGTGCTGCTCCCTACACTGACCATCATCTCAGTGGTGCTGTTGAGCTTCATGGTGCAGGACCCAAGGGGGATCATGGAGTGGACGAGGGACAGGTCTTTGTTCTCCAGCTGCTTCATGTAGCGCACGATGTTCGTCTCAGATTGGTACCTGCCACAAGGAGGTAGTCAGTTCAGATTTGGGAACTTAACTACATAATAAGGCACTTCTAGAAAATAAATGGAAGTAACATACATTGGAATAAATGAACACACCAAAAAATATGTTGTTATGATATGGTATTATCTTGTTGCTCTGGAAAACTAATTACCGGAATATATGAGTATTATTGTTTAACCTGATCCAGTGGGTGTAATTACAGAAGTTTCAGCAATATTCCAAGCTTTGCACTACAGGAGACACCAAGAAGAGGTCTTACATTCTACCCAGGGGGAACCAGACCTGGCTCTTAAGTGTGCCGATCCAACACTAGCCACTAGGCTAGCCCTGCACTCACATACAAGTGAGTGTTAACTGCCACACCTGGTGATACATTGGAAAGAGCTAGGGGAACAGATTAAGGCTGGGACAGGTAACTCAGGTACTCAGGTTGGGTGGGTCCTGAGTAGGACCCGGGTACCCACAGGACTACCCAGACCCGTGGTTAGTCACTTGATAAATTGCTTCATGACAATAACAATAAAACTCCATGGTTATACTCCAAGTCGCTAAATGTTCTTATTTCTTTCTGACAATTACATGTTTGAGTAAAGATAAAGCAGTTTTTGACAGGGCTCCTATTAAACAATTCTTAATTTTAAATTTTGTAGCCTGCTTGAGACCTCCAGCGGGTGTCCGGGTAGGGTCGGGTAATAGGGGGCCGGGTACCCGGGTAAAACATTTGGACTCGTCCCAGCCCTAGGACAGATGGTAATGACATGTGTATAACCTCTTGAAGACGGAGTGAGTGAGGAAGTCGCTCGTCCTCCGATGATGGCTGTTGTGGAGGCTGGTGTTGGGGTTGGTGCCGAGCAGGTCACTTATCTCCTCCTGGTGTCATGGACAACATGGAAAGTATCCTCGTATTATGGGTGTATGGACACTTAAGAAACATTTACAGTTTTCTCGCTAATCATATTAACGACTGTAAAACTCCTCACTCACTTATAAAAGACAACTTGATCTAAGCGATCATTCATGTACAGTGAGTGAGTTTGGTTTAACACCGCTTTTAACAGTATTCCTGTTATATCACGACGTTTCAGCTTAATGTGGGGGGAAAGCCTGAAGTGATGCAGGTCTAAGACATTTAACACTTCGGTGAAACCCACGAGCACGGGTATGGTGCTGACAAACCTAGAAACATAATTGGGGCGAACCGGGATTCGAACCCACAATCATAGGTTTCTGGAATGTCCAAGGGACGCAACTCTGCACAGCGAATCACGGCACCTTAGACGACTGGGCTACTTGTATGATGTCAGAAATTATATAATCTGATGATATACATTTATAAGAACTTACTTCAAAATATTTTTGCATTTATTAAAATATAAAGGAAAAGTTGGCGTGTAGCAGATTTACATAAATTGTGCACTCTGGTTTTTACATTAATAACTCCATAAATGCAAAAAGATGTTGAAATCAATTCTTAGAAATCCGGTTTATGTCTGCCCCAAAATTGCTTTTTTAGCCAATCAAATACCATGGAATCAAGTGGAATTTTTGTATTGTATTACACAATAATATTCAGACAGGAACATTGGATAATTGAAGCCAGTTTACATAAATTCAAGGGACTTCTCTTTGAATTAACCTCATGATTAATCTTCATCACAAATTTTTCTGACAGTTCATATGAGGAAATTTGCCTACCGCTGACTTTGGCGACCCAACAACTTGCAGCATGTCAGACAGATCATCTCTCTCCACAGTCTCATCTAAGGATATCCCAACCTAGAACACAACAACAGTAACAATAATAATAATCCATTTGTATTGCGCTTTTTCCATGCTGGATATCATGCTCAAAGCATTTTATTACCCCGGTCAATGGATCAGTGTGCACTCGGTTTTCATTCTCAGCTCCCTGGGGAGTGTACAACCAAATCTGCCTGTGAGGTGTTAGAGAGTTAACTTGGCCATCTCATCCCACCAGTTACCCATTCACTGCTGGGTGAACAGATACATATTTCAAACAAAGTCACTTGCCCAAGGAGACACCACATGTGTTACATGTGCTTCAGTGGAGGCAGGACCAAAACCCTAGAAACTTTTAGGAGCCAAGCTGCCGAACATGGTCACCCATCCAAGAACTCTACGTGACCAACATTGCTTAACTTGGGGTTTAACATCACATTCAAGATTATTTCACTCATATTGAGACATGCATAAGTGAGCATTTATTAGGCACTGTTTTCCGTCCACTATGTGGTTGCCCAAAGCACGCTTGTTACCCCAGTCAATGGATCCTTGTGTACTCAACAATCATTCTCAGCTCCATGGGGAGTATACAACCCAAGCTACCTGTGAGGTGCTAGAATGTTAACAGCCACATTGCCATCTCATCCTACCGGGTACCCATTCACTGCTGGGTGAACGGAGGCATCTTGCAAACAAAGACACTTGCCCAAGGAGACACCACATGTGTTACCATGGTTACATACAGTGCTTCAGTGTGGGGCAGAAAGCCTAGAAACCCTCTGGAGCCAAGCTGCCAAACATTGTCACCCATTCAAGGACCTTCCATGCCCAACATTGCTTGATTTGTAACCTGTGTGCTGTGCACAGGACCATATGCCGACACTATCATACACATCAACATTGCAGTCATAGCCAGAGTGACAGTCGCTGGAATAATACAAGCGATAAATCTTCACCGAAATGTCACTACATTTACATCTGTCACCAAATAATCTTTCCAACCCTATATACAGCAAAACCTTGTAAGTCAAGACCCTGTTAATCTATGACCCTGCCTCTCTGACGATTACTGGTGGGAACAGCATGATTTAGTTGCAGGAACATAACTGATCGTTATTTTGGAAATTTGCTATCCGAATGATTTCTTTTGGATCGCCATTGTCCTGATTAACAGGGTCTCACTGTATAGTGTAAAACTGACATAATGCATGATGAAAACCTTACATATTAGAAAGATGTCTTTGAGTCATATTGTTTTATACACAAAAAACATTTTCTTAAATTGTAAATTTCAAATCAGTGCAAATGCATGTTTGTAAATGTTTGAGATTCTGCTATACAACATACATGGCCGTCACTGTAGTATCGAAGATTGATCTGTTTCGCTTCAGCTTTCTCACGAATCAGATCCTGGCCCCGCGAAGGTAGAAATTTGACAGTGTCAAAAAAGGCTTCAGAGGAAAGAGCATGATCTGCCAGCTTGATACCTGAATTACATAGTTGTAGTTTAGAGCAGGGCAGGATGGGAAAAAAACAAAACATAGCTACACAAACAAAATTTCAAAACTGATCAATCTCATTAGGATTCAGTCTCACTCCTTGGCATCCATATTGTATGAGGGAGTGATTGAGTGAGTGAGTTGGGTTTAGCGCTGCTTTAAACATTATTCCAGTTATATCAAGGCATGTCAGCTTAATGTGGGAGGAAACCCCGATGTGATGCAGGTCTTACACGTTTACCACTTTACCCCTTTTGCCCCTCTTTCACTACGACCCTGAATATCCTGGGAATCAAACAAGAATCATTTAAGAACTTCAAGAAATGATTGACATTTATTTACGAACATGAAAAATTTCTTATTCGGGGTGATTCGGGATATTTGTGGTTGTAGTGAAATGGGGGCATTAGACATGTTAGAAGACAGGGCCACCCGTGCCCCCAAGCAATTACCCAATATATTGTGGCAGCTGGCGACATTATCCTTTCCATTAGCCATCATTCAACAATCAGTTATCCAGGGTAATATATCCCCATTGGGTATGATAAGTACCCTGGAACCAGTTGCTTCCATAGCTTCATTTTGAAAGTCATGTCACCATTCACGCAACTCTTATCATCGAATCATCTTGCTCGAGCATGAAATTAACAACCAATCAAAATGCCTCTTCTGGAAGGGAGTTTGGCATAGATTCTTATTCAAAGTTGTCAAGCTTAAAGGGGCACTGATCTAACGCCATTCCCCGGACTGGTTGTTGCCTTTGTTATTGTTTTTTACCCCGTGAGTATCCGGATGATACGCAACGCAACTGAGCGTGACCAGAGACTGGGCTACCGTCTGCAAGGACAGCTAAATAAACTTGGAAGCTGGAGGCAATATTTGTTTTACGCATTTTTGAACACTGGTTGGTTAACTGTGAACTATAAAGATTTCGGCAAAGGGCGCATGTTAATTAATTTCTTCAGCCTAAACAAACAGACAAAAAGAACGACGGAGCTCATCGGATGTCGTCATTTGGAAATACCCCAGATGGTTATAGTTTAATAAAAAAAAAAAAGTATCCATGCAGTGAAAGCATTTTCGAATTTCGGATTGCGTCGATAATACGATTACTACTCCCTTGTTGTCATTCACGTTTTCTCGTATAACCCTAAACTTGTGTATTTGTCGTCGTTCACTTGATGCTCAGTTAATGAATTTATTACAGGTACAATTAGCGGTAGCACCTCTTATATTACCTGACAAAGGTTCCATTCGGCATTTATTGTGTCTGGGCTAATTATTCAATCTAAATCCAGGTTTGAAGTGAGGTGAAATGTGTGTTATGTAATATGCACGTGGCAGCCCAGCAAGAGGTGAATGATCAGTTGATTTACTTTGTTTGTAAATCAACGGATCGTTCCTAGTCATCAAAGGATTAACAGAAAATACGTTGATTGATTAATCACTGTTATCTTGCACAGTGGATATGTCAAAAGTGAGTGTTTACATATCAAAGTTTACTAAAACAAAGGGAATACGCTCATATCATGGCGTGAAGTGCCGATGTAAAAACAACATACTTTGTTCAAAGGGGTAACTGATAATACGTTGATTGATTGCTCATTGTTATCTATCACTCAATGGATTTTTTAGGAACCGTGGAAGTTATGAAAATAGTTGTCACGTTGGCCTTTTCAGCCGACCCTTGAGACTTGACACCTATGTGAAACACCTGAAATAATTTAAGTGATCAGTTGAGAAACGAACACGGGTTTTAATATCCCGAAACGATAAATATCTTTTAAAATATTGGATTGTTATAGTGACACAGGACATTGAATAAGTTTCTTTGTACAGCTGCAGACAAGTGGGATATTGTTCCTTTGTGTGGATATTCATGGATACATTCCTCGAACAATGAGCTGCCTAATATTTATACACATAAATTTGGTAGGTTGTAATTATGGTATTTGCATTTTGTTTTCCTTCATTTGCTGTAACATGGAACCGATTCGTTCTTGTTCCTCTACGTCTTGGTTGGGAAATTCTTCAATGCGCGATAGACGTTGTTTTCACAAGTCTTTTCCTTTGTAAGCGTGTTTATATTACCGTCAATTTGTAAAATGTGATTCTCTCAGGCAATTTATAAAATATGTAAATATTTCAGTCATTTTGACTGAAAAATCTGTCTAGATTGACTAAAAATTGATTAAGACGATCAAAAGGGCCTAAAAACATCACAACAGATTATTATGTAGGATTAGAACCCAAACAACATAGAAATGTACTTTTCAACGTAACATTTTCAGTCTCTTGGTGATGACATTAAACATCAAAATGTTTGGAATTCGTTATCATAATAATACAGATGGAAATGTTTTTCAGTCACTTTGTAAAATAACTGAATATTGAGGCGTTTAATAAATTTTAAAATGTTATACATTTTGACTGTAAAAAATATACACACTATATAAAAAGCAATGCTCAGGTGAAATATTTACTTTGTGTTGCAAGCAAAAATAGTGTAAACGAAAATCGCAAAATTACCAAGCAAGTGACTTATCAAAACTTCGTCACCATTACCGATTCTACCCACAAATATACCTACATTTCCTTATTATCTCGAAAACTGTATTTCATTTTGTTGATCAATGAGACCATACATCCTTATTACTACCCATAAAAGTGACTAATGCGCTTACGAATGGCGCAGCAGAGGTTGCGAACTAGTCTAGATTTCTGCTATACATCCGGGTACTCACTGGGCAAAAACAATAACAAAGGCAACAACCAGTCCCGGGGAATTGCTTTAGATCAGTGCCCCTTTAATATGGAAGAAAAACCCTAAGTAATGCAGGTTTCAGACGTTTAAAATTTGGCGAAACCCACAAGAATGGGTATGTTGCTGACAGATTTAGACACATAGATGGGGCGAACTGTGTATGAGTGAACTTTCAATATATTGAGTCAAATCAAAAGATGGTTATAAATTAACTTTTAGCTAGTAGATGTGTCTACCCGAGGATAAACATAGGAGGAGCGGTTCCTTATGACATCAGGCGTTCCAAGTGGTAGTTGAGACAGTATGCAATGAAATGTGACATCGCCTGTTTCAATCATGAACGAACAATGTAATTTGATTGGAAGTTTACTTTCAGCATCTTGTCATTTGAACCAGACTCAAAACGAAACTATGGTAGCAATGATATCATCTTCCTGGTGCAAGGGAGTTAACTGACCAGAAACAGCCAGTTTCCACCCTTGCCAACTATGATCCAATGCCACGATCCAACTATGAAATTCAAGCCTATTTCAGCAAGAGTGGAAACTGGACTTTTATTGTCAGCTAACTTCCTTGCCACGGGAAGATGCCTTGATATTTATCACAACAGAATGGAGACATAATATACTGGATAACTGCGCATGTACACAAAAGTACAGCTGAAATGTCATCTTTCCTCGTGAATCATCCATTCAGATATGTATACCATTCAAACTAAAATTGTGATCTTCCCAAACTCTTACAACAAGAATGACACATAACGGACCATGCCTTGTTTTGTTTTTTTCCACACTCAGCAATATTCCAGCTATATAACATACCCATGCAAATGTCTGGACCAGACAAAGCAGTGATTGATATTAAGCTCAACAATCCATGCCAAGGGGGTTGTTGACATGCTATCATCAAATCACTAAGCCTGGACACCGATCCAAAAGTCATATGACAAGCATAGTGTGCTGGGGACCAATTCTAATCGAAATCCCCATGGGTCGTGCAGCAGCATATCGGTGAAATACTGAGGATGCAGGCCTACCCTCAGCCAGTATGAGTGAACCATGATGCACTCGGCTTCCAATGTGGCGCAGTCCATCAGCTCCATGGTAAACAGCATACATGGCAGACATGTTGGCCAACAGAGCCTGCAGATTACAAAGAATACACTGAGGAAACTATTTGCTGCTCATGCAAACAATTCTTTTTTCATTGTTTACGAATGTATTTTGTCCACTTCACAAACACTCTGAAAGGGTAGTACACTGGTGAGTGCATTCACCTGGATTCCTAAATGCGTATCAAATGGATGGCAATACTATAAATCAAGGAAGCGACATGTGAAGAAGGTTGTAGATGTTTACCTCTTTTGTGAAAAGGCATGGGAAACTAAAAATCATTCCGAGAATCTTAGATTCAAACCCATGACCTGCAGATCCTGGCACAAAAAAAGGGAGGCAACTCTTCAGATCAAGTTTCAGTGCATCATAAGCAGCTTGATTCTCTAGACTGGCAATGCCTGGCAGTAGTGTACCCAACCTGTGCTGTGCAGATGTTGCTGGTGGCCTTGTCCCTTCTGATGTGCTGTTCCCGCGTCTGCAGGGCGAGTCTCAGAGCATCACGGCCACTTGAGTCTCTGGGGGAGGAAGGAACCACGAAACTCTGTACATATCATAATAAGGCATACAGTAAAACCTGGTTGACTCAATCCATTTGAGATTATATTATTTCTAATATTGTAACTCAACATTGTCAAACTATGGATTGCTCAACATAGTTGGATGGAATTCAAGATAGAGAGGTGCTTGACAAGTGAACCAATGCTAAGAAAATTGACAAAGGGGGCACCTATTAAAACCATTCACAACAAGTTTGACTTGTTTTCAGAGACCGAGTAGTAGCAAACAAACTTGGTTCAAATGTTGATGAAACTTTAATATCTTATTACTTCGCAATTATATGCCCCTTCTACTCTGCTGTACTCTGTAAAACAAATCTGGAATAAACACAGAAAAAGAGGGACTGTCATGTTAATGGTCTTAGTATGGGCACTTATAAGATTACTTTCAGATTGGACCAGAAGATCAGATACGTCAGGGGGAGGTTCGTGGAGCAGAGCGCTTAATACGACAAAGACAGTAATTAGGAAAACAGATCTGTCCACAAGAATATTTCAATCTCCATCCATAGCTAGCTATATGATCAACCTACCATTAGTTTTCTGTCAAAAGCTATGTAGAACTAATGAATTAATAAGTGCCCAAATTCCGAAAAACAATATGCTTCAAATTAAGAATACTGCCGAACCTTGCTGTGTTGAATTTGGATATGTCAAATTCCCTGTTGTCATGAACACATCTTCCGGTGCTTGTGACTATCTTCTATATTATCATCATTTATATTTTGAATCTGTCGAACTGGTTGCATCAAACTGATTTGGGAGTCCCAATTAAGCATATAATTTCCGACCAGTTTAAAAAAAAAAGTCTACACACCCACAATTGCCAAACTTTTAACTTTCAACTCACTTCACACACAATTGATTAACCTCGCTGCAATTGCTGCAATTACAGCCAGGATGCTTTCTGACAATATGCCTATACCCAATCAAGCCTAATTGGTTTGGTTTGGTTTGGTTTGTTTGTTGTTTCACGCCGCAATATTCCAGGTAAATGACGGTAGTCTGTAAATAATCTAGCCTGGACCAGACAATTCAGTGACTGACATCGTGAGCATCGATCCATACAATTGGGATCGGTGACATGCATCAACCAAGTCAGCGAGCCTGACCACCCGTTCTTCACGGGTCTCAAGCCTAACTAACAAGCACACCTTGCATCAAGGTGCAAGATGATTACTGTTTGCACATTGGTAGCACATTTCTGCTGTTAACATGTGAAAATTGAGGAATGAGGAAAATTATTATGTTAGTGAATATATTATTCGAGCTATGAATTTTTTAACACTGCCGATCCAGATGGCAACAGTAAAATTAAAGATACACCTTAGATGTCGGACCTTCCCTACCACCAGCCTGGGCATTGAAATACACCTTGAAATAAAATGTTGCGTCTGGACCTGGTAATTATCTCTCAAAACATGATGTTTTAATTTAGAAAATTCACTTTGATGGTTGTCTTGAACTATGGATAACTGGAACTTTTTTCCAGGTTGCCACGAGTTCGACTCAACGAGGTTCGACTGTAGGAGATACTTCGATGACATGTCTTTATTGCAATGTGTACCGATAGAAACAGTAATATTTGCTTCCTGCAAAGCCAGCACCCACAAGTCACTTGGTATATGTTTTCCCAGTCTGTCTCACAGTCCCTGAACCATATGATTTTCCCTTTCACCAAGCCCTTACTGTAATACTATGGCACAGAACGAAGCAAGTTAGATTTTCAAGTTTCTGGTTCTACCTGGAGCTCCTTTTCATTTTTAATGTAGCTGCTTGTTTCTATTTAAGAAACTAAGCATTAGTCTTGTGTTTTTTAAGCTCACCTGGTAACTCCAATCATCCGGCCAGGCATCATCCTCATGAAGGATCCCTTACAGGCAAAGAAGCCAGCGTGGGGCCCACCATACCCCAGGGGGATGCCGAACCTCTGGGTGGTTCCCACAGCAATGTCCATCTCCAGCTCCCCTGGGGGTCGGAGTATAGTGAGGGCCAGAAGGTCAGTAGCACACACCACCAGGGTCTGACAACAGAGTGAGTGAGTGAGTTGGGTTTTCACCAATTATAGCAATATTCTAGCAATATCACGGTGGGGGACACCAGAAATGGACTTCACACATTATTGTTGGTTGGTTGATTTGTTGTTTTACGCTGCACTCAGCAATATTCCAGCTAAATGACGGCGGTCTGTAAATAATCGTGTCTGGATCAGACAATCCAGTGATTGATATCATGAGCATCGATCCACGCAATTGGGATCGATGACATGATTTAATCCAAGTCAGCGAGCCTGACCATCCGATCTCGTTAGTCTCCTGTTACGACAAGCATAGTCACCTTTTACGGCAAACATGGGTTGCTGAAGACCTATTCTGACCCGGATCTTTGCGGGTTCATACATTGTTCCCATGAACTATGTTTATATTGTCATGTTTACGTGAGTAGTGAATGTAGCCTAATTCTACAAGGAGGAAGGGCATACCCCGTGAGCATGAGCAGTTGCAACAAGCTGAGCATAGTCCTCGATGCTGCCGTCTGTGTTGGGATATTGGATGAGGACACCACTGAAATCCTGCCCACTGAAGTCCATCTCTTGCCAGTTGCTTCGTACAATGTCAATTCCCAATGCACTGTCAGAGATGTAGAACTTACAATGTGATTATAGAATAGTTTGGCAGTTATTAATCAAACAGATGGCGTGACAGTATTGACACCAGTGGTAATGTTCAACCATTGGGGTCTGTATAAGAAGTGGTGTGACGTCGTGTGTGTGATTGCCGAAGCTCAGGCGGGATAACAGCAAGTCCCATATTTTGGAATGACGCGGCTGGGGAATAAACCACCTTCTACTCTCCAGGCATGCAGACACTCTATCCTCTAAACCACAAAGTCGGTTGACAACATATGGGTTGCTTTCTAAGACTATCCCCTTTGTTGTACTTGCATGCATTAGTCATGTCAAGATTTGGTTAAAATCATTGGTGTAACAGAATCACACCCGTACTTATGGGTTTCACAAAGACACTCGCACAGTTTAGCAGCCTATGCTCCTCCATTAATCTCATAAACCATGATACGACAGTAATAATGTTCAACAAGCACTTAAGCCAGCTCACTCACTCACTCACTCACTCACTATATAACTGATACATTGTCTTACAACAAACTACAGTCAAGTCTCATTCATCCGACACTCGTTAATCTGAAGATCAGCTCTATCCGACACTAATGATGGGAACTGAATAAATCAGTGCTATCTCCACCCGCTAATTCGACAGTCTCGCACTCTGACTCTGACACACCTAATTTGCAACGAATTACCAAAATCAATCATCAATCCGGCACAGTGATTAGACAGCATACTCAATGGTCATCTGCCTGCGAGACAACAGCCCGTGTCATACAGTCATACAGTCCGTAACAGTTGTTTTGTGTTCAGCTTTAGAGGTTGCATGATTAGAAAACATGTTCCGCTAACAATGTAACATAACAACATGAATATTTCATTTTTATTTTTTTATTACGTGTTTAATCGTTATCTATCGTGTAGTTGTCTGATTTTCGATCACAAACGTTGATACTACTTTATGTCGTTTATCCGACATACTCGTGAATCATATGCATCCGACCATGTACTTACTGTGCCCTGGTTTCCACAACTGCAATATTTTGGGGGTGACATTTGTTGTCAATGTAGAATCGCCTCCTCTTGTTTTGTCTGAAAAACACTTATTATTTGAAAATGTTTCATGATTCAGCTTGACAATAACAGGCCCCATTCATCAACGTGATCCAGTTTAGCAGTCTAACTACTCTTATTTCATAGACTTAGACTTTAATAGGATTATATAAGAACATAACTCCATTAGGCAGGGCGCGCCTATCCTAATAGTGAGTAATAGTGAAACTTGAAATTAAGACAAGAGACGTTATTTGGATGGTTGCGGATGTAGAGGTACACACAACTTACCTGTAGCACACGAACATGGCTTCAGCTGTGGCTGTGACGTCATCCACGAGTTATGCATTTAACAATGAGAGTACTGTCATGTCACACACAACTTTCCTGTAGCACACGGACATGGCTTCTGCGGCCGCTGTGGCCTCATCAGGAGAGAAGCATTCGAGAATGAGAGTGCTGTCATATTGCACACAACTTACCTGTAGCAAACGGACATGGCTTCATCCAGGAGTGAAGCGTTGGAGATGGGGAGTGCTGTCATGTCGCACACAACTTACCTGTAGCACACGGACATGGCTTCATCCAGGATTGAAGCGTTGGAGATGGGGAGTGCTGTCATGTCGCACACAACTTACCTGTAGCACACGGACATGGCTTCATCCAGGAGTGAAGCGTTGGAGATGGGGAGTGCTGTCATGTCGCACACAACTTACCTGTAGCACACGGACATGGCTTCATCCAGGAGTGAAGCGTTGGAGATGGGGAGTGCTGTCATGTCGCACACAACTTACCTGTAGCACACGGACATGGCTTCTGCGGCCGCTGTGGCCTCATCCAGGAGAGAAGCGTTGGAGATGGGGAGTGCTGTCATGTCGCACACCATCGTCTGGTAGTTGAGGAGACTCTCCAGGCGGCCCTGGGCTAGCTCTGCCTGGTAAGGTGTGTACTGGGTCACCCTGTGGGGTGTTGGAGGAAAGAGCATGACTTGAATGGGTGGGTGAGTGAGTGAGTTAATATTTAACATAACTTCAGCAATATTTTAGCCATATCCTGACGAAAAGTTATACATTAAGAATACACCTGTCATCCATGGACAGTAAAATAACCAGAATATCACAGATTAGTGAGTGAGTGAATATGGTTTTACGCCACTTTTAGCAATATTCCAGCAATATCACACATTGTACCCATGTTGGGAATCGAACCCGGATCTTCAGCGTGACGAGCGAACGCTTTAACCGCTAGGCTACACGTCTGCCCCCATATCAGTGATAAATATTTAAAACTAGCATACAACTATAAAAAGAAATCACTTTATGTAACAATAAAAAAGGGCTATAGATCGCCAGCAGCTGAAGGTAGATCACTGTGCTAGTGTTCATGGGGACTTGCCGTACCTCTGCTACCTGCATGGACCCCAGCCCTATTTACATCATCCCTTCAGGTGTTGGCAAATATGGTCAAATTTAGCCAAAGTTAAATGAACATATATTCTACGATTAAAAATGTGGCAGAAATTTTTTTTCCATAAATGACGTGGTCTTACATGCCCTCTTTGGGATTTGAAATATTTTTCGCTTGTGATGGCAAAATCAACACAGTCAAGCAGTACATGCTTGACCGTGATTCTCTCATAACAAAGGGATACAAAATGGAGGATCCTCACCTTTCAATAAATGAGTGTATCTGCTGTGGCCAATACGCATTACGACCTCTTCATATCTGGACGGACAACCCAAGTAGGTATAACCGATAGTTGGTTTAATTTGTGTAATTTATTGAAACCTACTTGGGTTTCCCACTTCTTTTACATTAGATCTCAGATGTAACATCTGATCACAGGTTTATGATCACTGTATGGAATTAGAAGTGGTGTCACATTTGTTGAGTGCTGCTTTAGCTGCAGCATCAGCCATTGTGTTACCAATGATTCCAACATGGCTGGGTTACCAGCTAAAGACAATGTTGTATTGGCCTGCAGCAAGGGTTATTATACAATTCAATGATGTCAAGTAAAAGTGGATGCTGACACGAATTATTTTTAATAGCCTGAAGACAGGACAGAGAATCTGAAAAAATTATGAATTGCTTGAATAGACCAAATGTAAACTGTGAGAGATAACCAGACATGTAGTATCACAGATTAACCATATTTAACACTTCCCAGACTGAGATTTCTCCATAACAGTGACTCTTCAGTATTGAGAAAGGGATATCTCATTGCAATTGTGACATCATGTTGATAGTTCTACTGCAATGGGCATGAATTACCTCCCTTAAAGCTATCCAAATTTGAACAGTTTTTTTTAACTTGCATCATCTGAATTTTCATGAAAGTATTGTTAAAAATAGCTATCTGACCATAATGCCTTGACCAGCAAAGGACTAGCCATTTGAGCGTGTGATGTTCTTTGGTGGGGACCTGTGATTCTTTCATAAACAACAACAATAGTTGAAAATGCAGAGAAAAACATAACTGGCACTGCTTAAGAGATTTGTTTTAATCATTGTTAAAACCAAAGATGGCATTGTTATGAGATGAACATATTTATGAATTCGAGTTTTTATTGTAAACTAAGGTAAATATGTAAAAAGACCCGTGAAGATCCGGCGTGGAATAGGTCTTCAGCATCTCATGCATGCCGTAAAATGTGACTATGCTTGTTGTAAGAGGCGAATAACGGGATCGGGTGGTCATACTCGCTGACTTGCTTGATGCATGTCATCGATTCCAATTATGTGGATCGATGCTCATGATATCAATCACTGGATTGTCTTGTCCAGACTCGATTATTTACAGACCGCAGTCATATAGCTGGAATATTGCTGAGTGAGGCGTCAAACAACCAACCTGTTACCAACCAACCAAACAAGAATATGTAAAAAAGTCTAAGATTCAGTTTCCTTCTGTATGGAGTCCCACGAACATGCATACTTATGAAAGTATGGTTGTATCAAGTAGAGAAGACACAGACCTACAATAAGGACATACTGAGTGACCTTTCTCTCACTGGAGGGAGCTTATCTACCAGTCAAGATAAGGTCTAGAAGTCAAAGGTAAAAAACTGTTCACCATGTTAATGTGAAAATATCTACAGGTAACATACATGCAATAACTACTTTAAATCTCATTTAGGACATACAAGAAAGGAAGAGCAACACTTCTTGTGCAGCCAAGTCAATCTTATAATGTAGGCATATCATACATAAAGATGTATACCGCGGTATGGCATAAGACGAGAGCAAATGTCAAATTGCCATTTGTGACGACTCTCATTAACCCTTGGCCAAATAAAAACTGTTTCAAATTGATAACATGTTTTTTCAAACAAAACTTTGTAATTCAGTTAGGATTTGTATTTCAAGAGTGTTTATTAAACACTAATCAATATTTTTATTAATCTTTGCTCCTCATTATTGACAGGTAATTAAGTCAGCCAAGAAAGTATGTAACGCAAGATAATGGAAGCAGTGTTCCAGATTGTAGCAGTGTTCCATATGGAAGCAGTGTTCCACATGGAAGCAGTGTTCCAGATCGTAGCAGTGTTCCATATGGAAGCAGTGTTCCAGATCGTAGCAGTGTTCCAAATGGAAGCAGTGTTCCAGATTGTAGCAGTGTTCCAAATGGAAGCAGTGTTCCACATCGTAGCAGTGTTCCATATGGAAGCAGTGTTCCAAATTGTAGCAGTGTTCCATATGGAAGCAGTGTTCCAGATCGTAGCAGTGTTCCATATGGAAGCAGTGTTCCAGATCGTAGCAGTGTTCCATATGGAAGCAGTGTTCCAGATCGTAGCAGTGTTCCATATGGAAGCAGTGTTCCAGATCGTAGCAGTGTTCCATATGGAAGCAGTGTTCCAGATCGTAGCAGTGTTCCATATGGAAGCAGTGTTCCAGATTGTAGCAGTGTTCCATATGGAAGCAGTGTTCCAGATCGTAGCAGTGTTCCATATGGAAGCAGTGTTCCATATGGAAGCAGTGTTCCAGATCGTAGCAGTGTTCCATATGGAAGCAGTGTTCCACATGGAAGCAGTGTTCCAGATCATAGCAGTGTTTCAAATGAAAGCAGTGTTGCAAATGGCATCACTGAACATTCAAACCTGCAGCCTGCCATGTCTGCCTACAGCAAATGTTGAGATAAGCAAGACTTAAAAAAGAAGAAGTTTCAAATGTCATGAAAACAGCTTTGCACTTAACATAAAAGCAGGATACAAATTCTCGCTTAAAAATTTGAAACCTGAACAAAAGAATGTTCCTGAATGGCTAATATATGGTCTAGATTGTATAGATTCAGTCGTTAAGCCTATAACTATCGTTCGGAATACCCTGTTTCAACGTTTTCGAGGCTGCATGATTAGGAATCACATTCCGACTGTCACTTTCATGATCTGGTAAGCGACGCTCTGATTGGTCGGATGAAAGGTCGTTCTGACGTGACCCCCAATGGGATGTCCTCAGATCTTTGTTTATCGGTAGCGAGAACTAAGATCTGATTTTAATGAGACTGGAAATAACTGCCTGCAGGTATTTATATTGAAATGAATACCACTGACCATCCTGGGTTCTCGAAGATGTTCCTCAGTATGGTGTAGGGTGTGTAGGTGTTGTAGTAGCCAATGCCAATGTAGCTGCGCCACACTTGGTTCTTCTCCGCCATCTCAGTCAGTCTCACAATCAGCTCATGCTCACCTGTCGGGGTAAGGGCATGGAGATGGGTCAGCAACAGTTAGTTACCTATATATAGTTTGACCAGAAATTGTTGAGAATTTGTCATGCCATTTTGGCCCTCAATATTTGCCATATAGAAGGTGCATGTAGAACTTACATAGAACTTATTCTAACTTTGATTTAAGGGAAACAACTCTGTGCATCATATTTGTAAAGTATGACCAGAGTTGTCTTCCTTGGTAAACAAACTAGCAGACGGCAAACAAGGCTATTGTGGAAATGGCAGCTTTGGAAAGAAAGAAAGATTATTTCTGAATTATACAGTTAAGAAACAGATTAGGACAGGTCATTACAGAGAGGACAGACATTCCACTATCAACTGTGTACTGGGTTTTAAAAAATATTGAGAGTGGAGATGGAATTGCTCACAAATATTAGGCATGAAATGGTTAATAGAAGAACAGTTCATGTTTCTAAAGAGACAATAAGAAAGCATTTGCATGCAGTGGATTGGAAGAAATCATGAGGAATTCCATCACCACTCCTAAAACCTGAACAGCAAGAATGATGCTTGAACTGGTGTTTGGAACAAAGAAATTTCAATTGGAACAATGTTATGTTCTCAGAAGAAAGTTCAATTTTTACTGTATGTTCAATATCCAAACTGTGTAAAAATGTGGACCAAAGGTACAGAAAAAAACAAATTTATCAGTGTCCAAAGTACAGTCCTAAATTTTATGGTTGGGGTTGGGTGTCTGTGTTGGGTGTAGTGCTGGGAGTCCACATTTACTACCGGGTACCCAAACCCCCATTACCTGACCCTACCCGGGTATCCGCTGTAGGTCTCAAGAGATGGGTACAAAATGTCTGATTGAGAATTGTTTGAATGGAGCCCTGGCAAAAAGTATTTTTCTTTATTCAAACCTATAAAAGTCAGAAGGAATGCATATATTGTCAGAAAGAAATGCCAACATTAGCGACTTGTAGTGTAACCATATGGAATTCCAGATAATTTTTGTCATGATTGGTTGGTTGTTTGGTTTGTTGTGTAACGCCGCACTCAGCAATATTCCAGCTATATGAAGGCGGTCTGTAAATAATCGAGTCTGGACCAGACAATTCAGTGATTGATATCATGAGCATCGTTCCACGCAATTGGGATCGATGACATGCATCAACCAAGCCAGCGAGCCTGACCACCCGATCCTGTTAGTCGCCTTTTACGACAAGCATAGTCGCTTTTTACGGCAAGCATGGGTTGCTGAAGACCTATTCTACCCCGGAATCTTCACGGGTCTTTTGTCATTAAAGAATATATCACGTGACTATAACCACAGGGCCGGGTAGTCCTGTGAGTACCCAGATTCTAATCAGAACCCACCCGACCTGAGTACCCGAGTACCAGAGTTTCCGGTCCCAGCCCTAGTTGGGTGCCACACCATTATATGTATTTGAAGGTAACGTGACTAGTGCTGTGTACACTGACATTCTACAGGTAAATCTCCTTCCAAAAGCACAGGTCTTGTATGGTGATCAGTAGGTATTAAAGCAAGACAATGATCCAAAACATAGAGAGGAAGCAGTCTCACTCATGGTTTGACGTGCAACAATTACATTCCTGGAATGGCCAGTCTGGACCTGAACCCAATGGAACTTATTTGGGGAATCATGGAGGACAATAAAATCTAACATATGCTATATGAAAGCAGAGGTATTTGGACAGTGTAACTAACGATTTTCTAACTTCCTTGATAAGCAGTATGCCTTGACACATTGAAGCATGTATACTGAACTGCAGAAGAAACATCATTTCATAAAAATAGTTCATGAACGTTTCTGATTGAAATAGCAATGCATTTTTTGGCGGTATCTTGTTTTCTTGACATTAGTCTGTATCCAAATTCCATGTTAAAGGCCAAAAAAGGACACAACTATGGATATAATAGGTTGCTTTCCATGAATATAAAAATTCACATACGTTTCCTTGTGTCTTTTCTGATAAACGGCGCCCCGATACGAGGATACAACATTCTTGTATCAATACTAGTGTCATGCTAAGACTTATAAAGAATCAGAGAAACCAGGCTTGATGATGACTGCATGCTGGCATCATTGCTGTAATCTGTAGATTGTTCTCACGTGGACATGAAAATCATTGGCAATCATTCGTGCAGCCTGGCCTAAAGCCTGTTTTCTCTGATTTTACGAAAGTCTTAGCATGTGTCTCTGTACTCATCATGGCAAACACATACTCTAGAAAAGCTTGTATCAGGCCTTGAAACCTTGTCTCTCATAAAACTTGTATTTTTATTAATGTTATACTCAACCTTATCATCAGAGAATTCATGAATATTTATGACATAATTTTAAATTGACTGATAGTCCTTAGTCATGCTAGTTTGGAGATGAAAATAATTAACATGAAAAATTCACATGTCATATCTACATGATCTAGATATGGTAGAATACTGAATATCAAACATGAAATATATTGGAATACTTATTCTCATAATCAATAGTTATGCAGAGCTCTAAAGAACACCACACTATCCCTCAGCTGAAAACATGAGGTTGTCCCGTAATTTCATAAAACAAACATCTTTAGCTTTATCTGATACTTTCTCTATCCTAAAAATGAACATACATACCTAGTTCCTCCTCAAGCCTCAGGTCTCTATTGAGGCGGATATTGGCTGGAACTGTCTTGGTGATAAGCTCAGCCATTGACTGAAATTAACAGACATTCATTCATTCCAAGGAGACAATGAAGTTTTAAGTTATATGTTTGTTTGTTTGTTGTTTAACGCAGCACTTAGCAATATTCCAGCTTATGACGACAGCCTGTAAAAATAATTGAGTCTGGACCAGACAAACGAGTGATCAATATGATGAGCAACAATCTACGTTGCTGGGGTACAAGAACAGACTATCAGTCATTTAGCCAGCACCTGACCAACAGATCCACATTGCCTCTTAGGACCAGCATGGTGTGCTGGGAACAAATCCTAATCTGGCATCCCTTTTGGCCAGGGTGATGTGAGTTTAAGGGATTAATTACCACTATATGTTGCTGAAGCATTGTGTAAGTCAAGTAACCATTATCAACTGTCAGGTTTGGAACAAAATGATCACTGAATTTGGTGCATTAAGCGCCCTGCCCAAATAAGCACCCATCAAGACAGATCTGTAAGTTACATTGAATAAAAAATACAAAAAAGATACGACTTCAAAACAGAAGTCTGGTTAAATGACCTTGACTCTCAATTTCAACCAATCACATGATTTAATAATTGTTCTGGGAGAAAACATGGGTATAAGCTCTCACAAAAAAGTCACATGTAGGTTGGTTTGGTACACAAAGAAGCAGAACTACCAAATGACTTATCATTCCAGTGACTTTGACCTTCTGTGAAGGTAACTGAAAACATTTCCACTTGAATGCTCCAGCTTAAGGATGATATGTACAAAATGTACTAAAATATACAATTCTTGAGTTACTGTGAATTTGACCTTCAATATCAGTTGTGAGTGTTCGAAGAACATTTCACCGGGTTATTCGTCATATAACCACATATCATGTCCCAAATATTGAGTAACAACGGAAATATGGCATATACTACTCCTTGGAAGTAGGTCACTGAGACCTTTCGGCACTTTCGTACATAGTTTTCACATAATATAACAACTACATACATGTCAAACATACATTCACTATGATCTTTGATACAAAGGTAATTCGGGGCGGTCGGGTAGCCTAGTGGTTAATACGTTCGCTTGTCACGCCAAGGACCCGGGTTCGATTCCCGATATGGGTATATTGTGTGAAGCCCATTTCTGGTGTCCTCCGCCGTGATATTGCTGGAATATTGCTAAAAGCGGCGTAAAACCATACTCACCCACTCACAAAGGTAATTCATGGACTTTTTACGATCTCAGCCAAGCCCTAACATGTCTAAGGAAGACATATACAACAAGTTTCATTGACCTACAGCATGTACAGTATAGCCTTCTCAAATAAGGTGATAAGCAAACATTTTGGGTGCTATGACATGTGACTGGAAAAAAAAAACTGCAGAAAAAGGAAGCAAACATACTTTATAAATAACCTTCACTTTCACCTTGACCTTACATGGAGGTCACTAACATGTTCCAGTCTTGATCAAGGCCTAATGAAGACATGTACAACATTTCCTTGACCTACAGCTCGGCAGTAAACCTTTAATTCAGGTGATGACCTTGAGGACAACCTTGACCCTTGACATGACATATCAATGAGTGAAAAAAAAATATTCCCAGGGCCCCGTTCCACAAAGGGACTGTAGTACTATGACTATTGTAAACCTATGTTAAAGTATGAGCACTTTGTGGTACAGGGCCTAAGGCATTAACAGAGATATTCATGATATGAGATCCCTGAAATGTCCTAGATATCCCTGAGAGGTTTCATAATCAAGTGTGACAAGTCAAATTCATCCCATTAAAATATTTCTTCAAGGGCAAGTAAAGGAAAAAATCTGATTGCAATTTTGTTGCGAATATCAATCTTCCTAGATAAATTTAGCCAATTTCTGAGAGAGAAAAATTCATAATATTCGTGAAAATGCTGAAATCACACGCTCTGAAATCGGCTTCCAAAACAAACCTATTTCAGGAACTTCAAATGACTTGCAACGAGTGCATGTTAATATGAAATTAGTTGTGCAAGGCAAAATCAGGTTGTTGTGTAGAAAAGTAAAGGCCTAGTCAGAATAAATTTGATTTGACATGCACTTGGTCATGTTGGTGCATGTAGACATAAATCTTAATTTGCATTTTTCAAGTTTAATATTGTTAAATCGAACCCTGTATTTGGGGGCGTGGTCTAAAGCTACCGGCACAGCAGTGACAACTGTTTTCATTGTCTGATATGTTTGCCTTGTCTTATCTATCTGGTGATTCTTAGCCCTTATACATTTACCGTTTCTGCTATTTCTGTTAATCCTACAAAAATAACAACATTGCATACATTGTTATATGCAATGCGAATAATTGAAATAGCAATAAATGGAAACTAGAGTTTTATTATTAACATCCTGTTTGGGTAGTAAAACACCAGCTGCCCTATTCCACACAATAAATGCCGGTCAGGGATTAATCCCATGAGTAAACAACTGAAGGTTCGGTGTTGTTACTAATGGTGACATAAGTTGTGGACACAGTAATGAAATGGATGAGCAGACAGAAAAAAGTCAATACTAAACAATCCGAAGCAGAAGCAGGCAGACTGAGCGTCATCCCAATCGTCATAATCTTTGAAACTGCGCAGGACATCAAACACTGAGAACCCATTTTAACCCCAGAAAGAGGAATCCCCTCCGTGGCAGAATTTTTCTTTTGGGGCACAATTTCGACAGTCATTTTTTATCTTCTGTTTTATGCTTTATCCGTATTTCCAATATAACTTTGGTCGAGCATTTGTGAATAAGTATACCCTAAAGTTTAAAAATCTGCAAAATTGCTATGCAGACTTTACTTGACCTTTTAAGCAATTTTGCAGGTAGGCCTACATCACTGACAGATACAAGAGCTTATTATCTGTATATGTCAACATATTTGTACAAATTGGGAGTTTTCTGTCTCTTATATCGTAGGCCATTGACTTGAGTAGGGACAGGTAGGTCAGGCTCTTGACTCGGCTGAATTGTGACCCATATTGCATGGATCATGGCTCTCAGATAATCCTTATCTTTGACTCCATGACTAAGCAAACCCCATGGAGATTCAATGGAAGGATAGGACTGAAAAGACAGTGACTTGGCTGTGTTATTGTGCCACGCTGACATAGATAGGTGTTCATGCTTTCAGTGACTTGTTTGTCTGGCACAGATTTATTCGCAGTTATATGTGCCGGTCATGTCCGATTGGGAATCTCAAATGTCCGGTTTAAAATATTGCTTACCGGACATTTAAATTTTTCTGTCCGGACATTTTAAAAAGTATTGTCCGGACATTCTTAAATTTTGACCGGACATGATCAACAGTTAGGACTAAGCAGTTTCTGTCTGCAGTTGTAACACAATGAAGATTATCCACACTGACAAGCTTTGTTTGTTTTGATTGCTGTAAAAACATCGTACCTACATGATAGTCCAATCGGTCAATCACTGTAATAGGCAATAAACTGAGTTGACACTGATGAATCGAGGATTAATTACTGCGAACATCTTGTTAATTTGAGTGAAAGGTGTTTACAACTGTACATAAATACCTTGCATCATAGATGTACCTCATTATCCTCACAATGCTACGATATGTAACCTTAGACAAGAAGCGAAATCGTGACAACAGCGAGTCGACCGATGCAGATCAGTCGAGCGGATCTGCCAAACCCTCAAAGTCTGGACGATCATTTCGTGGCTAACAACTTTCATTTGGTTGACATACAATGAGGATTTGCAGATTTTATTGTTTTCAGTAGCTAGTCGTATATTGAATCTTGATTGACCGCCATTTTGCTTTCTGTGACAATCGATATCAAATTTTGTTAAAATTTTCCGGACCCCTGGTTATGACAGTAAAATATTGGGACTGCGACAAACTGCGAAAACAGGATTCACTCACACCTTCATTGCATGCATGTTAGGAATGACACAGACATTTCTGCATGGGTTACTGCCCTAACCTCTAGGCTACCTTGCCAACTTTCAGCACAAGCATTTGATATATTTCCAATAATGATTCAATACATCAGCAGATGTAGACAATATGGTGTGACACAGATAAAGTCGGAGGTCACATCACCAGACTGACATGACAGCTATGGAGATTAAACAGTCTTTCCAACAGAACATGTGACACATGGCACAGAATATATATATCCCAGTTGGAATAGGTTAATTCTGGGGCATTCTAACATAGAGCTATTGAGTATTCAATCATGTTGTAATTCACACTGGGTATTCAATATATATTTCCTCCTTTGGGCCCAGACTATTGGGATTATTTAAACTAATGGGTAGACCTTTCTTAAAAAGTATTCTGCTTAAAAAACTGTTTCAGGTGGCTTTGTGTTTGTGTGCTGCACCAAGAGGGACCCATTTCGCGAGATGTAGCACTTCTGTGTCTTTGAAATGGAGTTAATGTACACATAATTACATTTTCATTGTGTTCATTGTAATTTCTGCATTCTGATTAGCTGAATTTGTCACGTTATTGCATTCATTTCCCAATGAATGTAAAAAACTAAAAATTCACACGCCCATAGAAGTTGACTATTTTTATAACAACGGAATATGTCTGGGAATCCCAATATAACAGTGAAGGCAATTCCCTTTCTGCTCACGTGTATGGGGTGAGTGAGTATGGTTTTACGCCGCTTTTAGCAATATTCCAGCAATATCACGGCGGGGGACACCAGAAATGGGCTTCACACATTGTACCCATGTCAGGAATCGAACCCGGGTCTTCTGCGTGACGAGCGAACACTTTAACCACTAGGCTACCCGACCGCCCCTCACGTGTATGGTCATGCACAGGATATTTAGTGAAAGACATGCACATTCATTGTCCAAACTACCCTTTGAGATTTAAGGCTGAGAAGGAATGAAACAGCAAACGTGCAGGCTCGTTCGCTCGCCTGGGTTCCACAAATTTTATGTCTTCGAGTTTAATTTCTAACCCGCATTTTCCCAACTGTGTCTTCCCATTCTCAGGGAACCAATGTTGAATCTGGCGGGAACTGACCAGGTCATTTGAAACAACCGCCTTCTGGACATATTTCTTCCGGTTCATTATGAATCCGCATAAGTGATGTTTGCATTCAATCAGTAAATAAAGATCTCTGAAGACAAACAAATACATAACCTGAAAAGGCAACATTGGGTAATTACACACAATATTGTGCGTTTTAAATTTTTCATGAGTATTTCTACGCAGGAAACTCAAAATCTTATAGAAATCTGCTTATCAATGAAGACACATCAGATTCTCTGAAGGATTGTCACGATACAGCTGGAATATTACTGACTGCTGCATTAAAAACCTTTCCTCAGAATGGCTCTCACTTGTGCTGTCACTGGGGCCTTGTAATGAACACTGATATTATCCAAAGCAGCTTACTGTATATTCTAATATCACATTAACATTTATTATGATCATGTTTCCCATCATGTTGATAAGGTAGAGTTTAGTCTGTTATAAAATGCAAGTAGGCGTAAAAATTCAAATTAAATCTCATTAAACTCAGATCTTAGTTCTCACTACCGCTAAACAAAGATCTGAGGACATCCCATTACGGGTCACGTCAGACCGACCTTGGGCGAACTTTGACCATATATTATCCATACCCACAAGCCTTGATAGTTTCAACCGATTAGTCTTTGGGAAAGGCAAAAAAAACGTGCCATTTGCAGAAGCAAGCCAATGATTGAGGATAGATGCATTAAGCATCAAATAACTTTGTCGTAAAAAACCAAAAAAATTGAGTGCTTACACTCCGACATTCCCCATGTTTGTCTGATCACCACCCAAACAACAATCTGAGAATTCTAGTGACTTTTAGAGTGTGTCAGTGTGTAAGGAAGAGAATATATGGATTTCAACTTCTTTATTATGAGGAACACAATGTTTCCAACAGAACTTGATGAAGGAGTAAGCATATACTCCGAAACATTGTGTTCCTCATAATAAAGAAGTTGACATCCATATATTCTCTTCCTTATGTGAATCACTTCTAAATGCCTTTCAAAGACCTGCCAGTGTGTGTTAACAATGGGGGACTGGCCTCAAACATCGCATACAGACAGGAAGGAAACACGACCAAGCCAAAGTCCTGGTTCACGTTTGTGTGGCTATACGAACACACATAGAAGGTGATAATGTAGTACGCCTTGTAGTTATATGCCTAGAGTACTATGGTGTGTGTGTATGCTAGGAGTACTGGAGTATATCTGTATGCTTGAGTGTTGTAGTATATTTGCACTACTAAATGACTTTATCACGCATATTAGGCCTGGGACGGGTAACTTGGGTACCCGGGTCGGGTGGGTACTGGGTAGGACCCGGGTACCCACAGGACTACCCGGACCTGTGGTTAGTCACGTGATATATTGTTTCATGACAAAAATAATGACTATATAACTACATGGTTACACGACAATTTCAAGTCTCTAATGTTCGCATTTCTTCATGACTATGAACACGTTCCTTCTGACTTAAATATGTTTGAACAAAGCTGAAACTTCAGTCAACTTCAGTGTATGCATGACTACATCGTTTTATATGTGTATATAAAAAAATTCTGCCAGGGCTACTGTCAAACTATTACCAATCGGACAATTTGTACCTATCTCTTTATACCAACAGCGGGTCGGGTAATAGGGGTGTGGGTAACTGGGTAGTTAATTTGGACTCATCCAAGCCCTAGCGTGTATCCAAACCATTGGCTAATTACGTCCGTAACTTAATCACCCCTTGTAACCGAATCAATCCTGGGTCAGAATCCTAAAATAGCATATGTTGGGCACACAGTTGCCATGCATATTGGCCATCTTGTCATCTTGTCAAGCGGTAGCTGACAGTTGGGCCGGCGGCAGTAGTCGCTACAATGGTTTTGCTAATTGGGCCAGGCAGCGGTAGCTGCTTTGGCTGGCTACCTGGGGCCAGGCAGCGGTAAATGCTTTTGGCAGCATGGTAGTTTCCAAGCAATGGTAGCGTTTAAATATGCTACTGTGGGGGACAACCAGCGGTAGCTGTCCCAGGCCAGCAGCAGTAGCTGCTAAACTCCTTTGGCCACGGTAGCATTTTCGTATAGAACAACTAGCAGCTTAGTGGCCCTCTTGTACCTGCACACCCTCGGCCATTTAATCCGTGTATGCTTGGAGTGCTGGAATATATATATGCTTGGAGTGCTGGAGTATATCTGTATGCTTGGAGTGCTGGAATATATGTACGCTTGGAGTGCTGGAGTATATGTATGCTTGGAGTGCTGGAGTATACATGTATGCTTGGAGTGCTGGAGTATATGTATGCTTGGAGTGCTGGAGTATATCTGTATGCTTGGAGTGCTGGAATATATGTACGCTTGGAGTGCTGGAGTATATGTATGCTTGGAGTGCTGGAGTATACATGTATGCTTGGAGTGCTGGAGTATATGTATGCTTGGAGTGCTGGAGTATATGTATGCTTGGAGTGCTGGAGTATATCTGTATGCTTGGAGTGCTGGAGTATATCTGTATGCTTGGGAGTGCTGGAGTATATCTGTATGCTTGGAGTGCTGGAGTATATCTGTATGCTTGGAGTGCTGGAGTATATGTATGCTTGGAGTGCTGGAGTATATCTGTATGCTTGGAGGGCTGGGGTATATGTATGCTTGGAGTATATCTGTATGCTTGGAGTGCTGGAGTATATCTGTATGCTTGAAGGGCTGGGGTATATCTGTATGCTTGGAGTGCTGGAGTATATCTATATGCTTGGAGGGCTGGGGTATATCTGTATGCTTGGAGTGCTGGAGTATATGTATGCTTGGAGTGCTGGAGTATTTCTGTGTGCTTGGAGTGCTGGAGTATATCTGTATGCTTGGAGTGCTGGAGTATATCTGTATGCTTGGAGTGCTGGAGTATATCTGTATGCTTGGAGTGCTGTAGTATATCTGTATGCTTGGAGTGCTGGAGTATATCTGGTAGCTTGGAGTGCTGGAGTATATCTGGTAGCTTGGAGTGCTGGAGTATATCTGTATGCTTGGAGTGCTGGAGTATATGTATGCTTGGAGTGCTGGAGTATATCTGTATACTTGGAGGGCTGGGGTATATGTATGCTTGGAGTGCTGGAGTATATCTGTATGCTTGAAGGGCTGGGGTATATCTGTATGATTCGAGTGCTGGAGTATATCTATATGCTTGGAGGGCTGGGGTATATCTGTATGCTTGGAGTGCTGGAGTATATGTATGCTTGGAGTGCTGGATTATTTCTGTGTGCTTGGAGTGCTGTAGTATATCTGTATGCTTGGAGTGCTGGAGTATATGTATGCTTGGAGTGCTGGAGTATATCTGTATGCTTGGAGGGCTGGGGTATATGTATGCTTGGAGTATATCTGTATGCTTGGAGTGCTTTACACACTGTTGTATATTCACTTGTGTACAAAATACATCCAGATTATGTAAGTGAATGTCAGAATGATGGTCATGATAATTGGATTCTGAACATATTATTGAAAAATAAATAATGTAAAAATAAAATAGTGTAATTCATCTGCCAATGAACATGCTCTAATGTATTGCTTTTGAAAGGATGTATTCATGCCTGAACAGTGTTGTTCATGCTCTGATAGAAACTGACAACACTATCAAAGATTAGTCTTGCAAACATGATTAAACATGTTTAAACAAATGCATTTGTATGCAAATGTATTTAGCATACGGTACTCATACTTTAGGCAATGCCATTCATCTGGCAATTGGTTATCTATCAAGGAATACAGAGATACTTCATCCCCTCAAAGACACAAAATGTTATTTGATATGACATTGTACCATCTGCGTTTTCCCATATTGAATTTTGTACTTTAATAAACTTTTAACAAAGATGAGCATGCTTCAGTTGCATGGCAAAATGGGATAGTATTAGTATGACACCATCCCCAAGCAGCCAATCATACACATTCAGGTCCGACACTCCAATGTATCCCTTACACATGTAGTTTAAATGTTAGAAATACATATCATAAACCTCTATCCTGGTACTTGCCATTGAACCAAAGCTATACTTCATGGAAGCAGTAAGACCTGGGATGAAGTTTGACTCTTTCCTAGTAAGACCTGGGATGAAGTTTGACTCTTTCCTAGTGAGACCTGGGATGAAGTTTGACTCTTTCCTTGTAAGACCTGGGATGAAGTTTTACTCTTTCCTAGTGAGACCTGGGATGAAGTTTGACTCTTTCCTTGTAAGACCTGGGATGAATTTTTACTCTTTCCTAGTGAGACCTGGGATGAAGTTTCACTCTTTCCTAGTGAGACCTGGGACAAAGTTTGACTCTTTCCTTGTAAGACCTGGGATGAAGTTTGACTCTTTCCTTGTAAGACCTGGGATGAAGTTTTACTCTTTCCTAGTGAGACCTGGAATGAAGTTTTACTCTTTCCAAGTAAGACCTGGGACAAAGTTTGACTCCTTCCTTGTAAGACCTGGGATGAAGTTTAGTTTGTTTAAGATAAGAGGATAAAATAAGACAAAACTTTATTATCTCAAAGAAATTCATATTGCACAGTTGGCACATTAGCACTAAAACATCAAAAATAAGAAATGACATTAAAATATGTAAAAAATATAAATAAAAAGCAATGGAAAAAAAAGCAATATCCCAGCTATATCAGTATATGATGCCAGTCTGTATAAACAATCAAATCTCTGGATCAGACAATCCAGTGATTGACATCATGGGCATCGATCCATACAATTGGGATACGATGATATGCATCAACCAAGTGAGCAAGCCTGACCACCCGATCCCGTTAGTCGCCTCTTATGACAAGGATAGTCGTGACTGGATTAAGGTAAGGAAATGTATCATTCCACAGGGGATGGGGTGAGGGTAGTTGCATTGACATTGATGGCTAGGGGTCAGCAGTCATATTAATTTGGAGACGCAATAATTTCAAGATTTACGGTATACATGGAATATCGAGTAGTCGACAGTAAAGTTCAGATATATTGCTAGGCCTTTTATTTTTTTATTACTATACTAATGTTTTGGCCTAAGCAGGATCAGGTGGATAGGTTCGCTGACTTGGTTGATGCATGTCATCGATCCCAAATGTGTGGATCAATGCTCATGATATTGATCACTGGATAGTCTGGTCCAGACTCGATTTTTTACAGACCGCCGTCATATAGCTGGAATAAAGAATGGAGAGGGGAGTTAAACAACAATCAAAACCAACCAACCAACTTAATCCAACCTAACCTTCATCTGATCAAACAACAAATAGCACCGCTTATTAGCGCTGAATAGAGCACTTCCGTAAAAACAATAAACAGTGGTTTCTTAAAAACAACACACAGTATATATGTTTATTCTGTTGACTGGCATTAAGAAAGTTCAAAGGCAATAAATTAATTGAACCAACAACAGTTCACTGATTGGTATGCAGAGAAGGTGCCAACAAACTTGAAGGCAGACGACAAGAAAAAGGCTGTAAATGTGAGGAGTGTGGTGAAGCCTATCGGTGACTGTTGGCCTTTGACGAAGTGTTGCGTGAGAGGCGTCTGTCTGGACTGCAGGATGATGATCTATGATAGTTTGACATGAGAAGTAGAACTCTTGACCCCAGCAGTGATAACTCATGGGATGCCTATTATGTAATTCCTATTCTTTGAATGACATTGTTATATACTTCTTTGTTACAACTGCTGCTCACTAAACTGTGTTTGTGTCTGTTCAAGATAGTATTTCAGCTATCCAAAGTGTCCAGTGAGGCATAGTCTTATTGTTGATAGTCGTCTTGGAGACATAAATGTGAGGTTTCATTAAACAAACCAATCTGAATGTGAGTTACAAACCAGACTCAGTGTTAGGTTGGCAATATCAACAATATCGTGGCCTGTCCCACTGATTACAATAGTGTTTGCAAGAAATTCAACGTTGAAAAACTGACTGACACGGAAAAGAAAGCCCTAAAAAATCTTTCGATAGAAAGGATGTCTCTATGTCTATCTAAACTGGCGGTGGCTTTGGTTTCAAGGCAAATATGAGTTACCTCCATTACCCATTTTCTTTTACCTTATCTTGACGTTTGATTGGTCGGTAAAATGTTAATGAAAATCAAGTCATGACGGGGATGGGTCAAGGGGTTAGTATAGGTGTACCGAAATAAAATGAAAATGAAACTTCCAAAACTAAATGTATTTATTTAGGCTTTTGGGGCTTTAGGGTTGCATAATTATTTTTGGTGGAAATTTTTGAATTTTAAAATATGCCATACCTAAAGGTGGGGGGACTGGGGGAGTTTGTGTGGTTCTGGGTGTTTATAGATTTAGGAGTTTTGTTTTATTTGTATTGTCAGCTGGCTGTTGTGGTTTACTGTAGTTGTTCTATGTTGTTGGTAATGTGTGCAATGTAGTCATACATCCAAAATATGAACAATAACATAATACATGTACATACAATGTACTTATGTCTCAGGTAAAACTTTGGTTCAAAAGACAAAAAATAAATTACAACAATATTAAAAAAGCCAACAAAGGATACCAGATAATCTTTCCTAACCGAGAATCTTACAACGCAGCAAATAAAATAACTCAAATATTCCACGTCACGGTAATCAAACAAACACCTAATTGGCAACAATATACACGAGGCGTAATTAGGGTTAACCCAAGGGAAACAACTGAGGACTTACAATTATAATCTCTAGAAGCTAACATAAACCAAGACCAAAACCCTCAACCCCTAATCACCAGCACGCGCAGAATAACCTCAACTAGAAACGGAAAAACGGTCCCAACCTCCATTGTCATAATCAACTTTAAAAAAACCGCTAAATTCCCTGAAGCCCCCAAACACATATCCTTCGGAGCCCACACCAACTTAGAAGTCAAACCCTATATAAAGCAGGTTAAGCAATGTTCAAAGTGCCTCAAATATAACCACACTGCTTCCCAATGCACCTACCCTAAAACTAAATGTAAAAAATGCGCAGAAACAGACTGCCCAGGCACATGCACACCCTGGTGCATCCACTGCAAATCCACCCAACACACCTCACTTTCAAACCAATGTCCACACAGACACACACTCACCCAGCAGGCCAACAAACACATAAACATAGAAACGGCTAAAATCCAAACACGAAAATTTGCTACACCTGCATCTAAACCACTCCTCCCTACACCACACCCAAACACCATCCCACAAACAAACACCACACCCATAACCGACAGCTCTGTCTGGGAGCCCTACCGAGAAACCGCACCCACCTCACACACACAAGCAGCCACTCAACCAACCACGAACCCTCCCAAAACATCAACCCCCGCATGCAAAACAAACCTCAAAATGACCACCACAACACGACCCTCATCCAAGCACCCTACAGCCCATATGGCAACAACGCTCTCCCACAAGCAAGCACAACAACAAAACACAAACACTAAGAAAACATCAGCTACACCCATCCCGCCAACACCTTCACAACCCTCCACATCACATGCCTCCCCCATGGAAACTCAACCAGCTAAACCTAATCCAACCCATGACGAAGATTTCTCCACTACTGAGGAAACAATAGACACTACTCCAACTAAAACAAACCAAACTTCCCAACCAGCCAACACCCCAAACCTAAATAACCTCACCTTACTCCTAGCATATATGCATAGTCAAAATTCACCAAAAGCTAGTATGGAATCCTTCCACAAAGTAGCTTTCAATCTAAAATTAACCGATCTTCCCTTCTTCCTCTTTAACCTCCATCTAAAAGAACTCACCGAATAAAATAAAAACTAAAAACTAAATCACCAATCACCCGAAACCAATAATGGAAGGACTAAATATTTTTCAGTGGAACGCCAACGGACTCACCTCCCACGGCCATGAACTAAAAACTAAATTTAAACTAAATAAAGGCCCTCACATTGCTTGTATACAGGAAACCAAATTCTCAAAAAAATCGAAATTCACACTACCTAACTACAACTCAGTTAGAACTGACAGAGCTAAACCGAAAACAAGAAGAGCCGCAGGAGGACTAATCATATTTATCAGGGAAGATATAAATTACGAAGAAATAAAAATAGACACGCCAAACCTAGAAGCCAACGGCATTAAAATCACATTAAATAACCGAAACATAAACATCATAAATATTTACCACTGGGCGGAACAAAAAGTCCAACCTGAGGATCTAAACAAACTACTCAAAATAAGCGATAAATCTACTATATTCCTAGGAGACTTTAACGCTCACCATCCTACATGGAGCATAGATGATAAAATAGATAATCATGGCAAATTAATCTCCGAATGGATAGAAACAAACGACCTAGTACTCCTTAATAGCAACCAACCCACGAGGTACGATAAGATAAACAAAAAAATGTCGGCTATCGACCTAACCATATGCACCGCAGATCTAGCCCAAAGCACTCAATGGGAAGTACACGACGTCCCGCTAGGTAGCGACCACTTCCCCATAAAGATAACCATAGGAAATACAAACGTACCAATCCAAACAGAAAACCAAGAACCAAAATTCCATTACAACAAAGCTAACTGGGACCAATTCCAAGATATCTGCAACGAAGCTAACTTAAACGAAATAGAAAATAATGATCCAGAAACCTATTGTAAAAACCTAACAGACTATATAATAAACGCAGCCAAAACCTCCATCCCCTTCAAAACATCTAAGACAGGCAAACCGACGGTACCATGGTGGAATGAGGAAATAGAACAGACTAGACGAAAACGTAAATCAGCCTTCAATAAAGCAAAACGCGACTACAAATATTTAAACATAGCCCACGAACTAAACCACCAGGTTCAAAAACTAGTCCAAATAGCCAAAAGTAGAGACTGGAAAAAATTCTGCGAAGGTATAAATAACCGTACAGATGCCAGAACGGTCTGGCGCAAAATCCACGCCATTAGAGGCTTAAAACGACATAAAAAAAACCCTAACATTAACAACTCAACCAACCCCGCCCAAAAAGCAAATAATCTCGCCAACCACTTTTCGGCCGTTAGCAGTAACAGCAACTTCAGCCAAAAATTCCAAGATAAACTTAAAACAGAAAACAAACCCACAAAAGAACCAAACAATAACAATCTAGAAATAAATCAACCCTACACAATGGAGGAGCTCCTCTACGTAATCCAAAACAGGAAAAAGGGCACAGCCCCAGGATTAGACCTAACCTCTTACCAAATAATTAAAAAACTCCCCCTAAAACTGCTCCAGGCACTACTCAAACTATACAATCTCATCTACCTAAACGGACAGGTTCCTACTCCCTGGAAACAGGCCCTAGTCATACCAATCCCTAAACCTAATAAACCAGCTAATCAAGCTAACTCATATAGACCAATATCCCTAACTTCAAACTTATGTAAAGTAATGGAATCAATGGCTAAAAATAGATTACAACATTACTTAACCCAAAATAACACCATAAACCCAGATCAAAGCGGTTTCACTCCTGGCCGCTCAACCCTAGATAACCTCGCCCGACTAGAACAAGATATTAAGACAGGACAACTAAATAAACAATATACCACAGGCATCTTCTTAGACTTCTCTAAAGCTTTCGACATGGTATGGCACGATGGGCTAATACAAAAACTAAAAAAAATAGGACTCAAAGGTCAGATAATAAACTACATCCAGGACTTCCTACACAATCGTAAAATAACCGTGTGTATAGACCAAACTCTATCGGACCAATGTCCCCTAGAAAATGGCACTCCACAGGGCAGTATCCTCAGCTCCACCCTCTTCAATATAATGATAAACGATCTATTCGAGGGTCTATCCCCTAAAGTAAACACATCAAAATTCGCGGATGATGGAGCCATCTGGATCCGCACTAAAAGCATGAAAATGGCCAAAAATCTACTCCAAAAATCTCTTAATAAAATACAACAATGGGCTGACAAATGGGGCTTCTCCCTTAACTCAGAAAAAACAACAGGAATAGTATTCAAACATAAAAACATGAAACCCGCCTCCCCAATCCTCCAGCTGAACAATCAAACAATCAAATTTCAAAAACAAACCAAATTCTTAGGACTTATTTTCGATGAACATCTCACCTGGGATGCTCACATCCAAAACCTAACAACTAAATGCAGTAAAGACCTAAACACCCTAAGATGCCTAACTGGCTCTAACTGGGGAGCCTCCAAAGATACTCTCCTCTCTCTCTACATATCCCTAATTAGATCAAAACTAGACTACGGCTGCGCCATATACAACACCCTAAACAACTCTCTATCTAAAAAACTTGACTCAATACAATATCAGGCCCTCAAACTCATTACACGCACCCAACATGGCACCTCCTACACCTCACTTCAGGCCTTAACAGGAGAAATGCCACTAAGTCTACGCAGGGAACAGCTAAGCTTAACTTTCTGGGCCGCGTCCCAATCAAACCCTCTCATCCAAAACTTAATAAACCAAAACATCAGCCCTAAAAACCAAGCTCTAGCTCGTAAACACCCCTTACTTACCCCAATATCCCAAAGAATAACAAACTACCTAAATGAACACCAAATTAAAAATCTTAAACAAAACTGCAAACAATCAAATATCTTCACCCCTAAACTTAAAATACCCAAAATAGACACAACACTAGCTAGCCAAATAAATAAACAAACCGACCCAAACATAGCTAAAACTACCACACTAGCATACATACACAAAAATTGGCCAAATTGGTGTCACATTTACACGGACGGATCCTCAGATCCGACCTCCAAACACACGGGTTTCGGAGTCCATACCACACAACCAACTAAAACCACACAATCCTTCAGACTCCCAAATAACCAATCAATATTCACGGCCGAACTAATGGGCATGGCCTCAGCCCTCCACAATCAAGAATCCAAAAACAACCAAAAAATCCTAATACTTACTGACTCCCTAAGTGGACTACAAGCCCTCCAAAACAAAAATACCAAAAACCGACCTAAATTAATAAATCAAATACTTAAAAGCTCCAACGATCTAACAAAAGCAGGCAAACAAATAACCTTCTTGTGGATACCCGCCCACGTAGGAATATACGGTAATGAAAACGCCGATAAAGCAGCTAAACTATCCCTCAAAATCCCAGAAATAAGCTTAAACTTACCCATCTCAAAATCAGAAATTAAAAGTGTAAACAAACAAAAAATCACAAAAAAATGGCATAACCTATATCTAAACTCAAATAGCCAAATCAAAAGAGTGCTCAGCAAACCACTAACCAAACCAAAAATTCTCCATCCATCCAAAAAAATCGACAGAGTAATCACTAAACTCCAAACAGGACACACCAACCTAAATAACCACCTAAAAAAATTTAAAAAACACACTACAGGTAACTGCCCACACTGCAAACAACCAGAAACCCCAGAACTATCATGGGATAACATTTATACTAAGTTATCCTATAATAATTAGATCCACATCAAGTGCTTTTATGAGTTATCATGGTGTAATATTTATACATCATTTCATATAATTATAGTTTAGCAAGTAATATTTATCATCAGGTAAAATGTATATATAAAATATCAGTAGTTTCAGTTATAGCTTTTTAGATAGATGCTAGCCTAAGGTAATGGGAGCGCATCTAGACATACTATTCAATACGACAGTGTTACGTCTACATAGTTTAATAGATTAGAAGCTTTTAGATAAATGCTAGCCTAAGGTATCAAGATCCCATCTCCCAGACAAAGGATATTTATTTAAGTATATCTGTCATCACCTACCGGGGTATATTAGAATAACATTACTTCAATTAAGACTCATTAAGGATTAGCCCCCATACAAGCTTGTCTATAGTGCATTAAGGATTAGCCCCCATACAAGCTCATCTATAGTGACACCCTAATCTCTTTCAAAGCATCCAGTAAATATGTCAACAAGATTAGTGCCAGTCCAACAGGATTAACAGGATTTAGTATTCCCCTCTGTCTAGCCATCCATTTAGCTTAGGACACAACCAATCGTGTATCAACCAATCACATTCCTTTCTATTGTTCAAACTTTCATTAAATACATACTGTAGCCAAGTTCTAGCAGAGAAGGGGTTTGACTCTCTTACCAAGCAGACCTCTCTCCCACAGCCCACAGTGTGTACCGACTCTCTGTGGCACCCTCAGTTATTTCTAAGTATATTGTAAATTGTTAATTGTTCTTGTAAATAAAATTGTGATTAGTCTCCTGTGACTCTGGCTCTTTGCTGACTAATTCCCCAAGAAAACCAGCACGTCATTTGGAAGGTATTGTTCACCTAGAACAGTTCCATGATAATTTGGCGGAGAATCATCGTTTTCGGAACCACGGAGTCCAGGAACTAACTACAACCAACTACAAGAACCCATTGGAGGACATGTCCAACCGTGATCATCTGATGGAATAACAAGCAAGCTGCATCTACCTCTGACCTCAACACTGGATTAAAGACAACCAACTCCTGCAAAGACACCAACAAAGGAAGAAAAAGTCTTCAAATATTGTAAGTACTACATTGTTGATTACTTGTCTTCCTTTAATTTAGTACGGTACATACTAATAGGTGTCATGGCAAATATGGAGTCTGGTATGGAAAGTAACTTCGAAAGTGAAATTCCAACAGTGTCTTTAGTTACGCCCCTTGCCAAAAGTGTAATTCAGGCAAAATTTGGCACAAAAACAACAAATTGTTTAGTAGATACAGGGGCATCCATTTCTTGTATTTCGTCTGCTTTTCTGAGCACAGCTTTTGAAAACCTTACTCTTGGAAACTCACCCTTTCCACAGGTTAAAGGTGTTGGCGGCGAATTGCATAAAGTGTTAGGTTCAGTTGTGTTAGATTTTGTCATTGAGGATCAGGAATTTTCTCAAAGATTCTATGTTCTGCCTACACTACCAGAAGCAGTGATACTAGGTGAGAACTTCCTTGATGACAATGATGCAGTCTTAGATTATAGCTGTCATTCCTTGATACTTAACAACAGCACCTCAGATAGGCAATATATCAATTTCATAGCCAATTCAGTGCAAGAGATTAGTGGATTAGCAAAAACAATAGATCAGATTTACATCCCCCCTCAGAGTGAAATTCATTTTAAGGTTAGACTATCAGAGGTCAAAGAGGATTCCCTCATCCTGATTGAACCCATTGCTTCCCTCACTGCTCATTCTGAAGTAGCAGGTGGTAGAACTCTTTCCAAAGTGAAAAGCAAAACTGCTACATTTAGGCTTATGAATCCCTCCCAAGAAGAAAAAGTTCTTGACAAGGGTACAGTTGTAGGCAAATTTAGTTACATTGACAAAGACTCTGTTTTTGAAATCGGCTCTGACCAACCATTCATCAGTACCGTTAACACCGACAATGAGAAGAGAGACAATGACACCAGGGATTATGTTAAAATTGCACAAGAATTAGGATTTGATTTGACCAATACACAACTGACTCCAGACCAACGACACAGACTACTTAGATTCTTGGGACAAAATAGAGACATGTTTTCAACGAGTCTTGCAGATTTAGGAAAGACTGACATGCACCAGCATATCATTGACACTGGCGACCACCCACCCGTTAAGTGTAGACCATATCGCCAATCCCCTCATCTCCAAAAAGTCACTGAAGAGCTTATAGATGATTTCCTGAAGTATGATTTGATCGAGGAGTCTACTTCTATGTATTCAGCTCCCATTATCCTAGTCAAGAAACGTGATAGCTCATATAGATTTGTTTGTGACTACAGAAAGTTGAATTCTGTCACTTTACCAATGTCATGGCCTCTTCCAGTTTTTGATGATGTTGTTGATAATATAGCCAATGCACAAGCTAAGATCTTCTCAACTTTAGACCTTGCTAATGGCTTCTTCCAAGTGCCATTACATGAAGATTCAAAGCATAAAACTGCTTTCGTCACCCATCAAGGCCTTTATCAGTTCAAACGTTTGCCCCAAGGTTTGACAAATTCTCCACTTTGTTTTCAACAGCTCATGAGCAAAGTGCTAAGAAAATTGCTTTTTAAGGTTGCGCTGATTTACATTGATGATTTGATAATTTACAGCAAAAACTTTGAAGAGCATCTCCAACATTTGGAGCAAGTATTTTACTATCTGAAACAGGCAAAATTAACACTAAAGCCATCCAAATGCAATTTTGCAACAGACAAAGTTTCTTTTCTGGGTCATGTTTTATCATGTGGAGGTGTTCAAGTTGATGACAAAAAGATTGAAGCAATTAGAACCTTTCCAGTGCCCAAATCACAAAAGCAGATCCGCTCCTTCTTAGGTCTCACAAACTTCTACAGGAAGTATGTGAAAAATTACGCTCACATAGCGCTTCCACTGAATGCCTTGCTAAAGAAGCATTCAGAGGCAGAAGTAGGAAAGAAACCAAAGTTCCAATGGTCACTTGAGTGTGATCAGGCATTCAACACCCTCAAACATGCTATGAGTAATACACCTGTTCTGGCGTATCCAAATTTTGACAAAGAATTTCTTCTTGCAACTGATGCCAGTGATATGAGCATAGGTTTTGTTTTGAGTCAAAAAGACGAGAAAAATAATGAACATCCAATAGCTTTTGGTGGTAGAGCTCTTCATGGCAGTGAAAAGAACTGGAGCATTACAGAAAAGGAAGGCTTAGCTCTAGTTGAATCCATTAGATCCTTTCGTCCATACCTTGCAAATTCCAAATTCACAGTCTACACTGATCATATAGCATTGAAATGGCTGAAATCCATCAAGGATGCCACAGGTAGGTTAGGGCGATGGTCTTTGGAACTTTCTACCTACACTTTTGACATTGTTCATCGCAGCGGCAAAGCCAATGGGAATGCCGATGCTCTCTCACGTAGGGAATATGAGGAAAATATTAACTGTAATGATCAGACAGAAGAAGATGCTGAGAAAACAGTCTTCTCAGTAACTTCAACTCAGCAAAGCAAATCAACTAGCAATACCACAATCTTGCCAAACACCCATTCATCCACACGGGTCACACAGACAACTCAGACTGAGGATATTTGCACACCTATTGTCAATCACTTAGAATCAGACACACAGACAACACATTGGTCAGTCACCTTTGAATATGAAGAGGATTATCAGTCAGTACCAGTTAATGTTGTTGCAGCATTACATGCTACAAATGCTGATGTTACCCAAGACACATTGGTTGAAGTAAGTATAAAAGAACATCCAAATTTACGTCACCTACAAAGGATTTGTCCAGATTTCATCCAAATCTTTGACTACAAAGAGGATGATGTCCTTCCACAAAATGAAAAGGATCGTCAAAAGATTCTTATTGAAGCCAATACTTTTGAAATTGATGAAGGCATCCTATACAGATTTGTTCCACAAAGACAGAAAGGCCATGCAGACAAGTTCATTAAACAGCTGGCAGTCCCAAGAACCCTCAGAAATCAAGTCCTGCAATCCTATCATGACTCAGAGTTTGGCGGTTGCCACCATGGGAAAGAAAGGATGCACAACACCATGAGACCTAAGTACTACTGGCCCAAAATGTACAGCGATATTGCCACTTATGTCCAGACATGTGAGGTATGTCAACAGACCAAGAGGCACTACCATGGCAAGAAGGCACCACTTCGTCCACTACCTGTAGAAGAGGTCTTCACCCGATGGCACGTTGACATTCTCGGTCCCCTGCCAACAACACCAGATAAGTACAAGTACATTTTGGTCATCACAGATGCATCATCTAGATGGTGTGAAGCTTTTCCACTTCGGACCCAAGAAGCCAAAGAAGTAGCAGATGTTCTCGTCAGAGAAATAATTTGTCGGTATGGCGCACCACGGACCTTAATTTCAGACAGAGGTCAGAACTTCATGTCCAAACTTATCAAAGCAATTTGTGAACTTTTGGCAATTAAATTTACCCATACCAGCCCATACCATCCTCAAACAAACAGCTGTGTAGAAAGGATCAATTCCTATATCAATCAGTCACTAAGAGCCTATTGTAACAAGTCTCAAAATGATTGGCCCCGTTTTATTCCTGGCATCATGATGGCCTATCGGATGGCTCCAAATTCATCAACTCAAAAATCCCCATATGTTATGCTTTTCGGCCGAGAAATGAGAACTCCACAAGATGTAGCATTAATTCCAAAAGAAAATTTAGGCCACAATAACAAAAGTTATCTTTCAAATTTGCTTGAGGAGCTGGAAATCACTAGAACAATTGCAGCTGAAAACAATGCTCGGGCTAAGGAGGTGTATTCAGAACAATATAATAGAAAGGCTAAAGAACCAGAATTCGCCCCAGGTCAAAGAGTTTGGCTTTACTGTCAAAAAGTTGAAAAAGGCCTTTCCAACAAATTAACCAAAAAGTGGTATGGTAGCTATTATATCATCCATACAGGTCCAAATTATACCTACAAACTGCGCCGAAGTTCTGACGACAAAATACACAAACCACTGGTCCATGCCAACCGTCTGAAGCCATATTTTGATCCTGCTGATCGTCCACAGTATCCTCCAGAACCATACCTCAATGACACCAGTAACATAGATTCAGGAGTCATGGATGACAATGAGGAACCAGTCAATGATACTCAGTTTGACAGCAACAATTCCCCATCAACAAGTTCAACTTACCAGGCTACGGATCAATCACCTCCACAACAGAAAGGTAAGAAGGTCAATTCCAAAACAAAGGCAGGTACTTCCAGCAACAAGAGTCCGAAGCAAAAGACCCCAACAAAGAAGAAAAACCCTGCTTCAACTTCAAGTACAACAGAAAAACCTACCAGTCCCACGGCAACAATGAAGGAAAATCATGCCACACCAGGTCCTAGTGCTCCAACCAAGGTAAATGAAACGGTAAACAAAGGGAAAAGAGGAGTGAATAGTAATCATCACCAGCCCAAATCCAGAAAACAACCCGACGACACCCAGGTACAACCTCCAAGTCCAACATCAGGTAATCAAACCAAGGATATCCCTCAGGTTTTCAATCCAGAGGACATCCACTCAATTGTTAGTTCTAAGAGAGCAAATGGCAAAATCTACTACAGAGTGAAATGGAAGGATCAGGAAAGAGGAAACACATGGGAGTATGGCAGCAGCATTCCAGACTCCATTCGGAGAGAATTTCACCTCAAAAGAAGTATGTCAGGAAAACGTCGAAAACGTCCACTGAAGAATCATAAGTTTTTCGACCAAAAGGAAACAGCACAAGACAATAAATCAGTCAATGTTCTGTCAGGTAATTCAATGTCAGGGAATGTCCAGCAAGTCAACACCAAACCATGCATAGAATTAGATGTCAAACCATATCTGTTTTTTCCAAAACACCTACGAAAAATAGATCATAAAATAGAAAGAGTTCTTGGCATTGAAATTATTCAAGGAGACTGCTATGTCAAGGTCTTATATAAAGGATTTCCTGATACTGACTTCACATGCTATTTTGAAAGTGTTCCTCCCCACCTCATACAGCGCTACCTTGATGATAGCTGGGAGGATCTCCGTAATTGGTCCTGTCTAGAAGATAATCCTCGATATGATCCAGAGGAAGCACCAATTTATAAATCCAAAAGGGTTATTTTTCCACATGAAGACTTTGGAAACATCAACACCTTTTACTACCGTATTTCACTCACAGACATTAGTCCCCATGGACCATACCAGGATCAACTCGCCGTACATACCGAACAATGCCAATTGAACATATTCTTGATCAAAATACAAAATCTCCTGAATAAACGGTGCAAATCACGAAACAACTATTAGCTGTATCTTGTTATGTTTACTTGTGTCCAGTCTTTTCACTATGGGTTGCCAGTTGAGAACAAATGGCATCAGCCTGATCATCTGAGTTATTTGTATCACAGCAAATTTTGAGCATTGACCTGATCAACCAATCTCAAAAGCGAAGTGAAATGACACAAACCAAACCATACTGCGAATCGAAACCCAAACCGCACCGAAGCGAAGCAAACCTTACTGCGAATCGAAACCCAAACCGCACCGAAGCGAAGCAAACCGTACTGCGAATCGAAACCCAAACCGCACCGAAGCGAAGCAAACCATACTGCGAATCGAAACCCAAACCGCACCGAAGCGAAGCAAACCTTACTGCGAATCGAACCCAAACCGTACCGAAGTGAAGCAAACCATACTGCGAATCGAACCCAAACCATACCGAAGCGAAGCAAAATAAACCAAACCCTATCGCATTGAACTGAACAAAAATCAAAGAAAAGGCAAACCAAATAGTTACGAAAACTAACAAATAATTCTAAAAAGGATATACATAAGTTCTAACACCTTTTGTATACCTTATTAGTGTAATAAATCAATGCACTTGTTATATGCACATGCACATATATGTATATATAATTCGTCTAATGATTGTATCCAAAAATAGAAGGATATTACTATTTTTCTCATGATATACTTTTGTAATTTGCCGCCAATACATTCTTCCTGGCCATGACACCGTTTAGTAATAATTATGTACTGATCTTTTACATCATAATTATCATATTTGTTTTATTTTCTAGTTATTACAGACAAACTGAGGAAGTATTTATATATGACATATTATTTGAACATGCTAACTCTCTTTTCTTTGTTTCCATGTAAAACCTCCATGGACACAGCCTACTATCTTACAACCCCAATCCAGGATGTGGAACTCAAGGCCTCCTACATCACCCATAAAACTACCAGTACAGAGTGCCAAGACAAGCCAGCTCCACATCCAGATTCCCTGATGACAGCATTTTTATATTATGTTTCCTTATATTAAAGAGACTCTATAATAATTATTATTCACTACTACCAGTTTAACTTTATTCATTGTCCATCTTAGCCTTAATTATTTTTATTTTTTACACGTTTGGGGTCCAAACTTTTTCAGACGGAGGGGAAGTTATCATGGGATAACATTTATACTAAGTTATCCTATAATAATTAGATCCACATCAAGTGCTTTTATGAGTTATCATGGTGTAATATTTATACATCATTTCATATAATTATAGTTTAGCAAGTAATATTTATCATCAGGTAAAATGTATATATAAAATATCAGTAGTTTCAGTTATAGCTTTTTAGATAGATGCTAGCCTAAGGTAATGGGAGCGCATCTAGACATACTATTCAATACGACAGTGTTACGTCTACATAGTTTAATAGATTAGAAGCTTTTAGATAAATGCTAGCCTAAGGTATCAAGATCCCATCTCCCAGACAAAGGATATTTATTTAAGTATATCTGTCATCACCTACCGGGGTATATTAGAATAACATTACTTCAATTAAGACTCATTAAGGATTAGCCCCCATACAAGCTTGTCTATAGTGCATTAAGGATTAGCCCCCATACAAGCTCATCTATAGTGACACCCTAATCTCTTTCAAAGCATCCAGTAAATATGTCAACAAGATTAGTGCCAGTCCAACAGGATTAACAGGATTTAGTATTCCCCTCTGTCTAGCCATCCATTTAGCTTAGGACACAACCAATCGTGTATCAACCAATCACATTCCTTTCTATTGTTCAAACTTTCATTAAATACATACTGTAGCCAAGTTCTAGCAGAGAAGGGGTTTGACTCTCTTACCAAGCAGACCTCTCTCCCACAGCCCACAGTGTGTACCGACTCTCTGTGGCACCCTCAGTTATTTCTAAGTATATTGTAAATTGTTAATTGTTCTTGTAAATAAAATTGTGATTAGTCTCCTGTGACTCTGGCTCTTTGCTGACTAATTCCCCAAGAAAACCAGCACGTCATTTGGAAGGTATTGTTCACCTAGAACAGTTCCATGATAGAACACGCACTCATCCACTGCACACACTACCTAACACATCGAACCGCATTACAAACCACCCTCAATCTAAACAAGGCTCTCACTCTAGAAGCAATACTAAACCCACAAAATAAACTAGAAAACTTCAAGGTCTTAGGCGTATTCTTAATAAAAACGGAACTAATAAAACGCATCTAAAACCATAATAACCTACCAAATCAAAATCACAAAAACAAACAATCATCCACCATACCCAGCTCCCTTAGTTCTCCTCCCCAACCCCATCGGCATCTATTCCAAATCTCAAAATTCCCAAATTCTATATAAGCAACCCCTAAAGCCCCCTCTTGGGTTGCACAGTCCACCCTCGCCCCTTTCGGAAACACATTAAATGGCCTGACCGGGCCCGTGTGCGAAATACGCATCAGTCGGAAAGAGCACGTTAAATCTCCAAAGTAAGTAAGTAAGTAAGTAATCCCTCATTCAGAAAATGGCACTCCCCAGGGCAGCATCCTAAGCCCAACACTCTTCAATATTATGATTAACGATCTATTCGAGGGACTATCCCCCAAAGTAAACACATCAAAATTCGCGGATGATGGAGCCCTCTGGATCCGCACTAAAAGCATTAAAATGGCCCAAAACTTACTACAAAAATCTCTAAATAAAATACAAAAATGGGCTGACAAATGGGGCTTCTCCCTAAACTCAGAAAAAACCACAGGAATAGTATTTAAACACAAAAATATGCAACCCGCCACCCTAAACCTCCAACTAAACAACAAACCAATCAAATTCCAAAAACAAACCAAATTCTTAGGATTAATCTTCGATGAACATCTCACCTGGGATGCTCACATTAAAAACCTTGTAACCAGATGCAGCAAAGACCTAAACACGTTAAGATGCCTAACCGGCTCCAACTGGGGGGCCTCTAAAAACACCCTCCTCTCACTCTATATATCACTAATTAGGTCCAAACTAGACTATGGCAGTGCCATTTACGACACCTTAAACAACTCTCTCATTAAAAAACTAGACTCAATCCAGTATCAGGCCCTAAAACTAATCACACGAACTCAACATGGCACCTCTTCCACCTCACTCCAGGCCTTAACAGGAGAAATGCCACTTAAACTACGTAGGGAACAACTTACCCTAAACTTCTGGGCCGCGTCCCAATCAAACCCACTAATCGAAAACTTAATAAAACAAAATATTAGCCCTAGAAACCAAGCCCTAGCCCGGAAACATCCACTACTTACTCCAATTTCCCAAAGAATAACCAATTACCTAAACGAACACAAAATAAATAATCTTAAACAAAACAATAAATCATCCAATATCTTCACTCCAAAACTTAAAATACCAAAAATAGACACAACACTAGCCGATACACTAAATAAACAGACCGATCCTAACATCGCTAAAACCACCACACTAGCATACATACATGAAAACTGGCCAAATTGGTGTCACATATACACAGACGGATCCTCAGATCCGATCTCAAAACACACAGGTTTCGGAGTCCACATCGCACAACCAACCAAAGACACACAATCTTACCGACTCCCAAACAACCAATCCATATTCACGGCCGAACTAATGGGCATGGCCTCAGCACTACACAATCAGCAATCTAAAAAACACCAAAAAATCCTCATCCTAACCGACTCCCTCAGTGGACTACAAGCCCTCAAAAATAAAAACACTAAAAACCGCCCCAAACTAATAAATCAAATACTCAACAGCTCAAACAACTTAACTAAGGTAGGTAAACAAATAGAGTTCATTTGGATCCCCGCCCACGTAGGAATCTTTGGAAATGAAAAGGCAGATAAAGCAGCAAAATTATCCCTTAAACTCCCAGAAATAAGCTTAAACTTACCCAGCTCAAAATCAGAAATCAAAAGTGTCACTAAACAAAAAATTAACAAAAAATGGCAAAATATATACCAAAACTCAAATAGCCAAATCAGGAAAGTACTCAAAAAAACCCTAAATAAACCCAAAATACTACACCCATCCAAAAAAATCGACAGAATAATTACCAAACTACAAACAGGCCACACCAAACTAAATAATCACCGTAAAATAGCTAAACTACACACAACAGGAAACTGCCCACATTGCAAACAAGAAACACCAGAACACGTACTCATTCACTGCACACACTACCAAACACACCGAACAACACTACAGACCACCCTAAATCTTAAAACCGGACTTACACTAGAATCAATCCTAAATCCACAAAATAAATTAGAAAAATTCAAAGCCTTAGGCATATACCTAATAAAAACAGGACTAATTAGTCGCATTTAAACCCCAAATAAAATATTAAAACCAAAACTACCTTATTTGATTTTTTTTTATCCAGGACCAATCTTTTGTTCATGAAAACTGCAGTTGCATAATTTAAACATGCTGAGTGTTGGACTATATATAGTCACCTCTTAATTATTGTTGTCTATTTAAAGAAGTATGATTGGTTTGTTGTTTAACGCTGCACTCATCAATATGTTACAGATGTATGATGTCAGTCTGTAATCGAGTCTGGACCAGACAATCCAGTGATTGATATCACGAGCATTGATCCAGGCAATTAGGATAGATGACATGCATCTGTCATAGCGACTGATTTACGACATCCATTGTCTGAAGAACATTTGATTGCAAAGGCTCATTACCCTGGAGCCATGACATCTATATGCCTTGAAACACTTAATTGCTGTTATTTATTAGATGCTAATCCTATTTGTTAATCCCCATTTTTGTGTACATCGACCGTCTGCCATCCTGAACAGGATGTGCAAGTATGTCACTGATGATTTACTGTTTACATTTATATTTATTACTTACTAAATGCCAGGTGACCTTGGCTATACAAGCCTTGGTCCAGAGAGATTGAGAGAGGAGAGAAGGGGTTTGACTCTCTTACCAAGCAGACCTCTCTCCCACAGCCGGGAGTGTTGTACCGACTCTCTGAGGCACCCTTAGTTATTTTCTAAGTATATTGTAAATTGTTAATTGTTCTTGTAAATAAAATTGTAATTAGTCTCCTGTGACTCTGGCTCTTTGCTGACTAATTCCCCAAGAAAACCAGCACGTCATTTGGAAGGTATTGTTCACCCAGAACAGTTCCATGATAATTTGGTGGAGCTATCGGGTATGACAGACTTCTTATCCTGTCCTTTCCTGTACCTCTTTGCAGCATGGCATATGGTTCACAAAACTGTAGGAAGTGACAGTCTCTTATTAAAAGGATATACTACCTTCCTGGGGGCCAATCACCAAGAACGAAGAAATGGCCTTTAACAAGATTGAAGAAAGAACAAGAACCTCTCCAATCAAGAACAAGTTCTCCGATCCCAAACCTTCCCTGCTCGAATATCCTCGCAACATTGCTAAGACTTCCCCTTCAAGATGTCGTTCCTGCACATGACCTAAGAAAAGAAGTATACACGCCTATCCCACAGAGACCCGACCACAGCCATCTTCATGCAGACCTTGCACAATACAGAAACCGCCTCACGGGCACCTACAAGATGGACACTGTGTACAAGATTTCTCATTGGGACTTACTAATTTGTGTTTACTTATATGGACTCAATCAAGGATATATATTGTGTGACTGTTGAATAGTGCAACCAGGTATGTTTAATCAAAGCCAGTATATTAATGCCAAAATGTGTCTTTCCAAAATTTAGTTTTGTATGTGTGCAATATACTCCAAATTACATCTTTAGTCAAGCTAGATCTTTGAAGTTATTGTGTAGGGAATCTTTGAAATGTCTCCAGGCCACGCCAGACATATAGTTGCAGCTAGGGCCCTGACAAACCTAAGCTGTAGGGTTATCGAGTCACACCTCTAAGCTCGACTCGTAATTTCAAAAATCTAAATGACAAAATTTGTCATTTGTTACAAGTAATTAATGTGCACAGTTTGGTACAAAATTGAATGTATTGTCTAGGACTTTGAATTCAGATTAGGGATATTCTTGCGTGAGCCACCCCTACACATATGTTTATTGTATGTCAGTATTAAGTAATTAACAGCACAGCAGTATTCAGCATTTCAGAATTTTGATGTCGGTATTAAGGGTTTTTTCTTGGGCATCGCACCCACAATATCTGGGCAAGCTCCGTCAAAGACACGGTAAGAGCACCCATTGTGCTTAAAAGGGCAATAGTACCCACAAGTACCGTTTGAGTCACGCGGTAAAGCTAGACTCCTGGTTTCAAATTTCTTTATGCGAAATATTTGCTGAGATGTTTAATTTGTACTTTTTATGACATTAATCATTATCATTATTCGGTACTGAGTCGCACCGCCAAGCCAGACTCCAGAATTCAAAGAACCTTCAGTGATATATTTATTGAATCTGTGCAAAGCAGTAATTAACGTGTAGTGAAATTGCACATTACAAAGATCACTTGGTTAGTTTTCAAACTGGCACTAATTCAAATTGGCTAGATGATCACTTTCATACCGTCATTGCATAGATATATTTCTTACATAAGGAATTCATATAACTGATTTTGATCACATTTGCATGGTTGTTTTCCTTGGTGAAAAAGTTCACACATATCAATTTGGACTCATGTAAGCTTGGGGTCCAAGCTTCACGTAACGGAGGGAAGTTGTCATAGCGACTGATTTACGACATCCATTGTCTGAAGAACATTTGATTGCAAAGGCTCATTACCCTGGAGCCATGACATCTATATGCCTTGAAACACTTAATTGCTGTTATTTATTAGATGCTAATCCTATTTGTTAATCCCCATTTTTGTGTACATCGACCGTCTGCCATCCTGAACAGTATGTGCAAGTATGTCACTGATGATTTACTGTTTACATTTATATTTATTACTTACTAAATGTCAGGTGACCTTGGCTATACAAGCCTTGGTCCAGAGAGATTGAGAGAGGAGAGAAGGGGTTTGACTCTCTTACCAAGCAGACTTCTCTCCCACAGCCCGGAGTGTTGTACCGACTCTCTGAGGCACCCTTAGTTATTTTCTAAATATATTGTAAATTGTTAATTGTTCTTGTAAATAAAATTGTAATTAGTCTCCTGTGACTCTGGCTCTTTGCTGACTAATTCCCCAAGAAAACCAGCACGTCATTTGGAAGGTATTGTTCACCCAGAACAGTTCCATGATACATCAACCAAATCAGCGAGCCTGACCACCCGATCCCATTATTCGCCTCTTACAACAAGCATAGTCTTCTTTTACAGCAAGCATGGGTTGCTAAAGACCTATTCTACCCGGGATCTTCACTGGTCTAAACAAGTATGGCCAAGTGTTACGTTCATTATGTAGATCATAGACAAAAGAGTATATTTTAGACCCAACCTGTAAAAACAATTTCCACATATATTTCTCAGGTTGTACTGTTTTTTGACATACATACATTTTTCACTAGTCTTCATAATCTACATCAATGTCTGACTCTAGTAAGATGAGGGGGATAGGGAAGGGGGCGGAAGATGGTCCAGTTATTTAGGCACCACAGTTCAGAGGACGGAAACATATGATCGTGGGTTTGAATCTCATATTCACCCACATTATGTTCTGGGTACGTCAGCATCATTCTCGAGCTGGTGGCTTTCACTCAAGCGGAAGATGTTTGAGACCTGCATCACATTGGGCTTTCCTCTCCTCATATCAAGCTGACATGCTAGGATCCAACTGACATACTGCTAAAAGCCATGTTCCACCAAACTGACTCACTTGCTATTAACATAAAGGAGGGTGGCAACCAAGGCTGGGATGAGTCCTAATTTACTACACAGATACCCAACCCCCTATTACCCGACCCTACCCGGGTACCCACTGTAGGTCTCAAGAGATACAAAATGTCCAATTTGGAATTTTGTTTTACCACAGCACTTGCAAAATGTATTCAGATACATGTTTTAAACGGTCTGGTCATGCATACACTGAAGTTGACTTAGGTTATATCTTTATTCAACCATATGAAAAGTCTGAAGGAATGGATGCATAGTCAGAAGGAAATGCGAACATTAGTCACTTGCAGTGTAACCTTAGAGTTCTAGATAATTTTTGTCATTAAACTATATATCACATGACTAACCACAGGTCCGGGTAGTCCTGTGGGTACCCGGGTCCTACTCAGTACCCACCCGACCCAGGAAACCCGAGTTACCCGTCCCAGCCCTAGTGGCAACCCCCTTTTAATATGCCGGATGCTAAGCCCCGGTTAGTGGTATGCCAATAATACAATGTTGAAATATATTTTTCGTCTTTTTTTCTTGCAAAGTGTTACAAATCAATAAAATATTGAGCCCTAAGCTTATGAGAATGGGTGGTCAAGCATTCTACACTCTAAATCTATGTCGAACACTGGACAATCCACACAGTCTGTGAATTTTCTATTGCTGAACTCCTGTGCTCTGTTATAGAACCGGGGCGGTCGGGTAGCCTAGTGGTTAAAGCGTCCGCTTGTCACGCCGATGACCCAGATTTGATTCCCGACATGGGTACAATGTGTGAAGCCCATTTCTGGTGTCCCCCGCTGTGATATTGCTGGAATATTGCTAAAAGCGGCGTAAAACCATACTCACTCACTGTTATCGAACCTGTGTGTTACTTCCTGCAGAGAAGTCCATGCACACTAGCAAAGATCTTGTGCTAAAAATTCATAGACAAATTTAAATGTGAACATATATTTGTGTTTTAACAAACATATTTTTGAGAAGTGTGGCTGATAGATTGCCAATTCAAACAATATGTGAATCAATAACAAGAGTGACATGTTGTGTTGGATAAATAATAAATAACTCATAAACCATGCATATACTTTGTTTTAATAATAACTCATATATAACCTGACTAAACCATGTAAACATAACAAGAAACATTATTGAAATGCAGTTCATTGGTAATACATGGAAAGAACACGCCTGCATATGGGATATTTACATGAATCAGACCACTGAAATTCTATTGGCTAACTTTTATTTACGTATGCTACTGAACATATACGGTCTGTTTGCTGAACACATGCATTCTCCCCCAGTACATTTTGTTCCGCTGTGTTCTATAATGAATATAAAATTATAAGCAGCACACTAATGTTACAGGCAGGAACAGTGGTGTTCTGTTTTCCCAATTAGCATTCAAAGCTGATAAAACCACATGATCAAGCACAGAGTACTGCCTCACAAGAAATGCATAGCAGGCGACATTTTCCTCGCCATTTGAACAGTCATCTCTGTCATTGTCACATATGCATTATTTACAATTGTGAGATGACATCCCAAATCTCTATTTGCACTTGTAACTATTTGAAAGTTTCTGAAATGACGAATATATTTCATGTTCTGTATGAGTGTGGACTGCTGTTCAGATATGAACCTGCGAACAGGGCTGCAACAAATCTGAGAAGATCTTAATTTGCGATGTCACGACAAAGCGATGACAAAGCATAAAAATCGGCAGAGAGTAGTGTAAGTAGCACTAAACCTTCACTGGCGCATTTGTGTCTTTTTTTATGCGAAACTCATGCTGTTTTGCTGTTTCTATTACAGGCTGCATTGCAGATTTTTGGTATCATAGAAATTATTGACCACCGTACACGGCTACCCCAAAGAGGAAAGAAACAAAGTTTTGAAGATCATTATTGTAGGTACTTGTGCACATGTCATGCATAATTTAAGAAACTGGCCAATCCATGGATTACGAAAACGTTTTGCATAATCTGCGAGAATGGGTGACAAGAGCTTGCGCTGAGTGTCATCCGATGTGTGTTTGGGCAATAAACTAATATGAGTAATTCCTTGGAGTGTGCAAGCAAAGCTTATAGGTATTAGATAGTGATATATTAGTGCATGTTGTCGATTAAAGAAGTGCACACTGATTCTGTCACATCGGTATGATCAGCCCCAAATTTGAGAGTTCTGGTTGCAGACAGGTCGACAGCAAATGTGACTGTACCTGTCAGTGCTCAACCAGTGATGAACATCTGGAAACCTGTGTTCCAGCATCTTCCTGAGGCAAGAGAGTTAGTTAACTGACTGTAAAAGTCCAGTTTCCACCCTTGCTGAACTAGGCTGGAATTCCTGGGCTCGGTCGTAGCGCCACCGGTGTCCCTTCTGTGCCTCTCCTATGGACCAATCAGATTCAACCTACTGTATCACTTGCATTTGCTTCAATCAATATGGCGGCACCCAGTCAAGACGATCTGATCGACAATCAAGATCTATGTTGTGATGAAACAGCCCTTACATCGCAAAGTGCATCAAATCATGTGAGCACCTTGATTAAAAACTTGAAAAGATTTGGAAAATATCTGTTGACAACGAGTTGGCGGTGCACATGCTGTGCAAATCTTGCAATCGACTGAACTCTGCATGACAGATTACGAACCGGATTTCGATTTCAACTCCATAATACCAGCGTAGTTCGGCAAGGGTGGAAACTGGACTTTCATAGTCAGTTAACTCTCTTGCCTCTGGAACATGGTGATCCAGTGACTGCAATTGTCAAACATGTTTACATATTCTAAATCAGTTTGTAGAACATTACTTTTCTCGATGGAGAATATCAGTATTCAGAACATTTGCAAGACACACATTTCAGGACACGTTCTAAAAGTCTTACTTCCATGTGCTCTGTGTAGTGTTCAGAAGTAGAACACTTGGGAATAGAGTGAATGTGAAAATTTCCTATTTCCCTGTACCAGCTGGCTGTGTACACTCAAGGAACACTAGGGCTATTAAATTGGATGCCAATACAAAATACCAAAGTGGTACACCGGATGCCTAGAGGGTGGCGGATGGCAGGCACCCTCATAAAGGATCTCTCTGGCATATTGCTAAGGGTAAGTTTGATACTTGCCAGCACTGGGATATAGTGTATATGTCTTTGGTGTATCCAACAAACGTTTTGTTTGTTTGTTTCTTACTCTCAGATATATTCCAGCCATATGATGGCGGTCTGTAAATAATCGAATTTGGAACAGACAATGCAGTGATTAACATCATGAGCTTCAATCTATGCAATTGGGATACCATGACATGCTTCAACTGTCGGGCATGTGAACACTGCACGAGTTGGATAAGGCTGGCTCTGGACAGAAGGAGCTTTTTAATGGTGATGAAGATTGGTGACCTGCTGGGCTATGATCAAAGGGCCCAAACTTTGAAGCCTTCGACATGTTCATCATGTAATGGCTTGCAAAGACAGTGTCAGACCTTCAACAACATTGTTCCATGATGGCTCTAATAGAGCAACTACTGTGTAGAGCCATTTTAGAGGCATCTGCCCGGATCTCACGAGGTTTGTTAGCTCTCGGTGGCTCAAGGTTGGTAATCATATAGGCCTGAAGGATGATGGCGTGTAACCATAATGATATGGTGTTGTGGCTGACTTTATTCATGGAGGCCTGGGAGATGGGAAGAAACAGGTGTTTCAGGGCACCACGCAGAGTCTTGGAGCGACGGATATAACACCTTGTCCTCTTCATCTCCCGCTCCCACAATCGATGATAAAGGTGGGATAGAGAAGGAGCGGTCGAGCTGTCTTGTTAGTTGTTTCTTGGCAATGAAATCCCAGCACAACCCGAGGTGAACAACTCCTTGCATACCCGCACTGAATAACCTTTATCACCTAGAGCTCTCTTAAGATGAGCCAGGCATACACATGAAACCTGCTTGGCATTTGGTGTGGTAACCTGCTGTGTGTAGTAAGTTTGGCCATCCCGGTAGAGCTAGCGGATCACTTCCTGCAAGACTTCTGAGGTCGACGACCCCTCCTCTCGTCGGATACAAAGGCATGATCAAAATCAGAGCGTAGCTCTTGGTTGCCCTGATCTTCTGCATCACCCTTGGAAGAAGTACTGGTGGCAGAAAAGTGTACTCTCTCAGTCCCTCCAAAGTGTCAACCGCCTAAGTCAAGGGGTCTGGGATTGGAGAGACATAAGTGTGCCACTAACGAAGTGTGAGGGGTTGCTGGAGAGCAGGAGACAGATGGGGCAGTATCTTGATCCATCTGTCCCGTGCTACTGTGAGGAGATCTAGGTCCATCTAGAATAGGCCTCCTATGAACTGGAGACGATAAGAAGAAATGAGTTCTGACTTTGTCTCGTTTTCCATCCATTCCAGCTGATGTAGCAGGTGCCTGGTGAAATCACTGTGTAGGATCAGTCGCAGAGTCCGGATGGTTTTGCAGACAGTCGTCTATGTATGACTCGAACCAGATGTCCCTCAGGTGAAGATAGGCAGATACTGGCTTGGTGAGACAGGTAAATAACCACGGGGCCCACTGGCCAGGTAGTGCTTGTTGAAGGTGACGAGATAGTGGATCATTCAGAATTGGTCAAAGTCCTTCTTTGGGACAAGGAATATTGGCAAATAGAAGCCTGTTGTTACTGCTGGAACGTGCACAATCTCAATGGCTCTTTTCTGAAGCAGAATTTCTAAGTTTGCCACCAGAAGTGGATGATGCTTCTTGGGGTAGAGCCATCTTTGAGGTGTCAGATTGAGGCGGAATCTGTAGCAGAGCATGTTGACGATGAATGTTTTTTTTAAAGGTGATTCAAATATGCCAACAGCTACTCAGCCATGAACCTACAGGGCTGTCAAAGACTGGGGATGGGTGATCTCTTCACAGACGAGTAATAAAGTGGTTTTACACCATAGCCAGAAATATTCCAACCACAACACAGCAACTGGATCATAATCAAGTATGGCAGGGCTTGATTTAACCTGCACAAGGTGCAGGTTGATATGAAAAGTTATTTGCACCAGACTAAACCAGGTTGACCTTGTTCCCATCAATTTATCAAAGTTGAAACACAGATGGCCTAAACTGGTTTAATTAAGTAAAATCTCAGATCTCTGATGATTGTGTCAAGGATCATGAATTACACATAACACAGGGATTAGTGATATCGCATAGTGAATATAGCTTAGCGATATTGAGTATGTTCAAAGAGAGATAAAGTCTGGACAAGCATAAAGGGTTAGTCAGAAACAAATTTGAATTTATTTTTTTTACATGCATTCGGTGCATGTAGACATAAATATTTGGTTGCATTATTCATTTATAGGTTGACTGGTGTATGTTTTAAATAGCTAAATTGAGTCATGTAAGAAACAAACAAACTCTATGAGGGCACTGGACCTGATCCAATTTAGCAACCCCTTAAAGCCAGATGGCGAGCAATGATCCATGTCTTTAGCATTGTTTAGGCGACCAGACAATACAGTGATAGACATCATGAGGATCGATCTACACAATTGGGATACGATGATGTGCATCAACGAAGTCAGCACTTTGTACAAAATATTTCGGCTCCACCCAGGGCTGCATTAGGTACATAAACTACTCCGACCCACAAAGATATGGGTTAGAATCGGTCTTCAGCAACCCATTCTTGTCGTAAGGGTGACTAACAGGATCAGTGGTCAGGCTCGCTGACTTGTATCCCATGTATTGATGCCAATGATATTAACCACTGGATTGTTTAGTCCAGACTAGATTATTAACAGACCACCGTCATATAGCTAGAATATTGCTGAGAGTGGTGTTACAAAAAAATAAAATAAACTACTCCGCTTTTGATGGGGATATTTGTATCTTTCCATGATACACAAAACAGATTCTCATATGTCAAGTGTATAGTTAACTAGAATGACATAGCTAATTCTCCCTATAAAAAGTTGGACAGTATATTACCTCTGATCGCATATATATTCTACATGTTGATGCAGAGAAGAGGTTGGTAAGATTTCCGCCCATAACCCCCCCCCCCCCCCCACCCTCCAAAAAAATAAAAATTAAAAAGATTATATATAATAAAAAGGTTAAGCGAGAATGAATAAGTTTTGGAGCGGGAATACGGGCGGAAGTCTTTCCGTGAGGTTACAGGCGTAATATATTGCTAACAGTAAAACAAACAGTCTACACTCCATTCTGGTAGAGACGAAAATGTTAACAAGTTATAGTCACTGGTGCATGAAAGCTTTACGTCACCAAACAAAAAAAGTTCCTGTGTCATCATTCAGTGCTCTACGCCTGAGGTTGATCAGCTGAAAAGCTTGTTTCAATAATTCGGTCAGCTCAAGTGGTTCTCGCTTAAATTACACAACGCCAAGCATAACAGGGTAACTCCGCGCCTGTCCGGCAGTGTGGTAAACACTACTCGTTGCAGCATTAGGCACAACCAGAGCTCTGAAAAACCGGTGGAAACTGGTTATTGCGTCTTATCACTATGTATGACATTGCTGTAAGTCTGCTCATCGATGCGAACATTGTCATACACAGGGTGGGGGCGGCATTTGATACCACGCTTAGACAGGGTGGGGGCGGCATTTGATACCACGCTTATACCTGGACGATAACAAAAAAATATATCATGATTTTATGACGCGTTGTTTAGTTTTCTACACCAACGCATTGATCACTGGTGATAATGTTTGCATAACACAACTGTTCAATCGTATGTATTTAAAAATATATAAACACTTACTTGTACACCCACGGCATCCAACATTGCTTCCTTTTCCGCCTCGACGGGTCCAATGTGGCGTTCAGCAAAAGTGTCATGTTTTGGAAAAAGTTTATCAAAATGTGTTGTATCTGATGAGTAGCTTTTTTGAATTGCGAGAATCACGCTTCTGTTATTATTGCTTGCTTGTTGTCGTGTCAAACTGGAGATGGCACTCACAACACGACCCGCTCGATACATCGTGCCAGAATCTACAGCTGAAAGAAATCGTTTCGCTGGCTGAGTAAACTTGATACTAGCTTTGACTGAAGGTTGGAGGTGTACGCGACAATCACGCTTGTAAGCAAATGGCCTTGACAGAGCACACGCGAATGTTTTGTTCCGAATTCCAGCCAATCAACACCCTCGATAGAGCTCTGCCCCTTTTGGTAATCCAAGGATGGTCTTACCGTCCATATTCGGAAAGTGTTGAATATTCATAAGGTGAGAACCGACAGGGGTGCATATTTTATAGAACATTTCCGACTCTTGTTTTTCACAAAAGGACACATTAGCACAATTTAGAGCTTTTGTAACAATACTACACGCATGTTTTTTGTGTGTTCAGTTGTATTAGAAGTTCAAATTTATATCTTGGAAGCTGACAGTAGCATGTCGGCTACAGGTATGTATTGAACACCCCTTGCGAGGTTTCAACACCACGTGCTATTGTTTACAAGTCGAACCATTCAGTATCTGCTGAGAGTGTCGCATCATCTACAGGAAAAAAGAATTGCGACATTTCCGAACGACAGGATATACACAGATTATTTTACTTCAAATAAAAACTGAGTTTGTTTATCAACAGTTTCTTTCCACATCCATTTGGACAATCACGTGATAACCACGATTCCAGCACACTGCTTACCGACTCGGAATGAGTGACAGACCTGTTATAATAGGCGAGGTGAGGTGAAATTGGGTTTGACGTCGCGTCCAAAATTATTGCTCTTAGATAGCGACGTGCATGCACGTGTGTGTGTGTGGCTGCGTGTACTAGTCCGGACTGATGCCGATTTATAGTGCAAGCCCACTGAGATACAATGCCGCAGTTTAACATGAATATCCCACTCAGACACAGTATACTGACTCCGAGCCGACCAGTCCTTGTTTTAGCCACTTAATGCCGAGCGCCAGACAGGGTAACAAAAAAATTAAGCACCATCTTTTAACGTCTTTTGGTATGACGCGGCCGGGGATCGGACCCCGGAGCTTCCGCTCTCCGGGCAGACGCTCTACCTCTAGACCACAGAGGCGGTTGTTAAAATAGAGTGGTGAGCCGGTGCGCCGGATTATTGTGACTAACGCAATGCGTGATTCATAATTAGGAGCAATAATACATAATTTCCATAATAGCATAATTATCTGGCAACAAGTATGAAGCAAAACGCAAGTATAATTAGAACATATATGCGCATGATGTTTCAAATAATGCTTTAAGCACCCTCAAATACACAGGTAAGATAGCTCTTCATTGATAACACACGTATGTTTCCTGTTGATAGCGAGAATAATGAGTGAAACGTCAAATGTTTTTTGAATGGTGTGTGGGTCTGAAAATGTCAAGGAAACACTGAAAAAAGGAACAAAAAGTGTTGCCGGAAAAGTTAGAAAAAATGCTTTTATGGTATCATTTAATGAATACGAATCATAGGGGAAATGATAATAGCATATATCAAAATAACGCAAATCTACCTAATCTAGCCTATCCAAACTGATGCTGTGAATAGCCTAAAGAGGTACTTTTACAAGTAAAATGGTGATAAAATAAGAAAATACTCGTGTGTTGTCATGCATGTATGAAACAGCCTATAGCCTGAAGTAATGACCTGACACCCGTCCCGAGGTGAAGACCTCACACCGGCCCGGGCATCTTCACAAAAAATGATGGCATGGTGGAAGAGTTAAAAGCTATGAAACCGGAAGGTTTTTTATGTTTAATCTACAAATGATTTCTTCGTCTTACTCAGCTGGTGACGTATCTGAATCAGTACTATCACCCAAAGGTATGATAACTGGTGCAACAAGGCTGATATATATATATACGTGGTTGGTGGCACTGACGTTCTATTTCAAGAACATGATCTTCAGTCTTTTGCAATACCTCTGGTGTGACTCTAGCCAAGGCTGTGTTGATAAACCCTTTGCCATGTGTGGGATTCAATGCTCTGTTATGTCTTGCCACGAACCCTTTGGATTACAGTTAGCCCAGGTAAGTTCAATAGAGGGGATTCACAATGGCTGACTGGCGTACATAATACAACGTGACCGTATTGTGCCGCCAGGACGTCTGTCTTGTAATTTACTGGTTTCTTATTCAGAACTTACGTTTCCAGTGAGTGATTGAGTGAGTTGGGTTTAACGCCGCTTTTTACAGTATTCCAGTTATATCGCGGCGTGTCAGCCTAATGTGGGAGGAAAGCCCGATGGGACGCAGGTCTTAGACGTTTACCACTTCGGTGAAACCCACGAGCACGGGTATGGTGCTGACAAACCTAGAAACATAATCGGGGCGAACCGGGATTCGAACCCACAATCATAGGTTTCTGGCGTGCCCAAGGGACGCAACTCTGCACAGCGAATCGCGGCGCCTTAGACGACTGGGCCAACCGTGCCCCCACTTACGTTTCCAGATGGTCTGAAGTCGACATAGCAAGATGTCATAAGTTCCTGCATGGTCGCTTTCCAATTACTCATGGTTGGGGCGACAGTTCCTAGTTCCCGAGCGTTATCCATGACAAGGACACTAGGGTTGTTGAGATCGGGCAGCGGCTGGTGTTCCAACCAGTCTATAAGGTGGAAACTGGACTTTTATGGTCAGTAAACTCACTTGCCTCGGGAACATGCATACTGAAGGAATAAATAAGTTAGTCATAAGTCACTTGACGACATACAAATGATGAGAAACAACGAATCTAATTTACGGCTTTGTTTTATCTGACCTGTTCAATTCACGTGTGTACTTCATAACTGCAGACCACTTTAGTGTTTAGGTTGATAAACATGTACAATTCCATGCAGTCTGTCATAAAGACCCTGAAACATATATCCAAATACAGCCCTTTCAAGTCTATATTTGGCAATTCTCGATCACTGCAGTTTCGTATGAAAATGAGTCTCTGGACTCCTTTGTATTATACTTTTTATAACTATAATCTAACAACTGCTTTTGCCTTAAAATGTGTCCAATGTGTCCATTTTAGAGACTATATTAGTCTAATGTCGATGTACCCCGGCGTTGAAGAATACTCGATTCGGACTGGAGAATAATAGATAATAAATCACAATAAACCATTACATTTATGGCAGTTTTATATCGCGTGGATATGAAGGAAGCTGTATTTTTTTAAACATATACTTTTTTATGATATCTCTGCCTAGTTTTTTTCAGCAGCGTTTTTACTCTCACATATTTAGGGAAAACACCCTGGACGTTGTATACGTTCCGTGGTCAAGGAATGTTTATCCTGCTGATGTTAAACATATACACAGTTTGTGTTTTTTTACCTGATCCAACTGCTCGGAAAAGATGTTTATGTGCAAGGCCGTAGTTAACTTCTTTTGACAGGGTTGGGGGTGGGGGGTATTTGTTAAAGTATCACAATACTTAAGCTCTATTTCTACGTAATGTTGCTGCTAGCGACCTGAGTGTAAACATAGTTCAGTGAGGTGAGGTGAAATGTAGTTTAAGGTCGCGATCAAGATAATTTCACTTAATTGACAACGTGCACGTGTGTGTATATACAAACTTTAAGATATATTTTAATCAAGAAAACAACAACAATGCGTTAAATATTAAATGTTGAATATACAATACTAAAGATTATCATCTCTTAAAACTTTCCAGAAATCCCAACACTGTGTTTTAATGGGGATTTGATTTGAACCCATGATAACTTAGTAAGCACTGGAAACATATCTGTACTGTATTGAATAAGATATTAGCCTGATACAAATGTTTGAGAGAGATTATTCATTACATAAAGTTTGTCTTATCTGCCTTTTTATGCTCCTAAATAATGAACAAGGATTATTTTCAGGTGCAGCTGGACTAACAGCATCTTTGTTTGAACACATGCAGCTGGTGTTCTGATGCGGCCTCCAGGTAAATAAGGCTCATCAGCCTGTGAAGATCTGGGTCAGAATAGTTCTTCAGCAACCCATGCTTGCTGTAAAAGGCGACTACACTTGTTGTTAGAGGCAACTAAGGAGATGAGGTGGTCAGGCTCAGTGATTTAGTTGATGCATGTCATCCATCCCAATTGGGTGGATCCATGCTCATGTCATTCACTGGATTGTCTGGTCCAGACTCGATTATTTTCAGACCACTGTCATACAGCTGGAATATTGCGGAGTGCAGCGTTAAACAACAAACAGACAAACAAAACTATACTTAATAATGGGCACGGGAGGCCCAGTCGTCTAAGTAACTGTAAATCGCTGTGCAGTTGCATCCCTTAGGCACCTTGTGGGTTCGAATCCCGGTTCCTCCTGGTTATGTTTCTAGGTTTGTCAGCACCAAAACGAGGTCCATCACTCTGTCCTGCAATAGGTTGAGACTTTGTGTGGAATTTTGATCAGCTCTTCAGTTGTACAATGCACAGCTCATCAGCTTAATGTGAGGGAAAAGTCTGAGGTGATGCAGGTTTCCCACTTTATTGTTTGTTTGTTGTTTAACGCCACACTCAACAAACATCAACAGATGAAAGCGTGATTGTCCATACCTTTAGGATATGTCGACACACATTCAATGCAATCCCTCAATCCTGTTAAAGTTGCTTCATCTAAGATTTACAAAGTATAGAGGATCACAGGGGCTCGGCAAGCCATACAGGGTGGAGTATGGTAAGAAGTCCCAAATATCCCTTGCTTGTGGGAAGTGCTGACTAAAGAGAATCAGGTTAGGTTGAGTGACTTGGATGCTTCGCCTGGTCGAGACTCGATTATGTACAGGATGCTGGGATACAGCTCGTATAATGCTGAAGATTTTGTAGTTGCATCTTTTAATTTTTTTCAATCCATCAGAGATGGACAGTCAGTCAAAAAAACAAAAACAAAAAACTTCTGTGTATGGTCCACAGATTCCCATTAATCATCTCTTACAACAGACAAGGGGTGCTGGTAACCTATTCTGCTGCCCTGAAATCCTCATTGGGACTCTCTCAGAAATCTGTACTGAGAGTAGGAAACTATACATAGACACAAGAGAAATATACAACAAAAATTAAAATTTTTAATGTTTCTTTTTAGTAACATGTGAAGGAACTGAGGATCCTGATGGTCACAGGACAGTATGGCAACGTACAACATGTTCACTTTATTTGTCTGTCTATGAACAAATAGATACAGAGCTGAAAAGGAACATCTCACGTCAAATGCGATCCAAATCTGCATGTTCTGACTCTAAATATGAATAAATTCCCCCTCTGCCCAACATTGTGTATTGTCAGTAGAAAACCAAAATATCTCATGAAAATTTATGGACTACTAAGAATTTAAAGAAACCTGATTCTTTCATATTACTAGATACTAGATACTATTTCACCAAATAATATGAAAGAATTGGGTGTTCTTTAACTTCTTTTTAGCATATGTATCTAACCTTTTTTCAAAGACCTATAATGACAGAGACAGACCCAAATCATAGATGCCAACATTACTTAGGAGAAATACTGAGAGAAAATCCCAGATTGTCCCATACAACTGTATGATAGATATTTGCATGATGATTGAAAGTTCATCTTTCTTGTTTCAAGATCTGATTGGTGGAAGTTTTACATGAGGTGAAATTGGGTTGAATATTTCATACAAGATAATTGCACTTATACAGCAAAGTGGGAAGTGTAAGTTTTTCAAGAGAGCCTTATGATCAACAGGCATAAAACAATTTGTAAAATAAAAAAAATGAATTGGTGCCATCTGCACAAAGTGTTCTTAAAACAAAGACCATCACAGTGACACAGGCCGTAGTCCTTAATCTTAAAAGGAATGAGTTTGCTGACCAAGGATAAATATAGGAGAGAACTTAGGATTGAAAACCCACAAAAAACTGATCCTGATAAGGAACACAAATGAACCATAGACAGCTCTAGCACAATGATTGTGGAAGTGAATCCATTCTTAAATCACATAGTAGCATTATCTAAATGATCTCACGTCCATGAGTCCTTGGTTTTTTTGATGTTTTTCAAATCCAGAGAGTATCTGGACATCGAATTCTTTGGCTTTTTATGACAAGGACCCCCTGACTTTCATGCTTAGTTTCGAACACTGATCAGTGTGTTCAGTATTACACACTTGTTCCTCAGGCATGGTTAGTGATTGGCCACACTGATAATCATGGTGTACAGCACTTCGTTGTCATGCTGTTCAGCGTTGTGAGGGTCGATGACCACCATCTTGCGTGATGACATCTTCATCTGTCTCTCCACCTCAAGGAAGCCCTTATCTCCCGACAGTATTGTGAAGGGGATGTGCTTAGGCAGCCGCTCGTCCATCTTCCCAAGCTGTATATTGACAGAATCAAAGAGCAACTTAATTGTAATTTAAGCAATGCTAATCAACTTTGAAAATAAATGTCCTGAGGCCACCTTTCTGCACAGCTTTGCAAAACAAGATCTTTTACACTCATATCGTGGTTGCTTAAAAAATGCAATCAGGCCATCAACAGGCAAACTAGAGGTTGATAGTGTAAGCATGATCCTAGCGGCAGGATAGGACAACACACAAACCAGAATTCCTCTCTGATTTTACTCAGAATGTGTACCAAAATTCATCAATTATAGGCATAAAAAGTAACAGTTATCCTGAAAGCCAAGTAAGAACCAAGCTACCAAATAGTAACAGTTTGATTCCTTCCAGAAGCAACTACAATAAGAAAAGCTTATGAAGGACGTACAAATTTGATATGTTGTCATTATACGGACACTTGCATCATTTCACAATTCGTCCGTATAAACGAATTTCCGTATAACTGAAACCAGCTTCTTACTGGAAGAGTTACTTCCCTTCAATTATGCAACTCATGACAGATGACAGAGCAAACAGATACATCCACTCAATCTTTATTCAAGACATACACGTTTCAAAAAATCTGTCTCTGACCTCCACAGACGCCATATTTATCGAATGGGATTACATGTACAATAAACAAGCTCGTCTCAAACACAACTCAGTGTCACTCGGTTAATTGACTTCTCACGAATCAAAGGATTACCACCAGCGGAAGTGTATTGTCCGGGTAAGTGAGACAATTTTGTGTGCATTTCAGTGTTTTGTGTATGAAAATGACCATCCGGTTCCGGAAACTGAATTTCCGTATATACGGGTAAATTTATATAGTAATTATTTCGTTTTGAATGAAAATCGTCTGGGAACCGAGGTTTCCGGATATCTGAAGTCTGTATAAGCGGGTCATGACTGCAACAGCATGATGAGGGATTAATTATACTTAAATCTACATTTCAACAATGTAATATGTTTGCAAAAAAAGTAAATTCAAAAGATGAAAACTAACATTCTGCTGCACAAGGGACCACAGAGACAAAAATCTAATTAGGAGTTAAACATGCTGTGTTTTCAATGTAGAGCTAGGTTACCTGTAGATTTAACCGTGCTAAATTGGATTTGGAACCGAACATGCAGCATGAGGTTTTAAATTTTAAATCTAGCTCTACATTGAAAACAGAGTATGTTTATTGCCATTCTCCCATGGGTAAAGAAAACATGAGCTCCTTGGTGTTAGCAAATATATTGAATGAAGCAGCATGGTTTGAGTCCAGTGTTTTGAGTGTGTTCTTGATCTGAGTTACTGAATCACCGACAACAGTCTTTAAATAAGATGTGGCGCTGTATATGCTAAAGCAGTTTGTTTACACTGTTACACTTCACTCCAACATATGACAGGCATTGAAAGCATATAAACATGGTAAGCAACTTGGTGGGCAAAAATGAGGTGGGCACCCCAAAGAAAACTAAGCAAGCTTTGCAAAGCTCTCATTCTACACCACACGTCACCATTATGACATCATATCGCTCATAGAGACATGACGTTACAGTTGCACAAAGAAGCACCAAATTCCAACCCCTCTCTTGTCCCAAAACTTAAAATACATTCTCTTTCTCGATTTCTATCGTGCTTTCTGCATGAAATGTAATGCCACACATCCTTTCAATATTGTAGTAACCACAACTTTACATTTTGAAACCTGTAGTTGTAGATATAATTATTTGAATATGCCTACTGACAACGACTAAAAAAATGTACTTTTTTCTATGAATATTTACTTCCATGGTGATGCGGAGGGGGTTTATTGCGATTTAACAACCTCTGATTGACCAATCAGAATCCAGTAATTTCCAAATTCATGGTAGAATTGTAATATATGTTAAAATTGCATAAGTAACATAAGCAAGATAAGATACTCACTGTCAGACATATTGCGAAGTCTGCAGCATCCTTACTGGTACCACACTGGTCATGGATGTGCAGACAGTTGTTTTCAACCAACCTCTGGTATATCACATTCCTGTAGAGACAGAGACAGTGCATGAGCAGTCAACATCAAGTAACATATTGGTTTGATTTGGTTTGTTGTTAACGCCGCACTCAGCAATATTCCAACTATATGACAGCAGTCTGTAAATAATCGAGTCTGGACCAGACAATCAAGTGATTGACATCCTGAGCATCGATCCACGCAATTGGGATTGATGACATGCTTTAACCATGTCAGCGTGCCTGACCACCCGATCCCGTTATTCACCTCTTACGACAAGCATAGTCGCCTTTTACGGCAAGGATGGGTTGCTGAAGACCTATTCTGCCCTGGGTCTTCACGGGTCACAAGTAAGATATAGTATTGGTGCATGTTTTATATAGCTAAATTGAGCCCTGTAAGTAATCATCTAGTATGTTGTTTAAGTCCACAATCAGCAATATTCCATCTATATGACAACAATCTGTAAGTAAATAATTGTTTGATAGGCATTACTTAGAAGTTGATGGATGAGAAAACAACTTCTTTAATACTGTATTAAAGAAGTTGTTATCCATAAATTGTGTCTACTTTCTTGTAAATAATCAAGTCTGGACCAGACAATCCAGTTATTCTTATTGTGAACAACAGTCCATGCAGTCGGGGTACAATGACAAGCTATTGAACTGAGTCACCAAGCCTGACAACTGATCCATTTGGTTGCCTCTTACAACCAGCACAGGTTGGTGGGTACCTATTCCAAACAGGAATCCCTACAGGTGTGTAAATAATCAAGTCTACTCCAGACAGCTGTGGTTGAGCATTTGGAGAGTATTAGCACTTACCACTGCCATTAGTGTATGATAATAGAAACATCTACAGCAATAGAAACTAACGGTTTTAGCCCACTAGTCCTAATAATGATATAAATTAACACATAGCAAAACTCTTACATAGGGCAAATTTCTACTGGTCCTTATGATACCTAACTATTGTTTGTTTGTTGTTTAATACTGCATACTGCAATATTCCAGCTATATGACAGCGGTCTGTAAATAATCGAGTCTGGACCAGACAATCAAGTGATTGACATCCTGAGCATCGATCCACGCAATTGGGATTGATGACATGCATCAACCATATCAGCGTGCCTGACCACCCGATCCCGTTAGTCACCTCTTACGACAAGCATAGTCGCCTTTTTCGGCAAGCATGGGTTGCTGAAGACTTATTCTACCCTCGATCTTCACGGGTCCCTTAACTATTGAGCAGTTTGGCAGGGACTATAGGACTAGAGCCAATTTCTAATGCTGAATCTAGGTCATAGTCATACACTGTAACTACTGATCCACCAATTTTGTACTCTCTTCAGAGAAGCATCTTTTGTCTCAATGCAACAGATTCAGAGCGAAAGTGGATGGATCTCAATAACAGGATGCTGAAAACACCCCAGCTGCATTGAAAGTTGGGAGCGAGCAAGTTTAACTACTATGTTTTTTCAGAAAATTTGATTTGAACACCATGTTTGAACAGGTGTTCTGCACTTACCATCCAAAACTAGGACCTGGGTACTACCTGAACCTGGGGTTAGTCACTTGATATACCCAGTATAGTTTAAAGACAAAAATTATCATGAACTCTGTGAACATGGTGAATACACAACAGGTCACGAATGTTCACATTTCTTTCGGACTATTCACTCATTCCTTCTGACTTTTTTTTTGAATAAAGATAAAGCTTCAGTCAGCTTCAGTCAACTTCAGTCATGCATAACCAGATTGTTTTATAGTGTACCTGAATACTTTTTGTCAGGGCTCTAGTCAAACAATTCCCTATCAGACATTTTATACCAATCTCATGAGACCTACTGCAGGGTATCGTGTAGGTTTGGGTAACAGGGGCTTGGGTGCTTGGTGACCTTGGTACCCTAGTACCACACATTGCTTTAATCCAAGGCAGAGAGCAGGGCTCATTAAACTTCTATGAGTCACAAATGGCCTCATTTCATTAGCGCACTCAAAACAAACATTCATGACTACTACACATCATAAAGACCTGTGAAGCACTGACTACGATATAGTCCAGGAGCACCCTAACAACCAAGTCCACATAAAGAATGTATTCTTGTATCTTATGGATACTTTTTTAAAGCTTATTATGCAAGGTTGTTTTGATACACTACAAATAGAAATGAAAATATAAAAATCCATCAAGCTGAAACTTACTTGTGGGGTGGAACCCATCGTTGTTTTCCTCCATAGAAACCCCACACAAAGCTCTTCTCTGGCAGATTGCGAGGAAGTTTCTTGAAGAAGCCACCCCAGTTGTCCAGATCCACAAACAGAACAAGTTTCATCTCATCCAAGTTGTGAGGGTATGCTTCAAAGGACCTGGAAGCGCTGATAGAGTTAGGTCTGTTCGATGTTGATGCTCTCTCAGCAACCGATGCTGCCTGAGATCTGGATGCATCTGTAGAAGACATCAGTGTGTGACCAAGAGCCAAGTGCTGGGCTGATGACTGAGCACAATCTTTTCCCCCTTGTTCACAAAATGTTGACAGATGAACGGGGTCAATCTTGACACGATGGGCAGATGATGATGAAGATGTTGATGAAGAGCTGGAGTGACCTTCTTTCAAAGGATCCGTGACATGGGACTTTGGCAAGTTACATTTGAAAGAAGAGGCCCATATTGGGGAAGTATCAGAGGTTCTGCTGGACAAGTGTTCTTTACGGGCCAATGAGGTGATATAATCGGATGAAAGCTTTTCTTTCAAAGCAACCTGATGAGAGGATTGAAGATGCTCTGCTTTTGATAAACAAACCAGTTCCTCATTGGCTCGATTTTTATCGTTCCCATTGTTGTCTTTGCAGAAACTTGTATCATTATGAACAGAAACTTCAAATTCACTGGTCAAAGATTTTCCTTTCCTTGACTTAGATTTTTTGCCCTTCTTTGATTTCTTAGCACTTGATGATGACTTTTCATTAAGTTTACGTTTTTTACAAGCCGATGAAATCAGGTTTAAGATCTCATCTTCACTGGAACTGGATATTTCGATTACATAGGACCTCTTTCTCCCATTATCAAGTTGACAAGAATCACTTCTTTCTGAAGATGTGGATACAAGACGTTGAGTATCTGTGCCTCCAGGAGTAGAAGATGCCGACATATTAAGATGAGTTTCCACATCTGATGCTGATGCTGATGCTGATGCAAGGCTATGAAGGTCCACATGTCCTTGAGAAGTTTCTGCCAATCCTGAAGTAGAAGGTTCTGTTGGACAGGGAGAAGGATCCAAGCTAAGAGGCTGAGTTTTACCTGGTCCTTCTGTATACAATGTTTGTACATTAGGACTCACTTGGAGTGTATGCCCACAGCGAAGTACAAACTCATTGAAGGAGTTAAAGTTAAGGTTGGTGCTGACTCCCTGCATGCCAGTTACACAATTATGGATTCCATCAGACGGTGGGGGGTGTAAGATCTGTAGGCAGGTATCACAGGTTTTGTCTCCTAGGTACTCTGCAAATATTTCAACCTGCAAAAGGTTGGATTAGAATACACAATAGCATTAACAGATTGATAGAGTGAACTTGAAGAGAAAGAGGGTGAGAGAAGAGAGAAAGACAGAGAAGAATGAGACGAGAACAAGAGAAGAGAGTAGAAAGAGATAGTGAGAGAAGAAGATGCTAAACAGAAAGACGAGAAAGAGTAAGAGGAGAAAGAGAGTGAGAAATTTGTATGAGGTTTTGTCAAATATATCTCCTTTTGATATATGATTAATATTGATGCTCTTACCAGGTTACAGGTGGATGATGATGTGAACATGTGCGTCTCCTCCGTCTCCCGCCGGTGCTGATCCAACTCCTGCTGACTTCCTACCACCACCTGACACTCCACACAGGTCAAGGTGAAGGTTGGACATCTGGCCTTCACCTTCTGGATGAAGTCACGCGCCAACTCTAATGTCACTGGCACAGTCCTTGGACATGATGATGGATTACTGTTGAGGTCATCTGAAAATATCAGGTCTCTATTATAGCACAGATGGTATTATTGAAGAGGATACTTTAACATCAGTAAAGCCAGACTTAGATAGAACTCAATTCATTAAGTTTGTCACAGACAATCTGTCAGATCTTTTAATCATTCTTATAATAGATCTTTCCTAATGGGATATTGTTGAGTCAGATCTGTTATGACACTCTTAGAGGCAATAATGAGCTCCAGTGAGTGTTTTTTTTTAATGCCACACTTAACACTATTCCAGTTATATCATGGCGTCTGTCGGGTTAATGTGGGAAGGAAGCCCAAAGTGACGCAGGTCTGATGTTTACTACTTTGGTGAAACCCACAAGCATGGGTATGATGCTGACAAACCTAGAAATATAATCGGGGCGAACTGGTATTTGAACCCACGATATGTATTTTTTAATGTAAAAATATCATTTATACTTACCCTGACTTATACTCATGCTTATCTCATCTCATTTCCGAAAGTTAGTTGAAACTTCCGGAACAGTGTTCCAGGAGAATTTGTAATAAAACGGATCTTACTTGGCTCAATGAATCAAATCACGTGAGCACTAGATTAAAAACATTAAAAGATGTGGAAACTATCTATGGATGCTAAGGTTTGAGTACACATGCTTTGCAAATTCTGCAGTCGGAGAACTGCATGTTCCATGCATGAAGCTTGTAGAGATCCAGTATTGGATGAACTTTGATCTGTGTGAGGACCATGAAGAAGATTTGGCCATCTGATCCTTTGAATCCTGTACTACTTCTTTGTTGATATTCCTGATCGAAGATGGATGTAGATTCCCTGGGTTGACGTAGTAAGGGCTTCGTGTAAAGGTCTGATCAATGAGAATTGGTTATTAGGCCTCAACGTTGTAGTAGAGTAAGTCCGAGACAAATTCTTAATATTTCTTCTGACAGACCATTTTGCTGACCGAAGCATTCTCTCTCTGGTCTGTGGTCATCAGAGTGTAGTCCTCGTCTATGTCCGGAGCCAAGAGGAAAGGCATCATGCCAAGCAAGGGAAATTTCCTGGGGTGAAACAGAGGAGTACGTAGACCCTGTGTTCTTGTAGCCTTGGCAAAGGAACCGTTCAGGTTCTTTGCCACTTGTGAAATTGGTGTAATTGGGAGAACGGCAGTGTTGATATTGTCTCCTTTGATACAATAAGTATCAGAAGGGGACAATTCTCTGGCCGGTGAAGAGATGGGAAGTCTGTCTGTGATCCAGGTCATTAACCCGTGGTATTCATGGATGGAGGCTCAGGCTCAATCATATCCTTGTCCTGTAATAGGTACGAGGTGTCAGGGTTTAGAGCCGTAACAGAACTCTGAGAACTCTGAGAACTTTCTTCAGAAAGTCTGGTTGATAGGTGGTCTGCGTGGAGGGCTGTGTGATACTACCTTTTAAATCTGAACTAGATGATGTAGTAGGCTGTGTAAACGTAGGCTGTGTAAACGTTGAAGGACGTTGAATGAGGCTGCGCTAGGCTGGTAGTTCATGTTGTCGGCTGCATGTTCTGTACTTTAGCAGCTGGCTTCGTTGACCCATTTATGGATGACACGAATTGCTCATGTGCTGGTGTGCATGTATGGCTTAGCAGTGCATTTGGGTGTGCTGTTTTTCTGTTCTCCGGGAACACTGTTCAGGTGGTTTCCACTACCTTTCAGAAAGGAGATAAGTAATAAGCCTGAGTCAGGATAAGGTAAAATCATGGGTTTCTGCCGAACCCAAAACATGCAACTCTGCACAGCGAACTGCAGCACCTAGACGACCAGGAAAGTCATATAGTTTTCACAAGAGGATTTGTTCTCTTTTTTATTGAGCAAATATTAATGCTTACTGAAACATCAGCATATTTATAGCTATTTGCATAACCAACTAAAATGCCACTTCTGACTGGCACTTAAATATCCATCCAAACTTTCATCCCACAATGTCTCACCACTGAAGGGGTAGGCCACCTGGAAGTGGAGCAGTTCCTCCATGTGGTTGTGACAGCGCATCTTCTCCGGGAAGAAGAGCAGGCACTGAGGACACATGTAGGCACACACAGGCAGCGGGAGGTAGAGACTCAGGTGGTCCGACATCACCATGTGTTCTTGACAGTCGATGCTTCGCTGAAACATACTGAAGTCCTCATGAGGTGGTCAGTCTTACTGCATCACAGGCACGAAACCTGCTTCTCTTTACCACTGATTATTCTATGTTCACAAATACAGTAATATACAAGAAAACCTTCATTTGAAGTGAGTTGAATGAATGTTATTTCTGATGCAGGCAGCAATGTTTCAACAATAGTACAGCTGTTTGTAAATAATAGAATATTGCTAGCAACAACAATCCTAGTAAAATCCTAGACATTTTTTTATTTGTATACTTAGCCTGCATTTCTCCTTAAACCCATCCTTGCTGTAAAAAGTGACTATAGTTGTCGTAAGAGGTAACTAACAGGATCGGGATCTAGCTGACTTGGTTGATGCATGTCACTGTATCCCAATTGCATGGATTGATGCTCATGATGTCAATCACTTGATTGTCTTGTCCAGACTCGATTATTTACAGACCACCATCATGTAGCTGGAATATTGCTGAGTGCGACGTTAAACAAGCAACAAACAAACCATAATGCATCTATTGCTCGATCTTGACAGAGAGAAAGAGCTGTGTGAGGTCTTGCTGAAGAAGAAGTTTTTTCAACTAGATGAGCGGCCAACCCTATCACTGAGCTCCCGTGTCACCACGGAAGTGATGATGTCACGGATCAGCACATTACTGATAAAAACTGGAACATCTGTAGGCATCGTGGAGAGGTAACTCTGAGAGGGATGGGTCACTTTAGACGTAGCAATGCAGGATAGGTATCCAAAATTAAAAACCATTTACTAGATTCTTTAACTTATCCTGCATTACTCCTTACTACATCTGAATCAAACGTATCGGAGGAAGGCATACTTCAGAAGTGATCTTCGATAAAACTTTCCAAAACCCCCAGCCAATCAGCGAACGTGATGTCTGGCATTGAGCGACCATTCCTGTTGATAGGGAGGGAGAAAGTTAGGTTTGCGTGAAATCCAGGAATCGATGCAGTCATAGAAGATAAATGAGATTAAAATCTTAAACAAACGTACTCAGCCTAATGCTTGTAGCATGTAGCCTTCTAGTCAGAAGTGACACTCACCAGAGAGGTCGCAAAGCCATCTCTGGATATGTGGAAGCATCAATGGCGCTTAGTAGCGGTGACCTGCTGGACCTAAAGGGTGAACGCCTTCCACATATTGGCTGGCGAAGATGGTGTCTGAATGCCAGAAACAGCCCTCCATAATGGCGCATCTAGAGCAGTTGCTTTCAAGTGATCGCCCGGATGTTCCCTGAAGGATGATGAAGCCAGAGGGCGCTGGTGTTGCGGCTGAGTTTCGCCTTCGGTGTCGTCTATACCGGTATTTTCAGTAGGGTGAGGACTACGTTCAGATCCCAAGCTGGAGGTCTAAACTTAGCCTTCTGGTCCAGGTCGGACTTGGAGTTCCGGGATCTTCGTCATTTTCTGATCTTCCGGAACTGCTGGAACTGCCAAAACAGAGTTGAGGGCCACAAGGTATGTTGTGATAGTGCTTCCTTTCAGACGATGCTTGTGATGCAGGAAGAGAAGAAACTGTGAAGAGGTGGGGTTTTTTCCCTTGCAAACACTTTTAAAGGAGCGCCACTTATCGTCATTCAGACATCTGGTAGACGGTCTATGTGCCAATGTAATAGCTCTCGCTGTCCTAGCAAGGGAACCCTTGGCACTTAAGGCTCTTTGTAGATGGACCACATGTGTAGATGTAACCTTTCTGGTCTGGGTGTGGCCGTGTGCTGTGAGGATGAATCCGTAGATTCGGCCAGTCTGTGAGTTGGAGAGGATTGGCAGCGGCTATCTCTCAGAGATGACAAACTAACTCTCGCTGGCCACCAGGACACGTCCAAAGTCAGATCAAGGCTCTGTGTCTGGTGGCAAATAGGTCTCTGTTTGGAAGTCCATGGCAAGAGAAAAGCAAGAGTGAAGGAGGTGGAGCTTCCATTCTGTGGGTGCAACTCTGTCAGGCCTGGTGTTGGCATCTGCCAGGATGTCGCGACAATCCGGGATGTGTTTGACCCGGAAATGGAATTCCAATTGATCAACCAGGTTGAAGAATCCGAATATTAGCTGTAGAAGCGAGTGGGAGTGGATTGTTCCCTGAATCTGGAGACACCAGACAATGGTGATGTTGCCCATTTAGATGGTGATCAGTGTGCGCTGGAGATCTGCTTCCAGTGAGAGAGAGCCAGTATGAGCGCCTCCAGTTCCAAGGTTGTTGATATGCCATTGCTGTTGAGCGTCTGACCACAGCCCTGAGGCAACTTAACCCTCCAGGTGCGCTCCCCATCCTTGAAGAGAGGCGTCGACGAATAGGTGTAATGAGGTCGTAAGCTCTGTCAAGGAGATGCCGTCTAAGGCATTCGATTTCACCGTCCACCACCAGAGATGAGGTTTGAGGCAGTCTGGGAGGACGATAGACACCGACTGGTATTGGCACCTGATGTTGGGGACAAGAAACATCTTTATCGGGCGCAGTTGGCGCCTCCCTCTAGAGGTCAGGTCCTGCGCTGATGTGAGGAGACCCAAGAGTGCCTGCCACTGGCGCAGAGTGAGTGATTGGTGGAGTGTATTCGGTGCCACCTGTCCCCGGGTATAGAGAGGAGTGAGTGAGTGAGTGAATAGCGACCTCCGATGAATTGGAGACGAATGAAGATTGATCATCAATCCCAGTTGGAGTAGGAGACGTTGTGTGACAAAGGAGTGAGGCCATGTTTGCTGGCCAAGGAGGCCATAGAGATTGTACAGTCCTGAGCCATAACACCAGGCTTATATTCACCAATATTCTTTGTCCCAAAGAAGGACTCGGACCAATTCCGAATGTTCCACAATCTCGCCACCTTTAACAAGCACTACTTGGCTCATCCACAGTACTTGCGGATGACCACGCTCAGGCTTCACCGGTCCAGGACACAGGCTCATGACTCTCTCATCAGCCTGGACATCAAGGGAGTCCACTATTAGTGGGCAGTGCTCCCATTTGGAATTTCCTCGGCTCTGTTGCTATTTACACGCATTACCAAGCCAATAGCCTTCTTCCTCCACATGAAGAATATCCAATTCGAGGCATATATAGATATGTCAATGTTCGAGCTAAGTAGCTGCTGTTGAGTAGGGGGAATAGGCGTCCTTGTCTCCCACCTACTGGGATCTCGACATTTGGAACGATTGGGGGTGGGAGGTCCCAGTCATCTGTGTCCATCGATTCACGTCTTTGCCTTGCTTTTACCACTCCCTCCCTTGCAGCGGTCTCGGTGGGGATGGTAGGATCCAGAGGCCTTTCCTTTCCCTTGGTTCCTGCCACGAAAGGAGTTCCGCCTGGGCTGGTAGTTGCCCGACCTGGATGGCTTGAAGGAGACATGAGCCAGGGCCTTGAGGGCGGTTCCGTCTCGGGCAAAAACCTGAGACTTGAGTGTGTTTTTTCTCAAGACCTGCCTATTAAATAGAGAGGTAGACGAACAGGGTTGGTGAAGGAGGTCCCTCTTAAATTCCTGATCATAGTCCGAAAGTGCCATGTAGCCGATGCAGTGCGTGGTTGTAATTTCTATCAGTGTGGCATGCATAGGAGTGCGCATATATTCCACCTGGCGCTGTAGGTATGACAAGACAGTGGTGAGATGGTCCAGGCAATTTGGGTTGTCCTCCGACAGGTCCTGAATGATGGCCCTGGAGGCGGATGCCATGACTGAGCTCAGTTTCCACATACGAGAGCTTGTTGTCGGGGACTCGGATAGTAGTGGAGTGGTTCGAGCCCTTCATGTGATGAATGTCCTTGTCAAGAGAGTGGGCGTGATCCGCAATGTCAAAGGAATGGACGGGGAAGTCTTCCTTTTGGTACTTGGGTGCCTTGAATGAGGGTGTGAGGGACAGCTTGGCAAAGTCCTCATCTAGAGCAGTGATCATGTCCTTACTCATTGAGTCAGGCAGTACAGAGGCAGGTTCCGACAAGATAGTGTCTTGTTGACACGGGACTTTGGAGAAGGAGCCACTGCCTCCAACCGGTCGGCAATCCAGCCTGCCACCTGGTTGAGTCCGAGGTGACAATCTATGTCTGATGGTAGGCTATGAAACGCCAGACATTAATGGGCCTGCTTGGACTTTCGTTTCCTAGAAGCTTTTAGGTATTTGCTGAAAGCTGTGAGGAAAAGTCTTTACATTCCGAAGTCTGGGAGCACAGGGACGTGCAATTTAGGCACAAGGGATGGGGTCCCGCCCAGACTTATTACAGCGACACTTGCTACAAGAAGGCATGTATCTGCATTGATAGCAGAATGTGATCACAATGTGTTCCCATCCGATTATTTTATGCTATAATCAAGACCTCCCACAGCTCTTTCTCTCTATCAAGAACAAGCAGTAGATGCAAAAGTAATGCAGGACAAGTTAAAAAATCATGCGATCATGGTAGCAAGGGTACAATGATAACACACAGCCAGGTCACACATTGTAGCCATTGAAGCATCATGATGGTCGTCTTTTACAAGCATAGGATCCTGGGTTTGCCCCAGCATGCAATCAATGTTTGTGATCCTTTTCATTTTCAGTTATGCATGGCTTTATATTGTTTAGTTTACGGATATATGTTTTTAACAAAAGATCTATTTTTTGTTTTCAGGTGTTGCTTGTTGTGCAGTTAAGAAAGTCTCATAGATCTTGCAGTTCAAAGTATTGTAGGCTTTATTTATGCATTGTGTCAATGGTAGTTTACATTTGGCAGAATAAAAACATAGTTAAAGGTTGTTGCATTGATATTTTTCTGAAATCTTTGAAGTAGATTTTATCAAATGTTCCTCTATTTCTTTTGACTTTTCTGATGGTGGAACATAACATTTCTTTTTACAACATAATCATAGGACAAAGATTTTCTGATTACTTGTTTGTTGTTTTACAACCCACTCAGCAATATTCAAGCCATATGACGGCAGTCTGTAACTAATCGAGTCTCTGGACCAGATGATCAGTATTGAGAGCAACAATCCATATGATTGGGGTATGAACACAGAATTTCAACCAAGTCACCAAGTCTGACCACCCAATCAACAAAGTTGCCTCTTATGACCAGACCAGCTAAGGAGCAATTCTAATCCCTATAAGTTTCTGATTATTACAGCTATGATGGAAAAATTCACCTGGAAACTTTCTCCACACTTTGGGCACACAAAACTTAGAGGGTGATCTGGCAGGCAGCCATTGGGCATGTGTAGCAGAGGGTTGCAGGGGGAATGTTCAAAATGGCGTTCATGCATTTCATGATCCTTTTGACTCGAGAACTTGACTTGACAACCAATGATCGGACAGGTCTCGGAGTAGTCATTGGCATTGTTGGAGACATTTAGCATAGGAGGTGCTAGGATTCGTTGGGAACGGGTGTTACTTCTGTCCACAGTTTCGATCTGTTGCAAAACTTGACGCTGGCGTTCAGTCATCAGCGGACGTTGTCTACCTGAAGTATCATTAGAAAATAGTCAATTGAAAATAGTGAGTAATGGTTTAGTACCACTTTCAACAGTATATCACATATATCATGGCGTGTCAGCTTGATGTGGGAAGAAAGCATGAAGTGATGCAGGTCTTCAAACCAAATAGCATGATGAAGGTCAGTCTCGGATTCAAACTCACAAACATAGATTTCAGGGCCCCGTTTCACAGAAGCAATCTTAGCGCTATGACAGTTGTAAGTTTAAGCTAAAGTATGGGAGTTACAATCACCTTAGGGCTATGATCGGCAAAAAACAGACATTTTGTTAGTTTCTGTTGAATTCTAATGTAGGGTTGAGAAATATTTGATAACACAAAATAATGTGAGAAGACCTCACCATTTTTCTTGGCCCAGGATTCAGCCACATGCCGTGCTCGTTGCAGCTCATATGGAGATGACAGATTGAGCTTTAGATACAGAGAGTGCGCTTTCTCAGCTTCTTGTCTATTCCTCAAGCGTTCAATCTGTAAAATAATATATGATGATTGTACCACATAATATGCTTACCTCTAATCATGCTAATCAACGTGAATGAGAGAGTGTGTTAATGACACTTCAATAGTATTTCAGTTATATCACGGCAGTCAGCTTGATGAGGAAAGAGGTCTGAAGCAATGCAGGTCATAGACATTAACTCCTTTAGTGAAACACGGACGGTGCTCACAAATCTAGAAACATAATCAGGGTCAATCTGTCATTAAATCTCACGATCATAGGTTTCTGCCATACCAAAGAGAGAACTCTGTACAGTGAAATGCCATACCTTAGATGATTTGGCAATCCATATGAACCAAAGTGAAGTTAGTTATTCATTCATTACCCTTTGTAGTAAGTGAGTGAGAGAGTTTTAGATTTTACGCCGCTTTTAGCAATATTCCAGCAATATCACACTGTACCCATGTCGTGAATTGAACCCGGGTCTTCAGCTTGACGAGCGAACACTTTAGCTACTAGGCTACCAGACTGCCCCTATTACCCATTGAAGCCTTTGTTTAAATTCATTTTCATACTACTAGATATTATGTTTACAATACGAATATTCTTAGATTAGACACAGTTGCTTCAGCATTTGTTCAGCGGAGATGATTTATCATGGCTATACAGGGGTACAGGTGGCCCAGTCGTCTGATGCTCCTCAAAATAGCTATGCAGAGATGGGCATGCCAGAAACCTATGATTATGTTTCTAGGTCTGTCAGCACCATACAGTACTTGTAGGTATCACCAAAGTGATAAACAATTGAGAAGTTCATCACTTTGGGCTTTCCTTCCACATTAAGCTGACATGCCATGATATAACTGGAATACTGCTTATAGTGACGTTAAAACCCACTCACTCCATCTTCCCAAGGCAAGAGAGTTAACTCACTTTAAAAGTCAAGTTTCCACCCTTGCCAAACTAGGCTGGTATTATGGAGTCCAATAGTCCATAGTCCAATAAAAATCTTGCACCGAAATCGAAATCCAGTTAGTAAAACTGTCAAGCAGACTTCGGGCGATTGCAGGATTTGCAAAACATGTGCACCGCAAACTCGTTGTCAACAGATATTTTCTAAATCTTTTCATGTTTTTAATCAAGGTGTTTACATGATTTGGTGCATTTCGGGATGTAAGACACGTTTTATCACAATACAGATCTTGATTATCGATCAGATCGTCTTGACCGGGAGCCACCGTTTTGTTTGAAACAAATGCAAGTGATACAAGAGGTGGAATCTGATTGGTCCATAGGACAGGCATAGAAGCCACAATAACTCGTAATAACCACTGGTGGCGCTCTGATCGAGCCCAGGAATTCCAGCCTAGTTTGGCAAGTGTGGAAACTGAACTTTCATAGTCAGTTAACTCTCTTGCCTCGGGAAGATGCACTCACTCATGTCTATACACACTCTAGTAGTGTACACACAGCACCAGCCTTTTCAAAATGTCAATCTAAAATTGCATTTATTATTAAAGCTTTACAGATATAAGTCATCAAATTCCAACAGCATGTTAGAATCACTCTGTATTGTCCAAACTGACTTGTCCTCAAAACACACTTACTCATCAGAGAGTTTATAATACTTAACATATACTACAAAAAGAATTTGAGGACCATTCGATTCTTTCATATTGCTACAGTAAAATAGTACGCCATGACTGATATACTAGAGTACCGTATTTGATCTAATAAGCGCCCATGGCGCTCTCAAAACTAGAAATAGGGGGCTCTTATTAGAATATTATTTTGGTGAAAAAAAACAGAGTTGAAAGATAAATTTTGTGGTTTATGCTGACAGCCTGAAATGTTTATATTCGACAGATATATTTTCCCAGAATTTAATTGCCAATAATAAAGGGTGAATATAAGACAGGAGTATGTATTATATGCGAATAGGGGTCAGTGCGGGTGCTAATTGGGACTGTTCACTAGCCAATATATTAGCAAATCTCGCCGTGGGCGCTTATTAGATTGAGGCGCTTTTTACGTCGAATACGGTAATATGAAAGAATTGGGTGGTTGTTTAGTTCTTTTGAGTGGTAATTACTAAAAATAAAGCTTTATTTTGATATATCATCAAAACAGAGATGAGAAGACAGAAGTTCTCATAAAGCATAAAGTTTTCAATAAGAAATGACCCATACTTGTTTCCATAGTTTTCAATTTTGGCGAGCACATCACATGTCTGATCACATGACATTAACGCTATGCTGAATATAAGCTATAACTTACATTAGGTAACTTGACACAAAGCATTTTCCGGTTCAAGCGAACGAAAGCAGTGTTGCCAGAATATCAAAGCTGCATGTAACATAATTTCTCGTTACATATCGCGAGAAATATGATTCAAAATGGCCGATCAAAGTTACATGTCAATCAAACTTGTGTGACTTGAAGAATAACTCCCTGCATCAACCTTGTAAATAAGTTGGATATTTGTGACTTTTCATCGGGTTTTTTCAATATTACCGTATTTCCTTGAGTATAGTGTGCTTCCATGTATAATGCGCACCGCCCTCTAGCGGATTCAGTATTTTTAAAAAAACTGTTTTTCTTAATACTATGCTCAGAAAAAAATTACAAGGCACCCCTTCAGCAAATTCTGGTAAAAAAACTGGTGATAATAAAGTTGGTCAGTACAAATTTGAAATTTGAGATAAAAAAAATCACCAGACATGTTGATTTACCTTTTAAATTGTATTTTTTGTTCTGCTTGGCATTGTTTTAATCCAGGGATTAAGATTACCATGTGTATTTTCTCGTAAACTAAGCCGGAAACAGCAATCAGCTGTGCATGCATTTTCTTGGAATCTATCGGTGATTCAGTTAAAACTTACCCATTGATATAATTGTTTACAGGAATTTTAAGCATGGATCGGGAAAAATTGTAGCTGGAACTATTTTCACTTTACTCAAGAATATATGGTAAAACATCAAATGCACATTTGATGGACAAAGCTATCATAAAACAACTGTGGACTGTTCTAATTCGGATGTTGACACAAGCGATCGTCCATACATGTCATCCTGACAAGCGAGCCAGTCAAATGATCAAACTTGTGTGAAATAGCTTTCTGGGTCACTTCTGTTGACAGTGAGAGGTCGGCCATACCGCAAGTGTCAATTTCAGTGCAAATACCAGGATTTCAGAAATGTTTGTCATAAATAAACAACTTTACAGGTAAGATATTTGAAAATAAAGATAATATGATCACAACTATGAATATTCCGCGACTTTTCATAAGTGATCCAACTTCCATGACACAAGGATACATCATCTGAATTTGAAATCCGTAGAAATCTGATATCTTACGCGTTCCTCTCTTTCCCTCCTGTTCTGCTCAAACCTGCTAGACACAGATTCCAGCAGAGGAAATCTTGGCGATGGTGCATCATCATTGTCGTCCTTCTGGGATTTTCTGTTCATAGGGCTTTGAATCTGGAGCAAATACATGAACAATATTTAGTTTGGACATTTTGTATTCAGACAAAAAAAACCTGGGGAGTGAATGAATTTATGTGTTTAAGTTTATAGTAATATTACAAGAATGACAGAGTGGGGGGCATTAACAATGGATTTCACAGATTCTACCCATATCAGGAATTATCTGATTACCTGCCATGACATGCTTTGAAATAATGATAACTAATGACTAGGCTACCTTCACAAGATCATGTTTGACAAAACATCCTTATGATACATGGATACAGATACTGTCAGTACATGGTCATGATATGTATGCAAGTGTCATGTTGATAGGCATGTTACAATTTTAGTTATTTATGCAAAAAACATGATAAACATGTTCCATACCATCTCACTCTCTGTCACATCAATGATCTCCACAGAGCTGTCAAATGACGCCATTCTTCAATTCCTATGCCAATCTGAAATAAGGAATATAACTTAAGCATACCTACCGATGAAAACCAGCATACAGCAACAGCAAATTTAAATATAATTAGCCACACAAATTACAAGACACAATCCCCATAAAGTTTGCATCGTAATGATTACACACATCTGGTCATTCGCTTGTGTATCATCTGCACCAGTAAGTTTCTTGACATAATCATAGGATAGACAAGAACACCCGATGTAACGTCATTCAAATTAAATGACATAATGAAATAAATACATTAAAGTCGCATATTCTGTCAATGTTAACATACATTACTTACCATCTGCTTACTGTTCAGGCCAAACGATGTCAAATTTTCCCGGTTCCTCTAAATTCAGGAAAATCTTTCTGTAACATTTTCCGAAATTACAAACATCTAAAACGAAATACGAATATTGAAAATAATACTTTGCAAACAGCAGCAAAGTAAATTGGTTAACACTGATTTCAATTACATGTTTTTTTTTTATATTCAAGGAAACATAACTTTTTCTAAGAAATAATATAGCACCGTGATAACACTCTGAAATGTGGAGTTCGTCGTAGATCCATGTGCCTGTGTAGAGGTAAGATCTACTTTTGGTGATGTGGAATCGACACAGAGGACACCAAACATGAAACTCGGAGTGTAACAAAAATATTCCAACGATTCTTTAATTATTCTTAAAGTGTAAAACTGATAGAGAGCTTATATGAGACTGGCAATGTGGTAATTGTACGTGGTTTCTCAACTAAAAAGTTCTTGAGAAAATAGATGAAATACATTTCCCAGGATATATATCCTTTCTCTTTATAATAACTTTTGAAAAGAATATATCTGGAAAAACATGAATAGCATAATTCATAAGTTGATTAAAATATGACTATTATTTTAAAAATCATTTTACATGAAATTAATGCCATATTCCTTAGTATTTCGTATTTTAATATAACCTCGGTTTTAACCCGGACTGGTCCGAATGATATCTAAAATATTGTTTTTCTTTGAGGAGAGTTACTTCCGGTAAAATCCAGTGGGTGTCTGCAACGGCAACTGTCTCCAATCTGCACGTACCAGGTTAAGCGAATGTTGTATACGTTGTTGTGCTAATTTGGTGTCATAATGTGCAGACATTAGAAGACGTTCTACTGTGCAGGTGCTAGGTAACTGATGCAATAAGGATCACACCCAGTGGAGTGCCGTCTGAAATTATTACTGGGCTAATTTCCTAACCAAAGCCTTAGGAACACGAGGAAGTAGATACGCTAGTCACTCTGTACCGTCGTACAAAACTAATTGCACACACCAGAGGCGGAGCTTTGCACGGATATATTTGGATATTTATTTGTCTTAGGAACAAGTCCTATGTCAACATGGTCAATGATTAATATAATACAATGTAATATTGATCAACCATTGACCAGAAATCCCAGGCAATGAACCTAAATTGATGTGGACCTACACAACTGCTTCACATGCTAATACCTCTAGCAGGAAATTAATCAGTATCAAACCCAGTGTTATAGGTAGTTGTGTTTTTTCTATCCACATTGCTTCTTAAATATTAACTGGGGAATACTGCGCTTTGCTGGGGGCACTTTTTTTTATATTAAAGTAGCGCCATACACAGGATAGAACTTGTGTTGCCAGCTCGAAGCTAAGCAAGGCTAATGACTTTGTTTTTTTATCCAACACTTTACCACAGTATCACATATTATTTGTGATTGTTTACCAAGTGATCAGCAGCTGATGGTCTCTTTGATGTACTTGCTGAGTTGCCAGTTTTCTCTGGTGATACACAAAACTTGATAAAAACTGTAAAGATTTTTCTCAAATTAAAGTGGAAGACTTGCTATTAATAGTATTAACTGGTTACCACTTTTCATGTTGATGATAAACTGTGTGGACATTGTGAAACGATATACTGGTGCATCATGAGTTTTCATGTGACAATATGATACATGATGTTATTTTCTATATCAATGCAAGATGATACACTTGCAAAAATATATTATTTACTATTGACCTCTCCCCTCCCCTGCATTTTTTGTCAGTCAAATATCGCTAAATGTTTTGTTATTAGCATTTCAAGTTCACTGCTAAGAATAGCCACTATGAATATGGGTCAACAGCTAACTTTCCCTTTGGATCCTACTCTAAAATGTTTATAGTCAAGAACTTTCCACATGATTTGATGTTCATATGCATATCACAATACATATCATATTGTGACCTTCCTGTAAACTACAGCACAGTTTCATATAAATATTTAATAAACCCAACCTATCTGCTTAAAGTTGGAATCTCAGTGCTATTGTGGCATTCAGAAATTTGGATGTAGTAGTCACTGACTTCTTGCCACACATCTGATAGCTGAAAAATAACTGAATGTCAATGTTGTATCTATTTACAGGTGAAACACAGCTTTGACAAGATACCTCTCCTAAAAGTCATCACAGTTTGAAATGGCATGCTTCTCATAACAGCACTCATATCTGGAATTACTTCAAGAAATTCAGTCTTCATCCATCACAGCATGTTCAGTTAGCACTGCTAAGGACTGATGAGCCTCAAACACATTCTGAAAAAGCTGTCCACATTTCCAATGAGGGAAGACTGGGGCTCGCAAGTAGTCAACAGAGAGGCTCTTGTTTTTCTCTGTATCAACTATGCATTCTTCTCAGTGGTGGTCCTCACCTTCGTCCTCTTCATGATTGTCCTCACGCACACGTCTTCCACTGATGATGACCTGTTGACGTCAATTGCTATAATGACCACTTGCTTCATCCTGATAGATTTAATTGTTGCCAATTTCCTTGTGCATACCATGCAGATGAATATGGAAATAAAGCTTTTGTTATGATGGCATCTACAATTCATCAAGAGAAAATGTGTTCTCTACATAACATTGTGTATGCTCCTTAGCAAAACATTGAAGCCTTATCTTCTTAAGACTGCAAAGCATAATGATGTCACTACTTTATCTGCTTTGTCCCTGTAAAAATTTGCTTTTGAGCCAGACAATTTCATTCCCTTAGAGTGACACTTGAGTGTGAATCATGGCGACAGGGAAAGGTCCCCCCAAATTAAAGTTGACAGGAAGCAACATGAATTCAGGAGTTGTGCAGGTGCCGACATCTACAGATAGTGGACTGAGTGGTGATTTTGAGCCTCCTACAACTCCACTGAGTCCCAGTTCAGCTTTCTCAACATCAAAGATTTCCAATATATCTCAGAGTTACATTGACACTCTGCTGCTTTGCCATTGGGACAATATTCTTGGTCCGCGCCTTGAGCATGTCTGGTATGTCGACGGATGCTCCAAGCCCCATAACACCACTCTACGTCACATATGTTCACAGGTTTTGAGCGGAGAAATCTGCCGAGATGTCTCCTGTAGCCAGATAGACTATAAGTTCTATGATATGCCTGACAAGTCTATAGTTGTGCCAGCTTTTATATTCTCTGCTCAGACCGATCATGGCTTAGGGATGCATGCCATAGCATTTGTGGTGCCCAACTCTGAACTTAGTATATACTTGAAGCATCATGGGCTTATACTGTGTTGGATGACAAGACTCATCGGCAAGTTTAGGATTTTTCTGAACAAAGTAAGATATTGTGTTTATATCCTAATTTTTATGTGCAATGAGCAATGTAGGAACTAGTTGTTACCATGGTTACATTGGTGCCTGGGTACACAGTTAATGAGTTGAGTAAAAGCATAACAACAGCCCCCAGCATGTAGTCTTTCAGATTATGGCATTTATACCCACATGCTTATATCATTCCTGTTTTAACATGTTTGAAGATATTGTAGGCTCTGGTCAACAGTTTCAGTTGTCAGTCCTAGTGAATGTGATGTAAATCATTCAACATGTTCACATGCCACTTTGTATTGTATGTCTGCTAACTCAAAAATTCAACTATGTTACATTTAACTTGGTTTATGATTACCTTTATAACAAAGACAGTGTGCCCGTTTACGGGTAATTACCAGTTTTTTACCGGTAAATAGGGGGACTGGTAATTTTTAGAGTTGCCAGTCCACAAGGACAGTTTCAAAACCTAGTGTAAACACTGAAAAGAGACACTATGTCTAAGTTTCAACCATCACACCAGCTTCAATGTATAGACATAGACCGGAAATTGGCAACTGATTGTTAAAGAAATAGTTCCCCTTTGGCATGCCTAATAAACTTTCATTAGCTTAGAACATTTTCTGTCTATCCGTTGTCCTGATAGAAAATAAAATGTGTGACCAGAACCATTACTTTCTACCCTGCCTTCCACTGCTGAAAGCATATGCCATAATTGAGGGGAGGCAACTCTGCAAAGCATATGCCATAATTGAGGGGAGGCAACTCTGCAAAGCATATGCCATTATTGAGGGGAGGAAACTCTGCGTTACATCATTGTAGATATACGCAGCATCATTATTGAAGGGTCGCTTAGGTATGTAGGATGTCAAACATGAACATATGGGTATTAAATGGTTCATTCTGGATGCAACTGAACTGCAGCCTAGGAAGTTTAAAATGCAATTTTTTAAAATACATTTATCGCTTATCATCTGCAGGAGCCTTCAATAATGATGCTCAGTATATATAACCATGATAACCATGGACCTATATAACAAGTCCGTGATATAACTGGGGAAGATTGCCAAAAATTGCCAAACTTATAAACATTAAACTAAATAAGGTTTTGGTTAATTTTACAGTAGAACTTTATATGTCCATGTTTTTTCAATGAACATGAAGACGTTTAATTTGAAGGCATGTCAAATTGTGTGCATGTGTATAGCCTTGAAGTTGTTAATACGTAACTTGCCTGGTCTATCCTACATGATGTTCTGCACATGGTATGTCATTGTTGTTATGGTTATTTTTCCAACAGAACCAGTGTGACAATGGACTGAATGAATTCACACTGTGGCTTCAAAACCTTCTGGAGATGTTGTCGTCACTTCAAGAATTTGGGTTGCCAACAACTGTCCAGGTTTGTTATGGAAATAACATTGTTAGCATGGCTGAATTTTGTAATGATGCATTAAGGATCTTTGCTCAGGTTCCACATGATGTTCTCTAAGACCAAGAGGTGAGGTGAAATGGGATTTATGCAAGATTATTGCAATTGCATAGCGATGTGCCTATACATATCTGTGTGTGGCTGCTTATCCTATTTCGGACTAATGCCAATTTTATAGTGCTAGCCCACTGAGATACCATGCCACAGTTTGACATGAATACCCAACTCAGACACAGCATACTGACTCAGTTCTTGTTTTATCCATTTAATTCTAAACATCAGGCAGGGTAATAACAAGTACCATCTTTTAAAGTCTTCTAGTATGATGCAGCTGGGAATTGAACCACAAACATTCTGCTCACTGGGCAGATGGTCTGTCTACTTGACCCCGAGGAGGTCTCATATCTAGAACCTGTAAAAAAAATCAATGGTTGAAGAAAGCTGTCTATTAACATTTATCAGGCTGATACCTTCAATTTTGTTAACCCTTTTTGTATTTTGATATTTGATACATTGGTTATGACCACCAGCTGGCTCAGTTAATTTGCATATCACATGACCAGATTTTTCTCTTAATTGTAAACAAACACGTTAGTTCTAAAATCTGAGCGATCTGCCCCAGTGGAAGCCTGTCAGTGCTATTTTTAGATTGTTTTGCACAAGTATTATGTTATGCTGCAACTGCGACAGTGAGGATTATGACGATATATGTATACACATCAAAATGGCCGTAGTGCTAGCTTACCGACTTGTCTGAATGTGTAGACTTTTCAAAAATCAAAATGATGATCAACGTTTGCAGTTTGTTGAATGGACTGAGTAAGCTGTGATGAATCATCATGTATGCTGGCCTGTGTCAGAAGTGCTATGTTGACCACAATGAACTCTGGCTAGGAGAGTGGTTTATACCCTTTGAAATGACCTTCACCTTGTTCATATACTGTGCCCTTTGAACCTAGTTCTACCACATTATCAAAATCTGCTGTGTGCCTTGTATATTGGTATGTTATGTTATATGATGCCAGTGATGGCATGGATATCAATATGGAACCAAATACAATCAAGTCCCATTAATCCGACATGTCGGATAAACGAAATTAGGTAGTATCAACGTTCATGATTCAAAATTTGACAACATCACGATAAATAATGATACAAACACGTAATAAGAAAAAGGAAAAAGGAAATATTCATATTGTTATGTTACATTGAGAGCGGGATATGTTTTCTAATCATGCAACCTCTAATGTTTAACACAAAACTACTGTTACGGACTGTATGACTGAGTCGAAATACTTTTTAAGGCATAGTCTGGAATGGAAGTCGCGAATTTAAAACTAGTGCAGCAATGCTCAAGAAATCAGCTTTTTAAGTGGCTAATGTAGATTTCCTGTTAGTCATTTCATTAATCGGTCAAAGTTCGCGAAAGGTCATACTGAAGTGACCTGTAATGGGATGCCCTCAGCGGTAGGGAGATCTTGTATCTGATTTTAATGAGATTGAGGTAATCTAATCTTATGATTTATCCTGTTTTGTTTATTTAAAGCAGTAAATGTTTATTGTTAAGCAAGTTTATCTCTGTAGCCGTTGAAATATGCAGCTGCTCGCTGACTCGTCTGGCATCAAAACATGGGTCTGTGTACTCGCGGGCAAGATGACCATGGAGTATGCGGATCACTGTGTCAGATTAATGAGACTGATTAATAAGTGATTTCAGCAATTGATTGCAAATTAGGTGTGTCGTAGTCGCAGTGCAAGACTGTCGGATTAACGGGTCTAAATAGTACTGATTTAATTGGTTCCCATCATTAGTGATGGATAGAACCGATTGTCAGATTAACAAGACTTGACTGTATGTTTATTAGGTATGGTAGCAAATGTGGCCATGATAACATAACTATTTTTGCCATTAGTGAGATATTTTTACATCATGGTCATGTATCTTTGTGTTGGCACTTGACACTTATATTTTCATTGTTTCATGACCTTATTTTATATATTTGAGAATTTGACCTATAAGTATAATTATGACAATAATGTAAATATGAAACTTTTGCATGAGCCACAGAGCCTCATCATTGTCCATGGCTCTAATTGTATGATTTGACTTTCAGCTGACTGATACAGCGTTTTCTCCCGCCCACAACCTCGAACCACCATTCCTACGTCAAGCTATTGCGTCCCATCTCATGACCTTTGGGCGGAGTCTAGTCATAGGCAAATTGCCAGAGAGAGTTAACCTGGTGAGTTTATGTATGTTGTCAGAGTTAACCTGGTTAAATTTGTTGTCAGAGAGAGAGAATGTTAACCTGATGAGTGTATGTATTTTGCCAGAGTGAAGTTAGTGAAGTATGTTGTCAGAGAGAATGTTAACCTGATGAGTGTATGTATTTTGCCAGAGTGAAGTTAGTGAAGTATGTTGTCAGAGAGAATGTTAACCTGATGAGTGTATGTATTTTGCCAGAGTGAAGTTAGTGAAGTATGTTGTCAGAGAGAATGTTAACCTGATGAGTGTATGTATTTTGCCAGAGTTAACTTAGTGAGTGTATGTATGTTGCCAGAGTGTTAAACTGGTGAAGATATCTATGTTGTCAGAGAGAAGCTGGCTGTTTAAAGTTTTTGAACCTAATTCACCTTTTCAAATTTCCACCTGGAACCAGGTCAGAATAGGCCCACAGCATCCAAATAATTGTTGTAACAAAGAGGTTGCTACATTGGATTCAGTGGTTAATTTGGACGATTGTGTGTCATCGTTCCCACACAGCGTGAGATGTCATGTAATAGTAACCACAGGTTTTCTGGCTTTTACCTGATTAACTGGAATACTGCTGACTATCATACAACAACAAGCAAACAAATGGATATCCGTTTCAAACTGCACACTTTGAGTCAACAAGGCTATTCTGTGTTTGTGTTTCAGGTGATCCACACCCTGTCTATGTTTAACAGCGAGTGTGAGAGAGCTGTGTCACGGCGGGTGATCTACCCAATTCGCTGGCTTTACCACCAGGACCTGGCACTGCAGGGTAGTCTCAAGGTAGATCAAGGAGTTATCTCCCTTTGTTCTCTTCCCATACCTTATATTATTTCAGCAACACATTTTTTTGTTTGTTGCTGGTTAAATTTTAAAAATGTTGGCCATGGAAACCAAGAAATACACTGTGTGGCGTAACTATGGTAATTGGTTTATGCTGCAGTCTGCAAATGGATCATTCAATCTGCCCATGAGGGAGATGCTGTGTTGCCAGTACCCATCAAGCATCATTGATGTCCAGAACCGGGACATCAAACAGTCCCCCCATTGCCAGGAGCACATCATCCGACACTATGAGACAATGAAGAATGAGCTCATCTGCCTTCATTATGAACATTCCAATGGTCAAGACTTGAATGCAAGGTAAGCACATTCTGTTTCTCTCCATAGTTTACCTTGATCTTCTATCTAATAATATTTTAGGTTATTTTGTGTACTGATCAAGATGATGTTTTGTGAATGCTGAAATTATCAATTAAGACAACTAAGGAAGAGAATGTATGGATGTCAGCTTCTTTATTGTGAGGAACATATCATAAAAAAAGAAGAAGTTGACATCCATAAATTCTCTTCCTTATGTGTATCACTTCTAAGTGCCTTTCAAAGACTTGAGGACAAAACTACATTGTACAGGTAGGATTGATTTGGTTAAACTGATGATATGCTCAGCTTCTATGGTGATATCAATTCTCGACAATAATGATGATGTTTGGTGATAATAATCATGATCCTTTTGTCTTTACCAGTGTTCTACAAACAGCAGACTTTCCAGAGTCCATTGTTCAAAATCTCTTAAATGAGGTGAGATTTTCATTATTAATTATTCATTATACAGTTAGTCCAAGATTGCTTTCAGTCTTGGCCTATGTTTCTAAGGCATTGAAATTCACTGTGCAGAGTTTGTCCCTTAGCCATGTTAGCAATACCAGGATCCACTGAAGGGGGGTTAATTCCAAGTATTAGTTCCATACTCAATACTGATTATTCATCAAGAAATAAACATTTACAACCTCCATCACTTTGGGCTTTCCTCCAACCATGCCCACATTCAGCTGATGTCATGTAACATTATAGTTCAAAGTGGCTTCTAACCACCTTTGCACTGATTATTCTGATTCTGTGTTGCAGATCTCCAAGCTGCCTGCTGTATGTGGAGTGAGGGAGGCTCACATTGCCCAGTTCATGAGGCTGCTGCAGCGGAAGGCACTCAGCCTCATCAGATATGTGGAAACTGAGACGTGGGTATATGTACTTGTCTCGATATAGGATGGATGTTCACCATGAAATGGATGGACATTAGGTCTTTGAATGGCATTTATAAGCGATACACATACGAGAGATAATTTGTGGAAGTCAACTTCTTTATTATGAGGTGAGGTGATGAAGTAAAGTGGGGTTTAACATTGCGTTCAAGATTATAGCGATGTGCTTCCTCGTGTGTGTGTGTTGCTGCTTGTACTAGTCAGACTAGTCTGGACTAATGCTGATTTTATAGTGCTAGCCCACTGAGATACCATGCCACAATTTAACATGAATACCCGACTCAGGCATAGTAAACTGACTCCGAGCCAACCAGTTCTTGTTTTAGCCCCTTAATGCCGAGCACCAGGCCGGGTAACAACAAGTATAATGTTATCACGTCTTTTGGTATGATGCTGCCAGGGATCAAAACCATGACCTTCAGCTCTCTGGGCAGACACTCTACGACTCTACGACTAGACCATGGAGGAGTAAGCATACACTCCGAAATGTTGTGTTCCACATGATAAAGAAGTTGACATCAATAAATTCTTCTCTCTTGGATGGACATTGTACCTATACCTTGATGTAGGGTGGATATTGTGCTTCAAATTGATATAGAGTGAATGCAGAGTTTGAAATAAAATATGTTGCCAAGCTGCCATTAGGACCCACAGACTTAAGAAGCTGCAGGCCTGAAACAAAACTCTTCAGGCCCTCTTTTAAATTTTTTTGTGCTCAAACCTTGATATAGAATGGATGTTGTGCTTAAACCTTGATATTGAGTGAGTATTGTGCTTAAACCTTGATATAGGGTGGACATTTTGCTTCAACCTTGATATATTGGGTGGATGTTGTGCTTAAAACTTGATGTAGGGTGGGTATTGTGCTTAAACCTTGATATGGTGTGGATATTGTACTTACACTTTGATATAAGGTGGATGTTGTGCATAAACATTGATATAGAGTGGATGTTGTGCATAAACCTTGATATAGAGTGGATGTTGTGCTTAAACCTTGATATAGAGTGGATGTTGTGCGTAAACCTTGATATAGAGTGGATGTTGTGCATAAACCTTGATATAGAGTGGATGTTGTGCGTAAACCTTGATATAGGGTGGATGTTGTGCTTCAGCCTTGATATAGAGTGGATGTTGTGCGTAAACCTTGATATAGAGTGGATGTTGTGCGTAAACCTTGATATAGAGTGGATGTTGTGCTTCAGCCTTGATATAGAGTGGATGTTGTGCTTCAGCCTTGATATAGAGTGGATGTTGTGCGTAAACCTTGATATAGAGTGGATGTTGTGCTTCAGCCTTGATATAGAGTGGATGTTGTGCTTCAGCCTTGATATAGAGTGGATGTTGTGCTTCAGCCTTGATATAGAGTGGATGTTGCGCTTAAACCTATAAAGGTCATATCGCTGTAATATTGCTGAGAGCGTTGTTAAACCAACACACACACACACCTATACTTTGTTGTGCTTAGAGGCATAGATCTGTACCAGTACTGTGACATGTGCTGAACTCTGTGCTTATTTCGTTATTCCATACCAGTATTTATATAAAGACTGATATTTATCCAACTTCTACCTGTGTACTTTTCTCAGTGTAACTCAATAACTTTCCCTTTCAGTAACAGGGGAGCAGTCCACCCAAGGGGACTGAAGAAACTTAAAAATGACTTTAACCTCACCCTGGAGGGTGATTTCAGAATAGTCTTAGCAACAGCTGAGAAACTGAAGCCAGGAATTTACCACCTGCTTCTAGGGGAGAGAAAATACGACGTAGAACATCTTCCAAATATGACAGACATTTTGTAGCTGGGGCTGTAGGTCCGATGAGCCTCAGTAAGAAGACTGTGTATTTCCATACTTCCACATTTTTATATCAAACTGAATGTCAAGAGCAAGGAATAATAAAGCCTCAACTCATGAACGTAGATAGAAACATATCTACCTTGCTCTACTGTCATAACCATTGGGATGACACGCCAGCCTGGCAGTGATTATGCTTCACCAGGGCTGGGTAACATCTCCACTTGGCCCCAAACAAGGATTCCAAACAATATTTATAGCAAAGTTGGAATCAGTTTTCCTGATCAAGGCTTGTTACTGAAGTAGTATATCTGATATCAAAATTTTGTTTTGGAGACTGTTACAGTATGTATCCTCCATCAGGGCTCATGTCTTTACATCACAAACTGGAAGAAGATATGATTCTCCCTTGTAACTTTTGATAAGTGATATAACTCTCTGATGCTTCATATCCTTTGCTGTGTTGCCTTGTTAACATGTGGAGCCCTTACCGTGGATACCTATTGTTACAGATTATACATAGTACCAGATATTAGAGATGTACTTGTTTCTTTAATCCCAAGGTTCATACAGGCTTGGAAAGACCTTGAATTTTAAGATCCCTCTTGAAAAGCCTTGATCTTTAGTGTCAACCTTGAAAAGCTTGAAAATCACCAAAATAGCTTGAACAGCCTTGAATATTTACAAAATGACATGTATTAATGTTCATACTGGTTTTGAGATTGTGATTGATGTATAGTATGCAGGATTTAAAAAGATATTGATCAACTAAGGCTAAAAACCTTACTAGAAAACCCTTGAAAATGACAGTTGAAGCCTTGAAAAGGCTTTGAATTTTAGTGTTCCATATCTGAATGTATCCAACTGTAATATTTCCGTCATAAATAAGTCAGATAGTCAGTAAAAGGTGATGTAGCATTAAGAATATCTGTGATTAATCGTTCCCAAACCAGTCATACTGGTATGTTCTTTCAAAAGCTTGACATGTGATGTTTGTATGTTCATAACTGTTGCTTGCTTGATCATATGAAGTGGAGTTTCTACTGTATATTGCTGCATGGACTGGATGGCCTCACGTATCTGCCTCTTTTGTGTTAACCCACTCATGTCACACTCATTCCACTGAGTGATATCAACGCAGTGTTAAACCCAACTCACTCACTCACTCCAACCATAAGGGTATATCATCTCTCCAGCAGGCAGGCCTCACATTGACGTGTCATGCTCTTTGTCTTAAAATTATGTTGTTCCATTTGTGAGATGAATAGATAATCTCCTCCGAGTGCTTTTTGATATCAAATATATCAACACAAGTCGATAAAATGTTAGAACTCTGAGGCTTGCTGAAGAGTTTTTAACTTTCATTGATAAGTTTTCATATATCTGATATCAAAAGACACAAGATCGGGATTCTATTTATCATCCAAAATCATTCTTACAAATGTAGGGGGCACGGGTGGCCCAGTCGTCTAAGGCGCCGCGATTCGCTGTGCAGAAACCTATTGTGGGTTCGAATCCTGGTTCGCCCCGATTATGTCTCTAGGTTTGTCAGCACCATACCCGTGCTCGTGGGTTTCACCGAAGTGGTAAACGTCTTAGACCTGCATCACTTCGGGCTTTCCTCCCACATTAAACTGACACGCCGTGATATAACTGGAATACTGTTAAAAGCGACGTTAAACCCAACTCACTCACACACTTACAAATGTTCAGTTTGTAAACAGTAATAGCCGGTGTCAGTGTAAGCAGTACTGCTTACCAGTCTCAGTGACAGAGTAGTCATTTAATGGTATCCTACCTCATCTAACTTACCTAGTATTCTAGTCTTTGGTTGTCTAGATAGTTAGCTGGCTGTAATAAGCTTTGTTAATTTTGTTGTTCCTTCTGAAGTTTCTCCTCCAAACCGGGACTACATAGACTCGCACAATCTGAATTTACTTTACAACCACTGATCTAAGTCTTTGATGGGCATTTAGAAGTTGGGAGGACATGAATACATGACACTTTTTTATGGATAACAACTTCTTTTATTCTCTCTTCTTTTAGATCTACTGCCTGCTCCGTCATCAGGTGAATGATGAAGGAACATTCATTCATTCGCCCGTTGAAGGAGCAAGAAGTAGCTCTGAAACTTACAAAGAATATATAAGTTGCTATCCACAAAAAAAAGTCATGTATTCAACCACTGAATTTAATTCTATGTTACTCAAATGAAGTTAAAGATCTGATTTTTTTTCATATGACTATGCTTAATCTGATTAGCTTTAGTCATATGAAAGGTCTTCAGCAACCCATGCTTATCATAAAAGGTGACTATGCTTGTCATAAGAGGTGACTAACGGAATCGGGTGGTCAGGCTCGCTGACTTGGTTGAAGCATGTCATCGATCCCAATTCCGTGGATTGATGCTCATGATATCAATCACTGGATTATCTGGTCCAGACTCGATTATTTACAGACCGCCGTCATATAGTTGAAATATTGCTGAGTGTGGCGTTAAACAACCAACCAACCAACCAAATCATATGATAATCTTTGGTGTTCTTGAACTTCTATTGAGTAGTATACAATATGGCTCTGTGACATCCCTCGAAATGAAACCCTTCGTTTCAAATACTAAATAATCAAATGATGCTCAGCCGGTTGTGTCAATCAGAATTGTTATTTGGGTTAAGATGTTCCCTGGTTAACAGTGTTGTGAGAAGAGAGCTGTGATTCAATCTCATTCAAATCAGATCTTTCACTCTGAGGCATTATATTCGAGTAAAATTAATATGGTGTGCTGGGGGTTGGTTCCATCACATACCTGCACATGTGGATGGTTGCAGCATATTTCCAATTTTCATATTTACAAGGGTGGATCTAGGAGTTGTTAGAGGGTGTCTCACATTTTTTAAGTCCTACCTTTAATGTGTCTTTATGATACGCACAAAACAAATATTGCAACAATGACAAGAAGGAGGAATTTTTTGTGGATGCTCAGATGTGGTCATACACCATTAACCCTACTTTCTCTCCCTCCCCACTCCCTGGGGAGTATACAACCCAAGCTGCCTTTGGGCAATTTTTCATCCACCACATATCGTGTACCCATGCCCTGCTGGGTTTACAGTGGCATATTTGAACGAAGTCACTTGCCCAGGGTGACGCCACCTGTTTTGACACATGTCTTCAGGTGTACGAACGTAATCAGGTATCCACCATCTAGTCATCTATAGTCTGGAAGGTAATTTAAGGTACCAACGTTTACTACAATATCTGAAAAACTATCGGACCTACTCCAGTCAAAGTTAGTATGAAATTATTAAACAGTCATACATAACTGCATATTCAATCTAAAGACAATCTATGCATGAATAAAAAAATCTGTCAATTTAGCTATCACTATATTTCATCAACAACCAGACCTGTTCGTCACGGGTGGAACGAGCATTCATTGAAACAGCCATCTGCCTAATGCTACCCCTGCGACACAGGGCCATATGACACAGTTGAACCAATCAACTCAACTCAAAAGGGTGCACGGGAATCACGCTCGTTGAGACGCCCAACGCTAACACCGTATTCGTGTGTGCGTGAATCTCATACCAACTTTGACTGGAGTAGGTCCAATAGTTTTTCAGATATTGTAGTAAACGTCGGTACCTTAAAATACCTTCCAGACTATGCACTCGGATGAGTGGGTTCCTTTGAGTGCATTGGGTGAATGTGCTGTACACTAGGGGTAGAGACAACACTAAAGACCTGTAAACATTGTTGGTCCAGAGGTAAGTAAAAACCCGGTCACTTGTTTGTTGTGTACATGTTTTCCATATTTGTTCATCAAAACAGGATGTGATGAATAGAAGTTTGTTTTGCATTTTTTTAAATTTGATTTCTTATTCAAAGAGTAAGACTCACTTTGTTCATAGTGCACACAATTATTTGTTTGTCTGTGTCTTCAACTAATGGTGTGGTATGTGTGGAACTTGAAAAGTGGGAAACAGTTATACTTTGATTAGGATCATGGTTAACATATTTTCACAGCTTTCGCCAGCGAATCTTTACCACGCTTGTTGTTTATTGGTCAGTAATTGAACTGACAGGAGGTGATGGTCAAGAATATTCCACTTATATGGTGACAGGCTTACTGTGTACATGCGTGCATATGTGTCAGCTTGTACTAGTCTGACACAGTATACTAACCCCGAGCCGACCAGTCCTTGTTTTGTCTCCATATTGACGAGCACCAGGCAGGGTAGCAACAAGTACCAACATTTAATGTCTTTTTGGTATAACCCAGCTGGGTATTTAACCCCTAGTGTTCTGCTCTCCAGGCAGACGCATGTTCTGTACACTAGACCAGGGATGCGACAGGAACCGGTAGGTAGCATGTAGTTAGGGGCAGTCATTGGTTGTAAGGAGATTTTGTTCAGATGGTTTCAGTGCTAGTGCTAGTCTACTTGTCACATGATCCCTCTCAAGGATGCAAAATGCAAGGATTTTGCATGAAAGAACATATTAATATATTTATATCTTATAAAACACTGTCCATTTTCATCATGAAGCACCCCCCAAAATAGGGATACTTTCATGAAACTCAAGATCTTCTCTTGCTCCTTGCTGCTCTCACTGTCTCTTGTTCCTCTCTTCTCTCACTCTGTTGTCTTGTTTTCCATTCCTCTACTCTCCCCTTATTCTTGTTTCCCTCTTCCTCTCACTCCTGTCTTGTTTTTCCTTTCCTCTACTCTCCCCTCATTCTTCTCTCTTCTTCCTCTCACTCCTGTCTTCTTTTTCCTCTCCTCTACTCCCCTCATTCTCTCTCTCTGTTGGTTTCATATCAATTTATTTGTTAATGTAAGAGTGCCCTGAGACTTGTAGTTTTAGGGCCATTTGGTGAAGCAGTGTAAACTATTAGGGGTTTATGAAATGGCCTAAAAGCAAGAAAGTGGTTTATGCCCTGATTCAGGAGGTCCTGGTGCTTCGAGGCATTCATTAAAAAGCATGGAGATGTCTAACTGTGTGGCTCAAATGCATGTCCTGCAAACTTGTAAAGATTATCATGGAAGACAAGGATGGGAAGCATGAGTCAGATGGAATACTTTTCAAATGGTTTGAAATATAAAATGTCCAGAAATAATGCATACCAAATAGTGGCCACCTCAATAAACCTGTGACCCAAGTACTGTCACTTGGAGCTGATTCTTGGTACAGGCTACAGCTATCAGGGGCTTCAGTTTGTTTGCCCCAAGTTTTTGTGTGTCGACAAGAGTCTTGACATCAGTATGTAATGCCGTGGAACATTCTCACATTTTATGGTTGAGATAGTGATGATGTGAAATGACACTGAGATCAATAAGGTGATGCCTACATTCACGCTACCACATTCCAGGAATGTCAGCCACAGTGTGACAATATTCTCCCATATTCCAGATGTCTGGTGAAGTCCTCATGTAATCTGTGCCAGGTAGATGTGACATAGTTAAAGTTTCATGTCATCACACTAGGACTCCCAGCAACATGGGCACAGTTCCGTCATCTTGGGATGCAAACACTAATTTGTTCGTATCTGCCATGTTAAAATAAAGGTTTGCTCTGTTTTTAAAATGTAGACACCATGAGTTAAATCCAACATGTTTGTAGCTCACTTCAGGTTTATATAGCATGAGGTAACACATTTCTATTTACAGATTTGACTGACAATAGCCAGACAAATCAGAAAAAACATTATGAATAAGATAAGCATAGTTTTATTTTATTTTAATTAGTCACAACTAATAAATTCATAAAAAAAAGTAACTTTATATATATATTTTTAAAATATAGTCAGGGCAGACACCTACTAAAGAGAACAAAGCTCTCCCTGAATGAAGTACATATATATATATATACGTTACCAAGATGACTGTCAAAATAGAAGGCATTCTTCACTTTAAACCAACAGACCCAAGCAACTTTGTGTAAAATAATGTTTTTTTGAAATCGTGAGTTACACATATTTACATTAATATTTATTTTGAACTACCCAAGCTAAAAGGAGCTAATTGGTTTGTAAAACATCTGTAAACCATGAAATATAAAAAGTGTGGTCTAACACAGTCTGTTGGTAATCAAAAGGTTTTTGAGAAGCATGTGTCGTACAATTAAGGTCTCACGAGCTACAAAAGAAAAATGTCTTATTAAATTAAGCCAGAGAAAATGCATTTGGTAAGAATGAAAATAATTATTGAAAGTACCATCTGTAATTACATACTTGTCGAAAGAAAGTTTTAAGTCTTTGAATGGCATTTAGAAATGATACTCATAAGGAAGAAAATTTATGGATGTCAACTTCTTTATTATGAGGAAACAGTTTTGCCAGTCAACTGAAAATTGTAAGTTTGTATCAAGTTGATATTTGGACATATGTGATTTGTATCAGCCTGTGGCGCTGTGTTGGTGGTATCAGTATCAGTACTGACTGTGTTTCAGTATCAATACTGACTGTGATAAGTTGCTTGTAGTGACTGCCAATGCTGTGTATGACTGTTATATGGTGAAAGAGAACATATATTGCACATATTTTAACTGAAATAAAATATTCCATCATTTACATTTTTTACCTTTGTGTGTATTATTGCATCTTCCCGAGCATGGGGGTTAACTGACTATAAAAGTCCTGTTTCCACCCTTGCTGAACTAGACTGGAATTTCAAGTCTCGATGGTAGTGCCACCGGGCACGGGTGGCCCAGTCGTCTAAGGCGGCGCGATTCGCTGTGCAGAGTGGCATCCCTTGGGCACGCAAGAAATCTATGATTGTGGGTTCGAATCCCGGTTCGTGTCAGCACCATACCCGTGTTGGTGGGTTTCACCGAAGTGTTAAACGTCTGAGACCTGCATCACTTCGGGCTTTCCTCCCACATTAAGCAGACACTCTGCGATATAATTGGAATACTGTTAAAAGTGGCGTTGAAACCCAACTCACTCACTCACTCACTCACTCACTCACTCATGTAGTGCCACCTCAGGAAGGTGGTTTTATTGGTGTAAGAACAGACTGTCATAATTGATGAACATGTAATGAATTTGAAATGATTGTCTGGTCAAACTGAAAACCTATGTTCAGTTCTCAATAATTAATGCAATGTGTAGAGTCCATGTGTCCAGCCATGATATTGATAGAATAATGTTAGAACTGTGAGTGTGTCGTAAGTCGTGAGAGTACAAGGCAGCCACACACCTGCATGCACAGTGGCTGCGTGAGTGACATCGGAGGTAAGACCCCATGCCACCTCGCTGCTCACTAAGGGTCCCAGCATATTTATTGATTTGTTTGACAGGGAACTGTTTGCTGTGAATTTATGGAGAAAGGTTGAAAAATTTAGATCTCCAATCAATGCTGTTCTGAAGAACCAGTGTGTTCATAAACCTGGCTCAAATCCTGTGGTTTGCTTGTAATTCAGAAAGATGTTGCCGGCCCCACTTCTTGTAGACTAATGTGGATATGGTGGTGACTGTGTTTGGCTTGGTTGATTGTGTGGGTGTCTACTTTCACCTATAGTGCAGTTCGCCTACAGTGTTATCAAATCAACTTTGTGCACTAGCGATGTATGTTATTGATGGTCGGGGAAGCTTATTTAAGATCAGTACTATTCTAATTCTAGATCATTTGCATGCATTTATATCAATAAGAATGGTGTCTTACCCTCTCCTCGGTGTTAAGATATATAGTTCATTTCATTTCTTTTCATTCTTTTGGGGCCCGTGAAGATCCTGGATAGAATAGGTCTTCAGCAACCCATGCTTGCCATAAAAGGTGACTATGCTTGTCGTAAGAGGCGACTAACGGGATCGGGTGGTCAGACTCGCTGACTTGGTTAATGCATGTCATCGATCCCAATCGCGTGGATCGATGCTCATGTTGTCAATCACTGGATTGTCTTGTCCAGACTCGATTATTTACAGACCGCCGTAATATAGCTGGAATATTGCTGAGTGCAACAAACATCTTTAGTTTTGTTCACATTACAGGTTACTAGCATTGTATGGACAGCGACCTATACACCATGTTGGACTGATCCTTTTCCAACAAAGAGATGTTATTATGTGAGTGTAGGCAAAATACATTTCCATTTCTGATGGCAAAGTTACTTCGCGAACTGCACTGTAAACGATAGTAGACCTAACCATTGAGGCATGGATTCTAGATCGTTTGCGAAAGACATGTTGTTTGTTTGTTGTTTAACCCTGTGCATTATTTCATCTATATGACAGTGGTCTGTAATTAAGTTTCGACCAGACAATGCAGTGATTGACACGAACATCAATCTACGTCATTGGGATACAATGACCACCGGATCCATTTAGTCGCATATTACGGCCAGCATACGTTGCTGGGGACCTATATTCTTACTGAGAATCACCACAGGTAAACAAATGCTTGAGTATTTGTGGGAAGATTCACACAATGTACACGGGGCGTCCCACCATTTAAAGAGGGCAGATAACAGATGTTCATATGCCCTGCTACGGTCTGTGACAAGTTACATCTAGAATATAATGTGTCTAGATGTATTTGTTTTGTAGAAAATCCGTACTTCAACAGTAATAACAAATAAGCTAAATCTGGGATTTGTGTTTCAAAAGATTTTGTGGGCACAAGTGGCCCAGTCGTCCGAGGCGCCAGAAATCTATCATTTAGGGTTTGAATCCCGGTTCGCCCCGATTATGTTACTAGATTTGTCAGCACCATACCGTGCTCGTTGGTTTCACCGAAGTGGTAAACCTCTGAGTCCTGCATCACTTCGGGCTTTCCTGCCACATGAAGCTGACACATCGTCATATATAACTGAAATACTGTTCACAGCGGCGTTAAAACCAACTCACTTAAAACAACTATTTGAAAGGGAGCTGTACAAAGTACGTATTCGTGCTACACCAATATAGAACGTTTTAGTATTTCATTTTTTTCTTTTAAGAAACTTTCAGCGGAATTTATTTCAACGTGATATAAATACAATGATTTATCAACCTACTGGTTCAACCTGACGGGTACATACAGTGAGTCATGGACAGTGTACAATGGGGGGACTTTCCTGCTGCGATACACCATGGACAGGTGGATTTGTTAGTGAACAAATGAGACAATCTAAACTCTCTGGTGCATTGTCTGTTTAGGTTAAACTGCCTTAGATATATTCATCAAATGCCATCCGGAATTGAGACATTCTACTGACAAATTGTTATGCACTGCTGTCGAGTGCCTGTATGTACAACAGCGCACCATAATAAGAACACATTTTCTGACGAACACACACGTTGTTCAGTGTCTGGATGTAGCCAGAAACGCAGCACCTAGGCTACGTATAAAGATTTACTTCAGACTCTCTTAATTTTGGCTTTCTTGACCCGACTCTCCACTTTGTCTTTGTCTACTCCCACCCCTCTCGGGTTCGCTGTCACGTCTTTCTCTCTGTCGAACTTTCCCACCACCTCTGCTGCTCATCGTCTCGCTTGTGCTTGTCTCTCTCCCCTTCTTCTCCCTCGCCATTTCCTCTCTCCTTGTCTTCTCTTTTAACACACTCTTCTGCTGCTCATCGTCTCGCTTGTGCTTGCCTCTCTCCCCGTCTTCTCCCTCTCCATTTCCTCTCTCCTTGTCTTCTCTTTTAACACACACCTCTGCTGCTCATCGTCTCGCTTGTGCTTGCCTCTCTCCCCATCTTCTCCCTCGTCCTTGCCTCTCTCTCCATCTTCTCCCTCGCCATTTCCTCTCTCCTTGTCTTCTCTTTTAACACACACCTCTGCTGCTCATCGTCTCGCTTGTGCTTGCCTCTCTCCCCATCTTCTCCCTCGTCCTTGCCTCTCTCCCCTTCTTCTCCCTCGCCATTTCCTCTCTCTCCATCTCCTCCCTCGCCATTTCCTCTCTCCTCGTCTTCTCTTTTAACACACATCTCTGGTCATCATCATCTCCTGATCTTCTTTCTTTGTAATATTCTTTGTGTAAAATCAGGTTACGTTATAGACCAAGGTCATTTATAACTCTCTGAAGTAACAGCGTTATTCATTCTTATCATCGACAGTGTGACAAATTAGCAGAAGGCGGTGTTTGCTTCCTCATAAATAAATCTCAGCAGTTAGGTTGTCTTATCGTGAAGCATTTAAATTCCCTACCTGACAAGGGGATATTGCTATATATGTGTCCGCCTTGCGTCACAGGTGATTTGTAAAATATCTGTCACGTGATACAGGTGTGCTGTATAAATGTACTGATTACTTAAAGGGGCACTGATCTAACGCAATTTCCCGGGACTGGTTGTTGCCTTTGTTATTGTTTTTTCCCAGTGAGTACCCGGATGTATAGCAGAAATCTAGACTAGTTCGCAACCTCTGCTGCGCCTTTCGTAAGCGCATTAGTCACGTTTATGGATACCGGTAGTAATAAGGGCGTATGGTCACATTGATCAACAAAATGAAATACAGTTTTCGAGATAATAAGGAAATGTAGGTATCTTTGGGGGTAGCATCGGTAACGGTGACGAAGTTTTGATAAGTCACTTGCTTGGTAATTTTGCGATTTTCGTTTACACTATTTTTACTTGCAACACGAAGTAAATATTTCACCTAAGCATTGCTTTTTTATAGTGTGTATATTATTTTACTGTCAAAATGTGTAACATATTTATTAAACGTCTAAATATTTTACAAAGTGACTGAAAAACATTTCGTTGAAAAGTACATGTCTATGTTGTTTGGCTTCTAATCCTACATAATAATCTGTTGTGATGTTTGTAGGCCCTTTTGTTCGTCTTAATCAATCTGGATAGATTTCTTAGTCAAAATGGCTGAAATATTTACACATTTTATAAATTGCCTGAGAGAATCAAATTTTACAAATTGACGGCAATATATACACGCTTACAAAGGAAAAGACCGGAGAAAACAACGTCTATCACGCATTGAAGAATTTCCCAACCAAGACATAGAGAAACAAGAACGAATCGGTTCAAATGAAGGAAAACAAAATGCAAATACCATAATTACAACCCACCAAATTTATGTGTATAAATTTTAGGCAGCTTCCTTGTTCGAGGAATGTATCCGTGAATATCCACACAAAGGAACAATATCCCACTCGTCTGCAGCTGTACAAAGAAACTTATTCGATGTCACGTGTCTCTGTAACAATCAAATATTTAAAAAAATATATATCGTTTCGGGATATTATAACCGTGTTCGTTTCTCAACTGATCACTTGGATTGTTTCAGGTGTTTCTCATAGGTGTCAAGTCTTCAAGGGTCGGCTGAGAAAGCCCACGTAACAACTATTTTCATAACGTCCACGGTTCCATTGAGTGACAGATAACAATGATCAATCAATCAACGTATTATCAGTTATCCCTTTGAACAAAGTATGTTGTTTTAACATCGGCACTTCACGCCATGATATGAGTGTATTCCCTTTGTTTTAGTAAACCTAGTCATGTAAACACTCACTTTTGACATATCCACTGTGCAAGATAACAGTGATTAATCAATCAACGTATTTTCTGTTAATCCTTTGATGACCAGGAACGATCCGTTGATATACAAAAAAAGTAAATGAACTGATCATTCATCTCTTGCTGGGCTGCCACGTGCATATTACATAACACACATTTCACCTCACTTCCAACCTGGATTTAGATTGAATAATTACCCCAGACACAATAAATGCCAAATGGGAACCTTTGTCAGGTAATCTAAGTGGTGCTACCACTAATTGTACCTGTAATAAATTCATTAACTGAGCATCAAGTGAGTGACGACATATACACAAGTGTAGGGTTATACGAGAAAACGTGGATGACAACAAGGGAGTAGTAATCGTATTATCGACGCAATCCAAAACCCGAAAATTCTTTCACTGCATGGATACTTTTTTTAGTATTAAACTATAACCATCTGGGGTATTTCGAAATGACGACATCCGATGAGCTCCGCCGTTCTTTTTGTCTCTTTGTTTGGGCCGAAGAAATTAATTAACATGCGCCCTTTGTCGAAATCTTTATAGATCACAGTTAACCAATCACTGTTTATGCAAAAATGCGTAAAACAAATATTGCCTCCAGCCTCCAAGTTCATTTAGCTGTCCTTGCAGACGGTAGCCCAGTCTCTGGTCACGCTCAGTTGCGTTGCGTATCATCCGGGTACTCACGGGGGAAAAAAACAATAACAAAGGCAGCAACCAGTCCGGGGAATTGCGTTAGATCAGTGCCCCTTTAAGTCTATTCTAGTATTATGTCTGGCAAATATACGATACATGTATTGGTCTATTAATCAGCGGCAGTGGTATCTTTTCGCTGAAAGGCAACTTTCAGACAGTAAACATCATTGCCGTTATCTGACACATAGATTTCATTTGTCGGCAAAGTTTTGTCAAATTATACGATACGAGTATTCTACTTTTGTGATTACAATCAAACCTATTTCAGGATCATAATAATAATTCAGTTTTGTGATTGTGGTCAAATTGTAATGATGTTATTTAGACGACTTGAAGTATGCCTTTCGGTAAGAGTAAAACATGCTTGCGATTGACATCGAACTACCCCGCTCCTCTGCAACGGCACACTCGCACACTACCACGGTACACTCACAGCCTAGCACGGTACACTCGCACACTACCACGGTACACTCACAGCCTAGCACGGTACACTCGCACACTACCACGGTACACTCACAGCCTAGAACGGTAGACTAGCACACTACCACAGTACACTCACAGCCTAGCACGGTACACTCGCACACTACCACGATACACTCACAGCCTAGAACGGTAGACTAGCACACTACCACGGTACACTCACAGCCTAGCACGGTACACTCGCACACTACCACAGTACACTCACAGCCTAGCACGGTAGACTCGCACACTACCACGGTACACTCGCAGCCTAGCACGGTACACTCGCACACTACCGCAGTACACTCACAGCCTAGCACCGTACACTCCCACACTACCATGGTACACTCACAGCCTAGCACGGTACACTCGCACACTACCACAGTACGCTCACAGCCTAGCACGGTACACTCGCACACTACCACGGTACACTCACAGCCTAGCACGGTACACTCGCACACTACCACGGTACACTCACAGCCCGGTGGTCTAAGTCGCTGTGCAGAGATGCGTCCCTTTGGCAACTTGAGGTTTCGAATCACGGTTCGTCCTGGTTATGTTTCTTGGTTTGTCAGCACCATATCTTGTTTATGTATTAACACATCAATACTACCTGACTCCCACCCCGAAATTGATTGCATCAGAAGAGAGGAAAAAAACAAAGGCTGACTGGTGAGAACAAAACATGCTTGCGATTGACATCGAACTACTGTTTACCCGCAGTTACATCGCAGTCAATACTGAAGGATTGCATCGTTGTGCCAACACCGAAGTCTCCGTGTTGACAAGGAAGTGAAACTTCAACAAGGAATTATTTGTCTTACGGGGTTTCAACTGATCCAAAATGAACACTTAACCAACGTTGAAAAGCAAAAGGACTTTAAATCTGAACTACTCTGGCTTTCACATTTATCCCTAGGCCAGGCTTTGGCTTGCGGATAGTGATAGTGAAACGTGTGGTTAGTAGGTCTTAAACATAGAATGCACTGTACATTGATTTGGATCAGAGGGCGATAAAAATATAACATATTAATCTTGTCCTGGTTCGGGTTCATAAAAATGCACGATCTGACAGGAACGTTTATTGTCGGCGGTATAAAACCACCAAAAACAACCTTATCGTTCTTATTTTCACCTCTCCCCTCTTGCAGTCTTACAAATGTAAGGTCATAATTGCAATGTTATTATGTTATTAAGTCAATCGACCGCCTCCGTGTTCTAGTGGTAGTGCTTCCGACCGGAGAGCGTCATACCAAAATATGTTAAAAGATGGTACTTGTTGATGCCCTGCCTGGCGCTCGGCATTAAGGGGCTAAAACAAGGACTGATCAGCTACTGTGTCTGAGTGGTGTATTTCATGTTAAACTGCGGCATGGTAGCTAAGTGGGATAGCACTATAAATCGGCATCAGCCCGGACTAGTACAAGCAGCCACACACACACACACACACACACACACACACACACGCACACACGCACACACACGTGCATGCGCGTGGCTATATAAGTGTAATAATCTTGGGCGCGATGTTAAACCCCATTTCACCTCACCTTAAGTCAATCGTCGTATATATAGTATAGTTTTGTTTCATGCATATTCGCATATTGTCCATGACATTTTGAAAATCAAGACATTAAATGTGCCCCCCTAAACATCGCACAAATTCTCCCCCTCTCATGACTGTAATTTGATTGGACGGCTGTATTGTATTGCATTACAAATCGCGACTCAAAACGAAGCCGTGATGGCGAATGGGTCCAGGTTATTTTTCATAACACAATGGAGATATAATACACTTCCGTCGTAATACAGGGTATTTATCATAACACAATGGAGATATAATACACTTCCATCGTAATACAGGGTATTTATCATAACACAATGGAGATATAATATACTTCCATCGTAATACAGTGATATACATGTACATATGTACCATGATTTGACTTAAGTTTGAAGAAAACATTTGTTACTTTTTCTCTTCATTCTACCAACTTGCTGCCTGAATATCCACACAGAAAGAGAGTATTATCAACAATTACTGCAGAGAACCTTGTTATTTGCATTGTCGATAAAAGTCCTTTGACTGACAACTAACCCTGCTCTTTTCCGTTTCCAATACCTACATGTTTTTACCTAGATGATGACAAATATTTTCCGTAAAGTTCCGGGTTAGAATTGGTCTTCAGCAGCCCATGCCTGTCGTAAGAGGCGACTTTGCATGTTGCAAGGGGCCACTAACGGAATTGTCTGGTCCAGACTAGATTATTTAAAGATCGCCGTCATATAGCTGGAATATTGCTGAGTACGTCGTTAAACAACAACAAATAAACAAACAAAACATCCTGGGATCGCTGACTTGGTTTGGCATGTCATCGTATGCAAACTGCGTCCAGATTCGATTATTTACACACACACACACACACACACCCCGTCATATAGCTGGAATATTGCTGAGTGCGGCGTTCAACAACAAACAAACAGAACATGCAAAATTAATGACTGCTTTAAGTTTGCCTTGAGCAAAAATATAAAATATATCTTTTCTTTGCCCCAAAATGAATTATGCAACATATTTCTTTACTGCCTTTTCCGACATTTCCTAGAAATATACTTCCTCAAAGACGTGCCCATGTTCAAATATTAGAAAATACTTTTTGGAAAAACCTGAAACTTAGTCCTTTAGACACATTTTAAGAGTACATGTACATGTCCCATGCCTTGTCCTTTCGCAATTCACAAATGAAGTCTACAGGCAGTAAATTTGCTTGGTTTACGGACTCGCCGACCTGAAGAATCGAAAAATCAGAAAAAGACAAAACGTATAACGCCAACGGTAAAGCTCGCTTTAACAATAAACTAAACTAAGGGATAAATCAATGACATTAAACATATTTTGTCCAAAGATAAATCGCAATTATCAGATTTTAGATTTTAGTATAAGGACCAAAACCAGGCCAATATTGTTTTTTCATCACCTACAATCGAAATAAAACTCTAAGATGATTAAAAAAATCATTCTCAATGTATTTATAATTTTAAAAATCGACCGACCGACCGAATGTTTCGCTATTGAAGTTCGTAAACCATAAAAAATAGACACAAAGTCTTGCCTTAAGGGAAATTGAAAAAAAAATGTCAACATGCGACAGAGTAGTCGTTCATGCTTATGCTCTATTCCTTATATGAGGTAATGTAACCAGGGTCCCTCTTTCTGCCATTCTGCAGATGTCGATGGGTAAAACTTTGGAGTTACGAATGAATTTTGGGACAGCCATTCGACGTAGCAGTTAAGTGTTGATATATCCCCGATCACGTGTTTCACAAGAATATTGTCTTTTAACGCTTCCTGTATAAACAACAGCGGTAAAAAAACACGAAAAACTCCGATAACTATACAGTGGGAAAGTGACATATGTGTAACTTGTCTAACGATCGAAGTATGTTCTCGGTGGAAGCTAATCTCTCCGCCGGGCTTGTCACTCCTGCGATAAACAGCCGAACAAATCATAGCTTTCTTTCAACTCTGAAGCAACGTCAGATATTTGTCATCAGTAAATTTACATGAGAATTAACTAAACCCGCATTGGCTACAACCAAACCGGCCCCTTTCTGTGCACACCAAACCTTTGTCAAAGATCGTCGCCCAGACAGTTTAATACTTCCCCACCGTCGTGTAAAGATGTGTTATCCAAGGGTATCGTTACCTCATATCCTCACCCTAGTGTTTCTTCTCCCCCACCCCGGGGCTCTGGGGTGCGACCCAGGCTTTCAGATGTCAGTGCAGGACAAAGTGATGTATTCTAAGGTTGTAGCACAGGGAACTATTGTTAAACACTATCCAGTCACGACGGTCAACCCCGGGCAGTTCGTGGCAGAGCTGGAGGTTCAGTGTGTGTTCAAAGATACGGGGACGAGGCTACCTGGATTGCTGAATATCACCAATGGCGGTATGTGTTGTTGTTTTATGTCGCAGACAGAAATACATCATCTATATCACGAAGACCTGTTAATAATCTAGGCAAACATGAGACTGACCACATGTCTGACCAGTGACTGACAGTGATTGACCCATGACGTTTTTGTAGGTGAGGTGAGGTGAAATGGGGTTTAACGTCGCGTCCAAGATTATTGCACTTATATAACGACGTGCATGCACGTGTATGTATGCGTGTGGCTGCTTGTACTAGTCCGGACTGATGCCAATTTATAGTGCTAGCTCACAGAGATACCATGCCGCAGTTTAACGTGAATACTCCACTCAGACACAGTATACTGACTCCGAGCCGACCAGTCCTTGTTTTATCCCCTTAATGCCGAGCGCCAGACACGGTAACAACAAGTACCATCTTTTAACGTCTTTTGGTATGACGCAGGCGACGGCTCTACCATTAGACCACGGAGGAGGTCGTTTTTGTAGGATGACAAGCAATTAGCCAAATCACAAATTCACAGGCGCACCGAAGTTTCACACGGCCAACATCTACATTCATACAGAGTATTTGCTGTAAAACCGAATTAAGAATCTACTTTATGCGTATGTTTAGATTTAAGGGTCACCATTGTAATTGAGGAAGGGCATGTATCTTTACACTAAAAAGCCAACTTTTCTTGTAAATTCGTATGTGTGGACTTCATTGGTTTTGACATGACCTTATTTGTAGTGTTTTAATGAAACATTTGACTATGGACATCTTCCCGAGGCAAGTCAGTTAACTCTCTTGCCTCGGTAAGATGGTCGATGGAAGGACAAACGTAAAACTTGTGTGCACACTGTTTGTAAACCAAAACATTAAATCGCATATGGACAATATACTGTAAATCAGTTTTATAGTGACTTTCGACATCCAATATTAATAGGCAAATGATATCTATAAAAGTGGGTGAGTGAGTTGGGTTTAACGCCGCTTTTAACAGTATTCCAGTTATATCGCGGCGTGTCAACTTAATGTGGGAGGAAAGCCCGAAGTGATGCAGGTCTCGAACGTTTACCACTTCGGTGAAACACACGAGGGTATGGTGCTGACAAACCTAGAAACATAATCGGGGCGAATCGGGATTCGAACCCACAATCATAGGTTTCTGGCGTGTCCAAGGGACGCAACTCTGCACAGCGAATCGCGGCGCCTTAGACCTCTGGACCACCCGTGCCCCCGATATCTATAATACTAATAGTAGTAAACTAATATTTCTAAGTAACAAGACATTTAATTTATTTAGGCTTATTTAAACGTTTGATTTGTATTTGATTTTAAGCCATATTGTACTTTGGTTTCTTTGTTTCTTTGTTGTTTAACGCCGCACTCAGCAATATTCCAGCTATATGACGGCGGTCTGTAAACGAGCAAAACAATCAGGCAATTCAGCGATTGACATCATGAGCATCCACCTACGCATTTATAGGATACGGAGAAATGTATCAACCAAGTCATCGAGCCTGACCACCCGATAAGAAGAGTGGTAGGGCAAATAAAAGAAATTGAACATATTGTTATTTTCAGATAGTTGTTTCTGCTCTGGCGATCAAATAAGAAAACGGAAAAATGGAAATGTATCGTCATGTGTCGGTTGTATCGATGAAATAAACATAGTTGACAAGAAAAGCCAACTATCCACTATAAACATGTATGTGGTAATATACTATCAATCCTATATTAAACGCAACTGATAAATAATTATCACTGCTGACCATACTTTCATTTATATGTGTATCTATGTGCTTATATACCATGGTGCTTAAGTAACGGACTTCCATGTCTTGGTTCCCTAGTGGTTCCGGTTTGCAATATGTCCTCGGTAGCCAGTTTATATTTAAAGTCGTGCCCCTTTGCTCGTCGAAAGGGGAGAGTAAATGGATAGCGCGGTCAGGTTCGCTGACATGGTTGATTGCGTGTCATCGTGCCCCGACAGTGTGGTCCCATTATATCAATCACTGGTTTGGCTGGTCAGTGAACTAATATTTGCAGACCGTCGTCATATGGCAGTAATATTGTTGATAGTGGCGTAAAACACAATTAGTTAACAATCTATCAATTAAAGAACTAGTGATATCCACTTTAATGTAATTCATAGTAACAAAGAACGGCTACAATCAGTGTACCTATAGGGGAATCCGGGCGGTCGGGTAGCCTAGTGGTTTGATTCCCGACATGGGTACAATGTGTGAAGCCCATTTCTGGTGTCCCCCGCCATGATATTGCTGGAATATTGCTAAAAACGGCGTAAAACCATACTCACTCACTCACTATAGGGGGAATCCACCCCGTGTTTTCCGCGTGACGAGCTCACGCTGTCCTCCCCAAATAACTATATGCCAAAATCACAACGGTCTAAACAACAAAGTTAATGGTCCAGTGGGCAGTGGCAGCATGCCAAAGTGGACAAGTCTTACAACATGCAATTACAAAACACTAGATGATTAAGATAGAATTATTATTTCATGAGTCAGAACTTGAATTCTTTTTATCGGCAAAAAACGGCGCGATGGTAAAACTAAAATGGAAATCATACACAAACTTGATACATACGCGGCTAATTTTACAACATTAATAAAGAACAATCCAGCATGCTCTTTCTAGCAAGATTTCAAAGAGCGCCATACTCCTGCTCAGAAGTTGTTTGCTCAAGGTTACAACACTCAAGGCCTCAGAAAAAACTTTTAAAACGTTTTATAGTAGGCATGTGGAGGACATTTCCATATTTGACACATCAGAGACAAGAATGATGTTCGACACAATTCCCTATTTTGACTTGTACCGCATGTTCCCGTGTTTTTATCAGGTGAACAATTGACTTGCCTTTGCATGCATTTGTGACGGTTGCTTTAACCACTAGGCTACCCCCCCTAACCCCTCCTTCCCCCTCCCCACCACCACTCCCAGCTGCGCAGTAAACACCACACAACGACCATGTTCAGTGAAAATTTATTTTGTGTGTGTAAAACCTGGAGACAAGTTATTTTTTAAAGCATTTTCTGTAAAATATTATCTCCAAACAGTTTCCATCCAAAACCCTCTCCTGATTGTCGTGAATTTATAAAATTGACATGAGAAAAGAAGTTCATTTAAATTATACAAATAACAGAGGATGCCATGCGCTAGTTTGTTGAATGGGTTTAACTGAATAAAGCATCATAACATATTTATTTTCAGGGCCTAATCCTGGGAAATGTTTTGATTCTGTCCTGACCGTTGGAGAGGATTATGTTGTATTCCTCCGCATCCCCGGGACACATTATGAAGCTCATACATTGGAGGTCAAGGTCACGGACGCTGCGTTCAGTGAGGTTAAGACTGCGTGCGGAATGAAGTTTACAGAAATATATCCTGAAGGTTTTTAATCCGTTTTATTTTCTTTTAAGGAGCTCGATGTGCTTGTAGCCCAATGCATGTTCAACCAGACCTTCAAAGTATTTTCGAACATTGCTGACTCAATTGCAGTATGAAGCGCGTGTGTGTGTATGTGCTGCTGCTTGTATTAGTCCGGACTGATATACCATGCCACAGTTTAACACGAATACCCCACTCAGACACAGCATACTGAGTCCGAGCCGACCAGTCCTTGTTTTAGCCCCTTAATGCCGAGCGCTCTCCGGGCGCCCATTAGACCACGGAGGCGGTCAGATATTTTTATCGTAAAGTAATGATTGAGGAATCCATGATTTATCAAGACTAACACTGTTAAAGTTTGGTTTAACGCTGCTTTAAACAGTATTCCAGTTATATCACGGCGTTTCAGCTTAAGCTGGGAGGAAAGCCCGAAGAGACAAACGTAGAAACATAATTGGGGAACGGGGATTCGAAATCACATTCTGTTGCTGGCGTGCCCAAGGGACGCAACTCTCTGTACATGTGCAGAAAGATAGCTCGTACCAATGGTTCTTTATTTGATATTCCGGACAAGTTCACTAGACACGACTCGTACAACACCGTTCGGATTTCAACTTTTCACTGTATTTTGTTTGAATTTTGGGGGCACGGTTGGCCCAGTCGTCTAAGGCGCCGCGATTCGCTGTGCAGAGTTCCGTCCCTTGGGCACGCCAGAAACCTATGATTGTGGGTTCGAATCCCGATTCGCCCCGATTATGTATCTAGGTTTGTCAGTACCATACCCGTGCTCGTGGGTTTCACCGAAGTGGTAAACGTCTGAGACCTGCATCACTTCGGGCTTTCCTCTCACATTAAGCTGATACGCCGCGATATAACTGGAATACTGTTAAAAGCGGCGTTAAACCCAACTCATTCACTCAATTGTTTGAATTTATGTTTCATCTGATCGCCTCATCTCTGTCCCCGGCCGGTTGAGGTATTTAAATTGCTTAAGCAATCATAACGCAACGTTCTGCGGGGATTTATCTAGACCCGATTAACGGGCGATATTGGGCTTAAGTCTGCAGCAAATGTCTGTAAAAAAATCAGAAATTGGAATTAAACATTTCCCTGTTGATGCTGTTGTAACTAATGTGATGGCATTGAAGGTGATTTGTATGTCACTGATAACAAGATCAACATGGAGGTAGAAGTTTAAGCCCTTAGATTAACATTATTACAGCGAATGTCATGTTAAAACACGACGTAAAAATACAATGTTAAATATCTCTAAATTCTGGAAATTAATAAAATCCCGATTTCGAACAAGATAGAGATTCCCCCCAATTTGCATGGCCTGGGCAGATAATTTGGATCCATGATAAATCCATGCCCTGATATAACAAAACAATCAACAACTCGGTGAAGACTCCTGTCGCTAATGTGACTGTACACATGCTGGGAGACCCGTGAAGATTCTTGTCACTAATGTGACTGTACCACATGCTTGGAGACCCGTGAAGACTCCTGTCACTAATGTGACTGTACCACATGCTTGGAGACCCGCGAAGACTCCTGTCACTAATGTGACTATACACATGCTGGGAGAACCGTGAAGACCCCAGTTTCGATGTTGTGTACACCATTGACGTCTGTTGGCAGTATGACGATTTGAAAGGGCGGCACAAGACGTGGCCGTCGAGATGAGCTGCATGTACACGATTTCTAATCGTTTGAAACCCGTGAAGATCCGGGCTAGCGACCCAAGCTTGCCGTAAAAGACGACTATGCTTGTCGTAAGAGGCGACTAACGGGATTGGGTGGTTGAGACTAGATTATTTAAAGGCAGCCGTCTTTTAGCCGGAATATTGCTGAATACGGCGTTAAACAACAACAAATAAACAAACAAAACATCCTGGGATCGTAGCATAATCATTGCCACCATGTTCTAGGACTCACAGACGTAACAGCAAAGCACAAGTGCCCGGATGTCAAGAACACACCATGTGCCACCACGACGCCGTATGTTCCAACACATCGGACGAAACATCCCCCACCACGTAAGTAAAGCATTTCATAGCAACGTGGGTTTTACAGGATGGTTTTATTCTTGCACCAGAGTCTGTGGTAACTTAAATAAGGAGCCTTTCGTAACAACGTGTGACCTGGTTGATTTTGTTTCCAGGAACAACAACAACAACAACAACAACAACAACAACAACAACAACAACAACGACGACTTCATCAATTCAAAGAAGCACCAAACTGGCGACGCAAGGTGGTCCAAAAATAACGAAAAGGGTTACTATGGAGACAGTCACCATTTCAACGACGGAAAGAAGTGGTTCTAGAAACAACGGGGCATTTAACATACAAACTGTGATTCTGTCGTTTGTGATTGTGTTTATCTGTTATCGTGTGTAAATAGTGTATGGTGTTACATAGATAGCCGTGGACGAAGCGAAGGGAGCACTGTAATTCATGCATATAGATGTTCCGTTGTAACGTATCATTGAATACGTTACTCAGAAAACAAAAATTAAAACGTTTGGAAAAATGAAATCGCGCTCAAGGAACTTTCGCGTTTGTTCTCATACGCCACTCATATCGGCACGTCATCGATCCCAATCGCGTGGATCGATGCTCATGATATCAATCCCTGGATTTTCTGGTTCAGACTCGATTCTTTACAGACCGCTGTCATATATCTGGAATAATGCTGAGTGCGGCGTAAAACAACAAACAAACCAACCAACTCATATCGGCAGTTTATTGGAGACACGTCGTTGTCTTCATTGGGAAGTCAAGGGAGGTAAAGCGTCCAAGGGGATGCAAGAGAGAGTGGAGAGTTGCCTCCCTTGTCCTTTCTTCGCTGGTCGTTGGTTTAAGTCGCAAATTTGCACCGATTATGATCCTGTTGTAAATTCATGCGACCTGCTACATTTTCGGTGAGGTGAGGTGAGGTGAAACTGGGTTTTACGTCGCGTCCAAGATTATTGCACTTATATAGCGACGTGCATGTACGTGTCTGTGCCAGCTGTGCGGCTACTTGTACTAGTCCGGACTGATGCCGATTTATAGTGCTAGTCCACTGAAATACTATGCCACAGTTTAACATGAATACCCCACTCAGACACAGTATACTGACTCCGAGCCGACCAGTCCTTGCTTTAGCCCCTTAATGCCGAGCGCCAGACACGGTAACAACAAGTACCATCTTTTAACGTCTTTTGGTATGACGCGGCCGGGGATCGAACCGCGCTCTCCGGGCGGACGCTCTACCACTAGACCACGGAGGTGGTCTGCTACAGTTTCGACTGTAGTCCCACATTTAGCTGACATGTCGTGATACTGGTCGAAAGGCCTTATTCCTATTACTCCCATATTCTTCCGATTTGGTTGTACTTCACATGGGATTTTGTAAAGCTGTATTTGGGGCTAAGACGGGATTATCATTAAGTTTGCATTATGGGGAATAATTATTTAAGGAAATACAACTCAATTGGCGTTTATGTCTTAGATGATCCTCGTCTAATGCTGTGCAGAGTTGCGTCCCTTGGGCACGCTAGAAACTTACGATTGTGTGTTCAGTCACGGTTCGCCCCGATTATGTTTCTAGGTTTGTAAGCACCGAAGTGGTTAACGTCCGAGACCTGCATCACTTCGGGCTTTTCTCCCACATTAAGCTGACACGCCGTGACACAACTGGAATAATGTTAAAAGCGGCGTCAAAACCAACTCACTGTCTCTTGGTTGACACTTATTGTCAACCCCGGTGTTTGAAAGTGGAAGTGAGGTGTCCTGTTTCAGAAGGTTAAATGGTAACTTTGTATGATCTTACATAACGTTAAAGATCTATACGGAGACAGGAAGATACACGTGATTTGCCTATAGCAGGACGTTTTCCTCTGTTAATAAACTATTAATCGTATACCATCGTAATCGTATTCAGTGTCATCATTTATGCAACATATGAACATCTGCAAAACATTTGAACAGAAAATACAACACTTCAAAGTATTCGGCCCAGTATGGTTATATCGATGCAACACTGTTCACACATAGCTGAGGCACCAATCAAAATCGTTTGATTATTTCATAGCATAACATGAGAAAATAATGCACTCAGATTTGGTAATACCCAAGGGGGTCCCGGGATAACCCGAGGCTGAGAAAAAGAAAACAGGTCTATTCCAGTCTGGAGAAAACCAAACAGGACCGTTCCAGATTGGAGAGAAACAAAAAGGACCATTCCGGTCAGGAGAAGACTAAAGGCAAACAGACCTTCAGTGTCCGGAGAAGACTAAAGCTGATTACCGACTCCCATGGGCTAGCACTAAAAACCGGCCTTATTCTGGATTAGTACATGACTCACAATATGCAACATCCTGTTTTGTTTGTTGTTTAACTCCACACTCAGAAATACTCCACCAAAATGACGGCGGTCTGTAAATAATCGAGTCTTGACCAAAGAGCCCAATGATTGACATCTTGAACATCGATCTCCGCAATTGGTATACAATGACATGCGTCAACCATGCCTGAACACCTGATCCCGTTAGTGGCCCCTAACGACAAGCATGGATTGCTGAAGATCGGATCCGAGTTGTCCCAGTCTGAGACACCGCATCTAGCTGTACCTGTATTCAACTGTCGTGGATTTGCATCCCAGATTTCATCTGATTATTGTCGGCACCGTACCTGCGTGCTTGTGGGTTCCCCAAAGAGGTAAAACTATTTGGAACCCCTTCACTTTGAGCTTTCTTCTGTGTAAAAGCTCACATGGTGTGACATAGCTGAATACTGTTTTAAACTGCTTTACACGTTCACCAATACACAAGAAACCCGTGGAGCTTTATAATAATGCCTGTCTCGGAGTTATTCTCGGAGACATCATCCTTGACAATCCAGTGTATTACACCTCCTTTCTATTATGATACAGTACCTGGACCCATTCTCCATCAAAGCTCCGTTTCAAGAGTCCGATTTAAAAAAAAAAAGATGCCAGAAATAGCCGTCCAATCAATTAAAACACACGATCAAAAGATCTGTTTAACATTATTGATAACAAATTAATGAGAATTACCTAAAGATACAGATTTTGTAAAAATATATACATCGTAAATGTTAAAAACATGTGTTTTGAATATATAAAATATGTATTTGGTTCTTCAAACGTGAAACGATAAAAGAAATCTCTCCCACTTAAAAACTACCACCTCCCCGCACACCCCCTCTCTCACACACACCACGCACGCACGCACGCACGCACGCACGCACACACACAGACACACACACACACACACACACACACACACACACACACACACACACACACACACACACACACACACACACACACACACACACACACACACACACACACTTCCCCTCTCATATTTATTTAGTTAACCAGTGCCTCCATCACCGATGTTAATACTTACTTTGATGGATATTTCGGCTTAGGAAGTTTTAATAAAAATAGGCATTTATGTTCGGGATGAGTTCAACCTTTCAATTTAAACAAAATATCTATACACCCTACTTCAACTGTAACATGGTAGAACACTGAAATTTTTCCTTGGCTTATGAATATATTCGATTCTGAACGTTCAATCTGAGGTTTCAAATCACATTAACAACCTCTGTTTGAAACATACTTGACAACCTTCATCACCGTCAAAGCTAATTTTAAGAGGCAAATACTTCTTTCTCAATCATTGTCGGTAAACATTTTAAACTTATGATTTTGTACCATTGTCGGTTACAGAATGCATAGTGTAGGTTCAAATAATTATCAAATTATTTGTAGGAATACATTTTGGTCAGAAAGCAATATAGAAATCGACTAAAAGTGCACTACACATTTTAGGGAAAACAGAAAACTTGAATGTTTTAGTTTCTTTATCTGCGACTATCATATTGTATCTTCTTCGGAACTACGAATGCTGTGCTCTTAGTTAGGTTTAACGCGGCTTTTAACAGTATTCCAGTTATATCACGGCGTGTCAGCTTACTGTGGGGGGAACCCACGAGCACGGATATTGTGCTGCCAAACCAAGAAACATAATCGGGGCGAACCAAGATTCGAACCCACAACCATAGGTTGCCTTTGCATGTGTTTGTGACAGGTGGCTCTGGTGGCGAAGTTTACGCGAATACCTAGCATTATCCCTATTTGATAGTTATTCAAAAGCACATGCTTTACATGTAGTCGGAATCGTACAATCTTCTCTGCTTTTGGAAGAGAATTCTTACGAATATGGAAAGGATTTTATCGTTTTTAGTAACACAATTCTAAACTCACAAAAAACGTCTTGTAAAACTGACAATAATTGTGATTTATTAATTGGCTCGAATACCTAAAAATATCCCCGAAAAAGCATCCAATTTACCTAATTTCTTTGACAAAATGCCAAATTATATTCTGTAGAATGAAACCATTATTTGCCATAGCTGGCACAGAGGAGAAATACTATTCCGGACTTCCATAATTGAATATTGTGTAACATATTTCAACATCATTAAAAGTTTAAAACACTGGTTCAGGTTTTATTTTACCTCATGGCAGACAGACATAGTTCAGGGTGAGAACAGCAGTACAACATGGCGGGAACCACATTTGGACCTGTGTTCTTGTGTCTCGTGACACATTGTGTCTTGTAAGACAGTGTGTTGTTGTATCTTGTGAGACATTTTGTGTTGTGTCATGTGAGACATTTTGTCTCGTGTCTTGTAAGACATTGTGTTCTTGTGAGACGGTGTGTTCTTGTGTCTCGTGAGACATTGTGTTCTTCTGTCTCGTGCAACACTAAACTACTAGTCTCTTGAAAGTAGAAAGTGTCATTTGTAATGACACCATTCAGTTTGAATGTCATGTCAATGACAGATGACAAGAAGATACTATACAAATGCCATTACATAGTATGTGATCAGTATGGCAAATACTTGAATAATCCGGTTATTCCATGATAGAAAGTAAAGATGTAACACCATAGAATATACGGAGACACACTTTGAATGCAAATATTTATTTTTGGACTGGGAAGGGAATTAATACATGCTACTATGTCACACTAACTGTAACCTATACTGAACAATAGACTAATAACACATTCCACGTTAAGGAATTGTTTATAAACCAGCAAATATAATATGTTTTAGTTATTGTCATTCTGAAGATTGGTATGACAACCAGATATGCTGTTGGTATATCAACTGTTCAGTATAGTTTACAAGTAACATTCACTTTACACAAAACGTTAGGTATTATAAATAGTCAATAAATATGCCTAGATCATTTTTCCGTGAGGGGGTAAGTTGGCGTTGGAACGTCGTAGTCCTAGAGACGGATGGCGTTGTACCTTCTCAAGGGACGTCTCTGAGAAGCGTTTGGCAAGGTCTGCAAAAGAGCGAAAAATTATGTAAATATGTAAGCTGTTTCATTTGAAGTTGATCTATTTGTATTCTTTGAATGAATTGATTTCTACCAACGTATGCGTGCTTCAGAATGATTGTTTTTTATTGTTGATTGTCTCATATCAGATACGAGCATATCAATTATGAGCAAAATGACTTGGTTAACTGCAAATGTAAATTAAGATATTAAAAAGAAATGTAAAGTACACGGTGCCCTAAAAACCTCATGTCCTACTTACTTTTATTTCACCATTCATTCTGGTTGTAGCATTAGGTGTCTGCCACAATGACTTTGGAATGTACTGAAAATTGAACAAAATACTCTTGTTAAAACAGGATATTCAAATAATAAATAGGTTCAAGATCAATTTAAACGTCAATGGCATGGGTATATCCTCGGGGATGTACATGATAAATAATACATTAGTAAAACTCTTGATTCTGCAAATCTGGTAGCCGCTCGACTTATTTTATGCTGTGGTTATTTAAGTTAGGTTACTTACTCTCTGGTATGTTGCCCTGTCTGGGATGTAGGTGCTGATTGCAGTCTTTGCCTTTTGAACATACGTCTGGATTTCTGGAAGTGTGTCCAGAGATTGAACTGGGATGGGCAAGTATAATTCTATCTGAATTTCACCATGTTTAGGATCCCAAACTGTGACCTTGGACTTTTCCAGAAACACCAATTGTTCCCTGTACTTCTGAACCTCCTCCTCAACCATCTCCTTGAGGATGTCATAGATGCTCTGCAGGTGCTGCTTGAGGTTTTCCTCTACTTGCCAGTAGTTAAATGCCCACACACCCTGTAATCATTGACAAGCCATTAAAGTTACAGTTTCTTTCAGTCTGCCCCAACATACTTAGAACTTGAAAAGATAAATTGGCTTATAAGATACGAACACAATTACAGTTTTACATCAAGCAGAAAACGTTAGGACTGACCTCTTGGTATGCATCATTAGTAAGAGAAAGCAGATGCTGGAGGTCGTCCCTCTTCATAATGTCTCCCAGGCGGGAGGTCAGCATCTTCTGTGTGTGCTCTACAATTGTGTTGTATCTGCTAGGAATGTTAAGATCCTGTATTTGGTTGGTGATGGTGTTGAGGTATTGCTGGTAGTTGTCAGCAAACTGAAGCCTGATGGTCGCCAATCGAGGATGGTTCTTCAGGTCTAAGAAAAGGTGCAGTCTAATGTAAAAGTGAACTTTCACGATAATGGTAATTTTACATTGATCGCCGAAGGAAAGTGAGTAATTGAGTATGTTAGTAAACCCTTTTTTTGCAATATTCCAACAATATCAAGGCGAAGGACACCAAAAATGGGCTTCACACATTGTACTCAAGTGGGGAATCGAATCCGGGCATTCAGCGTGACCAGCAGACGATTTAACTACTTGGCTACCAAACCACCCCTTTGAAGCAAAAGCAAACACTAATAATAAGGACAAAAGAATTACCTGTAATAGAAGTCCGCAGGTTATTGTAATGATGATGATAAGTGTTCCTCAAACTCTGCAGCTGTTCATCAAGCCCCGAGATCATTTCAACAGTGTTTATGACAAGCTCGTCCACACCACGCTGCATTGAGAAATGAATGGAGAACTACATCACATATATAATATCAACACCAGAGAGTAACTAGCTGTCCACCAAAACAGATTCAACTGGGCGTAAAAGGCAAAATAAGGGTGACAATCATAGAATGGATCGCTGAAAACAATGGTGACACCAGGTGTACGCGAAAAGGGTAAGCATGGAAGGGTAACAAACCTTAAAGTTGACGAGTGTTTCAGCAACGATAGCCTGATATTTCTGTCCAATGGGGAAGTTTGTCATCTCCTCCATATATTCAGCTAGTTTCTGATTAGTGGAAGCAAACACTTCCTTTGTCGAAGTCACAAGGTCCCTGTAGGCTTGGCTGAAACAAAGAAGTTTCCACTCGGTTATCAACGTGTGCATTATTTCAGTGAGTGTGTTATCCTGTGTAGAACTATCAGTGTCTGACAAGGTTATACTTATTATTATTACCATAAATTGATACCCAACTTTACATCAATGAAATCACTGATATACTTACAATGCCTGGTTGAAGTGATCTCCCATGGCTGCCATGTAGAAGTCATTACGGTCGTACATGCGCTTGACAGCCCTCCTGATAGAGTCCAGCTGTTTCTCTATGGTAGCCATTTCTGATTCCAACATGGTTAGGTAAGGAGACAGTTCTTCCTTGGTGGCTTGTGCAATCCGGTGATACTTGCCTGACAACTCCTGTCCCACAGACTCGTACACAGAGTGGAAAGCGGTGTTTGTATTTTGTCCATATGTCTCCACCTTCTTGGTCAAGTATCCCTTTAAAAATGCAAGGGTACTCATTTATAAAAACAACCCTCACATATTGGAATGCTTATGGCATGTTTAAATTTTCATAATTTCATGTGTAACAATTACATATAATTGCATTTACTACCTGAACATCGGCGATCATTTGTGGCCTCCAGGATATCCTGGTATGGAGCAGACGGGATGTGTTGAGTCTGAGTGCAACTAGACTATCAGACACTCGACGGGAATTCTCCTGATGATAAACCTCAGCCTGCATGGCACTTGAGTTGACATATCTGGCATTCATGTTCAGTGTTTTTCCAGGGTTGTCTGTAATAGAAAATGTTTGTTATTCAGTCATAGTTTGAATGCTTGGTCTCAAAAATTCCATACGTTTGATGAAACAGGATCAAACATGGAGGGAACATGAATATTTTAGAACCTACCCAGATCGTAGTTAGTTTGGAAGTCCACCATTCTCCTTTCAGCATCAACAGTAAGGTGGGCTTGGACAATCTTGTCCCCATACATATTCCTGATCTTCAGCTTGAAAGGGGTCTCCTCCATCTCACCAGAAAGTTCCATGTTCTTGATTGGGGTCTCGATCTGTAAAAAGCGGGAGCTATGTTACTTATGTTCACGTCAATACTTAGACACTATTTTTGTCATGAGACTGGAATTATAACTTTACAATAACTTTTAAAGTTATGAAGATAAACATAAGTATTATTCACAATTATGTTTAGATCTCTAGATTCTAATTATAACTTTAACCTTTGATTCAATAGTATAGTCATTCTCACCTGCAGCTGTATCTGCTTTCTTAGTTTGTTGATCTCTCCTCTGAGGGCGAAGTTCTTTCTTTCCCTCCTGGCTGTCAGGTAGGTCATTCCAGTTCCAGCAGATACTTTCTCACTGGAGCTACCGACATGGGATGTTAGTTTGACGTCCACATCTGTATATGGATGGCTAATTCCAACCACAAAGCTGTAGTTGGTGTTACCATAACCATAGGAAATGTCATCCATTCGAGATGTGAGGGTGAGGGTCTTTCGGGGGTCACTGGAGTAGGACACTTGTGTTTTTCCATTGAAAACAGTCCTGTCACCATTCAGCAGCATTTTTGTGTCGATCTGGATGTTCTGAAGAATATTGTCAACAGTTAAGAATGTGTTCTAAATATGGTAACATATCATTAAGGTTTACTTTTCATCATGACATTTTCCTATGATAAGATCAAAGCATCAATTTGACATTAAAAGTCCAGTGTAAGTAATGTGTTGTGTTCTTACCTTGCCAATAGAAGGAAGTCTGAGAGAGAGATCTGCCTGGTTGTTTTTGTCACCAGGTGTGAGGACTGCTTTCATGCCAATCTTCTTTGTATCATCTCTGTCTGCATCCCAGGAGAAGGCTCCATCCACAGTTTGGCTTGCACCCGTCTGACTGTAAGACCCATCCATTTGGAGACTTCTCAGAGGGGATCCCACTTTGAAGGAGCCATCAAACACCTTGCTGTAGCGACGGCTACGATCCTTTACATCCACATCATAGAACAGTTTGTGACCTGCATCTTCATTCCAGATGAATTCTCCACGACTCTTTGTCTGGAGCTGTGAAGTGAGGACATTTCCAATGATACCAACAGTGCGGGATGGATGGATAAACTTTAGTGTCAGGACTTTGTTCAAAAGAGACTGTCTGCTCCTATCTGTCAGTGTGGTCTGGATTCGGATGTTGCTCTCGGGTTCATCTCTGTCCCAGTTGACAAACATCTCTCCATCGATGTTCTTATCAGCTATTTCCCCGGAAAGAGTCAGCTGCATTGGTCTTGGTGTCCTCATTGTGAATGTTCCCTGCTGCCTTGAGCCTCGGGAGATCTCCATGTCCATATCCAGAACAGTGTCACCATTGTAATCGGCTTCCAGCTTCTCTGTATATTTGTCTGATCCTTGATGATGTTCAAACCTAAGAGCAGTCAGCTTTGCAGTTTCAAATGGTGTAACAAGGGTGAAATCTGTTGTCAGTTGTTTCTCATTGTATATTTCAAGGAATTGGTAGGATCCATCAAAAGCTATTTGGTCCCTGGGGCTCCATGAGGCCTCAATGTGAGATTGGTATTTCTTGTTTCTGATGGTGTTATGGATAGCCAGTTTGATATCATTGGAAAGAGATATTAAACCTTCCATTTCTAAGGGAGATGAGTAGCCGAGAGATGCTTCACCTGTGAGAATACCAGTCATTGGAGTTTGTATGGTGCCTGTGGACCTAAACTTCATCAGTTCACCAGCATGTGTTAAAGAGATCTCAGCAGAATCAAAGTTTTCAAATGGTGTTGAGATTCGTGCAACAGCAGTGTAGGGCGTGGTAGACATGTCAATAGTTGACTCAAGACCAAAGCGATTGCCGTTTCCAGCATTCAGTTTGCTCTCTAGATTGTATCTTTCAATACCATGCTCAAATGATGTGGATGCAGAGAGAACCTCATAGTTTCTGAAAGGTGTAGTCAGTTTGACTTCCACATCATACTTTGGTGAGGTTGTTGCATGGAGTTCTCCTGTAATTTTCTGCCCTTGTGCATACTGTACAGCAGCATTACAGTTGATTCCGTTAGTTGTTGCAGTGTGATCGATCTCAGCCTTGGTGAATTCATAGCCTTGGAAAGGTGTATTGATTTCTAAGCTACTTTCTAGACGATCAAGGTCATGGTATAAATGGTTGATGTTGGCGGTGATCTGCCTCCTGTCCATGAATTTGACCATACTTTGAGAAGTAAAACGATTCCATGTACCAGAATGATCAAAAGAGAAGCCAATGTTTCTGTATGGTCTGAATGGTGTTAAGATTTTAACCTCACCATGAACATCATCCATTGCTCTGAATTCGGCCTTCATACTTGCTTTCCTCTGGTTGTAGTCACCATTGAGACTCATCTTCATATTCCTCAGCTCACCTTCTTTGTGGAATTTGATGTTTCCTGTATGTCCAAGTCCTGCCAGATTGAAGGTAAACCCTGAGCTGATGTCAATATCACCATTTCTAACCCGGAAGGATGAGTCAGTTGAGATGGAACCACCAGTGCCTATGCTGGCAGACATTTGATTTTTGAAGTTGGTTGGTCTCCCGTTGAAATCTAAATGCACATCAATATCTTTTGTGTATGGGTTTCTGATGGATAAGTCAGTCAAGAGTCGTCTTGAACTAAAGACGTTGTTGACAGATGCTTCTAATGTTGCATCTCTGATTCCAATGGATCCTTTAGCTTTGAGATTATTGATATCCCCTTCTTTACTGTAAGATACCCTCATGCTTTCCAGGCCTTGAATGTTGCTGACAATATTCAGGTTACCTCTCATAGAACTTCCAGTCTGGACATCCAAGTCTGCAGTGAATGACTTTCCAATGGCTTGTACTTCCAAATGACTCTTGCAGTTGCCAATGGATCTTTCATGAGTGAAGATGATTCTGCTGTTGTCAAAGTTTCTGAAAGGAGTTTTGAGTGTAGCGCTTATGTCAATTGTTGGTGACATCATGCCATTTACAGTCATAAGTACTTTTTGATCTTGACCATAGGTAACATCCATGTTGGAGCTAAGACGGCCATTCTTTACTGAATGTTTGTATTCCCCAGATTGGCTTTCATATCCTTGGAAAGGTGTTTTTAGCTCAGTGCTGGCTTGAATGTGTGTCAGTCCAGATGTTAAGAAGACGACCTTGCCTTCAACAACCTTTCCATCCATGTAGCGAAGATTTCCTTCACTATTGAAGCGGGATAGGGATCCTGAGTGCTGGATAAACCCTCCAACATTTCTGAAGTTCTGGAAAGGACTCCTGATCGTCAAAGATGCCATGATGCTGTTCTTTAAACTGGCACTAAGATCTACCTCTAGTGTAGAATCCTTAATGTTAAGAAGGGCTGTGCTTTTCAGATCAGTGAGATCACCCTCCACACCAATGGAACCCTTCATGCTTTCATAACCAGGAATATTTGTTGTGATAATGAGGTTGCCTTTTGTTGATTCCATGTTTGCAAAGTTGGTCTGTGCAGTAAGTCTGGTCTTGGCAAACTCAAGTTCTGCATTGCTTTTCAGATTTCTGAGAGGACCAGTAGAAGTAAACATTGCTCTGCTAAGTTCAAAGTTCCTGAAAGGAGTTTTGAGCACAGCATTTACATTGATATCTCTGGATGTATCTGCAGAGATGTCTGATGTAATTCTCTGTCCGTTGCCATAGATGACTGCTGAGTTAGATTTAAAGAAATTGCTCCTGGAATCATGTCCATATTCAACTGTCATCATTTCAAATGCAGTGAAGGGTGTCTTCAGCTCGGCACTTGTTTTCATCTGTCTGTATCCATTATGGGAGAACTTAACTTTGCCCTCAATTGTTTTGCCATCCATGTAACGGAGCAGTCCTTCGCTATTAAAGTCATTCCAGTTGCCTGTGTGTTCAATGACAATGGCTGTGTCTCTAAAGTTTCTGAAAGGTGTTCTTAGAGAAAAGGTTCCTCTGATGTCTTGAGCAATTCTACCTGTGATATCGGCTTCAATGGTGGAATCCTTAAGGGAGGCTGAGGCAGAACCTCTAAAGTTGTCGCTGCTTCCCTCCTTGTTGAAAGATGCTTTGACCATTTCCATACCCTCGATATTAGAGTTGATGGAGAGACTAGCCATGGTAGTAGTTCCGTGTTCAAATGATGAATCAGCAGTGATTGATTTCTCCAGGATTTCCATTTGTGCATGACTTGTGCAGCTGATAAGTGGTCCGGAATGACTAAACACAAGTTTATTGTTTTGGAATCTGTTGAAGGGTGTTTGAATGGTAAGATCAAAACTGATCTTAGGTGATGTTTCGATACTGAGATCAGATGTAATTCGTTGTCCACGTCCATAGAGAATGAGAGCATTTGATGTCATTTGGGTGTCATCGATAGAATGGCGGTATTTGAGAAGTGAAGATTCATATCTATGGAAGGGAGTCTTGATTTCTGCTTTGGTATCAACATGAGCCAGTCCAGATTGCCACAAAGTAAGGGTGCCCTCAAGAGACTTGCCATCCATGTACCTGATAGTGCCTTGACTTGAAAACCTCTGCATGTTTCCAGAATGCTGAAGAGAAAGTCCAACATCTTTGTAGTCTTCAAATGGTGTTTGCATGGTAAGAGATCCTTCAATTTTGCCATCTGTTTTTAGCATAAGGGAAATATCAACTTGTTCATTGTCCAGAATTCCACTGGCTTTGGCGTTCATGTCACTAATGTAACCTTCTTTGTGAAGCTTGAGTCCAATGTTTCTGCCCCTCCAATCTTTTGTGTAGCCAAAGTTGGTAGATAGATCTATCAATGGATATCTGAAAGTGAATGCTGACTCTGAGTTGAAGGAGTGCCGTGAACCAACTGCTCCAGATACCTTAGTGGAGAAACTTCTTAATTGACCATCATGATCTATGACAAACTTGATGTTATCAGAAAAGGGGGATTTGAGAAGAAGGGTTGTGTCCAGGCGTCCGTTGGAAAATCTGTTCTGGCCAGAGATGTCAATGGTTTGATCTTGTCCATAAGTGATAATTATACCTCCTCGGATGTTATCAAAAGAGCCACGCTTGTTGAATGAAACTTTAGTTTCTGTCATACCACTGAATGGTGTCTTCAGTGTGAACACCCCGGTTGATCTAAAACCATTATGAAAATCTAGGTCCACTTCCCCAGTTTTCCTTGCCATTTCTATTTCTCCATGGCTCTTCACGTCATCCCAGTTGCCCTCATGTCTAAACGATAGCTTGTTCATTTCATAACCAGAGAAAGGTGTGGTGATAACCAGACTGCCATCATATCCCTTTGCCCAGTTCAGTTTCAGATCACCAGCCAGGTTGTTGTCTGAAGCAAACGAAAGATCAGCATGTGTTTGTAGTGAACGTCTTCTGAGTGCATGCTTTAGGGATGCACTCATGTGTTCCATTCTTTCAAATGGAGTCTTGATGGTGACGTCAATAATAATGGGGGTTCCAATGGCATAGACAGCATCGAGGCTAATAGTTTTCCTTGGGTAGTATTCAGTTTCAATGTGTGAGCGTCTTCCCTTGCCTGTATTTTCACTGCTGGCAAACACCTGCAAGTACTGATACTCGTGGAAGGGAGTATCTATCCTCATTTTTCCATTCATATCATCTAGGTTCCAGTTTAAGACTCCAGCAAAGTTTCCCAGGACTGGGGTGATAGCAAAGTTAGCTTTGCTCATGAAGTTTCTATGGTCACCATTGAATGAAAGTCCTGCTTCCAAAGATTTGTAGTCATCAAATGGAGTCTTCAGTGTTGCCCGGTAATTGTTGAGACTATCAGGTGTGATGTGTGCTTCAAACTCAAAGGACTTTCTGATGTCATAGCTGAAGCTTCCTCTGGATATCAAATCAGAGCCTTCCCTCTTGTGGGATGCCTTCACGACAATATCTCTGAAGTTTTCAAAAGGACTTGTCATCCTCAGACTTGTTTCAATATCCTGGGTAGATGGAGCAGCAAAGGAACCATCGAGCGATAATTTGTTATATGGAGACCATTCTAATTCAGCATGTCCCGAGAGTGGATAAGTTACATAGCGAGCATTTATCTTCCCTTTAAGGTTGGTCATGGGTGATGCCAGTGTAAAATCAGACTCTGTTTGCCCATTGGATCTAATGTAGTTGATACCTGCTGATCCAATCATATTCTCTCCCTGCTTCATGTTAGACGAGTGTCGAATAAAACCTCTTCCATGTTCATGGTCAAGGTTGATGTCAATATTGCGGATTGGTTCCCATGGTGTTTCAATTGTCACTCCTCCTAAGGCCTTTGTTCTGGTGGCTGAAGCATGGTTTCCAAATACGTTGACAAATATACGTTTGTCTCTGCCCCATTCTGTTGTCATTGTGCTCTTCACATCATTGTGAGTATTTCTGTGTTGCCAGTTGTTGGTGAATCGGTAGCTTGGAGAAGAGAGTGTGAGCTTGCCAGTGTTTTGGAACTGCCATCCAGATTTTGCGTGGTTCATATCCAAGTCATAGATGTATTGATCACCATTGACATCCAGTGCAATGTCAGTCATAAACTTTCTTAAATCATCATTGTGAGAAAGACGGAGATTAACAGCTCGCATTCCCTTGAAGTTGGACTTAAAAGTCACAGTACCCTCAATTTCCCTTTTCTGGTCAGTGCATCGGTTCTCTCCAGTCATAATGAGCTTGGCATTCTTTCCCTCTAAGCTTCCCTTCATGATAGTGTTGAGTGAAGTTGTCATTCTGTGAGCTACTTCGGTGCTGAACCTTCTGTATCCCTTGAAAGGGGATGTTCCTGTGATAGTGAGGTCTATGTTTCTTACAGAGAAGGGTTTCTTCATGCTGACAGCAGAAGAGATCTGATTCTTCTTTCCACCCCAGGAGAATTGCATGGAAGAGCCATATTTTTTGTCATCGTTGTCACTGCTGGCCTGGGCCATTAGTTCCTCAAATCCTTCAAATGGTGTCTTCACTCTCACAGAGCCATCAAGTGACTGCCCATTTCGTCTTGGGACCCTTTTGAAAGATGTGTCTACTTTGACCTTCTTGTCAGTGTCCCAAGAGAAATCAGCACGGGTTGTATACTGCTCACCACTAGCATGTTTGATATTGAACTCCACATCTCTGGTTGGGTATTTCATTGCAACAGTGGAAGCGAAATTGCCAAGTGACTTGAGGTTGAGTTTTCCTGTGAGGAGGAATCTCCTGGAAATGTCCTTATCAGCATCCCACTTAGCATCAGCAGAGCCCTCATATGTGACACCTCGCTTTCCCCCTTCGACCTGAAGAATCACATGTCTTGTGGGGTATGTCATGTCCATGCTCCACTTGGCAGATGATGTCTTGGAGTATTTATAGCCTGTGTTGATTCCGTAAACCTCACCAGCATAATCAGCCTGAGCAGAAACCTTGAGGTCTTTGTTATCCAGGTTAGTGGAAGCAGTGAGTTGGATTGGCTGGATGTTATGTAGGTTGATGTTAGATTTCACCTGGTGGACTGCATCTTTCTGTCTTTTGTAGGTTGTTACCATGGTAGACTTTTCTTTATCCATGTAGAAGGTCATGGAGTGTGTGTAGTCTTTCTTTGACTGGATTAGATCGGTATTCAGACGTAGTTCTTTGCCTGGATAGGAAAGGCTAGCTTCACCCAAGAGATTAAGTGTCCTCTTTCCACTGTTTCTAAGATTGAGAGCAGCATCAATTGTATTTCCTTTGCCATAGGCAAATGTCATGGAGGAATTCAGATTGCGACTGTCTTGGGCGTGCTTTCCTTTCAGGCTCAATTTTACATCCTGAAATGAAAATCAAAGCAACCATTTAGTAACAACTGCAATACAGATGATAAATATCTTTGGTATATAACTATAATATTATTATTTAGTTGATTCTTAGCTGTATATTTGGCCTTATCCTTATGCTATGTACAATCAAATGACTTACCAGTGGTCCCAGAGAAGTTTTCATTGTGTAGTCAACTTTGGCTTTGGAGCCCATGTCATGGTTGACTAGAGCATAACCTGTGATCTGGCGGGAGGAGTCCTTGGATTTGGGTCCATATCTGAATGTTGCACCAGCTTCTGTGTGTTTCTTGTTGTGAGAGAAGTCCATATCTGTGAAGAAGTTCAGCTGAGGGAATCTCTTGTCTTCGAAGTTTCTGGAAAAAATCATAATGTCTACACACATGATGCATACATTTGCAAATCAACTTTGCTATCACTAATGTTGTGACACTGTCCTCATGTATAAGAGGTTGATATGTCAATGTTTACAAATGTAACTTACGTGTTGAGCTGGTAGTTCCAGAGGGACTTGGTGCTACGATCAGTGTATTTAGAGCTGAATGTGATCTTGTCCTTCTTGATACTTCGGATCTTAGGCAGGTTGTAGTCCAGAGTTATAAAGGAGCTGACTGTGTTCATCTTGGTCTGCACGTTGCCGCTAACCTTGGTGACCAGAAAATGGGAGGACACCGTTACACTTCCAGAGTACTTGCTTTTGGTACCACCTGTCTTCTTGATGTTACCTGATTTGGACATATATGCATAAATTAATAATCATAATCTTCAGTAGTTACTGTGGTTAAATGTTTGTTATTTGGAATTATTCATCATCATTTGCAACAGCAAAGTAATCAACCATTGAAAATTTCAGTTTACCCGGTTAACGGAGTTAAGTACTAACATATACATGTTTCTCCACTCATTAATATTAGATTACTTAATATCAATATCCAGAAGTTTTTGAATATCTGATACTAAATTGTGATTGTGAACTATATGTCTGCATTCCTAAATATTCCTTAAGTTAGTTTCTTTGAGGCATGTTCCGTTCTATAACACTTACATTTGAGAGTGATTGGTTTGGTCAAGACCTTGTGGACATCTAGAGACAGACTTCCCTTGAGTGATTTGTCCTCTTTGTAGTCTCCTGAACCAGAGAGTGAGACGACCTCAACTTTTGGGGTCTTCACCGTCAATTTTGGGATGATCTTGATGATGGACTTCTTTCTGCCACTGTTCTGGTACACCAAACCAGCCTCGAGAACGTAGTCCTGCTTTGGAGCAAGATTGAAGGTACCCATCACACTCTTCTCAATTTTAGAGTTTAGTAAGGCAGCTGCAAAAGTAAGATAAAAGAAACATGAAAAATGGTGTTTTGTTGTGTTTTTATGTTGACGTGCTATGATTTTATTGAATAATTGTTAGTTTTGAAAAGTGAACTTACATCTAAAGCTGATTGCATTTGGTGTTACCCCAGCAAGGGTTAACTCAACACTGGCTCTCTTGAGTGCTTCAGCCTCAACTGTGCCACTGAGTAGGATGACTTTGGCTCCAGGACGTCTGATCTCCAGTCGGGGGATGTAGGTCACAAATGTCTTTACTTTCTTGATACCCACTTCACTGATGATACCATATTCTGAAGATTCATCGACAATCAGATTGCCCCTTGTGCCTATCTTGTTACTTTCATATGCCATGGACCCTGAAGAATGAAATGAATAGTATTACTTTCAATCTAAGCATAATAAATCACAAAGTTATATGTTTCTTCAAATGTGACAGCAAATAAGGCTCAATCCAAACAACACACCTTTGAGTGCTGCCTTCTTCCATGGGGATGCTAGGTTGATTTCAAGGTCTTTATCTTTTTTATTTAGAAGAAAGTCGAAAGCCAAAGATCGGTCAGTTCTGGATCCAGGTGTGTTCACAGCTATTTGAGCTACAGTGGAATACTGATTCTGAAAAAAGAAAAATATACATTTTTTACCATTAAAATATAACTTAGTTGCTCAATTAAGTAAAGATGCTTTCTCAGCAGAGAACTTCTTATTTCCTATAAATGTATGTCATGATGTCTCCTCTGTAACAAATTCACATACCACCGAAACGTGTGACTGTTTTGAAAGAAGAACTCATTTACAAACTCACCACTGATTGTTTAGCCATGAGCTTGTAGCCAGTGTGTGTGTCCCTCTTGTAAAGAACGAGGCTTTGGGAGAAGGGTCCTGTAAAGGGGAAGTATGGAGCATCATCCACCATAGAAGCATTAGGCCACTGGAACTCATTACAGAGCTCAAGGCCGGTAATTGTGGCAAGCCTGGCTCCTGTGCACAGTTGCAGCTTCTTCCTGTTGCCTGAGACCAAGTCTTGTTTCTTCTCCTGATCACCATGAATGCTGAAGAACTCTGTGCTGTAGAAAATGGAAGGAAATATTAGTCCATAAAACGTTGAATATCATGTTTTGATTGGTTGTATTAATAATTTTGGCACTATTCACTCACTGATCACGGAGGAAGCAACAACTACTCTTGTCCGCTCACTCATTCCTATTTATAAACTTAAAACATTTGGATATCACTCTTTTGGAGTAGCAACTGTTTATAACTTGCAAAATCTGCCTGACTTCCTGAGATATGCTGACTCTTTGGTACATTTCAAAGCTAAGATATATATTTTCAAACTTTATTCTAACATCCCATAATCTCTTTCCGTTTTGTGTAGATGCCCATGAGCACGTTGTTGCGGAGTTTTTGATCGTGTTACAAGTGGACGTATTATCATTATTAATATTTCTTAGTTTCTATCACTTAATGTAGTAGATTGATTATGAAGTGTTGTTTCCTAAGCAAAGGCATAACAGTTATTTTAAAATATTTGCTTGTGTATAAAAAGGGAATTCTTTGTATATAGAAGAGCCTGAATATTGGAAATGCTTACTCGACATCTAGGATTTCCATCTTCTGTTGAGGAAAGTCAATGTCTGCACTAAGAATCTTTCCTCGGCTGAGCTCTACACGCCCTTTCAAGGCAGTGCTGGAATGCCAGGTGTTGACAACTCTAAGACCTGTTTTGGTAACGAAGGCATCCATGCTCATCGTGCCAACAATCTTGATAGCTCCACTGAAAAAGAAGGCAATGGTTTCAGACTTATGCTTTATGGACAGTTGCATGGCAAATGTGATCACATTAATATTTTCTTAAGAAGGACTGAATACTTAAAATTTACCTTGGCTTGATGTGTCCATCAATGAGGAGACTGCTTGGTGAAGTTGTCATTTTTCGGAGGTCGACTTGACCAGAAGCCTGAAGGTCGATGGTTGCTGTTCCGTTGACGGTGAGATTGAGGGGGAGACCGGAGCTGGTGGGGATGATCATGCTGCTGTCCAGGATCATCATACTCTGAGTGAAAGAGTAGTCTTGTTTCTTGGACATCTTGATGAGGAAGTCAAGAAAGTTGAAGTTCTTGATAGATGCCAATGGATCTACGCCTTTGAAATGATCATAGTACATTTCATTGCCAAAGATCCTCATGTACAAGTCTCCTCTGAGGTGATCAAGGTTGACATTGCTCTGAAACCAACAGCAATTTGAAATACATGTATATTGTTCTGTGCTAAATGTTTGAATGGCTTTTGACACAAAAGTATTGTGTGTGCCCTTAGACTTAAGAGAGAATTAAATGATGGATATATAAGAAAAGCACCTTTGGTTTCTTGGCTGCCTTTCCTCCAAAGTAGCTGTATGGGCCAAGGTAGTTCTCAATGAGATACTCCACTCCTTCCATGCGTCCACCCAGTTCAAACAGATTGAGAGAGTTCCCAAAGAGATCAACTGTCATGTTGAGCATAGCAGAACGAGGAACGAAGGATTTATCTGAAAAGATGACATTACTCTCCAGCATGGCACCAGTGTTGAACTTCTCCAGAAATAGAGAGCCTTCATAGTTGCGTGAATACTTGAGTGTTGAGAGGTCGAAATTCCTTCCGAGGGTTTTGTCTTCCAGGATTCGTCTGATGGTCTGTTTCTGTGGACTGGATGTTTCCATCAGGTTGGTAAGATGAGACCAGACAAAGGCTCCAACTTGATTAGCTTTCTCAGATTCGAGAGTTCCTTGGATTGTACTCAAGACGTCTTCAGATGGGCACTGCATCACAGCCAAGTAGGCAGCAATTCTCAACTCAGAGTCCTCATCAGAATCTTGGTAGATGGTCATTACTTCACTTCTCTGGAATGAAACACATGTTGTGACATTATGGTTTTATTAAATAATGATTGACATTAAAATGTAACAAATATCATATATATATGAGTTTCGTATACAGTTCCATAACTTACATCGGCAGTACATTGTAGTCTTCTGTAGGCCTGGATGGCAGCTACTCGGACCTCCATGGGGTTGGCTTGTTTGTTGAAGCAGCTGCTAAGCGTAGTGGTCAGTCTGTTCACATGGCCTGCATTTCCGAGAGCACGAAGTGCAACAAGACTAGTCTCCAGATTAGAATCTCTGATGTAGCAGCCATAACCAATGGTCTTCTCCATGGTAGAGATGATACGTGTGATAGTGGATTCCTCAGAACAAGCTTCATGATGGTTGCAATAGTTGTTGACCATAGTGGAGATCGGAAGCATGACCGCCTTGCTGTACTGTGGGGTGTCAAGAAGCGCCTACAAATAAATAGATTCAGAGAGAATATTAGATTTGGAAGAAGGTCTCTTTGACTGCTTTTAGGGATTTTTCTGCGATGTGAATAACAGCTTACCTTTACTTCCTGCAACATCTCCAGTGTTGGGTAGTGGATGAGAGACAGGGAAGTGATCCACATGGTTGCCTGTGCACCAGTGACTTCTCTTTTTAGCAGAATTTCTTTCAAGAACGTAACAGATGCACGTGTACTGGCCATCGGGATAGTGTCCAGGAAAAACTTCCTAGAAGCAACCAAAATGGACGGATTAATAAAAAAGGATGTACAGATGTTTATCAAGGATTGTTGTTGAAAGGGTTTTCAGGAATAGTATATATGATATGCAATATGTTTGTGTCACTTCAAGTGTTTATACTAACTTGACTCTCTCGCTGTTGTCAGTGCAGGTAGCTCCAGACTTTACTTGCTGGTAGACACTTCTAAGGTTATCAACATCCAGATTTTTGATGATGTAGACAAGCTCAGAGAACAAGCGTGGAGTGTCGGGGCGGATATCCTCGCGTGTATTCTGACAGATCTCTCGCAGTTTACTCTCAGCATCTCTCATTGGTTGGTCTTTGTTTCCTGGTCCATAGGCATGTTCAAACACAACTCCTGCCCGATTTCGAATGTAATCTAGAACGTGTAAATGATAAATTAAGTATGTACGACCATGAGGAACATTTATTAAAGATGATGATTATATGTATTTAATGATCTTTAAGTATTGTGTCATCGGCGAAAACTAGCACCATGAGATGCATGGACTGATCACCTTGTCTTGTGGTAACACCAGATCTCTGAGTCTTGTAGTTGAGTCTCTGAAGGATTTTGGTGGTGGCACCGCTGGTGGCCCTGGAGAAAGGTCTGAATGTGTGGGTCTCCCGGATGAGCGCACTCTTGAGGAGTCCATTCTTGTCCAGTTCTTGTTCACATTCGTGTGTACTCTTCATGAGGGGAAGAGACTGGATCTCTGAAGGAACTCTGTACTGCATGCCATGGACGGAACTGTGATAACCATTACGATCAGTGCAACCTAGGAGATCCTTGGTCTTCTTAATTGTTGTAGAGTACCAACCATGTGATGCCACCGTGTAGTTGGTGTTGCACTCGCCTGTGACGTCACTCTGGGGACATCAAGGATAGAACTTATGCATATGTATTCCAATACATGCATGTTATACAAATTATACATAATACAGTTTTAAAACACAAGAAAAAGCTGTTTGTTTTACCTCTTGTACTCTCTGGTTCTTTTCCAGGTTATCCATACTGTTCTGGACAGCAGTGAGAAGACCTCTCTTGATGTTGAGAGCCCATGTGGTTTCACCCTCAGCTGGACACAGTTCTTCTACTATGCCATCTTGGAAGGAAAAGCGGAGGGGGAATCGCTCTAGATTCCTTCTGAACACGCCTGACTCATCAGCGTATTTCATTGGTGTAGAGGTTGATGGATCAGACTGATATACCTTCACATCTCGCAGCTGAAACACATGTTTGTAAAATGTTACAATAGAAAAAAGATGCCCTTTTTTTACACATCCCGCATTTTTCTCACAATGTTATGGTGTATTTGACATTGCTCTAATGAATGTGTGTACTTGCACCTACCCTAAGAGCCATGTCGCACTTAGACAGCACCTCAATGTCAGCAGTTGCCCGGATACCAAGAGTCGCTTGATCACCAGAAGCTCCTTCCATAGATGTATGTGTCTGAACATTGTAGTCGAATTCATAGGTTGTTCCTGGGAGGTAGTTGAACTTGTTCGTGTCTGACACAAAAATGAAAACAACTGATATCAGTTCTATCCACAAACATCGATATGTATTTTTCAAACAGTTTTGATTATATATATGTAGATTAAGACAAGATTAGCAGTCATTACAAACTAAGCTATTTTACTTACCTCGGCATCGTCTTGCGCAGGATGTCGTTTCGTCGCGTGACTGGTAGGTGATTGGCCCTAGTATAAAATATCATGTTTAATCAACAACATATAGAGAAATGAATGGTATAGAAAAGTAGTTATGCGAAACTATGAAATCCTTGTTAGGATTGGTATGGTGGAAAGAAATTCTTTTGATGAAGAGTTGTAACACCTTCCTCCAGTGTGTCACATTTGCAAAGTGGTGTCATGTTGTACTATGACCTCACACACATGGAACATGTGAACCTACAACACTTAATTTCCCTATAACCTAAGAGCTCGATATGTCAAGGGTCAACTCGTAACGTTGTTTGAACTAAACAATGAACTTAAAGTATACGAAAAGGGAGCCTATAACTGAATACCTGAGGTGATAAATTTCAACATTTATAGCTCACGTTAAGGCTTATACCAATCGATAAATAGGTGATGAAGAAAGCGAACATGTAACCATTCAAAAGGATGAGCAAGAATGCTGAGTTTTTTCTCCTCTGGAAATGTCAAATGATGTTGCAGATACCTTTGAATCACTGATGTGAAAATATCAGAAAGTTCAAATGGCTTACAGATAGTTATTGTTCATCCTTACCGGTGCATATTTTGAACTTCGCACATGATCAAATACAGAAGTGTGGCTAAAAAAGCGAAAAAGGCCTGTTTTGAAAATGTAGATGAATTATGTAGCACGTATGTGTACTGTTGTTATCTATATATCCAGACCCGTGAAGATTCCGGGGTAGAATAGGTCTTCAGCAACCCATGCTTTCCGTAAAAGGCGACTATACTTATCGTAAGAGGCGACTAACGGGATTGGGTGGTCAGGCTCGCTGACTTGGTGGAAGCATGTCATCGATCCCAATTGCGTGGATCGATGCTCATGATATTAATCACTGGATTGTCTGGTCCAGACTCGATTATTTACAGACCGCCGTCATATAGCTGGAATATTGCTGAGTGCGGCATAAAACAACAAACCAACCAACCAACTATATATCCAATTAAAATAAGCTTGGATCAAAGATTTGCTCTTTGGTCAAATATTAGAAACACGCTTCCTGAACGTCTCTAAAATCGGCCTGGTTCATCTAGTGTTGTCACAATTCCCAAAAATGTAATGAAGAAAGTCTAATGTATATATTAACACACCTGATAACTTTCATAACAACTCTAATAGTTTTCTCAATTCTTAAATCAAGCAGATCATGTGGCCCCAAAAGAGACCTTATCCGACCTGGTCCGTCAAAAACATAATAACCTGAAATATATCATTCCACTGGTGCAGGTACACATTCAAAGTCTGAAGACTTACCTGCCAGTGCACTTGCTAGCAGAGCTAACAGCGTAAAGGCTGTTGTTGAATACATTGTGTTGGGTTCTTGGGGAGACCCTTCCCGCAGTCGTGTGTCTATATGGTGGCTGCTTGCTTGACACCGTGAAGTTTAATGGAACGTGTGTCACAGCGTTCGTCGTGGTTTCTGAAGCCAATGCCCACTGTTGAGTTTTATATACAGGTATCAGAAGTGGGGTGGTCAAAGGTGACACCTATTGCACATGCTGACTTGCTGTATCAGTGACTTTTGACCACGGCGTAGTCAGATGGAGATACAGTAATCTATATATAAATATTGTAGATCAATGGGCATTGCGATTAACTCCTGATTACATGTCTTTAGTTGGGGCATGTCAATCAGCATATGCTGAAGTATTATGTATGTGTATCAACGTCACGAGTAGCAAAGGTTAGTTAGATTTAGACTTTGTTCTGTGACCGTATTTCAATGTTATAAACTGTGAACTACGTTTCATAACAGGTAAAGTGTTGAGGTGCAAGTTTGTATTTTTGTCAAAGATTAAATTTAGTAGAATGGTGTAAACATGGAAGCATCTGTATACTTTTTGGAAAGTAAGTCTGCATGCTGAAGGCATTTGAGTTCAGATACACTGCAGCACTCAAAAGTATTACAGCTATGAGACAGTGGTCAATAAAGAATCTGTTCTGTGCTTGGGAAGCCAATCTGCAGTGCCGTTCGGATACACTGACATGCCATGAACCAAATCACCGATCCTGACCCCACTTGGTGCATTTAATCGCAACAACAAGCAGTTCAATGTAATCCGTCAAGGTATGTACGAGTCAAAGCTGATAACAGGATATTCATACACCAGGCACACGTATCATAACATTCCTTTTACATAGCTCTTTTAAATCGCTATTAATGTTGAAAATAATACAATTCTTTCTTATTCATGTTCAATGTATGAATTGGTAAAATCAAAGAAGTTGGTGTAGATTAAACTACCCTACGTTTCTTATCGTTTCGGAATTTGTTGTGGTTAACCTTCCATTAATCTGTAGATGATCCTTGTCATCTAAATAAACTTGTATTCTATTCAGAGTTTGTTTTGTAAGATAAATTAAAACAAACATATTTTCTTCAATAATGGTTCGAAAATGTGGTTTGGTAGCCAAACATTTGCAGGAAATGAGAGACTTGAACAAATGTTGATGAGTGTTGAGCAGTCTGCTGTCAGTCTTGCATTTCCCACTGTACATAACGTTGAGGGGTGACAATGATCTACCTTATCACTCGTCAGGATAGGCATGTTTCTTCTCATACACATCGCATCATGCCGTATGAATACCCCACTCAGACACAGTACACGGACCACGAGTCGACGACCAGTCCCTGTTTTATTCCCTTGAGACCGAACGCCAGAGTGGGTAACAGCTAGCATAATCTTTTAACGTCTTTTGGTTTGACGTGGCCATGGGATCGAACCTCTAACGGACAAGCGCTTTATCCTTTACACCATGGGGATGGTCTAACAATATATATGAATAGTTTCTTCAAATTAATAATACTACATACACATCATATGTTTGATCTTACGCGCTGTACTTGTTGATTTTGAAACACATACACACACACACACACACACACACACACACACACACACACACACACACACACACACACACACACACACACACACACACACACACACACACACACACACACACACACACACACACACACACACACACACACACACATATTAACGTAAGATTAAAATGACGTATAATATTTGTGAGATGGGTGTAACACCACACTTGTCAGAATGTCTTGATATGTTCTTTGTTTTTGCCTACCGTCGTTAACATATAGAAGATATTGCATGTGTCGCCTTTTCCCCGTGTTTACAAAATCATATAAAATATAAACAAAAGTAACAAAAAATATTTAGGGTCGCGAAAATTCAGTATCAAACAGATAGATATGATTTAAAAAAAATTCCACTTTTACAAGGAAATATTCTTGGAAACTTCGAAACCGCTGTTAGAATTTGCGATTGCGATTTTTCTCGATTGACGAGTTAAGTGAGACATTTACAGTTTATAACGGACCATTTTCAAGAGCATAACAAACACCACAAAGCGATATTAACTACATAAATGACCATCTGTCAATGTTGAACTAACGTGAAAAGGAAGTCAGCAGTTTGTGAACGGGCCAGACACTTTGAGGGGAGGTCACTCTTGTATGACTAGTGTTATGCTCACAGACAACAGTGAAATATCAAGTGTTATGTTCACTGCAGTGAAATATCAACTGTCATGTTCAGTGCAGTGAAATTTCAATTGTTATGTTCACTGCAATGAAAATATCACTTTTCTCAACTTCGGAAAACTCAGTCTTTCACACTTAAGTATATAATAAAACGTGTTCTCATTTCCAATAATGCCACATATAAGGCCAGTGTATGTAAAATGAGGAAAAAATATGTCAACACCCTGGGCGAGTACTATCAACTTTTGACTTGGTTCTGAAAGCTGTAAAAATGTCCTTTCATCTTGTGTCCTGGATTTCAAAACTCCATAAAAATCCGTACAAAGAGAGATATATTTGCTGGGTCCAAGAAATGTACCACCAAATCCCTGACTAAAAGAATAATTAATCCTTAATACAAATAAAGACATACGAAGTGTTGAGACAAGTGGAATTAATACCATGTGGATTATCAAAAACTAGAGAGACTACGGAGACTTCTTACTTGTGCTATTTTCCTAATCTTTTCGTGTTTTTAATCAAGGTGCGCACGTGATTTGATGCACTTCGCCATGTAAGACCTGTTTTATCACAATATAGATCTCAAATATCGATCAGGTCGTCTTGACTGGGCGCGGCCATATAAACTTTTTCACTGAGTATTGTTTATGTAAATATAGTTCACCAATTAGTTGTGTCATATGTGAGTTGCTCCCCTTAATCCCCAATTGTCTTACCACGATCATGTGAAGTTGTGCCCGTAACAAGTGAGGAAGACCCCAAGTAAACCACCGGCCGCCACAGTAAGGAGTGGTCTTTTTGACGTATTACGTCTGTATTACGCTATTTCGCTTTTTCTAATTTCCTTTTGGTACAGCATTTGTGATTGAGTATGCCCTGAGTATTTAAATCTGCAAAATTCTATTGCCCTTTTAGCTCAGGTGTATCGATGATCTGATATCGTTCCGAAGCAGTGAAATATCCCATTCTCTTCTCTGATTTACACACCTAAAGTAGAAATAAAGGAGACCAGTGAGACCGTCTCACCTGTTTCTTATCTAAACTTATACATAAAGATTCAGAGTGACAAAAAGCTACCCTCAAGGCTGTATGACAAAAGGGATAACTTCAACTTTCTGGTCAAGTTTCTATTTTTGTCGAGCAATATTGCAACAGCTCCAGCATTGCAATTGGTGTCTATTTTTCACAACTTTTGAGGTACAATCGAACATGCTCTTTATACCAAGATTTCCAAGAGCCGTATACGATTCTTGCTCAAAAGCTGTTTCACCAAGGTCATAACAGTCAATGCCTGAGTAAAGCTTTCAATTTTTGTTGTTGTAGACATGAGGAGGACATTTCCAAATTTGACGCATCAGTGACAAAAAATTATATCCGATGCAATTCCCTATTTTGACTTGTAACATAATTTTTATGTTCCCGTGTTTTTTCAGGCGAACTATTACTTTGCCTTTGCATGTGTTTGTGACGGGTGCTACTGTTGGCGAACGTTTCGCGAATACATAGCATCGTCACTGTTTGATAGTGATTCATAAACACACGCTTCTGATTTAGTCGGAATCGTACAATAGACTCTGTTTTTACAAAGATTTCTCACAAATATGGAAAGGGTTTTGTCGTTCATATTAACTCACAACGACTTCTGCCCATAATGTCGATATATTAATTGATTCGATCACCTTAAAAATTTCGAAAGAGCATCCAATTCACCTCTTTTCTTTAGCTAAATACCAGAAGCAATTGTCTTCAGACTAAAACCATTATTTAGACACTACATCTGTAGAGGTATTGAAATCCATAGATGGGACAGAGGAGAAATACTATTCGAGACTACCATAATAATTAAATATTGTGTAACATATTTCAACATCACTGGTTCAGGTTTTATTTTACCTCATGACAGACAGACATAGTTCAGGGTGAGAACAGCAGTACAACATGATGCAAAACCACATTTGGACCAGTGTTCTTGTGTTTTGTGAGACTGTGTGTTCTTGTGTCTTGTGAGACAGTGTGTTCTTGTGTCTCGTGGGACATTGTGTTCTCGTGTCTTGTGAGACAGTGTGTTCTTGTGTCTTGTGAGACAGTGTGTTCTTGTGTCTCGTGAGACAGTGTGTTCTTGTGAGACAGTGTGTTCTTGTGTCTCTTGCAACACTGAACTACTATGACATCTCTTGAAAGTAGAAAGTGTTATTTGTAATAACACCATTCAGTTTGAACTGTCATGTCAATGACAGATGACAAGAAGATACTATACAAATGCCATTACATAGTATGTTATGAGTATGGCAAATACTTGAATAATCCAGTTATTCCATGATAGAAAGTAAAGATGTAACACCATAGAATATACGGAGACACACTTTGAATGCAAATATTTATTTTTGGACTGGGAAGGGTATTAATACATGTTACTATGTCACACTAACTGTAACCTTTACTGAACAATAGACTAATAACACATTTCACGTTAAGGAATTGTTTATAAACCAGCAAATATAATATGTTTTAGTTATTGTCATTCTGAAGATTGGTATGACAACCAGATATGCTGTTGGTATATCAACTGTTCAGTATAGTTTACAAGTAACATTCACTTTACACAAAACGTTAGGTATTATAAATAGTCAATAAATATGCCTAGATCATTTTTCCGTGAGGGGGTAAGTTGGCGTTGGAACGTCGTAGTCCTAGAGACGGATGGCGTTGTACCTTCTCAAGGGACGTCTCTGAAAAGCGTTTGGCAAGGTCTGCAAAAGAGCGAAAAATTATGTAAATATGTAAGCTGTTTCATTTGAAGTTGATCTATTTGTATTCTTTGAATGAATTGATTTCTACCAACGTATGCGTGCTTCAGAATGATTGTTTTTTATTGTTGATTGTCTCATATCAGGTACGAGCATATCAATTATGAGCAAAATGACTTGGTTAACTGCAAATGTAAATTAAGATATTAAAAAGAAATGTAAAGTACACGGTGCCCTAAAAACCTCATGTCCTACTTACTTTTATTTCACCATTCATTCTGGTTGTAGCATTAGGTGTCTGCCACAATGACTTTGGAATGTACTGAAAATTAAACAAAATAATCTTGTTAAAACAGGATATTCAAATAATAAATAGGTTCAAGATCAATTTAAACGTCAATGGCATAGGTATATCCTCGGGGATGTATATGATAAATAATACATTAATAAAACTCTTGATTCTGCAAATCTGGTAGCCGCTCGACTTATTTCATGCTGTGGTAATCTACGTTAAGTAACTTACTCTCTGGTATGTTGCCCTGTCTGGGATGTAGGTGATGATTGCAGTCTTTGCCTTTTGAACATACGTCTGGATTTCTGGAAGTGTGTCCAGAGATTGAACTGGGATGGGCAAGTATAATTCTATCTGAATTTCACCATGTTTAGGATCCCAAACTGTGACCTTGGACTTTTCCAGAAACACCAATTGTTCCCTGTACTTCTGAACCTCCTCCTCAACCATCTCCTTGAGGATGTCATAGATGCTCTGCAGGTGCTGCTTGAGGTTTTCCTCTACTTGCCAGTAGTTAAATGCCCACACACCCTGTAAATCATTGACAAGCCATTAAAGTTACAGTTTCTTTCAGTCTGCCCCAACATACTTAGAACTTGAAAAGATAAATTGGCTTATAAGATACGAACACAATTACAGTTTTACATCAAGCAGACAACGTTAGGACTGACCTCTTGGTATGCATCATTAGTAAGAGAAAGCAGATGCTGGAGGTCGTCCCTCTTCATGATGTCTCCCAGGCGGGAGGTCAGCATCTTCTGTGTGTGCTCTACAATCGTGTTGTATCTGCTAGGAATGTTAAGATCCTGTACTTTGTTGGTGATGGTGTTGAGGTATTGCTGGTAGTTGTCAGCAAACTGAAGCCTGATGGTCGCCAATCGAGGATGGCTCTTCAGGTCTAAGAAAAGGTGCAGTCACATGTAAAAATGAACTTTCACGATAATGGTAATTTTTCATTGATCGCCGAAGGAAAGTGAGTAATTGAGTATGTTAGTAACCCCCATTTTTGCAATAGTCCAACAATATCAAGGCGGGGGACACCAGAAATGGGCTTCACACATCGTACCCAAGTGGGGAATCGAATCCGGGCATTCAGCGTGACCAGCAGACGCTTTAACTACTTGGCTACCCAACCACCCTCGAAGCAAAAGAACACACTAATAATAAGTACCAAAGAATTACCTGTAATAGAAGTCCGCAGGTTATTGTAATGATGATGATAAGTGTTCCTCAAACTTTGCAGCTGTTCATCAAGCCCCGAGATCATTTCAACAGTGTTTATGACAAGCTCGTCCACACCACGCTGCATTGAGAAATGAATGGAGAACTACATCACATGTATAATATCAACACCAGAGAATAAGTAGCTGTCCACCAAAACAGATTCAACTGGGCAAAGGCAAAAGGTAAAAGGCAAAATAAGGGTGAAAATCATAGCATGGATCGCTGAAAACAATGGTGACACCAGGTGTACGCGAAAAGGGTAAGCATGGAAGGGTAACAAACCTTAAAGTTGACGAGTGTTTCAGCAACGATAGCCTGATATTTCTGTCCAATAGGGAAGTTTGTCATCTCCTCCATATATTGAGCTAGTTTCTGATTAGTGGAAGCAAACACTTCCTTTGTCGAAGTCACAAGGTCCCTGTAGGCTTGGCTGAAACAAAGAAGTTTCCACTCGGTTATCAACTTGTGCATTATTTCAGTGAGTGTGTTATCCTGTGTAGAACTATCAGTGTCTGACAAGGTTATACTTATTATTATTATTACCATAAATTGATACCCAACTTTACATCAATGAAATCACTGATATACTTACAATGCCTGGTTGAAGTGATCTCCCATGGCTGCCATGTAGAAGTCATTACGGTCGTACATGCGCTTGATATCCCTCCTGATAGAGTCCAGCTCTTTCTCTATGGTAGCCATTTCTGATTCCAACATGGTTAGGTAAGGAGACAGTTCTTCCTTGGTGGCTTGTGCAATCCGGTGGTACTTGCCTGACAACTCCTGTCCCACAGACTCGTACACAGAGTGGAAAGCGGTCTTTGTATTTTGTCCATATGTCTCCACCTTCTTGGTCAAGTATCCCTTTAAAAATGCAAGGGTACTCATTTATAAAAAAAACCCCTCATATATTGGAATGCTTATGGCATTTTTAGATTTTCATAATTTCATGTGTAGCAATTACATATAATTGCATTTACTACCTGAACATCGGCGATCATTTGTGGTCTCCAGGATATCCTGGTATGGAGCAGACGGGATGTGTTGAGTCTGAGTGCAACTAGACTATCAGACACTCGACGGGAATTCTCCTGATGATAAACCTCAGCCTGCATGGCACTTGAGTTGACATATCTGGCATTCATGTTCAGTGTTTTTCCAGGGTTGTCTGTAATAGAAAATGTTTGTTATTCAGTCATAGTTTGAATGCTTGGTCTCAAAAATTCCATACGTTTGATGAAACGGGATCAAACATGAAGGGAACATGAATATTTTAGAACCTACCCAGATCGTAGTTAGTTTGGAAGTCCACCATTCTCCTTTCAGCATCAACAGTAAGGTGGGCTTGGACAATCTTGTCCCCATACATATTCCTGATCTTCAGCTTGAAAGGGGTCTCCTCCATCTCACCAGAAAGTTCCATGTTCTTGATTGGGGTCTCGATCTGTAAAAAGCGGGAGCTATGTTACTTATGTTCACGTCACTACTTAGACACTATTTTTGTCATGAGACTGGAATTATAACCTTACAATAACTTTTAAAGTTATGAAGATAAACATAAGTATTATTCACAATTATGTTTAGATCTCTAGATTCTAATTATAACTTTAACTTTTGATTCAATAGTATAGTCATTCTCACCTGCAGCTGTATCTGCTTTCTTAGTTTGTTGATCTCTCCTCTGAGGGCGAAGTTCTTTCTTTCCCTCCTGGCTGTCAGGTAGGTCATTCCAGTTCCAGCAGATACTTTCTCACTGGAGCTACCAATATGGGATGTTAGTTTGACGTCCACATCTGTATATGGATGGCTAATGCCAACCACAAAGCTGTAGTTGGTGTTACCATAGCCATAGGAAATGTCATCCATTCGAGATGTGAGGGTGAGGGTCTTTCGGGAGTCACTGGAGTAGGACACTTGTGTTTTTCCATTGAAGACAGTCCTGCCATCATTCAGCAGCATTTCTGTGTCGATCTGGATGTTCTGAAGAATATTGTCAACAGATACGAATGTGTTCTAAATATGGTAACATATCATTAAGGTTTACTATTCATCATGACATTTTCCTATGATAAGATCAAAGCATCAATTTGACATTAAAAGTCCAGTGTAAGTAATGTGTTGTGTTCTTACCTTGCCAATAGAAGGAAGTCTGAGAGAGAGATCTGCCTGGTTGTTTTTGTCACCAGGTGTGAGGACTGCTTTCATGCCAATCTTCTTTGTATCATCTCTGTCTGCATCCCAGGAGAAGGCTCCATCCACAGTTTGGCTTGCACCCGTCTGACTGTAAGACCCATCCATTTGGAGACTTCTCAGAGGGGATCCCACTTTGAAGGAGCCATCAAACACCTTGCTGTAGCGACGGCTACGATCCTTTACATCCACATCATAGAACAGTTTGTGACCTGCATCTTCATTCCAGATGAATTCTCCACGACTCTTTGTCTGGAGCTGTGAAGTGAGGACATTTCCAATGATACCAACAGTGCGGGATGGATGGATAAACTTTAGTGTCAGGTCTTTGTTCAAAAGAGACTGTCTGCTCCGATCTGTCAGTGTGGTCTGGATTCGGATGTTGCTCTCGGGTTCATCTCTGTCCCAGTTGACAAACATCTCACCATCGATGTTCTTATCAGCTATTTCCCCGGAAAGAGTCAGCTGCATTGGTCTTGGTGTCCTCATTGTGAATGTTCCCTGGTCCCTTGAGCCTCGGGAGATCTCCATGTCCATATCCAGAACAGTGTCACCATTGTAATCGGCTTCCAGCTTCTCTGTATATTTGTCTGATCCTTGATGATGTTCAAACCTAAGAGCAGTCAGCTTTGCAGTTTCAAATGGTGTAACAAGGGTGAAATCTGTTGTCAGTTGTTTCTCATTGTATATTTCAAGGAATTGGTAGGATCCATCAAAAGCTATTTGGTCCCTGGGGCTCCATGAGGCCTCAATGTGAGATTGGTATTTCTTGTTTCTGATGGTGTTATGGATAGCCAGTTTGATATCATTGGAAAGAGATATTAAACCTTCCATTTCTAAGGGAGATGAGTAGCCGAGAGATGCTTCACCTGTGAGAATACCAGTCATTGGAGTTTGTATGGTGCCTGTGGACCTAAACTTCATCAGTTCACCAGCATGTGTTAAAGAGATCTCAGCAGAATCAAAGTTTTCAAATGGTGTCGAGATTCGTGCAACAGCAGTGTAGGGCGTGGTAGACATGTCAATAGTTGACTCAAGACCAAAGCGATTGCCGTTTCCAGCATTCAGTTTGCTCTCCAGATTGTATCTTTCAATACCATGCTCAAATGATGTGGATGCAGAGAGAACCTCATAGTTTCTAAACGGAGTAGTCAGTTTGACTTCCACATCATACTTTGGTGAGGTTGTTGCATGGAGTTCTCCTGTAATTTTCTGCCCTTGTGCATACTGTACAGCAGCATTACAGTTGATTCCGTTAGTTGTTGCAGAGTGATCGATCTCAGCCTTGGTGAATTCATAGCCTTGGAAAGGTGTATTGATTTCTAAGCTACTTTCTAGACGATCAAGGTCATGGTTGAAATGGTTGATTTTCGCGGTGATCTGTCTCCTGTCCATGAATTTGACCATACTTTGAGAAGTAAAACGATTCCATGTACCAGAATGATCAAAAGAGAAGCCAATGTTTCTGTATGGTCTGAATGGTGTTAAGATTTTGACCTCACCATGAACATCATCCATTGCTCTGAATTCGGCCTTCATACTTGCTTTCCTCTGGTTGTAGTCACCATTGATACTCATCTTCATATTCCTCAGCTCACCTTCTTTGTGGAATTTGATGTTTCCTGTATGTCCAAGTCCTGCCAGATTGAAGGTAAATCCTGAGCTGATGTCAATATCACCATTTCTAACCCGGAAGGATGAGTCAGTTGAGATGGAACCACCAGTGCCTATGCTGGCAGACATTTGATTTTTGAAGTTGGTTGGTCTCCCGTTGAAATCTAGATGCACATCAATATCTTTTGTGTATGGGTTTCTGATGGATAAGTCAGTCAAGAGTCGTCTTGAACTAAAGACGTTGTTGACAGATGCTTCTAATGTTGCATCTCTGATTCCAATGGATCCTTTAGCTTTGAGATTATTGATATCCCCTTCTTTACTGTAAGACACCCTCATGCTTTCCAGGCCTTGAATATTGCTGACAATATTCAGGTTACCTCTCATAGAACTTCCAGTCTGGACATCCAAGTCTGCAGTGAATGACTTTCCAATGGCTTGTACTTCCAAATGACTCTTGCAGTTGCCAATGGATCCCTCATGAGTGAAGATGATTCTGCTGTTGTCAAAGTTTCTGAAAGGAGTTTTGAGTGTAGCGCTTATGTCAATTGTTGGTGACATCATGCCATTTACAGTCATAAGTACTTTTTGATCTTGACCATAGGTAACATCCATGTTGGAGCTAAGACGGCCATTCTTTACTGAATGTTTGTATTCCCCAGATTGGCTTTCATATCCTTGGAAAGGTGTTTTTAGCTCAGTGCTGGCTTGAATGTGTGTCAGTCCAGATGTTAAGAAGACGACCTTGCCTTCAACAACCTTTCCATCCATGTAGCGAAGATTTCCTTCACTATTGAAGCGGGATAGGGATCCTGAGTGCTGGATAAACCCTCCAACATTTCTGAAGTTCTGGAAAGGACTCCTGATCGTCAAAGATGCCATGATGCTGTTCTTTAAACTGGCACTAAGATCTACCTCTAGTGTAGAATCCTTAATGTTAAGAAGGGCTGTGCTTTTCAGATCAGTGAGATCACCCTCCACACCAATGGAACCCTTCATGCTTTCATAACCAGGAATGTTTGTTGTGATAATGAGGTTGCCTTTTGTTGATTCCATGTTTGCAAAGTTGGTCTGTGCAGTAAGTCTGGTCTTGGCAAACTCAAGTTCTGCATTGCTTTTCAGATTTCTGAGAGGACCAGTAGAAGTAAACATTGCTCTGCTAAGTTCAAAGTTCCTGAAAGGAGTTTTGAGCACAGCATTTACATTGATATCTCTGGATGTATCTGCAGAGATGTCTGATGTAATTCTCTGTCCGTTGCCATAGGTGACCTCTGAGTTAGATTTAAAGTAATTGCACCTGGAATCATGTCCATATTCAACTGTCATCATTTCAAATGCAGTGAAGGGTGTCTTCAGCTCGGCACTTGTTTTCATCTGTCTGTATCCATTATGGGAGAACTTAACTTTGCCCTCAATTGTTTTGCCATCCATGTAACGGAGCAGTCCTTCGCTATTAAAGTCATTCCAGTTGCCTGTGTGTTCAATGACAATGGCTGTGTCTCTAAAGTCTCTGAAAGGTGTTCTTAGAGAAAAGGTTCCTCTGATGTCTTGAGCAATTCTACTTGTGATATCGGTTTCAATGGTGGAATCTTTAAGGGAGGCTGAGACAGAACCTCTAAAGTTGTCGCTGCTTCCCTCCTTGTTGAAAGATGCTTTGACCATTTCCATACCCTCGATATTAGAGATGATGGAGAGACTAGCCATGGTAGTAGTTCCGTGTTCAAATGATGAATCAGCAGTGATTGATTTCTCCAGGATTTCCATTTGTGCATGACTTGTGCAGCTGATAAGTGGTCCGGAATGACTAAACACAAGTTTATTGTTTTGGAATCTGTTGAAGGGTGTTTGAATGGTAAGATCAAAACTGATCTTAGGTGATGTTTCGATACTGAGATCAGATGTAATTCGTTGTCCACGTCCATAGAGAATGAGAGCATTTGATGTCATTTGGGTGTCATCGATAGAATGGCGGTATTTGAGAAGTGAAGATTCATATCCAAGGAAGGGAGTCTTGATTTCTGCTTTGGTATCAACATGAGCCAGTCCAGATTGCCACAAAGTAAGGGTGCCCTCAAGAGACTTGCCATCCATGTACCTGATAGTGCCTTGACTTGAAAACCTCTGCATGTTTCCAGAATGCTGAAGAGAAAGTCCAACATCTTTGTAGTCTTCAAATGGTGTTTGCATGGTAAGAGATCCTTCAATTTTGCCATCTGTTTTTAGCATAAGGGAAATATCAACTTGTTCATTGTCCAGAATTCCACTGGCTTTGGCGTTCATGTCACTAATGTAACCTTCTTTGTGAAGCTTGAGTCCAATGTTTCTGCCCCTCCAATCTTTTGTGTAGCCAAAGTTGGTAGATAGATCTACCAATGGATATCTGAAAGTGAATGCTGACTCTGAGTTGAAGGAGTGCCGTGAACCAACTGCTCCAGATACCTTAGTGGAGAAACTTCTTAATTGACCATCATGATCTATGACAAACTTGATGTTATCAGAAAAGGGGGATTTGAGAAGAAGGGTTGTGTCCAGGCGTCCGTTGGAAAATCTGTTCTGGCCAGAGATGTCAATGGTTTGATCTTGTCCAAAAGTGATAATTATACCTCCTCGGATGTTATCCAAAGAGCCACGCTTGTTGAATGAAACTTTAGTTTCTGTCATACCACTGAATGGTGTCTTCAGTGTGAACACCCCGGTTGATCTAAAACCATTATGAAAATCTAGGTCCACTTCCCCAGTTTTCCTTGCCATTTCTATTTCTCCATGGCTCTTCACGTCATCCCAGTTGCCCTCATGTCTGAACGATAGCTTGTTCATTTCATAACCAGAGAAAGGTGTGGTGATAACCAGACTGCCATCATATCCCTTTGCCCAGTTCAGTTTCAGATCACCAGCCAGGTTGTTGTCTGAAGCAAACGAAAGATCAGCATGTGTTTGTAGTGAACGTCTTCTGAGTGCATGCTTTAGGGATGCACTCATGTGTTCCATTCTTTCAAATGGAGTCTTGATGGTGACGTCAATAATAATGGGGGTTCCAATGGCATAGACAGCATCGAGGCTAATAGTTTTCCTTGGGTAGTATTCAGTTTCAATGTGTGAGCGTCTTCCCTTGCCTGTATTTTCACTGCTGGCAAACACCTGCAAGTACTGATACTCGTGGAAGGGAGTATCTATCCTCATTTTTCCATTCATATCATCTAGGTTCCAGTTTAAGACTCCAGCAAAGTTTCCCAGGACTGGGGTGATAGCAAAGTTAGCTTTGCTCATGAAGTTTCTATGGTCACCATTGAATGAAAGTCCTGCTTCCAAAGATTTGTAGTCATCAAATGGAGTCTTCAGTGTTGCCCGGTAATTGTTGAGACTATCAGGTGTGATGTGTGCTTCAAACTCAAAGGACTTTCTGATGTCATAGCTGAAGCTTCCTCTGGATATCAAATCAGAGCCTTCCCTCTTGTGGGATGCCTTCACGACAATATCTCTGAAGTTTTCAAAAGGACTTGTCATCCTCAGACTTGTTTCAATATCCTGGGTAGATGGAGCAGCAAAGGAACCATCGAGCGATAATTTGTTATATGGAGACCATTCTAATTCAGCATGTCCCGAGAGTGGATAAGTTACATAGCGAGCATTTATCTTCCCTTTAAGGTTGGTCATGGGTGATGCCAGTGTAAAATCAGACTCTGTTTGCCCATTGGATCTAATGTAGTTGATACCTGCTGATCCAATCATATTCTCTCCCTGCTTCATGTTAGACGAGTGTCGAATAAAACCTCTTCCATGTTCATGGTCAAGGTTGATGTCAATATTGCGGATTGGTTCCCATGGTGTTTCAATTGTCACTCCTCCTAAGGCCTTTGTTCTGGTGGCTGAAGCATGGTTTCCAAATATGTTGACAAATATACGTTTGTCTCTGCCCCATTCTGTTGTCATTGTGCTCTTCACATCATTGTGAGTATTTCTGTGTTGCCAGTTGTTGGTGAATCGGTAGCTTGGAGAAGAGAGTGTGAGCTTACCAGTGTTTTGGAACTGCCATTCAGATTTTGCGTGGTTCATATCCAAGTCATAGATGTACTGATCACCATTGACATCCAGTGCAATGTCAGTCACAAACTTTCTTAAATCATCATTGTGAGAAAGACGGAGATTAACAGCTCGCATTCCCTTGAAGTTGGACTTAAAAGTCACAGTACCCTCAATGTCCCTTTTCTGGTCAGTGCATCGGTTCTCTCCAGTCATAATGAGCTTGGCATTCTTTCCCTCTAAGCTTCCCTTCATGATAGTGTTGAGTGAAGTTGTCATTCTGTGAGCTACTTCGGTGCTGAACCTTCTGTATCCCTTGAAAGGAGATGTTCCTGTGATAGTGAGGTCTATGTTTCTTACAGAGAAGGGTTTCTTCATGCTGACAGCAGAAGAGATCTGATTCTTCTTTCCACCCCAGGAGAATTGCATGGAAGAGCCATATTTTTTGTCATCGTTATCACTGCTGGCCTGGGTCATTAGTTCCTCAAATCCTTCAAATGGTGTCTTCACTCTCACAGAGCCATCAAGTGACTGCCCATTTCGTCTTGGGACCCTTTTGAAAGATGTGTCTACTTTGACCTTCTTGTCAGTGTCCCAAGAAAAATCAGCACGGGTTGTATACTGCTCACCACTAGCATGTTTGATATTGAACTCCACATCTCTGGTTGGGTATTTCATTGCAACAGTGGAAGCGAAATTGCCAAGTGACTTGAGATTGAGTTTTCCTGTGAGGAGGAATCTCCTGGAAATGTCCTTATCAGCATCCCACTTAGCATCAGCAGAGCCCTCATATGTGACACCTCGCTTTCCCCCTTCGACCTGAAGAATCACATGTCTTGTGGGGTATGTCATGTCCATGCTCCACTTGGCAGATGATGTCTTGGAGTATTTATAGCCTGTGTTGATTCCGTAAACCTCACCAGCATAATCAGCCTGAGCAGAAACCTTGAGGTCTTTGTTATCCAGGTTAGTGGAAGCAGTGAGTTGGATTGGCTGGATGTTATGTAGGTTAATGTTAGATTTCACCTGGTGGACTGCATCTTTCTGTCTTTTGTAGGTTGTTACCATGGTAGACTTTTCTTTATCCATGTAGAAGGTCATGGAGTGTGTGTAGTCTTTCTTTGACTGGATTAGATCGGTATTCAGACGTAGTTCTTTGCCTGGATAGGAAAGGCTAGCTTCACCCAAGAGATTAAGTGTCCTCTTTCCACTGTTTCTAAGATTGAGAGCAGCATCAATTGTATTTCCTTTGCCATAGGCAAATGTCATGGAGGAATTCAGATTGCGACTGTCTTGGGCGTGCTTTCCTTTCAGGCTCAATTTTACATCCTGAAATGAAAATCAAAGCAACCATTTAGTAACAACTGCTATACAGATGATAAGTATCTTTGGTATATAGCTATAATATTATTATTTAGTTGATTCTTAGCTGTATATTTGGCCTTATCCTTATGCTATGTACAATCAAATGACTTACCAGTGGTCCCAGAGTAGTTTTCATTGTATAGTCAACTTTGGCTTTGGAGCCCATGTCATGGTTGACTAGAGCATAACCTGTGATCTGGCGGGAGGAGTCCTTGGATTTGGGTCCATATCTGAATGTTGCACCAGCTTCTGTGTGTTTCTTGTTGTGAGAGAAGTCCATATCTGTGAAGAAGTTCAGCTGAGGGAATCTCTTGTCTTCGAAGTTTCTGGAAAAAATCATAATGTCTACACACATGATGCATACATTTGCAAATCAACTTTGCTATCACTAAGGTTGTGACACTCTCCTCATGTATAAGAGGTTGATATGTCAATGTTTACAAATGTAACTTACGTGTTGAGCTGGTAGTTCCAGAGGGACTTGGTGCTACGATCAGTGTATTTAGAGCTGAATGTGATCTTGTCCTTCTTGATACTTCGGATCTTAGGCAGGTTGTAGTCCAGAGTTATAAAGGAGCTGACTGTGTTCATCTTGGTCTGCACGTTGCCGCTAACCTTGGTGACCAGAAAATGGGAGGACACCGTTACACTTCCAGTGTACTTGCTTTTGGTACCACCTATCTTCTTGATGTTACCTGATTTGGACATATATGCATAAATTAATAATCATAATCTTCAGTGGTTACTGTGGTTAAATGTTTGTTATTTGGAATTAGTCATCATCATTTGCAACAGCAAAGTAATCAACCATTGAAAATGTCAGTTTACCCGGTTAACGGAGTTAAGTACTAACATATACATGTTTCTCCACTCATTAATATTAGATTACTTAATATCAATATCCAGAAGTTTTTGAATATCTGATACTAAATTGTGATTGTGAACTATATGTCTGCATTCCTAAATATTCCTTAAGTTAGTTTCTTTGAGGCATGTTCCGTTCTATAACACTTACATTTGAGAGTGATTGGTTTGGTCAAGACCTTGTGGACATCTAGAGACAGACTTCCCTTGAGTGATTTGTCCTCTTTGTAGTCTCCTGAACCAGAGAGTGAGACGACCTCAACTTTTGGGGTCTTCACCGTCAATGTTGGGATGACCTTGATGATGGACTTCTTTCTGCCACTGTTCTGGTACACCAAACCAGCCTCGAGAACGTAGTCCTGCTTTGGAGCAAGATTGAAGGTACCCATCACACTCTTCTCAATTTTAGAGTTTAGTAAGGCAGCTGCAAAAGTAAAGTAAGATAAAAGAAACATGAAAAATGGTGTTTTGTTGTGTTTTTATATTGACGTGCTATGATTTTATTGAATAATTGTTAGTTTTGAAAAGTGAACTTACATCTAAAGCTGATTGCATTTGGTGTTACCCCAGCAAGGGTTAACTCAACACTGGCTCTCTTGAGTGCTTCAGCCTCAACTGTGCCACTGAGTAGGATGACTTTGGCTCCAGGACGTCTGATCTCCAGTCGGGGGATGTAGGTCACAAATGTCTTTACTTTCTTGATACCCACTTCACTGATGATACCATATTCTGAAGATTCATCGACAATCAGATTGCCCCTTGTGCCTATCTTGTTACTTTCATATGCCATGGACCCTGTAGAATGAAATGAATAGTATTACTTTCAATCTAAGCATAATAAATCACAAAGTTCTATGTTTCTTCAAATGTGACAGCAAATAAGGCTCAATCCAAACAACACACCTTTGAATGCTGCCTTCTTCCATGGGGATGCTAGGTTGATTTCAAGGTCTTTATCTTTTTTATTTAGAAGAAAGTCGAAAGCCAAAGATCGGTCAGTTCTGGATCCAGGTGTGTTCACAGCTATCTGAGCTACAGTGGAATACTGATTCTGAAAAAAGAAAAATATACACTTTTTACCATTAAAATATAACTTAGTTGCTCAATTAAGTAAAGATGCTTTCTCAGCAGAGAACTTCTTATTTCATACAAATGTATGTCATGATGTCTCCTCTGTAACAAATTCACATACCACCGAAACGTGTGACTGTTTTGAAAGAAGAACTCATTTACAAACTCACCACTGATTGTTTAGCCATGAGCTTGTAGCCAGTGTGTGTGTCCCTCTTGTAAAGAACGAGGCTTTGGGAGAAGGGTCCTGTAAAGGGGAAGTATGGAGCATCATCCACCATGGAAGCATTAGGCCACTGGAACTCATTACAGAGCTCAAGGCCGGTAATTGTGGCAAGCCTGGCTCCTGTGCACAGTTCCAGCTTCTTCCTGTTCCCTGAGACCAAGTCTTGTTTCTTCTCCTGATCACCATGAATGCTGAAGAACTCTGTGCTGTAGAAAATGGAAGGAAATATTAGTCCATAAAAACGTTGAATATCATGTTTTGATTGGTTGCATTAATAATATTGGCACTATTCACTCACTGATCACGGAGGAAGCAACAACTACTCTTGTCCACTCACTCATTCCTATCCCCGCTTATAAACTTAAAACATTTGGATATCACTCTTTTGGAGTAGCAACTGCTTATAACTTGCATAATCTGCCTGACTTCCTGAGATATGCTGACTCTTTGGTACATTTCAAAGCTAAGATATATATTTTCAAACTTTATTCTAACATCCCATAATCTCTTTCCGTTTTGTGTAGATGCCCATGAGCGCGTTGTTGCGGAGTTTTTGATCGTGTTACAAGTGGACGTATTATCATTATTAATATTTCTTAGTTTCTATCACTTAATGTAGTAGATTGATTATGAAGTGTTGTTTCCTAAGCAAAGGCATAACAGTTATTTTAAAATATTTGCTTGTGTATAAAAAAGGGAATTCTATGTATATAGAAGAGCCTGAATATTGGAAATGCTTACTCGACATCTAGGATTTCCATCTTCTGTTGAGGAAAGTCAATGTCTGCACTAAGAATCTTTCCTCGGCTGAGCGCTACGCGCCCTTTCAAGGCAGTGCTGGAATGCCAGGTGTTGACAACTCTAAGACCTGTTTTGGTAACGAAGGCATCCATGCTCATCGTGCCAACAATCTTGATAGCTCCACTGAAAAAGAAGGCAATGGTTTCAGACTTATATTTTATGGACAGTTGCATGGCAAATGTGATCACATTAATATTTTATTTAAAAGGACTGAATACTTAAAATTTACCTTGGCTTGATGTGTCCATCAATGAGGAGACTGCTTGGTGAAGTTGTCATTTTTCGGAGGTCGACTTGACCAGAGGCCTGAAGGTCGATGGTTGCTGTTCCGTTGACGGTGAGATTGAGGGGGAGACCGGAGCTGGTGGGGATGATCATGCTGCTGTCCAGGATCATCATACTCTGAGTGAAAGAGTAGTCTTGTTTCTTGGACATCTTGATGAGGAAGTCAAGAAAGTTGAAGTTCTTGATAGATGCCAATGGATCTACGCCTTTGAAATGATCATAGTACATTTCATTGCCAAAGATCCTCATGTACAAGTCTCCTCTGAGGTGATCAAGGTTGACATTGCTCTGAAACCAACAGCAATTTGAAATACATGTATATTGTTCTGTACTAAATGTTTGAATGGCTTTTAACACAAAAGTATTGTGTGTGCCCTTAGACTTAAGAGAGAATTAAATGATGGATATATAAGAAAAGCACCTTTGGTTTCTTGGCTGCCTTTCCTCCAAAGTAGCTGTATGGGCCAAGGTAGTTCTCAATGAGATACTCCACTCCTTCCATGCGTCCACCCAGTTCAAACAGATTGAGAGAGTTCCCAAAGAGATCAACTGTCATGTTGAGCATAGCAGAACGAGGAACGAAGGATTTATCTGAAAAGATGACATTACTCTCCAGCATGGCACCAGTGTTGAACTTCTCCAGAAATAGAGAGCCTTCATAGTTGCGTGAATACTTGAGTGTTGAGAGGTCGAAATTCCTTCCGAGGGTTTTGTCTTCCAGGATTCGTCTGATGGTCTGTTTCTGTGGACTGGATGTTTCCATCAGGTTGGTAAGATGAGACCAGACAAAGGCTCCAACTTGATTAGCTTTCTCAGATTCGAGAGTTCCTTGGATTGTACTCAAGACGTCTTCAGATGGGCACTGCATCACAGCCAAGTAGGCAGCAATTCTCAACTCAGAGTCCTCATCAGAATCTTGGTAGATGGTCATTACTTCACTTCTCTGGAATGAAACACATTTTGTGACATTATGGTTTTATTAAATAATTATTGACATTAAAATGTAACAAATATCATATATATATGAGTTTCGTATACAGTTCCATAACTTACATCGGCAGTACATTGTAGTCTTCTGTAGGCCTGGATGGCAGCTACTCGGACCTCCATGGGGTTGGCTTGTTTGTTGAAGCAGCTGCTAAGCGTAGTGGTCAGTCTGTTCACATGGCCTGCATTTCCGAGAGCACGAAGTGCCACAAGACTAGTCTCCAGATTAGAATCTCTGATGTAGCAGCCATAACCAATGGTCTTCTCCATGGTAGAGATGATACGTGTGATAGTGGATTCCTCAGAACAAGCTTCATGATGGTTGCAATAGTTGTTGACCATAGTGGAGATCGGAAGCATGGCTGCCTTGCTGTACTGTGGGGTGTCAAGAAGCGCCTACAAATAAACAGATTCAGAGAGAATATTAGATTTGGAAGAAGGTCTCTTTGACTGCTTTTAGGGATTTTTCTGCGATGTGAAAAACAGCTCACCTTTACTTCCTGCAACATCTCCAGTGTTGGGTAGTGGATGAGAGACAGGGAAGTGATCCACATGGTTGCCTGTGCACCAGTGACTTCTCTTTTTAGCAGAATTTCTTTCAAGAACGTAACAGATGCACGTGTACTGGCCATCGGGATAGTGTCCAGGAAAAACTTCCTAGAAGCAACCAAAATGGACGGATTAATAAAAAAGGATGTACAGATGTTTATCAAGGATTATTGTTGAAAGGATTTTCAGGAATGGTATATATGATATGCAATATGTTTGTGTCACTTCAAGTGTTTATACTAACTTGACTCTCTCGCTGTTGTCAGTGCAGGTAGCTCCAGACTTTACTTGCTGGTAGACACTTCTAAGGGTATCAACATCCAGATTTTTGATGATGTAGACAAGCTCAGAGAACAAGCGTGGAGTGTCGGGGCGGATATCCTCGCGTGTATTCTGACAGATCTCTCGCAGTTTACTCTCAGCATCTCTCATTGGTTGGTCTTTGTTTCCTGGTCCATAGGCATGTTCAAACACAACTCCTGCCCGATTTCGAATGTAATCTAGAACGTGTAAATAATAAATTAAGTATGTACGACCATGAGGAACATTTATTAAAGATGATGATTATATGTATTTAATGATCTTTAAGTATTGTGTCATCGGCGAAAACTAGCACCATGAGATGCATGGACTGATCACCTTGTCTTGTGGTAACACCAGATCTCTGAGTCTTGTAGTTGAGTCTCTGAAGGATTTTGGTGGTGGCACCGCTGGTGGCCCTGGAGAAAGGTCTGAATGTGTGGGTCTCCCGGATGAGCGCACTCTTGAGGAGTCCATTCTTGTCCAGTTCTTGTTCACATTCGTGTGTACTCTTCATGAGGGGCAGAGACTGGATCTCTGAAGGAACCCTGTACTGCATTCCATGGACGGAACTGTGATAACCATTACGATCAGTGCAACCTAGGAGATCCTTGGTCTTCTTAATTGTTGTAGAGTACCAGCCATGTGATGCCACCGTGTAGTTGGTGTTGCACTCGCCTGTGACGTCACTCTGGGGACATCAAGGATAGAACTTATGCATATGTATCCCAATACATGCATGTTATACAAATTATACATAATACAGTTTTAAAACACAAGAAAAACATGTTTGTTTTACCTCTTGTACTCTCTGGTTCTTTTCCAGGTTATCCATACTGTTCTGGACAGCAGTGAGAAGACCTCTCTTGATGTTGAGAGCCCATGTGGTTTCACCCTCAGCTGGACACAGTTCTTCTACTATGCCATCTTGGAAGGAAAAGCGGAGGGGGAATCGCTCTAGATTCCTTCTGAACACGCCTGACTCATCAGCGTATTTCGTTGGTGTAGAGGTTGATGGATCAGACTGATATACCTTCACATCTCGCAGCTGAAACACATGTTTGTAAAATGTTACAATAGAAAAAAGATGCCCTTTTTTTACACATCCCGCATTTTTCTCACAATGTTATGGTGTATTTGACATTGCTCTAATGAATGTGTGTACTTTCACCTACCCTAAGAGCCATGTCGCACTTAGACAGCACCTCAATGTCAGCAGTTGCCCGGATACCAAGAGTCGCTTGATCACCAGAAGCTCCTTCCATAGATGTATGTGTCTGAACATTGTAGTCGAATTCATAGGTTGTTCCTGGGAGGTAGTTGAACTTGTTCATGTCTGACACAAAAATGAAAACAACTGATATTAGTTCTATCCACAAACATCGATATGTATTTTTCAAACAGTTTTGATTATAGATATGTAGATTAAGACAAGATTAGCAGTCATTACAAACTAAGCTATTTTACTTACCTCGGCATCGTCTGGCGCAGGATGTCGTTTCATCGCGTGACTGGTAGGTGATTGGCCCTAGTATAAAATATCATGTTTAATCAACAATATATAGAGAAATGAATGGTATAGAAAAGTAGTTATGCGAAACTATGAAATCCTTGTTAGGATTGGTATGGTGGAAAGAAATTCTTTTGATGAAGAGTTGTAACACCTTCCTCCAGTGTGTCACATTTGCAAAGTGGTGTCATGTTGTACTATGACCTCACACACATGGAACCTTTGAACCTACAACACTTAATTTCCCTATAACCTAAGAGCTCGATATGTCAAGGGTCAGCTCGTAACGTTGTTTGAACTAAACAATGAACTAAAAGTATATGAAAAGGGAGCCTATAACTGAATACCTGAGGTGATAAATTTCAACATTTATAGCTCACGTTAAGGCTTATACCAATCGACAGATAGGTGATGAAGAAAGCGAACATGTAACCATTCAAAATGATGGGCAAGAATGCTGAGTTTTTTCTCCTCTGGAAATGTCAAATGATGTTGCAGATACCTTTGAATCACTGATGTGAAAATATCAGAAAGTTCAAATGGCTTACAGATAGTTATTGTTCATCCTTACCGGTGCATATTATGAACTTCGCACATGATCAAATACAGAAGTGTGGCTAAAAAAGCGAAAAAGGCCTGTTTTGAAAATGTAGATGAATTATGTAGCACGTATGTGTACTGTTGTTATCTATATATCCAGACCCGTGAAGATCCGGGGTTAGGATAGGTCTTCAGCAACCCATGCTTTCCGTAAAAGGCGACTATACTTATCGTAAGAGGCGACTAACGGCATCGGGTGGTCAGGCTCGCTGACTTGGTGGAAGCATGTCATCGATCCCAATTGCGTGGATCGATGCTCATGATATTAATCACTGGATTGTCTGGTCCAGACTCGATTATTTACAGACCGCCGTCATATAGCTGGAATATTGCTGAGTGCGGCATAAAACAACAAACCAACCAACCAACCAACTATATATCCAATGAAAATAAGCTTGGATCAAAGATTTGCTCTTTGGTCAAATATTAGAAACACGCTTCCTGAACGTCTCTAAAATCGGCCTGGTTCATCTAGTGTTGTCACAATTCCCAAAAATGTAATGAAGAAAGTCTAATGTATATATTAACACACCTGATAACTTTCATAACAACTCTAATAGTTTTCTCAATTCTTAAATCAAGCAGATCATGTGGCCCCAAAGGGAACCTTATTCAACCTGGTCCGTCAAAAACATAATAACCTGAAATATATCATTCCACTAGTGCAGGTACACATTCAAAGTCTGAAGACTTACCTGCCAGTGCACTTGCTAGCAGAGCTAACAGCGTAAAGGCTGTTGTTGAATACATTGTGTTGGGTTCTTGGGGAGACCCTTCCCGCAGTCGTGTGTCTATATGATGGCTGCTTGCTTGACACCGTGAAGTGTAATGGAACGTGTGTCACAGCGTTCGTCGTGGTTTCTGAAGCCAATGCCCACTGTTGAGTTTTATATACAGGTATCATAAGTGGGGTGGTCAAAGGTGACACCTATTGCACATGCTGACTTGCTGTATCAGTGACTTTTGACCACGGCGTAGTCAGATGGAGATACTGTAATCTATATATAAATATTGTAGATCAATGGGCATTGCGATTAACTCCTGATTACACGTCTGTAGTTAGGGCATGTCAATCAGCATATGCTGAAGTATTATGTATGTGTATCAACGTCACGAGTAGCAAAGGTTAGTTAGATTTAGACTTTGTTCTGTGACCGTATTTCAATGTTATAAACTGTGAACTACGTTTCATAACAGGTAAAGTGTTGAGGTGCAAGTTTGTATTTTTGTCAAAGATTAAATTTAGTAGAATGGTGTAAACATGGAAGCATCTGTATACATTTTGGAAAGTAAGTCTGCATGCTGAAGGCATTTGAGTTCAGATACACTGCAGCACTCAAAAGTATTACAGCTATGAGACAGTGGTCAATAAAGAATCTGTTCTGTGCTTGGGAAGCCAATCTGCAGTGCCGTTCGGATACACTGACATGCCATGAACCAAATCACCGATCCTGACCCCACTTGGTGCATTTAATCGCAACAACAAGCAGTTCAATGTAATCCGTCAAGGTATGTACGAGTCAAAGCTGATAACAGGATATTCATACACCAGGCACACGTATCATAACATTCCTTTTACATAGCTCTTTTAAATCGCTATTAATGTTGAAAATAATACAATTCTTTCTAATTCATGTTCAATGTATGAATTGGTAAAATCAAAGAAGTTGGTGCATTCTGATGTTAGATTAAACTACCCTACGTTTCTTATCGTTTCGGAATTTGTTGTGGTTAACCTTCCATTAATCTGTAGATGATCCTTGTTACAGTTAGATACTGTAATCAGTGATACAGATGCACTACGAATGAATTAAGGTCTAAATGAAAGAGCACAGTTGTTATACTTATAAGGAAAAAATAACTAAATTGTGATCTAAATAAACTTGTATTCTATTCAGAGTTTGTTTTGTAAGATAAATTAAAACAAACACATTTTCTTAAATAATGGTTCGAAAATGTGGTTTGGTAGCCAAACATTTGCAGGAAATGAGAGACTTGAACAAATGTTGATGAGTGTTGATGAACGCCAGAGTGGGTAACAGCTAGCATAATCTTTTAACGTCTTTTGGTTTGACGTGGCCATGGGATCGAACCTCTAACGGACAAGCGCTCTATCCTTTACACCATGGGGATGGTCTAACAATATATATGAATAGTTTCTACAAATTAATAATACTACATACACATCATATGTTTGATCTTACGCGCTGTACTTGTTGATGTTGAACACACACACACACACACACACACACACACACACACACACACACACACACACACACACACACACACACACACACACACACACACACACGCACGCATGCACACACACACACACACACACACACACACATATTAACGTAAGATTAAAATGACGTATAATATTTGTGAGATGGGTGTAACACCACACTTGTCAGAATGTCTTGATATGTTCTTTGTTTTTGCCTACCGTCGTTAACATATAGAAGATATTGCATGTGTCGCCTTTTCCCCGTGTTTACAAAATCATATAAAATATAAACAAAAGTAACAAAAATTATTTAGGGTCGCGAAAATTCAGTATCAAACAGATAGATATGATTTAAAAAAAAATCCACTTTTACAAGAAAATATTCTTGGAAACTTCGAAACCGCTGTTAGAATTTGCGATTGCGATTTTTCTCGATTGACGAGTTAAGTGAGACATTTACAGTTTATAACGGACCATTTTCAAGAGCATAACAAACACCACAAAGCGATATTAACTACATAAATGACCATCTGTCAATGTTGAACTAACGTGAAAAGGAAGTCAGCAGTTTGTGAACGGGCCAGACACTTTGAGGGGAGGTCACTCTTGTATGACTAGTGTTATGCTCACAGACAACAGTGAAATATCAAGTGTTATGTTCACTGCAGTGAAATATCAACTGTCATGTTCAGTGCAGTGAAATATCAATTGTTATGTTCACTGCAATGAAAATATCACTTTTCTCAACTTCGGAAAACTCAGTCTTTCACACTTAAGTATATAATAAAACGTGTTCTCATTTCCAATAATGCCACATATAAGGCCAGTGTATGTAAAATGAGGAAAAAATATGTCAACACCCTGGGCGAGTACTATCAACTTTTGACTTGGTTCTGAAAGCTGTAAAAATGTCCTTTCATCTTGTGTACTGGATTTCAAAACTCCATAAAAATCCGTACAAAGAGAGATATATTTGCTAGGTCCAAGAAATGTACCACCAAATCCCTGTCTAAAAGAATAATTAATCCTTAATACAAATAAAGAAATACGAAGTGTTGAGACAAGTGGAATTAATACCATGTGGATTATCAAAAACTAGAGAGACTACGGAGACTTCATACTTGTGCTATTTTCCAAAATCTTTTCGTGTTTTTAATCAAGGTGCTCAAATTATTTGATGCACTTCGCCATGTAAGACCTGTTTTATCACACTATAGATCTCGAATATCGACAAGGTCGTCTTGACTGGACGCGGCCATATAAACTTTTTCACTGAGTATTGTTTATGTAAATATAGTTCACCAATTAGTTGTGTCATATGTGAGTTGCTCCCCTTAATCCCCAATTGTCTTACCACGATCATGTGAAGTTGTGCCCGTAACAAGTGAGGAAGACCCCAAGTAAACCACCGGCCGCCACAGTAAGGGGTGGTCTTTTTGACGTATTACGTCTGTATTACGCTATTTCGCTTTTTCTAATTTCCTTTTGGTCCAGCATTTGTGATTGAGTATGCCCTAAAGTATTTAAATCTGCAAAATCCAATTGCCCTTTTAGCTCAGGTGTATCGATGATCTGATATCGTTCCAAAGCAGTGAAAAATCCCATTCTCTTCTCTGATATACACACCTGAAGTAGAAATAAAGGAGACCAGTGAGACCGTCTCACCTGTTTCTTATCTAAACTTATGCATAAAGATTCAGAGTGACAAAAAGCTACCCACAAGGCTGTATGACAAAAGGGATAACTTCAACTTTCTGGTCAAGTTTCTATTTTTGTCGAGCAATATTACAACAGCTCTAGCATTGCAATTGGTGTCTATTTTTCACAACTTTTGAGGTACAATCGAACATGCTCTTCATACCAATATTTCCAAGAGCCTCATACGATTCTTGCTCAAAAGCTGTTTCATCAAGGTCATAACAGTCAATGCCTGAGTAAAGCTTTCAAAAAGTTTTATTGTAGATATGAGGAGGACATTTCCAAATTTGACGCATCAGTGACAAAAAATTATATCCGATGCAATTCCCTATTTTGACTTGTAACATAATTTTTATGTTCCCGTGTTTTTTCAGGCGAACTATTACTTTGCCTTTGCATGTGTTTGTGACGGGTGCTACTGTTGGCGAACGTTTCGCGAATACATAGCATCGTCACTGTTTGATAGTGATTCATAAACACACGCTTCTGATTTAGTCGGAATCGTACAATGGAGTCTGTTTTTACAAAGATTTCTCACAAATATGAAAAGGGTTTTGTCGTTCATATTAACTCACAAAGACTTCTGCCCATAATGTCGATATATTAATTGATTCGATCACCTTAAAAATTTCGAAAGACCATCCAATTCACCTCTTTTCTTTAGCTAAATACCAGAAGCAATTGTCTTCAGACTAAAACCATTATTTAGACACTACATCTGTAGAGGTATTGAAATCCATAGATGGGACAGAGGAGAAATTCTATTCGAGACTACCATAATAATTAAATATTGTGTAACATATTTCAACATCACTGGTTCAGGTTTTATTTTACCTCATGACAGACAGACATAGTTCAGGGTGAGAACAGTAGTACAACATGATGGAAACCACATTTGGACCAGTGTTTTTGTGTTTTGTGAGACTGTGTGTTCTTGTGTCTTGTGAGACAGTGTGTTCTTGTGTCTCGTGAGACATTGTGTTCTTGTGTCTTGTGATACAGTGTGTTCTTGTGTCTCGTGAGACAGTGTGTTCTTGTGTCTTGTGAGACAGTGCGTTCTTGTGTCTCGTGAGACAGTGTGTTCTTGTGAGACAGTGTGTTCTTGTGTCTCTTGCAACACTGAACTACTATGACATCTCTTGAAAGTAGAAAGTGTTATTTGTAATAACACCATACAGTTTGAACTGTCATGTCAATGACAGATGACAAGAAGATACTATACAAATGCCATTACATAGTATGTGATGAGTATGGCAAATACTTGAATAATCCAGTTATTCCGTGATAGAAAGTAAAGATGTAACACCATAGAATATACGGAGACACACTTTGAATGCAAATATTTATTTTTGGACTGGGAAGGGTATTAATACATGTTACTATGTCACACTAACTGTAACCTTTACTGAACAATAGACTAATAACACATTTCACGTTAAGGAATTGTTTATAAACCAGCAAATATAATATGTTTTAGTTATTGTCATTCTGAAGATTGGTATGACAACCAGATATGCTGTTGGTATATCAACTGTTCAGTATAGTTTACAAGTAACATTCACTTTACACAAAACGTTAGGTATTATAAATAGTCAATAAATATGCCTAGATCATTTTTCCGTGAGGGGGTAAGTTGGCGTTGGAACGTCGTAGTCCTAGAGACGGATGGCGTTGTACCTTCTCAAGGGACGTCTCTGAGAAGCGTTTGGCAAGGTCTGCAAAAGAGCGAAAAATTATGTAAATATGTAAGCTGTTTCATTTGAAGTTGATCTATTTGTATTCTTTGAATGAATTGATTTCTACCAACGTATGCGTGCTTCAGAATGATTGTTTTTTATTGTTCATTGTCTCATATCAGGTACGAGCATATCAATTATGAGCAAAATGACTTGGTTAACTGCAAATGTAAATTAAGATATTAAAAAGAGATGTAAAGTACACGGTGCCCTAAAAACCTCATGTCCTACTTACTTTTATTTCACCATTCATTCTGGTTGTAGCATTAGGTGTCTGCCACATTGACTTTGGAATGTACTGAAAATTGAACAAAATAATCTTGTTAAAACAGGATATTCAAAGAATAAATAGGTTCAAGATCAATTTAAACGTCAATGGGATAGGTATATCCTCGGGGATGTATATGATAAATAATACATTAGTAAAACTCTTGATTCTGCAAATCTGGTAGCTGCTCGACTTATTTCATGCTGTGGTAATCTACGTTAAGTAACTTACTCTCTGGTATGTTGCCCTGTCTGGGATGTAGGTGCTGATTGCAGTCTTTGCCTTTTGAACATACGTCTGGATTTCTGGAAGTGTGTCCAGAGATTGAACTGGGATGGGCAAGTATAATTCTATCTGAATTTCACCATGTTTAGGATCCCAAACTGTGACCTTGGACTTTTCCAGAAACACCAATTGTTCCCTGTACTTCTGAACCTCCTCCTCAACCATCTCCTTGAGGATGTCATAGATGCTCTGCAGGTGCTGCTTGAGGTTTTCCTCTACTTGCCAGTAGTTAAATGCCCACACACCCTGTACATCATTGACAAGCCATTAAAGTTACAGTTTCTTTCAGTCTGCCCCAACATACTTAGAACTTGAAAAGATAAATTGGCTTATAAGATACGAACACAATTACAGTTTTACATCAAGCAGACAACGTTAGGACTGACCTCTTGGTATGCATCATTAGTAAGAGAAAGCAGATGCTGGAGGTCGTCCCTCTTCATGATGTCTCCCAGGCGGGAGGTCAGCATCTTCTGTGTGTGCTCTACAATCGTGTTGTATCTGCTAGGAATGTTAAGATCCTGTACTTTGTTGGTGATGGTGTTGAGGTATTGCTGGTAGTTGTCAGCAAACTGAAGCCTGATGGTCGCCAATCGAGGATGGTTCTTCAGGTCTAAGAAAAGGTGCAGTCTAATGTAAAAATGAACTTTCACGATAATGGTAATTTTTCATTGATCGCCGAAGGAAAGTGAGTAATTGAGTATGTTAGTAACCCCCTTTTTGCAATATTCGAACAATATCAAGGCGGGGGACACCAGAAATGGGCTTCACACATTTGTACTCAAGTGGGGAACCGAATCCGGGCATTCAGCGTGACCAGCAGACGCTTTAACTAATTGGCTACCCAACCACCCCTCGAAGCAAAAGCACACACTAATAATAAGTACCAAAGAATTACCTGTAATAGAAGTCCGCAGGTTATTGTAATGATGATGATAAGTGTTCCTCAAACTCTGCAGCTGTTCACCAAGCCCCGAGATCATTTCAACAGTGTTTATGACAAGCTCTTCCACAACACGCTGCATTGAGAAATGAATGGAGAACTACATCACATATATAATATCAACACCAGAGAGTAACTAGCTGTCCACCAAAACAGATTCAACTGGGCGTAAAAGGCAAAATAAGGGTGACAATCATAAAATGGATCGCTGAAAACAATGGTGACACCAAGTGTTCGCGAAAAGGGTAAGCATGGAAGGGTAACAAACCTTAAAGTTGACGAGTGTTTCAGCAACGATAGCCTGATATTTCTGTCCAATGGGGAAGTTTGTCATCTCCTCCATATATTCAGCTAGTTTCTGATTAGTGGAAGCAAACACTTCCTTTGTCGAAGTCACAAGGTCCTTGTAGGCTTGGCTGAAACAAAGAAGTTTCCACTCGGTTATCAACTTGTGCATTATTTCAGTGAGTATGTGTTATCCTGTGTAGAACTATCAGTGTCTGACAAGGTTATACTTATTATAATTATTACCATAAATTTATACCCAACTTTACATCAATGAAATCACTGATATACTTACAATGCCTGGTTGAAGTGATCTCCCATGGCTGCCATGTAGAAGTCATTACGGTCGTACATGCGCTTGACAGCCCTCCTGATAGAGTCCAGCTGTTTCTCTGTGGTAGCCATTTCTGATTCCAACATGGTTAGGTAAGGAGACAGTTCTTCCTTGGTGGCTTGTGCAATCCGGTGGTACTTGCCTGACAACTCCTGTCCCACAGACTCGTACACAGAGTGGAAAGCGGTCTTTGTATTTTGTCCATATGTCTCCACCTTCTTGGTCAAGTATCCCTTTAAAAATGCAAGGGTACTCATTTATAAAAAAAACAACCCTCACATATTGGAATGCTTATGGCATTTTTAGATTTTCATAATTTCATGTGTAGCAATTACATATAATTGCATTTACTACCTGAACATCGGCGATCATTTGTGGTCTCCAGGATATCCTGGTATGGAGCAGACGGGATGTGTTGAGTCTGAGTGCAACTAGACTATCAGACACTCGACGGGAATTCTCCTGATGATAAACCTCAGCCTGCATGGCACTTGAGTTGACATATCTGGCATTCATGTTCAGTGTTTTTCCAGGGTTGTCTGTATTAGAAAATGTTTGTTATTCAGTCATAGTTTGAATGTTTGGTCTCAAAAATTCCATACGTTTGATGAAACGGGATCAAACATGAAGGGAACATGAATATTTTAGAACCTACCCAGATCGTAGTTAGTTTGGAAGTCCACCATTCTCCTTTCAGCATCAACAGTAAGGTGGGCTTGGACAATCTTGTCCCCATACATATTCCTGATCTTCAGCTTGAAAGGGGTCTCCTCCATCTCACCAGAAAGTTCCATGTTCTTGATTGGGGTCTCCATCTGTAAAAAGCGGGAGCTATGTTACTTATGTTAACGTCAATACTTAGACACTATTTTTGTCATGAGACTGGAATTATAACTTTACAATAACTTTTAAAGTTATGAAGATAAACATAAGTATTATTCACAATTCTGTTTAGATCTCTAGATTCTAATTATAACTTTAACTTTTGATTCAATAGTATAGTCATTCTCACCTGCAGCTGTATCTGCTTTCTTAGTTTGTTGATCTCTCCTCTGAGGGCGAAGTTCTTTCTTTCCCTCCTGGCTGTCAGGTAGGTCATTCCAGTTCCAGCAGATACTTTCTCACTGGAGCTACCAATATGGGATGTTAGTTTGACGTCCACATCTGTATATGGATGGCTAATGCCAACCACAAAGCTGTAGTTGGTGTTACCATAGCCATAGGAAATGTCATCCATTCGAGATGTGAGGGTGAGGGTCTTTCGGGGGTCACTGGAGTAGGACACTTGTGTTTTTCCATTGAAGACAGTCCTGCCATCATTCAGCAGCATTTCTGTGTCGATCTGGATGTTCTGAAGAATATTGTCAACAGATACGAATGTGTTCTAAATATGGTAACATATCATTAAGGTTTACTATTCATCATGACATTTTCCTATGATAAGATCAAAGCATCAATTTGACATTAAAAGTCCAGTGTAAGTAATGTGTTGTGTTCTTACCTTGCCAATAGAAGGAAGTCTGAGAGAGAGATCTGCCTGGTTGTTTTTGTCACCAGGTGTGAGGACTGCTTTCATGCCAATCTTCTTTGTATCATCTCTGTCTGCATCCCAGGAGAAGGCTCCATCCACAGTTTGGCTTGCACCCGTCTGACTGTAAGACCCATCCATTTGGAGACTTCTCAGAGGGGATCCCACTTTGAAGGAGCCATCAAACATCTTGCTGTAGCGACGGCTACGATCCTTTACATCCACATCATAGAACAGTTTGTGACCTGCATCTTCATTCCAGATGAATTCTCCATGACTCTTTGTCTGGAGCTGTGAAGTGAGGACATTTCCAATGATACCAACAGTGCGGGATGGATGGATAAACTTTAGTGTCAGGTCTTTGTTCAAAAGAGACTGTCTGCTCCTATCTGTCAGTGTGGTCTGGATTCGGATGTTGCTCTCGGGTTCATCTCTGTCCCAGTTGACAAACATCTCACCATCGATGTTCTTATCAGCTATTTCCCCGGAAAGAGTCAGCTGCATTGGTCTTGGTGTCCTCATTGTGAATGTTCCCTGGTCCCTTGAGCCTCGGGAGATCTCCATGTCCATATCCAGAACAGTGTCACCATTGTAATCGGCTTCCAGCTTCTCTGTATATTTGTCTGATCCTTGATGATGTTCAAACCTAAGAGCAGTCAGCTTTGCAGTTTCAAATGGTGTAACAAGGGTGAAATCTGTTGTCAGTTGTTTCTCATTGTATATTTCAAGGAATTGGTAGGATCCATCAAAAGCTATTTGGTCCCTGGGGCTCCATGAAGCCTCAATGTGAGATTGGTATTTCTTGTTTCTGATGGTGTTATGGATAGCCAGTTTGATATCATTGGAAAGAGATATTAAACCTTCCATTTCTAAGGGAGATGAGTAGCCGAGAGATGCTTCACCTGTGAGAATACCAGTCATTGGAGTTTGTATGGTGCCTGTGGACCTAAACTTCATCAGTTCACCAGCATGTGTTAAAGAGATCTCAGCAGAATCAAAGTTTTCAAATGGTGTTGATAATCGTGCAACAGCAGTGTAGGGCGTGGTAGACATGTCAATAGTTGACTCAAGACCAAAGCGATTGCCGTTTCCAGCATTCAGTTTGCTCTCTAGATTGTATCTTTCAATACCATGCTCAAATGATGTGGATGCAGAGAGAACCTCATAGTTTCTGAAAGGTGTAGTCAGTTTGACTTCCACATCATACTTTGGTGAGGTTGTTGCATGGAGTTCTCCTGTAATTTTCTGCCCTTGTGCATACTGTACAGCAGCATTACAGTTGATTCCGTTAGTTGTTGCAGTGTGATCGATCTCAGCCTTGGTGAATTCATAGCCTTGGAAAGGTGTATTGATCTCTAAGCTACTTTCTAGACGATCAAGGTCATGGTTGAAATGGTTGATTTTGGCGGTGATCTGCCTCCTGTCCATGAATTTGACCATACTTTGAGAAGTAAAACGATTCCATGTACCAGAATGATCAAAAGAGAAGCCAATGTTTCTGTATGGTCTGAATGGTGTTAAGATTTTGACCTCACCATGAACACCATCCATTGCTCTGAATTCAGCCTTCATACTTGTTTTCTTCTGGTTGTAGTCACCATTGATACTCATCTTCATATTCCTCAGCTCACCTTCTTTGTGGAATTTGATGTTTCCTGTCTGTCCAAGTCCTGCCAGATTGAAGGTAAATCCTGAGCTGATGTCAATATCACCATTTCTAACCCGGAAAAATGAGTCAGTTGTGATGGAACCACCAGTGCCTATGCTGGCAGACATCTGATTTTTGAAGTTGGTTGGTCTCCCGTTGAAATCTAAATGCACATCAATATCTTTTGTGTATGGGTTTCTGATGGATAAGTCAGTCAAGAGACGTCTTGAACTAAAGACGTTGTTGACAGATGCTTCTAATGTTGCATCTCTGATTCCAATGGATCCTTTAGCTTTGAGATTATTGATATCCCCTTCTTTACTGTAAGATACCCTCATGCTTTCCAGGCCTTGAATGTTGCTGACAATATTCAGGTTACCTCTCATAGAACTTCCAGTCTGGACATCCAAGTCTGCAGTGAATGACTTTCCAATGGCTTGTACTTCCAAATGACTCTTGCAGTTGCCAATGGATCCCTCATGAGTGAAGATGATTCTGCTGTTGTCAAAGTTTCTGAAAGGAGTTTTGAGTGTAGCGCTTATGTCAATTGTTGGTGACATCATGCCATTTACAGTCATAAGTACTTTTTGATCTTGACCATAGGTAACATCCATGTTGGAGCTAAGACGGCCATTCTTTACTGAATGTTTGTATTCCCCAGATTGGCTTTCATATCCTTGGAAAGGTGTTTTTAGCTCAGTGCTGGCTTGAATGTGTGTCAGTCCAGATGTTAAGAAGACGACCTTGCCTTCAACAACCTTTCCATCCATGTAGCGAAGATTTCCTTCAGTATTGAAGCGGGATAGGGATCCTGAGTGCTGGATAAACCCTCCAACATTTCTGAAGTTCTGGAAAGGACTCCTGATCGTCAAAGATGCCATGATGCTGTTCTTTAAACTGGCACTAAGATCTACCTCTAGTGTAGAATCCTTAATGTTAAGAAGGGCTGTGCTTTTCAGATCAGTGAGATCACCCTCCACACCAATGGAACCCTTCATGCTTTCATAACCAGGAATGTTAGTTGTGATAATGAGGTTGCCTTTTGTTGATTCCATGTTTGCAAAGTTGGTCTGTGCAGTAAGTCTGGTCTTGGCAAACTCAAGTTCTGCATTGCTTTTCAGATTTCTGAGAGGACCAGTAGAAGTAAACATTGCTCTGCTAAGTTCAAAGTTCCTGAAAGGAGTTTTGAGCATAACATTTACATTGATATCTCTGGATGTATCTGCAGAGATGTCTGATGTAATTCTCTGTCCGTTGCCATAGGTGACTGCTGAGTTAGATTTAAAGTAATTGCTCCTGGAATCATGTCCATATTCAACTGTTATCATTTCAAATGCAGTGAAGGGTGTCTTCAGCTCGGCACTTGTTTTCATCTGTCTGTATCCATTATGGGAGAACTTAACTTTGCCCTCAATTGTTTTGCCATCCATGTAACGGAGCAGTCCTTCGCTATTAAAGTCATTCCAGTTGCCTGTGTGTTCAATGACAATGGCTGTGTCTCTAAAGTCTCTGAAAGGTGTTCTTAGAGAAAAGGTTCCTCTGATGTCTTGAGCAATTCTACTTGTGATATCGGCTTCAATGGTGGAATCCTTAAGGGAGGCTGAGGCAGAACCTCTAAAGTTGTCGCTGCTTCCCTCCTTGTTGAAAGATGCTTTGACCATTTCCATACCCTCGATATTAGAGATGATGGAGAGACTAGCCATGGTAGTAGTTCCGTGTTCAAATGATGAATCAGCAGTGATTGATTTCTCCAGGATTTCCATTTGTGCATGACTTGTGCAGCTGATAAGTGGTCCGGAATGACTAAACACAAGTTTATTGTTTTGGAATCTGTTGAAGGGTGTTTGAATGGTAAGATCAAAACTGATCTTAGGTGATGTTTCGATACTGAGATCAGATGTAATTCGTTGTCCACGTCCATAGAGAATGAGAGCATTTGATGTCATTTGGGTGTCATCGATAGAATGGCGGTATTTGAGAAGTGAAGATTCATATCCAAGGAAGGGAGTCTTGATTTCTGCTTTGGTATCAACATGAGCCAGTCCAGATTGCCACAAAGTAAGGGTGCCCTCAAGAGACTTGCCATCCATGTACCTGATAGTGCCTTGACTTGAAAACCTCTGCATGTTTCCAGAATGCTGAAGAGAAAGTCCAACATCTTTGTAGTCTTCAAATGGTGTTTGCATGGTAAGAGATCCTTCAATTTTGCCATCTGTTTTTAGCATAAGGGAAATATCAACTTGTTCATTGTCCAGAATTCCACTGGCTTTGGCGTTCATGTCACTAATGTAACCTTCTTTGTGAAGCTTGAGTCCAATGTTTCTGCCCCTCCAATCTTTTGTGTAACCAAAGTTGGTAGATAGATCTATCAATGGATATCTGAAAGTGAATGCTGACTCTGAGTTGAAGGAGTGCCGTGAACCAACTGCTCCAGATACCTTAGTGGAGAAACTTCTTAATTGACCATCATGATCTATGACAAACTTGATGTTATCAGAAAAGGGGGATTTGAGAAGAAGGGTTGTGTCCAGGCGTCCGTTGGAAAATCTGTTCTGGCCAGAGATGTCAATGGTTTGATCTTGTCCAAAAGTGATAATTATACCTCCTCGGATGTTATCCAAAGAGCCACGCTTGTTGAATGAAACTTTAGTTTCTGTCATGCCACTGAATGGTGTCTTCAGTGTGAACACCCCGGTTGATCTAAAACCATTATGAAAATCTAGGTCCACTTCCCCAGTTTTCCTTGCCATTTCTATTTCTCCATGGCTCTTCACGTCATCCCAGTTGCCCTCATGTCTGAACGATAGCTTGTTCATTTCATAACCAGAGAAAGGTGTGGTGATAACCAGACTGCCATCATATCCCTTTGCCCAGTTCAGTTTCAGATCACCAGCCAGGTTGTTGTCTGAAGCAAACGAAAGATCAGCATGTGTTTGTAGTGAACGTCTTCTGAGTGCATGCTTTAGGGATGCACTCATGTGTTCCATTCTTTCAAATGGAGTCTTGATGGTGACGTCAATAATAATGGGGGTTCCAATGGCATAGACAGCATCGAGGCTAATAGTTTTCCTTGGGTAGTATTCAGTTTCAATGTGTGAGCGTCTTCCCTTGCCTGTATTTTCACTGCTGGCAAACACCTGCAAGTACTGATACTCGTGGAAGGGAGTATCTATCCTCATTTTTCCATTCATATCATCTAGGTTCCAGTTTAAGACTCCAGCAAAGTTTCCCAGGACTGGGGTGATAGCAAAGTTAGCTTTGCTCATGAAGTTTCTATGGTCACCATTGAATGAAAGTCCTGCTTCCAAAGATTTGTAGTCATCAAATGGAGTCTTCAGTGTTGCCCGGTAATTGTTGAGACTATCAGGTGTGATGTGTGCTTCAAACTCAAAGGACTTTCTGATGTCATAGCTGAAGCTTCCTCTGGATATCAAATCAGAGCCTTCCCTCTTGTGGGATGCCTTCACGACAATATCTCTGAAGTTTTCAAAAGGACTTGTCATCCTCAGACTTGTTTCAATATCCTGGGTAGATGGAGCAGCAAAGGAACCATCGAGCGATAATTTGTTATATGGAGACCATTCTAATTCAGCATGTCCCGAGAGTGGATAAGTTACATAGCGAGCATTTATCTTCCCTTTAAGGTTGGTCATGGGTGATGCCAGTGTAAAATCAGACTCTGTTTGCCCATTGGATCTAATGTAGTTGATACCTGCTGATCCAATCATATTCTCTCCCTGCTTCATGTTAGACGAGTGTCGAATAAAACCTCTTCCATGTTCATGGTCAAGGTTGATGTCAATATTGCGGATTGGTTCCCATGGTGTTTCAATTGTCACTCCTCCTAAGGCCTTTGTTCTGGTGGCTGAAGCATGGTTTCCAAATATGTTGACAAATATACGTTTGTCTCTGCCCCATTCTGTTGTCATTGTGCTCTTCACATCATTGTGAGTATTTCTGTGTTGCCAGTTGTTGGTGAATCGGTAGCTTGGAGAAGAGAGTGTGAGCTTGCCAGTGTTTTGGAACTGCCATCCAGATTTTGCGTGGTTCATATCCAAGTCATAGATGTACTGATCACCATTGACATCCAGTGCAATGTCAGTCACAAACTTTCTTAAATCATCATTGTGAGAAAGACGGAGATTAACAGCTCGCATTCCCTTGAAGTTGGACTTAAAAGTCACAGTACCCTCAATGTCCCTTTTCTGGTCAGTGCATCGGTTCTCTCCAGTCATAATGAGCTTGGCATTCTTTCCCTCTAAGCTTCCCTTCATGATAGTGTTGAGTGAAGTTGTCATTCGGTGAGCTACTTCGGTGCTGAACCTTCTGTATCCCTTGAAAGGAGATGTTCCTGTGATAGTGAGGTCTATGTTTCTTACAGAGAAGGGTTTCTTCATGCTGACAGCAGAAGAGATCTGATTCTTCTTTCCACCCCAGGAGAATTGCATGGAAGAGCCATATTTTTTGTCATCGTTGTCACTGCTGGCCTGGGCCATTAGTTCCTCAAATCCTTCAAATGGTGTCTTCACTCTCACAGAGCCATCAAGTGACTGCCCATTTCGTCTTGGGACCCTTTTGAAAGATGTGTCTACTTTGACCTTCTTGTCAGTGTCCCAAGAGAAATCAGCACGGGTTGTATACTGCTCACCACTAGCATGTTTGATATTGAACTCCACATCTCTGGTTGGGTATTTCATTGCAACAGTGGAAGCGAAATTGCCAAGTGACTTGAGATTGAGTTTTCCTGTGAGGAGGAATCTCCTGGAAATGTCCTTATCAGCATCCCACTTAGCATCAGCAGAGCCCTCATATGTGACACCTCGCTTTCCCCCTTCGACCTGAAGAATGACATGTCTTGTGGGGTATGTCATGTCCATGCTCCACTTGGCAGATGATGTCTTGGAGTATTTATAGCCTGTGTTGATTCCGTAAACCTCACCAGCATAATCAGCCTGAGCAGAAACCTTGAGGTCTTTGTTATCCAGGTTAGTGGAAGCAGTGAGTTGGATTGGCTGGATGTTATGTAGGTTGATGTTAGATTTCACCTGGTGGGCTGCATCCTTCTGTCTTTTGTAGGTTGTTACCATGGTAGACTTTTCTTTATCCATGTAGAAGGTCATGGAGTGTGTGTAGTCTTTCTTTGACTGGATTAGATCGGTATTCAGACGTAGTTCTTTGCCTGGATAGGAAAGGCTAGCTTCACCCAAGAGATTAAGTGTCCTCTTTCCACTGTTTCTAAGATTGAGAGCAGCATCAATTGTATTTCCTTTGCCATAGGCAAATGTCATGGAGGAATTCAGATTGCGACTATCTTGGGCGTGCTTTCCTTTCAGGCTCAATTTTATATCCTGAAATGAAAATCAATGCAACCATTTAGTAACAACTGCTATACAGATGATATCTTTGGTATATAACTATAATATTATTATAGTATATTTGGCCTTATAGTTATGCTATGTACAATCAAATGACTTACCAGTGGTCCCAGAGTAGTTTTCATTGTGTAGTCAACTTTGGCTTTGGAGCCCATGTCATGGTTGACTAGAGCATAACCTGTGATCTGGCGGGAGGAGTCCTTGGATTTTGGTCCATATCTGAATGTTGCACCAGCTTCTGTGTGTTTCTTGTTGTGAGAGAAGTCCATATCTGTGAAGAAGTTCACCTGAGGGAATCTCTTGTCTTCGAAGTTTCTGGAAAACAATCATAATGTCTACACACACGATGCATACATTTGCAAATCAACTTTGCTATCACTAAGGTTGTGACGCTGTCCTCATGTATAAGAGGTTGATATGTCAATGTTTACAAATGTAACTTACGTGTTGAGCTGGTAGTTCCAGAGGGACTTGGTGCTACGATCAGTGTATTTAGAGCTGAATGTGATCTTGTCCTTCTTGATACCTCGGATCTTAGGCAGGTTGTAGTCCAGAGTTATAAAGGAGCTGACTGTGTTCATCTTGGTCTGCACGTTGCCGCTAACCTTGGTGACCAGAAAATGGGAGGACACCGTTACACTTCCAGTGTACTTGCTTTTGGTACCACCAGTCTTCTTGATGTTACCTGATTTGGACATATATGCATAAATTAATAATCATAATCTTCAGTGGTTACTGTGGTTAAATGTTTGTTATTTGGAATTATTCATCATCATTTGCGACAGCAAAGTAATCAACCATTGAAAATGTCAGTTTACCCGGTTAACGGACTTAAGTATTAACATATATATGTTTCTCCACTCATTAATATTAGATTACTAAATATCAATATCAAAAGGTTTGTGAATATCTGATACTAAATTGTGATTGTGAACTATATGTCTGCATTCCTAAATATTCCTTAAGTTAGTTTCTTTGAGGCATGTTCCGTTCCATAACACTTACATTTGAGAGTGATTGGTTTGGTCAAGACCTTGTGGACATCTAGAGACAGACTGCCCTTGAGTGATTTGCCCTCTTTGTAGTCTCCTGAACCAGAGAGTGAGACGACCTCAACTTTTGGGGTCTTCACCGTCAATGTTGGGATGACCTTGATGATGGACTTCTTCCTGCCACTGTTCTGGTACACCAAACCAGCCTCGAGAACGTAGTCCTGCTTTGGTGCAAGATTGAAGGTACCCATCACACTCTTCTCAATTTTAGAGTTTAGTAAGGCAGCTGCAAAAGTAAAGTAAGATAAAAGAAACATGAAAAATGGTGTTTTGTTGTGTTTTTATATTGACGTGCTATGATTTTATTGAATAATTGTTAGTTTTGAAAAGTGAACTTACATCTAAAGCTGATTGCATTTGGTGTTACCCCAGCAAGGGTTAACTCAACACTGGCTCTCTTGAGTGCTTCAGCCTCAACTGTGCCACTGAGTAGGATGACTTTGGCTCCAGGACGTCTGATCTCCAGTCGGGGGATGTAGGTCACAAATGTCTTTACTTTCTTGATACCCACTTCACTGATGATACCATATTCTGAAGATTCATCGACAATCAGATTGCCCCTTGTGCCTATCTTGTTACTTTCATATGCCATGGACCCTGTAGAATGAAATGAATAGTATTACTTTCAATCTAAGCATAATAAATCACAAAGTTCTATGTTTCTTCAAATGTGACAGCAAATAAGGCTCAATCCAAACAACACACCTTTGAATGCTGCCTTCTTCCATGGGGATGCTAGGTTGATTTCAAGGTCTTTATCTTTTTTATTTAGAAGAAAGTCGAAAGCCAAAGATCGGTCAGTTCTGGATCCAGGTGTGTTCACAGATATCTGAGCTTTAGAGAAATACTGATTCTGAAAAAAGAAAAATACATGTATACATTTTTTACCATTAAAATAAAACTTAGTTGCTCAATTAAGTAAAGATGCTTTCTCAGCAGAGAACTTCTTATTTCATACAAATGTATGTCATAATGTCTCTTCTGTCACAAATTCACATACCACCGAAACGTGTGACTGTTTTGAAAGAAGAACTCATTTACAAACTCACCACTGATTGTTTAGCCATGAGCTTGTAGCCAGTGTGTGTGTCCCTCTTGTAAAGAACGAGGCTTTGGGAGAAGGGTCCTGTGAAGGGGAAGTATGGAGCATTATCCACCATAGAAGCATTAGGCCACTGGAACTCATTACAAAGCTCAAGGCCGGTAATTGTGGCAAGCCTGGCTCCTGTGCACAGTTCCAGCTTCTTTCTGTTGCCTGAGACCAAGTCTTGTTTCTTCTCCTGATCACCATGAATGCTGAAGAACTCTGTGCTGTAGAAAATGGAAGGAAACATTAGTCCATAAAAATGTTGAATATCATGTTTTGATTGATTGTATTAATAATTTTGGCACTATTCACTCACTGATCACGGAGGAAGCAACAACTACTCTTGTCCACTCACTCATTCCTATCCCCGCTTATAAACTTAAAAACATTTGGATATCACTCTTTTGGAGTAGCAACTGCTTATAACTTGCATAATCTGCCTGACTTCTTGAGATATGCTGACTCTTTGGTACATTTCAAAGCTAAGATATATATTTTCAAACTTTATTCTAACATCCCATAATCTCTTTCAGTTTTGTGTAGATGCCCATGAGCACGTTGTTGCGGAGTTTGAGCGTGTTACAAGTGGACGTATTATCATTATTAATATTTCTTAGTTTCTATCACTTAATGTAGTAGTAGATTGATTATGAAGTGTTGTTTCCTTAGCAAAGGCATAACAGTTATCTTAAAATATTTGCTTGTGTATAAAAAGGGAATTCTTTGTATATAGAAGAGCCTGAATATTAGAAATGCTTACTTGACATCTAGGATTTCCATCTTCTGTTGAGGAAAGTCAATGTCTGCACTAAGAATCTTTCCTCGGCTGAGCTCTACACGCCCTTTCAAGGCAGTGCTGGAATGCCAGGTGTTGACAACTCTAAGACCTGTTTTGGTGACAAAGGCATCCATGCTCATCGTGCCAACAATCTTGATAGCTCCACTGAAAAAGAAGGCAATGGTTTCAGACTTATATTTTATGGACAGTTGCATGGCAAATGTGATAACATTAATATTTTATTAAAAAGGACTGAAAACTTAAAATTTACCTTGGCTTGATGTGTCCATCAATGAGGAGACTGCTTGGTGAAGTTGTCATTTTTCGGAGGTCGACTTGACCAGAGGCCTGAAGGTCGATGGTTGCTGTTCCGTTGACGGTGAGATTGAGGGGGAGACCGGAGCTGGTGGGGATGATCATGCTGCTGTCCAGGATCATCATACTCTGAGTGAAAGAGTAGTCTTGTTTCTTGGACATCTTGATGAGGAAGTCAAGAAAGTTGAAGTTCTTGATAGATGCCAATGGATCTACGCCTTTGAAATGATCATAGTACATTTCATTGCCAAAGATCCTCATGTACAAGTCTCCTCTGAGGTGATCAAGGTTGACATTGCTCTGAAACCAACAGCAATTTGAAATACATGTATATTGTTCTGTGCTAAATGTTTGAATGGCTCTTAACGCAAAAGTATTGTGTGTGCCCTTAGAATTAAGAGAGAATTAAATGATGGATATATAGGAAAAGCACCTTTGGTTTCTTGGCTGCCTTTCCTCCAAAGTAGCTGTATGGGCCAAGGTAGTTCTCAATGAGATACTCCACTCCTTCCATGCGTCCACCCAGTTCAAACAGATTGAGAGAGTTCCCAAAGAGATCAACTGCCATGTTGAGCATAGCAGAACGAGGAACGAAGGATTTATCTGAAAAGATGACATTACTCTCCAGCATGGCACCAGTGTTGAACTTCTCCAGAAATAGAGAGCCTTCATAGTTGCGTGAATACTTTAGTGTTGAGAGGTCGAAATTCCTTCCGAGGGTTTTGTCTTCCAGGATTCGTCTGATGGTCTGTTTCTGTGGACTGGATGTTTCCATAAGGTTGGTAAGATGAGACCAGACAAAGGCTCCAACTTGATTAGCTTTCTCAGATTCGAGAGTTCCTTGGATTGTACTCAAGACGTCTTCAGATGGGCACTGCATCACAGCCAAGTAGGCAGCAATTCTCAACTCAGAGTCCTCATCAGAATCTTGGTAGATGGTCATTACTTCACTTCTCTGGAATGAAACACATGTTGTGACATTATGGTTTTATTAAATAATTATTGACATTTAAATGTAACAAATATCATATGTCTTGGTGAGTTTCGTATACAGTTCCATAACTTACATCGGCAGTGCATGGTAGTCTTCTGTAGGCCTGGATGGCAGCTACTCGGACCTCCATGGGGTTGGCTTGTTTGTTGAAGCAGCTGCTAAGCGTAGTGGTCAGTCTGTCCACATGGCCTGCATTTCCGAGAGCACGAAGTGCAACAAGACTAGTCTCCAGATTAGAATCTCTGATGTAGCAGCCATAACCAATGGTCTTCTCCATGGTAGAGATGATACGTGTGATAGTGGATTCCTCAGAGCAAGCTTCATGATGGTTGCAATAGTTGTTGACCATAGTGGAGATCGGAAGCATAACCGCCTTGCTGTACTGTGGGGTGTCAAGAAGCGCCTACAAATAAATAGATTCAGAGAGAATATTAGATTTGGAAGAAGGTCTCTTTGACTGCCTTTAGGGATTTTTCTGAGATGTGAATAACAGCTCACCTTTACTTCCTGCAACATCTCCAGTGTTGGGTAGTGGATGAGAGACAGGGAAGTGATCCACATGGTTGCCTGTGCACCAGTGACTTCTCTTTTTAGCAGAATTTCTTTCAAGAACGTAACAGATGCACGTGTACTGGCCATCGGGATAGTGTCCAGGAAAAACTTCCTAGAAGCAACCACAATTGAAGGATTAATAAAAAAGGATGTACAGATGTTTATCAAGGATTGTTGTTGAAAGGATTTTCAGGAATGGTATATATGATATGCAATATGTTTGTGTCACTTCAAGTGTTTATACTAACTTGACTCTCTCGCTGTTGTCAGTGCAGGTAGCTCCAGACTTTACTTGCTGGTAGACACTTCTAAGGTTATCAACATCCAGATTTTTGATGATGTAGACAAGCTCAGAGAACAAGCGTGGAGTGTCGGGGCGGATATCCTCGCGTGTATTCTGACAGATCTCTCGCAGTTTACTCTCAGCATCTCTCATTGGTTGGTCTTTGTTTCCTGGTCCATAGGCATGTTCAAACACAACTCCTGCCCGATTCCGAATGTAATCTAGAACGTGTAAATAATAAATAAGGTATGTACGACCATGAGGAACATTTATTAAAGATGATGATTATATGTATTTAATGATCTTTAAGTATTGTGTCATCGGCGAAAACTAGCACCATGAGATGTATAGACTGATCACCTTGTCTTGTGGTTACACCAGATCTCTGAGTCTTGTAGTTGAGTCTCTGAAGGATTTTGGTGGTGGCACCGCTGGTGGCCCTGGAGAAAGGTCTGAATGTGTGGGTCTCCCAGATGAGCGCACTCTTGAGGAGTCCATTCTTGTCCAGTTCTTGTTCACATTCGTGTGTACTCTTCATGAGGGGCAGAGACTGGATCTCTGAAGGAACTCTGTACTGCATGCCATGGACGGAACTGTGATAACCATTACGATCAGTGCAACCTAGGAGATCCTTGGTCTTCTTAATTGTTGTAGAGTACCAGCCATGTGATGCCACCGTGTAGTTGGTGTTGCACTCGCCTGTGACGTCACTCTGGGGACATCAAGGATAGAACTTATGCATATGTATCCCAATACATGCATGTTATACAAATTATACATAATACAGTTTTAAAACACAAGAAAAACATGTTTGTTTTACCTCTTGTACTCTCTGGTTCTTTTCCAGGTTATCCATACTGTTCTGGACAGCAGTGAGAAGACCTCTCTTGATGTTGAGAGCCCATGTGGTTTCACCCTCAGCTGGACACAGTTCTTCTACTATGCCATCTTGGAAGGAAAAGCGGAGGGGGAATCGCTCTAGATTCCTTCTGAACACGCCTGACTCATCAGCGTATTTCGTTGGTGTAGAGGTTGATGGATCAGACTGATATACCTTCACATCTCGCAGCTGAAACACATGTTTGTACAATAGAAGAAAGATGCCCTTTTTTACACATCCCGCATATTTCTCACAATGTTATGGTGTATTTGACATTGCTCTAATGAATGTGTGTACTTTCACCTACCCTAAGAGCCATGTCGCACTTAGACAGCACCTCAATGTCAGCAGTTGCCCGGATACCAAGAGTCGCTTGATCACCAGAAGCTCCTTCCATAGATGTATGTGTCTGAACATTGTAGTCGAATTCATAGGTTGTTCCTGGGAGGTAGTTGAACTTGTTCGTGTCTGACACAAAAATGAAAACAACTGATATTAGTTCTATCCACAAACATCGATATGTATTTTTCAAACAGTTTTTATTATAGATATGTAGATTAAGACAAGACCAGCAGTCATTACAAACTAAGCTATTTTACTTACCTCGGCATCGTCTGGCGCAGGATGTCGTTTCATCGCGTGACTGGTAGGTGATTGGCCCTAGTATAAAATATCATGTTTAATCAACAATATATAGAGAAATGAATGGTATCGAAAATTAGCTATGTGAAACTATGAAATCCTTGTTAGGATTGGTATGGTGGAAAGAAATTCTTTTGATGAAGAGTTAGACTGTAACACCTTCCTCCAGTGTGTCACATTTGCAAAGTGGTGTCATGTTGTACTATGACCTCACAATCATGGAACATTTGAAACTACAACACTTAGATTACCAATAAGCTAAGAGCTCGATATTTTAAGTGTTACCTCGTAACGTTGTTTGAATTTAACAATGAACTAAAGGTATATGAAAAGGGAGCCTATAACTGAATACCTGAGGTGATAAATTTCAACATTTATAGCTCACGTTAAGTCTTATACCAATCGACAGATAGGTGATGAAGAAAGCGAACATGTAACCATTCAAAATGATGGGCAAGAATGCTGAGTTTTTTCTCCTCTGGAAATGTCAAATGATGTTGCAGATACCTTTGAATCACTGATGTGAAAATATCAGAATGTTCAAATGGCTTACAGATAGTTATTGTTCATCCTTACCGGTGCATATTATGAACTTCGCACATGATCAAATACAGAAGTGTGGCTAAAAAAGCGAAAAAGGCCTGTTTTGAAAATGTAGATGAATTATGTAGCACGTATGTGTACTGTTGTTATCTATATATCCAGACCCGTGAAGATCCGGGGTTAGGATAGGTCTTCAGCAACCCATGCTTTCCGTAAAAGGCGACTATACTTATCGTAAGAGGCGACTAACGGGATTGGGTGGTCAGGCTCGCTGACTTGGTGGAAGCATGTCATCGATCCCAATTGCGTGGATCGATGCTCATGATATTAATCACTGGATTGTCTGGTCCAGACTCGATTATTTACAGACCGCCGTCATATAGCTGGAATATTGCTGAGTGCGGCATAAAACAACAAACCAACCAACCAACCAACTATATATCCAATGAAAATAAGCTTGGATCAAAGATTTGCTCTTTGGTCAAATATTAGAAACACGCTTCCTGAACGTCTCTAAAATCGGCCTGGTTCATCTAGTGTTGTCACAATTCCCATAAATGTAATGAAGAAAGTCTAATGTATATATTAACACACCTGATAACTTTCATAACAACTCTAATAGTTTTCTCAATTCTTAAATCAAGCAGATCATGTGGCCCCAAAAGGGACCTTATTCAACCTGGTCCGTCAAAAACATAATAACCTGAAATATATCATTCCACTAGTGCAGGTACACATTCAAAGTCTGAAGACTTACCTGCCAGTGCACTTGCTAGCAGAGCTAACAGCGTAAAGGCTGTTGTTGAATACATTGTGTTGGGTTCTTGGGGAGACCCTTCCCGCAGTCGTGTGTCTATATGATGGCTGCTTGCTTGACACCGTGAAGTGTAATGGAACGTGTGTCACAGCGTTCGTCGTGGTTTCTGAAGCCAATGCCCACTGTTGAGTTTTATATACAGGTATCAGAAGTGGGGTGGTCAAAGGTGACACCTATTGCACATGCTGACTTGCTGTATCAGTGACTTTTGACCACGGCGTAGTCAGATGGAGATACAGTAATCTATATATAAATATTGTAGATCAATGGGCATTGCGATTAACTCCTGATTACACGTCTTTAGTTAGGGCATGTCAATCAGCATATGCTGAAGTATTATGTATGTGTATCAACGTCACGAGTAGCAAAGGTTAGTTAGATTTAGACTTTGTTCTGTGACCGTATTTCAATGTTATAAACTGTGAACTACGTTTCATAACAGGTAAAGTGTTGAGGTGCAAGTTTGTATTTTTGTCAAAGATTAAATTTAGTAGAATGGTGTAAACATGGAAGCATCTGTATACTTTTTGGAAAGTAAGTCTGCATGCTGAAGGCATTTGAGTTCAGATACACTGCAGCACTCAAAAGTATTACAGCTATGAGACAGTGGTCAATAAAGAATCTGTTCTGTGCTTGGGAAGCCAATCTGCAGTGCCGTTCGGATACACTGACATGCCATGAACCAAATCACTAATCCTGACCCCATTTGGTGCATTTAATCGCAACAACAAGCAGTTCAATGTTATCCGTCAAGGTATGTACGAGTCAAAGCTGATAACAGGATATTCATACACCAGGCACACGTATCATAACATTCCTTTTACATAGCTCTTTTAAATCGCTATTAATGTTGAAAATAATACAATTCTTTCTAATTCATGTTCACTGTATGAATTGGTAAAATCAAAGAAGTTGGTGTATTCTGATGTTAGATCAAACTACCCTACGTTTCTTATCGTTTCGGAATTTGTTGTGGTTAACCTTCCATTAATCTGTAGATGATCCTTGTTACAGTTAGATACTGTAATCAGTGATACAGATGCACTACGAATGAATTAAGGTCTATATGAAAGAACACACACACACACACACACACACACACACACACTCACAGACACACACTCACAGACACACACACACACACACACACATATTAACGTAAGATTAAAATGACGTATAATATTTGTGAGATGGGTGTAACACCACACTTGTCAGAATGTCTTGATATGTTCTTTGTTTTTGCCTACCGTCGTTAACATATAGAAGATATTGCATGTGTCGCCTTTTCCCCGTGTTTACAAAATCATATAAAATATAAACAAAAGTAACAAAAATTATTTAGGGTCGCGAAAATTCAGTATCAAACAGATAGATATGATTTAAAAAAAAATCCACTTTTACAAGAAAATATTCTTGGAAACTTCGAAACCGCTGTTAGAATTTGCGATTGCGATTTTTCTCGATTGACGAGTTAAGTGAGACATTTACAGTTTATAACGGACCATTTTCAAGAGCATAACAAACACCACAAAGCGATATTAACTACATAAATGACCATCTGTCAATGTTGAACTAACGTGAAAAGGAAGTCAGCAGTTTGTGAACGGGCCAGACACTTTGAGGGGAGGTCACTCTTGTATGACTAGTGTTATGCTCACAGACAACAGTGAAATATCAAGTGTTATGTTCACTGCAGTGAAATATCAACTGTCATGTTCAGTGCAGTGAAATATCAATTGTTATGTTCACTGCAATGAAAATATCACTTTTCTCAACTTCGGAAAACTCAGTCTTTCACACTTAAGTATATAATAAAACGTGTTCTCATTTCCAATAATGCCACATATAAGGCCAGTGTATGTAAAATGAGGAAGAAATATGTCAACACCCTGGGCGAGTACTATCAACTTTTGACTTGGTTCTGAAAGCTGTAAAAATGTCCTTTCATCTTGTGTACTGGATTTCAAAACTCCATAAAAATCCGTACAAAGAGAGATATATTTGCTAGGTCCAAGAAATGTACCACCAAATCCCTGTCTAAAAGAATAATTAATCCTTAATACAAATAAAGAAATACGAAGTGTTGAGACAAGTGGAATTAATACCATGTGGATTATCAAAAACTAGAGAGACTACGGAGACTTCATACTTGTGCTATTTTCCAAAATCTTTTCGTGTTTTTAATCAAGGTGCTCAAATTATTTGATGCACTTCGCCATGTAAGACCTGTTTTATCACACTATAGATCTCGAATATCGACAAGGTCGTCTTGACTGGACGCGGCCATATAAACTTTTTCACTGAGTATTGTTTATGTAAATATAGTTCACCAATTAGTTGTGTCATATGTGAGTTGCTCCCCTTAATCCCCAATTGTCTTACCACGATCATGTGAAGTTGTGCCCGTAACAAGTGAGGAAGACCCCAAGTAAACCACCGGCCGCCACAGTAAGGGGTGGTCTTTTTGACGTATTACGTCTGTATTACGCTATTTCGCTTTTTCTAATTTCCTTTTGGTCCAGCATTTGTGATTGAGTATGCCCTAAAGTATTTAAATCTGCAAAATCCAATTGCCCTTTTAGCTCAGGTGTATCGATGATCTGATATCGTTCCAAAGCAGTGAAAAATCCCATTCTCTTCTCTGATATACACACCTGAAGTAGAAATAAAGGAGACCAGTGAGACCGTCTCACCTGTTTCTTATTTAAACTTATGCATAAAGATTCAGAGTGACAAAAAGCTACCCACAAGGCTGTATGACAAAAGGGATAACTTCAACTTTCTGGTCAAGTTTCTATTTTTGTCGAGCAATATTACAACAGCTCTAGCATTGCAATTGGTGTCTATTTTTCACAACTTTTGAGGTACAATCGAACATGCTCTTCATACCAATATTTCCAAGAGCCTCATACGATTCTTGCTCAAAAGCTGTTTCATCAAGGTCATAACAGTCAATGCCTGAGTAAAGCTTTCAAAAAGTTTTATTGTAGATATGAGGAGGACATTTCCAAATTTGACGCATCAGTGACAAAAAATTATATCCGATGCAATTCCCTATTTTGACTTGTAACATAATTTTTATGTTCCCGTGTTTTTTCAGGCAAACTATTACTTTGCCTTTGCATGTGTTTGTGACGGGTGCTACTGTTGGCGAACGTTTCGCGAATACATAGCATCGTCACTGTTTGATAGTGATTCATAAACACACGCTTCTGATTTAGTCGGAATCGCACAATGGACTCTGTTTTTACAAAGATTTCTCACAAATATGGAAAGGGTTTTGTCGTTCATATTAACTCACAAAGACTTCTGCCCATAATGTCGATATATTAATTGATTCGATCACCTTAAAAATTTCGAAAGAGCATCCAATTCACCTCTTTTCTTTAGCTAAATACCAGAAGCAATTGTCTTCAGACTAAAACCATTATTTAGACACTACATCTGTAGAGGTATTGAAATCCATAGATGGGACAGAGGAGAAATACTATTCGAGACTACCATAATAATTAAATATTGTGTAACATATTTCAACATCACTGGTTCAGGTTTTATTTTACCTCATGACAGACAGACATAGTTCAGGGTGAGAACAGTAGTACAACATGATGGAAACCACATTTGGACCAGTGTTCTTGTGTTTTGTGAGACTGTGTGTTCTTGTTTCTTGTGAGACAGTGTGTTCTTGTGTCTCGTGAGACATTGTGTTCTTGTGTCTTGTGATACAGTGTGTTCTTGTGTCTCGTGAGACAGTGTGTTCTTGTGTCTTGTGAGACAGTGTGTTCTTGTGTCTCGTGAGACAGTGTGTTCTTGTGTCTCTTGCAACACTGAACTACTATGACATCTCTTGAAAGTAGAAAGTGTTATTTGTAATAACACCATACAGTTTGAACTGTCATGTCAATGACAGATGACAAGAAGATACTATACAAATGCCATTACATAGTATGTGATGAGTATGGCAAATACTTGAATAATCCAGTTATTCCGTGATAGAAAGTAAAGATGTAACACCATAGAATATACGGAGACACACTTTGAATGCAAATATTTATTTTTGGACTGGGAAGGGTATTAATACATGTAACTATGTCACACTAACTGTAACCTTTACTGAACAATAGACTAATAACACATTTCACGTTAAGGAATTGTTGATAAACCAGCAAATATAATATGTTTTAGTTATTGTCATTCTGAAGATTGGTATGACAACCAGATATGCTGTTGGTATATCAACTGTTCAGTATAGTTTACAAGTAACATTCACTTTACACAAAACGTTAGGTATTATAAATAGTCAATAAATATGCCTAGATCATTTTTCCGTGAGGGGGTAAGTTGGCGTTGGAACGTCGTAGTCCTAGAGACGGATGGCGTTGTACCTTCTCAAGGGACGTCTCTGAGAAGCGTTTGGCAAGGTCTGCAAAACAGCGAAAAATTATGTAAATATGTAAGCTGTTTCATTTGAAGTTGATCTATTTGTATTCTTTGAATGAATTGATTTCTACCAACGTATGCGTGCTTCAGAATGATTGTTTTTTATTGTTCATTGTCTCATATCAGGTACGAGCATATCAATTATGAGCAAAATGACTTGGTTAACTGCAAATGTAAATTAAGATATTAAAAAGAGATGTAAAGTACACGGTGCCCTAAAAACCTCATGTCCTACTTACTTTTATTTCACCATTCATTCTGGTTGTAGCATTAGGTGTCTGCCACATTGACTTTGGAATGTACTGAAAATTGAACAAAATAATCTTGTTAAAACAGGATATTCAAAGAATAAATAGGTTCAAGATCAATTTAAACGTCAATGGGATAGGTATATCCTCGGGGATGTATATGATAAATAATACATTAGTAAAACTCTTGATTCTGCAAATCTGGTAGCCGCTCGACTTATTTCATGCTGTGGTAATCTACGTTAAGTAACTTACTCTCTGGTATGTTGCCCTGTCTGGGATGTAGGCGCTGATTGCAGTCTTTGCCTTTTGAACATACGTCTGGATTTCTGGAAGGGTGTCCAGAGATTGAACTGGGATGGGCAAGTATAATTCTATCTGAATTTCACCATGTTGAGGATCCCAAACTGTGACCTTGGACTTTTCCAGAAACACCAATTGTTCCCTGTACTTCTGAACCTCCTCCTCAACCATCTCCTTGAGGATGTCATAGATGCTCTGCAGGTGCTGCTTGAGGTTTTCCTCTACTTGCCAGTAGTTAAATGCCCACACACCCTGTAAATCATTGACAAGCCATTAAAGTTACAGTTTCTTTCAGTCTGCGCCAACATACTTAGAACTTGAAAAGATAAATTGGCTTATAAGATACGAACACAATTACAGTTTTACATCAAGCAGACAACGTTAGGACTGACCTCTTGGTATGCATCATTAGTAAGAGAAAGCAGATGCTGGAGGTCGTCCCTCTTCATGATGTCTCCCAGGCGGGAGGTCAGCATCTTCTGTGTGTGCTCTACAATCGTGTTGTATCTGCTAGGAATGTTAAGATCCTGTACTTTGTTGGTGATGGTGTTGAGGTATTGCTGGTAGTTGTCAGCAAACTGAAGCCTGATTGTCGCCAATCGAGGATGGCTCTTCAGGTCTAAGAAAAGGTGCAGTCACATGTAAAAATGAACTTTCACGATAATGGTAATTTTTCATTGATCGCCGAAGGAAAGTGAGTAATTGAGTATGTTAGTAACCCCCTTTTTTGCAATAGTCCAACAATATCAAGGCGGGGGACACCAGAAATGGGCTTCACACATCGTACCCAAGTGGGGAATCGAATCCGGGCATTCAGCGTGACCAGCAGACGCTTTAACTACTTGGCTACCCAACCACCCTCGAAGCAAAAGAACACACTAATAATAAGTACCAAAGAATTACCTGTAATAGAAGTCCGCAGGTTATTGTAATGATGATGATAAGTGTTCCTCAAACTTTGCAGCTGTTCATCAAGCCCCGAGATCATTTCAACAGTGTTTATGACAAGCTCGTCCACACCACGCTGCATTGAGAAATGAATGGAGAACTACATCACATGTATAATATCAACACCAGAGAATAAGTAGCTGTCCACCAAAACAGATTCAACTGGGCAAAGGCAAAAGGTAAAAGGCAAAATAAGGGTGAAAATCATAGCATGGATCGCTGAAAACAATGGTGACACCAGGGGTACGCGAAAAGGGTAAGCATGGAAGGGTAACAAACCTTAAAGTTGACGAGTGTTTCAGCAACGATAGCCTGATATTTCTGTCCAATGGGGAAGTTTGTCATCTCCTCCATATATTCAGCTAGTTTCTGATTAGTGGAAGCAAACACTTCCTTTGTCGAAGTCACAAGGTCCTTGTAGGCTTGGCTGAAACAAAGAAGTTTCCACTCGGTTATCAACTTGTGCATTATTTCAGTGAGTATGTGTTATCCTGTGTAGAACTATCAGTGTCTGACAAGGTTATACTTATTATAATTATTACCATAAATTTATACCCAACTTTACATCAATGAAATCACTGATATACTTACAATGCCTGGTTGAAGTGATCTCCCATGGCTGCCATGTAGAAGTCATTACGGTCGTACATGCGCTTGACAGCCCTCCTGATAGAGTCCAGCTGTTTCTCTGTGGTAGCCATTTCTGATTCCAACATGGTTAGGTAAGGAGACAGTTCTTCCTTGGTGGCTTGTGCAATCCGGTGGTACTTGCCTGACAACTCCTGTCCCACAGACTCGTACACAGAGTGGAAAGCGGTCTTTGTATTTTGTCCATATGTCTCCACCTTCTTGGTCAAGTATCCCTTTAAAAATGCAAGGGTACTCATTTATAAAAAAAACAACCCTCACATATTGGAATGCTTATGGCATTTTTAGATTTTCATAATTTCATGTGTAGCAATTACATATAATTGCATTTACTACCTGAACATCGGCGATCATTTGTGGTCTCCAGGATATCCTGGTATGGAGCAGACGGGATGTGTTGAGTCTGAGTGCAGCTAGACTATCAGACACTCGGCGGGAATTCTCCTGATGATAAACCTCAGCCTGCATGGCACTTGAGTTGACATATCTGGCATTCATGTTCAGTGTTTTTCCAGGGTTGTCTGTATTAGAAAATGTTTGTTATTCAGTCATAGTTTGAATGCTTGGTCTCAAAAATTCCATACGTTTGATGAAACGGGATCAAACATGAAGGGAACATGAATATTTTAGAACCTACCCAGATCGTAGTTAGTTTGGAAGTCCACCATTCTCCTTTCAGCATCAACAGTAAGGTGGGCTTGGACAATCTTGTCCCCATACATATTCCTGATCTTCAGCTTGAAAGGGGTCTCCTCCATCTCACCAGAAAGTTCCATGTTCTTGATTGGGGTCTCCATCTGTAAAAAGCGGGAGCTATGTTACTTATGTTCACGTCAATACTTAGACACTATTTTTGTCATGAGACTGGAATTATAACTTTACAATAACTTTTAAAGTTATGAAGATAAACATAAGTATTATTCACAATTCTGTTTAGATCTCTAGATTCTAATTATAACTTTAACTTTTGATTCAATAGTATAGTCATTCTCACCTGCAGCTGTATCTGCTTTCTTAGTTTGTTGATCTCTCCTCTGAGGGCGAAGTTCTTTCTTTCCCTCCTGGCTGTCAGGTAGGTCATTCCAGTTCCAGCAGATACTTTCTCACTGGAGCTACCAATATGGGATGTTAGTTTGACGTCCACATCTGTATATGGATGGCTAATGCCAACCACAAAGCTGTAGTTGGTGTTACCATAGCCATAGGAAATGTCATCCATTCGAGATGTGAGGGTGAGGGTCTTTCGGGAGTCACTGGAGTAGGACACTTGTGTTTTTCCATTGAAGACAGTCCTGCCATCATTCAGCAGCATTTTTGTGTCGATCTGGATGTTCTGAAGAATATTGTCAACAGATATGAATGTGTTCTAAATATGGTAACATATCATTAAGGTTTACTATTCATCAAGACATTTTCCTATGATAAGATCAAAGCATCAATTTGACATTAAAAGTCCAGTGTAAGTAATGTGTTGTGTTCTTACCTTGCCAATAGAAGGAAGTCTGAGAGAGAGATCTGCCTGGTTGTTTTTGTCACCAGGTGTGAGGACTGCTTTCATGCCAATCTTCTTTGTGTCATCTCTGTCTGCATCCCAGGAGAAGGCTCCATCCACAGTTTGGCTTGCACCCGTCTGACTGTAAGACCCATCCATTTGGAGACTTCTCAGAGGGGATCCCACTTTGAAGGAGCTATCAAACATCTTGCTGTAGCGACGGTTACGATCCTTTACATCCACATCATAGAACAGTTTGTGACCTGCATCTTCATTCCAGATGAATTCTCCATGACTCTTTGTCTGGAGCTGTGAAGTGAGGACATTTCCAATGATACCAACAGTGCGGGATGGATGGATAAACTTTAGTGTCAGGTCTTTGTTCAAAAGAGACTGTCTGCTCCTATCTGTCAGTGTGGTCTGGATTCGGATGTTGCTCTCGGGTTCATCTCTGTCCCAGTTGACAAACATCTCACCATCGATGTTCTTATCAGCTATTTCCCCGGAAAGAGTCAGCTGCATTGGTCTTGGTGTCCTCATTGTGAATGTTCCCTGGTCCCTTGAGCCTCGGGAGATCTCCATGTCCATATCCAGAACAGTGTCACCATTGTAATCGGCTTCCAGCTTCTCTGTATATTTGTCTGATCCTTGATGATGTTCAAACCTAAGAGCAGTCAGCTTTGCAGTTTCAAATGGTGTAACAAGGGTGAAATCTGTTGTCAGTTGTTTCTCATTGTATATTTCAAGGAATTGGTAGGATCCATCAAAAGCTATTTGGTCCCTGGGGCTCCATGAAGCCTCAATGTGAGATTGGTATTTCTTGTTTCCGATGGTGTTATGGATAGCCAGTTTGATATCATTGGAAAGAGATATTAAACCTTCCATTTCTAAGGGAGATGAGTAGCCGAGAGATGCTTCACCTGTGAGAATACCAGTCATTGGAGTTTGTATGGTGCCTGTGGACCTAAACTTCATCAGTTCACCAGCATGTGTTAAGGAGATCTCAGCAGAATCAAAGTTTTCAAATGGTGTTGATAATCGTGCAACAGCAGTGTAGGGCGTGGTAGACATGTCAATAGTTGACTCAAGACCAAAGCGATTGCCGTTTCCAGCATTCAGTTTGCTCTCTAGATTGTATCTTTCAATACCATGCTCAAATGATGTGGATGCAGAGAGAACCTCATAGTTTCTGAAAGGTGTAGTCAGTTTGACTTCCACATCATACTTTGGTGAGGTTGTTGCATGGAGTTCTCCTGTAATTTTCTGCCCTTGTGCATACTGTACAGCAGCATTACAGTTGATTCCGTTAGTTGTTGCAGTGTGATCGATCTCAGCCTTGGTGAATTCATAGCCTTGGAAAGGTGTATTGATTTCTAAGCTACTTTCTAGACGATCAAGGTCATGGTTGAAATGGTTGATTTTCGCGGTGATCTGTCTCCTGTCCATGAATTTGACCATACTTTGAGAAGTAAAACGATTCCATGTACCAGAATGATCAAAAGAGAAGCCAATGTTTCTGTATGGTCTGAATGGTGTTAAGATTTTGACCTCACCATGAACATCATCCATTGCTCTGAATTCGGCCTTCATACTTGCTTTCCTCTGGTTGTAGTCACCATTGATACTCATCTTCATATTCCTCAGCTCACCTTCTTTGTGGAATTTGATGTTTCCTGTCTGTCCAAGTCCTGCCAGATTGAAGGTAAATCCTGAGCTGATGTCAATATCACCATTTCTAACCCGGAAGAATGAGTCAGTTGAGATGGAACCACCAGTGCCTATGCTGGCAGACATCTGATTTTTGAAGTTGGTGGGTCTCCCGTTGAAATCTAAATGCACATCAATATCTTTTGTGTATGGGTTTCTGATGGATAAGTCAGTCAAGAGTCGTCTTGAACTAAAGACGTTGTTGACAGATGCTTCTAATGTTGCATCTCTGATTCCAATGGATCCTTTAGCTTTGAGATTATTGATATCCCCTTCTTTACTGTAAGATACCCTCATGCTTTCCAGGCCTTGAATGTTGCTGACAATATTCAGGTTACCTCTCATAGAACTTCCAGTCTGGATATCCAAGTCTGCAGTGAATGACTTTCCAATGGCTTGCACTTCCAAATGACTCTTGCAGTTGCCAATGGATCCCTCATGAGTGAAGATGATTCTGCTGTTGTCAAAGTTTCTGAAAGGAGTTTTGAGTGTAGCGCTTATGTCAATTGTTGGTGACATCATGCCATTTACAGTCATAAGTACTTTTTGATCTTGACCATAGGTAACATCCATGTTGGAGCTAAGACGGCCATTCTTTACTGAATGTTTGTATTCCCCAGATTGGCTTTCATATCCTTGGAAAGGTGTTTTTAGCTCAGTGCTGGCTTGAATGTGTGTCAGTCCAGATGTTAAGAAGACGACCTTGCCTTCAACAACCTTTCCATCCATGTAGCGAAGATTTCCTTCAGTATTGAAGCGGGATAGGGATCCTGAGTGCTGGATAAACCCTCCAACATTTCTGAAGTTCTGGAAAGGACTCCTGATCGTCAAAGATGCCATGATGCTGTTCTTTAAACTGGCACTAAGATCTACCTCTAGTGTAGAATCCTTAATGTTAAGAAGGGCTGTGCTTTTCAGATCAGTGAGATCACCCTCCACACCAATGGAACCCTTCATGCTTTCATAACCAGGAATATTTGTTGTGATAATGAGGTTGCCTTTTGTTGATTCCATGTTTGCAAAGTTGGTCTGTGCAGTAAGTCTGGTCTTGGCAAACTCAAGTTCTGCATTGCTTTTCAGATTTCTGAGAGGACCAGTAGAAGTAAACATTGCTCTGCTAAGTTCAAAGTTCCTGAAAGGAGTTTTGAGCATAACATTTACATTGATATCTCTGGATGTATCTGCAGAGATGTCTGATGTAATTCTCTGTCCGTTGCCATAGGTGACTGCTGAGTTAGATTTAAAGAAATTGCTCCTGGAATCATGTCCATATTCAACTGTCATCATTTCAAATGCAGTGAAGGGTGTCTTCAGCTCGGCACTTGTTTTCATCTGCCTGTATCCATTATGGGAGAACTTAACTTTGCCCTCAATTGTTTTGCCATCCATGTAACGGAGCAGTCCTTCGCTATTAAAGTCATTCCAGTTGCCTGTGTGTTCAATGACAATGGCTGTGTCTCTAAAGTCTCTGAAAGGTGTTCTTAGAGAAAAGGTTCCTCTGATGTCTTGAGCAATTCTACCTGTGATATCGGCTTCAATGGTGGAATCCTTAAGGGAGGCTGAGACAGAACCTCTAAAGTTGTCGCTGCTTCCCTCCTTGTTGAAAGATGCTTTGAACATTTCCATACCCTCGATATCAGAGATGATGGAGAGACTAGCCATGGTAGTAGTTCCGTGTTCAAATGATGAATCAGCAGTGATTGATTTCTCCAGGATTTCCATTTGTGCATGACTTGTGCAGCTGATAAGTGGTCCGGAATGACTAAACACAAGTTTATTGTTTTGGAATCTGTTGAAGGGTGTTTGAATGGTAAGATCAAAACTGATCTTAGGTGATGTTTCGATACTGAGATCAGATGTAATTCGTTGTCCACGTCCATAGAGAATGAGAGCATTTGATGTCATTTGGGTGTCATCGATAGAATGGCGGTATTTGAGAAGTGAAGATTCATATCCAAGGAAGGGAGTCTTGATTTCTGCTTTGGTATCAACATGAGCCAGTCCAGATTGCCACAAAGTCAGGGTGCCCTCAAGAGACTTGCCATCCATGTACCTGATAGTGCCTTGACTTGAAAACCTCTGCATGTTTCCAGAATGTTGAAGAGAAAGTCCAACATCTTTGTAGTCTTCAAATGGTGTTTGCATGGTAAGAGATCCTTCAATTTTTCCATCTGTCTTCAGCATAATGGAAATATCAACTTGTTCATTGTCCAGAATTCCACTGGCTTTGGCGTTCATGTCACTAATGTAACCTTCTTTGTGAAGCTTGAGTCCAATGTTTCTGCCCCTCCAATCTTTTGTGTAGCCAAAGTTGGTAGATAGATCTATCAATGGATATCTGAAAGTGAATGCTGACTCTGAGTTGAAGGAGTGCCGTGAACCAACTGCTCCAGATACCTTAGTGGAGAAACTTCTTAATTGACCGTCATGATCTATGACAAACTTGATGTTATCAGAAAAGGGGGATTTGAGAAGAAGGGTTGTGTCCAGGCGTCCGTTGGAAAATCTGTTCTGGCCAGAGATATCAATGGTTTGATCTTGTCCATAAGTGATAATTATACCTCCTCGGATGTTATCCAAAGAGCCACGCTTGTTGAATGAAACTTTAGTTTCTGTCATGCCACTGAATGGTGTCTTCAGTGTGAACACCCCGGTTGATCTAAAACCATTATGAAAATCTAGGTCCACTTCCCCAGTTTTCCTTGCCATTTCTATTTCTCCATGGCTCTTCACGTCATCCCAGTTGCCCTCATGTCTGAACGATAGCTTGTTCATTTCATAACCAGAGAAAGGTGTGGTGATAACCAGACTGCCATCATATCCCTTTGCCCAGTTCAGTTTCAGATCACCGGCCAGGTTGTTGTCTGAAGCAAACGAAAGATCAGCATGTGTTTGTAGTGAACGTCTTCTGAGTGCATGCTTTAGGGATGCACTCATGTGTTCCATTCTTTCAAATGGAGTCTTGATGGTGACGTCAATAATAATGGGGGTTCCAATGGCATAGACAGCATCGAGGCTAATAGTTTTCCTTGGGTAGTATTCAGTTTCAATGTGTGAGCGTCTTCCCTTGCCTGTATTTTCACTGCTGGCAAACACCTGCAAGTACTGATACTCGTGGAAGGGAGTATCTATCCTCATTTTTCCATTCATATCATCTAGGTTCCAGTTTAAGACTCCAGCAAAGTTTCCCAGGACTGGGGTGATAGCAAAGTTAGCTTTGCTCATGAAGTTGCTACGGTCACCATTGAATGAAAGTCCTGCTTCCAAAGATTTGTAGTCATCAAATGGAGTCTTCAGTGTTGCCCGGTAATTGTTGAGACTATCAGGTGTGATGTGTGCTTCAAACTCAAAGGACTTTCTGATGTCATAGCTGAAGCTTCCTCTGGATATTAAATCAGAACCTTCCCTCTTGTGGGATGCCTTCACGACAATATCTCTGAAGTTTTCAAAAGGACTTGTCATCCTCAGACTTGTTTCAATATCCTGGGTAGATGGAGCAGCAAAGGAACCATCGAGCGATAATTTGTTATATGGAGACCATTCTAATTCAGCATGTCCCGAGAGTGGATAAGTTACATAGCGAGCATTTATCTTCCCTTTAAGGTTGGTCATGGGTGATGCCAGTGTAAAATCAGACTCTGTTTGCCCATTGGATCTAATGTAGTTGATACCTGCTGATCCAATCATATTCTCTCCCTGCTTCATGTTAGACGAGTGTCGAATAAAACCTCTTCCATGTTCATGGTCAAGGTTGATGTCAATATTGCGGATTGGTTCCCATGGTGTTTCAATTGTCACTCCTCCTAAGGCCTTTGTTCTGGTGGCTGAAGCATGGTTTCCAAATATGTTGACAAATATACGTTTGTCTCTGCCCCATTCTGTTGTCATTGTGCTCTTCACATCATTGTGAGTATTTCTGTGTTGCCAGTTGTTGGTGAATCGGTAGCTTGGAGAAGAGAGTGTGAGCTTGCCAGTGTTTTGGAACTGCCATCCAGATTTTGCGTGGTTCATATCCAAGTCATAGATGTATTGATCACCATTGACATCCAGTGCAATGTCAGTCACAAACTTTCTTAAATCATCATTGTGAGAAAGACGGAGATTAACAGCTCGCATTCCCTTGAAGTTGGACTTAAAAGTCACAGTACCCTCAATTTCCCTTTTCTGGTCAGTGCATCGGTTCTCTCCAGTCATAATGAGCTTGGCATTCTTTCCCTCTAAGCTTCCCTTCATGATAGTGTTGAGTGAAGTTGTCATTCGGTGAGCTACTTCGGTGCTGAACCTTCTGTATCCCTTGAAAGGGGATGTTCCTGTGATAGTGAGGTCTATGTTTCTTACAGAGAAGGGTTTCTTCATGCTGACAGCAGAAGAGATCTGATTCTTCTTTCCACCCCAGGAGAATTGCATGGAAGAGCCATATTTTTTGTCATCGTCGTCACTGCTGGCCTGGGCCATTAGTTCCTCAAATCCTTCAAATGGTGTCTTCACTCTCACAGAGCCATCAAGTGACTGCCCATTTCGTCTTGGGACCCTTTTGAAAGATGTGTCTACTTTGACCTTCTTGTCAGTGTCCCAAGAAAAATCAGCACGGGTTGTATACTGCTCACCACTAGCATGTTTGATATTGAACTCCACATCTCTGGTTGGGTATTTCATTGCAACAGTGGAAGCGAAATTGCCAAGTGACTTGAGATTGAGTTTTCCTGTAAGGAGGAATCTCCTGGAAATGTCCTTATCAGCATCCCACTTAGCATCAGCAGAGCCCTCATATGTGACACCTCGCTTTCCCCCTTCGACCTGAAGAATGACATGTCTTGTGGGGTATGTCATGTCCATGCTCCACTTGGCAGATGATGTCTTGGAGTATTTATAGCCTGTGTTTATTCCGTAAACCTCACCAGCATAATCAGCCTGAGCAGAAACCTTGAGGTCTTTGTTATCCAGGTTAGTGGAAGCAGTGAGTTGGATTGGCTGGATGTTATGAAGGTTGATGTTAGATTTCACCTGGTGGGCTGCATCCTTCTGTCTTTTGTAGGTTGTTACCATGGTAGACTTTTCTTTATCCATGTAGAAGGTCATGGAGTGTGTGTAGTCTTTCTTTGACTGGATTAGATCGGTATTCAGACGTAGTTCTTTGCCTGGATAGGAAAGGCTAGCTTCACCCAAGAGATTAAGTGTCCTCTTTCCACTGTGTCTAAGATTGAGAGCAGCATCAATTGTATTTCCTTTGCCATAGGCAAATGTCATGGAGGAATTCAGATTGCGACTGTCTTGGGCGTGCTTTCCTTTCAGGCTCAATTTTATATCCTGAAATGAAAATCAAAGCAACCACTTAGTAACAACTGCTATACAGATGATAAATATCTTTGGTATATAACTATAATATTATTATTTAGTTGATTCTTAGCTGTATATTTGGCCTTATCCTTATGCTATGTACAATCAAATGACTTACCAGTGGTCCCAGAGTAGTTTTCATTGTATAGTCAACTTTGGCTTTGGAGCCCATGTCATGGTTGACTAGAGCATAACCTGTGATCTGGCGGGAGGAGTCCTTGGATTTGGGTCCATATCTAAATGTTGCACCAGCTTCTGTGTGTTTCTTGTTGTGAGAGAAGTCCATATCTGTGAAGAAGTTCAGCTGAGGGAATCTCTTGTCTTCGAAGTTTCTGGAAAAAATCATAATGTCTACACACATGATGCATACATTTGCAAATCAACTTTGCTATCACTAAAGTTGTGACACTGTCCTCATGTATAAGAGGTTGATATGTCAATGTTTACAAATGTAACTTACGTGTTGAGCTGGTAGTTCCAGAGGGACTTGGTGCTACGATCAGTGTATTTAGAGCTGAATGTGATCTTGTCCTTCTTGATACTTCGGATCTTAGGCAGGTTGTAGTCCAGAGTTATAAAGGAGCTGACTGTGTTCATCTTGGTCTGCACGTTGCCGCTAACCTTGGTGACCAGAAAATGGGAGGACACCGTTACACTTCCAGTGTACTTACTTTTGGTACCACCTGTCTTCTTGATGTTACCTGATTTGGACATATATGCATAAATTAATAATCATGATCTTCAGTAGGTACTGTGGTTAAATGTTTGTTATTTGGAATTATTCATCATCATTTGCAACAGCAAAGTAATCAACCATTGAAAATTTCAGTTTACCCGGTTAACGGAGTTAAGTACTAACATATACATGTTTCTCCACTCATTAATATTAGATTACTTAATATCAATATCCAGAAGTTTCTGAATATCTGATACTAAATTGTGATTGTGAACTATATGTCTGCATTCCTAAATATTCCTTAAGTTAGTTTCTTTGAGGCATGTTCCGTTCTATAACACTTACATTTGAGAGTGATTGGTTTGGTCAAGACCTTGTGGACATCTAGAGACAGACTTCCCTTGAGTGATTTGTCCTCTTTGTAGTCTCCTGAACCAGAGAGTGAGACGACCTCAACTTTTGGGGTCTTCACCGTCAATGTTGGGATGACCTTGATGATGGACTTCTTTCTGCCACTGTTCTGGTACACCAAACCAGCCTCGAGAACGTAGTCCTGCTTTGGAGCAAGATTGAAGGTACCCATCACACTCTTCTCAATTTTAGAGTTTAGTAAGGCAGCTGCAAAAGTAAAGTAAGATAAAAGAAACATGAAAAATGGTGTTTTGTTGTGTTTTTATGTTGACGTGCTATGATTTTATTGAATAATTGTTAGTTTTGAAAAGTGAACTTACATCTAAAGCTGATTGCATTTGGTGTTACCCCAGCAAGGGTTAACTCAACACTGGCTCTCTTGAGTGCTTCAGCCTCAACTGTGCCACTGAGTAGGATGACTTTGGCTCCAGGACGTCTGATCTCCAGTCGGGGGATGTAGGTCACAAATGTCTTTACTTTCTTGATACCCACTTCACTGATGATACCATATTCTGAAGATTCATCGACAATCAGATTGCCCCTTGTGCCTATCTTGTTACTTTCATATGCCATGGACCCTGTAGAATGAAATGAATAGTATTACTTTCAATCTAAGCATAATAAATCACAAAGTTCTATGTTTCTTCAAATGTGACAGCAAATAAGGCTCAATCCAAACAACACACCTTTGAATGCAGCCTTCTTCCATGGGGATGCTAGGTTGATTTCAAGGTCTTTATCTTTTTTATTTAGAAGAAAGTCGAAAGCCAAAGATCGGTCAGTTCTGGATCCAGGTGTGTTCACAGCTATCTGAGCTACAGTGGAATACTGATTCTGAAAAAAGAAAAATATACATTTTTTACCATTAAAATATAACTTAGTTGCTCAATTAAGTAAAGATGCTTTCTCAGCAGAGAACTTCTTATTTCATACAAATGTATGTCATGATGTCTCCTCTGTAACAAATTCACATACCACCGAAACGTGTGACTGTTTTGAAAGAAGAACTCATTTACAAACTCACCACTGATTGTTTAGCCATGAGCTTGTAGCCAGTGTGTGTGTCCCTCTTGTAAAGAACGAGGCTTTGGGAGAAGGGTCCTGTGAAGGGGAAGTATGGAGCATCATCCACCATGGAAGCATTAGGCCACTGGAACTCATTACAGAGCTCAAGGCCAGTAATTGTGGCAAGCCTGGCTCCTGTGCACAGTTCCAGCTTCTTCCTGTTGCCTGAGACCAAGTCTTGTTTCTTCTCCTGATCACCATGAATGCTGAAGAACTCTGTGCTGTAGAAAATGGAAGGAAATATTAGTCCATAAAAACGTTGAATATCATGTTTTGATTGGTTGCATTAATAATATTGGCACTATTCACTCACTGATCACGGAGGAAGCAACAACTACTCTTGTCCGCTCACTCATTCCTATCCCCGCTTATAAACTTAAAACATTTGGATATCACTCTTTTGGAGTAGCAACTGCTTATAACTCGCATAATCTGCCTGACTTCCTGAGATATGCTGACTCTTTGGTACATTTCAAAGCTAAGATATATATTTTCAAACTTTATTCTAACATCCCATAATCTCTTTCCGTTTTGTGTAGATGCCCATGAGCACGTTGTTGCGGAGTTTTTGATCGTGTTACAAGTGGACGTATTATCATTATTAATATTTCTTAGTTTCTATCACTTCATGTAGTAGATTGATTATGAAGTGTTGTTTCCTAAGCAAAGGCATAACAGTTATTTTAAAATATTTGCTTGTGTATAAAAAAGGGAATCCTATGTATATAGAAGAGCCTGAATATTGGAAATGCTTACTCGACATCTAGGATTTCCATCTTCTGTTGAGGAAAGTCAATGTCTGCACTAAGAATCTTTCCTCGGCTGAGCGCTACGCGCCCTTTCAAGGCAGTGCTGGAATGCCAGGTGTTGACAACTCTAAGACCTGTTTTGGTAACGAAGGCATCCATGCTCATCGTGCCAACAATCTTGATAGCTCCACTGAAAAAGAAGGCAATGGTTTCAGACTTATATTTTATGGGCAGTTGCATGGCAAATGTGATCACATTAATATTTTATTAAAAAGGACTGAATACTTAAAATTTACCTTGGCTTGATGTGTCCATCAATGAGGAGACTGCTTGGTGAAGTTGTCATTTTTCGGAGGTCGACTTGACCAGAGGCCTGAAGGTCGATGGTTGCTGTTCCGTTGACGGTGAGATTGAGGGGGAGACCGGAGCTGGTGGGGATGATCATGCTGCTGTCCAGGATCATCATACTCTGAGTGAAAGAGTAGTCTTGTTTCTTGGACATCTTGATGAGGAAGTCAAGAAAGTTGAAGTTCTTGATAGATGCCAATGGATCTACGCCTTTGAAATGATCATAGTATATTTCATTGCCAAAGATCCTCATGTACAAGTCTCCTCTGAGGTGATCAAGGTTGACATTGCTCTGAAACCAACAGCAATTTGAAATACATGTATATTGTTCTGTACTTAATGTTTGAATGGCTTTTAACACAAAAGTATTGTGTGTGCCCTTAGACTTAAGAGAGAATTAAATGATGGATATATAAGAAAAGCACCTTTGGTTTCTTGGCTGCCTTTCCTCCAAAGTAGCTGTAAGGGCCAAGGTAGTTCTCAATGAGATACTCCACTCCTTCCATGCGTCCACCCAGTTCAAACAGATTGAGAGAGTTCCCAAAGAGATCAACTGTCATGTTGAGCATAGCAGAACGAGGAACGAAGGATTTATCTGAAAATATGACATTACTCTCCAGCATGGCACCAGTGTTGAACTTCTCCAGAAATAGAGAGCCTTCATAGTTGCGTGAATACTTGAGTGTTGAGAGGTCGAAATTCCTTCCGAGGGTTTTGTCTTCCAGGATTCGTCTGATGGTCTGTTTCTGTGGACTGGATGTTTCCATCAGGTTGGTAAGATGAGACCAGACAAAGGCTCCAACTTGATTAGCTTTCTCAGATTCGAGAGTTCCTTGGATTGTACTCAAGACGTCTTCAGATGGGCACTGCATCACAGCCAAGTAGGCAGCAATTCTCAACTCAGAGTCCTCATCAGAATCTTGGTAGATGGTCATTACTTCACTTCTCTGGAATGAAACACATGTTGTGACATTATGGTTTTATTAAATAATTATTGACATTAAAATGTAACAAATATCATATATATATGAGTTTCGTATATAGTTCCATAACTTACATCGGCAGTACATTGTAGTCTTCTGTAGGCCTGGATGGCAGCTACTCGGACCTCCATGGGGTTGGCTTGTTTGTTGAAGCAGCTGCTAAGCGTAGTGGTCAGTCTGTTCACATGGCCTGCATTTCCGAGAGCACGAAGTGCCACAAGACTAGTCTCCAGATTAGAATCTCTGATGTAGCAGCCATAACCAATGGTCTTCTCCATGGTAGAGATGATACGTGTGATAGTGGATTCCTCAGAACAAGCTTCATGATGGTTGCAATAGTTGTTGACCATAGTGGAGATCGGAAGCATGACCGCCTTGCTGTACTGTGGGGTGTCAAGAAGCGCCTACAAATAAATAGATTCAGAGAGAATATTAGATTTGGAAGAAGGTCTCTTTGACTGCTTTTAGGGATTTTTCTGCGATGTGAATAACAGCTTACCTTTACTTCCTGCAACATCTCCAGTGTTGGGTAGTGGATGAGAGACAGGGAAGTGATCCACATGGTTGCCTGTGCACCAGTGACTTCTCTTTTTAGCAGAATTTCTTTCAAGAACGTAACAGATGCACGTGTACTGGCCATCGGGATAGTGTCCAGGAAAAACTTCCTAGAAGCAACCAAAATTGAAGGATTAATAAAAAAGGATGTACAGATGTTTATCAAGGATTGTTGTTGAAAGGATTTTCAGGAATGGTATATATGATATGCAATATGTTTGTGTCACTTCAAGTGTTTATACTAACTTGACTCTCTCGCTGTTGTCAGTGCAGGTAGCTCCAGACTTTACTTGCTGGTAGACACTTCTAAGGTTATCAACATCCAGATTTTTGATGATGTAGACAAGCTCAGAGAACAAGCGTGGAGTGTCGGGGCGGATATCCTCGCGTGTATTCTGACAGATCTCTCGCAGTTTACTCTCAGCATCTCTCATTGGTTGGTCTTTGTTTCCTGGTCCATAGGCATGTTCAAACACAACTCCTGCCCGATTTCGAATGTAATCTAGAACGTGTAAATAATAAATTAAGTATGTACGACCATGAGGAACATTTATTAAAGATGATGATTATATGTATTTAATGATCTTTAAGTATTGTGTCATCGGCGAAAACTAGCACCATGAGATGCATGGACTGATCACCTTGTCTTGTGGTAACACCAGATCTCTGAGTCTTGTAGTTGAGTCTCTGAAGGATTTTGGTGGTGGCACCGCTGGTGGCCCTGGAGAAAGGTCTGAATGTGTGGGTCTCCCGGATGAGCGCACTCTTGAGGAGTCCATTCTTGTCCAGTTCTTGTTCACATTCGTGTGTACTCTTCATGAGGGGCAGAGACTGGATCTCTGAAGGAACTCTGTACTGCATGCCATGGACGGAACTGTGATAACCATTACGATCAGTGCAACCTAGGAGATCCTTGGTCTTCTTAATTGTTGTAGAGTACCAGCCATGTGATGCCACCGTGTAGTTGGTGTTGCACTCGCCTGTGACGTCACTCTGGGGACATCAAGGATAGAACTTATGCATATGTATCCCAATACATGCATGTTATACAAATTATACATAATACAGTTTTAAAACACAAGAAAAACATGTTTGTTTTACCTCTTGTACTCTCTGGTTCTTTTCCAGGTTATCCATACTGTTCTGGACAGCAGTGAGAAGACCTCTCTTGATGTTGAGAGCCCATGTGGTTTCACCCTCAGCTGGACACAGTTCTTCTACTATGCCATCTTGGAAGGAAAAGCGGAGGGGGAATCGCTCTAGATTCCTTCTGAACACGCCTGACTCATCAGCGTATTTCGTTGGTGTAGAGGTTGATGGATCAGACTGATATACCTTCACATCTCGCAGCTGAAACACATGTTTGTAAAATGTTACAATAGAAAAAAGATGCCCCCTTTTTACACATCCCGCATTTTTCTCACAATGTTATGGTGTATTTGACATTGCTCTGATGAATGTGTGTACTTGCACCTACCCTAAGAGCCATGTCGCACTTAGACAGCACCTCAATGTCAGCAGTTGCCCGGATACCAAGAGTCGCTTGATCACCAGAAGCTCCTTCCATAGATGTATGTGTCTGAACATTGTAGTCGAATTCATAGGTTGTTCCTGGGAGGTAGTTGAACTTGTTCATGTCTGACACAAAAATGAAAACAACTGATATTAGTTCTATCCACAAACATCGATATGTATTTTTCAAACAGTTTTGATTATAGATATGTAGATTAAGACAAGATTAGCAGTCATTACAAACTAAGCTATTTTACTTACCTCGGCATCGTCTGGCGCAGGATGTCGTTTCATCGCGTGACTGGTAGGTGATTGGCCCTAGTATAAAATATCATGTTTAATCAACAATATATAGAGAAATGAATGGTATAGAAAAGTAGTTATGCGAAACTATGAAATCCTTGTTAGGATTGGTATGGTGGAAAGAAATTCTTTTGATGAAGAGTTGTAACACCATCCTCCAGTGTGTCACATTTGCAAAGTGGTGTCATGTTGTACTATGACCTCACACACATGGAACGTTTGAACCTACAAGACTTAATTTCCCTATAACCTAAGAGCTCGATATGTCAAGGGTCAACTCGTAACGTTGTTTGAACTAAACAATGAACTAAAAGTATATGAAAAGGGAGCCTATAACTGAATACCTAAGGTGATAAATTTCAACATTTATAGCTCACGTTAAGGCTTATACCAATCGACAAGTAGGTGATGAAGAAAGCGAACATGTAACCATTCAAAATGATGGGCAAGAATGCTGAGTTTTTTCTCCTCTGGAAATGTCAAATGATGTTGCAGATACCTTTGAATCACTGATGTGAAAATATCAGAAAGTTCAAATGGCTTACAGATAGTTATTGTTCATCCTTACCGGTGCATATTATGAACTTCGCACATGATCAAATACAGAAGTGTGGCTAAAAAAGCGAAAAAGGCCTGTTTTGAAAATGTAGATGAATTATGTAGCACGTATGTGTACTGTTGTTATCTATATATCCAGACCCGTGAAGATCCGGGGTTAGGATAGGTCTTCAGCAACCCATGCTTTCCGTAAAAGGCGACTATACTTATCGTAAGAGGCGACTAACGGGATTGGGTGGTCAGGCTCGCTGACTTGGTGGAAGCATGTCATCGATCCCAATTGCGTGGATCGATGCTCATGATATTAATCACTGGATTGTCTGGTCCAGACTCGATTATTTACAGACCGCCGTCATATAGCTGGAATATTGCTGAGTGCGGCATAAAACAACAAACCAACCAACCAACTATATATCCAATGAAAATAAGCTTGGATCAAAGATTTGCTCTTTGGTCAAATATTAGAAACACGCTTCCTGAACGTCTCTAAAATCGGCCTGGTTCATCTAGTGTTGTCACAATTCCCAAAAATGTAATGAAGAAAGTCTAATGTATATATTAACACACCTGATAACTTTCATAACAACTCTAATAGTTTTCTCAATTCTTAAATCAAGCAGATCATGTGGCCCCAAAAGGGACCTTATTCAACCTGGTCCGTCAAAAACATAATAACCTGAAATATATCATTCCACTAGTGCAGGTACACATTAAAAGTCTGAAGACTTACCTGCCAGTGCACTTGCTAGCAGAGCTAACAGCGTAAAGGCTGTTGTTGAATACATTGTGTTGGGTTCTTGGGGAGACCCTTCCCGCAGTCGTGTGTCTATATGCTTGCTTGACACCGTGAAGTGTAATGGAACGTGTGTCACAGCGTTCGTCGTGGTTTCTGAAGCCAATGCCCACTGTTGAGTTTTATATACAGGTATCATAAGTGGGGTGGTCAAAGGTGACACCTATTGCACATGCTGACATGCTGTATCAGTGACTTTTGACCACGGCGTAGTCAGATGGAGATACTGTAATCTATATATAAATATTGTAGATCAATGGGCATTGCGATTAACTCCTGATTACATGTCTTTAGTTGGGTCATGTCCATCAGCATATGCTGAAGTATTATGTATGTGTATCAACGTCACGAGTAGCAAAGGTTAGTTAGATTTAGACTTTGTTCTGTGACCGTATTTCAATGTTATAAACTGTGAACTACGTTTCATAACAGGTAAAGTGTTGAGGTGCCAGTTTGTATTTTTGTCAAAGATTAAATTTAGTAGAATGGTGTAAACATGGAAGCATCTGTATACTTTTTGGAAAGTAAGTCTGCATGCTGAAGGCATTTGAGTTCAGATACACTGCAGCACTCAAAAGTATTACAGCTATGAGACAGGGGTCAATAAAGAATCTGTTCTGTGCTTGGGAAGCCAATCTGCAGTGCCGTTCGGATACACTGACATGCCATGAACCAAATCACTGATCCTGACCCCATTTGGTGCATTTAATCGCAACAACAAGCAGTTCAATGTAATCCGTCAAGGTATGTACGAGTCAAAGCTGATAACAGGATATTCATACACCAGGCACACGTATCATAACATTCCTTTTACATAGCTCTTTTAAATCGCTATTAATGTTGAAAATAATACAATTCTTTCTAATTCATGTTCAATGTATGAATTGGTAAAATCAAAGAAGTTGGTGTATTCTGATGTTAGATCAAACTACCCTACGTTTCTTATCGTTTCGGAATTTGTTGTGGTTAACCTTCCATTAATCTGTAGATGATCCTTGTTACAGTTAGATACTGTAATCAGTGATACAGATGCACTACGAATGAATTAAGGTCTATATGAAAGAGCACAGTTGTTATACTTATAATGAAAAAATGACTATATTGTCATCTAAATAAACTTGTATTCTATTCAGAGTTTGTTTTGTAAGATAAATTAAAACAAACACATTTTCTTAAATAATGGTTCGAAAATGTGGTTTGGTAGCCAAACATTTGCAGGAAATGAGAGACTTGAACAAATGTTGATGAGTGTTGAGCAGTCTGCTGTCAGTCTTGCATTTCCCACTGTACATAACGTTGAGGGGTGACAATGATCTACCCCCATCACTCGTCAGGATAGGCATGTTTCTTCTCATACACATCGCATCATGCCGTATGAATACCCCACTCAGACACAGTACACGGACCACGAGTCGACGACCAGTCCCTGTTTTATTCCCTTGAGACCGAACGCCAGAGTGGGTAACAGCTAGCATAATCTTTTAACGTCTTTTGGTTTGACGTGGCCATGGGATCGAACCTCTAACGGACAAGCGCTCTATCCTTTACACCATGGGGATGGTCTAACAATATATATGAATAGTTTCTTCAAATTAATAATACTACATACACATCATATGTTTGATCTTACGCGCTGTACTTGTTGATGTTGAAAACACACACACACACACACACACACACACACACACACACACACACACACACACACACACACACACACACACACACACACACACACACACACACACACACACACTCACAGACACACACACACACATATTAACGTGAGATTAAAATGACGTATAATATTTGTGAGATGGGTGTAACACCACACTTGTCAGAATGTCTTGATATGTTCTTTGTTTTTGCCTACCGTCGTTAACATATAGAAGATATTGCATGTGTCGCCTTTTCCCCGTGTTTACAAAATCATATAAAATATAAACAAAAGTAACAAAAATTATTTAGGGTCGCGAAAATTCAGTATCAAACAGATAGATATGATTTAAAAAAAAAATCCATTTTTACAAGAAAATATTCTTGGAAACTCCGCTGTTAGAATTTGCGATTGCGATTTTTCTCGATTGACGAGTTAAGTGAGACATTTACAGTTTATAACGGACCATTTTCAAGAGCATAACAAACACCACAAAGCGATATTAACTACATATATGACCATCTGTCAATGTTGAACTAACGTGAAAAGGAAGTCAGCAGTTTGTGAACGGGCCAGACACTTTGAGGGGAGGTCACTCTTGTATGACTAGTGTTATGCTCACAGACAACAGTGAAATATCAAGTGTTATGTTCACTGCAATGAAAATATCACTTTTCTCAACTTCGGAAAACTCAGTCTTTCACACTTAAGTATATAATAAAACGTGTTCTCATTTCCAATAATGCCACATATAAGGCCAGTGTATGTAAAATGAGGAAGAAATATGTCAACACCCTGGGCGAGTACTATCAACTTTTGACTTGGTTCTGAAAGCTGTAAAAATGTCCTTTCATCTTGTGTACTGGATTTCAAAACTCCATAAAAATCCGTACAAAGAGAGATATATTTGCTAGGTCCAAGAAATGTACCACCAAATCCCTGTCTAAAAGAATAATTAATCCTTAATACAAATAAAGAAATACGAAGTGTTGAGACAAGTGGAATTAATACCATGTGGATTATCAAAAACTAGAGAGACTACGGAGACTTCATACTTGTGCTATTTTCCAAAATCTTTTCGTGTTTTTAATCAAGGTGCTCAAATTATTTGATGCACTTCGCCATGTAAGACCTGTTTTATCACAATATAGATCTCGAATATCGATCAGGTCGTCTTGACTGGACGCGGCCATATAAACTTTTTCACTGAGTATTGTTTATGTAAACATAGTTCACCAATTAGTTGTGTCATATGTGAGTTGCTCCCCTTAATCCCCAATTGTCTTACCACGATCATGTGAAGTTGTGCCCGTAACAAGTGAGGAAGACCCCAAGTAAACCACCGGCCGCCACAGTAAGGAGTGGTCTTTTTGACGTATTACGTCTGTATTACGCTATTTCGCTTTTTCTAATTTCCTTTTGGTCCAGCATTTGTGATTGAGTATGCCCTGAGTATTTAAATCTGCAAAATTCAATTGCCCTTTTAGCTCAGGTGTATCGATGATCTGATATCGTTCCGAAGCAGTGAAATATCCCATTCTCTTCTCTGATTTACACACCTGAAGTAGAAATAAAGGAGACCAGTGAGACCGTCTCACCTGTTTCTTATCTAAACTTATGCATAAAGATTCAGAGTGACAAAAAGCTACCCACAAGGCTGTATGACAAAAGGGATAACTTCAACTATCTGGTCAAGTTTCAATTTTTGTCGAGCAATATTGCAACAGCTCCAGCATTGCAATTGGTGTCTATTTTTCACAACTTTTGAGGTACAATCGAACATGCTCTTTATACCAAGATTTCCAAGAGCCGTATACGATTCTTGCTCAAAAGCTGTTTCACCAAGGTCATAACAGTCAATGCCTGAGTAAAGCTTTCAATTTTTATTGTTGTAGACATGAGGAGGACATTTCCAAATTTGACGCATCAGTGACAAAAAATTATATCCGATGCAATTCCCTATTTTGACTTGTAACATAATTTTTATGTTCCCGTGTTTTTTCAGGCGAACTATTACTTTGCCTTTGCATGTGTTTGTGACGGGTGCTACTGTTGGCGAACGTTTTGCGAATACATAGCATCGTCACTGTTTGATAGTGATTCATAAACACACGCTTCTGATTTAGTCGGAATCGCACAATGGACTCTGTTTTTACAAAGATTTCTCACAAATATGGAAAGGGTTTTGTCGTTCATATTAACTCACAAAGACTTCTGCCCATAATGTCGATATATTAATTGATTCGATCACCTTAAAAATTTCGAAAGAGCATCCAATTCACCTCTTTTCTTTAGCTAAATATCAGAAGCAATTGTCTTCAGACTAAAACCATTATTTAGACACTACATCTGTAAAGGTATTGAAATCCATAGATGGGACAGAGGAGAAATACTATTCGAGACTACCATAATAATTGTGTAACATATTTCAACATCACTGGTTCAGGTTTTATTTTACCTCATGACAGACAGACATAGTTCAGGGTGAGAACAGCATTACAACATGATGGAAACCACATTTGGACCAGTGTTCTTGTGTTTTGTGAGACAGTGTGTTCTTGTTTCTTGTGAGACAGTGTGTTCTTGTGTCTTGTGAGACAGTGTGTTCTTGTGTCTCGTGAGACATTGTGTTCTCGTGTCTTGTGAGACAGTGTGTTCTTGTGTCTTGTGAGACAGTGTGTTCTTGTGTCTCGTGAGACAGTGTGTTCTTGTGAGACAGTGTGTTCTTGTGTCTCTCGCAACACTGAACTACTATGACATCTCTTGAAAGTAGAAAGTGTTATTTGTAATAACACCATACAGTTTGAACTGTCATGTCAATGACAGATGACAAGAAGATACTATACAAATGCCATTGCATAGTCTGTGATGAGTATGGCAAATACTTGAATAATCCAGTTATTCCATGATAGAAAGTAAAGATGTAACACCATAGAATATACGGAGACACACTTTGAATGCAAATATTTATTTTTGGACTGGGAAGGGTATTAATACATGTTACTATGTCACACTAACTGTAACCTTTACTGAACAATAGACTAATAACACATTTCACGTTAAGGAATTGTTTATAAACCAGCAAATATAATATGTTTTAGTTATTGTCATTCTGAAGATTGGTATGACAACCAGATATGCTGTTGGTATATCAACTGTTCAGTATAGTTTACAAGTAACATTCACTTTACACAAAACGTTAGGTATTATAAATAGTCAATAAATATGCCTAGATCATTTTTCCGTGAGGGGGTAAGTTGGCGTTGGAACGTCGTAGTCCTAGAGACGGATGGCGTTGTACCTTCTCAAGGGACGTCTCTGAGAAGCGTTTGGCAAGGTCTGCAAAAGAGCAAAAAATTATGTAAATATGTAAGCTGTTTCATTTGAAGTTGATCTATTTGTATTCTTTGAATGAATTGATTTCTACCAACGTATGCGTGCTTCAGAATGATTGTTTTTTATTGTTCATTGTCTCATATCAGGTACGAGCATATCAATTATGAGCAAAATGACTTGGTTAACTGCAAATGTAAATTAAGATATTAAAAAGAGATGTAAAGTACACAGTGCCCTAAAAACCTCATGTCCTACTTACTTTTATTTCACCATTCATTCTGGTTGTAGCATTAGGTGTCTGCCACAATGACTTTGGAATGTACTGAAAATTGAACAAAATACTCTTGTTAAAACAGGATATTCAAATAATAAATAGGTTCAAGATCAATTTAAACGTCAATGGCATAGGTATATCCTCGGGGATGTATATGATAAATTATACATTAGTAAAACTCTTGATTCTGCAAATCTGGTAGCCGCTCGACTTATTTCACGCTGTGGTAATCTACGTTAAGTAACTTACTCTCTGGTATGTTGCCCTGTCTGGGATGTAGGTGCTGATTGCAGTCTTTGCCTTTTGAACATACGTCTGGATTTCTGGAAGGGTGTCCAGAGATTGAACTGGGATGGACAAGTATAATTCTATCTGAATTTCACCATGTTGGGGATCCCAAACTGTGACCTTGGACTTTTCCAGAAACACCAATTGTTCCCTGTACTTCTGAACCTCCTCCTCAACCATCTCCTTGAGGATGTCATAGATGCTCTGCAGGTGCTGCTTGAGGTTTTCCTCTACTTGCCAGTAGTTAAATGCCCACACACCCTGTAAATCATTGACAAGCCATTAAAGTTACAGTTTCTTTCAGTCTGCGCCAACATACTTAGAACTTGAAAAGATGAATTGGCTTATAAGATACGAACACAATTACAGTTTTACATCAAGCAGACAACGTTAGGACTGACCTCTTGGTATGCATCATTAGTAAGAGAAAGCAGATGCTGGAGGTCGTCCCTCTTCATGATGTCTCCCAGGCGGGAGGTCAGCATCTTCTGTGTGTGCTCTACAATCGTGTTGTATCTGCTAGGAATGTTAAGATCCTGTACTTTGTTGGTGATGGTGTTGAGGTATTGCTGGTAGTTGTCAGCAAACTGAAGCCTGATGGTCGCCAATCGAGGATGGCTCTTCAGGTCTAAGAAAAGGTGCAGTCTAATGTAAAAATGAACTTTCACGATAATGGTAATTTTTCATTGATCGCCGAAGGAAAGTGAGTAACCCCCTTTTTGCAATAGTCCAACAATATCAAGGCGGGGGACACCAGAAATGGGCTTCACACATCGTACCCAAGTGGGGAATCAAATCCGGGCATTCAGCGTGACCAGCAGACGCTTTAACTACTTGGCTACCAAACCACCCTCGAAGCAAAAGCACACACTAATAATAAGTACCAAAGAATTACCTGTAATAGAAGTCCGCAGGTTATTGTAATGATGATGATAAGTGTTCCTCAAACTCTGCAGCTGTTCATCAAGCCCCGAGATCATTTCAACAGTGTTTATGACAAGCTCTTCCACACCACGCTGCATTGAGAAATGAATGGAGAACTACATCACATATATAATATCAACACCAGAGAGTAACTAGCTGTCCACCAAAACAGATTCAACTGGGCGTAAAAGGCAAAATAAGGGTGACAATCATAGCATGGATCGCTGAAAACAATGGTGACACCAGGGGTACGCGAAAAGGGTAAGCATGGAAGGGTAACAAACCTTAAAGTTGACGAGTGTTTCAGCAACGATAGCCTGATATTTCTGTCCAATGGGGAAGTTTGTCATCTCCTCCATATATTCAGCTAGTTTCTGATTAGTGGAAGCAAACACTTCCTTTGTCGAAGTCACAAGGTCCTTGTATGCTTGGCTGAAACAAAGAAGTTTCCACTCGGTTATCAACTTGTGCATTATTTCAGTGAGTATGTGTTATCCTGTGTATCCTGTGTAGTGTCCTGTGTAGTGTCTGACAAGGTTATACTTTTTATAATTATTACCATAAATTTATACCCAACTTTACATCAATGAAATCACTGATATACTTACAATGCCTGGTTGAAGTGATCTCCCATGGCTGCCATGTAGAAGTCATTACGGTCGTACATGCGCTTGACATCCCTCCTGATAGAGTCCAGCTGTTTCTCTATGGTAGCCATTTCTGATTCCAACATGGTTAGGTAAGGAGACAGTTCTTCCTTGGTGGCTTGTGCAATCCGGTGGTACTTGCCTGACAACTCCTGTCCCACAGACTCGTACACAGAGTGGAAAGCGGTCTTTGTATTTTGTCCATATGTCTCCACCTTCTTGGTCAAGTATCCCTTTAAAAATGCAAGGGTACTCATTTATAAAAACAACCCTCACATATTGGAATGCTTATGGCATTTTTAGATTTTCATAATTTCATGTGTAGCAATTACATATAATTGCATTTACTACCTGAACATCGGCGATCATTTGTGGTCTCCAGGATATCCTGGTATGGAGCAGACGGGATGTGTTGAGTCTGAGTGCAACTAGACTATCAGACACTCGGCGGGAATTCTCCTGATGATAAACCTCAGCCTGCATGGCACTTGAGTTGACATATCTGGCATTCATGTTCAGTGTTTTTCCAGGGTTGTCTGTATTAGAAAATGTTTGTTATTCAGTCATAGTTTAAATGCTTGGTCTCAAAAATTCCATACGTTTGATGAAACGGGATCAAACATGAAGGGAACATGAATATTTTAGAACCTACCCAGATCGTAGTTAGTTTGGAAGTCCACCATTCTCCTTTCAGCATCAACAGTAAGGTGGGCTTGGACAATCTTGTCCCCATACATATTCCTGATCTTCAGCTTGAAAGGGGTCTCCTCCATCTCACCAGAAAGTTCCATGTTCTTGATTGGGGTCTCCATCTGTAAAAAGCGGGAGCTATGTTACTTATGTTAACGTCAATACTTAGACACTATTTTTGTCATGAGACTGGAATTATAACTTTACAATAACTTTTAAAGTTATGAAGATAAACATAAATATTATTCACAATTCTGTTTAGATCTCTAGATTCTAATTATAACTTTAACTTTTGATTCAATAGTATAGTCATTCTCACCTGCAGCTGTATCTGCTTTCTTAGTTTGTTGATCTCTCCTCTGAGGGCGAAGTTCTTTCTTTCCCTCCTGGCTGTCAGGTAGGTCATTCCAGTTCCAGCAGATACTTTCTCACTGGAGCTACCGACATGGGATGTTAGTTTGACGTCCACATCTGTATATGGATGGCTAATTCCAACCACAAAGCTGTAGTTGGTGTTACCATAACCATAGGAAATGTCATCCATTCGAGATGTGAGGGTGAGGGTCTTTCGGGGGTCACTGGAGTAGGACACTTGTGTTTTTCCATTGAAGACAGTCCTGCCACCATTCAGCAGCATTTTTGTGTCGATCTGGATATTCTGAAGAATATTGTCAACAGTTAAGAATGTGTTCTAAATATGGTAACATATCATTAAGGTTTACTATTCATCATGACATTTTCCTATGATAAGATCAAAGCATCAATTTGACATTAAAAGTCCAGTGTAAGTAATGTGTTGTGTTCTTACCTTGCCAATGGAAGGAAGTCTGAGAGAGAGATCTGCCTGGTTGTTTTTGTCACCAGGTGTGAGGACTGCTTTCATGCCAATCTTCTTTGTATCATCTCTGTCTGCATCCCAGGAGAAGGCTCCATCCACAGTTTGGCTTGCACCCGTCTGACTGTAATACCCATCCATTTGGAGACTTCTCAGAGGGGATCCCACTTTGAAGGAGCTATCAAACATCTTGCTGTAGCGACGGCTACGATCCTTTACATCCACATCATAGAACAGTTTGTGACCTGCATCTTCATTCCAGATGAATTCTCCATGACTCTTTGTCTGGAGCTGTGAAGTGAGGACATTTCCAATGATACCAACAGTGCGGGATGGATGGATAAACTTTAGTGTCAGGTCTTTGTTCAAAAGAGACTGTCTGCTCCTATCTGTCAGTGTGGTCTGGATTCGGATGTTGCTCTCGGGTTCATCTCTGTCCCAGTTGACAAACATCTCACCATCGATGTTCTTATCAGCTATTTCCCCGGAAAGAGTCAGCTGCATTGGTCTTGGTGTCCTCATTGTGAATGTTCCCTGCTGCCTTGAGCCTCGGGAGATCTCCATGTCCATATCCAGAACAGTGTCACCATTGTAATCGGCTTCCAGCTTCTCTGTATATTTGTCTGATCCTTGATGATGTTCAAACCTAAGAGCAGTCAGCTTTGCAGTTTCAAATGGTGTAACAAGGGTGAAATCTGTTGTAAGTTGTTTCTCATTGTATATTTCAAGGAATTGGTAGGATCCATCAAAAGCTATTTGGTCCCTGGGGCTCCATGAAGCCTCAATGTGAGATTGGTATTTCTTGTTTCCGATGGTGTTATGGATAGCCAGTTTGATATCATTGGAAAGAGATATTAAACCTTCCATTTCTAAGGGAGATGAGTAGCCGAGAGATGCTTCACCTGTGAGAATACCAGTCATTGGAGTTTGTATGGTGCCTGTGGACCTAAACTTCATCAGTTCACCAGCATGTGTTAAAGAGATCTCAGCAGAATCAAAGTTTTCAAATGGTGTCGAGATTCGTGCAACAGCAGTGTAGGGCGTGGTAGACATGTCAATAGTTGACTCAAGACCAAAGCGATTGCCGTTTCCAGCATTCAGTTTGCTCTCTAGATTGTATCTTTCAATACCATGCTCAAATGATGTGGATGCAGAGAGAACCTCATAGTTTCTGAAAGGTGTAGTCAGTTTGACTTCCACATCATACTTTGGTGAGGTTGTTGCATGGAGTTCTCCTGTAATTTTCTGCCCTTGTGCATACTGTACAGCAGCATTACAGTTTATTCCGTTAGTTGTTGCAGAGTGATCGATCTCAGCCTTGGTGAATTCATAGCCTTGGAAAGGTGTATTGATTTCTAAGCTACTTTCTAGACGATCAAGGTCATGGTTGAAATGGTTGATTTTCGCGGTGATCTGTCTCCTGTCCATGAATTTGACCATACTTTGAGAAGTAAAACGATTCCATGTACCAGAATGATCAAAAGAGAAGCCAATGTTTCTGTATGGTCTGAATGGTGTTAAGATTTTGACCTCACCATGAACATCATCCATTGCTCTGAATTCGGCCTTCATACTTGCTTTCCTCTGGTTGTAGTCACCATTGATACTCATCTTCATATTCCTCAGCTCACCTTCTTTGTGGAATTTGATGTTTCCTGTCTGTCCAAGTCCTGCCAGATTGAAGGTAAACCCTGAGCTGATGTCAATATCACCATTTCTAACCCGGAAGGATGAGTCAGTTGAGATGGAACCACCAGTGCCTATGCTGGCAGACATTTGATTTTTGAAGTTGGTTGGTCTCCCGTTGAAATCTAGATGCACATCAATATCTTTTGTGTATGGGTTTCTGATGGATAAGTCAGTCAAGAGTCGTCTTGAACTAAAGACGTTGTTGACAGATGCTTCTAATGTTGCATCTCTGATTCCAATGGATCCTTTAGCTTTGAGATTATTGATATCCCCTTCTTTACTGTAAGACACCCTCATGCTTTCCAGGCCTTGAATATTGCTGACAATATTCAGGTTACCTCTCATAGAACTTCCAGTCTGGACATCCAAGTCTGCAGTGAATGACTTTCCAATGGCTTGTACTTCCAAATGACTCTTGCAGTTGCCAATGGATCCCTCATGAGTGAAGATGATTCTGCTGTTGTCAAAGTTTCTGAAAGGAGTTTTGAGTGTAGCGCTTATGTCAATTGTTGGTGACATCATGCCATTTACAGTCATAAGTACTTTTTGATCTTGACCATAGGTAACATCCATGTTGGAGCTAAGACGGCCATTCTTTACTGAATGTTTGTATTCCCCAGATTGGCTTTCATATCCTTGGAAAGGTGTTTTTAGCTCAGTGCTGGCTTGAATGTGTGTCAGTCCAGATGTTAAGAAGACGACCTTGCCTTCAACAACCTTTCCATCCATGTAGCGAAGATTTCCTTCAGTATTGAAGCTGGATAGGGATCCTGAGTGCTGGATAAACCCTCCAACATTTCTGAAGTTCTGGAAAGGACTCCTGATCGTCAAAGATGCCATGATGCTGTTCTTTAAACTGGCACTAAGATCTACCTCTAGTGTAGAATCCTTAATGTTAAGAAGGGCTGTGCTTTTCAGATCAGTGAGATCACCCTCCACACCAATGGAACCCTTCATGCTTTCATAACCAGGAATGTTAGTTGTGATAATGAGGTTGCCTTTTGTTGATTCCATGTTTGCAAAGTTGGTCTGTGCAGTAAGTCTGGTCTTGGCAAACTCAAGTTCTGCATTGCTTTTCAGATTTCTGAGAGGACCAGTAGAAGTAAACATTGCTCTGCTAAGTTCAAAGTTCCTGAAAGGAGTTTTGAGCACAGCATTTACATTGATATCTCTGGATGTATCTGCAGAGATGTCTGATGTAATTCTCTGTCCGTTGCCATAGGTGACCTCTGAGTTAGATTTAAAGTAATTGCTCCTGGAATCATGTCCATATTCAACTGTCATCATTTCAAATGCAGTGAAGGGTGTCTTCAGCTCGGCACTTGTTTTCATCTGTCTGTATCCATTATGGGAGAACTTAACTTTGCCCTCAATTGTTTTGCCATCCATGTAACGGAGCAGTCCTTCGCTATTAAAGTCATTCCAGTTGCCTGTGTGTTCAATGACAATGGCTGTGTCTCTAAAGTCTCTGAAAGGTGTTCTTAGAGAAAAGGTTCCTCTGATGTCTTGAGCAATTCTACTTGTGATATCGGTTTCAATGGTGGAATCTTTAAGGGAGGCTGAGACAGAACCTCTAAAGTTGTCGCTGCTTCCCTCCTTGTTGAAAGATGCTTTGACCATTTCCATACCCTCGATATTAGAGATGATGGAGAGACTAGCCATGGTAGTAGTTCCGTGTTCAAATGATGAATCAGCAGTGATTGATTTCTCCAGGATTTCCATTTGTGCATGACTTGTGCAGCTGATAAGTGGTCCGGAATGACTAAACACAAGTTTATTGTTTTGGAATCTGTTGAAGGGTGTTTGAATGGTAAGATCAAAACTGATCTTAGGTGATGTTTCGATACTGAGATCAGATGTAATTCGTTGTCCACGTCCATAGAGAATGAGAGCATTTGATGTCATTTGGGTGTCATCGATAGAATGGCGGTATTTGAGAAGTGAAGATTCATATCCAAGGAAGGGAGTCTTGATTTCTGCTTTGGTATCAACATGAGCCAGTCCAGATTGCCACAAAGTAAGGGTGCCCTCAAGAGACTTGCCATCCATGTACCTGATAGTGCCTTGACTTGAAAACCTCTGCATGTTTCCAGAATGCTGAAGAGAAAGTCCAACATCTTTGTAGTCTTCAAATGGTGTTTGCATTGTAAGAGATCCTTCAATTTTTCCATCTGTCTTCAGCATAATGGAAATATCAACTTGTTCATTGTCCAGAATTCCACTGGCTTTGGCGTTCATGTCACTAATGTAACCTTCTTTGTGAAGCTTGAGTCCAATGTTTCTGCCCCTCCAATCTTTTGTGTAGCCAAAGTTGGTAGATAGATCTACCAATGGATATCTGAAAGTGAATGCTGACTCTGAGTTGAAGGAGTGCCGTGAACCAACTGCTCCAGATACCTTAGTGGAGAAACTTCTTAATTGACCGTCATGATCTATGACAAACTTGATGTTATCAGAAAAGGGGGATTTGAGAAGAAGGGTTGTGTCCAGGCGTCCGTTGGAAAATCTGTTCTGGCCAGAGATGTCAATGGTTTGATCTTGTCCAAAAGTGATAATTATGCCTCCTCGGATGTTATCCAAAGAGCCACGCTTGTTGAATGAAACTTTAGTTTCTGTCATACCACTGAATGGTGTCTTCAGTGTGAACACCCCGGTTGATCTAAAACCATTATGAAAATCTAGGTCCACTTCCCCAGTTTTCCTTGCCATTTCTATTTCTCCATGGCTCTTCACGTCATCCCAGTTGCCCTCATGTCTGAACGATAGCTTGTTCATTTCATAACCAGAGAAAGGTGTGGTGATAACCAGACTGCCATCATATCCCTTTGCCCAGTTCAGTTTCAGATCACCAGCCAGGTTGTTGTCTGAAGCAAACGAAAGATCAGCATGTGTTTGTAGTGAACGTCTTCTGAGTGCATGCTTTAGGGATGCACTCATGTGTTCCATTCTTTCAAATGGAGTCTTGATGGTGACGTCAATAATAATGGGAGTTCCAATGGCATAGACAGCATCGAGGCTAATAGTTTTCCTTGGGTAGTATTCAGTTTCAATGTGTGAGCGTCTTCCCTTGCCTGTATTTTCACTGCTGGCAAACACCTGCAAGTACTGATACTCGTGGAAGGGAGTATCTATCCTCATTTTTCCATTCATATCATCTAGGTTCCAGTTTAAGACTCCAGCAAAGTTTCCCAGGACTGGGGTGATAGCAAAGTTAGCTTTGCTCATGAAGTTTCTATGGTCACCATTGAATGAAAGTCCTGCTTCCAAAGATTTGTAGTCATCAAATGGAGTCTTCAGTGTTGCCCGGTAATTGTTGAGACTATCAGGTGTGATGTGTGCTTCAAACTCAAAGGACTTTCTGATGTCATAGCTGAAGCTTCCTCTGGATATCAAATCAGAGCCTTCCCTCTTGTGGGATGCCTTCACGACAATATCTCTGAAGTTTTCAAAAGGACTTGTCATCCTCAGACTTGTTTCAATATCCTGGGTAGATGGAGCAGCAAAGGAACCATCGAGCGATAATTTGTTATATGGAGACCATTCTAATTCAGCATGTCCCGAGAGTGGATAAGTTACATAGCGAGCATTTATCTTCCCTTTAAGGTTGGTCATGGGTGATGCCAGTGTAAAATCAGACTCTGTTTGCCCATTGGATCTAATGTAGTTGATACCTGCTGATCCAATCATATTCTCTCCCTGCTTCATGTTAGACGAGTGTCGAATAAAACCTCTTCCATGTTCATGGTCAAGGTTGATGTCAATATTGCGGATTGGTTCCCATGGTGTTTCAATTGTCACTCCTCCTAAGGCCTTTGTTCTGGTGGCTGAAGCATGGTTTCCAAATATGTTGACAAATATACGTTTGTCTCTGCCCCATTCTGTTGTCATTGTGCTCTTCACATCATTGTGAGTATTTCTGTGTTGCCAGTTGTTGGTGAATCGGTAGCTTGGAGAAGAGAGTGTGAGCTTGCCAGTGTTTTGGAACTGCCATCCAGATTTTGCGTGGTTCATATCCAAGTCATAGATGTACTGATCACCATTGACATCCAGTGCAATGTCAGTCATAAACTTTCTTAAATCATCATTGTGAGAAATACGGAGATTAACAGCTCGCATTCCCTTGAAGTTGGACTTAAAAGTCACAGTACCCTCAATGTCCCTTTTCTGGTCAGTGCATCGGTTCTCTCCAGTCATAATGAGCTTGGCATTCTTTCCCTCTAAGCTTCCCTTCATGATAGTGTTGAGTGAAGTTGTCATTCGGTGAGCTACTTCGGTGCTGAACCTTCTGTATCCCTTGAAAGGAGATGTTCCTGTGATAGTGAGGTCTATGTTTCTTACAGAGAAGGGTTTCTTCATGCTGACAGCAGAAGAGATCTGATTCTTCTTTCCACCCCAGGAGAATTGCATGGAAGAGCCATATTTTTTGTCATCGTTATCACTGCTGGCCTGGGCCATTAGTTCCTCAAATCCTTCAAATGGTGTCTTCACTCTCACAGAGCCATCAAGTGACTGCCCATTTCGTCTTGGGACCCTTTTGAAAGATGTGTCTACTTTGACCTTCTTGTCAGTGTCCCAAGAGAAATCAGCACGGGTTGTATACTGCTCACCACTAGCATGTTTGATATTGAACTCCACATCTCTGGTTGGGTATTTCATTGCAACAGTGGAAGCGAAATTGCCAAGTGACTTGAGATTGAGTTTTCCTGTGAGGAGGAATCTCCTGGAAATGTCCTTATCAGCATCCCACTTAGCATCAGCAGAGCCCTCATATGTGACACCTCGCTTTCCCCCTTCGACCTGAAGAATGACATGTCTTGTGGGGTATGTCATGTCCATGCTCCACTTGGCAGATGATGTCTTGGAGTATTTATAGCCTGTGTTGATTCCGTAAACCTCACCAGCATAATCAGCCTGAGCAGAAACCTTGAGGTCTTTGTTATCCAGGTTAGTGGAAGCAGTGAGTTGGATTGGCTGGATGTTATGTAGGTTAATGTTAGATTTCACCTGGTGGACGGCATCTTTCTGTCTTTTGTAGGTTGTTACCATGGTAGACTTTTCTTTATCCATGTAGAAGGTCATGGAGTGTGTGTAGTCTTTCTTTGACTGGATTAGATCGGTATTCAGACGTAGTTCTTTGCCTGGATAGGAAAGGCTAGCTTCACCCAAGAGATTAAGTGTCCTCTTTCCACTGTTTCTAAGATTGAGAGCAGCATCAATTGTATTTCCTTTGCCATAGGCAAATGTCATGGAGGAATTCAGATTGCGACTGTCTTGGGCGTGCTTTCCTTTCAGGCTCAATTTTACATCCTGAAATGAAAATCAAAGCAACCATTTAGTAACAACTGCTATACAGATGATAAGTATCTTTGGTATATAACTATAATATTATTATTTAGTTGATTCTTAGCTGTATATTTGGCCTTATCCTTATGCTATGTACAATCAAATGACTTACCAGTGGTCCCAGAGTAGTTTTCATTGTATAGTCAACTTTGGCTTTGGAGCCCATGTCATGGTTGACTAGAGCATAACCTGTGATCTGGCGGGAGGAGTCCTTGGATTTGGGTCCATATCTGAATGTTGCACCAGCTTCTGTGTGTTTCTTGTTGTGAGAGAAGTCCATATCTGTGAAGAAGTTCAGCTGAGGGAATCTCTTGTCTTCGAAGTTTCTGGAAAAAATCATAATGTCTACACACATGATGCATACATTTGCAAATCAACTTTGCTATCACTAATGTTGTGACACTCTCCTCATGTATAAGAGGTTGATATGTCAATGTTTACAAATGTAACTTACGTGTTGAGCTGGTAGTTCCAGAGGGACTTGGTGCTACGATCAGTGTATTTAGAGCTGAATGTGATCTTGTCCTTCTTGATACTTCGGATCTTAGGCAGGTTGTAGTCCAGAGTTATAAAGGAGCTGACTGTGTTCATCTTGGTCTGCACGTTGCCGCTAACCTTGGTGACCAGAAAATGGGAGGACACCGTTACACTTCCAGTGTACTTGCTTTTGGTACCACCTATCTTCTTGATGTTACCTGATTTGGACATATATGCATAAATTAATAATCATAATCTTCAGTGGTTACTGTGGTTAAATGTTTGTTATTTGGAATTAGTCATCATCATTTGCAACAGCAAAGTAATCAACCATTGAAAATGTCAGTTTACCCGGTTAACGGAGTTAAGTACTAACATATACATGTTTCTCCACTCATTAATATTAGATTACTTAATATCAATATCCAGAAGTTTTTGAATATCTGATACTAAATTGTGATTGTGAACTATATGTCTGCATTCCTAAATATTCCTTAAGTTAGTTTCTTTGAGGCATGTTCCGTTCTATAACACTTACATTTGAGAGTGATTGGTTTGGTCAAGACCTTGTGGACATCTAGAGACAGACTTCCCTTGAGTGATTTGTCCTCTTTGTAGTCTCCTGAACCAGAGAGTGAGACGACCTCAACTTTTGGGGTCTTCACCGTCAATGTTGGGATGACCTTGATGATGGACTTCTTTCTGCCACTGTTCTGGTACACCAAACCAGCCTCGAGAACGTAGTCCTGCTTTGGAGCAAGATTGAAGGTACCCATCACACTCTTCTCAATTTTAGAGTTTAGTAAGGCAGCTGCAAAAGTAAAGTAAGATAAAAGAAACATGAAAAATGGTGTTTTGTTGTGTTTTTATGTTGACGTGCTATGATTTTATTGAATAATTGTTAGTTTTGAAAAGTGAACTTACATCTAAAGCTGATTGCATTTGGTGTTACCCCAGCAAGGGTTAACTCAACACTGGCTCTCTTGAGTGCTTCAGCCTCAACTGTGCCACTGAGTAGGATGACTTTGGCTCCAGGACGTCTGATCTCCAGTCGGGGGATGTAGGTCACAAATGTCTTTACTTTCTTGATACCCACTTCACTGATGATACCATATTCTGAAGATTCATCGACAATCAGATTGCCCCTTGTGCCTATCTTGTTACTTTCATATGCCATGGACCCTGTATAATGAAATGAATAGTATTACTTTCAATCTAAGCATAATAAATCACAAAGTTCTATGTTTCTTCAAATGTGACAGCAAATAAGGCTCAATCCAAACAACACACCTTTGAATGCTGCCTTCTTCCATGGGGATGCTAGGTTGATTTCAAGGTCTTTATCTTTTTTATTTAGAAGAAAGTCGAAAGCCAAAGATCGGTCAGTTCTGGATCCAGGTGTGTTCACAGCTATCTGAGCTACAGTGGAATACTGATTCTGAAAAAAGAAAAATATACATTTTTTACCTTTAAAATATAACTTAGTTGCTCAATTAAGTAAAGATGCTTTCTCAGCAGAGAACTTCTTATTTCATACAAATGTATGTCATGATGTCTCCTCTGTAACAAATTCACATACCACCGAAACGTGTGACTGTTTTGAAAGAAGAACTCATTTACAAACTCACCACTGATTGTTTAGCCATGAGCTTGTAGCCAGTGTGTGTGTCCCTCTTGTAAAGAACGAGGCTTTGGGAGAAGGGTCCTGTGAAGGGGAAGTATGGAGCATCATCCACCATGGAAGCATTAGGCCACTGGAACTCATTACAGAGCTCAAGGCCGGTAATTGTGGCAAGCCTGGCTCCTGTGCACAGTTCCAGCTTCTTCCTGTTCCCTGAGACCAAGTCTTGTTTCTTCTCCTGATCACCATGAATGCTGAAGAACTCTGTGCTGTAGAAAATGGAAGGAAATATTAGTCCATAAAAACGTTGAATATCATGTTTTGATTGGTTGCATTAATAATATTGGCACTATTCACTCACTGATCACGGAGGAAGCAACAACTACTCTTGTCCACTCACTCATTCCTATCCCCGCTTATAAACTTAAAACATTTGGATATCACTCTTTTGGAGTAGCAACTGCTTATAACTTGCATAATCTGCCTGACTTCCTGAGATATGCTGACTCTTTGGTACATTTCAAAGCTAAGATATATATTTTCAAACTTTATTCTAACATCCCATAATCTCTTTCCGTTTTGTGTAGATGCCCATGAGCGCGTTGTTGCGGAGTTTTTGATCGTGTTACAAGTGGACGTATTATCATTATTAATATTTCTTAGTTTCTATCACTTAATGTAGTAGATTGATTATGAAGTGTTGTTTCCTAAGCAAAGGCATAACAGTTATTTTAAAATATTTGCTTGTGTATAAAAAAGGGAATCCTATGTATATAGAAGAGCCTGAATATTGGAAATGCTTACTCGACATCTAGGATTTCCATCTTCTGTTGAGGAAAGTCAATGTCTGCACTAAGAATCTTTCCTCGGCTGAGCGCTACGCGCCCTTTCAAGGCAGTGCTGGAATGCCAGGTGTTGACAACTCTAAGACCTGTTTTGGTAACGAAGGCATCCATGCTCATCGTGCCAACAATCTTGATAGCTCCACTGAAAAAGAAGGCAATGGTTTCAGACTTATATTTTATGGACAGTTGCATGGCAAATGTGATCACATTAATATTTTATTAAAAAGGACTGAATACTTAAAATTTACCTTGGCTTGATGTGTCCATCAATGAGGAGACTGCTTGGTGAAGTTGTCATTTTTCGGAGGTCGACTTGACCAGAGGCCTGAAGGTCGATGGTTGCTGTTCCGTTGACGGTGAGATTGAGGGGGAGACCGGAGCTGGTGGGGATGATCATACTGCTGTCCAGGATCATCATACTCTGAGTGAAAGAGTAGTCTTGTTTCTTGGACATCTTGATGAGGAAGTCAAGAAAGTTGAAGTTCTTGATAGATGCCAATGGATCTACGCCTTTGAAATGATCATAGTACATTTCATTGCCAAAGATCCTCATGTACAAGTCTCCTCTGAGGTGATCAAGGTTGACATTGCTCTGAAACCAACAGCAATTTGAAATACATGTATATTGTTCTGTACTAAATGTTTGAATGGCTTTTAACACAAAAGTATTGTGTGTGCCCTTAGACTTAAGAGAGAATTAAATGATGGATATATAAGAAAAGCACCTTTGGTTTCTTGGCTGCCTTTCCTCCAAAGTAGCTGTATGGGCCAAGGTAGTTCTCAATGAGATACTCTACTCCTTCCATGCGTCCACCCAGTTCAAACAGATTGAGAGAGTTCCCAAAGAGATCAACTGTCATGTTGAGCATAGCAGAACGAGGAACGAAGGATTTATCTGAAAAGATGACATTACTCTCCAGCATGGCACCAGTGTTGAACTTCTCCAGAAATAGAGAGCCTTCATAGTTGCGTGAATACTTGAGTGTTGAGAGGTCGAAATTCCTTCCGAGGGTTTTGTCTTCCAGGATTCGTCTGATGGTCTGTTTCTGTGGACTGGATGTTTCCATCAGGTTGGTAAGATGAGACCAGACAAAGGCTCCAACTTGATTAGCTTTCTCAGATTCGAGAGTTCCTTGGATTGTACTCAAGACGTCTTCAGATGGGCACTGCATCACAGCCAAGTAGGCAGCAATTCTCAACTCAGAGTCCTCATCAGAATCTTGGTAGATGGTCATTACTTCACTTCTCTGGAATGAAACACATTTTGTGACATTATGGTTTTATTAAATAATTATTGACATTAAAATGTAACAAATATCATATATATATGAGTTTCGTATACAGTTCCATAACTTACATCGGCAGTACATTGTAGTCTTCTGTAGGCCTGGATGGCAGCTACTCGGACCTCCATGGGGTTGGCTTGTTTGTTGAAGCAGCTGCTAAGCGTAGTGGTCAGTCTGTTCACATGGCCTGCATTTCCGAGAGCACGAAGTGCCACAAGACTAGTCTCCAGATTAGAATCTCTGATGTAGCAGCCATAACCAATGGTCTTCTCCATGGTAGAGATGATACGTGTGATAGTGGATTCCTCAGAACAAGCTTCATGATGGTTGCAATAGTTGTTGACCATAGTGGAGATCGGAAGCATGGCTGCCTTGCTGTACTGTGGGGTGTCAAGAAGCGCCTACAAATAAACAGATTCAGAGAGAATATTAGATTTGGAAGAAGGTCTCTTTGACTGCTTTTAGGGATTTTTCTGCGATGTGAAAAACAGCTCACCTTTACTTCCTGCAACATCTCCAGTGTTGGGTAGTGGATGAGAGACAGGGAAGTGATCCACATGGTTGCCTGTGCACCAGTGACTTCTCTTTTTAGCAGAATTTCTTTCAAGAACGTAACAGATGCACGTGTACTGGCCATCGGGATAGTGTCCAGGAAAAACTTCCTAGAAGCAACCAAAATGGACGGATTAATAAAAAAGGATGTACAGATGTTTATCAAGGATTATTGTTGAAAGGATTTTCAGGAATGGTATATATGATATGCAATATGTTTGTGTCACTTCAAGTGTTTATACTAACTTGACTCTCTCGCTGTTGTCAGTGCAGGTAGCTCCAGACTTTACTTGCTGGTAGACACTTCTAAGGTTATCAACATCCAGATTTTTGATGATGTAGACAAGCTCAGAGAACAAGCGTGGAGTGTCGGGGCGGATATCCTCGCGTGTATTCTGACAGATCTCTCGCAGTTTACTCTCAGCATCTCTCATTGGTTGGTCTTTGTTTCCTGGTCCATAGGCATGTTCAAACACAACTCCTGCCCGATTTCGAATGTAATCTAGAACGTGTAAATAATAAATTAAGTATGTACGACCATGAGGAACATTTATTAAAGATGATGATTATATGTATTTAATGATCTTTAAGTATTGTGTCATCGGCGAAAACTAGCACCATGAGATGCATGGACTGATCACCTTGTCTTGTGGTAACACCAGATCTCTGAGTCTTGTAGTTGAGTCTCTGAAGGATTTTGGTGGTGGCACCGCTGGTGGCCCTGGAGAAAGGTCTGAATGTGTGGGTCTCCCGGATGAGCGCACTCTTGAGGAGTCCATTCTTGTCCAGTTCTTGTTCACATTCGTGTGTACTCTTCATGAGGGGCAGAGACTGGATCTCTGAAGGAACTCTGTACTGCATTCCATGGACGGAACTGTGATAACCATTACGATCAGTGCAACCTAGGAGATCCTTGGTCTTCTTAATTGTTGTAGAGTACCAGCCATGTGATGCCACCGTGTAGTTGGTGTTGCACTCGCCTGTGACGTCACTCTGGGGACATCAAGGATAGAACTTATGCATATGTATCCCAATACATGCATGTTATACAAATTATACATAATACAGTTTTAAAACACAAGAAAAACATGTTTGTTTTACCTCTTGTACTCTCTGGTTCTTTTCCAGGTTATCCATACTGTTCTGGACAGCAGTGAGAAGACCTCTCTTGATGTTGAGAGCCCATGTGGTTTCACCCTCAGCTGGACACAGTTCTTCTACTATGCCATCTTGGAAGGAAAAGCGGAGGGGGAATCGCTCTAGATTCCTTCTGAACACGCCTGACTCATCAGCGTATTTCATTGGTGTAGAGGTTGATGGATCAGACTGATATACCTTCACATCTCGCAGCTGAAACACATGTTTGTAAAATGTTACAATAGAAAAAAGATGCCCTTTTTTTACACATCCCGCATTTTTCTCACAATGTTATGGTGTATTTGACATTGCTCTAATGAATGTGTGTACTTTCACCTACCCTAAGAGCCATGTCGCACTTAGACAGCACCTCAATGTCAGCAGTTGCCCGGATACCAAGAGTCGCTTGATCACCAGAAGCTCCTTCCATAGATGTATGTGTCTGAACATTGTAGTCGAATTCATAGGTTGTTCCTGGGAGGTAGTTGAACTTGTTCATGTCTGACACAAAAATGAAAACAACTGATATTAGTTCTATCCACAAACATCGATATGTATTTTTCAAACAGTTTTGATTATAGATATGTAGATTAAGACAAGATTAGCAGTCATTACAAACTAAGCTATTTTACTTACCTCGGCATCGTCTGGCGCAGGATGTCGTTTCATCGCGTGACTGGTAGGTGATTGGCCCTAGTATAAAATATCATGTTTAATCAACAATATATAGAGAAATGAATGGTATAGAAAAGTAGTTATGCGAAACTATGAAATCCTTGTTAGGATTGGTATGGTGGAAAGAAATTCTTTTGATGAAGAGTTGTAACACCTACCTCCAGTGTGTCACATTTGCAAAGTGGTGTCATGTTGTACTATGACCTCACACACATGGAACGTTTGAACCTACAACACTTAATTTCCCTATAACCTAAGAGCTCGATATGTCAAGGGTCAGCTCGTAACGTTGTTTGAACTAAACAATGAACTAAAAGTATATGAAAAGGGAGCCTATAACTGAATACCTGAGGTGATAAATTTCAACATTTATAGCTCACGTTAAGGCTTATACCAATCGACAGATAGGTGATGAAGAAAGCGAACATGTAACCATTCAAAATGATGGGCAAGAATGCTGAGTTTTTTCTCCTCTGGAAATGTCAAATGATGTTGCAGATACCTTTGAATCACTGATGTGAAAATATCAGAAAGTTCAAATGGCTTACAGATAGTTATTGTTCATCCTTACCGGTGCATATTATGAACTTCGCACATGATCAAATACAGAAGTGTGGCTAAAAAAGCGAAAAAGGCCTGTTTTGAAAATGTAGATGAATTATGTAGCACGTATGTGTACTGTTGTTATCTATATATCCAGACCCGTGAAGATCCGGGGTTAGGATAGGTCTTCAGCAACCCATGCTTTCCGTAAAAGGCGACTATACTTATCGTAAGAGGCGACTAACGGGATTGGGTGGTCAGGCTCGCTGACTTGGTGGAAGCATGTCATCGATCCCAATTGCGTGGATCGATGCTCATGATATTAATCACTGGATTGTCTGGTCCAGACTCGATTATTTACAGACCGACGTCATATAGCAGGAATATTGCTGAGTGCGGCATAAAACAACAAACCAACCAACCAACTATATATCCAATGAAAATAAGCTTGGATCAAAGATTTGCTCTTTGGTCAAATATTAGAAACACGCTTCCTGAACGTCTCTAAAATCGGCCTGGTTCATCTAGTGTTGTCACAATTCCCATAAATGTAATGAAGAAAGTCTAATGTATATATTAACACACCTGATAACTTTCATAACAACTCTAATAGTTTTCTCAATTCTTAAATCAAGCAGATCATGTGGCCCCAAAAGGGACCTTATTCAACCTGGTCCGTCAAAAACATAATAACCTGAAATATATCATTCCACTAGTGCAGGTACACATTCAAAGTCTGAAGACTTACCTGCCAGTGCACTTGCTAGCAGAGCTAACAGCGTAAAGGCTGTTGTTGAATACATTGTGTTGGGTTCTTGGGGAGACCCTTCCCGCAGTCGTGTGTCTATATGATGGCTGCTTGCTTGACACCGTGAAGTGTAATGGAACGTGTGTCACAGCGTTCGTCGTGGTTTCTGAAGCCAATGCCCACTGTTGAGTTTTATATACAGGTATCAGAAGTGGGGTGGTCAAAGGTGACACCTATTGCACATGCTGACTTGCTGTATCAGTGACTTTTGACCATGGCGTAGTCAGATGGAGATACAGTAATCTATATATAAATATTGTAGATCAATGGGCATTGCGATTAACTCCTGATTACATGTCTGTAGTTAGGGCATGTCAATCAGCATATGCTGAAGTATTATGTATGTGTATCAACGTCACGAGTAGCAAAGGTTAGTTAGATTTAGACTTTGTTCTGTGACCGTATTTCAATGTTATAAACTGTGAACTACGTTTCATAACAGGTAAAGTGTTGAGGTGCCAGTTTGTATTTTTGTCAAAGATTAAATTTAGTAGAATGGTGTAAACATGGAAGCATCTGTATACATTTTGGAAAGTAAGTCTGCATGCTGAAGGCATTTGAGTTCAGATACACTGCAGCACTCAAAAGTATTACAGCTATGAGACAGTGGTCAATAAAGAATCTGTTCTGTGCTTGGGAAGCCAATCTGCAGTGCCGTTCGGATACACTGACATGCCATGAACCAAATCACTGATCCTGACCCCACTTGGTGCATTTAATCGCAACAACAAGCAGTTCAATGTAATCCGTCAAGGTATGTACGAGCCAAAGCTGATAACAGGATATTCATACACCAGGCACACGTATCATAACATTCCTTTTACATAGCTCTTTTAAATCGCTATTAATGTTGAAAATAATACAATTCTTTCTAATTCATGTTCAATGTATGAATTGGTAAAATCAAAGAAGTTGGTGTATTCTGATGTTAGATTAAACTACCCTACGTTTCTTATCGTTTCGGAATTTGTTGTGGTTAACCTTCCATTAATCTGTAGATGATCCTTGTTACAGTTAGATACTGTAATCAGTGATACAGATGCACTACGAATGAATTAAGGTCTAAATGAAAGAGCACAGTTGTTATACTTATAAGGAAAAAATAACTAAATTGTGATCTAAATAAACTTGTATTCTATTCAGAGTTTGTTTTGTAAGATAAATTAAAACAAACACATTTTCTTAAATAATGGTTCGAAAATGTGGTTTGGTAGCCAAACATTTGCAGGAAATGAGAGACTTGAACAAATGTTGATGAGTGTTGAGCAGTCTGCTGTCAGTCTTGCATTTCCCACTGTACATAACGTTGAGGGGTGACAATGATCTACCCCCATCACTCGTCAGGATAGGCATGTTTCTTCTCATACACATCGCATCATGCCGTATGAATACCCCACTCAGACACAGTACACGGACCACGAGTCGACGACCAGTCCCTGTTTTATTCCCTTGAGACCGAACGCCAGAGTGGGTAACAGCTAGCATAATCTTTTAACGTCTTTTGGTTTGACGTGGCCATGGGATCGAACCTCTAACGGACAAGCGCTCTATCCTTTACACCATGGGGATGGTCTAACAATATATATGAATAGTTTCTTCAAATTAATAATACTACATACACATCATATGTTTGATCTTACGCGCTGTACTTGTTGATGTTGAAACACACACACACACACACACACACACACACACACACACACACACACACACACACACACACACACACACACACACACACACACACACACACACACACACACACACACACTCACAGACACACACTCACAGACACACACACACACACACACACACATATTAACGTAAGATTAAAATGACGTATAATATTTGTGAGATGGGTGTAACACCACACTTGTCAGAATGTCTTGATATGTTCTTTGTTTTTGCCTACCGTCGTTAACATATAGAAGATATTGCATGTGTCGCCTTTTCCCCGTGTTTACAAAATCATATAAAATATAAACAAAAGTAACAAAAAATATTTAGGGTCGCGAAAATTCAGTATCAAACAGATAGATATGATTTAAAAAAAAATCCACTTTTACAAGAAAATATTCTTGGAAACTTCGAAACCGCTGTTAGAATTTGCGATTGCGATTTTTCTCGATTGACGAGTTAAGTGAGACATTTACAGTTTATAACGGACCATTTTCAAGAGCATAACAAACACCACAAAGCGATATTAACTACATAAATGACCATCTGTCAATGTTGAACTAACGTGAAAAGGAAGTCAGCAGTTTGTGAACGGGCCAGACACTTTGAGGGGAGGTCACTCTTGTATGACTAGTGTTATGCTCACAGACAACAGTGAAATATCAAGTGTTATGTTCACTGCAGTGAAATATCAACTGTCATGTTCTGTGCAGTGAAATATCAATTGTTATATTCACTGCAATGAAAATATCACTTTTCTCAACTTCGGAAAACTCAGTCTTTCACACTTAAGTATATAATAAAACGTGTTCTCATTTCCAATAATGCCACATATAAGGCCAGTGTATGTAAAATGAGGAAGAAATATGTCAACACCCTGGGCGAGTACTATCAACTTTTGACTTGGTTCTGAAAGCTGTAAAAATGTCCTTTCATCTTGTGTACTGGATTTCAAAACTCCATAAAAATCCGTACAAAGAGAGATATATTTGCTAGGTCCAAGAAATGTACCACCAAATCCCTGTCTAAAAGAATAATTAATCCTTAATACAAATAAAGAAATACGAAGTGTTGAGACAAGTGGAATTAATACCATGTGGATTATCAAAAACTAGAGAGACTACGGAGACTTCATACTTGTGCTATTTTCCAAAATCTTTTCGTGTTTTTAATCAAGGTGCTCAAATTATTTGATGCACTTCGCCATGTAAGACCTGTTTTATCACGCTATAGATCTCGAATATCGACAAGGTCGTCTTGACTGGACGCGGCCATATAAACTTTTTCACTGAGTATTGTTTATGTAAATATAGTTCACCAATTAGTTGTGTCATATGTGAGTTGCTCCCCTTAATCCCCAATTGTCTTACCACGATCATGTGAAGTTGTGCCCGTAACAAGTGAGGAAGACCCCAAGTAAACCACCGGCCGCCACAGTAAGGGGTGGTCTTTTTGACGTATTACGTCTGTATTACGCTATTTCGCTTTTTCTAATTTCCTTTTGGTCCAGCATTTGTGATTGAGTATGCCCTAAAGTATTTAAATCTGCAAAATCCAATTGCCCTTTTAGCTCAGGTGTATCGATGATCTGATATCGTTCCAAAGCAGTGAAAAATCCCATTCTCTTCTCTGATATACACACCTGAAGTAGAAATAAAGGAGACCAGTGAGACCGTCTCACCTGTTTCTTATCTAAACTTATGCATAAAGATTCAGAGTGACAAAAAGCTACCCACAAGGCTGTATGACAAAAGGGATAACTTCAACTTTCTGGTCAAGTTTCTATTTTTGTCGAGCAATATTACAACAGCTCTAGCATTGCAATTGGTGTCTATTTTTCACAACTTTTGAGGTACAATCGAACATGCTCTTCATACCAATATTTCCAAGAGCCTCATACGATTCTTGCTCAAAAGCTGTTTCATCAAGGTCATAACAGTCAATGCCTGAGTAAAGCTTTCAAAAAGTTTTATTGTAGATATGAGGAGGACATTTCCAAATTTGACGCATCAGTGACAAAAAATTATATCCGATGCAATTCCCTATTTTGACTTGTAACATAATTTTTATGTTCCCGTGTTTTTTCAGGCGAACTATTACTTTGCCTTTGCATGTGTTTGTGACGGGTGCTACTGTTGGCGAACGTTTCGCGAATACATAGCATCGTCACTGTTTGATAGTGATTCATAAACACACGCTTCTGATTTAGTCGGAATCGTACAATGGAGTCTGTTTTTACAAAGATTTCTCACAAATATGAAAAGGGTTTTGTCGTTCATATTAACTCACAAAGACTTCTGCCCATAATGTCGATATATTAATTGATTCGATCACCTTAAAAATTTCGAAAGAGCATCCAATTCACCTCTTTTCTTTAGCTAAATACCAGAAGCAATTGTCTTCAGACTAAAACCATTATTTAGACACTACATCTGTAGAGGTATTGAAATCCATAGATGGGACAGAGGAGAAATACTATTCGAGACTACCATAATAATTAAATATTGTGTAACATATTTCAACATCACTGGTTCAGGTTTTATTTTACCTCATGACAGACAGACATAGTTCAGGGTGAGAACAGTAGTACAACATGATGGAAACCACATTTGGACCAGTGTTCTTGTGTTTTGTGAGACTGTGTGTTCTTGTTTCTTGTGAGACAGTGTGTTCTTGTGTCTCGTGAGACATTGTGTTCTTGTGTCTTGTGATACAGTGTGTTCTTGTGTCTCGTGAGACAGTGTGTTCTTGTGTCTTGTGAGACAGTGCGTTCTTGTGTCTCGTGAGACAGTGTGTTCTTGTGAGACAGTGTGTTCTTGTGTCTCTTGCAACACTGAACTACTATGACATCTCTTGAAAGTAGAAAGTGTTATTTGTAATAACACCATACAGTTTGAACTGTCATGTCAATGACAGATGACAAGAAGATACTATACAAATGCCATTACATAGTATGTGATGAGTATGGCAAATACTTGAATAATCCAGTTATTCCGTGATAGAAAGTAAAGATGTAACACCATAGAATATACGGAGACACACTTTGAATGCAAATATTTATTTTTGGACTGGGAAGGGTATTAATACATGTTACTATGTCACACTAACTGTAACCTTTACTGAACAATAGACTAATAACACATTTCACGTTGAGGAATTGTTTATAAACCAGCAAATATAATATGTTTTAGTTATTGTCATTCTGAAGATTGGTATGACAACCAGATATGCTGTTGGTATATCAACTGTTCAGTATAGTTTACAAGTAACATTCACTTTACACAAAACGTTAGGTATTATAAATAGTCAATAAATATGCCTAGATCATTTTTCCGTGAGGGGGTAAGTTGGCGTTGGAACGTCGTAGTCCTAGAGACGGATGGCGTTGTACCTTCTCAAGGGACGTCTCTGAGAAGCGTTTGGCAAGGTCTGCAAAAGAGCGAAAAATTATGTAAATATGTAAGCTGTTTCATTTGAAGTTGATCTATTTGTATTCTTTGAATGAATTGATTTCTACCAACGTATGCGTGCTTCAGAATGATTGTTTTTTATTGTTCATTGTCTCATATCAGATACGAGCATATCAATTATGAGCAAAATGACTTGGTTAACTGCAAATGTAAATTAAGATATTAAAAAGAGATGTAAAGTACACGGTGCCCTAAAAACCTCATGTCCTACTTACTTTTATTTCACCATTCATTCTGGTTGTAGCATTAGGTGTCTGCCACATTGACTTTGGAATGTACTGAAAATTGAACAAAATAATCTTGTTAAAACAGGATATTCAAAGAATAAATAGGTTCAAGATCAATTTAAACGTCAATGGGATAGGTATATCCTCGGGGATGTATATGATAAATAATACATTAGTAAAACTCTTGATTCTGCAAATCTGGTAGCCGCTCGACTTATTTCATGCTGTGGTAATCTACGTTAAGTAACTTACTCTCTGGTATGTTGCCCTGTCTGGGATGTAGGTGCTGATTGCAGTCTTTGCCTTTTGAACATACGTCTGGATTTCTGGAAGTGTGTCCAGAGATTGAACTGGGATGGGCAAGTATAATTCTATCTGAATTTCACCATGTTGAGGATCCCAAACTGTGACCTTGGACTTTTCCAGAAACACCAATTGTTCCCTGTACTTCTGAACCTCCTCCTCAACCATCTCCTTGAGGATGTCATAGATGCTCTGCAGGTGCTGCTTGAGGTTTTCCTCTACTTGCCAGTAGTTAAATGCCCACACACCCTGTAAATCATTGACAAGCCATTAAAGTTACAGTTTCTTTCAGTCTGCGCCAACATACTTAGAACTTGAAATGATAAATTGGCTTATAAGATACGAACACAATTACAGTTTTACATCAAGCAGACAACGTTAGGACTGACCTCTTGGTATGCATCATTAGTAAGAGAAAGCAGATGCTGGAGGTCGTCCCTCTTCATGATGTCTCCCAGGCGGGAGGTCAGCATCTTCTGTGTGTGCTCTACAATCGTGTTGTATCTGCTAGGAATGTTAAGATCCTGTACTTTGTTGGTGATGGTGTTGAGGTATTGCTGGTAGTTGTCAGCAAACTGAAGCCTGATGGTCGCCAATCGAGGATGGTTCTTCAGGTCTAAGAAAAGGTGCAGTCTAATGTAAAAATGAACTTTCACGATAATGGTAATTTTTCATTGATCGCCGAAGGAAAGTGAGTAATTGAGTATGTTAGTAAACCCCTTTTTGCAATATTCGAACAATATCAAGGCGGGGGACACCAGAAATGGGCTTCACACATTTGTACTCAAGTGGGGAACCGAATCCGGGCATTCAGCGTGACCAGCAGACGCTTTAACTAATTGGCTACCCAACCACCCCTCGAAGCAAAAGCACACACTAATAATAAGTACCAAAGAATTACCTGTAATAGAAGTCCGCAGGTTATTGTAATGATGATGATAAGTGTTCCTCAAACTCTGCAGCTGTTCATCAAGCCCCGAGATCATTTCAACAGTGTTTATGACAAGCTCGTCCACACCACGCTGCATTGAGAAATGAATGGAGAACTACATCACATATATAATATCAACACCAGAGAGTAACTAGCTGTCCACCAAAACAGATTCAACTGGGCGTAAAAGTCAAAATAAGGGTGACAATCATAGCATGGATCGCTGAAAAAAATGGTGACACCAAGTGTTCGCGAAAAGGGTAAGCATGGAAGGGTAACAAACCTTAAAGTTGACGAGTGTTTCAGCAACGATAGCCTGATATTTCTGTCCAATAGGGAAGTTTGTCATCTCCTCCATATATTGAGCTAGTTTCTGATTAGTGGAAGCAAACACTTCCTTTGTCGAAGTCACAAGGTCCCTGTAGGCTTGGCTGAAACAAAGAAGTTTCCACTCGGTTATCAACTTGTGCATTATTTCAGGGAGTATGTGTTATCCTGTGTAGAACTATCAGTGTCTGACAAGGTTATACTTATTATAATTATTACCATAAATTGATACCCAACTTTACATCAATGAAATCACTGATATACTTACAATGCCTGGTTGAAGTGATCTCCCATGGCTGCCATGTAGAAGTCATTACGGTCGTACATGCGCTTGATATCCCTCCTGATAGAGTCCAGCTGTTTCTCTATGGTAGCCATTTCTGATTCCATCATGGTTAGGTAAGGAGACAGTTCTTCCTTGGTGGCTTGTGAAATCCGGTGGTACTTGCCTGACAACTCCTGTCCCACAGACTCGTACACAGAGTGGAAAGCGGTCTTTGTATTTTGTCCATATGTCTCCACCTTCTTGGTCAAGTATCCCTTTAAAAATGCAAGGGTACTCATTTATAAAAACAACCCTCACATATTGGAATGCTTATGGCATTTTTAGATTTTCATAATTTCATGTGTAGCAATTACATATAATTGCATTTACTACCTGAACATCGGCGATCATTTGTGGTCTCCAGGATATCCTGGTATGGAGCAGACGGGATGTGTTGAGTCTGAGTGCAACTAGACTATCAGACACTCGACGGGAATTCTCCTGATGATAAACCTCAGCCTGCATGGCACTTGAGTTGACATATCTGGCATTCATGTTCAGTGTTTTTCCAGGGTTGTCTGTATTAGAAAATGTTTGTTATTCAGTCATAGTTTGAATGTTTGGTCTCAAAAATTCCATACGTTTGATGAAACAGGATCAAACATGAAGGGAACATGAATATTTTAGAACCTACCCAGATCGTAGTTAGTTTGGAAGTCCACCATTCTCCTTTCAGCATCAACAGTAAGGTGGGCTTGAACAATCTTGTCCCCATACATATTCCTGATCTTCAGCTTGAAAGGGGTCTCCTCCATCTCACCAGAAAGTTCCATGTTCTTGATTGGGGTCTCCATCTGTAAAAAGCGGGAGCTATGTTACTTATGTTAACGTCAATACTTAGACACTATTTTTGTCATGAGACTGGAATTATAACTTTACAATAACTTTTAAAGTTATGAAGATAAACATAAGTATTATTCACAATTCTGTTTAGATCTCTAGATTCTAATTATAACTTTAACTTTTGATTCAATAGTATAGTCATTCTCACCTGCAGCTGTATCTGCTTTCTTAGTTTGTTGATCTCTCCTCTGAGGGCGAAGTTCTTTCTTTCCCTCCTGGCTGTCAGGTAGGTCATTCCAGTTCCAGCAGATACTTTCTCACTGGAGCTACCAATATGGGATGTTAGTTTGACGTCCACATCTGTATATGGATGGCTAATGCCAACCACAAAGCTGTAGTTGGTGTTACCATAGCCATAGGAAATGTCATCCATTCGAGATGTGAGGGTGAGGGTCTTTCGGGGGTCACTGGAGTAGGACACTTGTGTTTTTCCATTGAAGACAGTCCTGCCATCATTCAGCAGCATTTCTGTGTCGATCTGGATGTTCTGAAGAATATTGTCAACAGATACGAATGTGTTCTAAATATGGTAACATATCATTAAGGTTTACTATTCATCATGACATTTTCCTATGATAAGATCAAAGCATCAATTTGACATTAAAAGTCCAGTGTAAGTAATGTGTTGTATTCTTACCTTGCCAATAGAAGGAAGTCTGAGAGAGAGATCTGCCTGGTTGTTTTTGTCACCAGGTGTGAGGACTGCTTTCATGCCAATCTTCTTTGTATCATCTCTGTCTGCATCCCAGGAGAAGGCTCCATCCACAGTTTGGCTTGCACCCGTCTGACTGTAAGACCCATCCATTTGGAGACTTCTCAGAGGGGATCCCACTTTGAAGGAGCCATCAAACATCTTGCTGTAGCGACGGCTACGATCCTTTACATCCACATCATAGAACAGTTTGTGACCTGCATCTTCATTCCAGATGAATTCTCCATGACTCTTTGTCTGGAGCTGTGAAGTGAGGACATTTCCAATGATACCAACAGTGCGGGATGGATGGATAAACTTTAGTGTCAGGTCTTTGTTCAAAAGAGACTGTCTGCTCCTATCTGTCAGTGTGGTCTGGATTCGGATGTTGCTCTCGGGTTCATCTCTGTCCCAGTTGACAAACATCTCACCATCGATGTTCTTATCAGCTATTTCCCCGGAAAGAGTCAGCTGCATTGGTCTTGGTGTCCTCATTGTGAATGTTCCCTGCTCCCTTGAGCCTCGGGAGATCTCCATGTCCATATCCAGAACAGTGTCACCATTGTAATCGGCTTCCAGCTTCTCTGTATATTTGTCTGATCCTTGATGATGTTCAAACCTAAGAGCAGTCAGCTTTGCAGTTTCAAATGGTGTAACAAGGGTGAAATCTGTTGTCAGTTGTTTCTCATTGTATATTTCAAGGAATTGGTAGGATCCATCAAAAGCTATTTGGTCCCTGGGGCTCCATGAAGCCTCAATGTGAGATTGGTATTTCTTGTTTCTGATGGTGTTATGGATAGCCAGTTTGATATCATTGGAAAGAGATATTAAACCTTCCATTTCTAAGGGAGATGAGTAGCCGAGAGATGCTTCACCTGTGAGAATACCAGTCATTGGAGTTTGTATGGTGCCTGTGGACCTAAACTTCATCAGTTCACCAGCATGTGTTAAAGAGATCTCAGCAGAATCAAAGTTTTCAAATGGTGTTGATAATCGTGCAACAGCAGTGTAGGGCGTGGTAGACATGTCAATAGTTGACTCAAGACCAAAGCGATTGCCGTTTCCGGCATTCAGTTTGCTCTCTAGATTGTATCTTTCAATACCATGCTCAAATGATGTGGATGCAGAGAGAACCTCATAGTTTCTGAAAGGTGTAGTCAGTTTGACTTCCACATCATACTTTGGTGAGGTTGTTGCATGGAGTTCTCCTGTAATTTTCTGCCCTTGTGCATACTGTACAGCAGCATTACAGTTTATTCCGTTAGTTGTTGCAGAGTGATCGATCTCAGCCTTGGTGAATTCATAGCCTTGGAAAGGTGTATTGATCTCTAAGCTACTTTCTAGACGATCAAGGTCATGGTTGAAATGGTTGATTTTGGCGGTGATCTGTCTCCTGTCCATGAATTTGACCATACTTTGAGAAGTAAAACGATTCCATGTACCAGAATGATCAAAAGAGAAGCCAATGTTTCTGTATGGTCTGAATGGTGTTAAGATTTTGACCTCACCATGAACACCATCCATTGCTCTGAATTCAGCCTTCATACTTGCTTTCTTCTGGTTGTAGTCACCATTGATACTCATCTTCATATTCCTCAGCTCACCTTCTTTGTGGAATTTGATGTTTCCTGTCTGTCCAAGTCCTGCCAGATTGAAGGTAAATCCTGAGCTGATGTCAATATCACCATTTCTAACCCGGAAAAATGAGTCAGTTGTGATGGAACCACCAGTGCCTATGCTGGCAGACATCTGATTTTTGAAGTTGGTTGGTCTCCCGTTGAAATCTAGATGCACATCAATATCTTTTGTGTATGGGTTTCTGATGGATAAGTCAGTCAAGAGTCGTCTTGAACTAAAGACGTTGTTGACAGATGCTTCTAATGTTGCATCTCTGATTCCAATGGATCCTTTAGCTTTGAGATTATTGATATCCCCTTCTTTACTGTAAGATACCCTCATGCTTTCCAGGCCTTGAATGTTGCTGACAATATTCAGGTTACCTCTCATAGAACTTCCAGTCTGGACATCCAAGTCTGCAGTGAATGACTTTCCAATGGCTTGTACTTCCAAATGACTCTTGCAGTTGCCAATGGATCCCTCATGAGTGAAGATGATTCTGCTGTTGTCAAAGTTTCTGAAAGGAGTTTTGAGTGTAGCGCTTATGTCAATTGTTGGTGACATCATGCCATTTACAGTCATAAGTACTTTTTGATCTTGACCATAGGTAACATCCATGTTGGAGCTAAGACGGCCATTCTTTACTGAATGTTTGTATTCCCCAGATTGGCTTTCATATCCTTGGAAAGGTGTTTTTAGCTCAGTGCTGGCTTGAATGTGTGTCAGTCCAGATGTTAAGAAGACGACCTTGCCTTCAACAACCTTTCCATCCATGTAGCGAAGATTTCCTTCAGTATTGAAGCGGGATAGGGATCCTGAGTGCTGGATAAACCCTCCAACATTTCTGAAGTTCTGGAAAGGACTCCTGATCGTCAAAGATGCCATGATGCTGTTCTTTAAACTGGCACTAAGATCTACCTCTAGTGTAGAATCCTTAATGTTAAGAAGGGCTGTGCTTTTCAGATCAGTGAGATCACCCTCCACACCAATGGAACCCTTCATGCTTTCATAACCAGGAATGTTAGTTGTGATAATGAGGTTGCCTTTTGTTGATTCCATGTTTGCAAAGTTGGTCTGTGCAGTAAGTCTGGTCTTGGCAAACTCAAGTTCTGCATTGCTTTTCAGATTTCTGAGAGGACCAGTAGAAGTAAACATTGCTCTGCTAAGTTCAAAGTTCCTGAAAGGAGTTTTGAGCATAACATTTACATTGATATCTCTGGATGTATCTGCAGAGATGTCTGATGTAATTCTCTGTCCGTTGCCATAGGTGACTGCTGAGTTAGATTTAAAGTAATTGCTCCTGGAATCATGTCCATATTCAACTGTTATCATTTCAAATGCAGTGAAGGGTGTCTTCAGCTCGGCACTTGTTTTCATCTGTCTGTATCCATTATGGGAGAACTTAACTTTGCCCTCAATTGTTTTGCCATCCATGTAACGGAGCAGTCCTTCGCTATTAAAGTCATTCCAGTTGCCTGTGTGTTCAATGACAATGGCTGTGTCTCTAAAGTCTCTGAAAGGTGTTCTTAGAGAAAAGGTTCCTCTGATGTCTTGAGCAATTCTACTTGTGATATCGGCTTCAATGGTGGAATCCTTAAGGGAGGCTGAGGCAGAACCTCTAAAGTTGTCGCTGCTTCCCTCCTTGTTGAAAGATGCTTTGACCATTTCCATACCCTCGATATTAGAGATGATGGAGAGACTAGCCATGGTAGTAGTTCCGTGTTCAAATGATGAATCAGCAGTGATTGATTTCTCCAGGATTTCCATTTGTGCATGACTTGTGCAGCTGATAAGTGGTCCGGAATGACTAAACACAAGTTTATTGTTTTGGAATCTGTTGAAGGGTGTTTGAATGGTAAGATCAAAACTGATCTTAGGTGATGTTTCGATACTGAGATCAGATGTAATTCGTTGTCCACGTCCATAGAGAATGAGAGCATTTGATGTCATTTGGGTGTCATCGATAGAATGGCGGTATTTGAGAAGTGAAGATTCATATCCAAGGAAGGGAGTCTTGATTTCTGCTTTGGTATCAACATGAGCCAGTCCAGATTGCCACAAAGTAAGGGTGCCCTCAAGAGACTTGCCATCCATGTACCTGATAGTGCCTTGACTTGAAAACCTCTGCATGTTTCCAGAATGCTGAAGAGAAAGTCCAACATCTTTGTAGTCTTCAAATGGTGTTTGCATGGTAAGAGATCCTTCAATTTTGCCATCTGTTTTTAGCATAAGGGAAATATCAACTTGTTCATTGTCCAGAATTCCACTGGCTTTGGCGTTCATGTCACTAATGTAACCTTCTTTGTGAAGCTTGAGTCCAATGTTTCTGCCCCTCCAATCTTTTGTGTAACCAAAGTTGGTAGATAGATCTATCAATGGATATCTGAAAGTGAATGCTGACTCTGAGTTGAAGGAGTGCCGTGAACCAACTGCTCCAGATACCTTAGTGGAGAAACTTCTTAATTGACCGTCATGATCTATGACAAACTTGATGTTATCAGAAAAGGGGGATTTGAGAAGAAGGGTTGTGTCCAGGCGTCCGTTGGAAAATCTGTTCTGGCCAGAGATGTCAATGGTTTGATCTTGTCCAAAAGTGATAATTATACCTCCTCGGATGTTATCCAAAGAGCCACGCTTGTTGAATGAAACTTTAGTTTCTGTCATGCCACTGAATGGTGTCTTCAGTGTGAACACCCCGGTTGATCTAAAACCATTATGAAAATCTAGGTCCACTTCCCCAGTTTTCCTTGCCATTTCTATTTCTCCATGGCTCTTCACGTCATCCCAGTTGCCCTCATGTCTGAACGATAGCTTGTTCATTTCATAACCAGAGAAAGGTGTGGTGATAACCAGACTGCCATCATATCCCTTTGCCCAGTTCAGTTTCAGATCACCAGCCAGGTTGTTGTCTGAAGCAAACGAAAGATCAGCATGTGTTTGTAGTGAACGTCTTCTGAGTGCATGCTTTAGGGATGCACTCATGTGTTCCATTCTTTCAAATGGAGTCTTGATGGTGACGTCAATAATAATGGGGGTTCCAATGGCATAGACAGCATCGAGGCTAATAGTTTTCCTTGGGTAGTATTCAGTTTCAATGTGTGAGCGTCTTCCCTTGCCTGTATTTTCACTGCTGGCAAACACCTGCAAGTACTGATACTCGTGGAAGGGAGTATCTATCCTCATTTTTCCATTCATATCATCTAGGTTCCAGTTTAAGACTCCAGCAAAGTTTCCCAGGACTGGGGTGATAGCAAAGTTAGCTTTGCTCATGAAGTTTCTATGGTCACCATTGAATGAAAGTCCTGCTTCCAAAGATTTGTAGTCATCAAATGGAGTCTTCAGTGTTGCCCGGTAATTGTTGAGACTATCAGGTGTGATGTGTGCTTCAAACTCAAAGGACTTTCTGATGTCATAGCTGAAGCTTCCTCTGGATATCAAATCAGAGCCTTCCCTCTTGTGGGATGCCTTCACGACAATATCTCTGAAGTTTTCAAAAGGACTTGTCATCCTCAGACTTGTTTCAATATCCTGGGTAGATGGAGCAGCAAAGGAACCATCGAGCGATAATTTGTTATATGGAGACCATTCTAATTCAGCATGTCCCGAGAGTGGATAAGTTACATAGCGAGCATTTATCTTCCCTTTAAGGTTGGTCATGGGTGATGCCAGTGTAAAATCAGACTCTGTTTGCCCATTGGATCTAATGTAGTTGATACCTGCTGATCCAATCATATTCTCTCCCTGCTTCATGTTAGACGAGTGTCGAATAAAACCTCTTCCATGTTCATGGTCAAGGTTGATGTCAATATTGCGGATTGGTTCCCATGGTGTTTCAATTGTCACTCCTCCTAAGGCCTTTGTTCTGGTGGCTGAAGCATGGTTTCCAAATATGTTGACAAATATACGTTTGTCTCTGCCCCATTCTGTTGTCATTGTGCTCTTCACATCATTGTGAGTATTTCTGTGTTGCCAGTTGTTGGTGAATCGGTAGCTTGGAGAAGAGAGTGTGAGCTTGCCAGTGTTTTGGAACTGCCATCCAGATTTTGCGTGGTTCATATCCAAGTCATAGATGTACTGATCACCATTGACATCCAGTGCAATGTCAGTCACAAACTTTCTTAAATCATCATTGTGAGAAAGACGGAGATTAACAGCTCGCATTCCCTTGAAGTTGGACTTAAAAGTCACAGTACCCTCAATGTCCCTTTTCTGGTCAGTGCATCGGTTCTCTCCAGTCATAATGAGCTTGGCATTCTTTCCCTCTAAGCTTCCCTTCATGATAGTGTTGAGTGAAGTTGTCATTCGGTGAGCTACTTCGGTGCTGAACCTTCTGTATCCCTTGAAAGGGGATGTTCCTGTGATAGTGAGGTCTATGTTTCTTACAGAGAAGGGTTTCTTCATGCTGACAGCAGAAGAGATCTGATTCTTCTTTCCACCCCAGGAGAATTGCATGGAAGAGCCATATTTTTTGTCATCGTTGTCACTGCTGGCCTGGGCCATTAGTTCCTCAAATCCTTCAAATGGTGTCTTCACTCTCACAGAGCCATCAAGTGACTGCCCATTTCGTCTTGGGACCCTTTTGAAAGATGTGTCTACTTTGACCTTCTTGTCAGTGTCCCAAGAGAAATCAGCACGGGTTGTATACTGCTCACCACTAGCATGTTTGATATTGAACTCCACATCTCTGGTTGGGTATTTCATTGCAACAGTGGAAGCGAAATTGCCAAGTGACTTGAGATTGAGTTTTCCTGTGAGGAGGAATCTCCTGGAAATGTCCTTATCAGCATCCCACTTAGCATCAGCAGAGCCCTCATATGTGACACCTCGCTTTCCCCCTTCGACCTGAAGAATGACATGTCTTGTGGGGTATGTCATGTCCATGCTCCACTTGGCAGATGATGTCTTGGAGTATTTATAGCCTGTGTTGATTCCGTAAACCTCACCAGCATAATCAGCCTGAGCAGAAACCTTGAGGTCTTTGTTATCCAGGTTAGTGGAAGCAGTGAGTTGGATTGGCTGGATGTTATGTAGGTTGATGTTAGATTTCACCTGGTGGGCTGCATCCTTCTGTCTTTTGTAGGTTGTTACCATGGTAGACTTTTCTTTATCCATGTAAAAGGTCATGGAGTGTGTGTAGTCTTTCTTTGACTGGATTAGATCGGTATTCAGACGTAGTTCTTTGCCTGGATAGGAAAGGCTAGCTTCACCCAAGAGATTAAGTGTCCTCTTTCCACTGTTTCTAAGATTGAGAGCAGCATCAATTGTATTTCCTTTGCCATAGGCAAATGTCATGGAGGAATTCAGATTGCGACTATCTTGGGCGTGCTTTCCTTTCAGGCTCAATTTTATATCCTGAAATGAAAATCAATGCAACCATTTAGTAACAACTGCTATACAGATGATATCTTTGGTATATAACTATAATATTATTATAGTATATTTGGCCTTATAGTTATGCTATGTACAATCAAATGACTTACCAGTGGTCCCAGAGTAGTTTTCATTGTGTAGTCAACTTTGGCTTTGGAGCCCATGTCATGGTTGACTAGAGCATAACCTGTGATCTGGCGGGAGGAGTCCTTGGATTTTGGTCCATATCTGAATGTTGCACCAGCTTCTGTGTGTTTCTTGTTGTGAGAGAAGTCCATATCTGTGAAGAAGTTCACCTGAGGGAATCTCTTGTCTTCGAAGTTTCTGGAAAACAATCATAATGTCTACACACACGATGCATACATTTGCAAATCAACTTTGCTATCACTAAGGTTGTGACGCTGTCCTCATGTATAAGAGGTTGATATGTCAATGTTTACAAATGTAACTTACGTGTTGAGCTGGTAGTTCCAGAGGGACTTGGTGCTACGATCAGTGTATTTAGAGCTGAATGTGATCTTGTCCTTCTTGATACTTCGGATCTTAGGCAGGTTGTAGTCCAGAGTTATAAAGGAGCTGACTGTGTTCATCTTGGTCTGCACGTTGCCGCTAACCTTGGTGACCAGAAAATGGGAGGACACCGTTACACTTCCAGTGTACTTGCTTTTGGTACCACCAGTCTTCTTGATGTTACCTGATTTGGACATATATGCATAAATTAATAATCATAATCTTCAGTAGTTACTGTGGTTAAATGTTTGTTATTTGGAATTATTCATCATCATTTGCGACAGCAAAGTAATCAACCATTGAAAATTTCAGTTTACCCGGTTAACGGACTTAAGTATTAACATATATATGTTTCTCCACTCATTAATATTAGATTACTAAATATCAATATCAAAAGGTTTGTGAATATCTGATACTAAATTGTGATTGTGAACTATATGTCTGCATTCCTAAATATTCCTTAAGTTAGTTTCTTTGAGGCATGTTCCGTTCCATAACACTTACATTTGAGAGTGATTGGTTTGGTCAAGACCTTGTGGACATCTAGAGACAGACTGCCCTTGAGTGATTTGCCCTCTTTGTAGTCTCCTGAACCAGAGAGTGAGACGACCTCAACTTTTGGGGTCTTCACCGTCAATGTTGGGATGACCTTGATGATGGACTTCTTCCTGCCACTGTTCTGGTACACCAAACCAGCCTCGAGAACGTAGTCCTGCTTTGGTGCAAGATTGAAGGTACCCATCACACTCTTCTCAATTTTAGAGTTTAGTAAGGCAGCTGCAAAAGTAAAGTAAGATAAAAGAAACATGAAAAATGGTGTTTTGTTGTGTTTTTATATTGACGTGCTATGATTTTATTGAATAATTGTTAGTTTTGAAAAGTGAACTTACATCTAAAGCTGATTGCATTTGGTGTTACCCCAGCAAGGGTTAACTCAACACTGGCTCTCTTGAGTGCTTCAGCCTCAACTGTGCCACTGAGTAGGATGACTTTGGCTCCAGGACGTCTGATCTCCAGTCGGGGGATGTAGGTCACAAATGTCTTTACTTTCTTGATACCCACTTCACTGATGATACCATATTCTGAAGATTCATCGACAATCAGATTGCCCCTTGTGCCTATCTTGTTACTTTCATATGCCATGGACCCTGTAGAATGAAATGAATAGTATTACTTTCAGTCTAAGCATAATAAATCACAAAGTTCTATGTTTCTTCAAATGTGACAGCAAATAAGGCTCAATCCAAACAACACACCTTTGAATGCTGCCTTCTTCCATGGGGATGCTAGGTTGATTTCAAGGTCTTTATCTTTTTTATTTAGAAGAAAGTCGAAAGCCAAAGATCGGTCAGTTCTGGATCCAGGTGTGTTCACAGATATCTGAGCTTTAGAGAAATACTGATTCTGAAAAAAGAAAAATACATGTATACATTTTTTACCATTAAAATAAAACTTAGTTGCTCAATTAAGTAAAGATGCTTTCTCAGCAGAGAACTTCTTATTTCATACAAATGTATGTCATAATGTCTCTTCTGTCACAAATTCACATACCACCGAAACGTGTGACTGTTTTGAAAGAAGAACTCATTTACAAACTCACCACTGATTGATTAGCCATGAGCTTGTAGCCAGTGTGTGTGTCCCTCTTGTAAAGAACGAGGCTTTGGGAGAAGGGTCCTGTGAAGGGGAAGTATGGAGCATTATCCACCATAGAAGCATTAGGCCACTGGAACTCATTACAAAGCTCAAGGCCGGTAATTGTGGCAAGCCTGGCTCCTGTGCACAGTTCCAGCTTCTTTCTGTTGCCTGAGACCAAGTCTTGTTTCTTCTCCTGATCACCATGAATGCTGAAGAACTCTGTGCTGTAGAAAATGGAAGGAAACATTAGTCCATAAAAATGTTGAATATCATGTTTTGATTGATTGTATTAATAATTTTGGCACTATTCACTCACTGATCACGGAGGAAGCAACAACTACTCTTGTCCGCTCACTCATTCCTATCCCCGCTTATAAACTTAAAAACATTTGGATATCACTCTTTTGGAGTAGCAACTGCTTATAACTTGCATAATCTGCCTGACTTCTTGAGATATGCTGACTCTTTGGTACATTTCAAAGCTAAGATATATATTTTCAAACTTTAATCTAACATCCCATAATCTCTTTCAGTTTTGTGTAGATGCCCATGAGCACGTTGTTGCGGAGTTTGAGCGTGTTACAAGTGGACGTATTATCATTATTAATATTTCTTAGTTTCTATCACTTAATGTAGTAGTAGATTGATTATGAAGTGTTGTTTCCTTAGCAAAGGCATAACAGTTATCTTAAAATATTTGCTTGTGTATAAAAAGGGAATTCTTTGTATATAGAAGAGCCTGAATATTAGAAATGCTTACTTGACATCTAGGATTTCCATCTTCTGTTGAGGAAAGTCAATGTCTGCACTAAGAATCTTTCCTCGGCTGAGCTCTACACGCCCTTTCAAGGCAGTGCTGGAATGCCAGGTGTTGACAACTCTAAGACCTGTTTTGGTGACAAAGGCATCCATGCTCATCGTGCCAACAATCTTGATAGCTCCACTGAAAAAGAAGGCAATGGTTTCAGACTTATATTTTATGGACAGTTGCATGGCAAATGTGATAACATTAATATTTTATTAAAAAGGACTGAAAACTTAAAATTTACCTTGGCTTGATGTGTCCATCAATGAGGAGACTGCTTGGTGAAGTTGTCATTTTTCGGAGGTCGACTTGACCAGAGGCCTGAAGGTCGATGGTTGCTGTTCCGTTGACGGTGAGATTGAGGGGGAGACCGGAGCTGGTGGGGATGATCATACTGCTGTCCAGGATCATCATACTCTGAGTGAAAGAGTAGTCTTGTTTCTTGGACATCTTGATGAGGAAGTCAAGAAAGTTGAAGTTCTTGATAGATGCCAATGGATCTACGCCTTTGAAATGATCATAGTACATTTCATTGCCAAAGATCCTCATGTACAAGTCTCCTCTGAGGTGATCAAGGTTGACATTGCTCTGAAACCAACAGCAATTTGAAATACATGTATATTGTTCTGTACTAAATGTTTGAATGGCTCTTAACACAAAAGTATTGTGTGTGCCCTTAGAATTAAGAGAGAATTAAATGATGGATATATAAGAAAAGCACCTTTGGTTTCTTGGCTGCCTTTCCTCCAAAGTAGCTGTATGGGCCAAGGTAGTTCTCAATGAGATACTCCACTCCTTCCATGCGTCCACCCAGTTCAAACAGATTGAGAGAGTTCCCAAAGAGATCAACTGTCATGTTGAGCATAGCAGAACGAGGAACGAAGGATTTATCTGAAAAGATGACATTACTCTCCAGCATGGCACCAGTGTTGAACTTCTCCAGAAATAGAGAGCCTTCATAGTTGCGTGAATACTTGAGTGTTGAGAGGTCGAAATTCCTTCCGAGGGTTTTGTCTTCCAGGATTCGTCTGATGGTCTGTTTCTGTGGACTGGATGTTTCCATCAGGTTGGTAAGATGAGACCAGACAAAGGCTCCAACTTGATTAGCTTTCTCAGATTCGAGAGTTCCTTGGATTGTACTCAAGACGTCTTCAGATGGGCACTGCATCACAGCCAAGTAGGCAGCAATTCTCAACTCAGAGTCCTCATCAGAATCTTGGTAGATGGTCATTACTTCACTTCTCTGGAATGAAACACATGTTGTGACATTATGGTTTTATTAAATAATTATTGACATTTAAATGTAACAAATATCATATGTCTTGGTGAGTTTCGTATACAGTTCCATAACTTACATCGGCAGTGCATGGTAGTCTTCTGTAGGCCTGGATGGCAGCTACTCGGACCTCCATGGGGTTGGCTTGTTTGTTGAAGCAGCTGCTAAGCGTAGTGGTCAGTCTGTCCACATGGCCTGCATTTCCGAGAGCACGAAGTGCAACTAAACTAGTCTCCAGATTAGAATCTCTGATGTAGCAGCCATAACCAATGGTCTTCTCCATGGTAGAGATGATACGTGTGATAGTGGATTCCTCAGAACAAGCTTCATGATGGTTGCAATAGTTGTTGACCATAGTGGAGATCGGAAGCATGGCTGCCTTGCTGTACTGTGGGGTGTCAAGAAGCGCCTACAAATAAATAGATTCAGAGAGAATATTAGATTTGGAAGAAGGTCTCTTTGACTGCCTTTAGGAATTTTTCTGAGATGTGAATAACAGCTCACCTTTACTTCCTGCAACATCTCCAGTGTTGGGTAGTGGATGAGAGACAGGGAAGTGATCCACATGGTTGCCTGTGCACCAGTGACTTCTCTTTTTAGCAGAATTTCTTTCAAGAACGTAACAGATGCACGTGTACTGGCCATCGGGATAGTGTCCAGGAAAAACTTCCTAGAAGCAACCACAATTGAAGGATTAATAAAAAAGGATGTACAGATGTTTATCAAGGATTATTGTTGAAAGGATTTTCAGGAATGGTATATATGATATGCAATATGTTTGTGTCACTTCAAGTGTTTATACTAACTTGACTCTCTCGCTGTTGTCAGTGCAGGTAGCTCCAGACTTTACTTGCTGGTAGACACTTCTAAGGTTATCAACATCCAGATTTTTGATGATGTAGACAAGCTCAGAGAACAAGCGTGGAGTGTCGGGGCGGATATCCTCGCGTGTATTCTGACAGATCTCTCGCAGTTTACTCTCAGCATCTCTCATTGGTTGGTCTTTGTTTCCTGGTCCATAGGCATGTTCAAACACAACTCCTGCCCGATTCCGAATGTAATCTAGAACGTGTAAATAATAAATAAGGTATGTACGACCATGAGGAACATTTATTAAAGATGATGATTATATGTATTTAATGATCTTTAAGTATTGTGTCATCGGCGAAAACTAGCACCATGAGATGTATAGACTGATCACCTTGTCTTGTGGTTACACCAGATCTCTGAGTCTTGTAGTTGAGTCTCTGAAGGATTTTGGTGGTGGCACCGCTGGTGGCCCTGGAGAAAGGTCTGAATGTGTGGGTCTCCCTGATGAGCGCACTCTTGAGGAGTCCATTCTTGTCCAGTTCTTGTTCACATTCGTGTGTACTCTTCATGAGGGGCAGAGACTGGATCTCTGAAGGAACTCTGTACTGCATGCCATGGACGGAACTGTGATAACCATTACGATCAGTGCAACCTAGGAGATCCTTGGTCTTCTTAATTGTTGTAGAGTACCAGCCATGTGATGCCACCGTGTAGTTGGTGTTGCACTCGCCTGTGACGTCACTCTGGGGACATCAAGGATAGAACTTATGCATATGTATCCCAATACATGCATGTTATACAAATTATACATAATACAGTTTTAAAACACAAGAAAAACATGTTTGTTTTACCTCTTGTACTCTCTGGTTCTTTTCCAGGTTATCCATACTGTTCTGGACAGCAGTGAGAAGACCTCTCTTGATGTTGAGAGCCCATGTGGTTTCACTCTCAGCTGGACACAGTTCTTCTACTATGCCATCTTGGAAGGAAAAGCGGAGGGGGAATCGCTCTAGATTCCTTCTGAACACGCCTGACTCATCAGCGTATTTCATTGGTGTAGAGGTTGATGGATCAGACTGATATACCTTCACATCTCGCAGCTGAAACACATGTTTGTACAATAGAAGAAAGATGCCCTTTTTTACACATCCCGCATATTTCTCACAATGTTATGGTGTATTTGACATTGCTCTAATGAATGTGTGTACTTTCACCTACCCTAAGAGCCATGTCGCACTTAGACAGCACCTCAATATCAGCAGTTGCCCGGATACCAAGAGTCGCTTGATCACCAGAAGCTCCTTCCATAGATGTATGTGTCTGAACATTGTAGTCGAATTCATAGGTTGTTCCTGGGAGGTAGTTGAACTTGTTCGTGTCTGACACAAAAATGAAAACAAGTGATATTAGTTCTATCCACAAACATCGATATGTATTTTTCAAACGGTTTTTATTATAGATATGTAGATTAAGACAAGACCAGCAGTCATTACAAACTAAGCTATTTTACTTACCTCGGCATCGTCTGGCGCAGGATGTCGTTTCATCGCGTGACTGGTAGGTGATTGGCCCTAGTATAAAATATCATGTTTAATCAACAATATATAGAGAAATGAATGGTATCGAAAATTAGCTATGTGAAACTATGAAATCCTTGTTAGGATTGGTATGGTGGAAAGAAATTCTTTTGATGAAGAGTTGTAACACCTTCCTCCAGTGTGTCACATTTGCAAAGTGGTGTCATGTTGTACTATGACCTCACACACATGGAACATTTGATCCTACAACACTTAATTTCCCTATAACCTAAGAGCTCGATATGTCAAGGGTCAGCTCGTAACGTTGTTTGAACTAAACAATGAACTAAAAGTATATGAAAAGGGAGCCTATAACTGAATACCTGAGGTGATAAATTTCAACATTTATAGCTCACGTTAAGGCTTATACCAATCGACAAATAGGTGATGAAGAAAGCGAACATGTAACCATTCAAAATGATGAGCAAGAATGATAAGTTTTTTCTCCTCTGGAAATGTCAAATTTTGATGTTGCAGATACCTTTGAATCACTGATGTGAAAATATCAGAAAGTTCAAATGGCTTACAGATAGCTATTGTTCATCCTGACCGGTGCATATTTTGAACTTCGCACATGATCAAATACAGAAGTGTGGCTAAAAAAGCGAAAAAGGACTGTGTTATAAAATGTAGATCTAAGTATAACGAAGACTATGACCTTAGATGAATTATGTAGCACGTATGTGCACTGTATATTTATCCAGACCCGTGAAAATCCGGGGTTAGACTAGGTCTTCAGCAACCCATGCTTGCCGTAGAAGGCGACTATGCTTGTCGTAAGAGGCGACTAACGGTATCGGGTGGTCAGGCTCGCTGACTTGGTTGATGCTCACTGGATTGTCTGGTCCAGACTCGATTATTTACAGACCGCCGTCATATAGCTGGAATAGTGCTGAGTGCGGCGTAAAACAACAAACCAACCAACCAACTATATATCCAATGAAAATAAGCTTGGATCAAAGATTTGCTCTTTGGTCAAATATTAGAAACACGCTTCCTGAACGTCTCTAAAATCGGCCTGGTTCATCTAGTGTTGTCACAATTCCCAAAAATGTAATGAAGAAAGTCTAATGTATATATTAACACATGCTAACTTTCATAACAACTCTACTAGTTTTCTTAATTCTTAAATCAAGCAGATCATGTGGCCCCAAAAGGGACCTAATCCGACCTGGTCCATGAATTTTTTTTAACCTGAAATATATCATTCCACTAGTGCAGGTACACATTCAAAGTCTGAAGACTTACCTGCCAGTGCACTTGCTAGCAGAGCTAACAGCGTAAAGGCTGTTGTTGAATACATTGTGTTGGGTTCTTGGGGAGACCCTTCCCGCAGTCGTGTGTCTATATGATGGCTGCTTGCTTGACACCGTGAAGTGTAATGGAACGTGTGTCACAGCGTTCGTCGTGGTTTCTGAAGCCAATGCCCACTGTTGAGTTTTATATACAGGTATCAGAAGTGGGGTGGTCAAAGGTGACATCTATTGCAGGTGTCGGTCAGAGTTATCAGTGACTTTTGTCCATATTGAACTTGACAGATTGCCGATACAGCCACACATATACATCGTTCTACTAAATGAACATCGCATATAGCATCTTATTGTAATACAGGTTTGGGGCATGTGTTCACGAAAGCATGGCCCTGACATTAATTAGCAGTTAATACGAAGGGCAAGGGGTCTGGACTTTGGTGTATGTTATCTTTGTTGATTGCACGAGAAGGTGAAGCATGTTATCATGATAGATTGAACCAGTAGCAAAGTCAATTAGCTCAACAGCAATGATGCATCTACTCTGGATGGAAGAGCAGACATGTTTGTATAATGCATTTGAGAACTACGTCTGCATGCCCTTGATTATATAAATACATGACTATTTAACATAATTGTGTGTGCAAACTGTATATTGAGTTGCACTAAACTTGACTCACTGGCTGCACCAGCGTCACCCAAACTCTCTTTGCTGCATATGTTATTAATTTTAATCAGTAACTACTACTACTACTACTACTACTACTACTACTACTACTACTACTACTACTACTAATTTAAAAACCCCGAAAACAATGACCATCGTGTAGTTCATTTTTTGTCTCGGCGTTGTGGTTGCCTAGTGGTAAAATCTTTCCATTGTCACGCCGAAACCCCTAGGTCGAGTCCCAACATGGGTACAATGTGTTAAGTCCATTTCCAGTTTCCCCAGCAGTGATTGTACAGGAATATTGGTAAAATCGGCATAAAACCTCACTCACTGGACCAATTAGGTGCCTGATGGTTTCGGGATTTTGTATCATCAATTTGATTGGTGTAATCGTGTATCTCATTGAAACTATCGTGATACAATCTTTGTGAAATCTCATTTAATTGCATTTGCTACTATCGGAATATTTGATGTTCAGAAGTTAGAAAGTAATGAAACATATTTTGAACCTGTTATCATCACTATTTTATTGTGGTTCATAAACACATGCTTATGAAATAGTCGGAATCATACACTGGCTCTGCTTTTAGCAGATATTTCTGTCTGATTGTTGAAAGGGTTTTAATTGTCACTTTAATTTAAATATGAAAATATAGGCATCTAGAAACCATGCCTAATGGCACTGTTACTGAATTTAACAACTGAAATGTTGATAAAAGGTGAAAGTGGTCTTAAGTAAGTCTTAATTAAGTCACGTAAACGTTTTACAGTTTACAATGTAATTGATTGAAACGTGACCGTCCTGACAGAACTGTGTTGATATCTTTTGAACTTTTGCAACTAAGCCGTGTCAGTGCTATAATAAGATACGGTAGATATCGGTAGAATGTAGATATCATGCTTATACCTAATGTATCTGGTCATGTGCGAGGGTTGCTGTTAGAGGCTATAATCGTTTGTCTTCTATTTGTTTTAAACTTATTTAATATGTGTTATTCATGTGTTTTGAATTAATCCCATTTGGTAATATTCTACGCAATCCCCGAAAGGGATTCGGTTTATAACAGGTTCATAGTAACCTCTTGATGTCGTAAATAGGCGTCTAAATGGATTGGGTGGTCAAGCTCGATGACTAGCTTCATTGGGTGTCATTGTACCCAGTGTGGGACTTTGCTCATGCTATTAATCACTGGTTTGTCTAGTCCAGTATCGATTATTAGACGCCGAGAAACAGAATTTTCTACTGCTTGTTGGAATGTGTGTATACTATTCGATTGTAAACAGTGTATATGATTGTGACGTTCATGGTGCGTTGACACACATCTTTGTTGATGAAATGAGTCATCTGTTCTGTCTGTGTTCTAGTGAGTACTGTTATGGAATTAAGTCATCTCTTTCTCTTTACCTACAAATAAGAAATGCTTCTCGCTTACTTCTATTCATAAGCAAAGACCGAATTGGCAAATTACGAAAAAATAGCTTTGTCGTTGTTGATGCCGTATTTCAACTTCAAAATAGACGCACTGCAAATATAAACATAACAGTGTAGTATCTGTACCTTTACATAAAAATATGCTATTTACCTTAATATTATTAAGTACACATACAGCCTGATATAATTGTATATGCTTTGCATCTTACAATATGACCTGTTTCTTTATGCATTCGAGTGAGAATAAGAATCTAACAGAAGTTATATCGTATTAAAGCAACGGCCATTGTGCGATTCAGACTATATCATAATCAAGTGCATATAAATAGTGATGATACCAGGTGTTCGCAAAACGGTGAGCGTATCCTGCCCTAGATACCAGGGTATCTGTCACAAACACTTGGGAGGGCAAATCAAGTGTTTACCTTATAAAACATGGGAACATATGGTACAAGTTAAATAAGGAATTGCATCGGACTTCATTGTTGCCACTGGTGTCTTCCACATGTCTGCCATAAAACGTTTTGAAAGCTTTACTAAGACCTTGAATGTTGTAACCCGTATCAAACAACTTTTGAGAAAGAGTCGTATGACACTCTTTCAAATCTTCGTAGAAATAGCAGCTCGATTGTACCTCAAATGTTGTGTAATGTAGACACCAAAGGCTGGAGCCGCTTGAATATTGCTCAACATAACAGGAAAGTTGACTATTGGAAAGTTGAAATCGCCCCTCTAGTCATTCAGTCTTGTTTATAGTTGGCTGTAACTCTGATTTTTTATGTATATATCTAAATATGAAACATAAGAGGCTGTTTCAGTGGCCTCTTTTACACATATTTCATGGGTTAATCAGTGGAAGGAAATTGGCTATTTAAACGATATCAGATCACCGATACACTAGACCAACACTTCGTCTCTGAAAATATATAAATTTGACAGAAAGAAACAACTACATTTAAATTGAGATAGGAGATTCGGAAGCTGAGGAAAATCTAGACTTGCTTCATCTAGGGCTTTTGCATTACAGAAAGGGCTGGATAGAAGCGAAAATAATATGGTTCAGGGACTGTGAGACAGACTATCGATACATCTAAAGCTTAAATAATTCTTAACCCAATTTCCGTGTTTTGATTTTGCCAATCTAAGCAGAAATTCCGATTTATATGCATACCGCATTTGAGTAATTCATAGTTTGGACGTTAATTGACATTAGTGTAAAAATATAGTTATACTTAATTTACACCACACAGAAACAAGTCCTGTTTGTTGGTCAGTAACGGGCATTTTGAGAATCTGTACAGTATTGTCTTATGTTGCCTGTGTAGTTTTGAAGCATCTTCTTTGAATTCATATACGTGTACTCACTGTGAAATACTGTGCCATCGAATCGATACATTTGTACTGTGAAAGGTTCAACTAATAAACAATAAAAAAAGTGTTCATATTCTTTCTAAATGAAATAACAGGTTTAAGACTAAAACACATCCAGCTAAAGATTATATTTCTGAGAAAGGTGATTATAGTACAACATGATTTGCACGCTCCGATATGGTGAACCTCGTTTATCCGGACGGCATCGTTGCTATGTAATAGTCCGGATTAACGCGTTTCCGGATAAAATAATCCTCTCAACGTAGTGAAGACCCATGAATCACGTGCAAGTTACTGCAATGTCTAAACCCAATCACTGTATAAAAGAACTGAAAATTTCATTCAATTTACAAATTACTTGATTCACAAATTGCCTAAAAATGGATGTCTTTGTCAGACTGACAAATTACACCAGTCAGTAAAACACTATCATACTTTGGAATTAAATGTTCTTTACCATGATTGACAACAATGTAGGTAAATAAAGTAACATAAATAACATAAGTAACATAAGTACATAAGTACATAAGTACTTAAGTAACATAAGTAACATAAGTACATAAGTACATAAGTAACATAAGTTACATAAGTAACATCAGTAACATAAGTAACATAAGTTACATAAGTTTCATAAGTAACATAGGTAACATAAGTACATAAGTAACATAAGTTACATCAGTAACATAAGTTACATAATTACATAAGTAACATAAGTAACATAAGTTACATAAGTAACATAAGTACATAAGTAACATAAGTACATAAGTACATAAGTAACATAAGTTACATCAGTAACATAAGTACATAAGTAACATAAGTTACATCAGTAACATAAGTTACATGTTACATCAGTAACGTAAGTTAGATAAGTACATAAGTAACATAAGTAACATAAGTTCATAAGTACATAAGTAACATAAGTAACATAAGTAACATAAGTACCTAAGTAACATAAGTACATAAGTACATAAGCAACATAAGTACATAAGTAACATAAGTAACATAAGTACATAAGTAACATAAGTTACATCAGTAACATAAGTAACATAAGTACATAAGTAACATAAGTTACATCAGTAACATAAGTTACATAAGTTACATCAGTAACATAAGTTAGATAAGTACATAAGTAACATAAGTAACATAAGTTACATAAGTAACATAAGTAACATAAGTACATAAGTAACATAAGTAACATAAGTAACATAAGTAACTGATATATTATAGAATAAACATTGTAACTCATGGCGGTGAACATTCAGTTGTAAAGTATAGTCAGTATTATATCCTAATTCCTGATCGCATTTACGACTGGAATCTTTACAATATATCAATACCAGTTTCACGCATTTTGTGCTGTGACTGGGTATACATAGTGACTGAATTTAGACTGAAAAATATAGACAATCCAGCACTGTAAGCATGGTTTCGCGAACACATCACAATTTTCATAATTATTTTTACGACCTATGGAATATTTTTCGGCAGAAAATCGAGACTGGTTATTCTCTGGAACTGAAGTTTTATATTTATAATTTACAGACTGCCAGGATGTCCCTGAATATGTGTATACTAATAATGGCCATTGCGTGCACTTAGTTCGGGTACATGAATCTATGATAGTCGTATTAGAGCTTAATGACCTGCATTAATTATCTTATCAATAATAGCTTTATCTTATCTGGTGCCAATGGGTCGGGTCACAATCAGAGTCCAGGAAGTCATCGCCGTTGTGACCGCTGGATTTCACCGGGACTTGATAACTTTAACAGTGAAGGGTTGCATAATTGGATCTAAAAACAGACCACACGTTAGTAGCCTTGGGTTATTTATGATATTGAGTATTGCTGTTTATTTGAATTTTCCAATCGAAAACAACTGATATTAGTCTTAATAAATACACGGAAGAATAACAACGTCACAGCTTTTTCATGCTGCCTGACGAAATATAATGTCAAAGTTTAAGCTGAGGTAATAAAGACAGACTTGTACGATTTTCAGAGTTTAACTTCTTTTAATTGTGTCCTTACATTGCTTACTAAAAGTACTTGTAATTGTACCGAAACATCTCAGTGAAAGAAGAAACAATTTTGCTATTGTTTGACTTTGTATGACAACATTTATTTGGATGTTTCCAATCGAAACCAGCTGAAAGATGTGAGTTTGAATAAATCGACGGAATCATCCCCACTCCACTATTGTTGCATGATTTATAACGATATATAACATGAAACTGTGTTATACCATTAAGTGGTATTTAGAAGATGTTTTATGAACAAAGACTGGATTGCATGACTTTAGTATGTTAACTTTAAATTGTATTCGTTCAATGTGCCAGACTGGCCTTCTTTATGTTTCTCGTAGCCCAGTCGTGTAAGGCGCCGCGATTCGCTGTGCAGAGTTGCGTCCCTTGGGCACGCCGGAAACCTATGATTGTGGGTTCGAATCCCGGTTCGCCCCGATTATGTTTCTAGGTTTGTCAGCACCATACCCGTGCTCGTGGGTTTCACCGAACTGGTAAACGTCTAAGACCTGCATCACTTCGGGCTTTCCTCCCACATTAAGCTGACACGCTGTGATATAACTGGAATACTGTTGAAAGCGGCGTTAAACCCAACTCACTCACACTCTTTATGTTTCTTGGTTTGTCAGCTCCTACTGGTGTTTCACCTGAGTTGTAAACGCCTCAGACATTACATCAGTTCGGGCTTTCACCCATACCAGGCTGACACCTCGTGATATAACTGAAATATTTTTTTGTATAAAACAACTGAAGTACTGTTCAATCCGGCATTAAACCAAACTCATTCATACACTTGCTATGCGATGTCTCTATACATTGCTTGATAAGGTATTAGTAATATACCGAAACAGCTCAGTGAAGAAATATAGGAAATTGAAATTAAAACAATAAATGTTAATTATCTTTAAGGGGCATTTATAAGCTGTAGTAGCAATAAAAACGACATTGAATTTGTTTTTGGATTTCAACATTTAGACCACGGAGTACACTTGCTTGAAGAAATAACTAAAACGTCGCTTATGTCAAAGCTTTCAGTTTGTTTGTTTTTGTTTGTTTTTGTTGCTGATGCAGATGCTCTGATTTCTAAATAAACGCCATCTATTTAGTAAATGGATTAAGAGACTGATTCTTCTGTTTCGTTTGACATCACTGGACGGGTATGTAAGTCTTGAATTGGGGTTTGGGATTTTCCCCATTGGATAACGTTTAACGAGTTCGTTTGATTTAGTTGTCAATTACGTGATTAGTGATATCTGGATTAATAAATACTGGAATTTCATAGAAATCTCAATTGTATTATTGCGAGCGAATGTTATCTAACGCCGCCGCAGTCAGCAATACTCCAGTTATAGCACGTAAATCATTCCGTTGTACAAAGCGACCTTAGCGCTAAGGTGATCGTAACCCCCATATTCTAACATAGACTTACGACAGTCGTAGTGCTAAGGTTGTTTTGTAGAACGGCACCCTGGACCGGCTTGGAACAAACCTCCAGTATTAAATGGGTACTTAAAATGTAAAATGGTTATAATTATACTTTGAAACGTTCGGGTTCGGGATCAGGCAGGTGGTTGAAAACGTGATCAACGACCGTTGGGCACGACGACACGCAACCAACGAAGTCCCAAAATCTGACACCTCACTGTCTGAAGCCCTATTGTGACCCCGAATTCCCCCAAAGATAAATAAGTAATGCCAGCAAGATCTGTGGACACGTTCCCATGCCTGCTGTAAGGTGAGGTGAAATGGGGTTTAACGTCGCGTCCAAGATTATCGCATTTGGGGCTTAACATTACGTCCAAGATTATTTGCATTTATATAGCGACGCGCATGCACGGTGTGTGTGTGTGTGTGTGTGTGTGTGTGTGTGTGTGTGTGTGTGTGTGTGTGTGTGTGTGGTTGTACTAGTCCGGACTGATACCCAACTCAGACACAGTATACTGGCTCCGAGCCAACCAGTCCTTGTTTTAGCCCCTTCGTGCCGAGGAGCGCCAGACAGGGTATCAACAAGTACCATCTTTTAACGTCTTTTGGTATGACGCAGGCAGTGATCTTCTTCTTCCCCGGATCTTCTGCTCTCCGGGCGGACGCTCTACCACAAGACCACGGAGACGATTACGCCTACGTGGTCTAGTGGTAGAGTGTCCGCCCGGAGAGCGGAAGGTCCGCCCGGACCGCGTCATACCAAAACATGTTAAAAGATGGTACTTGTTGTTACCCTGTCTGGCGCTCGGCATTAAGGGGCTAAAACAAAGACTGGTCGGCTCGGAGTAAGTATACTGTGTCTGGGTGGGGTATTCATGTTAAACTGCAGCATGGTATCTCAGTGAGCTAGCACTATAAATCGTCATCAGTCCAGACTAGTACAAGCAGCCACACAAACACACACGTACTTGCACGTCGCTATATAAGTGCAATAATCTTGGACGCGACGTTAAACCCCATTTCACCTCACCTCATGTCGTGTCAGTTTGATGGGGGAGGAAATCCCGAAGTGGTGATGGTCTTAAACGTCACCATTTTGATGAATTCCAAGTATAAGGTATGGTATGGTGCACACCTAGAAACATAGTCAGGGCAAATCCGGGATTCAACCAACGATCTGCATGGCAAATTGTGGCCAAGATTGTGGCCCCATGGACCATTGAGCCACCTGTACCTCCCTGACATAACGAAGATATGTCGGTTCTGTGAGGATACATGAGCCTGTATTATGACACTACATGAAGACCCAACTGAAACGAGCCGAGACCAAGTTCAATCGTCTTGAAGAAAGGTTCCACAGCTCAACTTCAGAAAGTGACGTAATAAGATACTAGGAGTCACTATCCAGTTCCTTGACCCCAGTACACATATATAACATGAAGCGGAAAATTCTGGTCACGTTTACAGATAGTGACAGTATCAGAATATCTTCACAGATAACGGAGGTAAGTATTCGCCCGAACGCTGACTTTACCTATACCTCGACTGTTTCCGTAAATGGGGCTAATGGCTTTATCTGCTTCAACTTATCTGTGCCCGTTACAACTTTGACCTCAGGGACACGCGTCCATCTACTTGCAAGGGCCATGTATAAGGCTATAAATATACAAGCATCCCTTTGAAATGACACATGAACAGTCAATAGTACTTGCATTGATGCTAAATTAAGTATCCTATTTTTTTGGCAACTCGTTTTACACCATGTGCGATGTATATTCTAGCTTTATGATGTACTTTATGCATAAAATAAAGATTAGAAATATTATGTCAATTATAATTGTTAAAGTTGTTTGGCAATTCGTTATGCACATCTGTGTGTGTGTGTGTGTGTGTGTGTGTGTGTGTGTGTGTGTGTGTGTGTGTGTGTGTGTGTGTGTGTGTGTGTGTGTGTGTGTGTGTGTGTGTGTGTGTGTGTGTGTGTGTGTGTGTGTGTGTGTGTGTTTCAACATCAACAAGTACCGCGCGTAAGATCAAACATATGATGAGTTTGTAGTATTATTAATTTGAAGAAACTATTCATATATATTGTTAGACCATCCCCATGGTGTAAAGGATAGAGCGCTTGTCCGTTAGTGGTTCGATCCCATGGCCACGTCAAACCAAAAGACGTTAAAAGATTATGCTAGCTGTTACCCACTCTGGCGTTCGGTCTCAAGGGAATAAAACAGGGACTGGTCGTCGACTCGTGGTCCGTGTACTGTGTCTGAGTGGGGTATTCATACGGCATGATGCGACGTGTATGAGAAGAAACATGCCTATCCTGACGAGTGATGGGGGTAGATCATTGTCACCCCTCAACGTTATGTACAGTGGGAAATGCAAGACTGACAGCAGACTGCTCAACACTCATCAACATTTGTTCAAGTCTCTCATTTCCTGCAAATGTTTGGCTACCAAACCACATTTTCGAACCATTATTTAAGAAAATATGTTAGTTTTAATTTATCTTACAAAACAAACTCTGAATAGAACAGAAGTTTATTTAGTGTGTGTGTTGGGTTGTATTGGTGATATACCTCATTGTTCATAGAAAAGATTGCAGATTCAAATGAAAACTGGGGATACATGGATTATTGAACTACTTGTTATTAGAATTCAGAAGTTTATTAACTTCTGTATTACATATAATATGTATCCATAAATATTGCCTTAGGGCTGGCAACTGTGGGCTGGCAACTGTGACAGTAAACTGGACTCTGGTCGTGTGTCTAAATTGTCTTAGGAATATATAACGTCAACGTTAGAGAATATCAGTCTCGAATTATCTGTTGAAATTGATTATGGGCGTACAAGACAAAAGAAATAATGAAAATTATATGAATGGATCACTGAAAATGTCTATGCTAAATTCTATAAATTGTTAACTCCTAATTGATATTTTTGTGTCTTTTACCTTCCATACCTGTTACCGTGACAGGTTGTTGTTTTGCCCGGAGGATTACATCAAGATAACGGAGTTAGAGTTAACGAGACATCAATATATTTGGAGAACTAGGCCGGTGTCATCAGTCAGTAGCTAGAATGGTTCTATTTTGGCATGCATTTTAATATCTTGCGGTACATTCAAATGGTTAAATATTATTGTCCATATACTCGATAAAAATAGATTAAACCTAAGAATGAATATAACGTTGCTTGATGGCGCAAATTTGATGGGTCACGAAAAATGTGCATCCGTGTAGAAACGAACACAATCCTAACCGTAGAATGTCCATCATTATCACTTGTAACAATACACATGCCTAATGATTACACAACCCACTGTATTTTCCCGATTCAACTGCCTTTCTATCTTTACCATCGAACAACAACTATGGTTTCCATGGACGTTTTTAAGTATCGTATTACTCTCAACAAACTATAACTTCTGGAGTGCCACAGGGGTCTGTCTTGGGACCATGTCTATTTCTGATGTTGGTTGGTTTGTTGTTTAACGCCGCACTCAGCAATATTACAGCTATATGACGGCGGTCTGTAAATAATCGAGCCAGACAATCCAGTGATTAATATCATGAGCATCGATCCACGCGATTGGGATCGATGACATTCATCAACCAAGTCAGCCAGCTTGACCACCCGATCCCGTTAGTCGCCTTTTACGACAAGCATAGTCGCCTTTTACGGTAAGCATGGGTTGCTGATGACCTATTCTACCCCGGAATCTTCATGGGTCCTATTTCTGATGTTCATTAATGAATTAGCTAATGCCCTGTCAACTATAATTAGTCACTTTGCTACAGATATGTTAGTGTTGCTGCATCAAGTGAAGAAGTTATAGATGAAGAACATTAATATGATTTAGCTAAGCTCGAAGACTGGACACAGGATGGCTAGTAAAGTTCAGTGCATGGTATTCAATTACCGTAACTTAGCCTAGATACCTGATTTGATTTTAAATAATCAACACTTAGAGCAGGTAACTACTCCTAAAATGTGCATCCGTGTAGAAACGAACACAATCCTAACCGTAGAATGTCCATCATTATCACTTGTAACAATACACATGCCTAATGATTACACAACCCACTGTATTTTCCCGATTCAACTGCCTTTCTATCTTTACCATCGAACAACAACTATGGTTTCCATGGACGTTTTTAAGTATCGTATTACTCTCAACAAACTATAACTTCTGGAGTGCCACAGGGGTCTGTCTTGGGACCATGTCTATTTCTGATGTTGGTTGGTTTGTTGTTTAACGCCGCACTCAGCAATATTACAGCTATATGACGGCGGTCTGTAAATAATCGAGCCAGACAATCCAGTGATTAATATCATGAGCATCGATCCACGCGATTGGGATCGATGACATTCATCAACCAAGTCAGCCAGCTTGACCACCCGATCCCGTTAGTCGCCTTTTACGACAAGCATAGTCGCCTTTTACGGTAAGCATGGGTTGCTGATGACCTATTCTACCCCGGAATCTTCATGGGTCCTATTTCTGATGTTCATTAATGAATTAGCTAATGCCCTGTCAACTATAATTAGTCACTTTGCTACAGATATGTTAGTGTTGCTGCATCAAGTGAAGAAGTTATAGATGAAGAACATTAATATGATTTAGCTAAGCTCGAAGACTGGACACAGGATGGCTAGTAAAGTTCAGTGCATGGTATTCAATTACCGTAACTTAGCCTAGATACCTGATTTGATTTTAAATAATCAACACTTAGAGCAGGTAACTACTCCTAAACACCCTTGTGCAATGTTATCCGTTAACGTGAAATGGACAATAATAAACATCTAAATAGTGTTTTCCATCAGAATGCTTAAGTATGTACTTCCTAGAAATGTCTTGTTGAACATATACCAGAGGTATTTACATGTCCTTGCTAATGTAGAATACGCATGGGAAGATAAACTACTGGACAAAAGAAAATATGGGATTTCACCAAAACAATACCAGAGTTGTCAAAACGTTACTAGACTGAAAAGAGTTGCCAAAAACACTGCAACGTAAGAGCTAAAACACAACTCTTATACCCGTATAACATATATCAGCATCAAATAACCATTTCTTGTTTGTTTCAGTTTTTGCCCCCATCAAACACATCAAAATACTTTCTCTTGCCCAGCGGTTTAGTTGATCTGTAGAGCTGGCACAGTTACAAGCAGCAAGTATCTCCTACGTAGGACTTACTATCTCCTACGTAGGACTTAGTATGGCCTAGAATTACTATCTCTTACGTAGGACTTACTATCTCCTACGTAGGACTTACTATCTCCTACGTAGGACTTAGTATGGCCTAGAATTACTATCTCCTACGTTGGACTAAGTATCTCCTACGTAGGACTTAGTATCTCCTGCGTAGGACTTACTATTTCCTACGTAGGACTTAGTATGGCCTAGAATTACTATCTCCTACGTAGGACTAAGTATCTCCTACGTAGGACTTACTATCTCCTACGTAGGACTAAGTATCTCCTACGTAGGACTTACTATCTCCTGCGTAAGACTTAGTATCTCTTACGTAGGACTTACTATCTCCTGCGTAGGACTTAGTATCTCCTACGTAGGACTTAGTATCTCCTACGTAGGAGATAGGAAGTCCTACGTAGGATCGAGATAGTGATTCTAGGCCATACTAAGTCCTACGTAAGAGATAGTAAGTCCTACGTAGGAGATAGTACATCCTACGTAGGAGATAGTACATCCGACGTAGGAGATAGTAATTCTAGGCCATACTAAGTCCTACGTAGGAAATAGTAAGTCCTACGCAGGAGATAGTAAGTCCTACGTAGGAGATACTTAGTCCTACGTAGGAGATAGTAATTCTAGGCCATACTAGTCCTACGTAGGACATACTACGTCCTACGTAGAAGATACTTAGACAAAAGAAAATTCACCGTGGGCCTACTGCGCTTCCGTAGATTATAACCTACAAAACAAGTTTAATCTTTCAATCCCCAGATTTAAAACAGCTAATCTGCAAACATCCTTCATATGTGTGCGGTCGGGTAGCCTAGTGGTTAAAGCGTTCGTTCGTTTCGCCGAAGACCCGGGTTCAATACCCGACATGGGTACAATGTGTGAAGCCCATTTGTGGTGCCCCCCGCCGTGATATTGCTGAAATATTGCTAAAAGCGGCGTAAAATCAAACTCACTCTTTCACATGTGACAGCAGCTTGTGGAATCAACTTCAGTCGGTGGCAAAAGCAGCAATTTGATTGAAACAAGCCAGAAACATATAACACTGTGCTTTAAGTTTACCTGGTAGTAGATATAAAGCAAATATTTACATGCAATGATATTAAAGTTGATTTATTCAGAGCCAATATTAAAGAAAATGATATCTGTTATTGTGGTTCAGATTGCAAAGTGGTTTACGCTATTTCCTCGAATATCATGATTACAATAGCTCTCGTAGATTATTATTATATGATAGTTTCAAATTTAGCATAAAATTGTATCTTAATGTGATTCTATGTGAAGACCCAAACATCAAGGACAGTGTCAATGAGTTCCTTTTTAAAGCTGTACATAAATGTCTGTTGTAAATAAAGCTGTAGATAGAATGCATTGATATATTGATCAGAGTGTACTTTTGAAGAGGAAGGGATCAAGAAAGCTCCTGTAACTCCATTTAAAAAAAAAAATGTCAATAAGTTATGTTTAGCAACTACAAACAACATTCGACTTGAAAGTACTATAAATATTAGACACGCAATGCGCATGTCGTAAAAAACGTAAAACAATGGTAACATAGCCAATCTTTGTTTGTTTGTATGTGTATGATATATAACAAATAGTTTTCACATGATACCTTGTGATAACGAGAAATAAATATATGTCTAGAATAATTAAGGATAATTGACGATAAAATGACAAATAAGTAATAAGTACATCTATTATCAAACTAATCAGAGGCCATGAAAGAAAGTTGCAAATACTGAGTGGAATTTTGAGTGGCGGTTAAAATCTGATACAAAAAGGTTAAGAACAAAGAAACACATGGCCTTAACACGTCAACACGAATGTCCTTTCTGCAGAGTACACCGGGGTTATAACTACTACTTACGAATATTGTGTAAAAGCACCCCAGTGACAAAAGACAATTACGTAAGCCTTATTTGGGGATTAAGCAGCGCTCGGACTTTTCGATCGATGGCTACCTTTAATAACAGCGTGGTAAGTCATACACAGGGCGTGTAAGTAGTTCGGGAATGTTCGCAGTATTAGATTACAACCGCTCTTCATGGTTGGCCACAAGAGCACATTTTCTGGTCATAATTTATCTGATCTGTTATTATGTATGTCCTACAGATATATCAGATAATATATTGGTCGACTTTCTGGCTTACAAGTATCTATACTATCGTGTTTCAGTAAATAATATACATTTGCGTTTCTTTTCGTGATCATGAAATGTTTTGGCTCGACTACACTGGTAGAAGTTCTATTCTTAATTTGACAACGTTTCCTAATTTTTTTCAGAGGGTATTGAAATGTGTAGATAATTAAAAGATTTGTGTCTTTGCGAAATACTAAACTGTGCAAGGGAGACAAATGGTGTCAAGCCAGAAAAAAAATTAGCAAACTGACAAGGGAGGTAACTCTTTGATACTATATCCAAAATGGCGGACGATGGAGAAATTGACATCGAAGGGGAGTTTGATTTTAAACTGGAGTAAGTTAAGATCATGGGGAATTGAGCGAAACAAACAGATATATGGCTCGTGAAAATGTGATATGCTGTAAGATGCGATAAAATCATATGTACAATTTCTGAATAAATCACATGTCAAATTTAGAACAAATATTTTAAATCAACAAATCATGCAGATAAAAGACTGATGTATTTTTAAGGTTTTCACATATAGTGCATCATTGTATATGAATATTGAGGCCGACCCCTTATGATCATTTAGATCAACGTAGAGTTATATGTCCCGTCGTCTTTAACAGTTAGAATACAGTACAAGTGTACATGACATGTTTGAGCAATGTTCAGTGACAATCGTGATACTCGGGTCCCCGGGTCTGTTAGTATTACCAGAATTACATGACAATGACAAGACATTCACGTTTTCGTTACATGGCATTGAAGTTACATGTGAAACTACTGTGTGACATTTATCTTATTTCAAATCTTGTTTGTACCGGGTGGAGATCTTTGATGTGACAATTCAGGACTCAGTTTGATCAATAGGCCATATACCATAAAGATATTGTTTTCAAATTTCAAGGATTTATCTACGGTTCTTTATTAAGTGCCCTGGCATGCAAATTGGGAATTTGGGGGTTAAAATTTGGGATTTTATATTAGTCCATATATTCTTAAAATCATTAGGGGTGCACAATAAAACACTGCAGGGAGAATTCCTGCTGACATGTCTGAGGCTGAAACACTTCAATATTTACACCATGAGTTGAAAAATTGTGAACTGGTCACCTGTCTTACTGAAACTGTTTATATGAATATCTGTTTTGAACTTTTCATTACATTCAAAATATTCCATACATCTGCTGTGCAAGATACAACAATTCACTCCACAGTAATTCCTGGTTGACAGTCATTGTTTTATTTCCTGTTTCACATTGTCCCGTTTTGAATCAGATTGACACATTTGAAATACACTCGTGAATGTAAATGTTTGTCTTTCTGATTCTCGGAAATGTGTGCCTTTTTTTTAAAGTCTGCCTTTTTTAACTTCAATATACAACCTTGTGAAAAAGTGCTGCCTTGCATTGTGTCTTTGATTGACTGTTGTGGCTGTTGTGACACTAGTGATTGTGTTGAGTTTTATAAACATAACCTAATAATATTAAACTTGGAAAGTGAATACTGATTTGCACATTTTTGTGCCAGTAATTAAGGGATGCAGGATACAACCCCCTGTTTTGAAGCATCATGTTCATGAATATAACAATGTATGACTAAATAATTTGGTGACAAAAATAGCAATTGACTAATTTATGGCTAACAAACAAATTATGGGCTAGCATTTGTATTGTAAGTGCACCTTTTTTCCCCAAATGTTGTCCTTCTCCCCTTTGCCAAAGATTATATCTGTGCTTGTGAATATTGAGATTTACAAAATGATGAATGTGTGTGCACAATCACTACTATCATCAATCTGATGTCAGTTTGCACTGGACTCACACTCAGTGTATTTCTTTACTCTCACTGGTCAGCATCATCATAAAGTTCTAAAAAGCGTTTTTTTCTAACCAAATTTTCTAATATATTGACCACATTTTGGACTTGACTCCGTTTTAATATAGCAGTATTATTTGTCCGCTGTGACATATGCTATAAAATCATGTCATAGTTTATATAATAATATAATATTGAATAATTATTCCTAGACTACACTTAGTCCCTGAAAATATATGATTTGATAGAAACTCTATTTACATTGAAAAGGAGCCCATGTGATATTGAACATTCAGATGCCTGAACCTGAGAAAATCTAGACTTGCTTCATTTGGAGCCATTGCATTACAGTTGGGTCTTGGCGGAATGGAAAATGATATGGTTTTGGGACTGTGAACAGACTAGTACACTGGATCAGAGAGAATGCATCTTCAGTTATCAGTTTGGTGATAATCATGATAATGTCACCATGGTAATTGTGATGTGATGATATGTTACATTTGTCGACCAACCATTGGCACCAGTGCCATATGGTTTTCTTGGAATAGTAAGATTCTGTAAGCGTGATCAATGATGATAATAGTTATACAACACAAGGTTGTTTTTATAAAAATATTCTTGTAAGATTGGTTGTTGAGTTACTATTATTGGAAACAGCCTGATAGATCAATGGATTGCTTTGAATAGGTTGAACATTGTTTCAGAGTTGAAGATGGATTCTATGATGCCAATGAACTGCCCTCAAAGAGCGCAAACCTACTTCCTGAGTTTACCAACCCTCCATGGATGCTGGAACAGGTAAAACATAGTCTTTGTCATACAATTACATCAGGCTGTATTTTGTTTCATTCTGTTACTACCAGGGGTGAAATGATGCAACAAAGTTACAATACTATACGTATCACGATACATAGGTCATGTTATGATACATATCGCAATACTTCTTGACTATAAATATTTCAGAGCAAGTTCTAAAGGAAAAGCTAGCTGTAGACACATAGTCGTAGTGGCTAATTTTAGTGGTGAACTTGGAATGCTACAACACATTTTGCGATATTTTACTGACCATATTCTTTGCTGGGGTTGGGGGTTAATAAATTTACAATGCACTGGTGCATCAATGTATTGTTTCACCCCTAGTTGCTACAACTTTGAATCTTTTTCAATCTTTTTCATATCAAGTGTTGTCATGTTCATCGTAGCTTTTCAAAGTAACGTTTCCCTGAAACCAGTAATTTTTACATTTGGTGTATGTGGGGAAGTTCTTACCGTGCAACTAGTAGATATGCTATTCTTTAACTGAAAATGGGTTGTATGTCTTTCTGTCTTGAGCTCAGACTCCACATGTGTCAAATAAATTCAAGCTAAGACCCCAGTCAGAGTTGCTAAACAAATGCTAAAGAGTCTAAAGAAATATAATAATAATTCCAATGACTTTATGAGTGAGTGAGTGAGTTCGGTTTTACGCCGCTTTTAGCAATATTCCAGCAATATCACGGCGGGGGACACCAGAAATGGGCTTCACACATTGTACCCATGTGGGGAATCGAACCCGGATCTTCGGCATGACGAGCTAAGACTTAATGAGAAATTATCAGTCCAATAAATAATATCTCGCCATTAAGTGGTTCCATAGCCATGAAGAGAACCTTGTAGACATCATTTGATGCTTACATCTACTGTTCATTATGTCAAACGTGTAACTGATTAATCCGCAAGGGGTACACGTACTTTTTTCATTGACATTTGCAAAAACTATTTTGATCTCTATTTGGTGTTCTATCTCTAAAAGCTGTCCTGCTTAACATTGCTTAAAAATGTAAAAGAGATTTAAGAGTAGTTTGGGAGCCCTTTCATCTAATTATCTATCCACGTCTATTATCTAAAACTGGCTCTCCCAGGTGATATCGCTTGGGTGAGATCAACACCAGCGACATTACATTACAACGCTTTGTAGGCCATTGTGACATCATTGGTTCCCATGAGGTGGGTGAAATGGGGTTTAAATAGATAGCGACATGCATGCATGTGTGTGTGCGTGTGGGTGGATGTGGCTGCTTGTACTAGCCAGACTGATGCTGATTAATAGAGCTAGCACACTGAGATACCATGCCACAGTTTAACATGAATACCCCACTCAGACACAGTATACTGACTCCAAGCCGACCAGTCCTTGTTTTAGCCCCTTAATGTCGAGCGTCAGACAGGGTAACAACAAGTACCATCTTTTAACATCTTTTGATATGATGCGGCCAGGGTTCGAACACTGAACCTCCCGTTCTCTGGGTGGATGCTCTACCACCAGACCATGGAGTGGTTCCCATGACTTCACAATAAAATGGAATCACTAATCTCTTTGCCACTGTACCCTAGCTTTTGAACTTAAGACACATAGGCCTACTGACATATACTTCAAGCAAGGCCACTATTGTTTGTTTTGATGGACAAGATAATGGAATTTCTCTTTCAGTATGAAATTTGGCTTGGGTAATGTCCTGTTAAAATAATAAGATGCAGACACCATGCTACAGATTAATTTAAATTCGGAATGTTTGTCTTGCTCAAACACGCAGTGTGTAATTTTCTGTCTCTTTATGTGCAAGGGATGGACAATGGACAGCTACATGGATGAAAAATCAAAGGCCACCATAGAAAGAATGCTGATGGAAGAACAGTATCCTAATATGTACATTCATGTGATAAATGTCTCACGCAAAAGTGCTGACCCAAACATGATCAGGGTCGAACTGGTCTTCGGCAACCCATGCTTGTTGTAAGGGGTGACTAACAGGATCGAGTGGTCAGTCTTGCTGACTTGGTTGATGCATGTCAATCTTTGGATTGTCTGGACGAGACCTGATCATTTATAGAACACCTTCACATAGCTGTAATATTGCTGAGTGCGGCTTTAAGCATTAAAAAAAGAAGCAAACAAACAACAGTGGAAATTGGCTACAATGGACATAACAATTGTTGCAAATAAAAAGCTGCACTGTCCATATATTTTTATTGTTTGCTTTAATCTTGTTATCAGTTGAACAGAGCCTCACTCTTAGGCTTTAATTTTCTGTCAAGTTTTCCTTGACCACTTCTCAAGACAATACCTCAATGGCCGATCCAAGACAAAGATGGTATCATCTGACAAGTCTCCGTCTTCCAGTCCGACAAAGCCCAAGTCGAACTCTGCCAAACGTCCTTGGAACGAGGAAGAGAAACAACTTTTTCTCAGTGGGCTGGTAATGATTTGTGTCTTACTTATATACAGTGTTTGCAGGCATTTCCCCTTACCCTTTATGTCTTGCATACAGGCCTTCCCCCTACCCTGTATGTCTTGCATATTGGCATTTCCCCCTACCTTTTATGTCATGCATATTGGCCCTTCCCCCTACCCTTTATGTCTTGCATAAAAGGCCTTTCCCCCTACCTCTTATGTCTTGCAGATAGGCCTTTCCCCTATCCTTTGTCTTGCATGTAGGCCTTTCCCCCTACCCTTTATGTCTTGCATATAGGCCTTCCCCCACCTTTTATGTCTTGCATATAGGCCTTTCCCCCTGCCCTTAATGTCTTCAATTGCTTATAAACCTCCTGTGATGTCATCCTATTGTTCTCCAGTAGGATTAAATCTCATAAACAGGGATGTTATCATGGTTGTGATATCCCTGGGATTTTATATAATATCCCAGGGATACTTGCTACATGTATTGGAGAAAACACGCTTACGAGGTTTTGGTAGACAGAGCATGCCCTGGGGAGAGGGAAAAACCCAACCCCCAGGGCTTGCTCTGTCTACAAAAACCGAGGGAAAGTGTTTTTCCATACTTATGAACCTAAAAAAGAAACTTAAAACCACATTTATCAACATTTTTATGTTTCGAACATACTTTCCATGAACCTTTGGAAACGCACGTAAAATATCTGTTGCTGGCGTACGGATCTTGCAAAGGACATTTTAAAAACCAGTGTGGCTTATCAACACCTCTGTAGCCTCATGGTACACTCACTGGTCTACAGATATGAAGGTTGCCAGTTCGATCCTCGGGAATATAAAGAAAACATTTGTTATTTGATTTTACATTTCATGACATGTTACATTCTGAACGGAAGTTACATTAATAAAATACCCAGGACATTATATAAAATCCCTGGGATATTATAGCAAATATGACTTGAATATTAATTTTATTAATACAACTTCTGTTCATATGTAACATATGAATTTTCTTGCAAGAATTTTTTTTTTGCCTTTGAACAATTCCCGAGAATCGACCACGCAACCCCCTTATCTGTAGCCCAGTTAGTGTACCACTAGGCTATACAGGTGCTGATAAATCACAATGCTTTTAAGAATGTCATTTTCAAGTTCTGTACGCCAACATCAGATATTTTACATCCGTTTCCTGAGGTTCATGAAAAGTATGTTTGAAACATGCAAATGTTGATAGATGTTGTTTTAAGTTTCTTTTTCCATTTATAAGTTAGACAAAACACTTCCCCTTGTGTTTTTATGATATTTAAAACCCTTATCCTTGGGAAAAAACCTCGGGGCTGACCCCATCTTGTGGATGCAGGTTTTAAATGTCATAAAACCCCTTGGACATGCTTTATCCTACACATAGATACTGTGTATGCAGGCCTTTCCCCCTACCTTTTATATCTTTCATATATGCTGTTTATGCAGGTCTTTCTCCTACCCTTATGGTAAACCCAACCAACCGGCTGCCTAGATAAAATGTGTGCAATCTAACGTAATGTTTTCCAGGATTTGTATGGTAGAAGTTGGACCCGCATCTCTGAAATCATTCCCACCCGGACAAGCCTGCAAGTGAAGAACTATGCCCAGCAATACTTCAAGAATCTGGTATGTTGCAGAAGTGTCATCAGCTGATACCCCATTTTCAATCAGATTCTTAGCAAGACAAAAGCATATTTGGGCAAGAAAGTGACAACAATTGGGCAACATATCCCACTATATTACCTACGAGGGCAAACATATGGGGGTTCATAAAAATCAAACATGCCCTGTGGTCATATCACGTCACGAGACAACAGTGTATTGTTTCCATCATCTGAACGGCATTGTTGACAGTTGTGCCTAAATTCCGCTGGGGAAACACCGGAATTAAGACACTCGTGTCGCAGACATAGCATGACATGAAGCTCTTGATGTACAGTGCAGTCTGTCTTTACTTTGTGTTCACTACTGGATTGGTGTTTGTTCACCTTATAACTTATATTTGTTCTATGTCTGCATTTTGCTACTTCATCATGATTATCAGTATTCAGTGTAAATTATCAACTCTTTTGATGGAGTTACCAAGTGATGTAACTCCTGCTACAAGTTGTCAAATGAGGGATGCTACATTGTGTAGACTTTACCATAGTGCAAGTTTTTCTAAGAATTGTGGGGGATTTCACTGTTTGAGTAATATTTACACATTGTACCTACACATCTTTGTATGAATGAGTGAGTGAGTGAGTTTGGTTTAACAGCATTCCAGTTATATCGCGGCTCAGCCTAATGTGGGAGGAAAGCCTGAGGTGATGCAGGTCTCAGATGTTTACCACTTCGGTGAAACCCATGAGCACGGGTATGGTGCTGACAAACCTAGAAACAAAATCGGGGCAAACCGGGGTTCGAACCCACAATCATAGGTTTCTGGCGTGCCCAAGGGACGCAACTCTGCACAGCGAATCGCGGCGCCTTAGACAACTGGGCCACCCGTGTCCCCTGTATGAATGAGTATAATGTTGTACATTAGTGAAACCCATGTACCTTATATACTACTAAAAACGGGCAGAGTGTAATAATGTGCTACTACTATCATAGCTACAGATACACTGTGTATTTGCGTAAAATACCCCCTAAAACTATTCAAAACCGAATTACTTTCAATAAACTTGCGTACAGAAACGCATGCATAAAATGAAAAACTCAATTCTATGAAACACATAAATACCCAATGAAGCTTTTTCAGCATGCGTACAACGGAACTAATTTCTGAAACACAATTACGAGCTATTTTACTTTCTGAGTCAAGCCTATATTTAGGACCGTTATATACATCATTTTTTTTTAAATCTCCAAATGTTTACTCATTTTGGGAAAAACCCAATAGAGTGATGAATAGATGAGTGAAAAAATATTGGTTGCCCAATGAAAAATGTAATAACCCAATTAAAATAGAAACCTTTGAGTAAAACTCAATTGCTCAAAAAGTTACCTGGAGTTCTGTACTATCTTAAGTCTATGTTAAAGAATAGAGGTAAATCACCTTAGCACTATAATAGCTTTGTTGAACAGACCTCTGCACAGCTACCACCTCAAGTATTTATTTAATTCCAGGAACCTGTGTGGTGCTGCATTAATGACTCCCTGTGGGGATTCTTAGACAGAGCAGTTCCTCAGTACCTATTGTATGTTGAAGGGGGAACTAAGACAGGGATCTGATGTTAAGCTCGTTTGTCTGATGTGGACTCACTTATGTACAGGATGACAAGATATAGCTGTAGTACTGCTGATTGTGACATAATCACTAACAACAATCACCCTCTCATAACAGTGTTCCTGCTGGCTTTTGAAACTGTCAGTCCTGGTTGACTTGCAACAAATCAAAAACTGTATGAAGGTTACCTGGATTTAATTCTTTCAACATCAGGTTTAATGCCATGACATCATATCTGAAGTAACTCAGATAGATCTACACATCATTCAAACAAAGTTCAGTTACAATTTTTTTTTATATATTTCGTGTCTAAGTCGCTAGAAATACAGATTTAATTTCAAAGCAAAGTGAATTTTATTTCCTTGCACTAGAAATAGAAAGTGGAAACCCTGATGGACAGACAAGCTGACTTAGTTCAAAAATATACTTATATGAATATCGCCTCTGTTTTGTTCAACAGCAAAGATTTATGGGGTACTTTATTTGCCTGTCCACAAGGACTGGCAGTCACATGAATTACCAGTCCAAACCTAATTTTACCGGTAAAATACTTGTAATTACTGGTAAACGGGAACACTGCATAAATGCTATGTCTTATTCTACTGACTGCATGTGTTTCTAGGCCAAGAAGGCTGAAGCTGCCTCTGCAGTTGTGTCCTCTACGTCTCGAGATCTGCCCCTTGGCTCAACACAACTGACCTCCCACCTCAGCCAGTCAGATGACCCACTGGCTAATGTCCTTGCTTCCGTCACAACTGCCCAGCCCACAGTCACATCCCTTTCCAGTTCACCCAGTCAGAGCAGAAAGACCTCAGTGTCCAAGCAGTCCAAAAACAAGAAGAAAAACCACAATTCCACAAAAGCAGACTCCCAACTAGAAACAGTACAAAGCATTACCAATGGTCTGGATGGTGTTTTGCCATCTGCAAATACAATCATTGGTATTTCTGGGCTACAGGACCTTCAATGTGGCTCCTATACCGGGAATGTGGACACAAGTGAATTGTCTCCCAGTGTGAATCTGTCCGGGGTAGGGTTCTTGTCTGGGAGTAAGGAATTAGGTTTTGACAGCTCGGTCGGGACGCTGATCCACATTGCTTCAGGACTGGACACTTTGGCTGCTGTTGTTGAGAGTGACTTTAGTGCTAGTGATCTCCAGACTCTAACAACAGTCACAGCCGATGGATCAGAGGTCGTTCAGTCCGACATTCTTGCTTCCGTAGTGCAACACGCTGAAGGAAAAGATGAAGCTTTACAGAAAGAAACTGGCACTTCGTCCGACGAAATTGGGAACTTGAGTTCCAATTCAGTTGAAGAGGAAGAGGATGTGGATATCGATATTGAAAATGATGATGACGATAATGACAACCCTATACTGTTAGGAAGGTCCGCTTCACCTAGCTCTGTGTATGAGAAGTTGTTACGATCAGCCAATGTTACGCCGACTGAGCTGGGTGATGGTGAACAGTCTGATGAAGGAGATACTGATGCTGACGTTGCAGCAGCTGACACAGACAGTGCTACTCAGGGGAGATCTGAAAACTTAGAAGGTGCTATGGATGAGAATGTCACGGAACTTTTTACTGATAGTAAGCAAGATACCAAAGCCAATGCTACAACAGGAGAATTTACTCAGCCTGAACCGCCCACTGAATATTGTGACAGCAGTGAAGAAATGACTGTTCTACAGGATGTGCCAAAGCTTGAGGAGAAAGTTATAGGTATGTGGAATGTAGAATTAACTGTCTTCGTGATCATGATAATAACATGCTTACATTTTGTTATCTTTTACCAATGAAGTCAGGTTGTACCGTAAGCTGTTCAATGATCAGTATTATCATGGTAATGATCATAATGAAGCAGGGAAAATTTTGTTATGAAACTTTGGATGTCTTTATTTTATTTTTAATTTTTTTTTTTTTATTCAATTCATTTTATGATATTACAGGTAGTACATTGAGCATGTTGAGACCAATGAAGTCATGTTTTACCGTAAGCTGTTCAGTGATCAGTATTATCATGGTAATAATCATAATGAAGCAGGGAAAAATTTGTTGTGAAACTTTGGTTGTCTTTATTTTATTTTTTTAATTTAAAAAAAAATTCAATTCAGTTTATGATATTACAGAGTAGTACATTGAGTAGCACGTCATGTGGTATACCTATTAGGTAGAGGTAACATACCTACACAGCAGACAGCAAAATTTAAGTTGGCTAAGTGTCCAACAATGTTTACAGTGAAACGGGCAGGCTACATTTGCCATGTTTATTAACGAAGTGTGAAGCTAAATCCTGACAGCACATTAGTGGAAATTGTTCCTGTTAAAAAAAAAAAAAAAGAAGAAAAATGGAGGCCCATTAACCATGTTAACTAGACAATTCATTTGCCAAATTTTTCCATTTTCTGTCAAACTGTCTTATTGTATTGTTTTTGTGTGCAATTGATTTCTCTATCCGAAATATATCAATTAAAGTCTTCAGAAACTTTTCAAGTGACAATTTCTTTTTCTTAATACTTAATACATGTATATATTTTTTGGATGTCTTTATTTATCTTGTTCATACACCTCTACTCTGATCAGCTGCCGATATCCACCGATTTCAATTTCACACATTCTACTTTAGCATGTATAATCATGATCATGGGTAAATTGAGAGAAAAGACACCCATTTACCATGTCCATGATGTTTACTTGGAAATCTCATTTGATAATTTCTTTGAATTATATATTACAGAACTAGAGTTATTTATTTATGTAAATGATTTGAAAATAAGACAAAGGTGATGAAATGTGCATTTGTTTACATGTTTAAATATGTGTAGTTTGTTTAATACCATGGTTGAATGTGTCTCAGTATGCAAACTAAAAGGTAATGCTCATTTGTATCGATGTATATGGCAGTCTGTTTCAACATGTGTCAATACATGTCTCCTGTTCAAACAAGGGGAGGTAATCCGACTTGGCTTCCTTTCTGTCCTCGCCACAAAATGCAAATAATAGTTTAGCACATCTAAAAAGTCTGTCATTATGATCATGATGATTGATCAAGTGAGTGAGTGAGTAAGTATGGTTTTACGCCGCTTTTAGCAATATTCCAGCAATATCACAGCGGGGGACACCAGAAATGGGCTTCACACATTGTACCCATGTCTGGAATCGAACCCGGGTCTTCAGCGTGACGAGCGAACGCTTTAACCACTAGGCTGAGATAGTTATGACTAGGATGAATGTTAATTTGATCATAATTCATAATTTCAATACATTTTTATTTGTCATCTTAAACAAATGTTAAAATGTGTAGGCTGCTCCTGGGGCGGTCGGGTAGCCTAGTGGTTAAAGCGTCTGCTCGTCACGCCGAAGACCTGGGTTCGATTCCCGACATTGGTACAATGTGTGAAGCCCATTTCTGGTGTCCTGGTAAAACCATACTCACTCACTCACTCACTGTAGGCTGCTCCCCCATGTCTGCAGCACCAAGTTTCCAATTTCCAAAGTTCTGAGAACAAACATTGTTTTTGTTTCAATTTGATTGTCATTATTATTGTGATCTGTCTGTTGACTGACCAGGCAGAAGTTGATTCATGTTATCATGGTAATAGTGGACATGGCTGTGACCCTGACAGTGACCACTGGTTATTTATTTCAGTCAATGGTATCACAACATCGGCAGGAGAAGTGATAGAATTTCCTATCCCGGAGGAGGAAAGGATCATGGAAGCTGATGACATCACAGAGGAAGAGAGGAAGATTCACTCTGAATTCTTTGATGGTCGACAGTCTAAAACTCCTGAGAGATACTTGAAGATTAGGAACCATATTATTGATTGCTGGTAAATAACTGAGATGGTTGTGGCATATTAACAATAAAATTTGTTCAACCAGATAAGCAGATAAGTGGGCCCTTTTTATGGGTTTTGCTATATGTTATCATTATAAGGATTAGGGGGCTAGAACTGTTAGTTTCTAATGCTGGCCCCCTGCTGGGCCCCATTCCACTAAGTGATCTTAGCCCTATGATGTTCGTTACTCCCATACTTTAACATAGGCTTACAACAGTCCTGGAGCTATAGATTCTGGGTTCCTGGAGGTTTCCTCATACAGTATTGGAATCTAGGCACCCTAATCTTTAACTATCAAGTAGGGTTATGACAAGGACACAATGATATTGATGCTTATTTTGAAACACTGTGGGGACATGGGTGGCCCAGTCATCAACAGTGCCTCAATTTACTTTGCAGAGTTGCATCCCTTGGGCATGCCAGAAACCTATGATAGTGGGTTTTAATCCAGTTCACCCTGATTATGTTTCTAGGTTTGTCAGCGCAATACCTGTGATTGGGGATTTCACTGAAGTGGTACACCTCAGAGACCTGCATCACTTCGGGTTTTCCTCACTGATTAAGCTGTATCGTCATGATATAACTGGAATACTGTTAAAAACGGCATTAAACATGTTGAACCCAACTCACTTGCTTACTCCAACACTCAATCACTCAAACACTCGCTGAAACGCTGTGTACCATGTATATGTTGATACTGAAGTCATATGTGTTAAATTGTATTTCTAATCATGCTAATTGATGTGTACTCAATGTTGTGAATGAACCAAAAAAAAGGAATGATTTGTGATTAAGGTATTTTTGGTTCATGACGTAGGTTAAAAGCCTAGGGAACATAAGGGTGAGTGAATGAGTATGGTTTTATGCCGCTCTTAGCAATATTCAAGCAAATTTTTTAACTTATCCTGCATTACTCCGTATTGCATTTACTGCTGTCTTTGACAGAGTGACGAACTGTGTGAGATCCAGCTGCTGAAGAAAGTTGTCCCAACCAGCTCAGGAGGCAGCGCCCTCTCACAGTCGGCACGTGACCCGGAAGTCATGACGTCACACAAAACACATAACTGCTTTGTCACCTCCACGGACGGACGTACTGTGTATCCCTTGTGGAAATTAAAGCTTATTATTTGTTTTTTATATTTTGCGTGTTTCTACATTCATTATATGCTGCTACATTGTTACCTGTTATGGGCCGTGACCTTAGGGTCTTCCCATTCGTAAATTGTAACGTTTATCGCTCGTCTGTGGCTCACGTCACAGTAATTTACGGGCGCAATGTTGTTCCCGCCATTTTGTTTTCTTTCCCGCCATTTTGGCCATTCACCACGTGGCCACGTAATGTCGTGTTCTGCGTTTTGAATTCTCTCTTTGGCTTGGGTAATACATTACATTTATGTATGTTGTTTTGGTGTGCTTAAAGCCTTGCCTTTTCGCTACCTCTCAGCGTAATTGTTTCTTCTCATAAACTTCAATATAATACGAAGTTTTTGAGTTACATTATGTCTCCCGTTCTCTGTGGTTTTGCCACATGGTTACGTGTTTGCACATGGTTATGTGTTTGCTTAAAGCTATGCTTTTTCGCTACCTTTTAGCGTCATTGTTTGATCTCATAAACTTCATTGAAATACAAAGTTTCTGAATCACATTATGCTTCACATACTTTGTGATTGGCCACATGGTTATGTGTTTGCTTAAAGCTATGCTTTTTCGCTACCTTTTAGCGTCATTGTTTGATCTCATAAACTTCATTGAAATACAAAGTTTCTGAATCACATTATGCTTCCCGCACTTTGTGGCTTTGCCACATAGTTATGTTTTGCTTAAATTCCAGATTTTCTGCCTCGCTGCACTTGTTGCCGCGGGAACAAATCTGGTCGGGGCCGCCCCTTTCTGCCGTGATTGTACGACGCCCTGTACTTTCACAAGGCAGTGCCGATGTTGCAGTCATTCGTCGCTGTGATCCTTCAGCTCATGCGAGTATCCAGGACACACCTCGCTCAACGTGCTCGTCGACCCCCACCTACGTTGACGGCAGCAGCGCTCAGCGGAGCTTCGCAGTGCTCCCAGCACCAACGGCGGCTCCCAACGTAGAGTCTGCCTCCCATGGCACGACATACGACCGTTCACGGTCTCCTACTCCACCGGCGGCTCCAGCGCTCCCAACGTAGAGTCTGCCTCCCCTGGCACGACATACGACCGTTCACGGTCTCCAACACCACCACATCAACGCTGATGTCTCCGGCGCCCCCGGCGCCTCCGGCGCCTCTGATGTCCCTGCGCTCCCGGCGCTCCCGGCGCTCCCGGCGCCTCCGATGTCTCGGCGCCTCGTGCGCTCCCGACGCCTCTGATGTCTCGGCGCCTCGTGCGCTCCCGGCGCCTCCGGCGCTCCCGGCGCCTCCGATGTCTCGGCGCTCCCGGCGCCTCTGATGTCTCGGCGCCTCGTGCGCTCCCGGCGCCTCCGGCGCCTCTGATGTCTCGGCGCCTCGTGCGCTCCCGGCGCCTCTGATGTCTCGGCGCCTCCGGCGCTCCCGGCGCCTCCGATGTCTCGGCGCCTCGTGCGCTCCCGGCGCCTCCGATGTCTCGGCGCTCCCGGCGCTCCCGGCGCCTCTGATGTCTCGGCGCCTCGTGCGCTCCCGGCGCCTCCGGCGCCTCTGATGTCTCGGCGCCTCGTGCGCTCCCGGCGCCTCCGGCGCCTCTGATGTCTCGGCGCCTCGTGCGCTCCCGGCGCCTCCGGCGCCTCCGGCGCCTCCGGCGCCTCTGATGTCCCGGCGCTCCCAGCGCCTCCGGCGCCTCGTGCATTCCCGGCGCCTCGTGCATTCCCGGCGCCTCTGATGTCTCCGCGCTCCGGCGCCTCCGCATCCTCTGATGTCTTCGGCGCTCCCGGCGCCTCTAAGGTCTTTGATCTCATGATCTTCGACGCCTCTAATGTCTCTGGCGCCTCTGACTACTCCGGCGCCTCAAGAGTTACGGAAGAAGCGCCTATGATATATCCGGCGCCTAAGATGACCTCCGGCGCCCAGATCAACAAGCTTTATCAAGCTCAGATCAACGAGCCGACTATCCGATCTTCTACTGCGGCTTAAGGGGCACCATCGGCAATCGCCTCCCCGGCGCCACTGCCCTCTTCTCTTGCTGCCGTCTCATAACTCGTCACACGGAGAAGCATGGTGAAACAACTGTCGCCGCTCCTGTCGCTACTCTCCCGTCGGTCTTCGGGATCGTGACTATCGTTCTACTTCGTTCCTGGGTGGAATCTTTTCAACCAATAGACAGTTGGTCTGATTCAACTTGCCCACTGAGACCTTATCCATAATCCCGTCGTTTAAAGCGCTATGATTCCGGAGAGATGACCTGCGGGTTTCCATCGAATCAGAGCGTCATGTGAACAGCGTCTGTATCAGATTCGACGACGACATCCACTTACAAAGAGTTTACTTCGTCGACATCGCCGTCACCAACGCTGTTCTACCCTACCCTAGCGCCAGCGTTCCTGAAAGAGACTCTTCCTCGGCGCTCACCGGGTTTTCCACGACGCCCATGGGGTTCCGTGTTTTATCGCAAAACTCGGGTACACCACTTGATCGTCTCTCACGCAGTTCATTGAGGATTGTCTGTGTGTGGAGTTTGCACCTCAGTTCCGACTCCAAGGCGGTTTTCTCGGCTACTGCGCAGTGTGATTTACATGTCACGTGTCAAGTACTCGGACTGTCAACAACTCCGACCGGAATTAGGTCAACTTACCATGGCAAGGGGTGCCATGTATTTCTACAGATTGGTTTCCATGTCTACCTGTACGCTTGGTGCTACCACTCAACCAGGCGCCTGTCGCAGTCCATCCATGCTCGGATGTTGGAAACAATAGACCTCCTCTACCAACACGGCTGTCACGAGGAACCTTGTTTCATCAACCCTTCGCTGTAAGAACGATAGCGCCTATAGGCGTTCAAGGGATGGAAAAGATCGCCTTCCTTCGTCCGGTTTGATCTTTTCGACTACGACACCTTCCTATCTTCCGCCTTGACTACCGGACACAGTGTCGATTTGATACTTAAAGTCCCTCGGCCGTCCCACTGACCCCTGTTGCATACCTGCCTCGTATCGTGTTGTCGTCCTCCATCGTCACCTCGATATAAGAACAGGAGTACTTATACGCCGCTTCAGGGATGAAAACGATCTCATTACTTCGTGCAATGGCCATATTGCCTCGACTTCCTACTACCCGGTTACGTCGATGCCCCGGCGGTCGATTGTGAAGCTGGTTTACTTCGTCTACTTGAGGTTGGCTCGCAGGCGATCACACCTTTTTCCGAATCGTACCGACGGTACGCAATCGCAGACCCCTGTTGCTGACTACCTCCCCTGCCACCTTGTCAGTGGCTAGTGGCCCACACCAGCCCACATTGTGACCACCTGTGATCCAGAGATCAACACCATTGGCACAGCAACAGCCTCGAGATAAAGGCTTATCCAGGACGTCGCTTGCTGACAGTGCTTTCTCGGTCACGCCCTGTTGATCGTGTCCACTGACGACGTCACCGTAGTGTGGTGTTTGCGGACCCAGAGTACTCGCCCCTCTCCCGGCGCTACAAACTCGACCGGCGCCCCCGAGAATCACCATCTTCGGCGTTCCAGGCGCCTCAAGCTCTCCGACGCCTCACGCTCTCCGGCGCCTCGGGCCAGAATATGTCAAACGGTCGACACCCCAACCCTAGATCTGTTTGCCTCATATCTGAATGTGGCCAGCTGTCGTCTTCCATTCCACCTGTGCCGGATACGACCGCTGTGGCAGTCGAAGCCTTCCATCGTTCCTGAGAAGGATTACGCGTGTACGCTTTTCCGACTCCGGTTCTCCCTCCCATGGTTCTTCAGAGATCCAGGCCACTCGACCCCTGCCATTGACTTTGGTCTCGCCTTATTGGTCAGCCAGAAGTTGGGTTATCGACCTCCGAAACATACCCAGAGACAACCCCTGGAACTTCCGGTGTGGTCCAACCTTCTGCTCCATCCACACGGTCTGTTGCCACACCCTCATACCCGCATGTTATCGTCTGCACGCCTGACACACCTGCAGAAAGCCAAGGGCTATTCGGCTAGAGCGACCAAGGCTATTGCTTCAGCCCACCGTCCATCTACAGGGGGACTGTATGCTGATAAATGATGCTTGTTCCAGGCATTTTGTTCTGACAAACACCAGGATCCGATGACAGCGTCACCGTAGATCCTGGATCAGTTCCTTCTGTACTTGCGTAGCACCCGTCGGTTGAAGGGCTTACCACCCCCACACACCTGGTCGCCATCTACTCCGTTCTGGCCATCCCGGACGATCGGAGAAAGACGAAAATTCCCGACCTACGGGCCTGGCTGCGCTCGTTCAGTCTTGAAGACCTGAAGGCCAAGTTCGGACCGCCTGCGTTGGATCTGAATGTGGTCTTCAACGCCCTTCGAACCACTCCCCTCGTCTTCCTTCTACGACCTTAAGTAGAAGACGGGTGTTTCTACTGGTTTTGACTACTGCCGCTCGAGTCCATGTACAGCACGCCCTCGACGTCTCCCGTGCCCGGTTCGAATGCGGTACCCAGGGCGCCGTTCATCATGGACCGTACTGGGACGTCAGCGTAAAGACTCAACTCCCAGGACAGCCTGATAGATCATTCCTTGTCCCCTCCCCCCTCGTCCAGTGTGGGTGCCGAGGATGAGGATGAGCGTCATTATGCCCAGTAAGGGCACTGAAGGTTATTCTACGATCTAAAGACTGCCGCAAGTCTAGGAAACACCTTTTTCTGCCGGTCTCCCCTTCGTCGCAGTCGTTGGTCAGCCGGAATACTTTTCCCTGTGGCTCCGGACGGTCATCCTTAAAGCTTATGAGCCGCCGGATTGGACCCTCCCCCCAAAGGCTATCACCTGAAATAAAATGAGATCAGGGCGATCGTATTTACACTGGTTCTTCACGGTATACTGTTCCATCCAGTCGTTCAGGGAAGCCTGTTCGTGGCGATCGGACACCGCCTTCACCAACCACTACTTCCGTGATGTAGCCTTGAAAGTTGTCGCCGGCGTTCACAGTTTTGGTCCCTGGTTGTAGCCCAACAGGTCATCTATCTCCGACGCCACTGATTCTCCGATACCCTGAGCGGGGCCCGTCGACCTCTCTGGTGTTTATCACCCCAGACGAGACGGATCTCTTGCGTTCCGCATTCGCTCTTAGGTCAGTTTTAGTTTTGGGTTACCCGACTCATTCTATTGCTGTCACCTATCCGGGTTTTACTTTTTGCATCAACTCTCATTTCCTGACGACAGGAATGGTAGTAGATGTGGACACCGGCGCCGACGCCAACGCCGCTGCTTCTCTGATACCTGAGCGGTGCCCGTCGACCTCACCGGTGTTCCTTGCCTCCAGCCTAGAGGGCTATCCTGCGTTTCGCATTCGCTCTTGGGATTGGTCGTAGATTTTGCCGCCGACGCCGCTGATTCTTCGATTCCCCGAGCGGGGCCCGTCGAACTCTCTGGTGTTTATCGCCTCAGATTAGAGGGGATCTACTGCGTTTCGCTTTCGCTCTTCGGTAAGTTATATATTTTGGCAACACGCCTCATTGTATTTCGGTTACCTATTCGGGCGTTTCGTTTTTGCATCGACTCTTGTTTCCTGAAGACAGGAATGGTCGTAGATGTTCCGGTCATCACTTGTATGCGGTGCGGATTCATCGGACCTTGACGAGGGTTTAATATGGTTCACATCTGCAGGTATGCCCACCGGCCATGCCGTCTGATAAAGATGCAATACGGAGTAATGCAGGATAAGTTAAAAAATTTAGTAAAATCTAAATATTTTTTACATTTGTATACTTATCCTGCATTACGAAGTCTAAGTGCCCTCCCTTTCGCTACGCTACCTCCCCACGAAGTTTCAGATGTTATGTTTAAAGCAGTTATGTGTTTTTGTGTGACGTCATGACTTCCGGGTCACGTGCCGACTGTGAGAGGGCGCTGCCTCCTGAGCTGGTTGGGACAACTTTCTTCAGCAGCTGGATCTCACACAGTTCGTCACTCTGTCAAAGACAGCAGTAAATGCAATACGGAGTAATGCAGGATAAGTATACAAATGTAAAAAATATTTAGATTTTACTAATATCACGGCGGGGGACACCAGAAATGGGCTTCACACATTGTACCCATGTCGGGGAATCGAACCAAAGAGGTAAATGTCCAAGACCTGCATCACTTTTCTCCCTCTTCAAGCTGATGTGCCTTGGTGTAACTAAAATAGTGTTCAAGCATGGAACCAAAGTACTCACTCATACCCACTCTAATAAAAAATGTCACATAAATCGTCTTGACCACCAGTTCCACACCAATGAACTACCTAAACAGGCGCATTCCTATCCTTCCACAAATATACATATTATCATTATTTATTAATTATTCCATACTACGTCAAGCACCAACAGTAAACTCTTGTGTTTGATGTAGGGCTGGGACGATACACCAACTGTGTGATCCGATATGTATCACAATACCTTGCTCATGATCCAGTACATATCAAGATGCTTGCATGAGCTCTTATCTCTGGTGCATAAGACATCTTGTTCATAGACAAGATGGCCAAATAGCTGGTACTCGGATTATTTACTGTTGGCTGTGTCAAGTATTGCCCAGTGGATGAAAATATTTACATTTTCACCACTGATTTTCCCTACTAATTCATGTTTGGTTTAACAGTTATTAAAGGTTTAAGGTAAGAATTGATATTTTTTACTTAGTGTGTGACTGTGATGGATACTTGTATCAAGGAGTAAAAAATCGCGAACCCGGATGCATCAGTGTATCGTCCCATGACTAGTTTGATGAAGGTTATTTCATCTTTCAGGAAAAAGTGCAAACCGAACTTCCTGAATAAGACTTCGGTGCGGACTGGTTTGAAGAACTGCGGGGATGTCAACTGTATAGGGAGGATACACTGCTTTCTGGAGTGCACCGGCACAATCAACTTTGGCTGTGGTAGGAATCTTGCAATGTGAACCTTGAACTAAGTTCTTGTGGGAAGCCAGGGGATGAATAAAGCTTAGTTACCTCTTCAGGATTCCGGGTCGGAACAGGTCCCCAGTTCCTTCTGCTGGTCGGAAGATTGTTTCTGATGCTTTCAGTCAATATTTTCAAGACAGTGCGATTTTTGCTGAAATGAGTGCACTGCTCTAATAAGCATCCCCTGACTAATTTCTAAATCAAGAGCAGTAGGTCTGGGGTTCAATCCCTGGCGGGGTCATATCAAAACACGTTAAACAATGGTACTTGTTATTACCCGGTCCCTGTCTGGCGCTCAGCATTGAGGGGCTAAAACAAGGACTGGTCGGCTCCGAGTCAGTTTACTGTGTCTAAATGGGGTATTCATGTTAAACTGCGGCCTGGTATGTCAGTGGGCAAGCACTGTAAATTGGCATCAGTCCGGACTAGTACAAACAGCCACACACACATGCACGCATATCGCTATATATAAGTGCAATAATCTTTGATTAAAACCGATGTAAAACCGCATTTCACCCCACCTCATGTTTGTTCTGTCAAACCTTTGACTGTTCATAAAGAGGAAAAGACATTGTTTCATGAGGTTCATTTCTAATGGTTGTTGTCTTGGTTGATGCATGTGATCGATTCCAATTGTGTGGATCAATGCTCATGATATCAATCACTGGATTGTCTGGTCCAGACTCGTTTTTTTACAGACTGTCGTCATATAGCTGAAATATTGCTGAGTGTGGTGTTAAACAACAAACCAACCAACCTACAATCTAATGGTTGTGTTTTGTTTCAGAACAAGCATGCTACAACAACCCCGGCAAGACACAGCCGACTGGGGCCAAGTTAAAACATACAGGCCGAGACGGCTGGATGGCTGTTGTGTCGGATAAACTTGACTCCATGGTATGTTGTGTCAAAAATGTAACAATTGAACATATTTTACTTTTATATGTTACCTGTTCTGGGTTTTACTGTTATCATGGTTATTGATGCATCATAATCCCTCAGCTAACAATGAGAAAAGCCATACACTGGTTGATCCTACGATTTATTTAACATCTGACTCTGCAAAATATGTCATGTCTCTATGGCATATTTCTAACCAATGTCAAGAAATATCTGTTACTCATGCTAAGTTTGCATATTCATTCAAAATCAATAATGATATTGTTACCCGACAGATGAAAACCGTTACCAAAAAAAATTTGAAAAGGATTTTTGAATCAATTGTCTTGTCTTGTCTTGGTAACAGAGACCCAGGAAAAGACGGATCCGAGACTCGTCTGGTCACTGGGTGGATGAAAAGGAATTGGAAGGAAAAACAATTGAAGTAAGTGACCTGACTAATGAATGCTAATAATTGAACTTTATGTGGACATGGGTATGTTTTACCTTAAGTAAAGGTTGCATATTTTATTGTTCTGGACAGTTGTATGAATTGTATCTTCGGTTCACAGCACAAGACTGGTTCTGGAGAAGAAAGGAAGGTCAAGGTTGCCAAGATGATGAAAGTGTCGTACGATCCCTTCAAACTGATACCATGCCAGCCCTTTACCGCAGATCGACCGGTGAGTTGTCAGATGTTGCCGATCATGCAGAGTTTGAATTTTGCGTATTTTGAAGTCTTTGATGGGCATTTAGAAGTTGTGAGAACATGAACATGATGAATACATGTCACTTTTTATGGATTTCATGTTCTTTTATTCTTTGTCACAATGTTTCAGAGCTACTTCTTGCTCCTTAATCAGGTGAATGAATGAATGTTCCTTCATCATTCACCTGATCAAGGAGCAAGAAGTATTTGAAAGTCATGACAAAGAATAAGAGGACATACTATCCATAAAAAGTGTCCTGTATTTGCGTAGTTTGTACACTAAACACTGCAAAAATATGATGATACGCCCTACATACTTCATTGTTCGACGAATGAATTTTATAGCAGTTTAAAAAAAAATAATTGTGTTCATTCTGTTTTGTAATGCAGTCTGTGGTTGGTGTCTTCTGTAGCAGTTAAAAATGCTATCCTCAACATGGCTTTTCAGTATGGATCCTCTTGAGTTAGTCGAAAGATTTTAAGTAACCAAAGCTGAACATATTAAATGAAGATGGTGGCACAAGGGAAGGCAGAAGAAGATGATTTCACATCTGAAATATCCAAAGGCATGAAAGTTGTCTACAACCATAAATACTTGGAAAACTATTCATTAGTTCTTGTAGAACAAAGAGTGACCATTGTACACACAGAATGTATTGCCACTACATATGAAAGCAGGGGCACATGTTGTATGTTTCATCTGTTCTATATTTTCCTGATCTTGCTTCTTTCAAACAGGCTCCTTTCAGCGTGTCCATGACCAACACGACAGTAGCAGTTATGGACGTCCATGCTCACATTTCCAAGACGGAGGTGATAGGGATGCTGGGTGGTCAGTACCATGGTGACCTGGACATGCTGGACATCAGGATGGCCGTGCCCTGCAACAGCCTCAGTACAGGCATGCAGTGTGAGATGGACCCAGGTTAGTCCGAGCTGACAGTAGTCGAGTAGTAGCTAACCATTTGTTACCATGTATCATGAGTGTGTGTGATCATGTCCTTATTAGGACATCAGGATGGCGGTGCCCTGCAACAGTCTCAGTACAGGCATGCAGTGTGAGATGGACCCAGGTTAGTCCGCGCCAGCAGTAGTCGAGTAGTAGCTAACCATGCTAACCATGTGTTACCATGTATCGTGAGTGTGTGTGATCATGTCCTTGTTACTTATGTGGTTCTTTATTAGTAGCAGGGGCGGTCGGGTAGCCTAGTGGTTAAAGCGTTCGCTCGTCACGCCTAAGACCCGGGTTCGACTCCCGACGTGGGTACAATGTGTGAAGCCGATTTCTGGTGTCCCCCGCCATGACATTGCTGGAATATTGCAAAAAGAGGCGTAAAACCATACTCACTCACTTATTATTAGTAGCACAGAATTCCTCTCATTTTCTTTGAAGACTTGATATTATCTCAAATTCAGTTTTACAATGTCTGAGTATTTCCATTCCAAATTTAGGGATATACAGCAGTTTGAAAGGAACAAATGTTATATTTGGGATAACGCTTTCTCAGTAAAGTACAGATTCTCGTACTTTTTGGGGGTTGAGTCCCATCCAGGATTTGAACCCACACTGCTAGAGTGAGGCACCTAATCGCCAGCACACAAAGTCAGCGATCTAACCCACTCAGCCACTGAGGCTTTCACAAAAATGAAAGTCCGACAACTGGTAGTCTAGATTCACATACTTTGTATACCCCTCTGATGAGTGTAAATATAGCACAAGTTTTCATAGCAGTTTGAAAGGGATAAGTGGACGCCTGCAAGGACTCTAGCTCGTAATAGGTACACAGTAACTATACGACAGTCACTATAACTATTTCAATTTTACGGAGACGGCGAATTTGTATACTTAGATATTGTTAATTTTCAGCTATTAATAAATGTTATTTGATGACAGATACTCTGGCTGGTGAGTATATAATGTCTTCTTTCAAAATGATGTTTGTTTCTTTCCAGTCTCCCAGACGCAGGCCAGTGAGCAGATCTCGGCGGCAGGCCTGATTGTTGTCGGCTGGTATCACTCACATCCAACATTTGCCCCCAACCCTTCTGTCAGGGATATTGAAACACAGCTCAAGTTTCAGGTGGGTGTTTGCATTTGTTACAGTGTTTTCATTTGTTAACAGTGTTTGGATTTGCTAATGTTTGCATTTGTTAACAGTGTTTGCATTTGTTAACAGTGTTTGGATTTGTTAACAGCGTTTGCATTTGTTACAGTGTTTGCATTTGTTAACAGTGTTTGCATTTGTTAACCTTTAAGTTTAAGGATGTCCGCTGTAATAAGAGTATTATATTTTGATAGGTATTTCTAAAATTGTTGTTATTTGATCTAACTGTTCAAGTAACAAATAAAGGGATTACAGTGCATTTCATACACTTGTAAACTACGACACCAAATTCACACTTTACTATTGAGGGATATTGGGAGATCACCAGTAACTCATGCTTGTCATAAGAACCACCTAGGCGATTGGGAGTCATCTTACACTTTAAATGATGTGTAAAGAAATATCTTTTGGAATTTGTCAGTTTTGAATTTTACCTTGTAGGACTGGTTTGCCAAAGGTGGCAGCCATTTTGTTGGAGTGATCGTGAGCCCTTACAACAAACTGAACCCGGGGGTCATATCGGAGGTCCAGTGTCTCACCATTGGGAGTGAAATGTCTCCAGAATATCACTGCAGTGAGTTGTTGATGTCTGCCGTCAGGTGTTGGAAATAAAGCAGGAATGAGATTTTTTTGATAACCCTGATGTGAAAAGTAAACATTTTCCTTGTCTTTCAAGCAATTTTGGGGCAATCTCATCTTTAGATCATGAGCTGGCTTACTGAAACAGCTGTTCAGACCATTGCAGAGCTCGTTATCATTGTCCCCATGAAGATCCGGAGTAGAATAGGTCTTCATCAACCCATGCTTGTCGTAAGAGGCGACTAACGGGATCGTGTGGTCAGGCTCGCTGACTTGGTTGATGCATGTCATGGTATCAGAAATTGCGTGGATCGATGCTCATGATATCAATCACTGGATTGTCTTGTCCAGATTTGATTATATACAGACTGCTGTCATATAGCTGGAATATTGCTGAGTGCGGCGTTAAACATCAAACAAAACCAACAAAACAAAAAAACAACAAGTCTGAGGCTTTGAAACTGTGAATTAAAGGCAGACTATGTTTGTTACAGACCTGCCCTATGAGTTTGACTACAGCATGACCTATGACAGCAGTACTGATGGGGAACTCATTGGGCCGCTCATAGCTCTAGCGGACAAGTACCCCTCCAATGTCAACAGGGTGTACTTGTCCAGACAGTTCAGGGTAGCACTTGGCATTTCCTGTCTCACAAAGGTTTGTATACAGTTTGAATTGTTTTTTAATCCAACCTGACATATTGACTTGCATTACGCTCCTGGGTAGACTTGGCCCCTAGTACACATGCTTGATCAGGGCCAAAATGTCTTCTGCTTGCATGCACTGGTTCAAGGTTTGCTTTTCAGATTAATCCCGTTTATGATCCTGTGGATCTGTCAGTGCCGTACATGTGCATGTGTTTCACCAGTCTCATTCAAATCAGATCTTTTTCTACAATATACCTCACTGCATCGGACAACATTACCTCAGGAGGTGTCAGCTGAACTTTCTGATCAGCCAGTAAGCGTCAAGACTTCTAAGATTCAGTGGGCAAAGCATTCAGACTGTCTGATCTCGAAGTCGAACTAGAATGACCACTTCTGACTATAGATAATTAAGGCAGCGGCATGTTGTTGTTGTTTATACTCCCTGTCATGTCTTGAGCGCCATGTTATCTACGCTCAAAGTACCATTGAAGGAAGATTTGTGTTCTATGTGGGTTTCTCTTTTGTACAAATTGAAATTCCTTAAATGAAACCTATTAGTTTTAGAAAGCTGACATCTGATTGGCAACTACCAATGAGGTGTCCTCAGATTTTATGTATTATATTGGAGTAAAATATCTGATTATTATGAGATTATGGGTTTCACCTAAGTGGTAAATGTCTACAACCTGGGTCCCTCTGCTCCGTTACCCACATTAAGCCCAAATTCACTGTGCAGAGTTGCGTCCTTTTGGCATACCAGAAAGCTATTATCATGGGTTCGAACCCTGGTTTGCACTTACTCACTCACTCACCCACCCACCCACCCACCCACCCACCCACCCACCCACTCACTCACTCACTCACTCACTCACTCACTCACTCACTCACTCACTCACTCACTCACTCACTCACTCACTCACTCACTCACTCACTCACTCACAGATGCTGGGCAGCAATAAACTCAACATTCTCATTGACTCAGTAAACAAAATGGTATCTACGTCATTGTACGATCTAAACAATGTTTGTCTTCCAGATGGTTCAGTCTGTCCGCCATCACCTGCTTCCCCCGAGTGACAGTGAGGACCATGATGGCCAGTACGACTCGGTGATACAACTGCTGGAAGACACATTCCTCAAACTCTGCTCCATGGACCCCAAATATACTCTGCAGGATCACATTGCGCTCGGGGACTTCGACGAACACTCTGTGCCAGACATCCACATCGATGACGAAGATCTTGACACCTTTGTTCCAACAAATCCTCAGTTGCCACTGATTGACACATGACCAAGGCTAAGCCTCGCAAGGTTTAGTCAACAAAATCTTTGCTTGCTCCAGACTGCGTGACTTGAGAAATGTGATTTTGTTTTTGATAGGTGTGAAATTGTTTGCAGTCAGCAGACGACGTACACAATGGTGTATGATGCCTCTTTCTGTGTTAGGGTAATTGTTATCATGGTTATTATTGTCTTACAAATTTTCTTCTGAAGAGAAAACTGTTACCATTGATGAAAAGGGCTGTGGGGTACTGAATAATTAAAATGGTTGCTTGTCATGCCGGAGGCCCACGTTCTGTTCCCACATGGGTGCTGTGTATGAAGCCCATATTGTGGTGTCCCCTGCCTTGATGTACATGGACTATTGCTGAAATCAACCTAACACAAAACTCACTCATGTTGAGTAGTTTTCTTTTCTTACTTTGTATAGAATTAGATTACTTATCGTGATAACTGAAATGCTTCAACTTAGGCTTTAAAAAAATAAAAGAATTGGTTCTCAGACAATGACTTTTGAAAATATAGTCCGGATGGGCGGTGTTTTTTGTGTTGTTGTTCTAGTATGTAACCAAATAAACAGTTGTGTACAATCAACAGGGACATACAATGTATGAAATACTGGAATACAGTATTTGACTACCGTTGGACTTGGAATATTTGAGGATATTTTTATTTTATTTTTAAATGGAAATAAAAATGAAACATGCGGCAAACTTTATGATGATGCAGGCAGTGCCTGAGAACCAGGACTATTATTTCTTTAGCCTTACAGTCTTTGTTTGAGAGGTTCAAGGTCAGACATATGTTCACGGTCAAGTGGACCTGGGGAGAGTATAATGAAGTATGTGTGGCTTTGGGAAATAATTGTCAATGTTCATACCAACTTTATTTAATTTATGATTCATAATGGTTGATGATGTCAATTCAGTGTGTACCTATCAATTATCGCACATCGCACAATCAAAAACAGAAAGGAGTGAATGTGATCATGTATGTTTTAATATTTGCTTGTCCTGGCTAGCATCAAATGTGTATTTATATGTAGAATGTGTTGTGGGCGATTGTCCTGACGAATACAGACCCGGTACTTCTGTGTTGTAGATGCTTGTGTGCTAGATGTGTGCTAACTGGAGTGGCTGTTTACTGTTTGTTAGCTCGTGGTGAGAAGACAATTGGTCCATCATCAAATTGCATTTGAAAAACCATATTGGAATGCTTACAAGTTACAACAAATGTTGTTACTGGCAAATTATGTTTGAGATTTAAGGCAGTTATTGTAAACCGTATGAAAAAGACTTTAAGACCACATATATTTACTTCTTGGCCTACCATATTATCTGTATAAAGCACCCAGCTCTAATTATCACCCCCGAACCAACTTCTAGGTCAGTCTGAAATCTTTATGAGCGTGCTGTACTTCGCCTGAAATTCTATCTGACAGTCACTATTTGCTATATTGTAGATTTCGTACTGAAAGCAATGTTAAAGGATTATATAATTTTAATCGAAAATGTTGTTGTTTCATTGATGTTAGAAATATTTTTATTCTCTATCATGTCTATCACTCTTTCTGTGACAACAAATTTAACTTGTGTATGGTTTAAATAAGCATGATAAGCACCCCGTTTCTCAATTTTGCCGGTTCCATGGACGTATTGTGGTGAATACTGTATCACTTGTGAAGTAGCCATAGCATTATTTTGCATTTACTATTTTGTGAAGAGAATTAATGTAATTAATCTTAATTAGGTCTTATTTCAAAAGTCAATTATATTCTGGTTCATGTTATGGATTTTAATTTGAACAAAATGGAGGTCTGCCGTATGTAATTGTTACAGCTGATGACTCGTGTTCTTTATTCTCTGGCCTTTGTTGTCAATACTACTGACCATGTTTTTCCATCATTTTTGTATGTAGTAAGCATATCCACATACTGGCACATGTACCCCAGTATTTAAAAGTACATTTCAAACATATATAGTGTCCTCAGTGTCCGTTGGGTCTACTCTTGCCTACGGTGAAAAACGACTTCATAGACTGGAAGGTTGTGTTTGTGATTATACCCTGTTAAAAAGTGGTATTTATTGCTTTGATGGTAGACAAATGCTTACACACCGGAAATAAGCAAAGCCTGCAAGAAAAGGCTGGAATGAGTAACTTGGGTACTCTGGTCCGGGGGTACTGAGCAGGACCCGGGTACCCCCAGGACTATCCGGACCCATGTTTAGTCACGTGATTATTTTGTTTAATGACGAAAATTATCTAGAACTCCATGGTTACACTACAAGTAGCTAATGTTGGCATTTCTTTCTGACAGTGTATGCATTCCTTCTGACTTTTTTATTTTTGAATATAGATAAAGCTTCAGTCAACTTCAGTGTATACATGACCAGATCGTTTTATAGTGTAGGGGAGTGTATCTAAATACTTTTTGTCAGAGCTCTGTTCAAACAATTCTACCCGGGTACTCGGGTAGGGTCGGGTGATAGAGGCTTTGGTACCCGGGTAGTAAATTTGGACTTGTCCCAGCCCCACTGCAAGAGTACAGTAATGGAGGTAAAGGGAGTAAAGACCTTGATGTATTTGGTATTAGAGGTATTCAAGTTTTGGGGAGAAGTCTTCTTGCTCAGATTTGCTTTTTTACACAACTTTCGAGCATAAATTTCATCTTGTTGTCATGTTCACAGTGGCATATTCTTTGATTTGTATGACAGATAGGTCAGCAGATTTTGCTTGATGGTGACCGTTACAAGCTCAAGAACTGTGGTTTGAAGTTTTAATGAAAGATGATGGGTGTCCTGAACTCATTTTTGCTGAGCAGAGTTGTGTCCCTTTGGCACGCAGGGTTTCACTGAAGTGGTAAACGTCTGACACCTTCATCACTTGGGGCTTTTGTCTCACATTAATCTGACACGACGTGATATAACTGGAATACTGTTTAAAGTGTGTTAAACACAACTCACACAACACAATGTGACAGTGAGGGCTGGACACAAATCAGCCATGGTTCAGATGACAGGGTCATGTCAGGACTAGAATCGCAGCCTCTGGGGCATGCATTTGTTTTCATGTCACAGGAGACACAAGTTGACTCAATTTTCTCAGAGGGGAACTGAAACTTTAAGTTTAACTGTTTGTGTCAAGCAGGTTTTGATCGAGGATTTCCTGCAATAATTAGTAGCTTTATTCCATGAATTTGTCAATTTCATTACAAGTTTACTTTCTTGTCTATCAAATAAAACCACATGCAAGATATCATGGCATCATTGGCATTTTCATTTCGTCATATTTAATCAAACATGACCAGATTGTTCTTTTTCTGTAGTTTTCTAATGGATCCTTCCAATGTTGGTCACTGCATTTGACACAATGTAGGGCCTAGCAGAACTCAGGTGTGTTTATGTAGCTTTGCTTGGTGAAGCTTGCCATATCATAGATTAGCTCAGAATGCTTCAGATGTTAAGTAGTATTTTTACATACAAATATAGTTACTATAGCTGTGTTATCAGAATGTGCTTTAGACTCTATTAAGGCCACATTCATTTGATTATAGTAATATTTCCTACTCAAAGATTTGCTTTGGTCATTGCTTGTAGGTTGAAGTGAAAATTTGAACAAGTGCGTGTGTATCTGAATATTTTTGTATTTTGATATATTTGTGGCATGATGCTGTTTGGGTTGATCGGTTTCCAGGGAAACAAGTGATACTGTTTAGGATGTAAGATGGTATATACCAGTATTTTAATCACCATTCACATCTGGCAGTGATTAGAGACCATACTACAAACTTGGGGTCACCATTGGATAAATATGCAAATGAGGTCGAGGAGGAACTACTTTCAGAAAGCTCTGTACATCGATGTGATGCCTACAAGCTAAAAAGCCCATTGCTTAGCAGTCAATGAAGGATTAGTGGTTTGCCGATGTAAAAGTTCTCATATATGTAAACAAACCATGTAAATATGACAACAAACCATGTAAACATGACAGCAAATCAATTGGCACTATGTCTTCAATATCATCGGTTAACTCAAACTTTGTATTCCTACACGGTTTCTAAGAATACATTCGTGAAGCCTTAGACTTCGATTATTGTATTTTAAGACATTATGTGAAGAAATTATTACTTTAGGCTCATGTAATACAATTTTTATTCCTAATATGTTATGTTAATGATACAAACACGTGTTAATAATCTGTATTCATTTGTTTGGACCACATCATTGTAACTTATTGTTTTCTTGAATGTCTTGTTCAAATGTGAGAAGGCAGAGGTAAGCATATTCTTTGTCAGCATGGATTGGAGGTTAAATTTTTAAGAATAAGTTGTAAATAATTTTTTTGACAAAGATACAAACAAGTAACATTTACAATTTAAACAATTGTTTTGATTTTTTTAGGGAAATGCTCTGTAAGAATAGAAAATAATGTGGTCTGACATACTTACCATTAATCTTCAATTCTCCAACTGTTATCCTCAACAATCTTCAATTCTCCAACTGTTATCCTCAACAATCTTCAATTCTCCAACTGTTAGCCTGAACAATCTTTTATCCTCGAACTGTTATCCTCAACAATCTTTTATCCTCCAACTGTTATCCTCAACAATCTTTTTTCCTCCAACTGTTAACCTCAACAATCTTTTATCCTCCAACTGTTATCCTAAACAATCTTTTATCCTCCAACTGTCATCCTCAACAATCTTCATTTCTCCAACTGTTAGCCTCAACAAGCTTCAATCCTCCAACTGTTATCCTCAACAATCTTCATTTTTCTAACTGTTATCCTCAACAATCTTCATTTCTCTAACTGTTATCCTCTACAATCTTTTATCCTCCAACTGTTATCCTCAACAATCTTCATTTTTTAACTGTTATCCTCAGCAATCTTCATTTTTCTAACTGTTATCCTCAACAATCTTCATTTCTCTAACTGTTTTCCTCAACAATCTTTTTTCCTCTAACTGTTATCCTCAACAATCTTTTATCCTCCAACTGTTTTCCTCAACAATCTTTTATCCTCCAACTGTTATCCTCAACAAGCTTTTATCCTCCAACTGTTATCCTCAACAATCTTTTATCCTCCAACTGTCATCCTCAATAATCTTCATTTCTCCAACTGTTAGCCTCAACAATCTTCAATTCTCCAACTGTTATCCTCAACAATCTTCAATTCTCCAACTGTTATCCTCAACAAGCTTCAATCCTCCAACTGTTATCCTCAACAATCTTCATTTTTCTAACTGTTATCCTCAACAATCTTCATTTCTCTTACTGTTATCCTCAACAATCTTCATTTCTCTAACTGTTATCCTCAACAATCTTCATTTCTCTGTTATCCTCAACAATCTTTTTTCCTCTGTTATCCTAAACAATCTTTTATCCTCCAACTGTTATCCTTAACAATCTTTTATCCTTTGACAGTTACTTCACAATGTTGTTTCTTGTAGATGATGGCAGGCCTTTTGGGCATAATATCGCTATATTTCTTGATAAAGCACAACAGCTACATGCAAGTTTGTCAGCACATTATTTTTTGCTGCACCAATGCTGTTCATAGATGTAGTGTTTGAAAGAAATGATGTCAAAACATTTTGTGTATTTTATCATGATCATGCTGTTATTCTGAATATCAAATGCATGTATGACAATAATGTTGTGTCCAGATTAACAAGTATGGTCAATCATTGTTTTATATCATGTGCCCATTATGTCAGCTATTTTGATTACTGAGTGTCTCTTCTGTATAGAGGGGGGGTCCGGTAACCTAGTGATTAAAATGTTTGCTCGTCACGCCGAAGACCCGGGTTCGATTCCCGACATTGGTACAATGTGTGAAGTTCATTTCTGGTGTCACCGGCCGTGATATTGCTGGAATATTGCTCAAAGCGGCGGAAAACCATACTCACTCACTGACTCACTCTTCTGTATAGGAGAGCACAGATGCCCAGTCTTCTAAGGTGCCACAATTGTCTCTGTGGAGTATGTTCCAGAATCCCATGATCGTAGGTTTCTAATCCCAGTTTATCTCTAATGATGATTCTTGGTTTATCAGCACCATGATTGTGGGTTTCACCAAAATGATAAATGCCAAAGACCTGCATCATTCATGCTTTCGCTCCACAAGAAGCTGACAATGCCATAATAAAACCGAAATACTGTTCAAATCGGCATTAAACCAAACTCACTCTTCTGTAAGTTAAAATACTCCCATTCAGCATGTTCTACAACAGTTTCATGCATCAATCAAAGAGGTGATATGTAGATATACTACTTAACTTTTGATAAGGATACTGAGATACCTCATACTATTACATCTACATATTATGAGTAATGACATAAGTGGGGTGTATCAGGAAAATAATATAAAACATCCCTGTTAGATGTTGAGTAGTATACATGAATATGATTAATCAGTCCACTTCCATGAGTTGGGTGCCAGGTTCATCATGGGTAGTGATGGAAGGTATATTCTTTACACATATTTAATGAGATTAATATATATATATGTCACAGATATTATTGGCATGATGAGATGATAGAATGCAAAGGTTGTACTGACATATTTTGTTATTTACTGCAGGTAAGCCCAGGGAGTATAATAACAAATTCAGTAATATTCCAGCTGTATCATGATAGCCTGTAAATAATCCAAAGTGGACCAGACAAACCAGTGATTGATATTTTAAGCAACATCCCAGACTGTTGGGGTAAGATGTACAGTGTACACAACCAACCAAAGTCACCAAGTCCACCTGTTCAAATGTAGTCGCCTTAAGGCAAGCAATAGTGTTGTGTACCCATTTTAATCCAGAAGGCCTGTGAAGATGCGGGGTAGAATAGGTCTTCAGCAACCCATGCTTGCCGTAAAAGGTGACTATGCTTGTTGTAAAAGGCGACTAACGGGATTGGGTGGTCAGGCTCGCTGACTAGGTTGATGCATGTCATCAATCCCAATTGCGTGGATCGATGCTATGATATTAATCACTGGATTGTCGGGTCAAGACTCAATTATTTACAGACCGCCGTCACATAGCTGGAATATTGCTGAGTGCGGTGTCAAACAACAAACAAACCAACCAACCAATTGCGTGTATCGATGCTCGTGGTGTCAATCACTGGATTGTCTGGTCCAGACTCGATTATTTACAGACTGCCGTCATTTAGCTGGAATATTGCTGAGTGCAGCATTAAACAACAAACAAACTTTAACCCAGGACCCTGTTAATAGTCCTAAACTAACTAAACTCTTTCATGACTGTTACAGTAACATTTTGTTTGGCCAAATGTCTGTTGTTTCGGGTACTTCATCGACTTGGGTACAGTGAGGCCCATTCCAGATGTCCCCTGTCAGGATATTGATGGATTATTGCTACAAGTGTAAAGCCATATTCACTTTCTTGAAGTTGGAATATGGTAAGGGGAGGTAACGCTCATGACTCTTCAACACATGGCAACGTTTAATGCTGTGTCAAATGCCTTAATTTTCATGGAATCATGCATCAGTTTTGTTAAGATGAGAAAATACCAAAAGAATTTGGGTAGATATGGTTTCAGATTATACCCTGACATACCAAATATAATGAACCAAATAACAAATGTAATGACGGTAAATACCAAAGGCAAACTTCTATGTCAAGAAAATGTTCTATTACCTTGTCAACTGGTAGTATTTATGATTGAGTTGGTTGTATGGAGGATGCCTAAAGTATATGTGGACTTGAAATGCTATGATGTTAAGGTAATGTAAAGCAAGTCAAAATCTGTGGGATTTAGTGAAACAAAGTTTGTGCAATAAGCCTAGTGGTCATTCCATCAGAACAATTTCAACATCTTCAGTCAGCCAAGTCATAGCACTTCTTGCCAGATTGAACTGAATTTGGAATACGTGTGTGGTGAATACTTTTGAACTATGTACTTAAGGGAACAGAATCAGGATAATGCTTCAACACACATATATCTCAGGAGGCATTACTGCAATGGTAATCTGAGATGGATCAAATGTGATGTGAATTTGACATTGGCAGTGAGACAAATAAATTGCTGCCATGAATGCTAATACCATATTCGATGTAATAAGCGCCCAAAGTGCTCTCAAAATTAGAAATAGGGGGCTCTAATTAGAATATAATTTTGGTGAGAAATAAAGTTGAAAGATGGTAAATTTCGTGAATTATTATGCTGACTGCCTGAAATGATACAAAAGAAAAGTCTGCGTATTATACAAGACAGATATATTTTCCAGAATTTAATGCATATAACACACGAGTGCGTATTATACATGAATAAATAAGCCTTGTGTACATTGATCTATCGGAAGGGGTGCTAATCAGGATTGTTCACGAGCCAATATATTAGCAAATATCGCTGTGGGCGCTTATTACGTCGAATTTTAAAGATGGTATTATCATCACATCAGACATTTTAGGATATTGTCGCTAAAACATTGATATTATCAACAGTCAACTTTGGATAAATAAATATATTTGTTAAATTGGACAAGGTACATGTAACTTGGAATAAAACTGATGGTTTCTTGTGAGGTCTGTTTCATGCACTCCTACACAAAAATGTTGATGCCAGAGAACTAACTGTTTTTGAGTCTTTCTGTATAACATATCCAAAGTTGACTTATTTTCTGAATATCTCATTATGAAAGCAATACAAATTTGGCAATTACTATTACAGATCCCTTCAGGTGTGTGTTATTGATACTGTGAGAATACCATCCGGATATTTGGCACATTGTTACTGTTAGTGGTTCTAACACAGCTTCAACTTTAATTATCCCTATATTTTTCATGTTATTTATGTTGCTCTACACAACAAATTGCATTTGGAAATAAATGCTCAACACTCAATAGATGTTGTTATTGTCTGTTTGTTGTTTAATGCCACACTCGGCAACACTCCAGCAATATGATGGCAGTTTGTAAATAATCGTTTCTGGACCAGACAATCCAGTGATTGATATCATGAGCATTGATCTACACAATTGGGAAACGATGACATGCATCAACCAAGTCAGTGAGCCTGACCACCTAATCCTGTCAGTCGCCTTTTGCAACAAGCATGGATTGATGAAAACCAATTCTAACCCGGATATCATCTGTTTTGTCTATATGTAAATAATGAGTGAGTATTACAGCTTCATCACAGGGACCTGCAAACAATTGTCTGGATCATAATGAACAAAATCATCTGGGGAATAAATATACTACCCAACTTTTCATAGGGATATATTCTTCTTTCCATGATACACAAACCTGATTCTCATATGACAAAGGCATATTTAAATGACATATTGAATAACCCTATCAGAAGTTGAGTAGTATATCTATGATCATACGCAAGCGATCAAGGTACCAGGCCTGACCACCAGAATAAGTTGTCTCTTACGACAAGCAACAGTTGTTGGGGATCATCAATTCTACCTTGGAATCATCCACAGGATCTGTGACCGCCTCCGTGGTCTAGTGGTAGAGCGTCCGCCCAGAGAGCAGAAGGTGCGGGGTTCGATCCCCGGCCGCGTCATACCAATAGACGTTAAAAGATGTTACTTGTTGTTTCCCCATCTGGCGCTCGGCATTTAGGGGCTAAAACAAGGACTGGTCGGCTCGAAGTTAGTTTACTGTGTCTGAGTGGTGTATTCACGTTAAACTGCGGCATGGTATCTCCGTGAGCTAGCACTATAAATCGGCATCAGTCCAGACTAGTACAAGCGGCCACACAAACACACACACGTACATGCACTTCGCTATATAAGTGCAATAATCTTGGACGCGACGTTAAACCCAATTTCACCTCACCAAAGGATCTGTGTTTTAGTTTGGTTTAACACCACTTGCAACAGAATTTCTGTTATAACACAGTGTGTCAGCTTGAAATCTCAAACTGATGCAGGACTTTGGCATTTACCACTGTGGTGAAACCAATGAACGTGTGTGTGGTGCTGACAAACCTAGACATTTAATCAGTACGAACCAGCATTCATAGTTTTCTGGCATGCCTAAGAGATGCAACTCTGCAAGGCGAACTGTAGCCCCAGAGGTCAGGATCGCCGGTAAATGATGAACGAATCACATGCATAATGCTTATTGGCTTGACATGTCATACTGAGGCAAGATCAAGCTATGTTGTATTATGGACGAAAAATTAAAATTCAGAACTTAATAGCCATACGACTCCTATCGCATATTTCTTCCTCAAAATGTCTCTATGAACACATTATTCAGGAAATATCCCTCTAATCAGCCCAGAATCTTTTAATCTCCATCAAACCTCTTGGCACATAGACCGAGAAATGCAATTAAACATGACATAAACTAGGTCTGGCCTGAACATAACTTTCATGTTTGATAAGAAGGTTCACTGGATTAGTTTCATATATGTACGGACAAAACATTAACAATAATGTTCAATAAACAATATAAAGTGAAGCCCAGTCTTAAAAGGACAAAAAACAACAGAACCTAATTAACTTGAAAACTATTGATCTTTATTTGATATGATTCAGGTGCAAAAAGGCAAAAATATCTGAACATAACAGCGCATTGTATGATCATGTACAAATTGCCTCTGGCCTCCAACATTGATTAAGGCAGTGATAACAAGCAGACAGACTAGGTGGCACCACCTGCATCAAGGCAAAGTTGGAAATCTGCTAATGATAACCAACATTAAATACTAAACCAACATGGATTACTGCTGGAAACACTTAAAATCATCACAAAAAGCGCTATAACAATTCTCAGTGCATTTTGGTAGTATGCCCAAAGTGTAGCAGGTTGTATATATATGTCTACTACTTTGATAAAACCCATCATGACAAGTACTATAAATAGGGAGAATCTGGCACTTAGACACACGCTTATTTTAAAAGGATCCTAGCATAGCTAAGGGAAGCAACTCTGCACAGCAAGAAACAGCACCTATAACCACTGGGCTACACCTGCTCCCTAAGACTGAAATAATCCGGTTGTCATTGTCAGTTGTCATGGTTACAGTGAATCCTCTTTAATCCAGACCCTGTTAGTCGGGAAACCCTGCCTCCGGACCATCTTGACAGGAATGTGTGTATGTCCCAAAACACAACACTGTAGCAAAGATTCGTTAATCCAAAATGTTTCAGTGGGAATGATTTTGCCTAGAATAAGGAGGTTCCACTGCATACAGCTTCTCTTCACCCTCCCTTCATTTCGCCCAATTATACATTAATGCTTACTTTGACTTGTGTCACAGTGCTGTGGCCATCTCTGAGATCAGAGCAATGTTGCCTATATATACCACTCAACTTTTGATAGGGATACTTTTTTTTCATATTTCCACGAAACAGAACGGATTCTCATATGCAAAGTGTATTTCTAAAAAGGATGACATACATTATTATCCCTATCAAAAGTTGAGTAAAATAGCTTATTCGTATTTACTTTATTCATTTCTATATTGTACAAACATTGTATCAAGAGCATAAGCACTGCACATTCTGTTTGAATTGTTCTTTTATTGCAGTAACCTACATATTTGTGCTTCTCTTGCACTTCAGACAGGTAAATACCATGCTTATGGGTGGAAAAGGTTGAAATAATGATTTCCATATCAAACTGTATCTTGTGTCCAATTGTCAAGTGGTATTTTCATACCACTTGAATTTTCACTTATGGATAAACGTCCAAGCTATATATTCTTTTGCTTTGCTCTTATATATTTCTGTCTCTAACAGTAAAAAGAATCTCACAAAGGTTCTACAGAAATCTTAAATTGCAGATGACCTCTGAAGCTAGTGATAAATTAAAACATTCTAAAATGTCCCCTGCCACACCAATTGGGGTTCAGGAAACAAGTTCCATCTATTAATGCTAATATTCCTGAATCACTGAGGTTATTCTGGTTCACCATTGACACCTACAGAGCCCACAGTGAGGACTGAGTGGTGAGAACGTATAAGCAGTGTGATTTGGTTAGGCAGGGTTGTACTCTTTCTGTCATTGCTTTCTTCCCTTGAAAGGAAGAGAACAAAACAACTTATGGTTCATTTGCAGGACCCCATTCCACAAAGTCATCGCAACGCTATGATTGTTGTAAATCTGTGTTAAAGTTGTTAAACGCCGCACTCAGCAATATTCCAGGTATATGATGGCGGTCTCTAAAAAATATAGTCTGGACCAGACAATCCAGTGACTTACATCATGAGCATCGATCCACGCAATGAGGATACCATGACAACCAAGTCAGCGAGCCTGACCATCCGATCCCATTAGTCATCTCTTACGACAAGCATAGTAGCATACAGCTGGAACATTAATTTTATCATAATGATTCATATGAGATATTGATTGAGCATAGGGGTATGACCAAGCACTTGGTATGTTCTCATCCTGACACAAATTTGAAGAGCTTCAATCTTCAGCCATCTTTCTTTGTTTCCAGATCTGACCTCAGGAAATGTTAATGAAATCTTCATGACCTTCAGAATTTAAAATGTAATTCTTTTTGGTATGTTCATGTATTACTGATAACAAGTTGTATTTATGGAGAATTTATGTTTATTGAATAAATCATTCAAGATATATATATTGTTTTGCTTTTCTTCAATTAGACAGAGGATAATGTTTTTGAGATTGGAGACTTGTGACACTTATTTACAAGTGGGCTGGATAGACAGAGGGCAGATTTTGTGGGAATGGATGAAGGGATAGTTTCCGTGAGGGGAAGAGTGGGGAGAAGTATTCAGTCTATGAGCAGTTAGCACACTGACTAGATCAAATCTTTTATATCTCTTCAAAGCCTAATTTACTTTCACTATGAATGACAGTTTATCTACCCAAGTAATTCAGGAAGGAGCTCTCGGCCTTCTACACCCAACATGCTTTCCCTACTGGAGGCCATGTCAAGGCTGGACATGATGAAAGACGAGCTAAAACAAGTGGCAGAAGACACAGCCAGGGAGCAGGAAGAAAAAATCTCAAGGATGAAAAACATTAAAAGACCAATAGGGCTGGGACGAGTCCAATTTTACTACCTGAGTACCCACCCCCCTATTACCCGCTGTAGGTCTCATGAGGTAGGTACAAACTGTCTGATTGAGAAAGGTTTGACCGTATAGCCCTGGCAAAATGTGTTAAGATACACGTATTAAACGATCTGGTGTATTCACTGAAGTTGGCTGATGTTTTACTTTTATTCAAACATATAAAAGTCAGAAGGAATGAGCGTAGTAGTCAGAAAGACTGACTGACTGAGTATGGTTTTACGCCGCTTTTAGCAATATTCCAGCAATATCACCGCGGGGGACACCAGAAATGGGCTTCACACATTGTACCCATGTCGGGAATCGAACCTGGGTCTTCGGCGTAATGAGCGAACGCTTTAACCACTAGGCTACCCGACCGCCCCAGTCAGAAAGAACAGCGAACATTAGTGACTTATAGTGTAACCATAGAGTTCTAGATAATGTTTGTCTTTAAACAATATATAACATGACTATCCACAGGTCCGGGTGGTCCTGTGGGTACCTGAGTCCTACTCATTACCAACCCGACCCAAGTACTGTTACCTGTCCAAGCCCTGTCCAAGAATCTAAAATTTGGAATAAATTTCTTAAATGGATAAAAGTCCAAACTCTATATATTCTTTTGCTCCGCCCTGATATATTACTATCCCTAACAGTAAAAAAAAATCTCACAAGGGTTCTACAGAAATCTTAAATTGCAAATGACCTCTGAAGCTAGTGATGAATTAAAACATTTTAAAATGTCCCCAGCCACACCAACTGGGGTTCCAGAAACAAGTTCCATCTATTAATGCTAAATTTCCTGAATCACTGAGGTTATTCTGGTTCACCATTGACACCCACCGAGCCCACAGTGAGGACTGAGTGATGAGAATGTATAAGCAGTGTGATTTGGTTAGGCAGGGTTGTACTCTTTCTGTCATTGCTTTCTTCCCTTGAAAGGAAGAGAACAAAACAACTTATGGTTTATTTGGAATAAATTTCAAGATAAGAAGTTTAAATCATTATCTAGTAATTTCGACCAAGTGTCGTGAAATTTCAACATAACATCTTGAAATTTCAAGACCCCCCCCCCCCCACCCCCCCCACAAAAAAAACAAAAAACCAGAACAAAACAAAACAAATGGCCCTAAAAGACTTCCAGAGGAATTAAACAGTGACACATAAAAAAGAAAAGGAGGATTCTTGAAGACACCTTGAGAAATCTGAAATAAATGCTTCCATGTTGATGACCTTGAGTAAAAGTCAATTAAAACAATAAGACTTAGTGGACCAACTGAATATTGTTTTACATACATGTAATGATCCATAACATGCTATAAAGAAACAGATAAAGTTCATGTTCAAGATCTCCTGTGCCATATCTATCACACACTCACTACCTGCCTTGGTGAATAGAACTATTCAAAGGACGGAGAGAGGAGACACAAGAAGGCTGCCAAGCGTCTGTCCATAAGATTACTGTCATAGAGTAAGTTTAAAACAATAAGCCACTCCCTGCGATTTCCACTTAAGCATAATAACTGCTCCCTTAGCAGGGATTTCTGGGAACCTCAGTCTGGCTGCTTCCACCATGAATGTATGTTGAAACACTCAAGAAGAGTAAATGTGCATCCTGACTATCCCTCTAATACCAGGTTGTCTTGTTGATGATATGACTGTATGTAGTCTGGGGTTACCACATGGATCCAGGTTGAAAGATGTGCAAAAAATATGAAAATCTAAATGCTGTGATAGACGTGCACTTCAAGTGGCACTCAGTATCCTAAGTTAACTGAAGACACAATACTGAACAAAACGGGCAACATCTTCCCTCATCTGAAACATATCGTCATCTCAGAAGAGAAATAAGCATTCAGCCGAGACAACTTCAAGACTGCCACAAGACTTGAAGTAAAGAAAACTGAAGGGAAGCATGCAGCAGTGAAAATCGACATTTTCTTGGAATGATTTCCCTCTGAAATATAGTATCTCACATCATTCTCCTGTGGAAGTTTTTACAGGCAGATTCCTGAACACTCTCTTTGACTATTCACATGATCGTCAATGTAATTGACATGGTTAATAACACAAAACTGCCTGTTTGCATTTGAATCAGTGAATTAGTGTGTTCTACACGTGATAATTCCATTTGAAAGCTTATACGCAGTAACGTGTCTTAATTCAGTACTTCTGCTCATGCGCACGACATGCTACTTCCTTTTGAGAAGCAAGCCTCGTTTTAGTTACATGTGTTTACATTCGGTATTTCCGCTCATGCGCTATAGCAATGCTCTCGGTGGCCATGTTGTATGCTTTTTTCAGCTGGGAAACTACCGTATTTGCAATTAATCTTGCACCATAGTCAATGTCAGTTGCTGCCGCCACATAAGAATTTGTTTCCATACTAATCATGCCTCCGACTCGCAGGCAGAAGCTCAGCAGAAGACCTTCGAGCACCATCACATGGCCTGCTTTGCCCAATGCCAGCAGTCGGGATGAACTAAGCAATGATTCCCACGCCATTGCCAAAGTGCCCGTCATCAGCAATGCTCAAATCAGACCATATTCTGTCTTCCCCAGGAATTGGTCGACAGACCGGATGACAGCATATATCAGCGACATCCTTGGCATTCGACGACCTCAAGGTCTGATGAGGAGACAATACCCAGAATTGTACACTAACAATCTAAAGAAAGCTGCAGATAACAGTAATCACAGTATCCCGCCGCAGAATCCCCAACCTGAAGAATCCATGGCAAATTGAGGGACCACTACGGACCAGGGACTGTTGTCAACATTGGTGTCTACGGTACAGCAGTTACAGACTCAGGTAGCGACTTTGTCACAGAAAGTCAACACCAACTGTCCTACAGGCAGGCCAAGGCAGCAAGTATGTACCACACTCAGTCAGGCGGAGATCGAACATCCATACATGCCACAGACAGGACCTTTCACACTCTATTCCACTAGATTTGCTACAAACGACCCATTGGCTTTCAGAGGTAACAGTCCAGCACCAGTGAACAACACCACACTCACTAGAATACCAGATATGGTGATCGTCTCACCGACTCTACAGAAACAGAAGAAGGTAAGAATATCAATCTGGCTCTACTTATGATTCCAGATGAAAAGTCTACTTCTGCAAGAACATTTGTGGTTAACGACAGAAGAATGCTCCTGAAACCATAGGTTGACACCAGGATGACCATACCATTGACTATCAACATGTTCGTTGTTGCCGATTCCTGAACCCTCTCTTGACTATTCACACTCAGATTATAGCACCAGAATAACATCAAACACTGTCTACTTTTTGTACAGAGCACATGAAATGTTGATACAGACCTGACAGGTATGCCACACTGGACTTTAACAGGTAGGTCAATTGACAATCAAAGATCCAAAGAAGAAAGACTTCAAATATCAACGTAGTTTGATGCCAGCAGTCAGTGCTATTAAGCAAGTTGCCAGCCTCATTGGTTTAAGATTGAATACATGTTAACAGCTTTACTGCACAATGCTGATTTGCAAGATTTCATGGAAAAAGGATGTCCAAACAAGGACAATGAAGGAATCATTGAGGACTGTCCTGGGCCTTATGTTCATACAAGGCCAGTTGACTATTCAGGAAAGTGAACTCTTCAAGCCACAACAACAAGGGCAAGCAAGGGCAGTCATGCACATACACCACAAACGGTAGCTCAATGAAAACTGAAACCACTATCTGCAATAAAAACTTTTAACATGTTTAATAAAGCAAATACAAATTTGTCAACAATGACTTCAATGCAGAAGTACATACACCTTGCAGCCAGTCATAACATAAACAAAAATAATGATAATGCATTTACTGCTTGTTCTTGACTGTGTGAAGTCTTGCTGAAGACGAAGTTGTTTCAACTTGATGAGTGGCTAACCCTATCATACAGCTACCATGTGACCATGGAAGGGGTGACATCCCGGATCATCACAACACGAAAAAGCGTCACCACGAAAAATATTCAAAATGGCTACATCAAACAACAACACACCTGTGATCACCGTGGTGAATACCATCATTAAATATTCATACTATGGCATAAATCATATGAAACATATGAACACACAAATCGTGTGCACAATAATTGTTCACAAAAAAACACTAGAGCCAACACGCAAAGGATTCAGTGAAAAATCCTGAGACTTTAAATGGTAGGTCTTTCCTCTTTGGTTGACAGCAGTAATGTGATGATCCTTGATGTCAAGGGGAGATTACTCTATTCCAGACTAAGGGAAATATCCATCTCCATTGCAGAAGAGAGTCAGCATAGTGCAAAGGACAGTGCAAAGGCACTAACAGTCTAACAAGGTATCTCATTTCTTAATGCCATTCCCATGTGGGGCCCACCATTACAACAGCAACAGATTCAGGCCTTATGATTCACCTTACGAGTGTCATAAGAAATGTTGTTTTGATAAAGGTAGCGCGGTCAGCCAAGACTATATGGATCAACAGCACGGCATAACCAAGCACTTTTCTTAGGCAAGTAACCAAGAGGATCACCATGGCTAGAAGATGAACCACAGAAACAGTACGATGGTAAGGTGATGTGGTTTTGATAAGGATAGAGGCAGTCAGCCAAGACTATATGGATCAACAGCACGGCATAACCAAGCACTTTTCTTAGGCAAGTAACCAAGAGGATCACCATGGCTAGAAGATGAACCACAGAAACAGTAGGGTGGTACTGTGGTATTGAGTGAGCTACTTACTAGAGCGGATTGAATATACACCCAAGAACTTGAAGGCAGGGATCAGTGGGAACAGGTAGATTTTCCCGATTTCTTAACAAAAGTGTGATCGAAAATTGTTCCATGAACCAAGGGAACATATCTAACATTTTCTGTGGGGAGAAAATTCCTAGGAATAATTTTGAATTTTAAAGTTTGAATGAAGATGTTGACTCAACACGTCTACTTTTAAATCAGCTAACTAGTACAAAGATACATAAAACATCTTTGTTTTGGGGAGATAATGAGTTGTAAGAATTCACCTGCCCATCAAAATGGATTAGTATCTGGTCCTCGGATTTATGAAACCTATTTTATCAAGCCTGAGAACACCGCAGACATTGATGATTCCCTGTGAGAGGGGGAGAGGGAATAGAAGAAATGAAGAAATCCGATCTAAAGGTATTGTTTCAACCACATGGCTGTGTGAAGTTTCAGGAAGATGTTGGAACAAGATCTGGAAACATGTGGCAGTGGATGGACGCAAGAATGGACGGAACACATCAAGTTATTGTCAAGTTTGTGAGACGGGGCATAGCAAAATGTTTTCATGGCTCAAACATACAGGTTCCCGTAGTCATATTTCTGTGCTGATCCCTATAAATAAAGCTGAGTTTGACTTGTCATGCTACACGTAGAGAGCTACAGGCTGTTTCATGATGTTTCCCTAGTAGATTACGGATTTCGGAACATACTGTTATAATGTACATGAATTGTAATTCCATGAAAACTACAACACAATTTGTTTCCAAAAACACAAATATGTGTACTTACATTTTCAATCATGCTACTCTCTATGTACTCATTGAGTTCAAATCATTGATTAGGTATGGATTTGTGGCTGATAAAAAATATTTACCATTCCGGTTTCCAACTCAATAATTAAATATATGGTTGGATGATCTAAGACATAAGTACTCGTACTTGAAGGCAGGCGTCTTAGGAAGTAAAAGAATGTTGCATTTGTCGTTAGACCATGATGCCTGCACCTTACTGCAGCATATTAAGTCCGACCTATTCAGGGACCTATTAGGAAAACACTTATGCAGCATATACTCAACAGCCATCTTGTTTTACACATAGGAACCAACCTGAAAGAGTCTGTGGTTACAAACATGTATTGGTGAATGATGGACTGGTCAGGGATATACATAAGTACAGGTTATGACATAAGAGCACTTTGGAGGCAAATTGGTATCCATACTTATTTGCATCAAAATTGGGAATTTTATTTAAGGTCTTATTTTCTTAAGTTCAGAGGCATTTTAACATTGTATTTTAATGCAATATTTAACTGAGCAATAAAATCTCTTTGTATTTACTGGTCCTGTTATCAGTGAAATACAATACAGGTTATCTACAAAGCCATGAAATTAGTTATTAGTTATAAATATATAAGCATGTATTGGGAAGTATTTAATTCTGATATGGGAATTTTTTATTGACATTTGCTGCAGACATGGGGTCGAATATCGACCTCTGAGCAGGTCCAGATAAATCCCTGCTTTATGCTTACATGTAAAAATTCCCAAATTGGCATTACACACGTCCCAATCCATGTCATATAGTAAAAACTAATGTTACGGTGTTGTAGACGTTATTTACAACTTGGAGCAAAATAATGAATTTTTCCCCAAAATTTCCTGACATGGGCATTAACTTCTTTGATAGGCATTTAGAAGTTCGGAGTACTAAGTAAGGATAAGAATTTATGGATGAACAACTTCTTTATTACAATTAAGAGCGATGTTTCGGTGCAGGTTCTCACACCGTTCCATTAGTGCTTGATAACGGTGTTGGAACCTACACCGAAACATCGCTCTTAATTGTAATAAAGAAGTTGTTTATCCATAATTTCTTATCTTTACATGGGCATTTAGTTTAGAATCGTGGATAAATACTTGCTAAGGGAAGCAACTCTGCACCCTGAACTGGGGCACCTTATACGACTGGGCCACCTGTGCCCTGATAATAATTTATAAGCATTCTATCATCTATATGCACACTTATTCTTCTGTACGTTTAGAGAATAGCTGCACATTATTGGTCAATAAAGGACTAAATACAAAAGCATGGTTACCATACCTCAGATACACTGCATCACGATATAGGAATGTATCATACAGGGTTAAAGGTACGGTAACAATAATAATATGATAATAATTCACAACTGGACAGTCTGCCTTTTTTAAAAAAAAACACAACAACCATATTAATCTGATTCACTTGTGTTCATAGCAATAGCAGGATCAATATCAAGCAATCACACAAAATAGCCATTCACCATAAATATCACCCCAAGACAAAAACACAGTTCTTGGTAAATAAACTAAATCCTGTAAAAGAAAAGATGTAAAAAATATGCCCAAACTTAAGACAATGCTAGGAATAGCCCCAAAAATATGTTGGTTTCTTGTTCACTTTTCTTTCTCGCGCGACAAAGGCAGTGAATGAGGATACACAGTTTCCAATAAAATGGTCAGCCATACCTAAAATGGCAAGGTCAACTTGAGGTAGCCATGGGTCAAGGTGAAATATCTGCACCTGTAAATATAAAAGAACTCATGTAACCATGGTCACCATGCTGATTGAGAGTGATCTTGCTGGTTTCGATCTGATCTGATTAATAAAAAGAACACCTGTTCAGTAAATAGTGAGTGAGTGAGTTGTGTTTTACGCCGCTTTTAACAGTATTCCAGTTATATCGCGGGATGTGGGAGGAAAACCCGAAGTGATGCAGGTCTCAGACGTTTACCACTTCCGTGAAACCCATGAGCACGGGTATGGTGCTGACAAACCTAGAAACATATTCGGGGCGAACCGGGATGTGAACCCACAATCATAGGTTTCTTGCGTGCCCAAGGGACGCAACTCTGCACAGCGAATCGCTGCGCCTGTTCAGTAAATAATTTAGATAAGCATCTACATGATCTACGGGCAGGTCTTGGAACCAGTCATGACATGTGATTAAAGTGTCACAAATGTTATACTTCCCCAATATCATGGAGGCCTGTTAATAATCGAGTCAGGACCAGACAAACCACTGACTGATATGAGCAATGTCCGATGTATGTGGTATGATGACATGCAACCAACCAAGACATCTAGTGCGAGTCATCTGATCCATTCATTGGAGCTGAGGTGAAATAGGGTGTAACGTCACATTCAAGATTATTGCACTAATCATAGCGCTAGCCCACAGAGTACCACACTCAGACACAATATATAGACTCCAAGCCGACCAGTCCTTGTTTTATCTCCTCAGTGCCAAGAGCCAGGTAGGGTATAACAACAAGTACAATCTTTTAACGTCTTTAGGTGTGCTGCAGCCCAAGGGATCAAACCAACAACCTTTAACGCTCGGGCAGACACTACTTCCACTAGACCACCGACAGGGTCTTTTTTCAATATGCAACATACATAACAATACACCATAAAACATGATTTGACTCAATAACAGAAAAGCCAATATGTCATCATTATCAGTTTGTAGGCCATCTTACAAAGTCTGGTGTGCAGATAATTGATTCAAACCCATCAGTGGCTCCTGGGACTCCTAAGGGACACAACTCAACACAGTCAACCATACAATCCTTTTGTGCAAGTGAAACATACCCTAAAGATGAAAATTTCAGTACAAAAGCACAAAATATATTACTCAAAAGAAGCTAAAGAACACCAAATGACTACAGTTAATCATACAGCTGTATGAAAATTAAGGCATTCTTTAACTTGTTTTAAGTAGTACAGTCAAGTCTATTGAAAGTATACCTGAAGGTCTTTCAAGTGCTCCTGCAACTCCTGCAGCATGGGGTTTCTATCAGTTGCCACATAGACAACTCTGGCCTTGGATGACACCACAACCTCCCTGGTTAACCTGTGGAGAGCAACGCTTCATGTACACCACTCAACTTTTGATAGGGATAATCAGGTATGTCAGTCTATTCAAATATACTAAAAGAAACTATAAATTGAGGTCTTGCGGATTTTCAGATACATTTATTATATACTTCAGTGTGAAAAACTGATAATTTCACTGCAGTGAACATAACACTTTGACAGAACTATTGCCATACAAGAGTTAACGTCCCATAAATTGTCTCCCTTTATCGTAAGTGTCAAGCCCGTACACAAACTGTTGACGTCCTATTGACGTCAGTTCCACCATGACAAGGCAAAATAATGACAGATGGCCATTTATTGAGTTAATATCACTTTTTGTCGTTTGTTATTCTCTTGAAAATGTTTCATTATAAACTGTTAATTTCTCATTTAACTCGTCAATGGAGACTGTTCGTTTTGAAAAGCGCCATTTTTGTTACTTAATCAGTGTGTATTCTTTCATTTCGGACTCCTAGTTTTCAAGAATATTTTTTGTTAAAGTTGATATTGAATATAATCATACTGTAATGTATGACAAAGAATTTTCGTGAGACAAATATATTTTGACACTTTTGTTAACATTTTTTCAGATTTTGCAAACACGAAACTGCTTTTTTAGTCTCAAATACAAGGGATAAACCGTCCCTGTGTGTTAGGTAGGGAGAATTGACATTTCAAGGTTTTACATTTGTAATGAAGTAATTAATTTTCCGGGAGAAAACTACACAAAAAATATATAATAAATAGGATATTTTATGTGTCTCGTGAAATATCATGTTTCTCTCATCTCGTGACTCGTGAAAATATCTCCTTACCCCCTGTCACGTGATGAGAGAAACATATTTCACTCGACACATGAAATATCCTCCATATAATCTGCATGTTATGTGACAAAGGGCTCTGAAATATTTTCAACTATGGAATGATGAATGAACAACAAGGCTTGAAGTCAGGTGCCAAACACCGAATCCACACACACCATACATTATAATACAGCACAAAAGTTCAAAGACTCTTAAGTTCTGTCTTGATCACAATGCTGAAACATTCTCCTTTAGATTGAACATCAAGCGAGGGGTACCAGCTGACTTATCCTGCCTAGAATGATCACGTTTTTCATTGTTTGTTTGTTGTTTAATGCTGCACTCAGCAATATTCCAGCTATATGACGGTGGTCTTTAAATAAGCAATTCTGGACCAGACAAACCAGCGATTGACATAATGAGAATGAGAAAAAATGTCTATATAATTGTGGTATGATAATCATCAACCAACTCAGTCAACCTGACCATCCAATCCACCTAAGTCGTCCCTTACGACAAGAGTGAGTGAGTGAGTGAGTGAGTGAGTGAGAGTGAGTGAGTTCGGATTAACGCCGCTTTTAACAGTATTCCAGTTACGTCACGGCGTGTCAGCTTAATGTGGTAGGAAAGCCCAAAGTGATGCAGGTCTCAGACATTTACCACTTCGGTGAAACCCACGAGCATGGGTATGGTGCTGACATAATCAGGGCGAACCGGGATTCGAACCCACAATCATAGGTTTCTGGCGTGCCCATAGGATGAAACTCTGCACAGCGAATCGCGGCGCCTTAGACGACTGGGCCACTCATGCCCCCAGATTGACAGACAGACAATGCAACATACAAAGAAACGAACGGACAGGAAGAGGCACAAGGTATTAGTGTTTGTTCTCCTTATAACTTCTATTTGTTCTATGTCTGCAGTTTGCTACTTCATCATGATTATCGGTATTCAATGTAAATTATCAACTCTTTTGATGGAGTTACCAAGTGATGTAACTCCTGCTACAAGTTGTCAAATGAGGGATGCTACATTGTGTAGACTTTACCATAGTGCAAGTTTTTCTAAGACTTGTGGGGGATTTCACTGTTTGAGTAATATTTACACATTGTACCTACACATCTTTGTATGAATGAATGAGTGAGTGAGTTTGGTTTAACGCCTCTTTTAACAGCATTCCAGTTATATCACGGCGGGTCAGCCTAATGTGGGAGGAAAGCCCAAAGTGATGCAGGTCTAAGACGTTTACCACTTCGGTGAAACCCACGAGCACGGGTATGGTGCTGACAAACCTAGAAACATAATCGGGGCAATCAGGGATTCGAACCCACAATCATAGGTTTCTGGCGTGCCCAACGGATGCAACTCTGCACAGTGAATCGTGGCGCCTTAGACGACCGGGCCACCCGTGTGCCCAGATTGACAGACAGACAATGCAACATACAAAGAAAAGAACGAACAGGAAGAGGCACAAGTACAGGTGGCATGGAAAGATTCAGAATCTGCCAACCCCCACGACAAGAATGCGAATGGTGCAGAGGGATTGGTGAAGATGTAAATTAATAGAAGACTTTAATACCTTAGAACTTCTTCAGCTGGCGGCAGACACATCTTCGTTGTGACCTTTCCTTTTCCAGTGTACCCCAAACACTGTGGTGAGGCCATGAAGGCTGACCGCCCCTCAGCATGTACACATGCATTCTCCTGCAATCAGTCAGTTTGTTGGTTGGTTCATGCCGCACTCAGGAAGAGCTTATTTTGAGCTCACCTTGTATCAAAAACTTGTACATTTTGAAAAACACATGCAATAATAATTAATCTGGCAGTCCAGTGGTAGCAATTTACATGAACCACTTAGGGACCGACCATTTGATAGTATGGGGGAGGGCACCTGGCATGTTATTGAAAAAAATAAAATGTTCCTGAAAAATTATGCTTCAGAACTATAAGGAAAAAAAATTGCTTGCCATAAATATAACATGGTTGCAAAGTGTTTTTCTTAAAAATAATTCAGGTTTTTAGTTTAAAAATGTCTGATGTTTAAAAAAATATCTAGTCTCGATACAAAATCCCAGGTCGGTCCCTTACTAGCCAAGAAAGTGATAACATATTACAACCTAACAAGCCTGAAATATTGTTCAAGGTCTCAGGGTGTTCCTTACAAAAACTTAATCAGGCTAGGCTGATGTGAATTTCTGCCACTGTTTTAAAGCACATTTACACTCACCCAATCTTGCCCATTTCTCATATGTAAACCAACATAAATGTCGCCAGGAAAATTCTTGTTGATATAATCCAAGGCTTCTAGTTCCATCATCTCTGACCACTGAAGGTATTTCTGTAGATGCACATGCTCCTCTTTGACAGGGAAGGAAGCTGGGGCTCCCTTGAAGGACATCACTGGGTACTTGCTAGCTGGATACCTACAGGGACAGGGGAATATCACTACTTGTTAAAGAATCTAGCTATCTGAATGGCTGGCCGGCCTGCCTGTATCGATATCTTCATGATCTATCACCCCTGTTACAGAATCTAGATATCTGAATGGCTGGCCGGCCGGCCTGTATCGATATCTTCATGATCTATCACCCCTGTTACAGAATCTAGATATCTGAATGGCTGGCCGGCCGGCCTGTATCGATATCTTCATGATCTATCACCCCTGTTACAGAATCTAGATATCTGAATGGCTGGCCGGCCCGCCTGTATCGATATCTTCAGGATCTATCATCACTTGTTACAGAATCTAGCTATCTGATTGGCTAAAATATTCTATGAGACCTAGTACAATATTCCATGTCAGTATTATCCTGATCCAACACTGACCTACGTGTCTATGTCAGTATTATCCAGATCCAACACTGACCTAACACTGACCTATGTGTCCATGTCAGTATTATCCGGATCCAACACTGACCTATGTGTCCATGTCAGTATTATCCGGATCCAACACTGACCTATGTGTCCATGTCAGTATTATCCGGATCCAACACTGACCTAACACTGACCTATGTGTCCATGTCAGTATTATCCGGATCCAACACTGACCTATGTGTCCATGTCAGTATTATCCGGATCCAACACTGACCAATGTGTCCATGTCAGTATTATCCGGATCCAACACTGACCTATGTGTCCATGTCAGTATTAACCGGATCCAACACTGACCTATGTGTCCATGTCAGTATTATCCGGATCCAACACTGACCTATGTGTCCATGTCAGTATTATCCGGATCCAACACTGACCTAACACTGACCTATGTGTCCATGTCAGTATTATCCGGATCGAACACTGACCAATGTGTCCATGTCAGTATTATCCGGATCCAACACTGACCTATGTGTCCATGTCAGTATTATCCGGATCCAACACTGACCTACTGATGCAGCATGACACTGACCTGTCCACCCAGATCTTTGTGTAGTCGTAGCCCATGTTGTAGATCACATCATCAACGAAGTCCACATTCAGTCCATCCCAAAAGGGCCCGAATGGATTCCCTAAAGAAGAAACGATTGGGAGATTAACATTTTGATTTGCGTGTGTTATTCTGTTTGTTTGTTGTTTAAAGCCACACTCAGCAGTATTCCAGCTATATGACGGCGGTCTGTAAATAATCAAGTCTGGACAAGATGATCCAGTGATTGACATACGATCATCTACTAATTGGGATACGATGACATGGATCAACCAAGACAGTGAGTCTTACCACACGATCCCGTTAGTCGCCTCTTACGACAAGCATAGTCAGAAAGCACGGGTTGCTGAAGACCTATCCTAAGCCCGGATCTTCACGGGTCTGGATATATAGATAACAACAGTACACATACGTGCTACATAATTCATCTACATTTTCAAAAACAGGCCTTTTTCGCTTTTTTAGCCACACTTCTGTATTTGATCATTTGCAAAGTTCAAAACATGCACCGGTAAGGATGAACAATAGCTATCTGTAAGCCAATTGAACTTGCAAGCATTGGTTGCTGAAGACTTATTCTATCCCGAATCATCACGGGTGGTGTTATTCTGAATTCAATGTTCATAAGGACCCATAATTTAGGCCCATGCTCTGAATACTCATTTGCACTATGACATCTGTGAGGCACCATGACAGTAGATTGTTTTAAGAATCCTGAAGAACAGTTTAGAGTCGTGTGCACTGTTTCCATTCAGTTACAAATTAACAGGTTCACTGGACCGGCATCCCTTAAAATTACTGGTACTTTCCATATTGTGCCAATCCCATCAATTAACTATCATGTGATTCATATCAAGATCCTCAACCAATGGTCGAGTTTGGCAAAATATAGACTAGACCAGAAGATCTTGTAACAAATGTTATATTTGGGATAACACTTTCTGAGTAAAGTACAGATTCTTGTACTTTTTTTGGTTGAGTCCCATCCAGGATTTGAACCCACACTGCCAGAGTGAGGCACCGAATCGCCAGCAAACAAAGTCAGCAACTGACACCGCTCCCATGGCTGAAAGCTATGAATACACAATGCCATTTTGAAAGTGGTAAATGTAAACAATGTTTGCATCTGTACTTCACTAAGAAAGTGTTATACCAATGTAACATTTGTACATTTGACCACTTTCAAAATGGCATTGTGTATTCATGCTAAGACATTGGTTTTAGACAGTATTTTATCATAAATGTAAAAAAGATTTTTTGTCAAGATTTCTATTTCAAGATAACAAGAGGTCCACAGTGCCTGTATCACTCACCTGGATATTTACGCTATCATGACAAAATATACATTTGCATTGTACATGTATATAATACTGCAAATATTTCATAATTTTGACTCTGTCAGCATTTAAAAGGGGTGGATGGCAAATCTGACAGCATGAACGTGTACTTCTCTAGATACAAATGTTCCATAGAGATCTGAACCGTTTCCATGATCCAGGATCTAAGTTTCCAGTGGCAAGGCTGGGCCCCAGGGCTAATCCTATTGGATAAAACTTATTAACTTTTTGGCCCTGCCCCTCAGCCCCTCCATTTATACAATTTTGAATCCTCACCACGGGGGAATGCTTCCAACAAAATATATTTGGTTGATATCTATCTCTTATTTCTAGAGAAGAAGTTGTTTAAAGCAATAATATCTCTAATGGGCCCCACCCCTCAGTCCCCCGGGGGGTTAGCGCTACCATTTGTAAAAAAGTTAATCCCCACCACCTAGGGATGCTTCCAGTCAAATTTGGTTAATTTCCAATTAGTGGTTCCGAAGAAAAAGTTGTTTGAAATAATTTGTTGACAAATGGACGATGGACGCCATAGTATGGCATAAGCATAAGCTCACCTTGGTCCTTCGGACCCGGTGAGCTAATAATGTCATAAATACTGCCAGTAAAGTAGAATGTTAGGGTTAATATTTACCGTACATGGCCTATTTGACTGGTAAATTACTGGTAAATGGAAACAATGCATGTGTGAGTTTTCAGCATGTTTATCTTACACAATATATTTTCATTTCAGCCTTGAATAGTTAGAAATGTATATCATAGTCACGTCATTAACAACATCAACACTGCATTGATTGAAACATGCTATAATGACAACATACAGCGATTAGAAATATTGACATAGGTGGCTGCTGATTAAAACTATAAACAAAGAGTTAAATTATTTTCTGAGATTGAGCGATATTGAGAAAATGTTCAAACGTCAAGAAACTAAAGTTTTTGTAAAGCCTCTTACGACAAGCATGGATTGCTGAAGATCAAATCATTCATGGATCTTCACTTGTCTAGACTGACGTGAAAGCAGTGACTATTGACATGAATATTCTGAAGGACTGACTAAGGTCTTATTCTCCTTTTAGCATGTTTAGCAATGTTCAAGCAGAAAATGAGCTTCAGCATGATGAGTGAATGCTTTGATTATTCAGGGGGACAGCACACTTTTCTCACCTTCCTTCATCTTGCAGTCCCGGTCCGTGTCACTGGACAGCATCCAACACCAGCCCTGCCTCTGCTCCGGTGGCCAGTGTGTCGGAGCTAAGTCGGTCATGAAGTCCTCGGCCAGTATAACGCGATGATACTCTTCCAAAGGACCCAATTGGAACCATTCATCAAATGGGATGTTTTTCTGAAAACAAGATGCAAGTATTACACCATTGTAGTATTAAACAGGCAGGATTGAACCTGATACACTTGATTGAGTGAGTGAGTGAGTTAAAATTTAATGCCGAATCGGCATTATTTCAGCCATATAGCAACGAGAACAAGTTGATATATATACCATTTAGTCATGAATACAAAGTTATACTTAAAGTGAGTGAGTACGGTTTTACACCGCTTTTAGTAATATTCCAGCATTATCACAGCAGGGAACACCAGAAATGAGTTATATTTAAAGACAAATTTATCAAACATATTTGCGCATAACAATATAATTTAGAACTGGTTAAAACACAGGCTTAAGGCCACCAGTAGCCAAAGCTTGGCCACCTCGCTGGGTAACATGGGGATACAGAGCCTCAAACTTCATGCATGATGCCCAAGCAAGCACATGATTGAAGACAGATCAGAAGATGCCAATAAAAGTCAATATTACAATGCATTTTTTTAATGCACCCATCAGCGCTAGCATCCAAAGCTTTGGTGGTAAGAGATGTTTTAGCAGTTAGTTGTGCTGGATTCAATAGATTTGTCAGTCGAAACATCGCTAGTAAATTCTAAACAGGCCCAACACAATCTCTCCTCAGCTGTTCGCTTACCAGCGCTTGATGAAACGTAATTATATTGAAATTTAACTTTGTCACCATTATTCTTCCACTGACAGCACTATGCTACCCAGAGTTTCTTGCAGCCAGCATAGTAATGGAGTAATGTGAAGTCATCACTGCACCGAAATATGCACCGACAGCAGACCTACTTTGAGACCAAATGTCACAACAATATAGCGAAATAGCAAAGCCTATTCCTTGTACGGAGTAGCGTTTTTGAAATGTTTTGTCATCAGTGTTCCTGTTTACTGGTTATGACCAGTTGTTTACCGGTAAGATTAGGCTGGGACCGATAATTCTTGTGACCGCCAGTTCCTGTGGACCGACAAAGGTGGTATCTTGTAAATCTTTGTTGTTGAACAAAATATCGATTATAGTCAATAAATTATTATTATTTTTAACATAGTCAGCATGTCTGTTATCTGGTCGTTCTCTATGTATTTTTAGTGCAAGGAAATTATAAGTCGCTTTGCTTGGAGGTTAAATATCTATTTGTAGTGACTTAGTCTTGAACCAAAGTAAAATATTCAGAAATATATTACGTCAAATACAGTATGTATACACAAGCATTAGGTTTTCTTTCCACTCAGGACGTTTGGAGAAGAGGGCTGTGATGATGAAAGAACAAAGACCCATAACTGCTCGTGTTGTGCTGTAGGTACAATGAATACACTAAATTTGTTTCTGCATCCATTCTCTGTATTTGTGCATACTGGAGACACATATGTGGTCACATAAAAACCTGGGGATATTAAGACAATATAAGGTACTGCTCACCTACTTGGAATCCCTATCAAATTAATTTCCATGTTCTACAAGGACTTACATATGTCCTCCATGGTGGCAACACAAGGGTCCTGTCCAAGCTCTTTGCAAACGCCAGTGCACCAAGGAAGTGATCCGCCTGATTACCAAATCTACCTGCACAAAACAAAAGTAAGTGCTGAGTGCACGAGGAGTGACGCAATACAGAGCACATGAGCAAATGAGCACTTTGTACTTATCGTAAACATGGTGGATTGGTGGCCAATTAAACTCGGAGTGTTTTACAAATTGCAATGAAATGTCACATTCTTTATTGTCAATGTAGTCCCTGAGTAGTTTAGTGTCACTTTTGTGCACTGACATTCTTTAGTGCACATTGTTCTTTCTTTACAATTGAAGTCTTTTGTTTGCAAATTGATCATTGGTATTGTTTTGTATTTGTATTTTGAATTCATTATTTGTATGTAAATAATGACCTTTATTTGTAACATTCCTTTTTTATCATGCTTTATTCTAACATTTGATTATTTAAAGCGTACTTTTGTGCTTTATTTCAACTTTGCATTTTTTTTTATCGGATGGCGGCTACCTTACAGATGTCTTGTCCATATGACCAAAGAGGTTACTTAAATTCTGGTTGCATTCATGTTAAATTTGACTTCACTGTCTCCTGATGGGTGGGTCCCATAAGCAGTAAAATCTAGTGTATTTTTTCACTAAGCAGTAATTTTTCTTCCTTTTCAATAAAATCGTCTCGAAAAATTCCTAAATCGGCCATGGAGGGACATGGGACTTTTAATTCTACTTTTGTTTCATCCTGACTATTCATGTCTTTAATAATGGGTAAAATCTCAAAAATCGCTAAACATTCTAGACTGGTCCCCTTCGTCAGTTGCACAGCCTGCTTTCTGTGGTGAAGCACTTGGGTCTTGAAGACAGACTGTTTTTGACCATTTTAATCATTTTACGATAAGCAGTAAGTTATTTATTTACGTTAAACAGTTATTTTTTTGTTATTTCACGATAAGCACTTAGGGTAAAAAAAAGAAGAAGATGAATTTTACGTTTACGATAGTGTTTGAAGGGTGTTTTACGTTAAGCATAAAACCCATCATGACCCTCTTTCATCCCTTGGACCCCCTTTAGTAGGTATTACCAATTCCAAAAAAGAGAGAGTCTCAGCCGTGTGAATGCAAATACTTCCACTGGTAAAATCCTGAATTTCCTCAAATGCATTTGCCTTCCATGTGAAACTGAACTTTGACAAAAATGAAACTTTGAAACTTCCTGCATCCTTGGCTCATCAGCAGTTGAAACTTACCCATGCAGGGGCAGTACAAAATGTATCCCCGCGGATCCCATTTTATATCAGCTGTCATTCCTTGCAGAAGACTGATTATAACACAGAAATATTTAGTGAAGACATGGCATTTTAGTCTTATATTCATTATATACCGAAGAGTGGTGTAACCAGTTTTGTTTGTGAACAGTCACCCGACATGTGAACCAACTTTTTCTTTACTTTCGACACTTCCGGTTTTCTAAAAGCCGGACAAATCGGCGACGTCGTGATATGTCTACAAGTCAGAGAAGCATTCGTAAATGATTTTTGTTTCTTAGATTGAAATATATATCGCCGGGCCCAAGAAACTACACACCTATGCTTAAACATTCTAAAACAAGAAACGATTATTATAAGGTGATGTATTTAATACGGTATTATAGGCGATATAACATGCATCATATCACAACAGATAACCCGGTCCAGACTCGATTAGTTATGGATCGCTGTTATATAGCTGTAATATTGCGGAGTGCGGCGTAAAACATGAAACAATTGTTACACATCTTGCATACACCCATGCATTTGCGAGTTACAAATAACATCGGACAATGTGGGGTGTTGTCAGGTAAGTCCATCAAAATATAATCGCTAATACATTTTCCCATGTACTGTTATGTCACTGCATTTTTTATTAAACCTTTTAATCCCAAATTCCGCTTTTGAATTGCTTGATTAAAAAACCTATACATTCGGAGGCATGTAAATGTTTCTTTAAGGCTTACGATCATTTATCGCCAGGACCAAGTTCTCATTGTTTAATCAATAACTTACAGCGTGCACAACTCCCCCTTTTTTCATACTAAACGTTAATACATGCAACCATAACGATGGTTTCACATATTAAAACTAATTTAAAAGCACGAACAGGATAACAATACGGTAAATATCTCAGATTGAATACATAACAAACTGTATGGACCACAATTAAAACTTGTAATTAAAACGCATTGTGACATATTCACATATAGTTGCCACGTGACATACCGAGTTTTTGGGGATGTTTTAAATTCAAATGCCCTTTTTTCCATAACCTGTCCTTGATACATTATGTTTTTATAAAAAAAAAGTAATTTCTCATAAGTATGGTCGGTCGGGTAGAAAGAGGAAAGTTACATGAACACACCAAATCGCAAAACACTGCAAAGTTTTACGAGCACTTAATGGCAATGAGTAAGCTTATCTGTAATATTGAGCTATTTGGCTATTTAGTTTGGATAATTTTACATACTCTGCACACCCCTTTTTGCGGAAAAAATGTTATACTTATTTTATTTTAAGAATTTGTAGTATTTTGACAAACATCAGAGCAATCTGTGCACTTTGGTCCATCAACAACGTACTTAAACATTGGAATCGCTATTGTGTGCATTTCAAAATGTCAGTCTTCATCATAATTATCTACGCATGCCAACCTATAAACAGGTCAAGTATGCCTCTATCAACTGTGTTATCACCGACTTTGATTAGTGCACACTGTACGCAACAACCAACCACTCTACTCGTACAAAAGCGAGCCGTGCATCTGTAGCGGCATACGGGCCTGAGCAATGCCTTTCAGAAAGGTTTGGGTTCTGGCGATCCTGCTTACGGGAGCACTGGCCGGTAGGTTGTTCAGTTCTCATTCCTCAGTACAAGACTTTGTACAATTAGATACAGCGACAACTCGTAGACCCAAGTCCAGGGCCCACTTGCACAAAGCGATCTTAGCGCTACGACTCTTGTAAGCCTATGTTAAAGCAAAGGAGTTACGATCATCTTAGCGCTAAGATCGCTTTGTGCAACTAGGCCCTGGGCTAATGGACGGTACATCGAGTTATCCATAATATTGGACAGTGGCGTGATGACCTGTACAGGGGAAATAATAATCTTACCCGATATATTGAGTTAGTGGAGTTCCAGTAAACAAAGTTCGAGTCAAAGAAGTGTCGTTGTATGTAGAAATGTAGATCTATCTTGCAAAAGGTTTACGTTTTAAATAAGTTATACCCAAAATTAACGGCCGATTAAAAACGCTATCATCAGACATTTTATACGAAATACCGTACCGGTTAGCGTGATAGTCAGGACCTGGCAAGGTACATATATAGATATGTACGAATGTAAATATGTGTAGGAGATTAATGTATATACAGTAAACTACGGTTATAACGAACTCAAATGGACCATTAATTTTAGTTCGTTATAACCGTAATTCGTTATAAGCATATATACAACATCTATGCAGCAAATGGCCGGGACCAAAAATAAAGTTCGTTATATCCGTCAGTTCGTTAGAAAACATATTTTACTGTATGTGTATATACTAGTACACTCTTCAAAAAAAGAAACGCACAGGTAGTATGTTGTTCATTGAACCTGACTACACAAATCCGGTTATATATCACCTGGATATATGTTATTGGAAAATGTTGGTGGCCTGATATTCAACAAACGGTGCGTCAAAACGCAGCCATTGTCGATTTGCAATGTCTTAAACGGCATTGTTTCACACTTGATGTCATGGAGGAAAACAGTGAAGCAAAATACACGTGCAAGTTAAATGGCATTTGCAACCCGTGGTAGTGGCTCTAAAAAGGCAAGCATAAGCCAATAATTTGTCATTCAATTGTCAACATTTTTCAAGTTCGAAAATGCCGAGACTCAGCGCTGCCGGTCGGAACTTCGTCATAGGACGTATCCAAAGAGGGAAATCGCAGTTTTCTGTTGCTCGCGGCTTAATCGTCCACCACAGCACCATTTGCCGCCTTTGTGACCGATACACACAGTTCAATTCCACTGCAGACCGTCCGAGAACCGTCCGACCAAGAGTTACCACCCCTGTACAGGATCGCTACATTCGACTGTTCCACCTACGTCATCGCAATGTCACAGCTACGCATCCCTGGTTTGAGAAGGATATCGGACCAGACTGTTAGGAACCATCTTCGCGAGGCTGGAATCCGACCCAAAAGAACAGTTATCGTCTATGTTTTACAACAGATCCACCGACACCGACACCGACAGAGACCCTTGCGGGAAATAAAAAAAATCAACCTCGCTTTCTTCCAATCGTTGACCGCCAGAGGGAGCTGTTTCAACAGGTCAACGCTCGATCCACCGCACACAGTCAACAGCAACGTTTGCCCTAGCCATCGAGATCTCAACCCAATCGACCACCTCTGAGATGAACTCGATCGACGTGTACGTCAACGTCAGGACACGCCACAGACACTCCCATAACTGGCCAACGGGTTACAAGCAGAATGGCACATAATTCCGCAGGACAGAATTCGTACTCCAGACAGTGCCAAGGAGAAGCAGAGCCGTGATTACTGCCCGGGGCAGTCACACGAGATACTGAGCTCAACGCGACATTGTGGCCCTCATATTTTGTCTTTGATATTAAATTAAATATATTTATTAGGTACAATAAACCTACTAAAATCAACCTGTGCTGATGACGTGGGAAGAGGTGACATCAAGTGTTAACGTCGCGGTCAAGATTACTGCACTTTTGCAGCGACGTGCATGAACGCGCGCGCGTGCGCGCGTGTGTGTGCGTGCGTGCGTGCGTGTGTGCGTGTGTGCGTGTGTCTGTCTGCCTGTCTGTCTGCTTGTACTAGACCGAACTAATGCCGATTTTTTCAGTGCTAGCCCACTGTGAAAGCATGCCGCAGTTTAACATGAATACCCGACTCAGACGCAGTATACTGAATCCACAGCGGACCAGTCCTTGTTTAACTCCTCAACACTGAGCGCCGAACCCATGAACTTTCGCTCTTCGGACAGACTCCACTAGATCACGGAGGCGGACTCAATCTTATTGATTCTGGCTATCATACAGATTTATTTCGTTTTACAAACGATTAGTTTATTTGTTTGTTTGTTGTTTAGCGCCGTGCTCAGAAATATTCCAGCTATATGACGGTGGTCTGTAAATAATCGAGTCTTGACCAGACAATCCATTGATTGCATCAACCATTGCAAAAATGTTCTTAGGCAGAAATCCTCTTTTGTAGATATAAAGGTGTATCGGCAATAGATGACACATCACCGGCCAGTGCATATATTGCTGGATAGTAATTTCGTTATGATTAGTGAAATAGACGGTTTGTCCTCCATAATTTTCCATAAAATTTACAAGATCTTTGACGGTCATATAACATCTACTGTCGTACTTAACTACCGGTTGTAATGTGTTCCCAATGCGTTAATATGATCCTATAACTCTTACCAGAAACTAATATCTCTTACAATTTTCGAAATTTTAAGTAATTTCCGAGAATGCCCTACTTCTTATTAAAAGTATGCTTAATTCATAACGCATACGTATGTTCATGCAAGTTCAAAGGGGTAAATGAATGCGTAGGCTGCTGTGACTGAGCTGGGTTCAAGAGCGCTTTGATAGTATTTCAGTCATACTTCGCCTTGTGAGTTCACTTGAAGTAGATAGAAGATGTTTACAGGTTTGGTAAAATCAACGAGAAAGAATACATTCAGTTCTAAACTAAAATATGCACAAATATAACTATGATAGCTGCGTGAATAAAACAATGATTGTGTGTGTCAGTTACATAGCTGCGTGAATAAAACAATGATTGTGTGTGTCGGTTATATAGCTGCATGAATAAAATAATGATTATGTGTGTTTCAGTTACATAGCTGCATGAATAAAACTGATTGTGTGTCAGTTACATAGCTGCGTGAATAAAACAATGAATGTTGGTGTCAGTTATATAGCTGCGTGAATAAAATAATGATTATGTGTGTTTCAGTTACATAGCTACATGAATAAAACAATGATTGTGTGTGTCAGTTACATAGCTGTGTGAATAAAACAATGATTGTGTGTGTCAGTTACATAGTTGCATGAATAAAACAATGATTGTGTGTGTCAGTTACATGGCTCCCTGACTAAAACAAGAACAAGAGAGCAGCAAAATGAGTGCAAATTGCAATATTAATTTGAGCATGATGCGAGTTGGCGGACTTAAAAGTCGTGTTCATTTCAGCAGTTTCTAAAACATACTTTTGCACTAACGTTTTATCAAAATTTGAGTGAGTTGGGATTTTTGCCACTTTCAGTACTATTCCAGCAATATCGAACCCGAGGACACAAGTTTAATGGCTTCTCGTATATCGAACCCGGGAATCTGCGTGTCACATCAGGCAATAAATATGTTTGTAATACCCAAGGCAGGTTACATGTGTGTATGATATCATATTGGTTACAAGTTACACGTTATATATACATGTATGTGTGTTGAATATAAATTCCTGGATAGGTTAACACATAGAAAGTACACATATCAAAGAAGACATGTAACATGAATCTTTTATGACACTTTCAGAATTCTGAATACATATCACAAATATCACTTTAAATGTGTGTTAAACAGTAAATGCGATATTGGTTAGGTAGATTAGGAATAGTATGTATATTAGACATGATGTCATATTCTATAACGACAATATTTATTATGTGAAGGGAGGTCAATGATGCTTGAAACCCCATTTCCATGAGATCTGAATACTGCTTGTCACTTTGTATTTTCACGCTTCGAACACGTGTTTGGTACAACGTCACCAGCACGATAACCGCCACTGATAGACATATCAGTATCAGTGTCCGAGTTGCTGACAGACATCTATGTCACGACTGCCTCCAATTTACAAGGGCCAGCCTCAAGGGACTGCCAGCAAGGAAACGGTTGAAATGTAAATGACACGCTGCTCGCCTCCAAATGCGTAATACCAAAACAGGATTCCATTGTAAACTCACTTATTAATTTACTTCCTTAAGGTGATTTGTCGCCACCCTTAACCACTCCTCTCCAACACCAACCATGCCTTATATTTCGTCTGCAATCATCATAAAATAATGTACACTGAAATACTATGAAAACGCACAATCAACTTTAACTCGAAATCAGAAATGATGTGTTTTGTACTCAAGTCAATCGCCAAACACATCGAATGAGACTCGAACCCATACGACGACAATATGTGTTTGATTATCTCATTCCTAAATACCCAGAACAACTTTATTTGATTTTGTGGCCATTTTGACAAATATTACAAAAAACTTGTACGTATAAGTTACTTGTATGTTTCTGAACAATTACTTGTCCGTTTTTCAAAGCAAATAGTTACCTGTCTAATACCAATGCCTGTCTAATCTTAATGCAGTTGCTTGTTGAAGTAAGTCTAGAGTAAAATGAAAATTCGTCATGTTTGTTTAAAGGTCCAATCTTCAATCAGCCAGCAAAAGGATTCGGGAAATGTTCCAGAATATGCACAGGTAAGTTGACGTGTTATTCTTTTGGGGAGGCCTGCAAGGTTATAAGGCCTACCTTTACCTAATAAATTAGAACACTAAGAAGGAAATGATAAACACTTATAAAAAACCACAAATAACATGTCGAGTAATTAATTGTTAAACTTAGGAAATAAAAACTCTCCCTAAGGAACTCGCTCAGGAGGCATGGTTTCCGGATTACATGGGGTCTCACTGTGCAGAGCAAATCATCCTCCAGTTCAGAATTCTCTATTAAAGTATTTAAAGTCGTAATAAATCTAATTGTTTTCTTCATAATTGTACTGGCGTCATGCGGTGAAATAGGGTTTAATGTCGAGTTCGAGATTATTTCACTCATGTAGCAATGTGCACGTGGGTGTTGATGCTTGTCCTCGTCCGGAGTAACGCCAGTTTTATAGTGCTCGCTCTCTGAAATATCATGTAGCAGTTTAACATGGATCCCCGAACTCGAGATGCGTACCTGAAAACATCGGATACTGCTGTACTACGGAAACAAAAATCTGCAAAAGTGAGTTGGAAAACTGGACCACCCGTGCTCTTCAAGCCTCCATTAGCTATATAATATTCATTTAGTAAAAGAAAATAGTTGCAGCAGCTTTATCTATCGACAGACACTTCCAAATTCAAATACGTCCCCGGGATGACGTATGAGTTCGATTACAACGTTCAGACGCAGACGTCCATGGAGGGAACTTCAAGCGATCGAGCATCTCTTAGTTTCCGGGCAATTGCTGACATCGAGGTGCTGTCGAAGTGCGAAATGGCTCTTAGGGTTAGTAAATTGTACATAACAAATATACATCATAACATAAAACACATCATACAAGAGTTCAAACCAGTGATGACTTAACATTGTTTGCATGTCCATTCCGCAGCTCCGCGATGTCAAAGTGTACCGATCTGATCCCTCTACTGACCCAATGGAAAATGCTGACGAAACTGGGGAATTCAAGAGGAATCTGGAACGATCTCCACTTCGGTTCTCTTTCCAAGATGGCTTGGTGGAGGAACTGTGTCCAGCTGACGGTGAAACCACGTGGGCTCTCAACATCAAGAGAGGTCTTCTCACTGCTGTCCAGAACAGTATGGATAGCCTGGCTAGAGACCAGAGCGTCTTTGAAGTAAATATGCCAATTAAATGAAAATGTGGTGTTATTTGACAATTGACAAAACAGTTGGTCGTATGATCAGATATGTATGGACTATTTCAAGAAATGTTTATGGTGGTGTCTCTTAGAATGAAGTCGAGACCAAGTACGTTTACAGTCCTGTGTTAAGATGATGTCATATTGTATTAGAAATTTAAGGACTGTTGATCATGTTGATGATGACGATGTCGACGACGATGATAATAATGTGGCTATGAACAAATCGGCCGCTCTTGTACTTACAAGAGGTGCTGATTATCAATATATTGTTATTTTAAAGCATTATTTGACAACAATACATAGTCCATGTGGTGTCGACGTAAATTCTAGATATTTGAACTTATAACCGATGGTACGACGGGACCATGTCCAATAGCAATACATTGGTAATTCGAATAAGAATGCATCCCTAATAAAGACTTACGTATTTACAGAGGGATGTCACGGGTGAATGTCATACCGACTACAAAGTGATTCAAGGCTGGTTTTCTACCACAATAAAAAAAACAAAAGATCTCCTTGGTTGCACTGATCGTAATGGTTATCACAGTTCCATCCATGGCATGCAGTACAGAGTTCCTTCAGAGATCCAGTCTCTGCCCCTCATGAAGAGTACACACGAATGTGAACAAGAACTGGACAAGAATGGACTCCTCAAGAGCGCTCTCATCCAGGAGACCCACACATTCAGACCTTTCTCAAGGGCCACCAGCGGTGCCACCACCAAAATCCTTCAGAGACTCAAGTACAAGACTCGGAGATCTGGTGTTACCACAAGACAAGGTGATCAGTCTTCTGGTTCTAGCTCTGCAGATGAATTCGTATTCGTAAATACAAAACGTCAATGCTGGAGAATAATCAGCTTCGATTTTCTGCTGAAACAGATTCCATTGGGTGTAAAAGTCAAAGTAGTTGTGACAATTGTGAGACAATAATATAAACACGTTCAAATACATCAAGTTATTATCTTTCATAAATGTTCCTCATGGTCGTACACACTTAATGTTCTAGGTTACATAAGGAATCGGGCAGAAGTTGTTTTTGAACATGCCTATGGCCCAGGAAACAATGGCCAACCAATGAGAGATGCTAAGAGTAAACTGCGAGAGATCTGTCAGAATACACGCGAGGATATCCGTCCCGACACCGCACACTTGTTCTCTGAGCTTGTCTACATCATCAAAAACCTGCATAGTGATGACATGAGAAGTGTCTACCAGCAAGTTAAATCTGGGGCTATCTGCACTGAAAACAGCGAGAGAGTCAAGTTTGTACTCCCCATGGCTTTTATGTCACAACATTAAAGGGACCTTTATTGTTTGCTCAAACACAACTTTAATAAATTTGATATTTTATCCTAATCAACAAATAACAAAATACCCGAAGAATGAGATTGTGGAATATCCATAATCCTCAGTGCTCATACCCATATCACTACTGTTGGGTGGGTTCGTTGTAACCACAAGCCCTTCTGTTGTATAACTTTCATACTTGATTGTTTCCAGGAGTATCTTCCTGGACTCAATACCGATGGCCAGCACAAGTGCATCTGTTGCATTCTTGAAAGAAATTCTGCTGAAAAGAGAAGTCACTGGTTCACAGGCAACCATGTGGATCACTTCCCTGTCTCTCATCCACTACCCAACACTGGAGATGTTGCAGGAAGTAAAGGTGAGCTTATTGTCACATCTCAGAAAACATAATAAAGGTATTCACTCTCCCTAAAAGTTGTCAAAGAAACCTTCTGATGAATCCAATGTCAATTTTGAATCTATTCATTTGTAGGCACTTCTTGGCACATCACAGTACAGCAAGGCGGCCATGCTTCCGATCTCCACTATGGTCAACAACTATTGCAACCATCATGAAGCTTGTCCTGAGGAATCCACTATCACACGTATCATCTCTACCATGGAGAAGACCATTGGTTATGGCTGCTACATCAGAGATTCTAATCTGGAGACTAGTCTTGTGGCACTTCGTGCTCTCGGAAATGCAGGCCATGTGGACAGAATGACGACTACGCTTAGCAGCTGCTTCAACAAACAAGCAAACCCTATGGAGGTCCGAGTAGCTGCCATCCAGGCCTACAGAAGACTACCATGTACTGCCGATGTAAGTTATGGAAATACGAAATATGAAACTCACTCAAAGATATGCTATTTGTTATATTTAAATGTCATGATATATTAATATTTCATACATATATATATATATATATACATATACATATATATATATATATTTGATAACCCTACGATTTCAAAACATGTTTTTCATTTCAGAGAAGTGAAGTAATGATCATCTACCAAGATTCCGATGAGGACTCCGAGCTGAGAATTGCTGCCTACTTGGCTGTGATGCAGTGTCCATCTGAAGACGTCTTGAGTAGAATCCAAAGAACACTCGAGTCTGAGAAGGTTTATCAAGTTGGATCCTTTGTCTGGTCTCATCTTACCAACCTGATGGAAACATCCAGTCCACAGAAGCAGACCATCAGACGAATACTGCAGGACAAAACCCTTGGAAAGAAGTTCGACCTCTCAAGACTGAAACATTCACGCAACTATGAAGTCTCCGTCTTCATGGAGAAATTCAACACTGGTGCCATGCTCGAGAGTAATGTCATCTTTTCAGATAGGTCCGTCATTCCTCGCTCTGCAATGTTCAACATGACAGTAGATCTCTTTGGCAACTCTCTCAATCTCTTCGAACTGGGTGGACGTATGGAAGGAGTGGAGTACTTGATTGAAAAATATCTCAGTCAATACACTTTCTTCAGAGATTGGCTACCAAAGAAAGAAATGGTATGTATATGAAAATAATGGCTGTGAAGATAAACTTTATTGGAGATATATTACACAATTAATATTTTAAAAGAAAGTAAATATTATATTTTTCATCTTTATCTCTATTTTGTATTCCAAATTATTGCTGGTATGATGTTAAATGTTAATTCCTTCACTCACGCACTCATAATATATACTTACATTGTAGATTTCCGACAATTCTTCTGACATGAAAGGCGACATATACATGAAGTTCTTTGGCAATGAAATGTACTATGGTCATTTCAAAGGCGTTGATCCCATCTCTTCTGTCAAGAAATTTAACTTTCTGGAGTTACTCATCAAGATGTCCAAGAAGTATGACTACTCCTTCACTCAGAGTATGATGATCTTGGACAGCAGCATGATCATCCCCACTAGCTCCGGTCTCCCCCTCAATCTCAAGGTCAATGGAACAGGCACCATCGACATTCAGGCCTCAGGTGAAGTGGATCTCCGAAACATGATGGCTTCACCAAGGAGTCTCCTCATTGATGGAATCATAAAGCCAAGGTACTTTGATGATATTTGAAATAATTGTTTTTATTTCGTGCCTAGGTAAAGGACATTATTTTTACAGTTGTGCTTCTATGTTTGTTTTGACAATCTTTTCCAGCGGTTCTATTAAGATTGCTGGCACTATGAGCATGGATGCCTTTGTCACCAAAACCGGTCTTAGAGTTGTCAACACATGGCATTCCAGCACTGCTTTGAAAGGGCGTGTAGAACTCAACCGAGGAAAAATTATTAGCGCCGACATTGACTTTCCACAGGAGAAAATGGAAATCCTGGATGTCAGGTAGGAACATCTTATCATATTGTACACAGAATATCATTTCTCGGATTTATTCTTATACACATTTATTTAAGTTTCGTATTCACAGGACTACTAGTTTTCTGGTCATAATTATCTTAAGATGATATTATTTGGAAGACAAGGCTATTACTGTTAAGAACAAGAGCTAATACTATCATAATAGATCTTGAGTATTCATTAAATACAATTAAGGAAAATATAAATATAGAATAGACACATCAAAGCATATTACATAAATGCTTTTTGTTCTATAGTTCATAGAAAATATTTCCACTGACATTCTTTAGAAGATTTCTTGTGAATATGGAATCGGTTTTGTCACTTCTATTTATGAAAGAAACAAAAACGAAACTATCAATCATCCAAAACAAAATCTTTAACTTTCCGTATGGATTAATATCTCAATCCATATTCTACAGCACAGAGTTCTTCAGCATTCATGGTGATCAGGAGAAGAAACAAGACTTGGTCTCAGGCAACAGAAAGAAACTGGAACTGTGCACAGGAGCCAGGCTTGCCACAATTACCGGCCTTGAGCTCTGTAATGAGTTCCAGTGGCCTAATGCTTCCATGGTGGATGATGCTCCATACTTCCCCTTCACAGGGCCCTTCTCCCAAAGCCTCGTTCTTTACAAGAGGGACACACACACTGGCTACAAGCTCATGGCTAAACAATCAGGGGTAGGTTAACTTTATAAGCTCTTAATATTGATCTACACCAAGCAGTTGTTTTGATTTCAAGAAAGCAAAAACTCATATTTTGAGCCTATCAATATGATGTATGTCCAAAACGACTGCATGTGTGCCAAGAACTCAAAGATAACAGATACTTAGACGTCCAACATGTTAATATGATATGCCGAACTATATGTTCTAATTCAATGTTTACAGGTGAAGCAGAACACGTTTGTACAGTTCATCCTGAACACACCTGGATCAAGAACTGACCGCACCACTGACGTATCATTTTCGTTGAAGAAGAAAACCAAAGACTTTGAGATGAAAGCATTGACCCCCTGGAAGAAAGCAACTCTTAAAGGCAGTTTGATTTTTCAAAAAATAATATTGTTCATTTCAAAATGAATGAAGCTTAGACTTGTATAAAGATGATTTTTTGAGGAAGGCTCAATATTCATGTGCTAAAAACATACAAGATGAAGATGATCGGATCAGGTGGTCAGACTCGCTGACTTGGTATATAAATACAGTAATATGTATATAGTAATAATATATATATATATATACACAGTTGATGTTCATCGATATCTTTATATAAAAATGTATTGATCTGGAAAGATTACTATTTTTATGTTTATTGTTATCATTTTCGTATTATACCACAGGTTCAATGACATTTGAGAAGAAAAATATTGGCTTGCAATGCCATTTGACTGTTGATAAATCATCAGAATACGTTGTCATCAGTGAAGTTGGAATAAAGAGAAAAAGGTCATCTGTAACCTACATTCCCCGACTGGAGATCAGACGTCCAAGTGCAAAGGTCATCCTGCTCAGTGGAACAGTAGAGGTTGAAGCAAACAAGAAAGCCAGTGTTGAGTTAACGCTCAAAGGGTTAACACAGAATGCAGTGAACTTTAAATGCAAGTAGAGACTGCAAAATTACTCTTTATTCGAATGCTAATATTTAAACACAATTAAACTCACGAAACAATCATAGATTTTACAGTTGACCATCTTGACATTCTCTAAGGATGTTTTATTGAGTTGTAGCACATCTGTACTAGAACACACACTATACTATTATAATGTGGTTTACTTCTACATCAATGTCTTTGTACAGCCTCCTTGATGAACTCTAACGCTGAGAAGAGTCTTAATGGTACCTTCAGCCTCGCTCCAAAGCAGGACTACGTTCTCGAGGCTGGCTGGATGTACCAGAAAAGTGGCAGGAAGAAGTCAATCATCAAGGTCATCCCTACACTGATGGTGAAGACCCCCAAATTTGAGCTTGTCTCACTCAAGGGGGAATGGGAATATAAGGAGAGCAAATCACTTCGGGGAGGAGTAACTTTGGATGTTCACAAGCTTCTAAGAAAGCCAATTACTTTTCAATGTGAGCATCATGGTCTATTGTCAAATCATAATATATGGTTCATATTTCACATATTCCAGCAGAAAAGCTTGATAATCATAATATACATCAAGGTCACTCAGTTTCAATATTCCGCAGGACAGACAATAAAGGCAAATGCATTTGTATATATTGATCTGAATATTACTTGGAACAGAACTATTGTTTAGGTAAATAGTTTATAGTGCAGATGTAAGGCAAACTGTATCATTAATCTCTTCCAAATATGTACATGCTGTATATACTTGATGACAAGTCTGCAGAAGTCTAAGATTAGATGTTTTTAACAGGTGATATGTACGAAATATCTGGTAAAAAGACAAAACACTCGGCAAAGGTAATAGTGAGATCTGAATTCCTGGATGCGAAGGTCACAGGCAATATGGAAGGTACTAAGAAAACAGTCAACCCCACAATCATCCTGGAGTACAATCTTCCGAAGGCCTATAGCGGATGGAACAACAAACATACGTTCAGGTCAAAGCTTGCAGATCACAACACAAAAAGTCGCTGGAAGTATATGTTCCATATGTAAGTGGAAGCACTTTCAACACTGTTTATGCCAAACCCATTTTAGATGAACTTATAAACTTATGTGATGTCATTCATAATCTGTCATCATTCGATCGGTTGTCTGTTCTCTGTACCCTTATCTGTACTGGTTTGTCTAGTTCAGACAGGGTTATTCACAGGCCACCAAGAGAAATGGCTGGAATATTGCTGATTGCGGTACAACAAATATGTATACAAGGTTTTTGTTACATGTAATTTGCAAGAAGGTTTCCTCGTTTATGCATTTTTCTTACATAGGGGCTATACGAACCAACAGCACCCAAATCTGAACGTATTTCTGAAAAGTGACCTCGCACACAGCACGAGACATAGCAAAGCAGATGTCACAATAAAGTATGGGATGAAGATTGGAAACCCTGACAGACACATCACGGGATCCGCGTCAGTAGACCATCATTTGAACAAAAGGGCAGTGAATATCAAATACAAACTCAAGACTGGGATTGGTCCAATGGTAAGACAACTTATGGCTGATCAATGATCATTACAGTTGACTTGCTAGATAAAGTTGACAGGATTAAAATACACTAAGTCTCTTGGACTCAAATGGCTCTTTTTACGAAAACTCGTAGGATAAAAACTCGTCAAATATTCCAATGATGGAATATTCTTTTATTCCAAGATTATAAAATAATTGTTAAGAATTGTTCTCCACTATGTGTGACTTTTTCTCCACGGATAAAGTGTTATGACCTTGCTTGCTGTACTTTTAAGCTGTGGTTCCATTATTTGAGGGTTGGTCGGGCTGTCAGTGTTAATGTGGAAGAATTGTAATGGCTCCCTGTTTACCAAGTATCAGTGGGTGTGAGATCACCATCTAATAGCGTCTTTTGAAATCTAATCCGTGTCGTATTAGTTTGTCTAATGTTAAATAAAGTATTGTATAACATTTCATCAAAATATGATTGCTCATTTACAAACAAAAATAAGAATAAAAATGTAATCTGTGCTATGACTCTGTTCATAGCAGTATCGTCCTTTCCAAGATCTGCGTATATTGACACTTTAGGATGCCAGTCTAAACATGTGTTGGTGTTTAACTAGACTTAAAGTAATATTTTGTGGCTCCCTGAAGAAAATCAAGTTACTGAATTTACTGATTGTATTTCAGGATGTCAGTTTCGATATTCAAGGTAAATACAATTCAAACTCACACACAATGGAATCTGAACTTGCAGCAAACTACAGGAAACATACAGGTGGTTCCTTGAAGAATAAAACAGTATCTACTTCGGTTGAGTATGGGTTCACCAGAAACGCAAAAGAGACCACGGCACTTGTTGAAATCAAGACACCGCTTCACCAACTGAAATATCTAAATGCTGAAGTAAGCCTTGATCATGAGACAAAGAAGGCTTCTTTAGTTGGATCATTTTCCTCGGGACGTAAAGGAAATAAGATCACATATGCAGCTGAGTTAAAGATGCCATCAAATACACAAAATGGGTTGGAATTGTCAGCCAATGGAGTTTTGTCATCGCCATCCAACGATGACAGGGTGTATGAATTACATCTTCACCATGTTGGAGGCATTGTCAATTTTAAAACGAAAGGAAGCCTATCATATGATGAGAGGAAACAAATAAAAGGAGCAATTTCATTCTTATACAACGACCTAGCTCACATCGATTTTAAGGGTGAGATGACAACACCTTTCGAAGGATATGAAAACAACACTGTAAAGTATCAGCATTCATTTGGCAAATCTGAAGCTGCTTTGACTACTGAAGCCATTTATGGTTGCAACCAAAGGGCTATGTTCAGCTTCAGTCTTGTCAATTTGACAAACGTTAGACTAGCTATAACGCTGAAGACTACAGCTGGAAACAACGTAGTGTCGTTTACCTATACTGGTCCTTTAGACCACAGTCGTGTCCAAACTGAAATCAAAATGTTTGGATATTCGAATTTAGTGCAGATTGTCTACAAACATGGACATAAAATGAGAGTGCTATTTACATCGAATAACAAGAGTATGCAAGTACTTAAGGTGTCTTTTAACTTTGAAATAACCCCAACAACACTCAATACCAGTGCTTTATACACATTGGCAGGTTCGATCTTTGAGGGTACGGTTGTTGGTGTGAAAGAAAGAGACAGAATCAAGGTGGTTATGGAATTAAGAACACCTATCCAAGATTTTCGTGAAACGGGACTATCTTACCATCATTACAAAAAATGGAGAAATGTATATGCAACACTCCGTTACATGGATGCCAAAGAAATAACATTCAGCTTGACCAACAACAGAACCACCTACAGATCAGTTTCTGGTCAACAAAGACGGTACCATTTAAATTTGATAGAGCTCACGACACCATTTAGAAATTTTGAAATATTTTCATTTCGATTTGATGGACTTGATTTGAGTTACAAAACGTATGGGAATATTACATTCATGTATGGAAACCACAAGCAAATTACATTAGACTCTATATGGACTGATAGAGATCCAGTTGATCCAACAGTAACACTTCTTGTAAAAACACCATTTGAAACATATAGAACAAGTAAAATAGTATTTAGTGGTCTTAGAAACGGATCATATTACTATGGGAAAATGGACACACAAATTGATGACATGGTGATTTCACTGTATTACACGACTAAAAAGGATTGGAAAATGGGGAATTTGACCTTGCACACCAATTTCCATGGTTACGAATTAATGGAAGGAACCTTTGACATTGTAGAAGCTAATCGAGTACTTAATGCCACTAGTACTTTCAAGATAAATAATCAAACAGTAGGAACTGAGTTTGTATTTGTTAGGAAGGATGGATTTCATACACATCTGACAATTTGGACTCCTGCTGAGAACTTTACAAACACTGGGTTTACCTTTGATTGCAAAGAAGTAAGCAGACAACACGGAGTTGGAAAACTGAACATTCGCTACAGAGACGACAAAGTCATTACATTTAGATTTACAGTACTTTCCCCAGTAAATGAAAGCCATTCAGTGAAAGCTGAACTGATAACTCCAATTACTGGTTATGAGAGGCAACACATTCTCTTTTCTGGTCGTTCTAAGAGTTACAAGACTTTCAAGAATAACATAACATTCTTAAACAGTAAAGGGGAACAACTGACTCTAAGTTCAGATTTTGCTTTGTATTCATTTATTGACATAAATTTATTTTTCAAATCTAAAGAAATTAAGGGTCGAGATCTGGTAAAACTTTCACTGAGAAATCCCACTGTAGGAAATTGTACTGTTAAAGTCGAGACAAAAGTGACTTTGGTAGGTTTTGAAAATTGTGTTTTGGATTATCACCACTTTATTGTTGATGGAAGTCTTGAGGCTGCTCTGAAGTTAGAAAGTAATGGGAGTAAATACATTGCTACTAATATTTATAGTACCTTTAGCACAAACAAATTCGATGGAAGTGTAGTTATTGACTCAGATGTTTATACTTTTCGCAACATTACAGTTGTGCTCCAAAAAGAAGGAGTCATAAACAATGTGAGAGCCAAAGGTTATATTATGGTTGCTGAATCAACATATGAATCATCAATCACACAAGTTATCATTCCTGGAAAACTACGAAAACTTAATGGAGTAATGGTGATCAACTGGGACAGAAACAATCCTGAAAGCAATATTGAGCTCCAAGCAAAACTGATGGACAGAAGCAGACAGTCTCTTTTGAACAAAGACCTGATACTGAAGCTTATCAGGATACACCGTACTGTTGGTATCATTGGAAATGTCCTCAGTTCACAGCTCCAGACAAAGAGTCATGGAGAATTCATTTGGAATGAAGCGGCTGGTCACAAACTTTTCTATGATGTGAATGTTGAGGACCGTAGCCGTCGCAACAGCAAGATGTTTGATAGCTCCCTCAAAGTGGGATCCCCTCTGAGAAGTTTCCAAATGGATGGGTCTTACAGTCAGACAGGTTCAAGCCAAACTGGGGATGGAGCCTTCTCCTGGGATGCAGACAAAGATGACACAAAGAAGATTGCCATGAAAGTAATTTTCACGCCGGATGACAAAAACAAGCAGGCAGATCTCTCTCTCAGACTTCCTTCCATTGGCAAGGTGAGAAAAGCATGCCACTAATTTTATATACTACTGATCATTTAAAATAGAATCATCATGCTAGATAAATATTTTTTGAATGTATTCAGATTGATGGTTTGTACTAAGATGAAATGGCTTGTACCTCAAAAGGAACATATTCGTTGATGTTCTATTTGTTGTTAATAATCTTCAGAACATCCAGCTTGACACGACAATGCTGCTGAATGATGGCAGGACTGTCTTCAATGGAAAAACACAAGTGTCCTACTCCAGTGACTCCCGAAAGACCCTCACCCTCACATCTCGAATGGATGACATTTCCTATGGCTATAGTAACACCAACTACAGTTTTGTGGTTGTCATAAGCCACCCACACACAGACATAGACGTCCAACTTACATCCCACATTGGTAGCTCCAGTGAGAAAGTATCTGCTGGAATGGATATTGCCTACCTGACAGCATCGAGAGAAAGAAAGAACTTTGCTCTCGAAGGACATTTGAATACAGCAATGCAAATGTTAAAGCTAAAAGTGAGTACTCTACTTGTTGTGTGATTACACTCTTATTTGGTGCATCTTGATATGGATGAAAGCAATGAAGGCTCTAGTTGATTCATACATACAAGGTGCGAAACATAAACGCATGGAATATACTTTTACTCACCATAAGCAGAATACGTATTCTTCTACTGCAGTATGAGGTGATATTGAATAATATTTGACTTGTACCATAAGCTCCCGCGTTTTGTTTTCAGGTGAACAATTGACATGCCTTTGCATGTGTTTGTGACGGGTGCCCCCGATGGGCCAGGACACTCACACCTTTTGGTATCACCAATATTTGATTGTGATTTATAAACATACGCCCGTGATATGGTCGTAATTGTACAATCGACACTGTTTTTGACAGAGATTTCTTATCAATATATATAGGGTTTTGTCGTTTTTATTTACTTAAGAATTGACCTACACTTTGTGTGAGTTCATTGGAGTATGAACCTTCATAGAGTGAGGGCCAAGCTTGCGACGACGTTCATACAATGTTTGTCCCTCACTCTATGAAGGTTCATATTCCAAAGAACTCACACAAAGTGAAGGTCAATTCTTATAATTGTTTATCACAATTTCTTACCCCAAAGGATGTAGGCCAAGATCTAAACACAATTTTATTTAGTGCGTGTGACTTCATGTTTACACTAACAGCCATACAACAACCAGCTACATCGCGGAGTAAAATAGTTCCTCAAAAAGAGAGGTGACATGGGAGTATGGATGCACAACATGCTCTTCAGAAACATCTTACGCAGCACATGTATTCAAATCATATCCTCATTAGATGAGAAATGTCTGTAAAGAACTACCTCAGTAAGTCAGTCACAATGACAGCGCGTCGTAATACATTTACATCAAGTACAAGACGTCAAAATGGCCGACACGATAAACCTGACGGGAGAGATTTCCAAAGTTGTTAATGAACCTGTGGCGGTTACATGTGTTAGTCATCATTGATCAACTGGCCGATCATTGAAAGGTGAATAAAGATGCGTCAAACAGACACTAAGGTAAATTCATAGATTGCTTGAGACGGTCAATGTCAGCCTAGACACAGATCGAGTCGATACTACGATAGTTTAGATGTACATTTCTTCGTTTGTTCATTAGGATAGACCGCAGCGAGGATATTTGTGAACAATCATGCAGTCACGCTCTCTGACATTTCTCAACGTATACTGAAACGCTGAGACCATGAATATAGGTTCTAAATGATCAGAAAGAATGCTTATGTATGTTTTCGTGGTAGGGAATTCCCAGGGGCTTCCCCAGGAATGTGGAAGTAGTCCGTCAGTGTTTACGTTATTTCAAGAACACGGTCTCGTGAAAAACGTATGAACGTCAAATTGTGTCGTTCATACACTTATGAACGTCAATTTCGCGGTCATGTGACCGACCTCTCGTCCAATGGAAAAGCCGTATATCGTGTAAACTTCAAATTAAAAAATTATAGGTATATGCATCCACGTTACATCTTATGCATGGTTTGTTGTAGATGCAGTGTCCAATTAAGCAGTTGGAAGCCTCTGTTGAAATGGGAGAGAACCCCTTTAAAATAGTGATCAACAACAGGACACTAGCCACTGGACTGACATCTTGGAGGGCGGTGGAGCTTGAAACACGCTTTGATCTAGGTAGTCTGTGGTACTTTTTCTCTTTTACAATAACTAATAAACCAGGAAGAGAATATATGTATGACAACTTCATTACTATGAGGAACACCATCAATGGTATTTAGAAGTGATACACATAGAGAAGAGAATTTATTCTGCTTATGTTCCTGATAATAAAGGACTTGACATGCATAATTTCTCTTCCTTATGTGTATCACTTCTAAATGCCATTGAAAGACTTGAAACTACTAAATAAATACAAGTATATCAATATTCATTCTGACATTTAATATGACGTGCAGTAATATATGTACACATATATAACTGGTTGTGTATGAAATGTATAGCTCATTCCCTCACTTACTCCAAAGAATTCTTCGAATAGATAACCCTGGAAGGATGATTCACGTAGATGCCAGATATGTGAACTCAAGCGCTATGCAGGCTGGGGTTTATCATCAGGAGAATTCAAATCGAGTATCTGACAGTGAAGTTGCCCTCAGACTCATCACATCCCGTCTTCTCCATGCCAGGATATCCTGGAGGCCACAGATGATCGCAGATGTTCAGGTATGAAACGTTTGTAAGTGCTTACATAAGTGACCATATTGAAAGTTACATACATGTGAAGAAGGTGCTATATAAACTCGCCAGTAAGAATGTATTTGTGTTTAACAGGCTTACTTGACTAAGGTAGTGGAGAGGAATGGACAAAATGGAAAGACCACTTTAGACTCTGTGTACGAGTCTGTGGGACAGGAGTTGTCAGGCAAGTACCATCGGATTGCACAAGCCACCAAGGAAGAACTGTCTCCTTACCTAACCATGTTGGAATCAGAAATGGCTACCATAGAGAAACAGCTGGACTCTATCAGGAGGGATATCAAGCGCATGTACGACCGTAATGACTTCTACATGGCAGACATGGGATACTATTCTGAAGCGGCAAAGTAAGTACATGAGCATCTCCCGATTTCTGATAACATTCCAGGTTAGAATAGGTCCCCATCAACCTATGCTGGTCATAATAAGGAGCGACCTAATGGATCTGATAGTCAGGCTTGGTGACGTGGTTGATTGCGTGTCGTTGTACCCCGACAACATGGATCGTTGATCAGAATATCGATCAAAGGATTATCTGGTCCAGACTCCGATATTTTTACAGGCAGTCGTCATACAATTGGAATATTGCGGAGTGCAGTGATCAACGACAAAAAACCCAAAAAACTATGCTTTTATTATTTGCAGGAAGCTGTACAAGCACCTTGTGAAGACCTTTTTCAGAAGATTCATTCGAGGCACTAGATCCATGACAGAACACCTACAGAATGCCAATGACTTGAATGTGAAACAGTTCTATGACCACCTCTTGAACGACTGGGTTGTCCTTGCAAAGGTATCCTGCAAAAATGTGTTTGTTCAACGTCAGTTAACATTTCCTCTCACACAAAGAAAGTGAATTCAAATAACATCAGTTTAAGCTGTGGGAAATATACGTTTTAGCAGTATCACGAGGGTGACATGTTACTAGCTAGATTGGAAAACAAGTGTACTGTATTGTTTTGATATTAGATATTTTTCAGCTATTGGCCTAAATTTTTGAATGATAACACCTGTTTGTGGCAGACAATTTAATTTTTTTCAACGGCCTGAAGAATAATAATTTTAGAATCCCGCCTCGAATATGAAATGAGTCCCTTATTATCAGAAATATAACTATTAATTTCACATTATCAGCACAAGATGTTCGTCCTTGTCGTCTTGAAAAAGGACCATTCGTGATATGCTTGTTTTCAGGAGAAGGTGGACACAACAGTTGAAGATGCTGTAGAGATGATCTCAAGTTTAGATGACATGATCCAAAACATGTGGGACATCTATCAGCACCACTACAACATTGTACAGATGAAAGCTACTGGTAAGTTGTCATACAGTGTGGGGCTTCTATTTGTAACCAAACGGGATTTTGTTTTAAAGATATAGGGCTTCAGCAATGCGAGGTTTGAAATATCACTAATTGATGTTTTAAGTGGGTTTTAGTTTAACGCTGGGTATGATATATAGTCAGTATCACGTGACATCATTTGACCACTCCCCTCTGAGAAGTGGCAAGCGAGGCAACAGATTTGAACTTCCGTGTAGGATGACTGAAGTGAGAGACTCGTGTTGAATTCTGGTTAATAACAAAGAGGGTGTAAAATGATTATGAAAACATGTTTTGGAAATAAAGCAAATATCAATATAAGCAATATCAATATTCGCAAAGGAAATGTCCAAACTTATGTAAAAAATATTTGCAATCTCGGCAGGTCACATAACCTTTGAAAAGACACATTTTGTCAACAAGGGCACTGCACCACAGCACGTCACTGCATCCGTCTAGTGTGATAAGAAAAGCTTAATTGTGATCTTGCCAGATATAGGTGTAAACTTGGAGGTAATCGGCGCGGACGATAATTTTCCAACTTGCAGACACAAAGGACACCTACAAAACATTCTTTGGGATTTGAATCCACAATAAACGGTTTCTGAGAGTTTAGGGACACAATAATGCAGAATAGTTTGTGGAGAGTCTAGCTGATTTGGCATTGCTCACTGTAGGTAGAATTCAATTAACACTGAAGCCTGATTGAGTAAATATATTATATTACATTTACAAAACCTTGTATGTGTATTCCTAGCGACAGTAGACACGATCATGGACCTACCACACATCGTAGACAGCAAGCTTGAGATATCTAATTCTATATCTCCCTACATGGACCGCCTCTACAGTACCACAGTGAAGACGTACGGCAGCTTCAAGGATATGCTCATGAATTCGGGAGACATGATTAGTTCTCATCTGATAAATGCTGAGCAACGAAGCGATCTACAGATGCTGTTCTCTATCACTAACAATGCATATCAAGAAGTAAGTCGTGTTTTATGATGGCTAAAAGGTGGGTGAGTAAACGTGCAGTTACAAATGTGTTGTTCGTGTTCGGGAACCTTAGAATGATGATATTTTATGATATATTGTTGTTTTGTGATCCAGATTTACAGTTGTATTGATATGTACTGTTACGAACAGCTGTGCTCTGAAGTCCAGACCTGTTGCTCTTCCGATCTTAAAATAGTGTTTGTCGCTGTTATTTGACTATGGGAACCGTTATTGTTTGCCAAAGACTTGAAGTGATGTGATTGCTTTTTGAAACGGGATCATGGGGCTGCTTGATTATACATTTTGCGAAATTGGTTTTGTTTGTATTACTCGAAGGGCGGATCCATCCTGGAGGAGCACCTGCAGAAAATCCCGGACCTAGTTAAGCGGGAGTTGACGAACTACACGCGTGATGCTCTCACAATGTATAACCCCCAAATCACTGTCTGGGACCCAGAACATGGAGAGATCCAGATAGAATTATGCCTGCCAATACCTCTTCGGTCTCTGGACAGATTACCCGATGTCCAGCCATATGTCCAGAATGCAAAAGCAACGGTCAGCAAATACATCCCAGACAAGACTACTCTGGAGAGATTGTACAAGAAAGTACGTCAAATCATTGATGTTATTACATTGTAGGAGAGGCGGGACAGCTAGTGGATAGAGCGTCTGCCAAGTTGGGGGATCGATCCCCGGCCACTTTATACCAAAAGACGTTAAGGATGGTACTCGGTACAATGCCTGTAGCTCGGTATTAAGGGGATAAATCAAGGACTTTGCGCCTCGGAGAACGTATACTGTCTACGTGGGGTATCGATGTTAAACTGCACATCTCAGTGGTTTAGAGGTATAAAACCATCATTAGTTCCGACTAGTACAAGCAGGCACTCTCTCTCTCTCTCTCTCTTTCTCTCTCTCTCTCTCTCTCTCTCGCATGAGTATTGCATGATTAGTGCATGATTGATTCTCTCTCTCCCCTCTGTTTTCTCTCTCTCTCCCTCTCTCTGTCTCTCTCTCATTATATCAAATAAGCATACACTTCATTTCACCTCATAACACCTCTGAGAGTTGGCCCAGATATCTAAGGCGCAGCAATTCTTTGTACAGAGATATGTCCCTTACACGTGACAGCTGCAGAAACCTATGATCGTGGCTTCAAATCCTGGTTCGGCCTGTTTATGTTTCTTGGTTTGTCAGCATCATACCTGTTTCATCACAATGGTAAACTGACACGTACATCACTTCGAATGCGGGCTATCCTTCCACATCAATCTGACACGCCGTGATATAACTGAAACATTGATTAAAGTGGCGTTAAGCCAACTCACACTCTCACTCTGAGCATCAGTATTATCATTCGGACATTAAAGAAGTTATAATCAAAACTTCAAAATGTGTAAGATACGGGTATCAGCATGTAATATCTTTTAATACATTTGAATACTCACATACTCACACAAACACTCTCTCTCACACACACACACACACACACACACGCACGCACGCACGCACGCACGCACGCACGCACGCACATGCATGTACATCTCTATATTAGTGCAATAACCACGCACTTCATTTCCCCTCATCACAACTCTGAGTGGTGGCCGAGATGTCAAAGGCGCAGCAATTCTTTGTACTGAGATATGTCTTTTAGTCGTGCCAGCTGCAGAAACCTGTGATCGTGGCTTCAAATCCTGGTTCTTGGTTTGTCAGCATCATACCTGTTTCATAACTGTGGTAAACTGACACGTACATCACTTCGAATGCGGGCTATCCTCCCATATCAATCTGACACGCCGTGATATAACTGAAACACTGATCAAAGTGGCGTTAAGCCAACTTTAGTCACTCACTCACTTACTCAAGTGAAAATCCATATTATCATTCGGACATTAAAGAAGATCAAAACTCCAAACCTTGAAAGATACGGGTATCTAGATGCCTTTCAATACCCTTGTTGTGCCACCTATTTGTGACACCTATTTGTTACTCGATTTCAGTATTCGGCGTGGCGGTCTAATAGAACAAATGGACGTTGAACGTTTGATGTGAGTATATAGCTTATATGTAAATGTATTTGAGGTCACTATACATTCTGTTAAGCGAAGAAGATTCAAATACAGAAGTTGGTCATCAGTAGGATCTGTCGGTGGTATTTTTTACAGTATGCGAACAATGATGCTGTTAATTCAACAGGTGGACACGTTTTCTCGCAATTATTTCAACTACTAAAATGTATTGAAAGAAAAAACTTCCAATGACACCTGACAACCATTTGGCACCTGATAAGTACAATTATTTAAAAAGAATATCTCGATGAAAAGAGACATTTTTGCTGATGCCAAGAGCAAGCTTATAGAGATAATTTGATCGTTTGGCTTGACACGAAGTTGATGTGTAAGCCATCCTGTGACAAAGGCCTTCTCACATGAGTCAAACCACAATCCATGTCTAAAATGAATAAATCGTTGAGTCCTTTCGTCTCAGCTGAGGACTATTTAATCTGACATGTGTTTTTATAAAGTAGGTTCGAGATGTAACTGTTAAACATGTTTCTATTTCAGACCAGTGGATGGACAAGGAACTGATGTGTATCAACTAAGAGAAACATTATCTCAGTTATCACCTGATGCCTTGCAGTTCGTTGGATTAATGAACCATTTTGATATTAAGAGTAATTCAAGATAAAAGGGTGAAGATAGTCAAGTAAAATGTTGATAGAACTTTGAGATAATACCTTTCTGTAACAAGATTCAAGACTAAAAGTTGCCTTCAATATCAACATAATTACAAAAAAAATCGGGGTTTCAATATTCAATGAAGTTAAAATAAACATGCAGTTGAGAATGAGCCATATGACTTATTGTTTGTATAGAAGTGTGTGTAAAACTCATATTGTTTACTTGAGAAAGACTCATAGTTAATAATTGTAAACAAGGAAATGTATTGTCTCACGACATGCATGTTTTAAATGAAGTTTAAATATGCAGTAGATGCCTTTTGTCTGTAGCTTGTTTACTGCTAATATTCTAAAGCATCAATATGTGATATTTAACTTAATAAAGGCTCACCACACACGCACGCACGCACGCACGCACGCACACACACACATACACACACAATCGTAGCTTTATTTGGCAAATAGGTGTTATGTATATTCAGTTGTAAAACTAGTACAAGCAGCCACACATGCAAAGGCACACCTACACGCACACGCACACATTCACGTCGCATTTTAGTGCAATAATATTGGAGGCGACGTTGAACCCAATTTCAGCTCACCTAAGTCAGTTCTAACAATCTTTGAGAACTCGATTTGATATTCATGACGGTAATTAAGGTGAAGACTTTATTTGTTCAGCCTGCATTGTTTTGATCCTTAATTCAAAATGAAAAGGACTGATGAAATGGGAAGTAGGTAAATCTTCTGTTGATAGCCAGTTTTTTTCACTGTTGACTAAGTCAAAACTTGGTGTGTGATTGTGTAATGGCAAAGTTAGTTCCTGGCTACATGCAAAGCCTCTGGTCATTTGCAGCTACCTCTACAAGAATGGCCCTTAAGCATCTATTGATGTCATCCTTGTCACACATGTCAACGAATTTTACATTAAGAAGGAAACATCAATGCCCAGAATTGACTGAAATGGGGATCGGATTGATATAAAGAGTGATTCTATCAACAATGTTATCCTATTGACTGCCATGGAATGATATGGAATGGACACGGATACGTTATCTTTCAAAAGGCACGTTTGTGTTGCTGTAGCCTTGATGCTGTCCCTTCCAGTAGATACATTTCGGTCGATTGTCAAGGAAGTTCCAACAGGATTCTTGTAGTTCCAGCCGAATCAAACTGAAATGCAAACGACAAAACCTTTTCCACATTCATAAGAGTGAGTGAGTGAGTACGGTTTTACGCCGCTTTTAGCAATATTCCAACAATATCATGGCGGGGGACACCAGAAATGGGCTTCACACATTGTATCCATCTCGGGAATCGAACCCGGGTCTTCGGCGTTCGGAACGAATGCTTTAACCGCTAGGCTACCCGACCGCCCCATATTCATAAGAAATCTCTGCTTTTCGATTGTACGATTCCGACTATATCATGAGCTTGTGTTTATAAAAGTAGAGTAGTGATAGCCAGGTCTTCGCAGAAACGGGTGCGTTTCTTGCAAAGAAAAGACATGCAGAGGTACCCAAATTGGTCACCTGATAAAACACACACGGAAACCTGTAGTACAAGTCCAAGTAAGGACCCCAATACATATTGCGAGAACTAATCTTAAAATGGTTACGTCAGTTTGTATCTCGATAAGTCGAAAGTTGATATTAACTTGATCGACTATTTTTCGTTTTCTTTCCTTGAATATGGAAGCCCGAGAGAGTGCGTATGGCATTACGCCACTTTTGTGCAAAAATCCAACTATATCACGGCTGAGAACAACCGAAATGGACTTCATACATTTACGCCAAATGGGGAAGCGAACCCGTGATTTGGCGTGTCGGGCAAACCAATAGGTTACACCTACACTTTTCTTTGTGTAGGACAAGAAAGTAGTTTTATAAATATATCTAAACCTCGATTTCGATATACGACAACGTAACGCTGATTATCTCATGTTTGTCAAACAGTAAATAGGACAATCTGTACACTTTGGCCCATAAACAAAGTACTTAGAGATTGGAATCGCTATTCTGTGCGTTTGTACTTGCTTATCTTGATGATAATTATCTACGCATGTCAACATATCAACACGTCATGTATGCCTCTATCAGCGGTGTCATCACTGACTGTGATCAGTGTACACTGTGCGCAACAAACACCTTCATCCGTACAAAAGCGAGCCATGCATCTGTAGCGGCATACGGGCCTGAGCAATGCTTCTAAGAAAGATTTGGGTTCTGGCGATCCTGCTGACAGGAGCACTGGCCGGTAGGTTGTTCAGTTCTCATTCCTCAGTGCGCGACAACGCGTAGATAATGGACAGTATATTTGTAATATATGACAGTGGAGTGATGAAATAGGCCTATAGCGGGGCAATCATAGTCCGATATATTGAGTAAGTGAAGTTAGAGTAAACAAAGTTCGAGTTAACAAAGTGTTGTTGTTTGTTGAAACAGATTTACGTTTGAAATAAGTTATACGAAAATAAGAAATAAGAATAACGGCCGATTAAAATTTTATCAGGTATTTTATACCAAATACAGTAGCGGTTAGTGTGATGGGGAAGGTGAATATATATGTTTTGATATATATGTGCCAAGTATTGGAACACAGATAAGTGTGGACGACACACATCCCATGCAAGAACGTTTATGTCCTTAAACCTTATGACCAAACAACATCCACAAGTTTGCACGTGTCTCACGCAGTTGCGCCACGCACTTGCGCAGGGTTTCATTTCTGATTTTGACACTTCCAAGGAATTAATTAATTGTTTGTGTATGAACTGTTGGCATGCTTGAAACTGGGCTACGAAATCGAGCCCAAACTGCGAATGAAATTGCTGCACACTTTCATCAGGCTACTGTAGTAGGAGTTATCGGTCAATCGATGAGTTTAGTTGTTTGATTGTTTGTTTGATTTTTAAAGCCGCACCATGCAATATTCCAGTATATATCGAGTCTGGACCAAAGAATCCAGTCATTGACATCATGAGCGTCGATCCACGAAATTGTGGTAGGATAACACGCATCAACCAAGTAAGCGAGCCTGACCACCCGATCCTGTTAGACGCTTCTTAAAACAAGCATAGTCGCCTTTTACTGCAAGCTTGGGTTGTTGAATACATATTCCAGCCCCGATCTTCACGGGTTTCAAACGATTAGAAGTCGTGCACATGCAGCTCATCTCGACGGTCATGTATTGTGCCGCCCTTTCAAATCGCCATACTGCCAACAGACGTCAATGGTGTACACAACATCGAAACTGGGGTAATCGTCGCTGGTCACGTGTCATGTTTTCAGATGAGACGCGGTCGTGTCTGACGACGTCGAAATGAATGCCAGGCCAATGTCAACTTGAGACCTCATGACAGATTGGGCGGTGGATCGGTTATGGTGTAGCGTGGCATCACCAACTCAATATTGTGCAAGGAAGGGTCACGGGACAGTACTATCGAGACAACATATTGACACCCTTTGTGCTAACCGTGCATGAATCGCCAATTCTCCGCAGCAGCTCAAAGTAGCACAACATGACAAGGAGACGTGTGCGTTAAGATCACAGGCCTTCGACCACGCTGGCTGAACTTGGCCAGGCGCTGCAAGAAGAGTGGGTCAGACTCCCTCAAATTGTCATTTGGGGACTCATATGCAGTATATGCCTTTCAAACTTCGAACGCGTGTTTGATACAACAGGATCTCATTGTATACACACTTGTTAATTTACTTCTTTTAGGTGATTTGACGCCACCCCTTACCACCCCTCTCTCACACCAACCACGCCATATATTTTGTCTATAATCATGCTAAAAATAATATACACTGTAGCACTCTGAAAACGCACAATCAAATTAAATTCGAAATCAGAAATGACGTGGTTTTGTGCTCAAGTCCATCGCCAAACACGTCGAATGAGATGTGAACCTAAACGACCACAATGTTGTGTTTGATTAGCTCATGTCTAAATACCGAGAACAACTTTATTTGACTTGTGTGAGCATATTCACAAATATTACATTAAACCTAACACATCTTTTCAGTGTGTCAGCATAGTTGTACCTGTTTGAACAATTACATGTACTTAAAAGTTACTTCTATATTCTGAACAGTCACTTGTACGTTTTTCATAGCAAATAGTTACCAAAATGCAATTGCTTGCTAAAATATGTTTGGAGTAAAATGAAAGTTTGTCATGTTTGTTTAAAGGTCTGATCAACAATCAGAGAGCAAAAGGATTCGGGAAATGTGCCAGAATATGCACAGGTGAGTTGACGTGGTATTCTTTTTGCGTAAAAGGAACAGCTTTATCTCATGAATTAGAACACTAAGAAGGAATTGATAAACACAAATAAAATGTTGGGTAATTAATAGTTAAACTAAGGAAATATAGACTCTACCAAAAGAAACTCGCTGATGGGGTGAAATAGGGTTTAACGCCGAGTTCAAGATTATTTCACTTATGTAGCAGCCTGCATGCATATGTTTGTGCAGCTGCTTGTCCTCGTCCAGACTAATGCCAGTTTTATAGTGTTCGTTCCCTGAAATATATCGTCTCAGTTCAAAATGGATCCGCGAACTCGAGATGCGAACACGAAAACACCGGATACAAAGGTGAGTTAGAGAACAGGGCCATCTGTGCTCTTTAAGCATCCATCAGCTGTACATATTCATTTAGTTAAAGAGAATAGTTGCAGCAGCTTTATCTATCGCCAGATACATCCAAATTCAAATACGTCCCCGGAACGACGTATGTGTTCGATTACAACGTTCAGACGCAGACGTCCATGGAGGGAGCTACAAGCGATCGAGCGTCTCTTGGTTTCCGGGCAACTGCTGACATCGAGGTGCTGTCGAAATGCGAAATGGCTCTTAGAGTAAGTAAATTGTACATAAAAAATATACATCATAACATAAAACACATAATACAAGAGTTCAATGTAATGACTTAACATTTTTGCATGTCCATTCCGCAGCTCCGCGATGTCAAAGTGTACCGATCTGACACCTCCTCTAACCCAATGGAAAATGTTGACGAAACTGGGGAATTCAAGAGGAATCTGGAACGATCTCCACTTCGGTTCTCTTTCCAAGATGGCGTGGTAGAGGAGCTGTGTCCAGCTGACGGTGAAACCACGTGGGCTCTCAACATCAAGAGAGGTCTTCTCACTGCTGTCCAGAACAGTATGGATAACCTGGATGGAGATCAGAGCGTCTTTGAAGTAAATATGTCAATGAAATAAAAATGTAGTGTGGTTGTTCATAGCATGAAAAAATATGTAGTATTTAAAAAAATACTGTTTGTGGTGGTGTCTCTCAGAATAAAGTCAAGAACGAGTGCGTCCACATTCCTTGATTAAGATGATTGTCATGTTGTATTAAGGGCGGTTGATGATGAAGATAACGATAATGATGATAACGGGGCGTGATTTAAAGGTGGTGGTTATCATTATTTTGTCATTTTACGGGTTTATTTGACAACTATCCATAGTGTCAGCGTGAATTCTTGATATTTGAACTTATGTACCAAATCCAGTACATCAAGTAATTACAAATATATAGTACATCCCTAATAAAGACTTACGTATTTACAGAGGGATGTCACGGGTGAATGTCATACCGACTACAAAGTGATTCAAGGCTGGTTTTCTACCACAATAAAAAAAACAAAAGATCTCCTTGGTTGCACTGATCGTAATGGTTATCACAGTTCCATCCATGGCATGCAGTACAGAGTTCCTTCAGAGATCCAGTCTCTGCCCCTCATGAAGAGTACACACGAATGTGAACAGGAACTGGATAAGAATGGACTCCTCAAGAGTGCTCTCATCCGGGAGACCCACACATTCAGACCTTTCTCCAGTGCCACCAGCGGTGCCACCACAAAAGTCCTTCAGAAACTTAACTACAAGACTCAGAGATCTGGTGTTACCACAAGACAAGGTGATCGCTCTTCTGGTTTTAGCTCTGCAGAGAAAACAATTCATGAACACAAAACGTCAACAGCTGGGGAATAATCTGTTCATTATCTCGATTTTCTGCTGAAACAGATTCCATTGGGTGTAGTAGGCAAAGTAGTTGTGACAATCATGTGACAAGTATATAAACAATACGTTCACATATATAAAACGATTATCATGCTTCATAAATATTCCTCATACTCGTACATTCTTAATGTTCTAGATTACATAAGGAATCGGGCAGAAGTTGTGTTTGAACATGCCTATGGCCCAGGAAACAAAGACCAACCAATGAGAGATGCTAAGAGTAAACTGCGAGAGATCTGTCAGAATACACGCGAGGATATCCGCCCCGACACCGCACGCTTATTCTCTGAGCTTGTCTACATCATCAAAAACCTGCATGGTGATGACATGAACAGTGTCTACCAGCAAGTTAAATCTGGGGCTATCTGCACTGAAAACAGCGAGAGAGTCAAGTTTGTACTCCCCATGGCTTTTATGTCACAATATTAAAGGGACCTTTATTGTTTGCTCTAACGCAATTTCAATATATTTGATATTTTATCCTAATCAACAAATAATAAAATACCTGTAGAATGAGGTTGTGGAATATCCATAGTCCTCTGTGCTCATACCTCTCCTTTGGGGTGGGTTCGTTGTAAGCACTAAGCCTTCTTCCTGTTGTATAACCTTCATTCTTGATTGTTTCCAGGAGTATCTTCCTGGACTCAATACCGATAGCCAGCACAAGTGCATCTGTTGCATTCTTAAAAGACATTCTGCTGAAAAGAGAAGTCACTGGTGCACAGGCAACCATGTGGATCACATCCCTGTCTCTCATACACTACCCAACACTGGAGATGTTGCAGGACGTAAAAGTGAGCTCACAGTCACATCACAGAAAATATAATAATGGTATTCTTTCTCCCCGAAAGTACTGACCATTTTATGAATCTAATGTCAACTCTGAATCTATTTATTTGTAGGCACTTCTTGGCACATCACAGTACAGCAAGGTGGTCATGCTTCCTATCTCCACTATGGTCAACAACTATTGCAACCATCATGAAGCGTGTTCTGAGGAATCCACTGTCACACGTATCATCTCTAACATGGAGAAGACCATTGGTTATGGCTGCTACATCAGAGATTCTAATCTGGAGACTAGTCTAGTTGCACTTCGTGCTCTCTGAAATGCAGGCCATGTGAACAGAATGACCACTACGCTTAGCAGCTGCTTTAACAGACAAGCCAACCCCATGGAGGTCCGAGTAGCCGCCATCCAGGCCTACAGAAGACTACCATGTACTGCCGATGTAAGTTATGGAAATGTATACCAAACCCTTGACTATGATATTTGTTACATTTAAATGTCATTATTCAATAACACCATAATGTCACAACATGTGTTTCATTTCAGAGAAGTGAAGTAATGACCATCTACCAAGATTCTGATGAGGACTCCGAGCTGAGAATTGCTGCCTACTTGGCTGTCATGCAGTGTCCATCTGAAGACGCCCTCAGCAGTATTCAAAGAACACTCGACTCTGACATAGCGAATGAAGTTGGGTCCTTTGTCTGGTCTCATCTTACCAACCTGATGGAAACATCCAGTCCACAGAAACAGACCATCAGGCGAATTCTGCAGGACAAAACCCTTGGAATGAATTGTGACCTCTCAAGACTGAAACATTCACGCAACTATGAAGTCTCCGTCTTCATGGATAAGTTCAACGCTGGTGCCATGCTCGAGAGTAATGTCATCTTTTCAGATAGGTCCGTCATTCCTCGTTCTGCAGTGTTCAACATGACAGTGGATCTCTTTGGCAACTCTCTCAATCTCTTTGAGCTGGGTGGACGTATGGAAGGTATGGAGTACTTGATTGAAAAATATCTCAGTCAATACACTTTCTTCAGAGACTGGCTACCCAAAAAAGAAATGGTATGTATATGAAAATAATGATTGTGAAGTTAAAGGTAAGTAGGGATATATTACACAATTAATATTTAAAATGAAGTAAATATTATATTTTACCTCTTTATCTCTATTTTATATTCCAAATTATTGCTGGTATGATGTTAAATGTTAATTCCCTCCCCCTCTTACTTTTTATATGTTCTAAATTGTAGATTTCCGACAACATTTCTGACATTAAAGGCGACATATACATGAAGTTCTTTGGCAATGAAATGTACTATGGTCACTTCAAAGACGTTGATCCCATCGCTTCTGTCAAGAACTTCAACTTTCTGGACTTACTCAGCAAGTTGTCCAAGAAGCATGATTACTCTTTCACCCAGAGTATGATGATCTTGGACAGCAGCATGATCTTCCCCACCAGCTCCGGACTCCCCCTAAATCTCAAGGTCAATGGAACAGGCACCATCGACATTCAGGCCTCAGGGGAAGTGGATTTCCGAAACATAATGGCTCCACCAAGGAGTCTCCTCATTGATGGAATCATAAAGCCAAGGTAAGTTGTTATATCTGAAATATTTCTTTTAATTCCGAACCTAAGTAAGGGAAGTTATTTGTACAGTTGTACTTCATGTTTATTTTGACAATCTTTTCCAGTGGATCCATTAGGATTGTTGGCACTATGAGTATGGATGCCTTTATCACCAAAACCGGTCTTAGAGTTGTCAACAGATGGCATTCCAGCACTGCCTTGAAAGGGCGTGTTGAACTCAACCGAGGAAAGATTCTTAGCGCCGGCATTGACTTTCCACAGCAGAAAATGGAAATTCTGGATGTAAGGTAGGAACAACATATTATATTGAACAGAGTACACAGAATATCATTTCTCGGATTTACTCTAATACTAATTTTCATATTCATGGGACGACTAGTTTTCTGATCATAAATATCTTGAAGCCAAGGTTTATATTGTAAAGAGCAAAACCTGACACTATCATAATACATCTTCAGTATTCCTTAAATACAATTTATAAAAAAAACCAAATATAAATATAGATTAGACACCTCAAAACATATTACATAAATGCTCATTCTTCTTCAGTTCATAGATTTATATTTCCACTGGCATTCTTTATAAGAGATTTAGAAGAGATGAATGAATATGGGTCTTGTCACTTCTATTTATGAAAACGAAACTATCCGTCATCCAAAACAAAATCTTAAAAATTTCGTATGGGTTAATATTTCAATCCATATTCTACAGCACAGAGTTCTTCAGCATTCATGGTGATCAGGAGAAGAAACAAGACTTGGTCTCAGGAAACAGGAAGAAACTGGAACTGTGCACAGGAGCCAGGCTTGCCACCATTACCGGCCTTGAGCTCTGTAATGAGTTCCAGTGGCCTAATGCTTCCATGGTGGATGATGCTCCATACTTCCCCTTCACAGGGCCCTTCTCTCAAAGCCTCGTTCTTTATAAGAGGGACACACACACTGGATACAAGCTCATGGCGAAACAATCAGGGGTAAGTTTGAGTGATATGCTATTAATATTGATCTACACCAAGCAATTGTTTAGATTTCAAGAAAGCAAAGTCTCATATTTTGAGCCTATCAATATGATGTCCAAAAAGATTCTAGGAACCAATCATGGGTGCCAAGGACTCAAAGGTAGCATATACGTAAACGTCCATCATGTTTGATATGCCGAACTATCTGTTTTGATTCAATGTTTACAGGCTAAGCAGAACACGTTTGTACAGTTCATCCTGAACACACCTGGATCAAGAACTGACCGCACCACTGACGTATTATTTTCTTTGAAGAAGAAATCCAAAGATTTTGAGATGAAAGCATTGACCCCTTGGACAAAAGCAAATCTTAAAGGCAGTTTGATTTTTCAACAAATAATATTATTCATTTTAAAAACTTGCATTGCAATGATTTTGAGAAATGCTCAGTGTTAATGTGCTATGAACATACAAGATGAATTTTATCGGATGGGTTGCTCAGGCTCGTTGACGTGCTTGATACATATACTCGTATCCCATTTGCGTAGATCGATGCTCATGATGTCAATCTCTGGTTTGTCTGGTACAGGTTTGATTATGTACAGTTCGCCGTCATATAGCTGGACATGGTACCTGAGTGCGATATCAAACAAATATACAAACAAACAAACAACAACTGATATTCCTCGATATGCATGTCTATCCTTTGAGATAGTTACAGAAACAAAATTGATTTGAAAAGATTAATATTAAGATGTGTATTGTAATAATTTACGTATTATACCACAGGTTCAATGACATTTGAGAAGAAAAATATTGGCTTGCAATGCCATTTGACTGTTGATAAATCATCAGAATATATTGTCATCAGTGAAGTTGGTATAAAGAGAAAAAGATCATCTATAACTTATATTCCTCGACTGGAGATCAGACGTCCAAGTGCAAAAGTCATCCTGCTCAGTGGAACAGTAGAGGTTGAAGCAAACAAGAAAGCCAGTGTTGAGTTAACGCTCAAAGGGTTAACAAAGAATGCAGTGAGCTTTAAATGCAAGTAGACTCTTCAAAATCACTACCCTTTCATTAGTATGCTAACAATTTACCATAATAGAACACATGAAACAATCATAGTTCTTACAGTATGTTCCTAACAATGACATTCTCTAAGGATGTTTTATTGAGAACACACACTATACTATGATAATGAGGGTTACTTCTACATCAATTTCTTTGTACAGCCTCCTTGATGAACTCTAACGCTGAGAAGAGTCTTAATGGTACCTTCAGCCTCGCTCCAAAGCAGGACTACGTTCTCGAGGCTGGCTGGATGTACCAGAAAAGTGGCAGGAAGAAGTCAGTCATCAAGGTCATCCCTACACTGATGGTGAAGACCCCAAAACTTGAGCTTGTCTCACTCAAGGGAGAATGGGAATATAAGGAGAGCAAATCACTTCGGGGAGGAGTAACTTTGGATGTTCACAAGCTTCTAAAAAAGTCAATTACTCTTCAATGTGAGCATCATGGTCTATTGTCAAATCATAGTATATGGTTCATATTTCACATATCCCAACAGAACAGCTTGACAGTCATAATATACATCAACGTCACTCATTTTCGATATTCAGCAGCACTGACAATAGAGGCAACTGCATGTGTATATGTTGATCTGAATACTACGTGTAACTGTTTATTTTGTTTAGAAAATAGTGCAAATAAAAGGCAAGATGTATAAATAATACATTCTAAATATGTACGTACTCTATATACTTAATGACAAGTATGCAGAAGTCTAAGATGAGATGTTTTTAACAGGTGATATGTACGAAATATCTGGTAAAAAGACAAAACACTCGGCAAAGGTAATAGTGAGATCTGAATTCCTGGATGCGAAGGTCACAGGCAATATGGAAGGTACTAAGAAAACAGTCAACCCCACAATCATCCTGGAGTACAATCTTCCGAAGGCCTATAGCGGATGGAACAACAAACATACGTTCAGGTCAAAGCTTGCAGATCACAACACAAAAAGTCGCTGGAAGTATATGTTCCATATGTAAGTGAAAGCATAGGTATACCTTCCTACTGTCTCATGGGGAAAGTCCCACGTTTAGTAAAACACATTTTCAATAACTATTATGACAAACGCATTTAAGCTGAACTTCATAATCTGTCGTCAGTCGATCGGTTGTCTGTTCTCGGTAGTAGACATGTACCTCGGCCACTGAGCCTGATTCGCGGCAGTAATCTTAAATGGATTGAATGACCATGCGTGATGACTTGGTGATGGCTTGTCATCGTACCCTGACGGCGTCGAACGTTGCTTGTTAATTGAACCACTGATTTGTCTAGTTCAGACAGTGTTATTTACAGGCCACCAAGAGAAATGGCTAGAATATTGCTGATAGCGGTACAACAAATATGTCATGAATACAGTATTTGTGTTACAGGTAATTTGCAGGAAAGTCTTTACGTTTATGCTTTTTTCTTACACAGGAGCTATACGAACCAACAGCACCCAAATCTGAACGTATTTCTGAAAAGTGACCTCGCACACAACACGAGACATACCAAAGCAGATGTCACAGTAAAGAATGGGATGAAGATTGGAAACCCCGACAGACACATCACGGGTTCTGCGTCAGTAGACCATCATTTGAACAAAAGGGCAGTGAATATCAAATACAAACTCAAGACTGGGATTGGTCCAATGGTAAGACAACTTATGGCTGATCAGTGATCATTCTTTACCATGACACTGATGAATGCTTGATTCTGATTGGACTCTCGAGAAATTAGTAGATGGCATAGTGTCAAATAGAGGAAATACAGTAGTTTGATATCGGATGTTTGGGCGTTGGCTAGGCCGCAACCTGAAGCGCTCGGTTGAAAATTAAAATAAAGAGGTATCTACTCTACAGTATGACTGCATCAAATTTCAAAACACCTAATTACAGTTGGCTAGCTAGTTAAAGTTGACAGGATAAAAATACACTAACTCTTGATGAGAAAGTCGTTAAATTGTTCCAATGTTGAAATATTTTTATATTCCAAGATTGTAGAAACAAATTGTAAGAATTGTTCTCAAATATATGTGACTTTTTGTCCACGGCGAAACTGTTATGACCCTGCAGACTGTTCTTTTAAGCTAGGGTACCATAAATAGAGGGTTGGTCAGGCTGTCAGTGTAGATGGATTGTAATAGCTCCCTGTGTACCAGGTATCAGTGGGTGTCCACTCATCTTATAACGTCTTTTTATATCTAACCCGTGTCATATTTATTATTCTAATGTTAAAGAAAGTATTGTGTGACATTTGATCAAAATGAATTTAGTTACATAAAAAATGAATAATAAAAATGAAACGTGTGCTATACCCCTATTCATTGCAATATCTAACTTCCAAGATCTGAGTATGTTGACACATTTGGATGCCAGTCAAACCATGTGTTGGAGATTAACTAGACTTAAAGTAATATTTGGCTCCATGCCAGTCAAACCATGTGTTGGAGATTAACTAGACTTAAAGTAATATTTGGCTCCATGCCAGTCAAACCATGTGTTGGAGATTAACTAGGCTTAAAGTAATATTTGGCTCCCTGCAAAAATCAAGTTACTGTATTTACTGATTGTATTTCAGGATGTCAGTTTCGACATTCAAGGTAAATACAATTCAAACTCGCACACAATGGAATCTGAACTTGCAGCAAACTACAGGAAACATACAGGTGGTTCCTTGAAGAATGAAGCAGTATCTACTTCGGTTGAGTGTGGGTTCACCAGAAACGCAAATGAGACGACGGCACTTGTTGAAATCAAGACACCGCTTCACCAACTGAAATATCTAAATGCTGAAGTAAGCCTTGATCATGAGACAAAGAAGGCTTCTTTAGTTGGATCATTTTCCTCGGGACGTAAAGAAAATAAGATCACATATGCAGCTGAGTTAAAGATGCCATCAAATACACGTAATGGGTTGGAATTGTCAGCCATTGGAGTATTGTCATCACCGTCCAACGGTGACAGGGTGTATGAATTATATCTGCACCATGTTGGAGGCATTGTCAATTTTAAAACGAAAGGAAGCCTATCATATGATGAGAGGAAACAAATAAAAGGAGCAATTTCATTCTTATACAACGACCTAGCTCACATCGATTTTAAGGGTGAGATGACAACACCTTTCGAAGGATTTGAAAACAACACCGTCAAATATCAGCATTCATTTGGTAAATCTGAAGCTGCTTTGACTGCTGAAGCTATTTATGGTTTCAACCAAAGGGCTTTGTTCAGCTTCAGTCTTGTCAATTTGACAAACGTTAGACTAGCTATATCACTAAAGACTACAGCTGGAAACAACGTAGTATCGTTTACCTATATTGGTCCTTTAAACAACAGTCAAGGCCAAACTGAAATCAAAATGTTTGGATATTCGAATTTAGTGCAGATTGTCTACAAACATGGACATAAAATGAGAGTGCTATTTACATCGAATAACAAGAGTATGCAAGTACTTAAGGTGTCTTTCAACTTTGAAATAACTCCAACAACACTCAATACAATTGCTTTATACACATTGGAAGATTCTACCTTTGAGGGTATGGTTGTTGGTGTCAAAGAAGGAGACAGAACGAAAGTGGTTCTGAAATTTAGAACACCTATCCAATATTTTCGTGAAACAGGATTATCTTACCAACATTACAAAGACTGGAGAAATGTATATGCAACACTCCGTTACATGGATGCCAAAAATATAACATTCAGCATGACCAACAATGTAACCAGACACAGATCACCCTCTGGGTACAAAAGGCGGTATTGTGTAAGTTTGATAGAACTCACGACACCATTTAGAAATTTTAAAATATTTTCATATCGTTTTGATGGACTTGTTTTGAGAGACAAAGTGTATGGAAACACAACATTTATGTATGGGAACCACAAGCAAATTACAATAGACTCTATCTGGACTAAAAGAGATCCAGTTGATCCATCGGTAACACTTCTTGTAAAAACCCCATTTGAAAAATATAGAACAAGTGAAGTAGTAATTAGTGGTCTCAGAAATGGATCATATTACTATGGGAAAATGGACATAAGAATTGATGACATGGTGATTACAATGTATTCAACCGCTAAAAAGGACGGGAAAGAGGGGAATATGACCTTCCACACCAATTTTCATGGCTATGAATTTATGGAAGGAACTTTTAAAATTACAGAAGTTAATCGAGTATTTAATGCTACCAGCACTTTCAAGCTAAATAATGAAACAGTAGGAACTGAGTTTGTATTTGTTAGGAAGGATGATTTTCATACACATCTGACAATTTTTACTCCTGCTGAGAACTTCACAAACATTGGGTTTACATTTGATCACACAAGAGAAAGTAGAAAACATTCAGTTGGAGAACTAGACATTCGCTACAGAGACGACAATGTCATCACATTTAGATTTACGTTATTTCCTCGAGTAAATGAAATCCGATCAGTGAAAGCTGAACTGATAACTCCAATTACTGGTTATGAGAGGCAACACATTCTCTTTACTGGTCGTTGTAAGAGTTACAAGACTTTCAAGAATAAAATAACGTTCGAAAACAGTAAAGGGGAACAACTGACTCTAAGTTCAGATTTTGTTTTGGATTCATTTATTGACATAAATTTATTTTTAAAATCTAAAGAAAATAAGGGTCGAGATCTTGTAAAACTTTCATTTAGAAATCCCTCCGTACGAAATGTTACTCTCAAAGTTGAGACAAAGGTGCCTTTGGTAGGTTTTGGTTATCGAGTTTTGATTTATCATCATTTTATTGTTGATGGACGTCTTAAGGCTGCTCTTAAGTTAGAAAGTAATGGGAGTAAATACATTGCTACTAATATTTATAGTACCTTTAGCACAAACCAATTCCATGGAAGCGTAGTTATTGACTCAGATGTTTATACTTTTCGCAACATTACAGTTGTGGTCTCCAAAGAAGGAGTCTTAGAAAATTTGAGAGCAAAAAGTTTAATTATGGTTGCTGAATCGACATATGAGTTATCACTCACACATGTTCTCATTCCTCGAAAACTACGAAAACTTAATGGAGTAATGGTGATCAACTGCGACAGAAACAATCCTGAAAGCAATATTGAGCTCCAAGCAAAACTGATGGACAGAAGCAGACAGTCTCTTTTGAACAAGGACCTGATATTGAAGCTTATCCGTCCATCCCGTACTGTTGGTATCATTGGAAATGTCCTCAGTTCACAGCTCCAGACAAAAAGTCATGGAGAATTCATTTGGAATGAAGCGGCTGGTCACAAACTTTTCTATGATGTGAATGTTAAGGACCGTAGCCGTCGCAACAGCAAGATGTTTGATAGCTCCCTCAAAGTGGGATCCCCTCTGAGAAGTCTCCAAATGGATGGGTCTTACAGTCAGACAGGTTCAAGCCAAACTGTGGATGGAGTCTTCTCCTGGGATGCAGACAAAGATGACACAAAGAAGATTGCCATGAAAGCAGTCTTCACACCGGATGACAAAAACAAGCAGGCAGATCTCTCTCTCAGACTTCCTTCCATTGGCAAGGTGAGAAAAGCATGCCACTAATTCTATGTACTGATTATTTGATATGGAATCAACATGCTAGATAAATTTTGTTTTGAATGTATTCAAATTGATGCATTGATCTTATTATCAAGAGGAATTGTCATCGTAAAGAGTACACATTAATGCTCTATAGCCTCAATTAGAACATATTCTGTGATGTTCTGTTTGTTGTTAATAATCTTCAGAACATCCAGCTTGAGACGGCAATGTTGCTGAATGATGGCAGGACTGTCTTCAATGGAAAAACACAAGTGTCCTACTCCAGTGACTCCCGAAAGACCCTCACCCTCACATCTCGAATGGACGACATTTCCTATGGCTATGGTAACACCAACTACAGTTTTGTGTTTGGCATAAGGCACCCATACACAGATATGGACATCCAACTTACATCCCACATCGGTACCTCCAGTGAGAAAGTATCTGCTGGAATGGATATTGCCTACCTGACAGCATCGAGAGAAAGAAAGAACTTTGCTGTCGAAGGAGAGTTGAACACAGTAATGCAAATGTTAAAGCTAAAAGTGAGTACACCATTTTCTGGTCCATTTTGATATGGATGAAAGAAATGCTGACACTTGTTGATTCATATATACAGGGTGCGAAAAACAAGCAAATGGATGTACTGCACTAAATAGCCACGAAAAAAATAATACCCTGAGCACAATAGTTACTTTTCTAATTTAAACACTCCTGCTGTACGACGTGATATTGCTAGGAAAAGGTGATATTGAATAACTTGTACCTTGTAAGTTCCCGTGTCTGTTCATGTGAACAAATGAATTGTGTTTCATGTGTGTTTGTGACGGGTGCCGCCGGTGGAGCTGGATACACGAACTTTTCGCAAACACCTGGTATTACCTCTATATGATAGTGATTTATAAACACAAGCCCATGATATAGTCGGACTCGTACAATCGTTTTAATATGAAAAGAGTATGATGGCTTTTATTGACAGGTTTATTCATGCACGTTACATCTTATGCATGCTTTGTTGTAGATGCAATGTCCGATTAAGCAGTTGGAAGCCTCTGTTGAAATGGGAGAGAACCCCTTCAACATAGTGATCAACAACAGGACACTAGCCACTGGACTGACATCTTGGAAGGCGGTGGAGCTTGAAACGCGTTTTGATCTAGGTAGTCTGTGGTTTCTCTTTTACAACAACTACTGAATAAGTAAACCAAACCAAACATGAGTTTGTTTGTCAGATACAAAACTACAAGATCTACGATGTAAACGTCTTTATTATGAGAAACACACATCATTTTCTTGTTGATGCTGAATCAAGTCTTTGAATGTCATATAGAAAAGATACACATAAGGAAGAGGTTTTATGGATATCAACTTCTTAACTATGAGGAACACTATGAGTGGCATTTGAAGTGATACATAAAAGGAAGAGAAATTATGGATGTCAACTTCTTTATTATGAGGAACACTATAAATGGCATTTAGACGAGATACACAAAAGGAAGAGAATTTATGAATGCCATTCAAAGACTTGAAACTACTACAAAAATATATCAATATCCCATCTGACCTTAAATATGACGTGCAGTAATATATGTGCAAATATCAAACAAACTGGGTGTGTGTGAAATGTATAATAAAGCTCATTCGCTCTCTCACTAATAGATAACCCTGGAACGAGTCTTCACGGGGATGCCAGATATGTGAACTCCAGATATGTACAGGCTGAGGTTTATCATCGGGAGGATTCAAATCCAGTATCTGACAACATAGTTGCCCTCAGACTCAACACATCATGTCTTCTCCATGCCAGGATATCCTGGAGGCCACAGATGATCGCCAATACTCAGGTATGAAACGCTCAGGAACGTTTTAAAGTGCTTACGTAAGTGAACATATTGAAAGCTACATACATGTGAAGGTGCTATATAAACTCGCAATAAAAATGATTTGTGTTTAACAGGCTTACTTGACTAAGGTAGTGGAAAGGAATGGACAAAATGCAAAGACCACTTTAGACTCTGTGTACAAGTCTATGGGAGAGGAATTGTCAAGCAAGTACCATCGGATTGCACAAGCAACCAAGGAGGAACTGTCTCCCTACCTAAACCTGCTGGAGTCAGAAATGGCTACCATAGAGAAACAGCTGGACTCTATCAGGAGGGATATCAGGAGCATGTACAAACGTAATGACTTCTACATGGCAGACATGGGAGACTATACTGAATCGGCAGAGTAAGTACAAGAGCAATTACCAATTCCAGAGAATATGTAACTCTTCATCCTTCCTTGAGCTGTGTTTTTCATCCGGTATGGATTCCAGGATAGAATAGGTCCCAATCAACCTGTACTGGTCATAAGGGGCTATCTAATCGATTCTTAAGCGACAGAGTAAGTACATAAGCAATTATCTATTCCAGAGACCATAAACGGTATAAGGATCTAAACCAAACAGTAAATAAAGAAGTTGGTATCCATAAATTGTGTCTACTTAGTTATCCATCAACTTCTCAACTTCTAAGTAACGCCTATCAAACAATTCCAGAGAACATGTAATTCTTCATCCTTCCTGGAGGCACGGTTGGCCAAGTCATGATATCGATCAAAGTATTCATACAACTGGAATATTGCCGAGTGCGGTGATCAACGACAAACAAATAAAATCTATGCTTTTATCGTTTGCAGCAAGCTGTACAAACACCTTGTAAAGACTTTTTTCAGAAGATTCTTTCGATGCACTAGATCCATGACAGAACACCTACAGAATGCCAATGACTTGAATGTGAAAGAGTTCTATGACCATCTCTTGAACGACTGGGTTGTCCTTGCAAAGGTATCCTGCAGAAATGTGTTTCTTCGACGTCAGTTAACATTTCCTCTCACACAAAGCAAGTAAATTCAAATAACACCAGTCGGAGTTAAGTTGTAGCAGTATGACGAGGGGGACATGTGGTCTAATGCGTCCCGCGTTAGGTTTAATACCAAGAGCGATGTGTCTTAATTTGATGTTGATGCCTTTGTAAAATTTAAGTTGTAAATTTTAGAAACTAGATTGGAAAATAATTGTACCTTTGAAAATCAACGCGCTGGGATTTTGTAAAGAGATTAGATATTTTTTTCAGCTATCTGAATCTATGAGCCTGAATTGTTTTAAAGGAAAACACCTTGCAGTAAAGTTATTTTTGTAGCAGGCAATTTACTATTTTTTCAACGGCCTGAAGCATGTGATATTTCACTCGACACATGGAATATCCTATTTATTCTATACATTTTGAGCAGTTGTCTTCAGGAAATTTATTTTTTAATCACTACAAATGTAAAACCGATAGGTAAATTCTCCCCACCTAACACGCATGGACGTTTCACCACCCCTTGCAATTGCAACTTAAAAAGTAGTTCTGAGTTTGGAAAATCTTAAATAAATACAAACCAAAATCAAAATACAAAATCAACTTTAAAGCTTCGAGACCGCTGTTGGATGCGAAGGAATACACGCTGGCCAAGTGATGAAAATGGCACATTGGGAAACGACCAATCTCGACTGACAAGTTAAATGAGAGGTTTACAGCTTATTACGAAATATTTACAAGACAAAATAACAAATGGCAAGAAGCGATATGAACTCCAGAAATGACCATCTGTCGTCAGTTTGCCTTGTCAATGTGGAGCTAACGTGAAAAGAAAGTCAACAGTTTGTGTACGGGCCAGACACATACGATAACGGGAGACAATTTGCGCGGAGGTAGCTCTTTTATGACACATAGTTCTGTCAAAGCATTATGTTCACTGCAATGAAAATATCACTCCTTTCACTGTGCAGTATATATAGACTATAAATTTCACATTATCAACACTACAAGATAATCGTCTTCAATGCCCCTATCTGTTTCGTCTTGTTGAAGCACAACACGTGCTTTGCTTGGTTTTCAGGAGAAAGTGGACACAACAGTAGAAGATGCTGTAGAGATGATCTCAAGTTTAGATGACATGATCCAAAACATGTGGGATATCTATCAGCACCGCTACAACATTGTACAGATGAAAGCTACCAGTAAGTTGTCATACAATACTGTCAATGTGGGGCTTCTATTTGAAACAAAACAGGAGTTTGTTGTTCAGATACAAGACGTCTGCAGTGAGAGGTTTGGAATATGAATTTTTCACTAATCGGTGTTTTAAGTGGTTCTTAAAGTGCAAGTACCACGTGCCATCATTTGACCACTCCCCCCTGAGAATTGGCAAGCGAGGCAACAGATTTGAACCTCCGTGCAGAATGACCGAAGTGACAGACCCATGTTGAGCTCTGGTTCATAGGAAAAGGGTCAATAACGTATTAATAAAAAAAATGTTTTGTGAATAAAGTAAATACTTTCGTTAGGAATATTAATATTTTCAAAGGAAACAGCGAAATTTATGTAAGTAACATTTGTTATGAATCTCACATCTACGCCTCTTTTGCTATCTCGGCTGGTCACACAACCTGCCCTGCGCAACAAGGCCACTGCGCAACAGAACATTACGGCAAACTCCTACTGTGCTATAAAATGAAAAGGTCAGATGTGACATTGCCAGATATAGGTGTAAATATAGAGGTAATCGGCGCGGCTGATTGTTTTTCAAACTAAGCGCCACTATCTGTAGCCTCTATGATCACCCGAAACAGTTGTAGTGGTCGAAACGATCCCAACATTCCTTGGAATTTGAATCCACCACGAACGGTTTCTGTGAGTAAAGGGACACCATAAAGTTTGGGGCGAGTCTAGTTGGTTTGGCATTTGCTACCCCCACCTTGTCTTCTCGTTGTAGGCTGACTTCAATTAACAATGAAGCCCGGTTGAGTAAATATATTATATTACATTTACGAAACCTTGTGTGTGTATTCCTAGCGACAGTAGACACGATCATGGACCTACCACACATCGTAGACAGCAAGTTTGGGATATCTAATTCTATATCTCCCTACATGGATCGCCTCTGCAGTACCACAGTGAAGACGTACGGCAGCTTCAAGGATATGCTCATGAATTCGGGAGACATGATTAGTTCTCATCTGATAAATGCTGAGCAACGAAGCGATTTACAGATGCTGTTCTCTTTCACTAACAATGTATATCAAGAAGTAAGTCTTTTTCATGGGTGAGTTAACACTCTCGTGCAGTTACAAATGTTTTGTATGTGTTCGGGAACCTTTGAATTCTGTACGAACAACAAATTTGTTATACTTCGTTTCCACTTGTCCTTATTTCATTTTTATTGTATAATAAATTGTTTGTAATCCAGGTTTTAAGTTGCTTTGACTGTACTGTTCTAATCTTATAGCAGAAATTTTCTATTCTTATGGAAATAGTGTTTGTCGCTGTTATTTGACTATGGGGACCGTCATTGTTTACCAAAGACTTGAAGTGCTGTGATTGCGTTTTGAAACGGGATCATGGGGCTGCATGATTACTGGTATACATTTTGCAAAATTGGTTTGTTTGTGTTTCTCGAAGGGCGAATCTATCCTGGAGGAGCACCTGCAGAAAATCCCGAACCTAGTCAATCGGGAGTTGACGAACTACACACGTGATGCTCTCACAAAATATAAACCCCAAATCACTGTCTGGCACCCAGAACATGGAGAGATCCAGATAGAATTAAGCTTGCCAATACCCCTTCGGTCTCTGGACAGATTACCCGATGTCCAGACGTATGTCCAGAATGCAAAAACAACGGTCAGCAAATACATCCCAGACAGGACTTCTCTCAAGAGATGGTACAAGAAAGTACGTAAAAATCATTGATGTTAATACATTGTAGAAGAGACGGGACAACATCCATAGTCTAGTGGATAGAGCGTCTGCCAAGTCGGGGGATCAATCCCCGGCGTGTTCATGCTAAAAGACGCTAAAAGATGGTACTTGTTCGTTCGCTCGGTATTAAGGGGATAAAACAAGGACTGGTCAGCTCCGAGTACATATACTGTGTCTAAGTCGGGGTCTATGTTAAATTGTGGCATGGTGTCTCAGTGGTTTATTTGTATGAAACTATCATTAGTTCAGGCTAGTACAAGCAGCCACTCTCTCTCTCTCACACACACAGTACCCACGCACACGCACACGCACACACATGCATGTACATCTCTATATTAGTGCAATAACCACGCACTTCATTTCACCTCATGACATTTATCAGTGGTGGCGGAGATGTAAAAGGCTCAGCAATTCTTTGTACTGAGATATGTCTTTTAGGCGCGCCAGCTGCAGAAGTCTATGATCGTGGCTTCAAATCCTGGTTCTTGGTTTGTCAGAATCATACCTGTTTCAACACTGTAGTAAACTGACACGTACATCACTTCGAATGCGGTCTTTCCTCCCACATCAATCTGACACGCCGTGATATAACTGAAACATTGATTAAAGTGGCGTTAAGCCAACTCACACTCTCACTCTGAGCATCAGTATTATCATTCGGACATTAAAGAAGTTATAATCAAAACTTCAAAATGTGTAAAATACGTGTATCAGCATGCAATATCTTTTAATACCTTTGTTGTTGTGCCAAATAGTGGTGATACCTATTTGTTACTCGATTTCAGTATTCGGCGTGGCGGTCTAATAGAACAAATGGACGTTGAACGTTTGATGTGAGTATATAGCTTATATGTAAATCTATTTGAGGTAACTATACATTCTGTTAAGCGAAGAAGATTAAAACACGGTTGGTCATTAGTAGGATCTGTTGGTGGTACTTTAAGTATACCAACACTATTTAATCTGTTAATTCAACCGGTTGGCACGTTTTCTCGCAATAATTCAACTTCCAAATGGTATTGAAAGAAAACACTACTATCGACACCTGGCAACCATTTGACTCCTGATAAGTACAATTATTTAAAAAGAATCTCTCGATGAAAAGATACATTTCTGCTGATGCTAAAAGCAAGTTTGAGATAATTTGATTGTTTAGCTTGACGCGAAGTTGATGTGTAAGCCATCCTGTGACAGGCCTACTCACATGAGACACAACAATCCATGTCTAACATGAATAAAGCTTTGAGCCTGAGTTTCAGCTCAGGACTATTTAATATGATATTGTTTTTTAATAAAGAATGTTTCGATACTTAACTGTTAAACATGTTTCTATTTCAGACTAGTGGATGGACAAGGAACTGATGTGTATCAACTTTGCTTCTGAAACCTTTTTTCACGCCTACTGCTCAAAGCAAATGTTCTATGTGAACAACATATATTATGCAATCATTCATGTTGGTTCAGGACAATCTTGTTTTTATTTAGTTACGTTATATATGTCAAATGTGTTTAATTGGAGAAAAGAAATCTGGTAGAATAGTGATGTTTTCTAATATATCAGGACGTCTATTGTACGATTCCATACGCATCTGTTCTGAGATGTTCTCGACAAGATACGTATAAGCATATATATGAATCATGTATCTATCATCAATATCCTTCCCGTATTGATTTTCGTCAGTCCCGAATAATTATGACTGTATGAAAGTAAAACTTTATCTCATTAATGCCCTTATGCCTTGCAGTTCAAGATACAAGGGTTAAGGTATTTAAGTAAATTGCTGACAACACTTTGAGAAAATATTTTTTTCGATAGCCGGAGTTAAACAATAAGGGAGTTAATATTTACAAGCAAACTAAGAACTGTGTCACCTTCGAAATAACATTTAAGCATAATCTGGGTTTCGACATAAAGGGGTTGAAATATTCTCTGTTATGTTTAAGACTGAACTTGAGACTGAGAGATATGACTTATTATTTGAAAACAAGTTGTTTGTGTAAAACCCATATTGTTTAAAGATTGTTAGTTAATAATTGTAAAAAAGCAACTCTTCCAGCTTTTATGTATTGTGCCATGACATGCGTGTTTTAAATGAAGCTTAAATGTGCAATAATTGCCTTTTGCCGGTAGCTTGTTTACTGCTAATGTTCTGAAGCGTCAGTTTTGTAATATTTAATGTAATAAAGGCTCACGCTTACCAAAATCGAAACATTTGCACTCTGCCATACATGTGTATCAACCATGCTTTTAGACATAAAATGCTTCGACTGACGTAAACATCAGGAATAAATGCCATATATACACACAATAGTGTCCTTATTTTGCAAATAGGTGTAATGTACATTCAATTATAAAACATTCGTGTGACTCATTCCATGTCTGAGTATCCGGAGTTGTGTCTAATAGTACAAGGATTAGCAACATATTTTATTATTATGTAGGCAAGTGATTGATAAATAAGAGTGCGCCTTCGGGATACAATGTCACACAATAAACCAAGTCACTGAGCTTGACCAACCGATCCATTAAGTCTCCCTTTACTACAAGCAAACAAGGTTACCAGGAACTTACTCTAATCCAAATGCCTGACGAGGGACATTGGAAGGATTAAACTTGCTGAGTGCAATGCAAAGTCTTTTACACTGAAGACTCGTCATGTTCTTTCTATCTTGTCCTTGGCGAGAACTGGATTTGATATTCATAACGGTAATTAAGTTGAAGAATGTATTTGTTTAGCCTGCACTGTTTTTTTTCAAAATGAAAGGACTGATGAAATGGGATTTAGGTAAATCTTCTGCTGATAGGTAACTATGAATTGGCTGATAGGCATTATTTAGAAGTTGACAAAGAAGACACAATACAATAACTAAAGAAGTTTTTTTCCATAAATTGTTTCTTCTATGTCATAGGTTAACGATGGTTGAAACTTTGGCCAAACCCTGGGTACTTGGTGTGATTGTTTAATGGCAAAGTTGGTTCCAGGCTTCATACAAGGGTTCATGTTCACCCATGCATCTGTGGCCCTTCAGCATCTATTAATGTCATCTTATCACACATGTCAACGAATTTTACATAACAATGAACCATCAATGCCCAGAGCCGACTAAAATGAGGATCGGGTGGATATAATGGGTGAACCTGCCCCTTTAACGTGGCGGGCAAACCACTAGGTTACCCCATCACTTTTCTTTGTGTAAGACAAGAAAGTAGTCTTATACATATATCAAAACCTCGTGAACCCGATCTCAATCTCGAAGTATGACATGTCAACAATTTGGTCCATAAATAACGTACTTAGAGATCCCAATCGCTATTGTGTACACCTGTACCTGTTTATCTTGATCATAATTATCTACGCATGTCAACATATCAACACGTCAAGTGTGCCTCTATCAACTTGGTCATCACCGACTGTGATCAGTGTAACACTCTACAGATCAAACGACACCTTCATTTGCACAAACGCGAGCCATGCACCTGTAGCGTTACACTGGCCTGAACATTGCTTCTCAGAAAGATTTGCGTTTTGGCGATCCTGGTTATGGGAGCACTGGCCGGTAGGTTGGTCAGTTCTCATTCCTCAGTACAAGACTTTGTACATTTAGATACCGCGACAACTCGTAGACCGGGGTCCTGGGATAATGGACAGTATAACGAGTTATCCATGATATTGGACAGTGGAGTGATGATATTGACCTATACCGGGGCAAACATAGTCTTACGTCTTACCCGATATATAGAGTAAATAGCGTTCCAGTAAGCGAAGTTCGAGTGAAAGAAGTGTCGTTGTATTCTGAAATGTAGATCTGTCCTGCAATAGATTTACGTTTTAAATAAGTTAAACCCAAGAGTAACGGCCGATTCAAATGAAATCAGGAAAACGAAATAACTTAGGAGAGTCAGGATGTGGCAAGGCACACACACACACACACGCGCGCACAAACACACACACACGCACGCACGCCCGCACGCACGCCCGCCCGCCCGCCCACACGCACGCACGCACGCACGCACGCACGCGCGCGCACACACACACAGACCCTCACACACACACACACACACACACACACACACACACACACACACACACACACACACACACACATACGCACCCACCCCTACACACCCCACAATACACCTCCCCGATCCCACCCCCCACCCACACCGACACCCTCACTTCGGTTTAACGGCGCGACGTGCATGTGTGCACGTGTGTGTGTGTGCACGTGTGTGCACGTGTGTGTGTGTGTGTGTGTGTGTGTGTGTGTGTGTGTGTGTGTGTGTGTGTGTGTGTGTGTGTGTGTGTGTGTGTGTGTGTGTGTGTGTGTTCTATTCTGGATTAATGCCGATTTTATAGTGCAAGCCAACTGAGATACCATGCCGCAGTTACCCTGAAATACCCCACTCAGACACAGTATACTCAATCCGAAGAGTCCTTGTTTTAGCCCATTAATGCTGAGCGCCAGGCAGGGTAATAACAAGTACCATCTTTAAACGTCTTTTGGTATGACGCGGCCGGGGATCAAACCCACGACCTTCCGCCCTTCGGGCGCTATCCACTAGACCACGGAGGCGGTCTCAATCTTATTGGTTCTGCCTGTCATACAGTTGTGATTTATTTCATTTAATTAATTGTTTTTGTTTGTGTATGAAGTAGCGATGCGGGATATTGGCATGCTGGAAACTGGCAGATGATCAGAGTGCAGTGGTCAATACGTTCAATGTTTCTCAGTCTGTGAAACCGTGGTACCAATTGCAACAAACCCAAAATGCTGACGATCGAACCCGTTCAGGGCGTCCCAGGTCAACGACGATCGACTGATCAGAAACCAGGCTCTACGAAATCGAGCTCAAACAGCTCACACATGAAACGATGAGTTTGTTTGTTGTTTAACGTCGCACTCAGCAATATTCCAGCTATATGACGTCGGCCTGTGAATAATCGAATCTATACCAGACAATCCAATGATTAACACAACGAGCATCGAACAACGCAATTGGGATAAGATGACATGTATTTACCAAGTTAGCGAGTCTGACCACAGGATCACGACAGTGACATGTTACGACAAGCATAGTCGCCTTTTACGGCAGGCATTGGCTGCCAAATACGTGTACATGCTGCTCATCTCCATGCTCGACGGTCACGTCTGGTGCCACCCCTTACAAATCGTCATAGTGCCAAAAGACGTCAATGGTGGTCACAGCGTCAAAACTGGGATAACCTTCGCTGGTCTCGTGTCATGTTTTCAGATGAGTTACGATTCACTTTGCACTTCCTTGATAGGCATGGTCGTGTCTGGCGACATCAGGCCAAAATGCCATATAAATCTGAGCATGATGCGAGTTGAGCTTCTCCACACATTTGCAAACATGGTTGACTCGACTGCCATTTTGATTTCAGCTTAATTTGTCGCCACTTTTAGCAATATCCCAGCAATATCAAGACATATTACCAAAGTGAGAAATCGAACTCGGGCATCACATCAGATGTGTATCACATCAGATGGGTTACATGTATTTATCACACCAGGCAAGTTAAATGTTTTACGGTGTGTATCACATCAGATAGGTTACACGTGGTTGTTATACATGAGAGGGTTACATGTTTGTATCACATCGTACAGTTTACATGTGTGTATCACATCGTACAGTTTACATGTGTGTGTCACATCAGATACGTTACATGTTTGTATCACATCCTACAGTTTACATTTGTGTATCACCTCAGACAGGTTACATGTTTGTATCACATCAGACAGTTCAAATCTTTATATCACATCAGACAGGTTACATGTGTGTATCACCTCAGACAGGTTACATGTTTGTATCACATCATACAGTTCAAATGTTTGTATCACATCAGACAGGTTACATGTTTGTATCGCATCAGACAGGTTACATGTTTGTATCACATCCTACAGTTTACATGTTTGTATCATATCCTACAGTTTACATGTGTGTGTCACATCAGACAGGTTACATGTTTGTATCACATCAGACAGTTCAAATGTTTATATCACATCAGACAGGTTACATGTTTGTATCACATCAGACAGGTTAAATGTGTGTTTCACCTCAGACAGGTTACGTGTTTGTATCACATCACACAGGTTACATGTTTGTATCGCATCAGACAGTTCAAATGTTTATATCACATCAGACAGGTTACATGTTTGTATAGCATCAGACAGTTCAAATGTTTATATCACATCACACGGGTTACATCTTTGTATCACATCAGACAGGTTACATGTTTGTATCACATCAGACAGGTTACGTGTATTTGTCTCATCATACAGGGTACATGTTTGTCTCATATCACAGGAGACAGGTTACATAGAGGTTATCACAAACATATTACCGAAACATTGCGAGTTTTCCTGAAATGCGTGCATTAATATTTATTACGTCACAGGGTAAGTGATGTGTCAGTCGGACAGTGACAGTAGCCAATATAGTTCCAGCTGAAATCTGTTTCTTATACAATGGCGAAGCAACAAATACGCAAAACAACAGTTGTTTTTAATTGCCTTTCGCGGCAATCCATCGGCCTGTCCGCTAGAGTAACTGCCCTTTGTCAGAGGGAAGCTACTCTAACCCTAGTCTATGAGGCGTCACGGCCACGGTCAGTCGTTGTTGACAGTCGGTCTGTCCTGTTATAACGTTAAGAGGTGTAGTCAGATGTACAGACAGCGACAAAACGAAACAATTCAAACATATTTAGGCAAAATCCAACTATTTTAATTTGTGGAGAAGGTTTCAAGCCGCAGAGGTCTACAAGCACAGATATGGCTACTGATCCCGCTTGGCTAGGCCTCGTGCCCTCGCAAAATTGTTTCGAAATTTATATCTCCAAAGCTACGTCACAGTTAGACACTGATTTTCAGTATATTAGACTGTTCTTTTGATAATGATGGCAATTATCCCTGTAGTTTATCCAGATTCCCGATGGTTGATTCTGACTCGATCGCCGAATGACGTGGGCGACGCCATGTTTTTTTATAAACAGTGAAAGTAGTCCTACTTGATACTTTGATATTTGCATCTCTATCCGCATATGACCCAAACGGATATCGTTTTTATCCGCTGGCTTTATCCTGCCGAGAAACCAACCCATTATATGATAAATGTTTGTATCACATCAGACAGGTTACGTGTATTTGTCTCATCATACAGGGTACATGTTTATCTCATATCACATGAGACAGGTTACATGTTTATATCACATCCTACAGGTTACGTGTATTTATTATATCGGGCAGGTTCCGTGTATTTATCACATCAGAGATGTCACATATATGTGTTTTGAAATTAAATTCTAGGATAGGTTAAGACATTTATGGTACATATACATGTATCATACGAGACATAGTAAAATGACTCTTTATAACACTTTCACAATTGTGAATGCATATCATAAAAAACACGTTATGAGCTACTGGTTAGGTAGGCAAATTACATATGGTGCTATATTCGATAATGTCAATATTTGATATGTAAAGGAAGATCAATGATGCTTGTAATCTCATTTCCATGAGATTTAAATATTGCTTGTCACTGTGTATTTTCATACTGCGAGCACGTGTTTGATACAAGAGATACGGCAGCACGATAACCGCCACTGAGAGATATGAACCTATCATTATCAGCGTTCGAGTCGCTGTCAGAAATCTAGACCTTACCGTGTTGCTGCCAGCTTCAAAATACGTAATAGTCACGTTCTAATTAACTTCATTTTGTTGATTTGACGCGACCCCTTACCACCCCTCTCCAACACCAACCACACCTTATATTTTGTGAACAATCATGACAAATTCATGTAGATTGAAGCACTCTGAAAACGCATAATCAAAAGATGTGTTTTTGTGCTCAAGTCCATCACCAAACAAATCAACATTCGAACCCCTACGACCAAAATGTTGTGTTTGATTATCTCATGCCTAATCGAATATACGCTTCAAAGCGTTTCCATATATTTGTACCTGTCAGAACAATTACTTGTACGTATAAGTTACTTGTATGTTTCTGAACAATTACTTGTCCGTTTTTCAAAGCAAATAGTTGTCTGTCGAATACCAAAATGCAGTTGCTTGTTGAAGTAAGTGTGGATTAAAATGAAAGTTTGTCATGTTTGTTTAAAGGTACAATCTTCAATCAGCGAGCAAAAGGATTCGGGAAATGTGCCAGAATATGCACAGGTGAGTTGACGTGTTATTCTTTTGGGAGGCCTGCTAGGTTATACGGCCTAGCTTTACCTCATACACTTGAAAACAGAGAAGGTATGTGATAAACACAATAAAATGTCGAGTAATTAATAGTTAGTATAGACGCTCCCTACAGAGCTCGTTCAGGAGGCAGGATTTCCGGACTAAATCGGGTCTCACTGTGCACAGCAAATCATCCTCTAGTTCATATTCTTTCTTAAGGCATTTTAAGTCGTAATGTATTTAATTGTTTTATTCACAACTTGATTGGAGTGATGAGGTGAAATAGGGTGTCACATACAGTTCAAGATTAGTTCACTTATGTAGCAACGTGCATGCATATGGATGTGTGTAGCTGCTTGTCCTCGTCCAGACAATGCCAGTTTTATAGTGCTCGCTTCCTGAAATGTAATGCCGCGGTTTAACATGGATCCCCGAACTCGAAATGCTACCGAACTTCGGAACATGAATCTGCAAAGGTGAGTTAGAGAACAGGGCCATCCGTGCTCTTAAGCCTCCATTAGCTGTTCCTATTCATCAGTTAAAGAAAATAGTTGCAGTAGCTTTATCTATCGCCAGGCACTTCTAAATTCAAATACGTCCCCGGGACGACGTATGTGTCCGATTACAACGTTCAGACGTAGACGTCCATGGAGGGAGCTACAAGCAATCGAGCGTCTCTTGGTTTCCGGGCAATTGCGGAAATCGAGGTGCTGTCGAAGTGTGAAATGGCTCTTAGGGTAAGTAACTTGTGCATAACAAATATACATTACAACATAAAACACATCATACAAAAGTTCAAAACAGTAACGACTGAACATTTTTTGCATGTCCATTCCGCAGCTCCGCGATGTCAAAGTGTACCGATCTGATCCCTCTACTGACCCAATGGAAAATGCTGACGAAACTGGGGAATTCAAGAGGAATCTGGAACGATCTCCACTTCGGTTCTCTTTCCAAGATGGCGTGGTAGAGGAGCTGTGTCCAGCTGAGGGTGAAACCACGTGGGCTCTCAACATCAAGAGAGGTCTTCTCACTGCTGTCCAGAACAGTATGGATAGCCTGGATCGAGATCAGAGCGTCTTTGAAGTAAATATGTCAATGAAATGAAAATGTGGTGTTATTTGACAACAAACAAAATAGTTGCTCATAGCATGGTCAGAGATGTATGTATTATTTCAAGAAATGTTTATGGTGGAGTCTCTCAGAATGAAGTCACGACCTAATGCGTCCACATTCATGGGTTAAGATGATTGTCATATTGTGTTAGAAGTTTAAAGACGGTTGATGATGAAGATGACGACGATTATGATGATAATGTGGCAACAAACTAATCAGCACTAGTACTTCCTAGAGGTGTCGACTATCAATATTTTGTCATTTTAAATCATTATTTGACAGTCATCCATAGTCAAAGTTTTATCATCGTAGATTTTTTTATATTTGAACTCACAACCGATAGTACGACGGATACATGTTCAATAGAAGTACATTAGTAATTCACACACACACACGCACGCACGCACGCACGCACGCACGCACGCACGCACGCACGCACGCACACAGCACGCACGCACGCACGCACACAGCACGCACGCACGCACGCACACACGCACACGCACACGCACACGCACACGCACACACACACGCACACACAAACACACACAAGGACGGTTGATAATGAAGATAACGATGATGATGATAACGGGGCATGATTAAAGGTGGTGATTATCATTATTTTGTCATTTTAGGCATTATTTGACAACTATCCATAGTATCAGCGTGAATTCTTGATATTTGAACGTATGGACCAAATGCAGTACATCAACTAATTCAAATATATATAGTACATCCCTAATAAAGACTTACGTATTTACAGAGGGATGTCACGGGTGAATGTCATACCGACTACAAAGTGATTCGAGGCTGGTTTTCTACCACAATAAAAAAACAAAAGATCTCCTTGGTTGCACTGATCGTAATGGTTATCACAGTTCCATCCATGGCATGCAGTACAGAGTTCCTTCAGAGATCCAGTCTCTGCCCTTCATGAAGAGTACACACGAATGTGAACAAGAACTGGACAAGAATGGACTCCTCAAGAGTGCGCTCATCCGGGAGACCCACACATTCAGACCTTTCTCCAGGGCCACCAGCGGTGCCACCACCAAAGTCCTTCAGAAACTTAACTACAAGACTCGGATATCTGGTGTTACCACAAGACAAGATGATTGCTCTTCTAGTTTTAGCTCTGCAGAGGAAACAAGTCTTTTACACACAACGTCAACACCTGGGGAATAATTTCCTGGAATAGATAATCCTGGGAGGATACTTCATGTAAATGCCAGATATATGAACTCAAGTGCCATGCAGGCTGAGGTTTATCATCGGGAGGAGTCAAATAGAGTATCTGACAGTATAGTTGCCCTCAGACTCAACACATCATCTCTTCTCCATGCCAGGATATCCTGGAGACCACAGATGATCGCCGATGTTCAGGTATGAAACACAGGAACGTTTTAAAGTGCTTACGTAAGTGAACATATTGAAAACTACATACGTGTAAAGGCGCTATATAATCTCGCTAATAAGAATGATTTGTGTATAACAGGTTTACTTGACTAGGGTAGTGGAAAGGAATGGACAAAATACAAAGACCACTTTAGACTCTGTGTACGAGTCTATGGGAGAGGAATTGTCAAGCAAGTACCATCGGATTGCACAGACCACTAAGGAGGAACTGTCTCCCTACCTAGACCTGCTGGAGTCAGAAATGGCTATCATAGAGAAACAGCTTGACTCTATCAGGAGGGATATCAGGAGCATGTACAAACGTAATGAGTTCTACATGGCAGACATGGGAGACTATTCTGAATCGGCAGAGTAAGTACAAGAGCAATTACCAATTCCTAAGAACATTTAATTCTTCGTCCGTAGTGTTTCCAGGTTAGAATGGGTCCCCATCAACGTATACCGGTCATAAGAGGCGACCTAATGGATCTTGGTTGATTGCCTGTCGTTGTACTCCGACAGCGTGGATCGTTGCTCACAATATCGATCAAAGGATTATCTGGTCCTGACTCGATTATTTATCTCCAGCTGTCATACAACTGGAATATTGCCGGGTGCGGTGATCAACGATCACCTTGTAAAGATTCTTTTCAGAAGATTCATTCGATGAACTAGATCAATGACAGAACACATACAGAATGCCAATGACTTGAATGTGAAAGAGTTCTATGACCACCTCTTGAACGACTGGGTTGTCCTTGCAAAGGTATCTTGCAGAAATGTGTTTGTTCAACGTCAGTAAACATTTCCTCTCACACAAAGAAAGTGAATTCAAATAACACCAGTTTAAGCTATGGAAAATTATAAGTTGTAGCAGTATCACGAGGGAAACATGTAGTCTTTTGCGTCCCGGGTTTGTTTTATACCATGAGCCATGTGTTTTAATTTGGTTTCCGGTTGATGCCCGTATATATTGTATTAAGATTATATATTTTCAGCTATCTAAAACTATGAACCTTATTCTTTATTAAAGGAAAATACGATGCAGCAATGTAATTTTTGTGGCAGACATATATCTATTTTATTTCAACGGCATGAAGCATAATAATGTTAGTCAGATTGTTAGTCATAATTTATTTTTATCGATTTAATCCATACCCTGACATCAACCACCCCCACCCCCATCTCCCCGAATTACAAATGCTCGGCCCCTTATTACCAGAAATAAAACTATTAATTTCACATTATCAGCACAAGATGTTCGTCCTTGTCGTCTTGAAAATGGACCATTCGCGATTTGCTTGTTTTCAGGAGAAGGTAGACACAACAGTTGAAGATGCTGTAGAGATGATATCAAGTTTAGATGACCTGATCCGAAACATGTGGGACATCTGTCAGCACCACTACAATATTGTGCAAAAGAAAGCAACTGGTAAAGATGTCATACAATACTGTCAATATGGGTCTTCCATTTGTAGCTAAACAGGATTTTATTTTTCAGATACAAGGCTTCTGCAATGAGAGATTTGGAATATCAATATTTCACAAATTAATTTTAATTAACGAATTGAATTAACAGGATCTTGATATAATACGCAGTGCCACGTAACATCCCTTGGCCCCGCCCCTCTGAGAGCTTGCAAGTGAGGCAACAGATTTGAACACCCGTGCAGATTGACTTAAGTGACAGACCCGTGTTGAGTTCTGGTTAAAAATAAAGAGGATGTAAAATTATTATGAAAACAAGCTAATATTTGCGTAAGCAATATTAATATGCACAAAGGAACATCGAAACTTTGTGAAGAACATTCGTTATGGATCTCACATCTACGCCCCTTTTGCAATCTCGGCTGGTGACATGACTTTTGATATTACAATTTGTCAACAAGGGCACAGCACCACAGAAAGTTACTGCAAATTCCATGTGTGATATAAAACGAAAAGGTTACACTTGGTCTTGTCAGATATAGGTGTAAACATGGAGGTAATCGGAGCGGACGATGATTTGAAAACTAGCCGCCACTATACTAGCTGTAGCCTCGACCAAAGCACGAAATAATTGTAGTGATAAAAAAGATCCCTACAATGCGTTCTTTGGGATTGAATCCACCATACACTGTGGACACCGTAATGCAAAATAGTTTGCGGCGAGTCTTGTTGATTTGGCATTTGCTACCCTAACCTTGCTATTGCAGCCTCTGCTCATTGTAGGTGGATTGTTATTAACAATGAAGCCTCATTGACTAAATATATTACATAATATTAACGAAACCTTGCATGTGTATTCACAGCGACAGCAAACACGATCATGGACCTACCACACATCGTAGACAGCAAACTTGAGATATCTAATGCTATAGCTCCCTACATGGATCGCCTCTACAGTACCACAGTGAAGACGTACGGCAGCTTCAAAGATATGCTCATGAATTCGGGAGACATGATTAGTTCTCATCTGATAAATGCTGAGCAACGAAGCGATTTACAGATGCTGTTCTCTTTCACTAACAATGTATATCAAGAAGTAAGTCTTTTTCATGGGTGAGTTAACACTCTCGTGCAGTTACAAATGTTTTGTATGTGTTCGGGAACCTTTGAATTCTGTACGAACAACAAATTTGTTATACTTCGTTTCCACTTGTCCTTATTTCATTTTTATTGTATAATAAATTGTTTGTAATCCAGGTTTTAAGTTGCTTTGACTGTACTGTTCTAATCTTATAGCAGAAATTTTCTATTCTTATGGAAATAGTGTTTGTCGCTGTTATTTGACTATGGGGACCGTCATTGTTTACCAAAGACTTGAAGTGCTGTGATTGCGTTTTGAAACGGGATCATGGGGCTGCATGATTACTGGTATACATTTTGCAAAATTGGTTTGTTTGTGTTTCTCGAAGGGCGAATCTATCCTGGAGGAGCACCTGCAGAAAATCCCGAACCTAGTCAATCGGGAGTTGACGAACTACACACGTGATGCTCTCACAAAATATAAACCCCAAATCACTGTCTGGCACCCAGAACATGGAGAGATCCAGATAGAATTAAGCTTGCCAATACCCCTTCGGTCTCTGGACAGATTACCCGATGTCCAGACGTATGTCCAGAATGCAAAAACAACGGTCAGCAAATACATCCCAGACAGGACTTCTCTCAAGAGATGGTACAAGAAAGTACGTAAAAATCATTGATGTTAATACATTGTAGAAGAGACGGGACAACATCCATAGTCTAGTGGATAGAGCGTCTGCCAAGTCGGGGGATCAATCCCCGGCGTGTTCATGCTAAAAGACGCTAAAAGATGGTACTTGTTCGTTCGCTCGGTATTAAGGGGATAAAACAAGGACTGGTCAGCTCCGAGTACATATACTGTGTCTAAGTCGGGGTCTATGTTAAATTGTGGCATGGTGTCTCAGTGGTTTATTTGTATGAAACTATCATTAGTTCAGGCTAGTACAAGCAGCCACTCTCTCTCTCTCACACACACAGTACCCACGCACACGCACACGCACACACATGCATGTACATCTCTATATTAGTGCAATAACCACGCACTTCATTTCACCTCATGACATTTATCAGTGGTGGCGGAGATGTAAAAGGCTCAGCAATTCTTTGTACTGAGATATGTCTTTTAGGCGCGCCAGCTGCAGAAGTCTATGATCGTGGCTTCAAATCCTGGTTCTTGGTTTGTCAGAATCATACCTGTTTCAACACTGTAGTAAACTGACACGTACATCACTTCGAATGCGGTCTTTCCTCCCACATCAATCTGACACGCCGTGATATAACTGAAACATTGATTAAAGTGGCGTTAAGCCAACTCACACTCTCACTCTGAGCATCAGTATTATCATTCGGACATTAAAGAAGTTATAATCAAAACTTCAAAATGTGTAAAATACGTGTATCAGCATGCAATATCTTTTAATACCTTTGTTGTTGTGCCAAATAGTGGTGATACCTATTTGTTACTCGATTTCAGTATTCGGCGTGGCGGTCTAATAGAACAAATGGACGTTGAACGTTTGATGTGAGTATATAGCTTATATGTAAATCTATTTGAGGTAACTATACATTCTGTTAAGCGAAGAAGATTAAAACACGGTTGGTCATTAGTAGGATCTGTTGGTGGTACTTTAAGTATACCAACACTATTTAATCTGTTAATTCAACCGGTTGGCACGTTTTCTCGCAATAATTCAACTTCCAAATGGTATTGAAAGAAAACACTACTATCGACACCTGGCAACCATTTGACTCCTGATAAGTACAATTATTTAAAAAGAATCTCTCGATGAAAAGATACATTTCTGCTGATGCTAAAAGCAAGTTTGAGATAATTTGATTGTTTAGCTTGACGCGAAGTTGATGTGTAAGCCATCCTGTGACAGGCCTACTCACATGAGACACAACAATCCATGTCTAACATGAATAAAGCTTTGAGCCTGAGTTTCAGCTCAGGACTATTTAATATGATATTGTTTTTTAATAAAGAATGTTTCGATACTTAACTGTTAAACATGTTTCTATTTCAGACTAGTGGATGGACAAGGAACTGATGTGTATCAACTTTGCTTCTGAAACCTTTTTTCACGCCTACTGCTCAAAGCAAATGTTCTATGTGAACAACATATATTATGCAATCATTCATGTTGGTTCAGGACAATCTTGTTTTTATTTAGTTACGTTATATATGTCAAATGTGTTTAATTGGAGAAAAGAAATCTGGTAGAATAGTGATGTTTTCTAATATATCAGGACGTCTATTGTACGATTCCATACGCATCTGTTCTGAGATGTTCTCGACAAGATACGTATAAGCATATATATGAATCATGTATCTATCATCAATATCCTTCCCGTATTGATTTTCGTCAGTCCCGAATAATTATGACTGTATGAAAGTAAAACTTTATCTCATTAATGCCCTTATGCCTTGCAGTTCAAGATACAAGGGTTAAGGTATTTAAGTAAATTGCTGACAACACTTTGAGAAAATATTTTTTTCGATAGCCGGAGTTAAACAATAAGGGAGTTAATATTTACAAGCAAACTAAGAACTGTGTCACCTTCGAAATAACATTTAAGCATAATCTGGGTTTCGACATAAAGGGGTTGAAATATTCTCTGTTATGTTTAAGACTGAACTTGAGACTGAGAGATATGACTTATTATTTGAAAACAAGTTGTTTGTGTAAAACCCATATTGTTTAAAGATTGTTAGTTAATAATTGTAAAAAAGCAACTCTTCCAGCTTTTATGTATTGTGCCATGACATGCGTGTTTTAAATGAAGCTTAAATGTGCAATAATTGCCTTTTGCCGGTAGCTTGTTTACTGCTAATGTTCTGAAGCGTCAGTTTTGTAATATTTAATGTAATAAAGGCTCACGCTTACCAAAATCGAAACATTTGCACTCTGCCATACATGTGTATCAACCATGCTTTTAGACATAAAATGCTTCGACTGACGTAAACATCAGGAATAAATGCCATATATACACACAATAGTGTCCTTATTTTGCAAATAGGTGTAATGTACATTCAATTATAAAACATTCGTGTGACTCATTCCATGTCTGAGTATCCGGAGTTGTGTCTAATAGTACAAGGATTAGCAACATATTTTATTATTATGTAGGCAAGTGATTGATAAATAAGAGTGCGCCTTCGGGATACAATGTCACACAATAAACCAAGTCACTGAGCTTGACCAACCGATCCATTAAGTCTCCCTTTACTACAAGCAAACAAGGTTACCAGGAACTTACTCTAATCCAAATGCCTGACGAGGGACATTGGAAGGATTAAACTTGCTGAGTGCAATGCAAAGTCTTTTACACTGAAGACTCGTCATGTTCTTTCTATCTTGTCCTTGGCGAGAACTGGATTTGATATTCATAACGGTAATTAAGTTGAAGAATGTATTTGTTTAGCCTGCACTGTTTTTTTTCAAAATGAAAGGACTGATGAAATGGGATTTAGGTAAATCTTCTGCTGATAGGTAACTATGAATTGGCTGATAGGCATTATTTAGAAGTTGACAAAGAAGACACAATACAATAACTAAAGAAGTTTTTTTCCATAAATTGTTTCTTCTATGTCATAGGTTAACGATGGTTGAAACTTTGGCCAAACCCTGGGTACTTGGTGTGATTGTTTAATGGCAAAGTTGGTTCCAGGCTTCATACAAGGGTTCATGTTCACCCATGCATCTGTGGCCCTTCAGCATCTATTAATGTCATCTTATCACACATGTCAACGAATTTTACATAACAATGAACCATCAATGCCCAGAGCCGACTAAAATGAGGATCGGGTGGATATAATGGGTGAACCTGCCCCTTTAGCGTGGCGGGCAAACCACTAGGTTACCCCATCACTTTTCTTTGTGTAAGACAAGAAAGTAGTCTTATACATATATCAAAACCTCGTGAACCCGATCTCAATCTCGAAGTATGACATGTCAACAATTTGGTCCATAAATAACGTACTTAGAGATCCCAATCGCTATTGTGTACACCTGTACCTGTTTATCTTGATCATAATTATCTACGCATGTCAACATATCAACACGTCAAGTGTGCCTCTATCAACTTGGTCATCACCGACTGTGATCAGTGTAACACTCTACAGATCAAACGACACCTTCATTTGCACAAACGCGAGCCATGCACCTGTAGCGTTACACTGGCCTGAACATTGCTTCTCAGAAAGATTTGCGTTTTGGCGATCCTGGTTATGGGAGCACTGGCCGGTAGGTTGGTCAGTTCTCATTCCTCAGTACAAGACTTTGTACATTTAGATACCGCGACAACTCGTAGACCGGGGTCCTGGGATAATGGACAGTATAACGAGTTATCCATGATATTGGACAGTGGAGTGATGATATTGACCTATACCGGGGCAAACATAGTCTTACGTCTTACCCGATATATAGAGTAAATAGCGTTCCAGTAAGCGAAGTTCGAGTGAAAGAAGTGTCGTTGTATTCTGAAATGTAGATCTGTCCTGCAATAGATTTACGTTTTAAATAAGTTAAACCCAAGAGTAACGGCCGATTCAAATGAAATCAGGAAAACGAAATAACTTAGGAGAGTCAGGATGTGGCAAGGCACACACACACACACACGCGCGCACAAACACACACACACGCACGCACGCCCGCACGCACGCCCGCCCGCCCGCCCACACGCACGCACGCACGCACGCACGCGCGCGCACACACACACAGACCCTCACACACACACACACACACACACACACACACACACACACACACACACACACACACACACACACATACGCACCCACCCCTACACACCCCACAATACACCTCCCCGATCCCACCCCCCACCCACACCGACACCCTCACTTCGGTTTAACGGCGCGACGTGCATGTGTGCACGTGTGTGTGTGTGCACGTGTGTGCACGTGTGTGTGTGTGTGTGTGTGTGTGTGTGTGTGTGTGTGTGTGTGTGTGTGTGTGTGTGTGTGTGTGTGTGTGTGTGTGTGTGTGTGTGTGTGTGTGTGTGTTCTATTCTGGATTAATGCCGATTTTATAGTGCAAGCCAACTGAGATACCATGCCGCAGTTACCCTGAAATACCCCACTCAGACACAGTATACTCAATCCGAAGAGTCCTTGTTTTAGCCCATTAATGCTGAGCGCCAGGCAGGGTAATAACAAGTACCATCTTTAAACGTCTTTTGGTATGACGCGGCCGGGGATCAAACCCACGACCTTCCGCCCTTCGGGCGCTATCCACTAGACCACGGAGGCGGTCTCAATCTTATTGGTTCTGCCTGTCATACAGTTGTGATTTATTTCATTTAATTAATTGTTTTTGTTTGTGTATGAAGTAGCGATGCGGGATATTGGCATGCTGGAAACTGGCAGATGATCAGAGTGCAGTGGTCAATACGTTCAATGTTTCTCAGTCTGTGAAACCGTGGTACCAATTGCAACAAACCCAAAATGCTGACGATCGAACCCGTTCAGGGCGTCCCAGGTCAACGACGATCGACTGATCAGAAACCAGGCTCTACGAAATCGAGCTCAAACAGCTCACACATGAAACGATGAGTTTGTTTGTTGTTTAACGTCGCACTCAGCAATATTCCAGCTATATGACGTCGGCCTGTGAATAATCGAATCTATACCAGACAATCCAATGATTAACACAACGAGCATCGAACAACGCAATTGGGATAAGATGACATGTATTTACCAAGTTAGCGAGCCTGACCACAGGATCACGACAGTGACATGTTACGACAAGCATAGTCGCCTTTTACGGCAGGCATTGGCTGCCAAATACGTGTACATGCTGCTCATCTCCATGCTCGACGGTCACGTCTGGTGCCACCCCTTACAAATCGTCATAGTGCCAAAAGACGTCAATGGTGGTCACAGCGTCAAAACTGGGATAACCTTCGCTGGTCTCGTGTCATGTTTTCAGATGAGTTACGATTCACTTTGCACTTCCTTGATAGGCATGGTCGTGTCTGGCGACATCAGGCCAAAATGCCATATAAATCTGAGCATGATGCGAGTTGAGCTTCTCCACACATTTGCAAACATGGTTGACTCGACTGCCATTTTGATTTCAGCTTAATTTGTCGCCACTTTTAGCAATATCCCAGCAATATCAAGACATATTACCAAAGTGAGAAATCGAACTCGGGCATCACATCAGATGTGTATCACATCAGATGGGTTACATGTATTTATCACACCAGGCAAGTTAAATGTTTTACGGTGTGTATCACATCAGATAGGTTACACGTGGTTGTTATACATGAGAGGGTTACATGTTTGTATCACATCGTACAGTTTACATGTGTGTATCACATCGTACAGTTTACATGTGTGTGTCACATCAGATACGTTACATGTTTGTATCACATCCTACAGTTTACATGTTTGTATCATATCCTACAGTTTACATTTGTGTATCACCTCAGACAGGTTACATGTTTGTATCACATCAGACAGTTCAAATCTTTATATCACATCAGACAGGTTACATGTGTGTATCACCTCAGACAGGTTACATGTTTGTATCACATCATACAGTTCAAATGTTTGTATCACATCAGACAGGTTACATGTTTGTATCGCATCAGACAGGTTACATGTTTGTATCACATCCTACAGTTTACATGTTTGTATCATATCCTACAGTTTACATGTGTGTGTCACATCAGACAGGTTACATGTTTGTATCACATCAGACAGTTCAAATGTTTATATCACATCAGACAGGTTACATGTTTGTATCACATCAGACAGGTTAAATGTGTGTTTCACCTCAGACAGGTTACATGTTTGTATCACATCACACAGGTTACATGTTTGTATCGCATCAGACAGTTCAAATGTTTATATCACATCAGACAGGTTACATGTTTGTATAGCATCAGACAGTTCAAATGTTTATATCACATCACACGGGTTACATCTTTGTATCACATCAGACAGGTTACATGTTTGTATCACATCAGACAGGTTACGTGTATTTGTCTCATCATACAGGGTACATGTTTGTCTCATATCACAGGAGACAGGTTACATAGAGGTTATCACAAACATATTACCGAAACATTGCGAGTTTTCCTGAAATGCGTGCATTAATATTTATTACGTCACAGGGTAAGTGATGTGTCAGTCGGACAGTGACAGTAGCCAATATAGTTCCAGCTGAAATCTGTTTCTTATACAATGGCGAAGCAACAAATACGCAAAACAACAGTTGTTTTTAATTGCCTTTCGCGGCAATCCATCGGCCTGTCCGCTAGAGTAACTGCCCTTTGTCAGAGGGAAGCTACTCTAACCCTAGTCTATGAGGCGTCACGGCCACGGTCAGTCGTTGTTGACAGTCGGTCTGTCCTGTTATAACGTTAAGAGGTGTAGTCAGATGTACAGACAGCGACAAAACGAAACAATTCAAACATATTTAGGCAAAATCCAACTATTTTAATTTGTGGAGAAGGTTTCAAGCCGCAGAGGTCTACAAGCACAGATATGGCTACTGATCCCGCTTGGCTAGGCCTCGTGCCCTCGCAAAATTGTTTCGAAATTTATATCTCCAAAGCTACGTCACAGTTAGACACTGATTTTCAGTATATTAGACTGTTCTTTTGATAATGATGGCAATTATCCCTGTAGTTTATCCAGATTCCCGATGGTTGATTCTGACTCGATCGCCGAATGACGTGGGCGACGCCATGTTTTTTTATAAACAGTGAAAGTAGTCCTACTTGATACTTTGATATTTGCATCTCTATCCGCATATGACCCAAACGGATATCGTTTTTATCCGCTGGCTTTATCCTGCCGAGAAACCAACCCATTATATGATAAATGTTTGTATCACATCAGACAGGTTACGTGTATTTGTCTCATCATACAGGGTACATGTTTATCTCATATCACATGAGACAGGTTACATGTTTATATCACATCCTACAGGTTACGTGTATTTATTATATCGGGCAGGTTCCGTGTATTTATCACATCAGAGATGTCACATATATGTGTTTTGAAATTAAATTCTAGGATAGGTTAAGACATTTATGGTACATATACATGTATCATACGAGACATAGTAAAATGACTCTTTATAACACTTTCACAATTGTGAATGCATATCATAAAAAACACGTTATGAGCTACTGGTTAGGTAGGCAAATTACATATGGTGCTATATTCGATAATGTCAATATTTGATATGTAAAGGAAGATCAATGATGCTTGTAATCTCATTTCCATGAGATTTAAATATTGCTTGTCACTGTGTATTTTCATACTGCGAGCACGTGTTTGATACAAGAGATACGGCAGCACGATAACCGCCACTGAGAGATATGAACCTATCATTATCAGCGTTCGAGTCGCTGTCAGAAATCTAGACCTTACCGTGTTGCTGCCAGCTTCAAAATACGTAATAGTCACGTTCTAATTAACTTCATTTTGTTGATTTGACGCGACCCCTTACCACCCCTCTCCAACACCAACCACACCTTATATTTTGTGAACAATCATGACAAATTCATGTAGATTGAAGCACTCTGAAAACGCATAATCAAAAGATGTGTTTTTGTGCTCAAGTCCATCACCAAACAAATCAACATTCGAACCCCTACGACCAAAATGTTGTGTTTGATTATCTCATGCCTAATCGAATATACGCTTCAAAGCGTTTCCATATATTTGTACCTGTCAGAACAATTACTTGTACGTATAAGTTACTTGTATGTTTCTGAACAATTACTTGTCCGTTTTTCAAAGCAAATAGTTGTCTGTCGAATACCAAAATGCAGTTGCTTGTTGAAGTAAGTGTGGATTAAAATGAAAGTTTGTCATGTTTGTTTAAAGGTACAATCTTCAATCAGCGAGCAAAAGGATTCGGGAAATGTGCCAGAATATGCACAGGTGAGTTGACGTGTTATTCTTTTGGGAGGCCTGCTAGGTTATACGGCCTAGCTTTACCTCATACACTTGAAAACAGAGAAGGTATGTGATAAACACAATAAAATGTCGAGTAATTAATAGTTAGTATAGACGCTCCCTACAGAGCTCGTTCAGGAGGCAGGATTTCCGGACTAAATCGGGTCTCACTGTGCACAGCAAATCATCCTCTAGTTCATATTCTTTCTTAAGGCATTTTAAGTCGTAATGTATTTAATTGTTTTATTCACAACTTGATTGGAGTGATGAGGTGAAATAGGGTGTCACATACAGTTCAAGATTAGTTCACTTATGTAGCAACGTGCATGCATATGGATGTGTGTAGCTGCTTGTCCTCGTCCAGACAATGCCAGTTTTATAGTGCTCGCTTCCTGAAATGTAATGCCGCGGTTTAACATGGATCCCCGAACTCGAAATGCTACCGAACTTCGGAACATGAATCTGCAAAGGTGAGTTAGAGAACAGGGCCATCCGTGCTCTTAAGCCTCCATTAGCTGTTCCTATTCATCAGTTAAAGAAAATAGTTGCAGTAGCTTTATCTATCGCCAGGCACTTCTAAATTCAAATACGTCCCCGGGACGACGTATGTGTCCGATTACAACGTTCAGACGTAGACGTCCATGGAGGGAGCTACAAGCAATCGAGCGTCTCTTGGTTTCCGGGCAATTGCGGAAATCGAGGTGCTGTCGAAGTGTGAAATGGCTCTTAGGGTAAGTAACTTGTGCATAACAAATATACATTACAACATAAAACACATCATACAAAAGTTCAAAACAGTAACGACTGAACATTTTTTGCATGTCCATTCCGCAGCTCCGCGATGTCAAAGTGTACCGATCTGATCCCTCTACTGACCCAATGGAAAATGCTGACGAAACTGGGGAATTCAAGAGGAATCTGGAACGATCTCCACTTCGGTTCTCTTTCCAAGATGGCGTGGTAGAGGAGCTGTGTCCAGCTGAGGGTGAAACCACGTGGGCTCTCAACATCAAGAGAGGTCTTCTCACTGCTGTCCAGAACAGTATGGATAGCCTGGATCGAGATCAGAGCGTCTTTGAAGTAAATATGTCAATGAAATGAAAATGTGGTGTTATTTGACAACAAACAAAATAGTTGCTCATAGCATGGTCAGAGATGTATGTATTATTTCAAGAAATGTTTATGGTGGAGTCTCTCAGAATGAAGTCACGACCTAATGCGTCCACATTCATGGGTTAAGATGATTGTCATATTGTGTTAGAAGTTTAAAGACGGTTGATGATGAAGATGACGACGATTATGATGATAATGTGGCAACAAACTAATCAGCACTAGTACTTCCTAGAGGTGTCGACTATCAATATTTTGTCATTTTAAATCATTATTTGACAGTCATCCATAGTCAAAGTTTTATCATCGTAGATTTTTTTATATTTGAACTCACAACCGATAGTACGACGGATACATGTTCAATAGAAGTACATTAGTAATTCACACACACACACGCACGCACGCACGCACGCACGCACGCACGCACGCACGCACGCACGCACACAGCACGCACGCACGCACGCACACAGCACGCACGCACGCACGCACACATGCACACACGCACACGCACACGCACACGCACACACACACGCACACACAAACACACACAAGGACGGTTGATAATGAAGATAACGATGATGATGATAACGGGGCATGATTAAAGGTGGTGATTATCATTATTTTGTCATTTTAGGCATTATTTGACAACTATCCATAGTATCAGCGTGAATTCTTGATATTTGAACGTATGGACCAAATGCAGTACATCAACTAATTCAAATATATATAGTACATCCCTAATAAAGACTTACGTATTTACAGAGGGATGTCACGGGTGAATGTCATACCGACTACAAAGTGATTCGAGGCTGGTTTTCTACCACAATAAAAAAACAAAAGATCTCCTTGGTTGCACTGATCGTAATGGTTATCACAGTTCCATCCATGGCATGCAGTACAGAGTTCCTTCAGAGATCCAGTCTCTGCCCTTCATGAAGAGTACACACGAATGTGAACAAGAACTGGACAAGAATGGACTCCTCAAGAGTGCGCTCATCCGGGAGACCCACACATTCAGACCTTTCTCCAGGGCCACCAGCGGTGCCACCACCAAAGTCCTTCAGAAACTTAACTACAAGACTCGGATATCTGGTGTTACCACAAGACAAGATGATTGCTCTTCTAGTTTTAGCTCTGCAGAGGAAACAAGTCTTTTACACACAACGTCAACACCTGGGGAATAATTTCCTGGAATAGATAATCCTGGGAGGATACTTCATGTAAATGCCAGATATATGAACTCAAGTGCCATGCAGGCTGAGGTTTATCATCGGGAGGAGTCAAATAGAGTATCTGACAGTATAGTTGCCCTCAGACTCAACACATCATCTCTTCTCCATGCCAGGATATCCTGGAGACCACAGATGATCGCCGATGTTCAGGTATGAAACACAGGAACGTTTTAAAGTGCTTACGTAAGTGAACATATTGAAAACTACATACGTGTAAAGGCGCTATATAATCTCGCTAATAAGAATGATTTGTGTATAACAGGTTTACTTGACTAGGGTAGTGGAAAGGAATGGACAAAATACAAAGACCACTTTAGACTCTGTGTACGAGTCTATGGGAGAGGAATTGTCAAGCAAGTACCATCGGATTGCACAGACCACTAAGGAGGAACTGTCTCCCTACCTAGACCTGCTGGAGTCAGAAATGGCTATCATAGAGAAACAGCTTGACTCTATCAGGAGGGATATCAGGAGCATGTACAAACGTAATGAGTTCTACATGGCAGACATGGGAGACTATTCTGAATCGGCAGAGTAAGTACAAGAGCAATTACCAATTCCTAAGAACATTTAATTCTTCGTCCGTAGTGTTTCCAGGTTAGAATGGGTCCCCATCAACGTATACCGGTCATAAGAGGCGACCTAATGGATCTTGGTTGATTGCCTGTCGTTGTACTCCGACAGCGTGGATCGTTGCTCACAATATCGATCAAAGGATTATCTGGTCCTGACTCGATTATTTATCTCCAGCTGTCATACAACTGGAATATTGCCGGGTGCGGTGATCAACGATCACCTTGTAAAGATTCTTTTCAGAAGATTCATTCGATGAACTAGATCAATGACAGAACACATACAGAATGCCAATGACTTGAATGTGAAAGAGTTCTATGACCACCTCTTGAACGACTGGGTTGTCCTTGCAAAGGTATCTTGCAGAAATGTGTTTGTTCAACGTCAGTAAACATTTCCTCTCACACAAAGAAAGTGAATTCAAATAACACCAGTTTAAGCTATGGAAAATTATAAGTTGTAGCAGTATCACGAGGGAAACATGTAGTCTTTTGCGTCCCGGGTTTGTTTTATACCATGAGCCATGTGTTTTAATTTGGTTTCCGGTTGATGCCCGTATATATTGTATTAAGATTATATATTTTCAGCTATCTAAAACTATGAACCTTATTCTTTATTAAAGGAAAATACGATGCAGCAATGTAATTTTTGTGGCAGACATATATCTATTTTATTTCAACGGCATGAAGCATAATAATGTTAGTCAGATTGTTAGTCATAATTTATTTTTATCGATTTAATCCATACCCTGACATCAACCACCCCCACCCCCATCTCCCCGAATTACAAATGCTCGGCCCCTTATTACCAGAAATAAAACTATTAATTTCACATTATCAGCACAAGATGTTCGTCCTTGTCGTCTTGAAAATGGACCATTCGCGATTTGCTTGTTTTCAGGAGAAGGTAGACACAACAGTTGAAGATGCTGTAGAGATGATATCAAGTTTAGATGACCTGATCCGAAACATGTGGGACATCTGTCAGCACCACTACAATATTGTGCAAAAGAAAGCAACTGGTAAAGATGTCATACAATACTGTCAATATGGGTCTTCCATTTGTAGCTAAACAGGATTTTATTTTTCAGATACAAGGCTTCTGCAATGAGAGATTTGGAATATCAATATTTCACAAATTAATTTTAATTAACGAATTGAATTAACAGGATCTTGATATAATACGCAGTGCCACGTAACATCCCTTGGCCCCGCCCCTCTGAGAGCTTGCAAGTGAGGCAACAGATTTGAACACCCGTGCAGATTGACTTAAGTGACAGACCCGTGTTGAGTTCTGGTTAAAAATAAAGAGGATGTAAAATTATTATGAAAACAAGCTAATATTTGCGTAAGCAATATTAATATGCACAAAGGAACATCGAAACTTTGTGAAGAACATTCGTTATGGATCTCACATCTACGCCCCTTTTGCAATCTCGGCTGGTGACATGACTTTTGATATTACAATTTGTCAACAAGGGCACAGCACCACAGAAAGTTACTGCAAATTCCATGTGTGATATAAAACGAAAAGGTTACACTTGGTCTTGTCAGATATAGGTGTAAACATGGAGGTAATCGGAGCGGACGATGATTTGAAAACTAGCCGCCACTATACTAGCTGTAGCCTCGACCAAAGCACGAAATAATTGTAGTGATAAAAAAGATCCCTACAATGCGTTCTTTGGGATTGAATCCACCATACACTGTGGACACCGTAATGCAAAATAGTTTGCGGCGAGTCTTGTTGATTTGGCATTTGCTACCCTAACCTTGCTATTGCAGCCTCTGCTCATTGTAGGTGGATTGTTATTAACAATGAAGCCTCATTGACTAAATATATTACATAATATTAACGAAACCTTGCATGTGTATTCACAGCGACAGCAAACACGATCATGGACCTACCACACATCGTAGACAGCAAACTTGAGATATCTAATGCTATAGCTCCCTACATGGATCGCCTCTACAGTACCACAGTGAAGACGTACGGCAGCTTCAAAGATATGCTCATGAATTCGGGAGACATGATTAGTTCTCATCTGATAAATGCTGAGCAACGAAGCGATTTACAGATGCTGTTCTCTTTCACTAACAATGTATATCAAGAAGTAAGTCTTTTTCATGGGTGAGTTAACACTCTCGTGCAGTTACAAATGTTTTGTATGTGTTCGGGAACCTTTGAATTCTGTACGAACAACAAATTTGTTATACTTCGTTTCCACTTGTCCTTATTTCATTTTTATTGTATAATAAATTGTTTGTAATCCAGGTTTTAAGTTGCTTTGACTGTACTGTTCTAATCTTATAGCAGAAATTTTCTATTCTTATGGAAATAGTGTTTGTCGCTGTTATTTGACTATGGGGACCGTCATTGTTTACCAAAGACTTGAAGTGCTGTGATTGCGTTTTGAAACGGGATCATGGGGCTGCATGATTACTGGTATACATTTTGCAAAATTGGTTTGTTTGTGTTTCTCGAAGGGCGAATCTATCCTGGAGGAGCACCTGCAGAAAATCCCGAACCTAGTCAATCGGGAGTTGACGAACTACACACGTGATGCTCTCACAAAATATAAACCCCAAATCACTGTCTGGCACCCAGAACATGGAGAGATCCAGATAGAATTAAGCTTGCCAATACCCCTTCGGTCTCTGGACAGATTACCCGATGTCCAGACGTATGTCCAGAATGCAAAAACAACGGTCAGCAAATACATCCCAGACAGGACTTCTCTCAAGAGATGGTACAAGAAAGTACGTAAAAATCATTGATGTTAATACATTGTAGAAGAGACGGGACAACATCCATAGTCTAGTGGATAGAGCGTCTGCCAAGTCGGGGGATCAATCCCCGGCGTGTTCATGCTAAAAGACGCTAAAAGATGGTACTTGTTCGTTCGCTCGGTATTAAGGGGATAAAACAAGGACTGGTCAGCTCCGAGTACATATACTGTGTCTAAGTCGGGGTCTATGTTAAATTGTGGCATGGTGTCTCAGTGGTTTATTTGTATGAAACTATCATTAGTTCAGGCTAGTACAAGCAGCCACTCTCTCTCTCTCACACACACAGTACCCACGCACACGCACACGCACACACATGCATGTACATCTCTATATTAGTGCAATAACCACGCACTTCATTTCACCTCATGACATTTATCAGTGGTGGCGGAGATGTAAAAGGCTCAGCAATTCTTTGTACTGAGATATGTCTTTTAGGCGCGCCAGCTGCAGAAGTCTATGATCGTGGCTTCAAATCCTGGTTCTTGGTTTGTCAGAATCATACCTGTTTCAACACTGTAGTAAACTGACACGTACATCACTTCGAATGCGGTCTTTCCTCCCACATCAATCTGACACGCCGTGATATAACTGAAACATTGATTAAAGTGGCGTTAAGCCAACTCACACTCTCACTCTGAGCATCAGTATTATCATTCGGACATTAAAGAAGTTATAATCAAAACTTCAAAATGTGTAAAATACGTGTATCAGCATGCAATATCTTTTAATACCTTTGTTGTTGTGCCAAATAGTGGTGATACCTATTTGTTACTCGATTTCAGTATTCGGCGTGGCGGTCTAATAGAACAAATGGACGTTGAACGTTTGATGTGAGTATATAGCTTATATGTAAATCTATTTGAGGTAACTATACATTCTGTTAAGCGAAGAAGATTAAAACACGGTTGGTCATTAGTAGGATCTGTTGGTGGTACTTTAAGTATACCAACACTATTTAATCTGTTAATTCAACCGGTTGGCACGTTTTCTCGCAATAATTCAACTTCCAAATGGTATTGAAAGAAAACACTACTATCGACACCTGGCAACCATTTGACTCCTGATAAGTACAATTATTTAAAAAGAATCTCTCGATGAAAAGATACATTTCTGCTGATGCTAAAAGCAAGTTTGAGATAATTTGATTGTTTAGCTTGACGCGAAGTTGATGTGTAAGCCATCCTGTGACAGGCCTACTCACATGAGACACAACAATCCATGTCTAACATGAATAAAGCTTTGAGCCTGAGTTTCAGCTCAGGACTATTTAATATGATATTGTTTTTTAATAAAGAATGTTTCGATACTTAACTGTTAAACATGTTTCTATTTCAGACTAGTGGATGGACAAGGAACTGATGTGTATCAACTTTGCTTCTGAAACCTTTTTTCACGCCTACTGCTCAAAGCAAATGTTCTATGTGAACAACATATATTATGCAATCATTCATGTTGGTTCAGGACAATCTTGTTTTTATTTAGTTACGTTATATATGTCAAATGTGTTTAATTGGAGAAAAGAAATCTGGTAGAATAGTGATGTTTTCTAATATATCAGGACGTCTATTGTACGATTCCATACGCATCTGTTCTGAGATGTTCTCGACAAGATACGTATAAGCATATATATGAATCATGTATCTATCATCAATATCCTTCCCGTATTGATTTTCGTCAGTCCCGAATAATTATGACTGTATGAAAGTAAAACTTTATCTCATTAATGCCCTTATGCCTTGCAGTTCAAGATACAAGGGTTAAGGTATTTAAGTAAATTGCTGACAACACTTTGAGAAAATATTTTTTTCGATAGCCGGAGTTAAACAATAAGGGAGTTAATATTTACAAGCAAACTAAGAACTGTGTCACCTTCGAAATAACATTTAAGCATAATCTGGGTTTCGACATAAAGGGGTTGAAATATTCTCTGTTATGTTTAAGACTGAACTTGAGACTGAGAGATATGACTTATTATTTGAAAACAAGTTGTTTGTGTAAAACCCATATTGTTTAAAGATTGTTAGTTAATAATTGTAAAAAAGCAACTCTTCCAGCTTTTATGTATTGTGCCATGACATGCGTGTTTTAAATGAAGCTTAAATGTGCAATAATTGCCTTTTGCCGGTAGCTTGTTTACTGCTAATGTTCTGAAGCGTCAGTTTTGTAATATTTAATGTAATAAAGGCTCACGCTTACCAAAATCGAAACATTTGCACTCTGCCATACATGTGTATCAACCATGCTTTTAGACATAAAATGCTTCGACTGACGTAAACATCAGGAATAAATGCCATATATACACACAATAGTGTCCTTATTTTGCAAATAGGTGTAATGTACATTCAATTATAAAACATTCGTGTGACTCATTCCATGTCTGAGTATCCGGAGTTGTGTCTAATAGTACAAGGATTAGCAACATATTTTATTATTATGTAGGCAAGTGATTGATAAATAAGAGTGCGCCTTCGGGATACAATGTCACACAATAAACCAAGTCACTGAGCTTGACCAACCGATCCATTAAGTCTCCCTTTACTACAAGCAAACAAGGTTACCAGGAACTTACTCTAATCCAAATGCCTGACGAGGGACATTGGAAGGATTAAACTTGCTGAGTGCAATGCAAAGTCTTTTACACTGAAGACTCGTCATGTTCTTTCTATCTTGTCCTTGGCGAGAACTGGATTTGATATTCATAACGGTAATTAAGTTGAAGAATGTATTTGTTTAGCCTGCACTGTTTTTTTTCAAAATGAAAGGACTGATGAAATGGGATTTAGGTAAATCTTCTGCTGATAGGTAACTATGAATTGGCTGATAGGCATTATTTAGAAGTTGACAAAGAAGACACAATACAATAACTAAAGAAGTTTTTTTCCATAAATTGTTTCTTCTATGTCATAGGTTAACGATGGTTGAAACTTTGGCCAAACCCTGGGTACTTGGTGTGATTGTTTAATGGCAAAGTTGGTTCCAGGCTTCATACAAGGGTTCATGTTCACCCATGCATCTGTGGCCCTTCAGCATCTATTAATGTCATCTTATCACACATGTCAACGAATTTTACATAACAATGAACCATCAATGCCCAGAGCCGACTAAAATGAGGATCGGGTGGATATAATGGGTGAACCTGCCCCTTTAGCGTGGCGGGCAAACCACTAGGTTACCCCATCACTTTTCTTTGTGTAAGACAAGAAAGTAGTCTTATACATATATCAAAACCTCGTGAACCCGATCTCAATCTCGAAGTATGACATGTCAACAATTTGGTCCATAAATAACGTACTTAGAGATCCCAATCGCTATTGTGTACACCTGTACCTGTTTATCTTGATCATAATTATCTACGCATGTCAACATATCAACACGTCAAGTGTGCCTCTATCAACTTGGTCATCACCGACTGTGATCAGTGTAACACTCTACAGATCAAACGACACCTTCATTTGCACAAACGCGAGCCATGCACCTGTAGCGTTACACTGGCCTGAACATTGCTTCTCAGAAAGATTTGCGTTTTGGCGATCCTGGTTATGGGAGCACTGGCCGGTAGGTTGGTCAGTTCTCATTCCTCAGTACAAGACTTTGTACATTTAGATACCGCGACAACTCGTAGACCGGGGTCCTGGGATAATGGACAGTATAACGAGTTATCCATGATATTGGACAGTGGAGTGATGATATTGACCTATACCGGGGCAAACATAGTCTTACGTCTTACCCGATATATAGAGTAAATAGCGTTCCAGTAAGCGAAGTTCGAGTGAAAGAAGTGTCGTTGTATTCTGAAATGTAGATCTGTCCTGCAATAGATTTACGTTTTAAATAAGTTAAACCCAAGAGTAACGGCCGATTCAAATGAAATCAGGAAAACGAAATAACTTAGGAGAGTCAGGATGTGGCAAGGCACACACACACACACACGCGCGCACAAACACACACACACGCACGCACGCCCGCACGCACGCCCGCCCGCCCGCCCACACGCACGCACGCACGCACGCACGCGCGCGCACACACACACAGACCCTCACACACACACACACACACACACACACACACACACACACACACACACACACACACACACACACACACACACACACACACACACACACACACACATACGCACCCACCCCTACACACCCCACAATACACCTCCCCGATCCCACCCCCCACCCACACCGACACCCTCACTTCGGTTTAACGGCGCGACGTGCATGTGTGCACGTGTGTGTGTGTGCACGTGTGTGCACGTGTGTGTGTGTGTGTGTGTGTGTGTGTGTGTGTGTGTGTGTGTGTGTGTGTGTGTGTGTGTGTGTGTGTGTGTGTGTGTGTGTGTGTGTGTGTGTGTGTGTGTGTGTGTTCTATTCTGGATTAATGCCGATTTTATAGTGCAAGCCAACTGAGATACCATGCCGCAGTTACCCTGAAATACCCCACTCAGACACAGTATACTCAATCCGAAGAGTCCTTGTTTTAGCCCATTAATGCTGAGCGCCAGGCAGGGTAATAACAAGTACCATCTTTAAACGTCTTTTGGTATGACGCGGCCGGGGATCAAACCCACGACCTTCCGCCCTTCGGGCGCTATCCACTAGACCACGGAGGCGGTCTCAATCTTATTGGTTCTGCCTGTCATACAGTTGTGATTTATTTCATTTAATTAATTGTTTTTGTTTGTGTATGAAGTAGCGATGCGGGATATTGGCATGCTGGAAACTGGCAGATGATCAGAGTGCAGTGGTCAATACGTTCAATGTTTCTCAGTCTGTGAAACCGTGGTACCAATTGCAACAAACCCAAAATGCTGACGATCGAACCCGTTCAGGGCGTCCCAGGTCAACGACGATCGACTGATCAGAAACCAGGCTCTACGAAATCGAGCTCAAACAGCTCACACATGAAACGATGAGTTTGTTTGTTGTTTAACGTCGCACTCAGCAATATTCCAGCTATATGACGTCGGCCTGTGAATAATCGAATCTATACCAGACAATCCAATGATTAACACAACGAGCATCGAACAACGCAATTGGGATAAGATGACATGTATTTACCAAGTTAGCGAGCCTGACCACAGGATCACGACAGTGACATGTTACGACAAGCATAGTCGCCTTTTACGGCAGGCATTGGCTGCCAAATACGTGTACATGCTGCTCATCTCCATGCTCGACGGTCACGTCTGGTGCCACCCCTTACAAATCGTCATAGTGCCAAAAGACGTCAATGGTGGTCACAGCGTCAAAACTGGGATAACCTTTGCTGGTCTCGTGTCATGTTTTCAGATGAGTTACGATTCACTTTGCACTTCCTTGATAGGCATGGTCGTGTCTGGCGACATCAGGCCAAAATGCCATATAAATCTGAGCATGATGCGAGTTGAGCTTCTCCACACATTTGCAAACATGGTTGACTCGACTGCCATTTTGATTTCAGCTTAATTTGTCGCCACTTTTAGCAATATCCCAGCAATATCAAGACATATTACCAAAGTGAGAAATCGAACTCGGGCATCACATCAGATGTGTATCACATCAGATGGGTTACATGTATTTATCACACCAGGCAAGTTAAATGTTTTACGGTGTGTATCACATCAGATAGGTTACACGTGGTTGTTATACATGAGAGGGTTACATGTTTGTATCACATCGTACAGTTTACATGTGTGTATCACATCGTACAGTTTACATGTGTGTGTCACATCAGATACGTTACATGTTTGTATCACATCCTACAGTTTACATGTTTGTATCATATCCTACAGTTTACATTTGTGTATCACCTCAGACAGGTTACATGTTTGTATCACATCAGACAGTTCAAATCTTTATATCACATCAGACAGGTTACATGTGTGTATCACCTCAGACAGGTTACATGTTTGTATCACATCAGACAGTTCAAATGTTTGTATCACATCAGACAGGTTACATGTTTGTATCGCATCAGACAGGTTACATGTTTGTATCACATCCTACAGTTTACATGTTTGTATCATATCCTACAGTTTACATGTGTGTGTCACATCAGACAGGTTACATGTTTGTATCACATCAGACAGTTCAAATGTTTATATCACATCAGACAGGTTACATGTTTGTATCACATCAGACAGGTTAAATGTGTGTTTCACCTCAGACAGGTTACATGTTTGTATCACATCACACAGGTTACATGTTTGTATCGCATCAGACAGTTCAAATGTTTATATCACATCAGACAGGTTACATGTTTGTATAGCATCAGACAGTTCAAATGTTTATATCACATCACACGGGTTACATCTTTGTATCACATCAGACAGGTTACATGTTTGTATCACATCAGACAGGTTACGTGTATTTGTCTCATCATACAGGGTACATGTTTGTCTCATATCACAGGAGACAGGTTACATAGAGGTTATCACAAACATATTACCGAAACATTGCGAGTTTTCCTGAAATGCGTGCATTAATATTTATTACGTCACAGGGTAAGTGATGTGTCAGTCGGACAGTGACAGTAGCCAATATAGTTCCAGCTGAAATCTGTTTCTTATACAATGGCGAAGCAACAAATACGCAAAACAACAGTTGTTTTTAATTGCCTTTCGCGGCAATCCATCGGCCTGTCCGCTAGAGTAACTGCCCTTTGTCAGAGGGAAGCTACTCTAACCCTAGTCTATGAGGCGTCACGGCCACGGTCAGTCGTTGTTGACAGTCGGTCTGTCCTGTTATAACGTTAAGAGGTGTAGTCAGATGTACAGACAGCGACAAAACGAAACAATTCAAACATATTTAGGCAAAATCCAACTATTTTAATTTGTGGAGAAGGTTTCAAGCCGCAGAGGTCTACAAGCACAGATATGGCTACTGATCCCGCTTGGCTAGGCCTCGTGCCCTCGCAAAATTGTTTCGAAATTTATATCTCCAAAGCTACGTCACAGTTAGACACTGATTTTCAGTATATTAGACTGTTCTTTTGATAATGATGGCAATTATCCCTGTAGTTTATCCAGATTCCCGATGGTTGATTCTGACTCGATCGCCGAATGACGTGGGCGACGCCATGTTTTTTTATAAACAGTGAAAGTAGTCCTACTTGATACTTTGATATTTGCATCTCTATCCGCATATGACCCAAACGGATATCGTTTTTATCCGCTGGCTTTATCCTGCCGAGAAACCAACCCATTATATGATAAATGTTTGTATCACATCAGACAGGTTACGTGTATTTGTCTCATCATACAGGGTACATGTTTATCTCATATCACATGAGACAGGTTACATGTTTATATCACATCCTACAGGTTACGTGTATTTATTATATCGGGCAGGTTCCGTGTATTTATCACATCAGAGATGTCACATATATGTGTTTTGAAATTAAATTCTAGGATAGGTTAAGACATTTATGGTACATATACATGTATCATACGAGACATAGTAAAATGACTCTTTATAACACTTTCACAATTGTGAATGCATATCATAAAAAACACGTTATGAGCTACTGGTTAGGTAGGCAAATTACATATGGTGCTATATTCGATAATGTCAATATTTGATATGTAAAGGAAGATCAATGATGCTTGTAATCTCATTTCCATGAGATTTAAATATTGCTTGTCACTGTGTATTTTCATACTGCGAGCACGTGTTTGATACAAGAGATACGGCAGCACGATAACCGCCACTGAGAGATATGAACCTATCATTATCAGCGTTCGAGTCGCTGTCAGAAATCTAGACCTTACCGTGTTGCTGCCAGCTTCAAAATACGTAATAGTCACGTTCTAATTAACTTCATTTTGTTGATTTGACGCGACCCCTTACCACCCCTCTCCAACACCAACCACACCTTATATTTTGTGAACAATCATGACAAATTCATGTAGATTGAAGCACTCTGAAAACGCATAATCAAAAGATGTGTTTTTGTGCTCAAGTCCATCACCAAACAAATCAACATTCGAACCCCTACGACCAAAATGTTGTGTTTGATTATCTCATGCCTAATCGAATATACGCTTCAAAGCGTTTCCATATATTTGTACCTGTCAGAACAATTACTTGTACGTATAAGTTACTTGTATGTTTCTGAACAATTACTTGTCCGTTTTTCAAAGCAAATAGTTGTCTGTCGAATACCAAAATGCAGTTGCTTGTTGAAGTAAGTGTGGATTAAAATGAAAGTTTGTCATGTTTGTTTAAAGGTACAATCTTCAATCAGCGAGCAAAAGGATTCGGGAAATGTGCCAGAATATGCACAGGTGAGTTGACGTGTTATTCTTTTGGGAGGCCTGCTAGGTTATACGGCCTAGCTTTACCTCATACACTTGAAAACAGAGAAGGTATGTGATAAACACAATAAAATGTCGAGTAATTGATAGTTAGTATAGACGCTCCCTACAGAGCTCGTTCAGGAGGCAGGATTTCCGGACTAAATCGGGTCTCACTGTGCACAGCAAATCATCCTCTAGTTCATATTCTTTCTTAAGGCATTTTAAGTCGTAATGTATTTAATTGTTTTATTCACAACTTGATTGGAGTGATGAGGTGAAATAGGGTGTCACATACAGTTCAAGATTAGTTCACTTATGTAGCAACGTGCATGCATATGGATGTGTGTAGCTGCTTGTCCTCGTCCAGACAATGCCAGTTTTATAGTGCTCGCTTCCTGAAATGTAATGCCGCGGTTTAACATGGATCCCCGAACTCGAAATGCTACCGAACTTCGGAACATGAATCTGCAAAGGTGAGTTAGAGAACAGGGCCATCCGTGCTCTTAAGCCTCCATTAGCTGTTCCTATTCATCAGTTAAAGAAAATAGTTGCAGTAGCTTTATCTATCGCCAGGCACTTCTAAATTCAAATACGTCCCCGGGACGACGTATGTGTCCGATTACAACGTTCAGACGTAGACGTCCATGGAGGGAGCTACAAGCAATCGAGCGTCTCTTGGTTTCCGAGCAATTGCGGAAATCGAGGTGCTGTCGAAGTGTGAAATGGCTCTTAGGGTAAGTAACTTGTGCATAACAAATATACATTACAACATAAAACACATCATACAAAAGTTCAAAACAGTAACGATTGAACATTTTTTGCATGTCCATTCCGCAGCTCCGCGATGTCAAAGTGTACCGATCTGATCCCTCTACTGACCCAATGGAAAATGCTGACGAAACTGGGGAATTCAAGAGGAATCTGGAACGATCTCCACTTCGGTTCTCTTTCCAAGATGGCGTGGTAGAGGAGCTGTGTCCAGCTGAGGGTGAAACCACGTGGGCTCTCAACATCAAGAGAGGTCTTCTCACTGCTGTCCAGAACAGTATGGATAGCCTGGATCGAGATCAGAGCGTCTTTGAAGTAAATATGTCAATGAAATGAAAATGTGGTGTTATTTGACAACAAACAAAATAGTTGCTCATAGCATGGTCAGAGATGTATGTATTATTTCAAGAAATGTTTATGGTGGAGTCTCTCAGAATGAAGTCACGACCTAATGCGTCCACATTCATGGGTTAAGATGATTGTCATATTGTGTTAGAAGTTTAAAGACGGTTGATGATGAAGATGACGACGATTATGATGATAATGTGGCAACAAACTAATCAGCACTAGTACTTCCTAGAGGTGTCGACTATCAATATTTTGTCATTTTAAATCATTATTTGACAGTCATCCATAGTCAAAGTTTTATCATCGTAGATTTTTTTATATTTGAACTCACAACCGATAGTACGACGGATACATGTTCAATAGAAGTACATTAGTAATTCACACACACACACGCACGCACGCACGCACGCACGCACACAGCACGCACGCACACAGCACGCACGCACGCACGCACACAGCACGCACGCACGCACGCACACACGCACACACGCACACGCACACGCACACGCACACACACACGCACACACAAACACACACAAGGACGGTTGATAATGAAGATAACGATGATGATGATAACGGGGCATGATTAAAGGTGGTGATTATCATTATTTTGTCATTTTAGGCATTATTTGACAACTATCCATAGTATCAGCGTGAATTCTTGATATTTGAACGTATGGACCAAATGCAGTACATCAACTAATTCAAATATATATAGTACATCCCTAATAAAGACTTACGTATTTACAGAGGGATGTCACGGGTGAATGTCATACCGACTACAAAGTGATTCGAGGCTGGTTTTCTACCACAATAAAAAAACAAAAGATCTCCTTGGTTGCACTGATCGTAATGGTTATCACAGTTCCATCCATGGCATGCAGTACAGAGTTCCTTCAGAGATCCAGTCTCTGCCCTTCATGAAGAGTACACACGAATGTGAACAAGAACTGGACAAGAATGGACTCCTCAAGAGTGCGCTCATCCGGGAGACCCACACATTCAGACCTTTCTCCAGGGCCACCAGCGGTGCCACCACCAAAGTCCTTCAGAAACTTAACTACAAGACTCGGATATCTGGTGTTACCACAAGACAAGATGATTGCTCTTCTAGTTTTAGCTCTGCAGAGGAAACAAGTCTTTTACACACAACGTCAACACCTGGGGAATAATTTCCTGGAATAGATAATCCTGGGAGGATACTTCATGTAAATGCCAGATATATGAACTCAAGTGCCATGCAGGCTGAGGTTTATCATCGGGAGGAGTCAAATAGAGTATCTGACAGTGTAGTTGCCCTCAGACTCAACACATCATCTCTTCTCCATGCCAGGATATCCTGGAGACCACAGATGATCGCCGATGTTCAGGTATGAAACACAGGAACGTTTTAAAGTGCTTACGTAAGTGAACATATTGAAAACTACATACGTGTAAAGGCGCTATATAATCTCGCTAATAAGAATGATTTGTGTATAACAGGTTTACTTGACTAGGGTAGTGGAAAGGAATGGACAAAATACAAAGACCACTTTAGACTCTGTGTACGAGTCTATGGGAGAGGAATTGTCAAGCAAGTACCATCGGATTGCACAGACCACTAAGGAGGAACTGTCTCCCTACCTAGACCTGCTGGAGTCAGAAATGGCTATCATAGAGAAACAGCTTGACTCTATCAGGAGGGATATCAGGAGCATGTACAAACGTAATGAGTTCTACATGGCAGACATGGGAGACTATTCTGAATCGGCAGAGTAAGTACAAGAGCAATTACCAATTCCTAAGAACATTTAATTCTTCGTCCGTAGTGTTTCCAGGTTAGAATGGGTCCCCATCAACGTATACCGGTCATAAGAGGCGACCTAATGGATCTTGGTTGATTGCCTGTCGTTGTACTCCGACAGCGTGGATCGTTGCTCACAATATCGATCAAAGGATTATCTGGTCCTGACTCGATTATTTATCTCCAGCTGTCATACAACTGGAATATTGCCGGGTGCGGTGATCAACGATCACCTTGTAAAGATTCTTTTCAGAAGATTCATTCGATGAACTAGATCAATGACAGAACACATACAGAATGCCAATGACTTGAATGTGAAAGAGTTCTATGACCACCTCTTGAACGACTGGGTTGTCCTTGCAAAGGTATCTTGCAGAAATGTGTTTGTTCAACGTCAGTAAACATTTCCTCTCACACAAAGAAAGTGAATTCAAATAACACCAGTTTAAGCTATGGAAAATTATAAGTTGTAGCAGTATCACGAGGGAAACATGTAGTCTTTTGCGTCCCGGGTTTGTTTTATACCAAGAGCCATGTGTTTTAATTTGGTTTCCGGTTGATGCCCGTATATATTGTATTAAGATTATATATTTTCAGCTATCTAAAACTATGAACCTTATTCTTTATTAAAGGAAAATACGATGCAGCAATGTAATTTTTGTGGCAGACATATATCTATTTTATTTCAACGGCATGAAGCATAATAATGTTAGTCAGATTGTTAGTCATAATTTATTTTTATCGATTTAATCCATACCCTGACATCAACCACCCCCACCCCCATCTCCCCGAATTACAAATGCTCGGCCCCTTATTACCAGAAATAAAACTATTAATTTCACATTATCAGCACAAGATGTTCGTCCTTGTCGTCTTGAAAATGGACCATTCGCGATTTGCTTGTTTTCAGGAGAAGGTAGACACAACAGTTGAAGATGCTGTAGAGATGATATCAAGTTTAGATGACCTGATCCGAAACATGTGGGACATCTGTCAGCACCACTACAATATTGTGCAAAAGAAAGCAACTGGTAAAGATGTCATACAATACTGTCAATATGGGTCTTCCATTTGTAGCTAAACAGGATTTTATTTTTCAGATACAAGGCTTCTGCAATGAGAGATTTGGAATATCAATATTTCACAAATTAATTTTAATTAACGAATTGAATTAACAGGATCTTGATATAATACGCAGTGCCACGTAACATCCCTTGGCCCCGCCCCTCTGAGAGCTTGCAAGTGAGGCAACAGATTTGAACACCCGTGCAGATTGACTTAAGTGACAGACCCGTGTTGAGTTCTGGTTAAAAATAAAGAGGATGTAAAATTATTATGAAAACAAGCTAATATTTGCGTAAGCAATATTAATATGCACAAAGGAACATCGAAACTTTGTGAAGAACATTCGTTATGGATCTCACATCTACGCCCCTTTTGCAATCTCGGCTGGTGACATGACTTTTGATATTACAATTTGTCAACAAGGGCACAGCACCACAGAAAGTTACTGCAAATTCCATGTGTGATATAAAACGAAAAGGTTACACTTGGTCTTGTCAGATATAGGTGTAAACATGGAGGTAATCGGAGCGGACGATGATTTGAAAACTAGCCGCCACTATACTAGCTGTAGCCTCGACCAAAGCACGAAATAATTGTAGTGATAAAAAAGATCCCTACAATGCGTTCTTTGGGATTGAATCCACCATACACTGTGGACACCGTAATGCAAAATAGTTTGCGGCGAGTCTTGTTGATTTGGCATTTGCTACCCTAACCTTGCTATTGCAGCCTCTGCTCATTGTAGGTGGATTGTTATTAACAATGAAGCCTCATTGACTAAATATATTACATAATATTAACGAAACCTTGCATGTGTATTCACAGCGACAGCAAACACGATCATGGACCTACCACACATCGTAGACAGCAAACTTGAGATATCTAATGCTATAGCTCCCTACATGGATCGCCTCTACAGTACCACAGTGAAGACGTACGGCAGCTTCAAAGATATGCTCATGAATTCGGGAGACATGATTTGTTCTCATCTGATAAATGCTGAGCAACGAAGCGATTTACAGATGCTGTTCTCTTTCACTAACAAAGTATATGAAGAAGTAAGTATTTTTCATAGGTGCGTAAACAGCCTCGTGTAGCTACAAATGTGTTGCACGTATTCGGGAATCTTCGAATTCTGTACAAACAACTTTTTATACTTCGTGACCACTTGTCCCTGTTTCATGTCTACAGTATAATATGTTTTTTGTGATCGAGATTTACAGTTGTAGTGTTATTTGACCGTTTCGAACAGCTGTACACTGAAATCCAAACAGGTGTCTGTTCTCATCCTTCAGCAGAAATGTTGTATTCTTATTGAAATAGTGTTTATCATGGGGTTGCATAACTATACCTTTTGCAATATTGGGTTTGTTTGTGATATACAAAGGGCGGAACCATCCTTGAGAAGCACCTGCACAAGATCCCGGACCTTGTCAAGCAGGAGTTCACGAACTTCACGCGTGATGCTCTCACAATGTACAACCCCAAAATCACTGTCTGGGACCCAGAACGTGGAGAGATCCAGATAGAATTATGCCTGCCAATACCCCTTCGGTCTCTGGACAGATTACCAGATGTCCAGCCTTATGTCCAGAATGCAAAAACAACGGTCAGCAAATACATCCCAGACAGGACTTCTCTCAAGAGATGGTACAAGAAAGTACGTCAAAATCATTGATGTTAATACATTGTAGAAGAGACGGGACAACATCCATAGTCTAGTGGATAGACCGTCTGCCAAATCGGGGATTCGATCCGCGGCCACTTCATACCAAAAGACGTTAAAAGACTGCACTTGCTCGTTACCCTGCTTTCCGCTCGGCATTAAAGGTCGGCTCGGAGTACATATAGTGTGTCTAAGTAGGGTATCCATGTAAAACTGTGGCATGATATCTCAGTGGTTTAGTGTTATAAAACCATCATTAATTCGGGGTAGTACAAGCAGCCACTCTCTCTCAAACACACACGCGCTGGCACGCACGGAAGCACGCATACACATGCATGCACATCGCTATATAGTGCAAAAATCATTTCACCTCATCACACCTCTGAGATGTTGGCCAGATGTCTAAGGTGCAGCAGTTCTTTGTACAGAGTTATATCCCTTACGCATGTCAGCTGCAGAAAACTATGATTGTGGCTTCAAATTCTTGTTCCTTGGTCATGTTTCTTGGTTTGTAAGTATCATATCCGTTTCATCACAAGGGTAAGCTAACACGTGCATCACTTCAAAAGTGGGCTATCCACCCACATCAATCTGACATGCCGTGATATAACTGAAACACTGCCAACCTTTCTCACTCACTTTGAGAATAAATATTATCATTCGTACAGTAAAGAAGGTATATCTTAACTTCAAAATGTGTAAGATACGGGTATCAGCATGCAATGTTATTGTAATACCTTTGTTGTTTTACCTTTGTGACAAATAGATACCTATTTGTTACTCGATTTCAGTATTCGGCGTGGCGGTCTAACAGAACAAATGGACGTTGAACGTTTGATGTAAGTATATAGCGTATATGTAAATGTATGTACACCTGCCCACTCCTTCCTTTTCGATATGTGTTCAACCCCACATACCCACTCCTTCCTTATCGATATGTGTTCAACCACACCTGCCCACTCCTTCCTTTTCGATATGTGTTCAAACCCACATACCCACTCCTTCCTTATCGATATGTGTTCAACCACACCTGCCCACTCCTCCTTCGATGATAATCGTTCAAACACACTTACCTACTCCACTCCTCGACTGACTGATATGTGTTAAAACACACATACCCACACTTTGTCTGCTCTTAAGAAATGAGGTGAGGTGAGGTGAAATTGGGTTTAACGTCGCGTCCGAGAATATTGCACTTATATAGCGACGTGCATGCACGTGTGTGTGTGGCTGCTTGTACTAGTCCGGACTGATGCCAATTTATAGTGCTAGCACACTGAGATACCATGCTGCAGTTTAACATGAATACCCTACTCAGACACAGTATACTGACTCCGAGCCGACCAATCCTTGTTTTAGCCCCTTAATGCCGAGCGCCAGACAGGGTAACAACAAGTACCATCTTTTAACGTTGGTATGACGCGGCCGGGGATCGAACCTCGGACCGTCCGCTCGCCCTGGGCGGACGCTCTACCACTAGACCAAGGAGGCGGTCGTATTGAAAGATAATACTACTGTTGACACTTGACTACCATTTGAGTCATGACAACTACAACTATTTAAAAAGAAATTCTCAATGAAAAGGGACATTTTATAATGCTAAGAAAAATTGATAGAGATAAATTGATCGTTCAACTTGACGGAACGTTTATGTGTAAGCCACCCTGTGACAGAGGCCTACACACATGAGTCACACAACAATCCATGTCTAACATGAATAAAGCTTTGAGCCCTTTCGTTAAAGCTGAGGACTATTTAATATGATATTTAATGGTATTTTTTCATAAAGGATGGTTCGAGAATTAACTGTTATACATATTTCTATTTCAGCCCAGTGGATTGACAAGAAACTGATGTGTAGAACTATGTTCCTGAAACATTGTCCTATTCCTATTGCCCAAAGCAAATGTTCAATGTGAACAATGTATATAGTGCAATCATGATCATTCTTAATGATTCTAGACAAGCTTGCTTTTTATATATGTCAAATGTGTTTAAATAGTAAATAGGGATGGTTTCTAACATATAAGGACGATTGTCTATTGTACGATTCCGACAATATCATAAGCATGTGTTTTGATGTGTTCTCGACAAGATACGTACAAGCATATATATGAATCATATATCTATCATCAGTATCCTTTTCGTATTGATTTTCATCAATCAAGAATAATTATGACTGTATAAAAGTGAAACATTATCTCATCCCTTGCCACCTAGCAGTTCGTGGGATTAACATAACATTTTTATATTACGAGTATTTCAAGATACAAGAGTGAAGGTAGTCAGTAAACTGTTGATGACACTTGGAGATAATAATTGAGTTACGCTTTTAGGGCATTGATATTTACAAGCAAACAAAAAATATGTCACCTTCAAAATAACATGTTAGGATAACCTGGCTTTCACGTGAAGGGATTAAAAAGTACTGTTAAATCTAAGATTTAAAGTTACCGTCGATATAAATATGATATGACAATATGGGGGTTTCAATATAAAATATATAAAACTATACATGGACTGGAGACTGAGAGATTATTATTTGAAACTATTTGTTGTTTGTTTGCTTATTGTTTAAAGCCAAACTATTTGAAAATATGTTGTGTGTGTAAAACCCATATTGTTAAATTGAGAAAGACTGTTAGTTTTTTAATTATAAACATGAAAACTATTGCAGCTTTAATGTATTATACCACGACATGCATGTTTTAAATGAAGCTAAAAAATGCAATAATTGCCTTTCGTCTGTAGCTTGTATACAACCAATATTCTGAAGCGTCGATAATGTAATATTCAATGTACATGTAATAAAATGCTTATCAAGCTTAATCAAATTTAACGCATTTGTTGTAAGGACCAAACATTTTCGCCATAACCGCCTCCGTGGTCTAATGGTAGAGCGTCCGCCCTGAGAGCGGAAGGTACGGGGTTCGATCCCCAGCCGCGTCATACCAAAAGATGTTAAAAGATGGTACTTGTTGTTACCCTGTCTGGCGCTCGGCATTAAGGGGCTAAAACAAGGACTGGTCGGCTCGGAGTCATTATACTGTGTCTGAGTGGGGTATTCATGTTAAACTGCGGCATGGTATCTCAGTGTGCTAGCACTATAAATCGGCATCAGACCGGACTAGTACAAGCAGCCACACACCCATACACGTGCATGCACGTCGCTATATAAGTGCAATAATCTTGGACGCGACGTTAAACCCCATTTCACCTCACCTCTATTCGCCATGCATCAACCATACAAGTAATGCAATTACACGAAAAATGAATAGACTGGAGTAAGAATTACGAATAAATGTCATATATACGCGTGATCCATATTTTGCAAATACGTGTAATGTACATTCAATTCTAAAACATTCCTGTGACTCATTCCATGTCCGAGTATCCGCAGTTGTGTGTTGTTGTACCAGGATTAACAACATGTTATATCATCATGTAGCCTTAAGGCGTACATAGCTGTATATGCCTGTCACGATATCGGTGTGCGCATTTCCTCAAGAAGAAGGACTGTACGCCCACGTTTCGAGATTCGTGATTTCAGAGACATTACAGATTTAACGAGTAAAGGTAGGTGAGGTGAAATGGGGTTGAACGTCGCGTCCAAGATAATTGCACTTATATAGCGACGTGCATGCACGTGTGTGTGTGTGGCTGCTTGTACTAGTCCTGACTGATGCCGATTTATAGTGCTAGGCAGTGACGTAGTTTAACGTGAATACCCAACCAAGACACAGTATACAGTATACAGTAGACTCCGAGCCGACCAGTCCTTGTTTTAGCCCCTTGATGCCGAGCTTCAGACAGGGTAACAACAAGTACCATTCTTCAACGTCTTTTGGTATGATGCGGCCGGGAATCGAACCCCGTACCTTCCGCTCTTCGGGCGGACGCTCTACCACTTGACCGGATATAACAGGATAACAGACATCCGTTATAGGATTATGAACATGTTTTTATAATATCTAGGATAGTACGCGAAACAAAGCAATGGACATTTGGTTTAATCGACCATGTACATGTTTGGATACCACTTGTGATGCAGGTGTTGCTTTCACTGATGTTTATTTTCATATTTCACATTTAAGGAGAATATGATCAATCACAAGAGTAATTTTACCTCTGTTTTATCTCTAAAACAGTTAACATTCAATATCTATCAGAATATTTTTTTGGGAAATCGAATTGCAGTATCAAATTAAATCAGCATGAAGGGTGAGGTGAAGTGAAATGGGGGTTTAACGTTATTTCACTTATACAGCGACGTGCATGTATGCCGGTTTTATCCCTCAATCCCGAGCGCCAGGCAGGGTAACAACAAGGACCATTTTTTAGTCTTTGGTGGGATGGAACAACCGACCTTCCGCTCTCCGCACATATGCTCTATACATAATCATAAGCAAAAATGGATAGTTGAGGTGAGGTGAAATTGGGTTTAACGTCGCGTCTGAGATTATTGCACTTATATAGCGACGTGCATGCACGTGTGTGTGTGTGTGTGTGTGTGTGTGTGTGGCTGCTTGTACTAGTCCGGTCTGATGCCAATTTATAGTGCTAGCACACTGAGATACCATGCCGCACATGAATACCCCACTCAGACACAGTATACTGACTCCGAGCCGACCAGTCCATGTTTTAGCCCATTAATGCCGGGCGCCAGACAGGGTAACAAGAAGTACCATCTTTTAGCGTCTTTTGGTATGACGCGGCCGGGAATCGATCCCCGTACCTTCCGCTCTTCGGGCGGACGCTCTACCACTTGACCACGGAGCTATCCACGAGCAAAGGTAAAGCCAAGCATTTGAAATATATGCAGTATAGAACAGATAAATCGTCATTACACTCATCTGGACCCTTTTTCGCACTAATAAAATGGTTATAGTGATTAAATAGTGTGTTATCGGTTTTAACGCACTTGCGAAACCCCTTATGCAGTTTTCGGCTCCTGAGCAAAGGATTATATATCCGCTTGAGCTGACCAAAGAATAAAACGCCGTTTGCGGTCATACTCTTGTTATCATCTTATTCTCACTAGAGTTACCTCCCATGCAATGTGATATCAATACCAAACCGTCAACAGTGAAACCAGTATCTGTATTAAACACAGCTTGATCAGCCCATAGGGTTGATTTCCGCGTTGATTGTTACTGTTGACGAATGACCAAGACCAACAGCCTGTATTGAGAGCGTATTTATACAGACTAAGTGTAAAATCGTTAATGCCAACTCCATTCGTTGTTACAGACGATGTTAATTTATGGTCCTGGTCGTCACTGGTTATCTCGAAGTACGGATAATTCGATATATATTCCATGGTCTACGTGACTTTGGGTTAACCATGTTGTCTTAAATATGCGCTCAATAAAAGCTGTGGTAATTAGTTATATTAAAAGGAGTGAAGCAGTCGTGGTGTCCATCCATTCGTGATCCAACATGATCTTTTTCTAACACATTAAGTAATGCATTCTTTGAAGACGCCCGTTAACAGTATTTCAGTCACACCCTGACTTGAGGACAACCCACAGTGTTTATTGGTATTATGATCTAATATATGTACGATATATCTGTCGATAACCATATCATGAAATATGCAATTATTTGAAGCTGATTTAATGCTGACAAGTTTAATCAACGTTTTCAGTTATTATCCCCAGCCACGAAGTGGAAGGGTGATGTATGAATGGGTGCTGTCCGTCCGTCTTTCCGTCACGTTTCGTTTCCGTGGCAGAAATAAAACAAACACGAGTACGGTGGCCCATAAGGGACATGGAGTCTGTTTTTCAATATTTTGATATTTCACTTACTGTTGTCGTAACCTTTTGCAAATTAACACGATTTGTCATACAAATATGATAAATCATGTATAAAGAAGGTATTGAATCGCTGAAAAGTGAAGTGAAAATGTCAAAAACAAAAATGAAAATGTCAAAAACAAAAATGAAAATGTCAAAAACAAAAGCGAAAATGTCGAAAGCTAAAATGAAAATACAGAAAACTACTTCCACCGCGGTGAAAATAGTTTTCTGTATTTTCATTTTAGTTTTTTACATTTTCGCTTTTGTTTTTGACTTTTTCGTTTTTGTTTTTGACATTTTCATTTCAGTTTTTGACCTTTCCGTTTTTGTTTTTGACATTTTCGCTTCACATTTCACGGATTCAATAGCTACTTGGAGGTACATTTTCCATGTTTTCGGTTGATTTTATACATGATTTATCACCTAATTGTATGACAAATTGTGCTAATTTGCAAAAGGTTATGATAAAAATAAGTGAAATATCAAAATATTGAAAAACAGACTCCTTGTCCCTTATGGGCCACCGCACACGAGAGATGTCTCAACCACATATTTCTTCCCCAAACTTGCACATAGGTAGGTCTAGTGGTAAACTGGTTTCCTTTAATAGTTTGGGATTTAAAAAAAAATGTTTTCGAGTTTCCATAGCCACGCTTTTGACTTGGATTAAAAATGGCGGTAGTGCTCGTTTCCGAAGCGGATCTTGAAAATCGTGCAATATTTCTTCACCAAGGTTAGCGCATATATAGGTCTGGTGACCTGGTGCCTTTTGAGAGTTTGGGATTTTTTCAGAATGTTTCCTTGGCAAGAAACGGGACTTAGGCTCAAATACGTGTAGCATTCTTTTCAGGGGCGTAACTCTGAAACCGTTTACGCATTTACTTCTCAGTACACCTCATGATATAACCCTTACTCTCAATGATCTCTCAGTAAAGTAAGAACTCCTTTACTTATTTGATTATTGTTTTCGCTACAATAACACAACTGATCACAGATAGAGTTACGTTCTATCATAAACTGAGGATGGCAAGAAACACCAGTAGTAACTTGTTTAGCGCTTACAATTAAGCCATTTACAAAAAGGTCCAGTGAACATAGTTCACAGGGGATAATGCCTTTCACACAACTTGACATGTCATATGGGCGGGGTATATGAGTATTTCATGCTTGTTCATTCTGTTTAGAAGAACCCCATTACTCTGTAAGAAACAGAACACCCATTTATTTCTCGTAGAATAAACAAAAACACAGATGAAAAGTTATAGCATGCTCAATTTTCTTCCCAACAGTTTTCATTCTTTGTGAAAAGTGACCCAGAAACGAACTTCATTTCATTGTCCAAATACAACTTTTTACCTTTAAGTTAAACAACATATTAGTCTCAGTGGTAAAGAGAAATCATTAATCTTTTTTTCAGTTGGGTTGGATTCTGAATCAGAGGGAAAATATTTCCGTTTACAAAACAACATAGTCTGGAAATAAAAATAGAATACAAACAAAGTTATGTTACGTGTAAGTAAGTTCTTATGTTAAGACCTATGAATGTTCCCATTTATCGTCTTGCCCCAATTTGAAACCACCGTACAATCCCATTCATGTCAGGAAATAGTTTTCTGCTGGTTAAATTGGTATGCACTGACAAAACTGTATAAACCAGATCGTCGAATTCATGCTAAATATACCATATATATTCTCGATATACAAATTGTATGCATCTTTATGACAAATATTTAGGATACATTTTAAGAAGCAGATAAAATGTTCATATATGATGGTGTTATCGGATTTATTTTTATTTGATGTTCAGCAATATTTCAGCTATGTTACGACGAGCTGTAAATAATCAAGTCTAGATTTTAACAAAACCAGTGATTGATAACTTGAGCACGCCATCTGGATATGGTGATACACAATAAACCAGGTAACTGAGACCGACCAACCGATCCATTAAGTCTGCGTTTAGTACAAACATACAAGGTTATTGGAAAGTTTAACCCGAATGCCCAAAGAGGGACATATATTGGAGAACGGACTGATACAGTGATTCACTGGACATACAAGACTTTTCATGTTTGCTCGTTCTTGTCTTTTGGCTCAAGGGCCAAGATAAATGTGGCCTCCATCAGCAACGTCATCAATTACTCAGCTCGCCTTCATCCCACCTCTGTCATCTCTGCCAGTACTCGGATGTTTTCATATTGAAACAAGTTGCGGCTATAGTGCTGACAAACCAAGGGTCATAATGAAGGCGATTCCAGAGAAAGCGCATCCTTGAGAGAAATAGTGGCGCAACATTATACAAATTTTTGACCGACGACTGATCCAACTGTGCCCACTGCTTCTTCTATGTATGAACCGAAATATGTTTGAATGAAATTGAGTGCTGGAAACATTTCCCCTTTACAATTAACTAAAACATATGCCTAAAAAATGAACTTACTCGGGCGAAATCCCACCCAGATAGAAAACATTCAAATACATTCACAATTTTCCACATTTGATCCATTTGACCATTGTAATCATGTGCACCACGATTTCGTTTGTTGTGTACTTGTCATCATGTGTCTTTACTGACCGCATCCCTGGTGTTGTGGATGGATCGTTCGCCTGGAGAGCAAACGTTACAGTTTCCTTGAACCTCTGTTAACGCGATACATTTTACTTGATATACTAGTATGCATGTTTTACCTGTGGCAGAGGACTATACGTATACAAGGGGCACATTCTGTCATGTTTCTGTTAAAATCATTGTCATTTAAAATGGCGAACAACCCTCGCAGGGGTGTTACAAAGTATACAGAAAGAACGAAAGAAAAGGTCTACACATTGGGGAAAGTAGATGATAATCTATAAAAAAAATGTATGGTACTCTATTGCCTTTATACTTACCGAATACCGAGTTAAAGAAGTATTCATTTTTGCATTCAAATCCATAATATGCCAATCACATGTGATGATGACAAGCACTTACTGAATTTTCCCTGAAGGCTGATGAGTAACTAAAAACGTTTTCCTGTTTATTCATCAACTTCGAAATAGACATGTCCCTTGTGACAAATGAAGCTCATGCGAGAGATTTTCCCTTAAAATAAGAACACGTTTTCCATACATTAACATGAATTGATGTAATCCCAATACAAAGCCCTCAGTGTAACTTGCTGACTTTGTGCACATTCTTTTTTAAGTGAAAGACATTTTTGATATATGACAGAATAGATTATGTGGGATTGTGGACTTTTAGATTGACTGATCACGTCAGGTAAGAATAGAATAAAGATTAACAAGGTGAAAACTAACAGTTCTTTCATTTAGCTCGTTTGGAGTGAATACGTTCCATTATTCATAAACCGATTTTTGCATCCATTATCCCATCAATGGGACAAAATATAGAATTAATAGAAATTTCATACGTAACCGTAGGGGTCAGAAACCTATCTGAGTTCACTGCTATCAAAATTATGTGTGCCTCGAATTCCAAGATCCTTGTTGGTTACCATATGGTGATGACCTGAGGTCCGATTATGACGGACTATTTTGCTGATCGTAATTCATTGATAAGTTAATTGTGCCTCGGTCCAATTCACCAACGTCTGTGTCGAAACGTTATGGTTGTTAATTGGTTACTTGTCAGATGGGTACACAAAGTACTTGATCTAGACTACCAGTTGTCGGACTTTTATTTTTGTGGAAGCCTCGGTGATTAGATAGCTGACTTTGTGTGCTAGGCGATTATGTGCCTCACTCAGGCCCTGACGGGACTCAACTGCCCCCCCCCCCCCAAAGTACGAGATTCTGTACTTTACTAAGAAAGTGTTATCCCAAATATAAGTTTTTGTTAAATTTTCTAAATTGTTGAACGGTCTAACTTTGCTACGACCTTTGCACTATCTGGATGTGACAGATGCGTCGATAGAGATGGAATCACAAATACTCCAATTGTATTTCCGTGGAAAGTAGGTAGACAAGTTTGCCATGCCCAGTGTCGACTAAAATGAGGGTCGGATGGATATAATGTGTGACCTAATTTATTGTGTTTCACTGTCAGTTGACCGCGTTAAGTGTTACTCAAGATACAACAACTGTCCAAAACTCGATTATTTACAGGCTGACAAGACCATACCTAACCACGACGTGTTATTATCTTCTCACTGAAGAGATAACAGGCGATTGAGTCGCATGTGACGCTGCACCTTTACTGTATAGAGTTGCGGCCCTTAGGCGTGCTACACACCTATAAATCGTGAGTTTGAACTCAGCGTTTGTCAGTGTCGTAATTTTGTGGGTTTCACTAAAGTGCTAAACGGCTAAGACCTTCATCCCCACGGACGTCCTCCGAAATGAAGGTCGTATTATAAGTGTAATGCTATTCAAAATGGTGTTAAACCAAACCCACTCACTCAATTAAAAGATTTGAACTTCTCAACAAACCAGAAACTCAGTACTTATGTTTGTAAATGTACTCGTCGTGGGTGGTGGGGTGCACGATGCTCTCGGATGTGGTTCAAGGTGTGCTGACCTTCTGCCCTGGCGTTGACAGCGCGCGAAGAAGTAAACATTGTGATAACACACATCATAAACAATGTCATCCTGTTGACTGTCAGGGAATGACTGCACACGAATACGTTATCTTTTAAAAGGTATGTATGTGTTGCTGTATCCTTGATGCTATCTCTGTACAGAAGATATTTCTCGGTCGATGTTGGAGTCGTCGCCAACAGGATGTTTGTAATTTCCAGTCAAATCACACCTTGAACCATATGAGTGCATCATACTCCATATACCTTCTACTCAACCACCCATGACAAGTACATCACAACCATAGGTACACAGATGGGCGATGGGTAGTCTACAGGTTAAAGCGTTCGCTCGTCACATCGAAGATCGAGTTCGATTCCCCACATGGTAAAATGTGTGAAGCCCATTTCTGGTGTCTCGCGCGGTGATATTGCTGAAAAATAATTGCTAAAACCGACGTAAATGCATTGTTTCGTGCCTGACTCCTGCCATACGACGGCCTGTGAACGGCCATGTCTTGAACAGACAATCAAGTGTTGGACCAGACAATCCTTTGAAACCACAGCGCATTTACTGATATCGTTGAAACTAAAAACGACATGTCAGAGGTTTTGCTGCTTATAAGTAAAGAAATATGTTCGTCTTTCAACACATTGGAAGGAACTTTTAATGTCTCGGTCCAAGCCGTATTTCCAGTAAGGAAATAACTAATATGAATTTTAACGAGTTAAGATATGGCATTTATGTTATGTGTATCGATTCAGTGCATCAAAAGCGGTAATATAATCGTGATTGCTGTAAAAAACGGTTAGTTGGTACAATCTGCCGACTAGTTCCTTTACGATTTCGCTGAAATTAACGTTAACAATGTCGAATGAAAATTAAAGTAAAATAAATATAACAGATTACAAACAAAAGTCCACGTTTTGTAACCAGATAGTGTAATAATAATATATTAGGATTAAACTAATACTATACTCAAGAAAACACGGTGAGAGAGAGAGAGAGAGAGAGAGAGAGAGAGAGAGAGAGAGAGAGAGAGAGAGAGAGAGATTCTTTATTTCCTCCAGAAGTTAATCCGAAGATTATACATAATTAATCAAACGTATTCACACAAACTCATATTACCTGTACATATATACATATATAATGTGGCTGCTTGAACACATTCTGCACAAGACCCGTGAAGATCTGGGTTAGAATAGGTCTTCAGCCACCCATGCTTGTCGTGGAAGGCGACTATACTTGTTTTAAGTGGAGACTAACGGGATCGGATGGTCAGGCTCGCTGACTTGGCTGATGCATGTCATCGTATCTCAGTTGTGCTCATGATGTCAATCACTGAATTATTTAGCAAAGTGCAGTCTTATATCTGGAATATGAATGCGGCGTTAAGCAAAAAACCCAAAACATTCTGTTTGGCAATTCTGTATATAGACATTACCCACACACCTGTCATTACACTTTGTTGGTAGCATGCATAGTCAAATCAAAACAACAGCATCAGCATCATCATCAGCAAAAACAACAACAACAACAATAACAACAACTGTATAGGTAAAGATTGATGTCAGATAATCATTTGACCCAAAAAAACAAGCATCAAAACTGTTAAGTTCTGACATCGGTACGATATATTTTCAGGTGGAGCGGCCACTGACTTTATGGCAAACTTTGCTCTTTGATATGACTATAACCCTGGAGACAAAAGCTTTTGTTGCGGTTTCTTTGATCCATGGGAATATGTAGATCTTTTGTCACCTGAGCTCAGGTACCTGTTAGGAAAATGTCACCACGCCCAGCCTACTATATACGTATTCATATATCATAACAACAGCTCCCCGATGTTCGCCTGCACAAAGTTCGCACCACGTAGGACGGTTTATCATGTTGATGTAGCGTACAAGTTAAAACAAGCGTTATGGTAAAAGGTCTTAACCTCTCGCCACAAAATGCTAATTCCAAGAACCAACAGCAGAGAAGACAATATTCACAGGCATAATAAATGAGACTTATCTTCCTTTGAGAGAACACAGAAAAAACAGCATTTGGCTTCATACACTAATGTTATTATGTAGAGAGGAACGTCAGAGAAACTCTACATTCCTTAAAAAAGGAAGCCGAAGCCCATTATCTTAAAGGAATGAGAGTCACTAGAATATTTCCCTACTTAAAACACATCCCTAATTTTACACTTTGACAAAAAATACTCTTGTGGAAAATATATGATAAATAATCCAGAGCTCTTTGAAGCCTCGACGTGGAATATGCTATCTGTTCTTGTTGCACGAACGCAAAGCTCCGTCGCGAGATGATCTCCACAATGCATGGTACATGGCTCTTTACAGGGTCCTAAACAAGCATTTTATCAATCGTTTGCATGTTTTGAGACATAATGAAGGGTTCTATATGACATATAGAACCCTGAACAAGATTTTTTAATGTTTACCTCATTTTTAGTTTTTCTCGTCAAAGGTTCATATTATTGCTTTGACATAAGACTAAGTATTCCCTGGCGTTTACGGTTTGTGTGAACATCTTTGTAGGTAACAGGACAAAACAAAACACTATACATATTATTTTCTTTGCTTTTGAGGATTACATAAACATTTAAAAATATTTAATAGTTAAACTACTATCAAGTCTCGAAGTAGGTTGGCCATTCCATGCCCTCAAATCATACGATGCGGTTTTTAGATCCGTTGGCCACACAAGTTTTCCGATGCAATTTTTTCCAAAACAAAACAAATAGCTCCGTTTATTCGAATTGTAAATTAATTGAAATTTTGGTTCCAAGTAACGAATAATTGACCGCCAACTGTCCATTCCTGAAAAGAGTATGGAGCGTTTGAACTATAGAATGACGTTACGGATGTGTTTCAACATTTATAATGTCTTTTCAAAAGGATTGTTTTTATATGTCTGTCACTGTATGATGATGATGATGATGATAATGATAATAATAATAATAATAATAATAATAATAATAATAATAATAATAATAATAATGATATTAATAGGCCATATGTATTGCGCATATTTCCATATCATACAAGGGCATGCTCAAAGCCCTATTACCCTGGTCACTGGATCAGTGTGCACTCAAAATTCTTTCTCAGCTTCCTGGGGAGTATACAAACCAAGTTGCCTGTTAGGCGCCTGAAAGTTAACGTGCACATTGCCATCTCATTGCCAAGTCACTTGCCCAAGGAGACACCACATGTGTTACATGTGCTTCTGTGTACGATAGGACCGAAGCCTTAGAAGCTCCCAGGAGCCAAGCTATCTTCGACCAAGGACTCTCCGCGTTCGACGTTGCTTAACCTCACCTGATTTGTGACCTGCGCGCTGTGCACAGGATCACGTGCTACCAGTATAAACGGGAATGTTATAATACAAGACAAGGCTCTGACAATGATCTGTCAAGAACATGTCTAGTAATGTTAGATTATACGCTGGTTTTGTTATACACATTAGCGTCTACGTGAACTTTAGGCATAATTGTCAGATTGCGTAATTTCTTATTTTCAAAGAAGAAGAAGAAGAAGAAGAAGAAGAAGATGTATACTACTCAATATTTGCTAAGGACCAAACTAATCATTTGTACTCAAAAGTACAAATGCTGAGTATTATATATTCATGAAAAAGTATGTTTAAATATGCATCAAACCCTGCTCATGCAGTCATTGGCTCCACACATATATAGATTTCAATTGAATTGCGGCTAAAACATCATCCTAAATGTAAGTTTACAAATGTATCACCCAGTTTGTAATGGCATGAACGTGGAAATGCCAAAATCCATTTGTTGTGTTTCAACGCACTTATCAAGTAATGCTAGCCTCTCCGATCTGAGCTCACCTGCAATATTGATGAGTGAATGAGTATGGTTTTACGCCGCTTTTCGCAATATTCCAGCAGTATCACGGCAGGGGACACCACAAATGGGCTTCACACATTGTACCCATGTCGGGAATCGAACCCGGGTCTTCTTCGTGACGAGCGAACGCTTTAACCACTAGGCTACCGACCGCCCCGCAATATTGATGAAAGCGGCGTTAACCAACACATTCACTCTCATATCATTGGTGGTCAACCAGATTCCTTCCAGTCCATTGGAGTACGACTGATCCCATCTCCCTCCAGACAGGTCACCGTGATGGGTCGACATTACGCAATGACTGTCACGCTCCACTGACCATGCACCTGGACAGCCTGCTGGGTCGGTTTAGATCTGTCTCGTCATTTCCTGATCACTTCATGTACAGTGTTGCTACATTCAGTATATAGAGGTTATCACGCGAGTGTGTTTGGGGATGGTAAATATCCTGCATTAGGAATAAACATTGTATTAAGCGAGCCTTGGCGAGCTAAATACATAGTGTTTATTCCTAATACAGGATATTTACCATCCCCAAACACACAAGCGTGATAACCTCTTTATCATATAATGTCATTCTTTAATTCTGTGCTTCAAAATCGCTTTCCCTCTCTCACAAACATAACCGAAACATTGCGAGTTTTCCTGGAATGCGCGCAATAATAATTATTACGTCACAGGGTAAGTGATGTGTCTGTCAGACAGTGACAGTAGCCAATATAGTTCCAAATGAAATCTGTTTCTTATACAGTGGCGAAGCAACATATACGCAAAACAACAAATTTTTTTAATTGCCTTTCGCGGCAATCCATCGGTCTGTCCGCTAGAGTAACTGTCCTTTGTCAAAGGGAAGCTACTCTAACCCTATACTATGAGACGTCACGGCCACGGTCAGATGTTGTTGACAGTCGGTCTGTCCTGTCATAACGATAAGAATTGTAGTCAAATGTACACACAGCGACAAAACGAAACAAGGTAACAATTCAAACATATTTCCGCCAAATCCAACTATTTTAATTTGTGGAGGAGGTTTTAAGCCGCAGAGGTCTACAAGCACAGATATGGCTACTGATCCCACTTGGCTAGGCCTCGTGCCCTCGCCAAATTGTTTCGAAATTTATATCTCCAAAGTTGCCAAACTTATAAAATGCCTTAGCTACGTCACAGTTAAACACAGATTTTCAGTATATTAGACTGTTCTTTTGATAATGATAGCAATTATCCCTGTAGTTTATCCAGATTCACGATGGTTAATTCTGACTCGATCGTCGAATGACAAGTGCGACGCCATGTTTGTTTATAAACAGTGAAAGTAGTCCCTACTTGACCTTTGGTATTTGCATCTCTATCCGCATATGACCCCAACGGATATCGTTTTTATCCGTTGGCTTTATCCTGCCGAGAAACCTACCCATTGTATGATAAATTGTAGTTACGCGGACATCGAATGCCAACACCATGTGAAATAATCCAAGCATAACCATACCAGTTGTTCTTGGATTGTCCGGAATGTGTGGACTGACTCTGACGATGCGATAGTTATGTTAATACGAAAACAAACCTGGAATCTTTGCCTTTAAGGAATATGTATATTATAGATTTAAGATCATCGACGAATGTTTTGTCCCCCAATAACAGATAACAGACATAATAACAGACAAATACAAACATAGTCGAATATTGTTGTATTAACCATGTAAGGGTATATAGACAATGATGGTTATATTGATTGAATTATAGTTATTGTTATTTTGGGAACTCATTCTCACTTTCCCATTTGAGTTAATTGTATATGTCCTTTACGTACACTGGATAATATTTAGGAATTTATTCTCACTGTCCCTTTTGAGTCACTTGTACATAGCCTTTACAGTTATATACAGATCACATAATGTAGAATTTATACACACAGGTTTAGAAAAAAACAAATATACAACTAAAAAAAAGTTAAAGAACAAGCGATTTGTTCGTAAGGACCATATATCTGTCATGTGATGACAGATAAACAATAGTCGTAACAAAAATCGGGCGTTCTTAGTCAATTGAGTTAGGGCCGTCTATCACAGTGTATCTACATATCATATTTAAGTAAAAACGGATGTAGCTTAAAGTCTGTGACCTGCTCCATCTTGCACACAACGTTGATGTATTGATGTATCGTTTTGACGCTGTTGCCAATTTTCCTTACGCATTCCATGTCCATCTGCGACCTTTGGATCAGACATACCAGTCCAGAGGTAACAATGTGTATAATGACTGTGGGACACATTATATAAGCTTAATTAAGCCTAATGATAAGCCATGTAGCTGTCAGTCCGCCATGCTCTCATTCATCTTGATCGTGACGGGTTGTCACCGTGTCCATGTCTTGACCACCTGGCTACTCGTAACACAAAGTAACTCCAGTGTTGACCATTGAATAATACGGGCAACACAATGGTTTCCACTAGGCTAGAAGGTCATAGATGGACTTACCTGTCATGGAATTTCTCAGAGGTCAGAAGGTAAATGTATTGTTCGTATGCATAACAAGCACCTATTCTTAGCTCCAGATTCTGTCTTGTGATATGCATAATACTGTACCTGCCTACCTGGTATAAACATTGTCCTTCCTTATACACAAACATGTGTTTGGCTATGCATTTGAAGTTCATTCTTTTAACTGCTCTTGTCGATATTAATTGGATTCCATGTCTCACACATAACTGCCTCCAGTCCTTGCTAGTTGACTGTTTGCTTTTTCAATCCATGTATACAATGTGACACAATTAAATACAAGTCTGGAACCCGCATTTAGATACTATGGGAGGACATGTGCGTGCTGATGGGATATGGCCGACACGCCTCTGTTATGACAGCATGGAATAGATAGAATCACGAATGTAATTAACATTGCCTAAGCACAAGCGTAGCTTCAACAACAAACTAGTGAAGTAGTTTTCATATATTTTAATATTATGTTTCTTAATAACGGTATATGAATATATCTGCTACATATGAATCAAAGGTAAAAAAAGGAACAATATTTACGTAAACATACGAAACACAGCACGATAATCTGTATTCCTAGTAAACTGTACATTGTATCCACATTTAAAGTGCCATTATAGTAAAATGCCCATATGAAATATTACAGTAGCACTTTCATTAATGCTGAAACACATTGTAAACATTTATACAAGAGCACTGACGTACATTATCTCCCGACAATAACTGGCTACATTCATGCATATTTACATGGCTGAGACTTACCATGGAACATAAGAACAGAACACATACACATATGTTTGAAAAATGTCAATGGGTTTCTGGATCAATTTGTCCATTGCATATTGTTCATTCACGGTAGTGAAATCCAGCTAACTTCTTAACTTTCGAGGTATATTGTCAAACGCAACATTGCACAGTTTGAGAGTAGTTCGATTCTCATGGGACAGTATCACAAGATTCATGCTTACAGCTGGGAATGGTTACCTCCTGGCCATGGCTCGGTGGGATTCCCCTATTCTGTCCATTGGTGAGAACTCGATGGGAGCCAATGGCATCAGATCTGATGGGAACAGGTTTGGTGTTCCGCTTAGTGTGTTAGTGTCAGTACTAGGTGAATGGTTCTCACAGACATATTCACACGTCTGTGCAAGGAATATGCATTTGTCTTTGTTGCATATGTTCTGCATTAACTCACATGGGTTCAAGCAAACCCCTGGGGTGCCTGTCTTGGGGAATATCACATCAACGTTCTTGCCATTGATTCCGCTCCTTGTTGGCAGACTTGTCACACTGTCCATCGATAACCTGCACAACGTTGTCAGTAGAAGCAATAAAAGCTTTGCAGAAAATCCACAATCCATAGTTGAGGTTCAAGTCTCTTGACGGAAGACGCTTGGTGTTTGTAAGGGATGTCAGTGAAATTATGACATCAAAAAAGCCCTAACGAAGAAATTCACAAATGACAACAATGTTAATAAAGCTAAACGACTGCAAGTGATCACGATGACAGAGTCAATGAATTTAGTCCCACGATAGACTGTAAATGGACTGATTAATACAACCGCAGGAAGGAATCACACTGGATCTCAATGGTAATAAATGCACCTGGGGTTCAGAAAGCCATCTCAGTATTCCTCCACCCACTGCAAAGAAATCTTTACTTTTCTGTCAACACCGCGAGCAGCTGTCTTATATATGTCGTGCGAGTGACAATGCCTGATGCGTCTATCCCATCATATGTCTACTCATATCGCCCTGAACCAGGAACTGTTGGACGAATTCTCCTGCCCTGACGCATGCCTACATCCAATGATGTCTAAACGTGCCTCGTTACTCATGCAATTTATACCCTGTACCGGCGTGTAATCAAGTCGACACGTTGTCGCGTGGCCTCGCGGTGGCCTTGGGGCAGCCTGTCTACACGACTGATTCAATGGGAGCGCTGTAGACTCTCGTTTACTGTAAATATTTTACACGCCTACTAAATGTGTTCCTTTTGTCACTATAAGCCTAGCCATCGGAGTGAGTAACGCATGAGATTAACTTCGCATCGGAACATCTTGCTTCCGTTCATGTGTATGAAGGTTAGATGTATATTATGTCTGGAGAAAAAGGCTTAGGTTGGTCTGTGAACTGAATTATGTTGGTTGATTTAATAAGTGATGACTAACAAACTACCATGAAAGGGTAGCAGTAAAGGACACATGCATTGATGTAAGACACAGCAAGGACATACTACATAAGAAGGGAGTGTACATACAATCTACAAATATTCCATTGAATACAAATATATATTGACATTATTCTTTTTCGGATTTCGGCGTAATCAGGTACACTGGAAAGTCAGACACGTAAAAGCAAATATAAGTTCCTCGGAGAACTGATAATCAATTCAGACGAATCAGAATTTGTAATTGATTTACTACGACGAATCAGAAGCTGGTACCCATATTAATGCATCATTGAATAAAGTTCACAGTGTAGATTTAACACTGTTCGCTGCTGTTTTTATGTTTTAATGATCAGGCAAAATCATCTGTATTATTGACAGACCATTAAAGTAGTATAACAACAGCAAAACATTTATGCGCTGACGAAGTCCTGAATGGTGAGAACGTGTTTCGCATTTAAAGAAGGGTATTTTGACGTCATAGTTACTTTGTTTTTTTACTATTTATTACGAACATAGGTTTTCATGAAATGACTTAAAATTTTGTTAAAGAATTCCCACAGGAAAAGCCTATGATTTTATCAACGTGACTAACAGCTTTGATACCCTTGTCCGGGTGCAATCATTTTCCTTGGCATCGTGAATCACGAAATTGACTCATTCGTGATATATCAAATATTCAATCACTGCATGATATCCTGTTTACAAGTGAAGTACTTCATATGCATGTATTCCATCAAGCGAGACTTTATCTCGGTTGATAATGAGAAGGTATTCCTTTATTATCTCAATTATACATTTTATTTTACTGCCCTTAAAACATCTATGACGTGGCATTTATGGCATATTGCGACAACCAAGTGACATTGACGTTCAGGTGAATGCATTTTCCTTAATCCTACCACAGACAACGACCCTTGAAATATATATTTGCTGAAATAAAAATACACGATGTCAACGCCATGGTTTTGACATCAATGCTACTGTGTAAAGTAATAATATCAATGGCTGGTCCATCTTGTAAACAATACACAATTTGTTTATTTTGTTTTGATATGTCAAAACGATATGACATATTAAAGATTAACCTATTATGTTAACAGTTATTTTGAATGCTTTTATAGACACGGATTACCATTGAGTTAAGTTATACAAGCCAGATATGATAATGAATGAGATAAAACTTATATTTCGAGGGGCACTCTTGAAGTTTAATCTCATAAAATGTTATATGGAGCCACCAGACACGTCATATAACGTCACGTTACGCCATTAAAATGCAAACACAACAACACACTTCAAACAATGCGGTAGAGTTCTGATTGACATATGTCTTAGCCCTTTGAACACATTGTGACAGCGTATATCATTCATCAAAATAAAATTTAGTTACGTGATCCGTTAGTTTAAGTTCGAGGTGGCTCAATATTCACAAAATCTCTTTTAGAATTGAGAACTGAGCAGCTTATTGCTGTTATAAATAGTGTGACATTGAATCCCGACATGTAACTGTTACGAAGGTTTTTAACGGTATTTATTGGCCGAAACAATTTGCATACAAAGTCTCTAAATTAACATTAGAGCAGAAAAAGAGAAGGATTCTTTTCAAAAACGAAAAGTGATTGCTTCCTTCTTTTCAGGACAGACTGATGTGTCTAAAATGATTTTTAATGACCCCTTTCTCTTTTTGATCTCAAAGACAGCGGGCAAGTGCGTGTATGCCAGTTAAAGATTTAAAAAAAGTTAGTCTTTCGTTTTTTAAGTTGTTTTTCCATTGCAATAGGGTTACTGAAGAGTGTTTGTAATCAATCTCAGAATGTATGACAGTTTATATGAAAATACAGATTCATAGTCTGTTGTTTATACGTTGTTGACCTAACTTTCTGAGGTCAAGTAGCGGTCAACATTCTTACATCGTAGGTATATATTTCATGTATAAAAGACAGGTCAAGATGTAAATATGAACACCTGTCATTAAAATGACAAATAAATGCCATTATATCCCATGTCATGCACCGAAATCATGTCCATGTTAAAAGATTCATACGACAGTTGTCACAGAAATTCAAAGAAATGGTCACGATTGGGATCATGCAGTAAGACGCGAGGCGAATCTGATGCATATACATGTATTATTCATCACTCCGTACATAATATATATCAGAAAAGCCCTGATGATGTATTCACATTGTGAGGTGATGAAGGGTTCAGTGGATTATAAATGTACAAAAGTTCAAGGCTAAAAGGTCGGCTAGCCATGGTCAAACTAACCAGTCATCGATGACATATAGCATAACCGTGCGCTGTTATAAGTGCTTCTACTCATTTGATTCACAGTTGGAAGGACTGCAACTTTTCTGAGGCAATAGGAACCATGGTTATTTGTTTTTAAAGGACTTATTGTGTGCGTAGAAACTCCGTGAGGTAAAATGATTACCAGAGATGGGGTTCATCCTTGATTTTCAGTGCTCCATTTATATAGCTATTTTCCCCTTCACGCCAGATGGAATCAGTTTCGATGGATAATCTAGACTGCTTATTTATTCTCTTGCAATGAAAATTTATATTTCCATATAAATATAAATAAATGTTAAATATCAAACGATTTTCATCCATAACATACAACATCGTCAAACTGACTACGTCAAGTACGTGGAAATGTGAAAAGGGTTCCTAATGTTAAACTGAACAGTAAATTGCAATACGTCGTTTTGTTCATAGTAATTTATTGTAAAAAAAATATCCAAACTGTAGAGATGATTTGGGAGTAAAACCCTATACAGATGTAGTGGTATTAGTAATATGTTGCAGATATACCTACAATTTAAATCTCATCAAACCTAAATTGTTAGTTACATTGTTTTTAGTAGTTTTTGAATTTCTTTGAAAACGGGGAATTGCGACAGCTATTACACCCGCGTGCATGACCTCTCTTTCTCTGCGTAGGTAATACATCTTCACAATCATATCAGATGCAGATGTTTACCGTAGATTTTAGTGATTAGCCCCAGGATGAGTATGACTTTCACACCAGTCTCCAATGTGACCCTCCCACACACATCTCTCTTACATTCTCTCCTTCTCGTATTCTTTCTCACGCGCTCTCTAATTATTTAAAGATATTATTCATTATTAATTTGAATCATGACTATTTTACTGGTGCTTACATTGCCGCCCAGATAAAAATAAAAGTGTGGTAAAGTTGCTCTGCAATATAATGTTGTTTTAAATTGCTGAGACAGAAAAAACACCAACAGAGGTAAACAAACATATGAATGTAATTTTGTCGACATTACCCGCTACATGACATCTACAAGAGCTTATACGAAACGGTGTCACTGTGAGGTGCATTGAGGGGCTTTTTACATTATGCTTGTCACTTACTCGAGACAAACGTGCTATTTCTACAAGAACCCTTCTTATATTAACGATGTGTAGCAAATATACGCCCTTGTGTTTTACAGTCCACCTTGGAAAAGGTTCATTAACCTAGACTTTGCGTATCCCAGACTATTGGGATTGGAGAAAGATGGTTATACACGATTGAAGTATTCCTTAGATCGACTGCATCTCCTGTCAATACCAGGCGTGATTGATTAGAGGAAACTGTCAATCTTTGTTGTTTTATGAGCAATACTTCATTGGTGCGCATCAGATTTATCATAATCGAGCGTGGAGCACAGGCATTCGGATTGTGCAATATAACTGTTATCTACATTAACCTAATATTTCATATTACATTTTCTTCAACCTTGGTTGAGATACCATGATCCGTAGTGAGGATCTAGTTTCCAGTTTATATATGGACGGTTTAATTTGTGTCATATGTGAATGTGGGATATTGTTTCTGTGTCAATACGTTATTGACAAAATCAGATTGAGCAGAGAAAAGAATTAATTTTGTGAGGATTGAATCAAATTCGTGGGTCCTCTTCAAGATGTGAATGTGATATATACAGTGATCTTTATCTTTATTCTGGACTTGATATGCAATGCAAACATACTGCTTATGTAGGTGTCGGACCGAGGCGGCGAAAATCAGAAATCAGGGAAATTCGTGGAATCTGGACAGCGTAAGCGAAAAGAAGAAGCATATCAAAACATGACCCACCTTGTTTGTGTAGACTATATAAATGGGACACATAAGCAAAATTTAGGCACTACGCTGTATGTTAGGTTGTATTTAATGTATCTACTCGAAAAACAACCAGTGATGCATGGTGCATGAGCATTTGCATAATACATATATAAAAAAAGAAATATTCTTAAGATTGTAAGCTTAATGAGATGATAACCATTTTTTTTATTTATATATATTTGGCCATTCATAGATTACTTGGGGAATATGCATAGTTCGTTCCTGGAGAAGAGCATCACTTGTGCTCACAGAATGTTTGATCAGGGTCATAAAAAGCCTCAGTAAAGTTTTGACAAGATTTTATGGGAGACACGTGAAGGATATTTTCAAATTTGTCGCATCAGTGTCATTTTGACAATTGCATATGTTTGTGACTGATATCACCGGTGGGGCAGGATACGCTCACCTTTCAGCGAACGCCTGGTATCATCACTATTTGATAGTGATTCATAAACACATGCTTATGATATAGTCGGAATCGTAAAATTGTCCCTGCTATTTCATAGACTTCTTATGATTTTGAAAAGGGTTTTGTCGCCTTTATTTGTATGTTATTGTAAATGTCTATGTTTGATTGAGCAATTAATCAAGTTTCTATGACGGAATAATTATCCTTAAAAAAAGATTAAAGGCATACATGGCCAGAGAGATTGTTGTTTTTTATATCAACATATTTCGTTCTTTTTCAGTGGGGCCTAATTAATTATGTTCCTGGTTAAGAATAATATATTGTCTTATATTGTCACAAGATGAATTCCTGGCACTGGTGATATATGTCCAGTGGATGCTCCGAAGAAGTGACTGACATATTAATGGACGCAGCAGGTGATGTAACAATAAGAAAATAAGTGAAACTGGTGTAAAAGGAGATAATAAACACTTAAAGATTCATTATGGCAACCCTTTTTATTTCGAGAAAAATCTTTATTTCTGTATAAATTACCACCAAAGACAACAAATAGATCTTAATTGTGCACCCCCCCCCCCCCCTTCTAAAAAAGGCTGTATCCGCCCATGGTACGTGATAATATACTTTAATTTAATACTCTCCCACATATGCAGTTTATTAGTGGATTGACTCGTGCATATGATGAGACTACAATAAAGACATTCATATCTTAAGAGACCGCCTCCGTGGTCTTGTGGTAGAGCGTCCGCCCTGAGAGCGGAAGGTCCGGGGTTTGATCCCCGGCCGCGTCATACCAAAAGACGTTAAAAGATGGTACTTGTTGTTATCCTGTCTGGCGCTCGGCATTAAGGGGCTAAAACAAGGACTGGTCGGCTCGGATTCAGTATACTGTGTCTGAGTGGGGTATTCATGTTAAACTGCAGCATGGTATCTCAGTGAGCTAGCACTATAAATCGGCATCAGTCCCGACTAGTACAAGCAGCCACACAAATACACACACGTACATGCACGTCGCTATATAAGTGCAATAATCTTGGACGCGACGTTAAACCCGATTTCACCTCACCTCACCTCATATCTTAAGAGCCGACAAAGTGTGGGTATGTGTGTTTTAACACATATCAGTCAGTCGAGGAGTGGAGTAGGTAAGTGTGTTTGAACGATTATCATCGAAGGAGGAGTGGGCAGGTGTGGTTGAACACATATCGATAAGGAAGGAGTGGGTATGTGGGGTTGAACACATATCAAAAAGGAAGGAGTGGGTAAGAGTGGTTGAACACATATATTAGAGTGAGGAGTGGATAAGCGTGGTTGAACACATATATTAGAGTGAGGAGTGGATAAGCGTGGTTGAACACATATATTAGAGTGAGGAGTGGGTAAGGGTTGTTTAACACATATATTAGAGTGAGAAGTGGGTTAGTGTGGTTGAACACATATATCAGAGTAAGGAGTGGGTAAGTGTGGTTGAACACATATATTAGAGTGAGGAGTGGGTTAGTGTGGTTGAACACATATATTAGAGTGAGAAGTGGGTAAGTGTGGTTGAACGCATATATCAGAGTGAGGAGTGGGTTAGTGTGGTTGAACACATATATCAGAGTGAGGCGTGGATAAGCGTGGTTGAACACATACTTTAGAGTGAGGAGTGGATAAGTGTGGTTGAACACATATATTAGAGTGAGGAGTGGATAAGTGTGGTTGAACACATATATTAAAGTGAGGAGTGGATAAGTGTGGTGAAACACATATACTAGAGTGAGGAGTGGATAAGTGTGGTTGAACACATATATCAGAGTGAGGAGTGGATAAATGTGGTTGAACACATATATTAGAGTGAGGAGTGGATAAGTGTGGTTGAACACATATATTAAAGTGAGGAGTGGATAAGTGTCGTTGAACACATATATTAGAGTGAGGAGTGGATAAGTGTCGTTGAACACATATGTTAGAGTGAGGAGTGGATAAGTGTGGTTGAACACATGTATTAGAGTGAGGAGTGGATAAGTGTCGTTGAACACATATATTAGAGTGAGAAGTGGGTAAGTGTGGTTGAACACATGTATTAGAGTGTGGAGTAGGTTAGTGTGGTTGAACACATATATCAGAGTGAGGAGTGGGTTAGTGTGGTTGAACACATATATTAGAGTGAGAAGTGGGTTAGTGTGGTTGAACACATATATCAGAGTGAGGAGGGGGTTAGTGTGGTTGAACACATATATCAGAGTTAGGCGTGGGTAGGTGTGGTTGAACACCTACTTTAGAGTGAGGAGTGGATAAGCGTGGTTGAACACATGTATTAGAGTGAGGAGTGGATAAGTGTGGTTGAACACATATATTAAAGTGAGGAGTGGATAAGTGTGGTTGAACACATATATTAGAGTGAGGAGTGGGTTAGTGTGATTGAACACATATATTAGAGTGAGGAGTGGGTTAGTGTGGTTGAACACATATACTAGAGTGAGAAGTGGGTAAGTGTGGTTGAACACATATATCAGAGTGAGGAGTGGATAAGTGTGGTTGAACACATATATTAGAGTGAGGAGTGGATAAGTGTGGTTGAACACATATATTAAAGTGAGGAGTGGATAAGTGTGGTTGAACACATATACTAGAGTGAGAAGTGGGTAAGTGTGGTTGAACACATATATCAGAGTGAGGAGTGGATAAGTGTGGGTGAACACATATATTAGAGTGAGGAGTGGATAAGTGTGGTTGAACACATATATCAGAGTGAGGAGTGGATAAGTTTCGTTGAACACATATATCAGAGTGAGGAGTGGATAAGTGTCGTTGAACACATATATTAGAGTGAGAAGTGGATAAGTGTGGTTGAACACATGTATTAGAGTGAGGAGTGGATAGGTGTGGTTGAACACATATATTAGAGTGAGGAGTGGGTAAGTGTGGTTGAACACATGTATTAGAGTGTGGAGTAGGTTAGTGTGGTTGAACACATATATTAGAGTGAGGAGTGGATAAGTGTGGTTGAACACATGTATTAGAGTGAGGAGTGGATAAGTGTGGTTGAACACATATATTAGAGTGAGGAGTGGGTAAGTGTGGTTGAACACATGTATTAGAGTGTGGAGTAAGTTAGTGTGGTTGAACACATATATCAGAGTGAGGTGTGGATAAGTGTGGTTGAACACATATACTAGAGTGAGAAGTGGGTAAGTGTGGTTGAACACCTATATCAGAGTGAGAAGTGGGTTATTGTGGTTGAACACATATATTATAGAGAGGCATGGCTAAGTGTGGTTGAACACATATGTTAGAGTGAGGAGTGGGTTAGTGTGGTTGAACACATGTATTAGAGTGAGGAGTGGGTAAGTGTGGTTGAACACATGTATTAGAGTGAGGAGTGGGTTAGTGTGGTTGAACACATGTATTAGAGTGTGGAGTAGGTTAGTGTGGTTGAACACATATATCAGAGTGAGGAGTGGGTAAGTGTGGTTGAACACATATATTAGAGTGAGAAGTGGGTTAGTGTGGTTGAACACATATATCAGAGTGAGGAGTGGGTTAGTGTGGTTGAACACATATATCAGAGTGAGGCGTGGGTAGGTGTGGTTGAACACATACTTTAGAGTGAGGAGTGGATAAGTGTGGTTGAACATATGTATTAGAGTGAGGAGTGGATAAGTGTGGTTGAACACATATATTAAAGTGAGGAGTGGATAAGTGTGGTTGAACACATATATTAGAGTGAGGAGTGGGTTAGTGTGATTGAACACATATATTAGAGTGAGGAGTGGATAAGTGTCGTTGAACACATATATCAGAGTGAGGAGTGGATAAGTGTTGTTGAACACATATACTAGAGTGAGAAGTGGGTAAGTGTGGTTGAACACATATATTAGAGTGAGAAGTGGATAAGTGTGGTTGAACACATATATTTGAATGAGGAGTGGATAAGTGTGGTTGAACACATATATTAGAGTGAGGAGTGGGTTAGTGTGATTGAACACATATATTAGAGTGAGGAGTGGATAAGTGTGGTTGAACACATATATCAGAGTGAGGAGTGGATAAGTGTTGTTGAACACATATACTAGAGTGAGAAGTGGGTAAGTGTGGTTGAACACATGTATTAGAGTGAGGAGTGGATAAGTGTGGTTGAACACATATATTAGAGTGAGGAGTGGATAAGTGTCGTTGAACACATATATCAGAGTGAGGAGTGGATAAGTGTTGTTGAACACATATATTAAAGTGAGGAGTGGATAAGTGTGGTTGAACACATATATTAGAGTGAGGAGTGGGTTAGTGTGATTGAACACATATATTAGAGTGAGGAGTGGATAAGTGTCGTTGAACACATATATCAGAGTGAGGAGTGGATAAGTGTTGTTGAACACATATATCAGAGTGAGAAGTGGGTAAGTGTGGTTGAACACATGTATTAGAGTGAGGAGTGGATAAGTGTGGTTGAACACATATATTAGAGTGAGGAGTGGATAAGTGTCGTTGAACACATATATCAGAGTGAGGAGTGGATAAGTGTTGTTGAACACATATACTAGAGTGAGGAGTGGGTAAGTGTGGTTGAACACATATATTAGAGTGAGGAGTGGATAAGTGTCGTTGAACACATATATCAGAGTGAGGAGTGGATAAGTGTGGTTGAACACATATATTATAGAGAGGCATGGCTAAGTGTGGTTGAACACATATGTTAGAGTGAGGAGTGGGTTATTGTGGTTTAACACATATATTAGAGTGAGGAGTGGATAAGTGTCGTTGAACACATATATCAGAGTGAGGAGTGGGTAAGAGTGGTTGAACACATGTATTAGAGTGAGGAGTGGATAAGTGTGGTTGAACACATATATTAGAGTGAGGAGTGGATAAGTGTCGTGGAACACATATATCAGAGTGAGGAGTGGATAAGTGTGGTTGAACACATATATTAGAGTGAGGAGTGGATAAGTGTCGTTGAACACATATATTAGAGTGAGGAGTGGGTAAGTGTGGTTGAACACATGTATTAGAGTGTGGAGTAGGTTAGTGTGGTTGAACACATATATCAGAGTGAGGTGTGGATAAGTGTGGTTGAACACATATATTAGAGTGAGGAGTGGATAAGTGTCGTTGAACACATATATTAGAGTGAGGAGTGGGTAAGTGTGGTTGAACACATGTATTAGAGTGTGGAGTGGGTAAGTGTGGTTGAACACATGTATTAGAGTGTGGAGTAGGTTAGTGTGGTTGAACACATATATCAGAGTGAGGTGTGGATAAGTGTGGTTGAACACATATACTAGAGTGAGAAGTGGGTAAGTGTGGTTGAACACCTATATCAGAGTGAGAAGTGGGTTATTGTGGTTGAACACATATATTATAGAGAGGCATGGCTAAGTGTCGTTGAACACATATATTAGAGTGAGGAGTTGGTTAGTGTGGTTGAACACATGTATTAGAGTGAGGAGTAGGTTAGTGTGGTTGAACACATGTATTAGAGTGAGGAGTAGGTTAGTGTGGTTGAACACATATATCAGAGTGAGGAGTGGGTTAGTGTGGTTGAACACATGTATTAGAGTGAGGAGTGGGTAAGTGTGGTTGAACACATATGTTAGAGTGAGGAGTAGGTTAGTGTGGTTGAACACATATATCAGAGTGAGGTGTGGATAAGTGTGATTGAACATCAAATCCATCAAATGACTGTTGGCAAGTGTCGGATGTAAATCATCCTGAGAGGGCCTAAAGCGGGATACGTGATAAGATTGTAACACGGGATATAGTTTTTTTTGTACAAACCAAGTTGGCAATTGGCAACCACACGATTGGTTATATTAGTTGATTTTAAAAATACATTTTTAGTTGTTTGAAAAACTTCAGGCTTAAAAACAAAATTCCAGCGAGAGAGAGAGGTATTGCTTAGCTTGTTCATGAAACAACATTTTTATTTCTGTTATGTCAACTTTTCAAATGAAATTGTGAGGGGTGAAGCAATAATTCTATATGAGAAGACGAAGTGAATATATCATTCAGAAAGGCCCCAAACCACTGATTCATGCTGCAATCAAAATGAAATATGTGACATAATACGGGGCATATCCAACAGTCCTGTCTCTACGTACGCACGATCTGTTCGTCACATGTCCAAAACTGACCAATCAAAGACTGAGGAAGTCCACCACCACCACACCCGTCTTTAAGGGAAAAATAATACTGTCATCATTAAAACAAATAAACAACAATATAAGAGTGGTTTACATTTTAATTACTACATAGGATGGGAACGTTGACTCTTGTAAGTCCCGGATCATTTACGTGTCCAGATGTGATACTTTGCAATGAACTACCTTTCTCGAAGCTAAGCTAGTTTTATACCGACATGTCTGAGTAATATTTCGACAGTAATAACTCGGGCATTTAAAGCAACTGAAGTATTGCATGGTCAAAAGCAAAACTGACTGATATTATGTTCTTAGTCATTATTCACTATTATGTCTTTTTCTTCTCATATGTTTTAAAGATTCAATATTTGATTGACGATGCATGGACCCTATAATATTTAATTTCTACCTAGAATCTTTTGTTCTCTTAAACAAATTAACTCCATTTCTCACTGGAGGTGTACATCAACGTGAGTAATTAAGGGTGTGACTCTTTTGCTGAATGGTTTGTTGTGTACTCATAATATTGATCACTCCAACAAATCATCGCCATCAGATTACGACGTCGTGATAAATCCCCATGTCCCGTAAACAATCTGATGATGAATTACAGTTTAGGTACGTGGAGTTAGCCAAACCCAAACAGTTTTTACTGAAGATAGTTTTAAATAGATTTGTTGTTTGTTTTGGGGAATTATAAAATGATATCCATACGCTTATAAATGCCTTTTTTATGTCGTTATTTTTATATACATGATATATTTTTACTGCATTGAATGCCTCGGCAAAATGTTAAAAACAGTTCATGGAGACAAGTAGAGGACATTTCCAATTTCATTCATCAGAAACCAAAATGATGCAATGAATGCAATTCCCTAGTATTAATTGTACACGATGTTCCCGTGTTTGTTCAGGTGGAGATTTGACTTGCCTTTGCATGTGTTTGTAACATGTGCCACATGTGGGGCAGAATACCCTTATCTTTTCGCGAACACCAGATATCATCATTAGTTGATAGTGTTTTTTATCATCCAAACCAGGCTCCCACAGGAGATATTGCTTGGATGAGATCAAGCGATATCTACTCTGTACATCCAGCATCCAGCTGCCTCCAGTCTTAATCCATTAAATTTTTAATCTTATCCTCTTCAAATGATAAATGACTTTATTTTAGAAATTTGTCTTTGAAATGTTTATGATCATTCAGACGCTTTTACAATGTGACAAAAACACATGTTTCAACAAGCACTTTACAGTATGGAAGTGCCCATACTAAAAAAACCTTTCATGGTTGATTACAGTTTTATAAATCCTACTCTTCAATCCAACTCAATGTTTAGATGGAGGCATAATTTTATTACTTAATTTACGAGTTACTTTCAAAACTATAGAGCTAGATGGTACAGATAAAACTAAAACAATTATTGCTAATTAGGTTTTTGAAAAATGTATAACAATTTAATTGAAAAAAAATTAGTTATTGTGTAACTGATGCATCAATTCCTAAATAAAAGCTACAAAATCCATTCCCATAACCATAAGAATTATCTACTAAAAAGTCCATTGTGCGATTCCGATATATCATAAGAAAGGTCACGATATGGCTGAAATATTGCCTACGTGGCTATAAATATTGTCTCACTCACTGAAAGTGTTTATGAATCATTGTTGAATAGTGATGATATCAGGTGTTTGCGAAAAGTTGAAAGTATCCTTCCCCATCCGTCACAAACACATACAAAGGCACGCCAATTGCTCACCTAAAAAGAAACGCATACGGAAACAACTAGTCAAAATAGGGAATTGCATCGGACATACTGTTGTTAACTGATGCTTCAAATTCTGCAATGTTCTCAATATATTTACTGAGCCTTTGAATGTTGTAACCCTGATCAAAAACAATTGGTAAATATAGACACAAAAGGCCGGAGCTGCCGGAATATTGCTCGATGTGAGGGAAAGTTGACTCGTGGAAGGTCGAAATCATTCCTCTTTTGATATGGTCTTTTATGCTAGCTGTTTGTCTACGGGATATTATGCAGATACATGTATCTTAGTATGAAACAGATGAGGCAGTTTCACTTATCTCTTTTATTTCGAGTCCAGATTGGTAAGTTATTGAACGATATCAGATCATTGATATACCGCAATCTCAAGTTAGTGGGATAGTGGTGTACAAAGTTGAAAAATATAATGTTTTGACATAGTTGAAGACGGTTCCTTTCTGCAATGGCAATATATGTATCTTTGTATGGTTTTCGTGGAGCTTTGGAATCTAGTACAAAAGAGATATGGAGATATTTTCAGGTTTTAAAGTCAAGTCAAAAGTTGATGTATATAGGGCAGATACGTGGCTTTAATTTTCTCAGTGACACACAAATAAGAAATCCGAGGAAACGATGTCATGGTCCAATTACATGAGGAAGCAGGGAAGCAGGGCAACTCGCTGTTCAGAATTGAGTCACTTTACTATCCACGTCGGCATGTACTTGTCAAATCTCGCCAGTTGTAATCATACACATGCTTGTAGTTTCACCAAAGTGGTAACTTTGGCTTTTTTAATACATATTACTGAACGCGTCAGAATACAATACACGCTGCAATGTTCCAGCGTTATCGCCGCTGTGTGCGAATTGACTGGATCAGACGAATCAGTTACTGAAAGAACGAACAACGATCCACAATCAGGTTACATGGACACGAAATCACCAAAGTCACAGAATCCGACCACCGATAACCATTTGTAGGCTCTTCCGACAAAAGCACGAGACATTCCCCATAAGTCCTTACAGTCGAACGACATACATGGAACTGGAATACATAACATTGCAGCTTTTAACAAATCATTTTCACTCGTTTTAAATCCATTAAAGATGACACTCTTTATCCTATTTTTCTTAATTTGCTCAAATGCAAAAGCGAATACAAGCTGTTGTCCGCCCTGTTAACTCAGAAGCTCACGTCTCGAAATAACGTCATGGTCTTCATGTCTAGTCGGTTATCCAAAGGACATCCTTAATTGTTCACCTGGATGCAACTGACGACCGAGGCTCACTAACGCGTTACTGACAACATAAAATAAGCCCCAAATAACTTTCATTGATCACCTGATGGCTAAATATAAAACTTTTATGTCAGCTTCAAACACTTAATGTGTTTATTACAATGCACGATATGTCTAAAGACAGCATTCTTGATCTGGAAACGTAATATATGAGTATTTCCAGCAACATTTTACTGTAAGCCCGACTATTGGGAGGCAGTAAATGTTAAAATGCTGTAAGTTATTTTGGCGTGGACAGGCATATTGAATATTGCAAAATATGACTGCTGCAGGACATTTTATAAAGAACAAAAGACATCGTCTGAAAGTATATTTTGGAAGATATGAAACGTCGAAAACATGCATACCACTTTCTTTTAAATATGTATCAAATCTATCTACGATTAAATTATTTTATTCCCATTTGCGCTATTGGCACTCGTAGAAGGGCACTGTATGCTTTTGTAAATATCTATGACGTGCAATATGTCCGTAAGTGTAGATATTCGTATGTGGAAGATGCGCAATACAAGTGCAATTATTATAATATCGATGTAATTTTACCTTAACGTATTCAACGATTTGAACTGTCACAGGCCACTTTTACTGGTACCCGAAAAGTGCCCTGAAACAAATGGCCCTGGTGGGGATTCTATAAGAAAACATAATAACTCCCATATGTTTGTCTACTTAATTTTGAGCAAATGGATACAATCGTGCTCATTTGCTTATTCCCTCAATTTCTAACGTACAGTAACATTTCATTGATGTCGTCTATCAGTACTATGACGTGACATTGACGTCACAATGTAGTGGAGTTTTTTAACAACTTCTGTAACCAATCACTGTGATGAATATGTTGTGGATATATAAAGCCGTATCTTCTCGTCTATGATTCGCAGCTGCATGGCTTCATATGAAAGATAGATTGACTTAGCTACACCCCAATACACGACAGTTCGAGTTCCGCAGTGAACATAAACCGCACCAGCAGCCACAATTAAGCGTAAACACTCGTCATGTTCTTCTGCAATATGTCCAAGGTGAAATAAATCTTACACCCGCGACCACATGGTCCTGTTGCCTTCGTCGTCCATCTCGTGATTTATTTCAGGTAATACTAGAAGTCACACCTATTTTTATTACCTATTTTATGTATTCAACATTACATAAATTTCACCAAGGCGTAGCGTTTCCATTCAACACTTGGCATTCTGTGGTCAAAGGTCGGATGTTTCAGCACCGCGTATACCGTCATGTGCTTGGTTCGAGAAACGAGAACCAGGAAACAGATGTTAAAGTGTACTCTACTTGGACCAATCCGATTGAAATCATATTTTTTACTCCGAGATGATATCTCTCTACGCAGATATTTGAGGATGCTCACTTAGAAGCAGAACTTTCTAATCAGCCAATCAGCACCTAGACTTCTAAATTATCGGCACGAATGAACGAAGACAAGCATATCTGATTTCTGTATATCGAAAAAGAATATAATCGGTGAGGTTTGAATTTAAAATATCAAGCCGTGCTTTTATACTGCTGTAGATAGTTTATACACCCTATCGTTTCTGAGCGCCATGACATATACACCCCAAATGATGTACCATTGAGGGTATATTTGTGTTTTGTTGGAGTTTGCTGAGAACAGGGCATTATAAGCCCACCTTTCCGCGAACACCTGTTATCATCCCTGTTTGAAAATGATTCATAAACACATGTTCACGATACAGTCTGCTTTGAGCATATCTTGTGGCTCTAGAAACGGTTTTTGTCGCTTTTATTTATTATTCTATATAAAATTCCAAACACTGGGTTCCAAACATTGACGAACAATGGACTTATTGTGAGAAAGACGTATTCCATCGACTTGTTGAATTGATTTCTTACTGCATGGAGTACAGTGTTCCTATGCATTTATGGGACCGCCTCCTGTCTGTCGCCCGGCATTTATGGGCTAAAATAAGGACTGGTCGGCTCGGAGAATACTGTGTCTGAGTGGGGTATTCATGTTAAACTGCGGCATGGTATCTCAGTTGGCTAGCATAAATCGGCATCAGACCGAACTAGTACACGCAGCCACACACACACACACACACACACAAACACACACACACACACGTGCATGCAACGTTGCTATATAAGTGCAATAATCTCTGACACGACGTTATAACCAATTTTACCTCACCTCACCTATCCATTTATGCTTATGATTATGTATAGGGCGTCTATGCGAGAGAGGAAGGTTAGTGGTTCCATTCCCGGCCGCGGCTCTCCAAAAGACTAAAAAATGGTCCTTGTTGTTACCCTGCCTGGCGCTCGGGATTTTGGGATAAAACCGGCATACATGCACGTCGCTGTGTAAGTGAAATTACGTTGAACGCGACGTTAAACCCCCATTTCACACCACCTCATCATTCATGCTGATTTAATTTGATTTCCGAAAAATATTACTTCTGATAGATATTGAATATTAACTGTTTTAGAGATAAAACAGAGGTAAAATGACTCTTGTGATATCATATTCTCCTTAAATGTGAAATATGCCAATTCCATGAAAATAAACATCAGTGAAAGCAACACCTGCATCACAGAAGACATCAAAACATATACATGGTCAATTAAACCAAATGTCCATTGCTTTGTTTCGTGCACTATTCTAGATATTTTAAAAACATGTTAATAATCCTATAACGGATGTCTGTTATCCTATGAAACATACATGTATATATTTCATCATGACCAAGCGATAGTATACTGAACCACTTCTAAGTGCTTGGAACGAACAGAAACTATATCTCAAGGAGACAGTTCTGTGTCAAATAGTTACGTGCATCACGATTCAGCTAAAAATACTGGTGTTGTTTCTTCCGTAATGGATGTGACAAGCAAACTTAACACATATACACATGACTCAGTCCTATTGTACATGTGGTGCACTGCCTGCTGCTTTAAGCACGTTTAGCCTGAGTCTGTTGTGTGTGTCATGCATGTGTTGTTTAACATCTGTTTACTGATACTGTGTTGAATAATGACGAAGAACCAGTACGTAACTGTTAATAGAAGCAATTTTGAAATGTTTGCATTTAAATTTATATAAATATATAGAATCAAATAAAATATATAATCCTCTCTAACTCTGTGACGCCGCTTGTAGCAGTATGTGAGTAACATCTCAGCATGTAAATTAAATGTGGAAAGAAAGCCAAAATTCGTAAGCATTTTCAATATTTCTAATGGATCATCTTTGGATTGAATCTGGGATTCAAACTTAAGATCAGCGGATCCCTGCACAGCGGCGACTTAAACCACTGGGCCTCCCGTGTCACCAAACAAAATGAAAGGGATAGTTCCAGGAATTCCAACGAACTCACTTTCAACCTTTCTTATTAAAATAGGTGCACCACTATCAGTGACTATTCAGACAAAACACACGTTCTGGAAGAACAGATAAATAAATAGATTTATTCTATTGGATAATTCATAGATTAAATATATGTACAAATGAATTCGAAACAACGTTATTTACATAACAATGTCACATATGACAATGTGACATTTTCCCAACGGTTCAAGAAATTGCTACTCCATTGGATATTGTAACATGTATTTGCCAATCATTGTCACTGAAGAACTGTCCATATATGATGGAATGCGGAAGCAAAATAACTTGGACGCATATTTAGTGACATCCTTTTTTCACACACAGCTCCATTCACCAGGAGCCAACAGGAGAACAGGAACTCCAAAGCGGTGCTTTGCCAATCAGGGTTCACTGTGAAAACCCAACCCAGGCCTGTTCTGCTCAATGGCCGCGTCCGTACAGTGAGTCGTCCAAGATGGCAGACGCATACGTTTGCTGCAGATATAACGGAGCTAATGTTGTTTCAGGTGACGTCATTCATTTTGAGGGAGCTTTCTAATTAGAAACAGACATAATGAGTGACGTAATTAAATACTGTCGATACTTTATTTTTAAACTATCTGTGAGACCCTACCCACCGCCAAGTATAACATTGATGCGTTCAACACACTGCACAGTCTGCATATATAACCAGGGGCCATTCTTAAAAAGCAATCAACAGTAAACTCCGTCATACATTTCTGCAAGGTATATGAGATAGGATGGCCTTGGCGCTACAAGGGATCGCTTTGTAGGGATCTACGTTTGCTGGCGATCGTTATCCATAAACTACAAAACGACAGCTTTTACACATCAATGGTGTAATAATGGTGCAATAACAAACACATTACACCTCATGTAAGTTTCAGATCATTTGGACCCTTTAATTACAACGCATTTTCAAAGTTCCCCTTCTATTAACATATCGTATCATTCTTTAAAGACTATACATTCAACATTCCCGACATGGGTACAATGTGTGAAGCACATTTCTGGTGTCCCCCGCCGTGATATTGCTGGAATATTGCTAAAAGCGACGTAAAACCAAACTCACTCACTCACTCACTCACTATACATTCAACCTCAGCATAACCTACACTTGTATCATAATCTTTGAAGAAGCAACTTAAGTGTTGGAAATATGATTCATTTATTACAGTTACAGTATGCTGGTATGAGTGAGACACCTTATTCAAAGGACAAAATAGCATTAGTAATGAGATGATTTTTTTAAAAACAAATTCTGCGAAATGCTGCCTTCATTGTATAATCGTTTCATTACAATTCTCGTTAACTTTTTATAAACATGGCAAAATGATCTTAATCGAATGTCAACATCAAATGGGACTTTGTTTAAATGGCGCGATATAGTTAAGTCGAAATAGTCTTTAGACAATTAGTAGTGAACAACACAAGTAACACTTGAATTGATAAAGTCAGCACTGTATGAATACAGTGGTGGATGTCATACTATCTCACATACCATTCCTTGTGATTGCCAAAACATAATAATGCAAAGACACAATAATAAATCAAATATAATGATTATAGACATTCTTTGATATACACATGATTGTGTTTCTGTCCGTTGGAATACATGTCTTAATAAGATATATGAACTCTGTTTAATACGTACACATCAAGAAGACTTAATTTTACTTCAAAATATATAGATTTATTGTATATTAATCTCATCACCGGCACAAGTATGACGTTTATATAGAACAGAAACAGTTGAACCCGGAAGACGTAATACATACTATGACGTTAAAGTATTTTCACTTTCATTAACTAATAAGGTTTATGTAAACATAAAATATAGTTTGAGAAATATAACTGGCAAAGTACTGTACTAGTTGTTGGAGATAGCATGTTTCCTCTTAATTAAGACAACAAAGTATGCTATTCAATAAAACAGTAATAAAAAAGTTTCATTTTGTCTAGGAAAACGTTTCAGATGTGGAGTTTGTTAAAGAAAACTGCTACCGCTTGAATATATCGTCTCATATTAAAAACTACATGAATTGCATGGTTAAATATGTGGAATATGTAAAAGATTACGCCAGCAAACAACATGTTTGTGTCCGTAAATAAAACATAATACACAGGAGAGGTTTAGAACAGGATCTACCATGAACATGTAACTTACGTTGAACGCAATGCACCAATTATTTTTCAAGAACAAAACATGTCAGAATTTCAAAAAGAAATGTTTAATCTGCATGTTTGAATTATTTGTATTATGAACATTTTTCAAGATCCTCCTGAATCATGTATATGATCGTCTTTGCTTACGTGTAACACGGGTCTGGAATTATGTTTTTCTTTCTTTTGATTGCTTGTGTCTGAATGTTTATTTATACTAGACTCCCCTGTGTGTCCTCCGGAGGAATCTGGAACATCCTTTTCATCATTTCCAGGCTGGGTTTGCGGCATGAACGATGCCTGTCTTATCAAAGATCGTAGCTGATGACCCAATATCTCCAACTGTGCAGCTTGTTCAGCCTTACGCTTCATTGCGTCCTCAGAATTAGGTGAATCTGACTTCTTTGAACTGTCCCTTCCTTTCTGAACTGACCATTCCTGCCTTGAACTTCCACCTGTCGATTCGGGTTTCTTGTCATCCGAGGATTCTGATGTCTTATTCTTGCCTTCTTGTTCCGACGAGCTGTGCTTTGGTTTGCTATCGTTGGTTTGCTCATTTCTATCCTTGCCTGACGCCTTTGGTTCAGAAGATTTCTTTAGTGTCTTTGAACTGTCCCTTTCTTTCTGAACTGACCATTCCTGCTTTGAACTTCCACCTGTCGATTCGGGTTTCTTGTCATCCGAATATTCAGATGTCTTGTTTTTGCTTTCTGGTTCCATTGAGATGTTCCTTGGTTTGCTATCGGTGTTTATGTCCTTTCCATCCCTGCCAGATGCCTTTGGTTCAGAAGCTTTTTTTAGTGTTACAATATCCTGAAGCTCTCTAGTTACTGACTTTGACTGTTGCATAAGATCCCGTATATCTCTCTGTGTCTCCAGCCCAAGCCAGTTTGGGAAGACACCAGCAAGTGGGTCTACTCTTGTAATAGCACCAAGAGGTGGTGCCGTTCCCTCTCTGGAGTCCATATTTTGTTTTGTCCCAGACGGACCCCCGTTTCCAGGAGTTCCAGAATCACCAACAACAGCAGCAGCACTAATACCTATGTTTTGAGCTGGACCACCGTTAACCAATGGTAGAGTAAAAACTGATGCGCTTGGATCAGGAACAGGCTGACTCTGCAAATCGAAAGGCATCCCTCCACTAGTCATCACAGGCAGATGAAAATTTGAAGAAGCTTCTATGGTATCAATTAGTTGCCCAAACACCTGATCAAATGAAGATGGTATTACTTTCCCATTGTTTCCATCACCATTTTGTCCATTATTGCCGATATTTCCATTAGAACTCTGACCATTGCCATTGCCACCATTATTTCCGATTGCTTGACCATTATAAGCACCCTCAGTACCATGACCATTGTCTGTGCCATTACCATTGTTACTATGACCATTTTTATTTGCATTAACAATAGTACTTTGCAATGTTTTGTCACCGTTACCATTTGCACCATGTCCATTGTCAGTATCAGTTCCATTGGGGCCACTGGGGCCACTGGGGCCACTGGGGAGCAAGTTCTTGCCATTATCACCTTTAGCTACCACAATATCTGTTGCATTGTTAGTGTTGTTCTGTGCAATTACTGATGTATTTCTATTATCAACGACTTTTGAGTTTCCATTGTCACCCTTGGAAGAATGTCCATTGTCACCATTGGAAGAATGTCCATTGTCACCCTTGGAAGAATGTCCATTGTCACCCTTGGAAGAATGTCCATTGTCACCATTGGAAGAATGTCCATTGTCACCATTGGAAGAATGTCCATTGTCACCATTGGAAGAATGTCCATTGACACCATTGGAGGAATGTCCATTGTCACCATTGGAAGAATGTCCATTGTCACCTTTAGAGGAGGGGACACTGGTTTCGCTACCATTAATTTGTCTGTCGAAAACTGTTCCGGCGAGACCCATTGGAGCACTGAGTCTGCCTGCCATTGCAGTTGGGACAAGTTCAGGAAGAGTAGATAAAAATCTGTTACTCCAGTTATTTATAGCATGTTGAAATCCTAAAACACTGCCAAGTGCAGATGGCGATATCTCAGTGGCACGTTGGCGATATGTGCTTGGTGTAGTTGCTGCTTTGGGGGATTGTTGTGTTGTTCTTGGCTTAACGGTTGCTGGGGTTGCGGAGGTTGGTGGATTAGACATACTGGATGCAGCTGTTGGTTTGGCAGTTTCTGAAGTAATGGTTGTTGTTTGAAACGTGGTAGGTGTTGTCTTTGGCTTAACTTGTATAGAAGAAGTAATAACTGAAGATGATGTTGTAACAAAGTTATCTGAAGAGGTGGTTATACTGGCAGTTGTCCGCCGAGATGGTGTTTGTGTTGTACCTCTAGATTGTTGTTGTATCCCATTGCTCAACTTTGAAATTAATGGTACTTCGTGTTTCACTGTCTTCATCTTTGATGATGTCATCTCAGTTTTACCAGTGCCTGAAGCTGTTGCTCCTGTCGATGTTTTTGTTGTTGTAGGATTTGTGGTCGTCGTCATAGCTGTAACTGTAGTTGTCTTCTCAAGTAACATGTCAGTTTCATTTGGTGATGTTCCAATTGTGGCTGTTGTTGTCTCATGACTTGTAACCAATGTCGTCACATTTTCAGATGTTTTTTCATTCGTTGTATTTCCAGATGATATGACACTGGACGGTGACACTAATGATGATAGACCAGATGAGGTGCTAATTTCAGTTCCAAAACTTGATGATGCATTTGTTGACATTTGTGAAGATGCAGAATCCAGTTTTACATTTGTTGACACATCGTTGTTTGTTGTTAACTTTGTTGATGTACTTGACTGTGTTGATATCTGAATGGTGGAGTCAGTTGTTGTTGTTGCTGAAATATCTGCTGAAAAATGTATATCGTTTGTTGCCGATTCATTCACAGTTATTAATGTCATGTTTAACTGGTTTGTAGTTGATGCTATTGTTTCTGGAAACGACGATGGTGAAATAGATGACGTTACCGATTCTATAGGCAAAGACGTTGTAGTAACCGTTGCATCATTTGTTGGGATACGCGATACTGTTTTGGCAGTGGTGGTGACAGTTGAGGCATCATTAGACAGATTATTTGTTGAAGAGATTGCAGCAGGAGTGAGTACAGGAGACGGCGTAACTGTTTCTGTAGTCGCAGATTCTCTTCGTTGTGTGGATGAAACAACACCAGGGGGTACTGTTTCTGTAGGATGCACAGTTGTTGTAGAAGGCGCAATACGTTGTGTTAACGACTTGCCCCGCGCTGCTTTATGGCGTACAAGGTCAGTAGCAAAAGCAGCCCGAGAACCTATTGTGGATTCCCTGTTAGAGACTGACCTTGTCATGGCATCTAGAGTAGAACTGTCTGTCGATGACGTGTCTGTGTCTTTTGTTGTCGTGATTGATGTAGGCATCACTGATGTCGGTGGCGAGATTGTAGAAGAACTTGTAAGACGAGTGCTTGTGAAAACTCTTGGCGTTGTACCATTTGAAGACACAATTCCTACTGTGGTAGAGGCGTCCGCTGGTGTGGGTTCCAATGCTTGTGTTGTTGTCATGCTTGATGTTGCATCCGAAAGGACTGGAGTAGTTGTCGCCCGGGTCGTCGTAGTTGCAACTGTTGTGGTTGTTGTTGGGCGTTGGGAAGTTGTTGTCGCACTTGTCGTTGCTTTTGATGTAAACGAAAACAGAGCAAGATCCAAGAAATCCAAAGAATCAATGGCAGCAATTATTTTGCTTTTTCCGTTTCCATTTCCATTTCCGTTTCCATTACCGTTTCCATTACTGTGACCGTTTCCATTGCCATTTGACTGTTGGGACGATAGAAGTGTTTCACAGAAACTGCCTCCATAACCATCAGGGCAAACACAAACATAGGTACAGCCTTTAGATTTACATGTTCCTGTATTACACACATTACTTAAAAGGCTGCAGGCATCACTTAATCCCCGATCGGAGCAACCTCCATTGGTATCAACAACAGGGGGACTGGGTTCGTTGTCAGGCCATATTGAATCTATTCTTGTCGCAGGTGCAGCTCTGAATACGCGCATAACGCACATCAATATAACAACCTTTGGCAAAAGGCGATGAACCATGTTTGAATGAGTCATCCGGCAAATTTAGAAAGATCCAATATCACTATATGCTTATGTCACATCCAGAAGTATCGCTCAGAAGATTTCCTCCACAACTCAAGGCATTTTTCAGAGTCCTCTTATGCGAATTCCATGTAAGGGTGCTAAGGTCCTTTGCCTGTAAAATATAGCATAAAAATAAGGGAATGATATTTTTTTCATTAACATTTAGATTCGTGTTGAAAAAGTTATGCTCAATTACTCTACAAGACGTTTTTGACATGTACATCAGCTTTACATATTCTACAGGCATGTATGTCAGAAAATGTTAATTACATATGAATACAATGGGGCCTTGTGGCTGTCAAGCTGCCTCTTTAATGACACTCCTAGGATTATTTCGAGGTTTCCTGACTGTTATATGCATCGTATCAATCACACTGCATCATAAATGTCAACGTACAGTCATGTATAGATATGATAGACGATATTTTTAGTTGATTGTTACCAAATTTATGTCGGGCGTGCGAAAATAGATAAAGTGCAGTGATATGTTTATATCCGTCCTCTCTTTGTACCTACTGCCAATTATTCGTTACATTTATTAACAACGTTGTCATTTGTCATATTCATCAAGGTGTGGCTTCTTCATGAATAATTAATTTTTTCTTTATCTATGGGTTGGTATGAATTTGCTATAGTATGAATGAAGACAAGATTTATCTTTAGATGAAGGAGAAATGCTTGATATGAAACTCATTTCAAGGTTTAGGAAACACAACGCCATGTAAGTACTAGGATTATTGTACTAAAATAAAGTTTCACGTATCTGTTCATAATGTGATCATGAGTAACTACGACTTCTATGCTTTGCGAATTATGGCTGAAGCTAACAAAATATCAACACGTTGAAGCTTACATTAACTTTCACAGAGGAGGAGATTATTCTGCTACATAAGACGACTGTTACATTAGAATTAGAAAAAAATGGCATACTGACCAAGATGACATGTCTTTTTGCTTAAATGGTGTAATGGATAAATTCAATGGATAACATGAACACAAAATGGATATAAAAACGACAAACCTTTCCATAATCATAAGAAATCTCTGCTAAAATCAGAGTCGATTGTACGATTTCGAATATACCATAATGATACTATGAGAATAACTAACATGAAGTATACTTAACACATGTACAGATGTAATAACATAAGGTTTACTTAACACATGTACAGATGTAATAACATGAGGTTTACTTAACACATGTACAGATGTAATAACATGAGGTTTACTTAACACATGTACAGATGTGATAACATGAGGTTTCCTTAACACATGTACAGATGTAATAACTTATACAAAAATATCGGTAAAAACATTTCTCATATTCATTTTTCTTATCGTTAACTACACAGCCGATCACAAATCGTTTTGACAGAAAGAAGATTATCTCTGGCAAAAACGAAATGGCAGATATTGTCATGTCGTTTGATATCTTGAAAAGTGGATGAAAACATAGATTCTGTCAATGTACTTTTTTATTTCATCCATTGCTTTGGGTGGTCAGGCGGCACGGGTGGCCCAGTCGCAGCGTTGCGCAGAGTTGCGTCCCTTGGGCACGCCAGAAACCTATGATTTTGGGTTCTAATCCCGGTTCGCCCCGATTATGTATCTAGGTTTGTCAGCACCATACCCGTGCTCGTGGGTTTCAACGAAGTGGTAAACGTCAGAGACCTGCATCATTTCGGGCTTTCCTCCCACATTATGCTGACACGCCGTGATATGACTGGAATACTGTTAAAAGCGGCGTTAAACCCAACTCACTCACTCACTCACTGGGGTGGTCGGGGAGCCTAATGGTTACCGCATACCCAGTTCATCCTCGCAGTAATATTGATGGAATGGTAACAAAATCAGATTAAAATCCTACTCATCCATTCACTATTTGTCTCAACTAAACAAAACCCTCACTCTAATGAATATGCAATATATGTGTGCGATTTTCGTGTTATGTTAATTGGGAGTCCGTGGGATGTAACCAACAAGACTGGAAACACCGATACACAGCTGGTAGTGTTGTAAGTGTTGATTCCCAACATGCGTACAATGTGTCAAGCGATCATCTCGCGATGATATAACTGGAATATCACCGAAAGCGGCGTAGAACCATACACTCTCAAGCTGTAACTTTCAACACACCAGATATCTACGGTTTCGTTACTCGTTCAGTTTCACACCAGTGCGGATATGACCTAGGTGCTTAGGTCGTATTGCGTTCTAACATAAGAATGTTTATATTAACACACAAAATGTTCATCTAGCGTGAATATGTATCAAACTGGACAGAAAGTGTACAGACAGGCTCCTTGCATATTTTACGCATTTTATCACGTTTACATCTTGCATCTTTTTTGTAACACGTTTGATGTAAACATAGGTGGAGTCTGTGTTAGTCGACAATAAGTTTGAAACGCATAAATACAGAGAACCAGCAAAACGTAAATTGATGTCAAGATCTAAAGTCTCGCAGTAATGCGTATTAACGTTATAATGTGAAAAATATTTTGGATTTACATAACTTATAATATCATCAATCGGAAATGGTGATTTTAAGTTACAATTAAACTGCAATCGTATCCAGCTAAAGGAACATTCAATTTGAGTTATTCGGTGATAGCGTATGAAGAATCTCAAGGATAAAAATGATCTCCGAGGTAAACGCATAGATTTCTGTACTTTCAAAAACATGTAAACACAAGGCACAAAACTGTAAGAATAGCTAGATTATATAACATTATATATGCACCTAACATTCAAGGTTTGTGCACAAAAACGATACACCAGCCAATCCATTGAAACACCTCCCCCCTAAGTCCACAACACAATCAGACCAAATCACGTTGTTGTTTTTATAATTATTTGACATATATTTCCTTGATTGCCCAATTGAGCTTTTTTGGTTTCATTAAATATCACATGATCATTCCATCCCTATGTTACTAAACGAATATATGAGGTTATTATCAATAGGAATGTAGAACCCCGCAGTTGAAGTTGCTTTAAAAAAGGCCGATACATAAAGTTCAGTGTGTTGATTTACATGATTAATGGCAGATTTGTTGTTTGTATACCGAAGCCTCACTTTATGTATAATATTTTATAAGATAGTGACAACTTGCCTTGAGGTTTCTCGCGTCTTACGTCATCAGTGAATGAGTAGACAATTATGCTGTCAATCAGCGCAGTGATGGATCTCTCAAGACTGAGACAGATAAGTAGATCATTATGGCGTCAATGAGTTTGCTATCTTACTTATTCATATGAAGAACTCACATGTAAGGCTTAACTTGTAAACTAAAATATCAATGAGTATCACACACACACACACACACACACACACACACACACACACACACACACAGATATATATATATATATATATATATATTTTACTAATTTTTAAACACGTTTTAACAAATCATAATCGTAATGAGTAAATATTACAATTCTATGCTACCTGCTGAAGATGACAATGACGTCCACGACTCGTTTAAAATCGATAGCTAGAAATAACATCCCAAGCCAAAGGTCCTATATAAAATATCAGATGAAGTGATTAATATGTTCTGAATCTACATAATAACATGGAAGTTAACCTAATTGGGTTGCATCGTATGTCCCCATCAACCTCTATTGAAACTTAAATGTTTTCTTCAAGGTGCAATAAAAACATTTAAACACAAGGGCACCTGTATATTCTACACAGTACGTATAAACATGATACAAAGAGACAGCGCGTATCATTTAAAGTATACCAGCAAGTGAGATTATAATCAAAATCTTCAACATGCCATGATGGAATGCCGTACCTGTCCTCCTCAGTGAAGTGACACTCAGAGTGTCACAGCAGGCACATATTTCCTGCATGCGCCCCAAGCACAAGTATCCTTGTACACAATGCAACCTAGTACTCCATTCAACATGAACTCGCGGAAACAACACCATGTACATCATGTTCTCAAACACGTTTCACTTTCAATACAAACAGCATGACAGGGATTAAAATAGACAGGTCGTGAAGTCAATTTACATAATTCAAAACATACAGCAGGGAAAATGTGTAAATACCTTCTATATTTTAACCAAGCGCGTCAGCGGCAGTGCTTGTGGTTGTTGATGAAGAATGTTCCAAGTGGTGATGGTATACATACACCATAAACCGAGTTTATCTGTCCACACCCAAAAACCGAGTAGTGTTTCTCAGGCGACAGGAGCATCAGCGGCTACTGTGGTGTCTATGACCTGACGTCAAGTCATAAATCTAGTCTCGCTCTGTGCTCTAAATTTCCTCTGACAGCTTGAATTGTGTTCGTTGCTAATACGAATGACGTCATCGCTTAACAAAATGCTAACATTACGTAATGGCGTCGGTTGTGATTTGAGAGAGTAAACGTTATTGTTGTTATTGTAAAATAGAATGTATTTTTGGTTTGTATACAGGTCCTTAGCTGCAATCTCAGCCATATCTGAGATGGGTTTGGCCTAAAATGTCATTCGTGGCAATTTTTCACATAAAAGTGTTTCTGTTTCTTTTGACATCTTGTAATAATATGTTATCATTATAGTAACCAACTTCATATACAAATCTGTGAGAAACATATCAAAATGGCAACATTCATACTGCTGTAATCATGCGTCGTTATGTTCATTTTGAGCTTGCGCAGGTTTGTTCACACGCATGTGTGTTCATGCGTGCGTGGTTATACCGTAATAATAATATATTATCATTATTATTATTATTATTATTTACAGATTAAAATATCAAATGAAGCAACGAGGGTTTGGGTGATGCTAGCACAATCAGGCTGGTAGGAATCATCATCAGCTCAGGGTCGCAGCCCAGACATCAAATGGAACTTCTCCTAGGAAGCGCTGCCTAGTCGAACCCATCCAGAACTTTTCGGAGAATGTGAAGACTCCCCAACACTGCTGTCTTCTGCATTACCCAGATTGTCATACTGGCTGTGTTCAAAGCAACAAACCCGGGTACTCTCCTAATGTCAGTCAACACATTGGGGGGGGGGGGGGGGGGGGGGGTCGGGGGGGTACCAAACTTACATGTAAGGGACCGAAAAAAATGAGGAGTAGGACCACTTGGTACTTGGGATGCAAGCGTGACATTTAGAGAGCGAGGTCCGCATATTTGTCTTGTTTTCCTTAAACTTGTCAATCACATTAGTGTCAAAAGGGAAGAAAATGCAATGATATAAAGGATTTCATTGGACTTTCTCAAAAGGACAAGATCGAGTTTGTTGTCCTGGGTATATCATAGACTGTACACGGGCTTGTTCCAAGGTGTTTTGTATTAATCATTTTCAATAACGACCTCTTCATATTTTTGGTCGTACCATGGATGGACCTCTGGATGGAGTCAAAACAAAACGCATGACGCAGACGGTAATAAAAAGATCATGTCACTTAAGATACTACGTTTGTGCGAAAGTTGGGCAAACACTGACAACGTGTTGGATACTCTCATTAAATTCATTGCATAACCTACATTTCATGTTTACATTTTGATGCAAAATCACATATTGACGGTGAATGGTCCTGAGCAGCAAACAGATTCAGGCCAGAACTCTGCAGGGTTGCCGAACTTCTCAACACACTGCACATTTACTCGATGCAGTGGTCGTTCAGATAGCCTCTCCTTGAAAAACTGAGTCTGGGCTGATTTTATATGGCACTTATTTAACTTAGTTAATTAATAGTTTCATCAAATTGTATTACACATCATGTTTAATTCCAACCTGGCAGTTTACATTTTATATACTATCTAATGTTTAAATGAACCCCCCAAAAAAAACACCACCAACAACAACAGCAACGACATACAAACTTGGTATTTGAAATGTATACATACACACAGAAAGAAACAATGCTATTTTATGTTGATCGTTCTTACCATGATATAAGCAGTTGGAAAAACCTACCAGGGAACACCCTCTTCGTAGTCCTCCTATCATAACGTCTAGCCACTAGGTGGTGTCGTAAACCTTTCACTGCTGCAGTATTTCTGCAACTGGGGCTCGCGTCGGTATGACAAGTGTTGGCAGCCAGTCTACATGCCTCCTTTACAGAATGTGCACACTCGGAGGTCAGCGTGTACGTGCCGTCACATTAAAGGCAGCCCCGGAGGGCGTGGGTGTAGTAAGGATGCACCTTCACGGATATAGAAATGATATGTTTAATTGGTCTATTACAAGTTAGTGTCACTCACTCACTCACCATCTTCAAAATCGCATGGGCTGCTGGTACTGTAAAGAAGGTGTGACATATACCATCTGTTAAAGCATGGCAAGTTTGGTATTTCTGGTACATGTTGGCTTCGATTATCTCCCTAAACCAATCGTCATATCTCTACCATTTTTGGGTGCTATCGTTCGGCCACAGCGTTTATTTACATTGCCTAGCTATGCGAGCACATATCCGAGAAATATATCAGAAATAACGTCATGATAGAACATTGTGTTATTGCAGCTATCTTATATTAAACGTTAAACGAAGATTACATGTAGGTCACCATTCCTCATTACACTAAGGTTACATGTAGGTCCCTATAACTCATTAAACTAAGGTTACATGTAGGCTCCAATTACTCATTACACTAAGGTTACATGTAGGTCTCCATGGCTCATTACACTAAGGTTACATGTAGGTTATCATAACGCACTAAACTAAGGTTACATGTAGGTCCCGATTACTCACTAAACTAAGGTTACATGTAGGTCCCTATTGCTCATTACACTAAGGTTACATGTAGGTCCCCATAACTCATTAAACTAAGGTTACATGTAGGCTCCCATTACTCATTAAACTAAGGTAACATGTAGGTCCCCATTACTCATTTCATTAAGGTTACATGTAGGTCCCGATTACTCATTACACTAAGGTTACGTGTAGGTCCCCATAATTCATTAAACTAAGGTTACATGTAGGCTCCCATTACTCATTAAACTAAGGTAGCATGTAGGTCCCCATTACTCATTACACTAAGGTTACATGTAGGTCCCCATTTCTCATTACACTAAGGTTACATGTAGGTCCCGATTACTCACTAAACTAAGGTTACATGTAGGTCCCGATTACTCATTTCACTAAAGTTACATGTAGGTCCCCATTACTCATTACACTAAGGTTACATGTAGGTCCCGATTACTCACTAAACTAAGGTTACATGTAGGTCCCGATTACTCATTTCACTAAGGTTACATGTAGGTCTCCATTACTCATTACACTAAGGTTACATGTAGGTCTCCATTACTCATTACACTAAGGTTACATGTACATGTAGGTCCCGATTACTCACTAAACTAAGGTTACATGTAGGCTCCCATTACTCATTACACTAAGGTTACATGTAGGTCTCCATGGCTCATTACACTAAGGTTACATGTAGGCTCCCATTACTCATTACACTAAGGTTACATGTAGGCTCCCATTTCTCATTACACTAAGGTTACATGTAGGCTCCCATTACTCATTACTCTAAGGTTGCATGTAGTTCCTCAGTACACTTATGTTACCCTATGTTATCTGTCTCTGCCAGGTGTGGGTCATTGTTTCATAATGTATCAGCCACTGGTTCGTCGGGTCCAGAGTCCTGACAACGCGGCAAAACAATATCCTCTCACGCGGTAACTAAATGTGTACACGCCATGGACCGTTTGTTAGAAATTCTGGGAAAGAAGGCCTACTTCACTATTGCCTTAGTCAAGCCCTGTTTTATTACAACATTTTTCACGGTAGCATTACAAGTACACCGTGTAGGTCCAAGGTGATGGCTAATCTTTTATGTCCCCAGGACAAAAACACAGTATTATGACCGTAGGTGTGGATATGAGAACATTGTCCAGGTCAGACGCCGGGCTGACCTCACGCCTCGCATTCCGACAGACGTAACATATGTGTGTGATGTACGTCATCGCCATTCAGCACGGGCGACCTGGGCGCATGTCCCAAGGTGTGCCACGCGACAAAGGCCAAACTTGCTCATTGTTCATTTGTTAAATATGACACATCAGTAACAAAAATTATGTTCAATGCGATTCCCTATTTTGACTTGTATCGTGTGATTTTTCACAGGAACAATTGACTTGCTTGTGCATGTGTTTGTGACGGGAGCCACAAATGGGGCACGATACGCTCACCTTTTCGCGACATCTTATATCAACACTCTTTGATTGTGATTCGTTTACTCTTGCTTATGATACATGTATGGTCGGAATCGTACAATCAATTTCTTGTGGCTCTGGGAAGGATTCTTTGACTCTGGAAAGGATTTTATTTTATTCTATTTAAAACCATAGTTCAAAAGTCGTGCTTTAAACATTCCAAAACATGAATATGGAAGGGGTTTTGTCTCTTTTGTTTATTGTGGCTTATGTAGACATGTGAATGGATTACCACTTAAAGTATATTGAATAATGCCACAATGTAATGCTTGCAATTCTACCCATCCGGGCACTGTAAGGGTGAGATGTGAAGGCGATTGATTTACATGATTGAAAAGTATGATGATATGGTTTGTTGGAATAGTAACATGATAGAACAGTATTATAGAATAGTATGAGGATATTGGAATGCTATGAAGAAGTAGGATATTGAAATATTATACTTGAATAGTATTTTGGAAAGGTACGTTGGAATAGTTTATGCGATGGTACTGCATGATGGAATAGTATGTTGGATAAAATGTGAGATGGTATGTAGGAATAGTATACTGATATAGCATGTTGGACTTGTCTGATGAAATAGTATGTTGGATAGTTTGATGAAATAGTATATTGGGAATAGTATGTGATATCGTATTATTGAAAATCGTGTAGGAATATTATGTTTGATAATATGTTGGGTAGTATATTTGAATATCATATTGTACGAGATAACATTATTGAATATTATGTAGGAATATTAGGTTGGATTGTATGATTAAATAGTACACAGGAAAAGTGTGTGAAATAGTATGATGGAATAGTATGATGCAATTGTAACATGAAATTGTATGTTAGAAAAATACATTTGAAAGTATGACTTTGATATCACCATATTGGGAGAGGTAATTATAAGCTATGCCTTTGTAAGACATATAAAACCTTTATCCCATGTGACTGTAATAATACTTATCGATAATGTTTTTTCTTTTGTTCAAACTTCAGCTTTAGAGGCAGATACATTATCCTGTAAAAGTGTAAGTGTACGTTCATACTAATACGCCAAAGCTACACTTTCATTATGTAAACAATGTAAAGATTGTGGACGTAAAGATTCTATTTCCTGTTGTTCATTTTTAAACTAAACTATATTTTAGTCAAATAGAAATGGTCAATGTAGGAGAATAACCACTCTAGATGTTCTGTAGGTGTATCGCAATGCATTGATATATATTTCTTATTCGTGCCACATCATTGTGGTTCATGACCTCCTATATCTTGCCACCATGAATCATTGTTGGATCGATGCTCACATAATCGATCACTGGATTGTCATATAGCTGGAATATTGAAGTATACGGAGTTTAACAAGAAACAAACAATTAATAATTTCGACAATTATAGCACATACAATTTGGCTCTTTGATTGAACACGTGAAATTGGCGATAGTTTGTAGGTATGAACCATGTGTTTCTTGTATTTTCGAAATCCAACGAATCCAACTGCATATTTCGCTTTATATTTTTCTCTGGGATGAAGCCTTAAAAACCTAGCAAGTATTTCCTGGATCATGGAAGAGGGACCGTATGACAAACAAATGCGCAACCAATCAGAGCCCTGAGTGATTAATACGCTGCTAACGTGAACTGAAGCGTTGAGTGTTGTACACGGATACAGCTTTTTGGAAAGGAGCGTCGCATTGTTTAACCACAAATGTAACATACACGTGTTATGAATACAAATAATCAGCGAAGCAAGTTACTGAATGAACATACTTAGTACAGATGATATGTAAAACTGCCAAATGTATCACCTGTTTACTGTGGTTCATTTCGGAGCTGACACAGAACGTGTCACAACTAGGATATTTTACGAACGCTATTTTCGATTCTCGTGTAACTTTAAATTCCATTAATTATGTTCAGACTTTTTTCATATTTGTTTTGCAATAATTGATATACTCATCTCGATTTTAAATATACTTATATCTTATGTTTGGTATTTGGTCTGAGTGGTCAGGTAGCCTAGTAGTTAAAGGGTTCGCTCGTCACGCCGAAGACCCGGTTTCGATTCCCGACATGGGTACGATGTGTGAAGCCCATTTCTGGTGTCCCCCGTCGTGATATTGCTGGAATATTGCCAAAAGCGGCGGCGTAAAACCATACTCACTCACTTGTTGGTCTGATGGTCCTAAAAAATGTTATTTACCTCCAGCACAGATTTGCTTTTTGGAAAAGGAGGGTGCATTGTGTGGTCACGTACAATGTTTCACTGTCGTGTTATTTCAATTAAAGTATATCACCATATGAGCTACGTTTACAGTCTTGCTTGCGCCACGAGTAGTTTTAGTGGTGTTTAGTGTACAATGAACAACGGCCAGGGGTCGTGCGCGTATATTTCTTATATGAGATATCAACATTATGTAAAGCTTCCTTAAGGATTTAAATCTAAAATGTACAAGCATTTAACATCCTACCAAGGTAATGTCGGACAAGTCCATTTTATGACCAGGGAGGTTAAGTTTGATATTTCCCGTATATATATTCTTACAATTTGGGCGTCGATTATCTGCACTTTTTCTCACAATACACCTATTGTCATATCTCTCCCGTCTGTGGATGCTATCGTTCGGTCACTGTGTTTATCTGCTTTGCCCAGTTACATGTACATCTATGGGAAACAACTCACTGGACACGCCCCTCTTAAAAATAAAGTCGTCCAGTTTACGACGTCATCAAGTTGCGAGTGCATGTTCGAATCTCCAGATTGTATGTTGTGTTAGTTTGCAAAATGTGATACTTTTTGTAGGAAGCTTTAAAGGAAAACGATGTTCCCGTGTATGCGGATATCAAATAAGGGAGACAACTCGTGGAACTTAAATACAAGTGAATGGGCGAATTTGGTAAGTACGCTTCACGGCGATGGACACCAGACATCGCTGCCATGGTTAGAATGTAAGCTAGGTCCTCCTCTAAGCTCCCCAACCGCACTTGAACTTATGTGATTCCAGTAATTTGTCATTAATACATTTATTAAATTGAACCGCAGATCATTGGGCAATCAGCCAAGTTTTCTGTGGTTTTGTACAAACTAGTTTAGACATGGGCGTGTAGATATTAAACGTTTGACAACATGGCGTTGTGGCGTGCATGTTTTCAAACTGCAAATGGTATTGTTCGTTACATTTAGTTCTTACAAGGCTTTTTTAAACCTTCAAGAGGTTGTGTTATTTGTGTAATGCACCCCAGTTCTTAAAAAAACCCACTACGCCGATAATGGTAAACAATTTCATGTTCAGGGAAAGAAAAAGGATTATGGTGATAAACGCAACACATTCTTCTATTCCGCCAAGTATATTTTGGTAATACACAAGTTTAACTTGGACGAAATAGCTTCTGTGATTTAGCTATGATATTAATAAATTGAAGCATCGTACATTTCGTCTATGACACAATCAAATGTGGACGGAAACAAGGGCCACATGATTCTTTAAAATGTGTTATCGAGGTGAATGCGCATGTATAATATTTAAACTGTGCAGAGTACAGCCTACACGTCATACGTTCAGTCATCCCCTTTGCTGTTATAAACAGGTCCGTGATTAGAGATTCGGGTTAAATGATTGATTTACCTTATGAAATAGTAGTTGGCTCACAAGAACACCTTAAAATCCGAACTCAAACCCGTGAACGCTGTTTCAAAGTGTTTCATAAAGTTTATATGAACGACGCGGGTCTTTAACAACTTGACACAAACTTGTTTCGTCAGATCAAGTGTCAACAGAGGGTGTTTTGCAGATGGCAGGCTCATAACAGTGAGATCAACCTTTGTGATGTTAAAAATAACAAAGCGGGTGGTGCATAAAAGGATTATCCGGCTGGTTGCCTTTTTAGAACAAAAGAAGTTTCGTGTGATTACAAGCATTTAGGTAAACACAAATTAGGGAATGAAAAATAGACGATATTCTGTATGTTTGATTTCACAAGGCAGATACGCCCGTATGGCTACAATGTGATCTCAGGATATACAAAGGATATACAAGTTACTGCCGTGGTTATGGATGGGTGAGTTTAACACACGTTGCTGTCGTTGTGTAGAGACTTTCCAAACCACCATTAGATAAATGATAAACACCCGCCACCTGCTGTTAGTTTATGTCTGTGTACATTGTGTGGTATGCAGTTCTCAGCCATTTGATCTTTCCTAGGATCATTTTGCTAGATCAACAGATAATTTCTCTTGCTCTCATTTCTAATATTTCAATACAACAACTCCCAGCTAAATATGAATTTGACATTTAAGCGTTCATAAAATATGATAATTTACAAAATGCGTATACATGTTTCAGTCAGCCTGTGAAATCAGTCATATCATGAAAAGACTAAAACGTTCAGTCACATTGTGAAATTACTTGTAGGGTTAGTCATTTCATGAAAGGACTAATTTGTTTCAGTCATTTTATTAAATGACTAATTTTTCTAGTCATTTCATGAAAGGACTGAAATTAATTGCCAGATATTTCATGAAATAATCAAAGAGTTTCAAAAAGGATTAATTAAGTAAGAAAAAGTAATTCTAATTCACGTATTTCATTTACTCATTTAGAAGGCTTACAGCGATGGTTTCTTGCTTCACTAAAATTTGAATGCGTAATGAATACACACCTACCTGACACTTGACCCGTGAAGATCCGGGGTAGAATAGGTCTTCAGCAACCCGTTCTTGCCGTAAAAGGCGACTATGCATGTCGTAAGAGGCGACTAACGGGATCGGGTGGTCAGGCTCGCTGAATTGGTTGAAGCATGTCATCGATCCCAATTGCGTGGATCGATGCTCATGATATCAATCACTGAATTATGTGGTCCAGACTCGATTATTTACAGACCGCCGTCACATAGCTGGAATATTGCTGAGTGAGGCGTAAAACAACTAACAACCCAATACCTCACACTTAGGCACAATCATGTCAAGGGCTGATTGTCACTCATGTGACTGATTATTTGTGTTGTGAGAATTTAAACTATGGTGACAGCTGCCGTTGCACATCAGTTTGACCTTAGGGCAGTTTATTGAAGTAATTGGTGAGTGTTGTTTGATCGTAGATGGATTTCGCTATTTGACTGCTTGCATCACTTACGTTGATTAAAACAGTCACTTTTCAGTCATTTTATGATATGACTAATCCTACTGGTCATTTCACGAAATGACTGAAAGTTTTAGTTATTTACCGAAGACTTTAACATATACAGTGTATATTCTATAAAGTGATTAAAATATGTCAAGATAATGAAGATATTATTTCATAAGAGTACATGCATGTGTCATACGCATTTAAATAAAAGCGACAAAACCCTTTCCATGATGAAAATAAATGTGCGCAAAAAGCAGAGTCCATTTATGATATCGAATCTGGTGGATCGTTTCTGTCGTGAATCGAGGCACGGGTGTATAGCCATGTTAGATACATGTGCTGTTAACGTCGAAACGCTTTAACGGTTATTGTATCCAGCAATAAGAGGAAGTCTCTCACTCTCAATAATTGTGATGTTATATAAAAGGTCCTTTGGGCATTGAATCTTGACAGGTCATTCATCAATATCAAGCACTTTCCATTCGTTAATCTCTGTGGATAAAACTACCTTTATGATACTATGCAAGGTTGATTTTATTTCACATAGCTGTGTGAAACCTAATGGATTCTGAGTATGAGGGTGCGTACTTGAAATATATGTCACCTGGTGTCAAGCAGCTTTAGTTCGTTGTTTGTCTGACGCAGTTCCTCCCAGTGTCCTATTAATGATGACGTAGGACATATGTCCTGTTCTGAATTATTCGTACGTCTGGATTGTATATTTCTGTAGAAATGTATTCTATGACGTTTCTTTCATGACATTCTTTTGTGTAGGACATTTTCAAATCAGTGACCAAAATAATGCCTATTGCGATTCCGTATTTTGACTTTTACTATATGTTCCCGTGTTTACTTAGGTGAGCACTTGCCTTGCCTTGTGCCTGTAATGGGGGACGCCAGTTGGGCAGGATTACGCTTTTCTCGAACACCAGGTATCATCACTAATTGAGAGAGATTCATAAACACTTGCTGGTTAAATAGTCGGAATGGGCTCTGCTTTGTATCGGGAATACATAATGGTTATTGAAAGGGTGTTGTCGCGGTTATTTCAATGAACAAGTGACAAGTGTCAAACTGAAAACACCGCCACCGGCATTTACCGAAATAGGTCCATTCTAATAAAGTAGTCAGATCGCACTATAAGAATACACATTGAAAACAACATGACGAAATTTTGTTGTATTGGTTCCAGACATGATCCATATGTATAAAATGAACAAAATGAAACAACCCGAAAAAACAAATGATTGGATTGACTAGATTTATTCGTCAGGGACTTTGTATAAAAGCCAGCATGAGCTGTAAACATATCTGTCCTGTTGTTACGGATTAGCGGTACAGTGAGTCAAGCAATGAGCTTGACACTGAATCAAGCGTGATTGATTACTGTCCGTGTGTCGATGTTTGTTGTATATTTAGCCTGCTTTAGTTTGAAAAAAGTGTGCGTGAGATAGAAACTGCCGGACAAAATAATGCCTTTACTTGAAAATTGGATTTGACAAAACAAATTACAAGCGATATTAAAACTTTACTAGGCTGAAAACAATCGCCCAAACACGGTAAACGTAAAGTGCTCAGTGTTTCTTGAAGATATTAAAGAGTAACACGATACAATCTCAGTGCAGAATAAGACACCAGTGACTCACAAAGAACATATATAAAGTTGTAGTCATTATCATGGCTTCTTTTCGGATGATTGGTATTGCTATCAAGGATGTCACCTACACTCACATTGATCTGATTTTTTTAAAACCTAGAGTAACTGACATGATAACTGTTTTCAGGAGAGCGAAATTCAATATGGGAGACCGATTTGTTTTGTTAGTGCTAGTGTTTGTTAGTGTCAGTATGTGCGTGTGTATGCATATGCCTCACAATTTAAATATATAATAATATAGTTATGCAGATTCTGAACAGTATGTTATGTAGAGACTAGCATGTCATTACATATGACTTACATACTAGACTTAACTGAACTCCTTTCAACAACTTGCAAAATCAACAGCGACCATAAACGCCACAAAATCGCCTGAAGGTTCTCAATATATATCGTGATATGGCGTCACGATTCCAGTATGCACAAGAAATAAATAACTTACTGGTGTTTAATCCAGCAGGGTGTCGCAATTTATGTCACTGTTGAAATTATTAGACGTCCAAATGTCATTTGTGACTCTCTGGGACTGCGTACAATCATTGATATCAATAGAATCAAATATACTGGAATCCACACCATGACATGCATTATTCGTTTGACGAAACTCAGGCCAGGAACTTGAATGCGTTTCGGGGAGCATATCCAAGGCTACAGAAGAGACCTCAGTGCTTTGGCCATTTGATGTCTCGGCGCATTTACTGGAACTTCTTGATCTCCTTTTAGGCATTGACAATTCCACCCTTTTCCAGAATTTCTCAACTCTTTTATCATTTCCGTCCTTCGGCCATTCAATATATGTGATTGTATCCAAAATGGTACTAAGAGTGTCGTCCATATAAACCCGGTCTTCCGAAATGTCCTGAAGCACTATGGGTATTATTCGCTGCTTCCGCTTCAGCATTTCGTGCTGCGCTCTCTGGTACTCGAATCTGCAAAACTCACTCTGGATGTAACTAGGCGTCAATATCATGATTGTCCGACGACTGTTCTCAACTGCTTCAATGATATTATTTGCAATTGCTGCAAAAGAAGTGCCAGAGAGATATTATACATGAATTATATATGAATTACCACTATTCCATGCACATTCTTATCTAACAACTCCACACGAAACGTCGTGTGTTTGTGTGTTGTTTAATACCGGTCTCGACAATATTCCAGCTTTTTGAGGACGCTCTGTAAATAATCGAGCCTGGACCAGACAATCCAGCGATTGACATCGTGATCATCCGGAAACGCGATTAGGATACAATGACTTTCATGAACAAAGTCAGGAAGCCGTTAGTCACTCCTTACGACAAGCATTGGTTGCTGAAGACCAGTTCTAACCCGGATCTCCACGGGTTCAAAACACTGTGTGATGTTATGTTCCGTATTCTATCGTGTATAATACGCAGGATGAGGGATATATGTCTTTACATTACTTTAAATGGGGAAAGTCTCCTTATGGCTTTTGTCCATCAAAGGCCGCTCCTGATCCTGAACACAATCGTGTTATACAGAATACGGATGTACATGTGCAGGATGTAACGCTACGAACATGTGTAACCCGCCCCTGTTGTCTGTGAGACACGTGTTATGTGAAGGTCGTAGTGGTTGTAAATTTGTCTTAATTCTAAAGCGAAAGCAAACCAATTTCAAGTTATCGCATACCTAGTCGCGTATGCATAAAACCCATAGGCTGATCACGACCTCTATCTCTGAGTGGCAGGTTAGACTGACTTTTTACTCAATTGTACTTACTTTCTCCCGGCATAAAGTCTCTGAAGTGTAGACAGAGTTTAAAATTGAGATTTTTCTCCAGTTTAGGATACAGCGTGTGGACAACAAAATCCTCATCCAGTTTTGTTGACTTGTAGGACACGAATGCATCAAAGAGTTTATCATCTGGAATTTAAAGTGATATATTTTTTATTAAAGTTGAACGGAACAAGGGGAAGATAATAGGAATTGAATACTCATTTAATAATACACAGCAAACACTATTGTGAAACATTTCTGGTTTAATCAAATAAACAAAATATATATAGATCACCACATCACCATCATAATCATTATCATCATCACATCACCACCACCACCACCACCACCACCACCACCACCACCACCACCACCACCACCATCATCATCATCATCATCATCATCGTCGTCGTCGTCGTCGTCGTCGTCAAACTGACATGCCGTTTTATAAGTTAATTACTGATTGAAGCGGGATTAAACTTAACTCACGCACCATATATTGGTGCCCATATGGGTATTATGTTTGCTAAATTGAAGTAACGCACTAAGCATGTCCGTGGCACAGCTTGAACCACCACCTGGAGTTCTGCACCTTACATTAGATGTACATACGAGGGACGATTGATAAGTTCCAAGCCTGACATAGAAGGAATTTCATAAGAGTGAAACCTTTTGACAGCACATGAGGGCATAAAGGTATATCCACAAGATCTGAGCAAATTGTTTCGCTGTGACATGTTAGTAAAATAAGCAAAGGTATGTAACCTTTAGGGAATGGAAACTTGAGGAACAGCTTTGAACGTACCAATCAACCACCGTTCAAACCTGAACATGTATCTAATAACAAAACTCAAAGGGTTTTATCAATCATGCGCCTATTTTGTGTTCATTTTCTTGTTTCAGTAGCAAGACTATGAATACGACAAAGACAAGGACGTTTTTTCTGTTATAAAAAAATGGCAACGCCTATATCATGCGACTCCAATGTTACCTTCTTTACGATTTGTAAGGATTAATTCTTTATTTTACTAAAATGTTTGTGCCGCTTTGGTATAGAATATGTCGCTTTCAAATTCAAATTCATATTTTAGTTCCGTGAAGTAAACCCCATGAAAGTAGTTTACCTAATCACATCTTTTACATCAAGTTCGAAAATGAAAAAGCCGCATACCTGTTTAAGGAAAATTAATAACGAGATTATCGTTCAACGTTAAATGTCGTTTACAGTCGAGGGGCCTATAATTCCCCAGACAACCATCTCTGCACGTTAAGAATGTAGGCTGAGATGGTGCAATTCACGGCAGTACGTATAATAGTTTATTGTTATGCGTCCGATGTAACCACAAAGCCCCATTAAGCCACACATCCACAAACTTCACGCTGTGTTATTTCAAGGTGACACAGTTTATGATGCGTTTATTGTTAACCATATCAGTAGTCGGAATAAATCTGTCACAACATTGCACACCCAGGCACGGATGGGCTTATGGACAAGCATATCTGCGTGCACTGGGCATGAGGCAAATGAGTTTGATGGTGACAGGACGTCCTGGAACTATCGTCATTAGGAGCGCCAGGCACTGACCAATCGGGTTGTTTCGAGAAGACAAGGATCTGGTACTATAGCGATATAAAACGCGTAGATACAGACTGGTTGTGTAGTAGCTGAGGGAGATACGTATATTTGTTCATTTTTAGTTGGTTTGTTGTTTATGTTTTTGAAAAATATAGATCATACAGGTCATGTGACTCGCAATCATGTCAGTTGTCCTTGCAGTACGCAGTCGACGCTTGTCAGATTTGGATACTGCTAAGTTTTGGCAATGAAATTTAGTACATATAAACTCACCATCCTCTTCAAAGGGTTGGAACATGTAGACTATCTTCATGATGAAGATGTACCTCCTCTTCCACAGGATGTAGGGCAGGATGACCAAGAGGATGAGCAGGATGACCAGTAGAACCACACAGCTACCCACAACCCACCAGTACCACGACGGCGCCTGCACCTCTACAACGTGAACATAGCACGTAGAGTTAGACAGAGAGCATATCAGACTGATTTTAACAAGACGTGATCCTGTATATAATGCACTTAATATACGAATAAAGGTTAGTTTTGATCAGGGTTGTTCCTACGACCTTACATGTCCCTCAACAGGGAGTTTGCCTGGATAGACACGTAATACACATATGCGAATAAAGGCCAGTGGCCCTCAAGGCCCTGTTCCACAAAGCGATCGTAGCGCTAAGATGATCGTAACTCCCATACCTTAACATAGGCTTACGACCGTCGTAGCGCTACGATCGCTTCGTGGAACGGTTACACACCTCACAAGGGCGTTGGCGTGGGCGTTGGCGTGGGCGTGGGCGTGGGCGTGGGCGTGGGCGTGGGCGTGGAGATGTGGTGGTAGATGTGGGCATGGTGATCATTTGTAATGTTTACACTGCACATATATTAGTGCATAAAATTGGAAAACGTCAGGACATCCTTGAACCCTGACCCTCTATGAGACAGTGTTAAGTAAAACATGCAACACGGTTGTGTTACCACGTGTCGTGTCAAGTATGTGCGTGTAGTGTAAGAATCTTAAGACGCAATTACGCCTGATTCCTCACGGGTGTACATATAAAGCACAAAGTGAAAACGACGTCACAACTCGTCCACCGTACAATGCAGTGAAGGTCTGAATCTTCCAGTGACTGATGCGTTAACGTGTGGAGAGGAAGTCTTCCTCTTGACATCACGTGACTAATGAGTGATGAGGCACTTTGGACAGAGACATGTAGACACAAGTAGACATCTAAGGGTGTAGGTCAGGAGGTCCAACAGCTGGTAGTGTAAGGTTGTGTATGGCTTGTTCTGAAATCGCTAGACTTGATACGACATTTACAAAAGAGTATGGTTTACGCCTCTTTGAACAAAAGTCCAGCTATAGCCCTGCGTGTCAGCTTCATGTGTGAGGAAAACCCGAAGTCCCAGACGTTAACATCTTTGGTGAAAACACGTATAGTGGTGAACAAAAGCTGACAAACATAATCAGGGCGGGTCTGGGATCCTGGAAACGCAAGGGACTCACTCTGCAAAATGAGTGAGTGAGTGAGTTTGGTTTTAACGCCGCTTTTAACATCATTCTAGTTACATCAAGGCGTGTCAGCTTAATGTGAGAGAAAAGCCTAAAGTGATGCAGGTCTCAGACGTTTACCACTTCGGTGAAACCCACGAGTATGCGTCTCTGCACAGCGAATTGTAACTACATAGTCGACTAGGTCACCCGCATCCCTCTTTAACATAATGCACGCATCAGACAGAGTGCAAAGTGATGAGCGAAAACCTTTATTCCTGGCGTACTCGTTTACACAGAAATGCAGATCTGAACATACCTCGTGTTGAATACATATTACGGATAGGAAATAAGCTGATGTAACAACATCCTGACAAACATATTGACAGATAAAATAGATTCCTTGTTATTCGTAGTCCCTACCACCAAACACGCCAAACACGATTGGTGATTATAATCCATACATTCATGGATGAAAGCATAAATGAAAACACATAAATTTGTATATCTTTTATTAAGAAAGTTAAAAGACATTATAGCACTATAGTCGTAATATTGTTTAACCAAGACTGTAAATATCAAAATAACGCATGTAGTTTTGATTAATGGTTTCAAAATGATTAAATGCATATATAACTTAGACTACCACATGTTCAAAGGCAAAAGAGTAACTGTTCCCCTGAAATTGAGCGTTCCACAATGCAATCTGTTTCGTAGTTCTGATACATTACAAGAGACTATTAACAGTGAGTGAGTGGGTAAGTTGGGTTTAAGGCCGTTTTGAACATTATTTCAGTTATATCACGTCGTGTCAGCTTCATGTAGGAGGAAAGCCCAAAATGATGCAAACGAGCACGGTTGTAGTGCTGATAAACCTGGCAACATATTCAGGGCGATTCTGGGATTCGAACCCAGATTTTGGGTTTCCGGCACACGATTCTCTGCACAGCAAACCGTGGCTTTTTGGGTGGCACGATATGGTCACATGCAAGAAATGAAACAGTTTTCAAGATTGCCTATGTGAATAAAGTTAAACCCACATGTGATTAAAAATAACGTCATTAATTAAATGGTTATTTAAGATATCCCCCTAACAACAATTTTGCTCTGTATTTATGAATTAGAAATTACGATCGCGAATCACGACATGTCTTTGTATATGAAAGCCTCGAGACAGATCATGTAGATACGTCCAAAACACCAGTTTACCTGGTTGTGGTTTTGGTCGTAGAGTTGCACACGTCGGACCCATGTATTCCGGGGCGCAGCTGCAGTACAAGGTGCCATTCTTGAAGATATCACAACGTCCGTATGTCCCACAATCAAGTGGGCACGGTTCGTGACAGAATACTCCAATCCATCCACGTTCACAGATGCACTTCAGAGCAAACCCAACAATCGTGGTCCTGTTTGTGGCTTCTTTATAGCAAGTGCCGTGTTTGCAGACAAAGGCAGAAGATCCCGGGACGCACTGACGCGCCGATAAAGGAGGGAGAATCGTTGTTGAAGGTGCTGTGGACATAACTAAAGATGTTGATGGACGTACCGTCTGGGGCTGTGTTGATCCTGAAATACAAACAAATGACTTATAGATATGTACCCGTCGACCATGCTTGTCGTAAGAGGCAACTAGCGGGATATGGTGGTAGGCTAGCTGTTTTGGTAATCGTATCCCAATTGCTTAGATCGATGCTCATGATGTCAATCACTGGATGGTCTGATCCAGACTCGATTATTTACAGACCTCCGTTATACAGCAGGAATACTGCTGAGTGCGACTTTAAACAACACACAAACATAACACGTATGGCATGCACATATATCAAATGATATCTTGAATGATTGAAATGATATCCTGAAGATATCCGCTAAAACGGGCATCAGGTGATCACAGTAGTGTCTTGTCGATCTAGGATTATCGCTGCCCAAAGGTTTTCTCATTGCCAATTATCTAAATTACATGTCACTATCAGATACTGCAATGTTAACGTCACTTAAGACAGCATTTAATCACTAGTTTCGGTAGAAAGCATTCATAAATTGGTTGTTGGTTAGCAATTTTGTTAAACCGTTCACTTGGCACGCCACAAAACTGAGTTCCAGACTTTTCATTTATATTTCGTAAGTATGATTTACCTCTCTAGAAAGGAATAAAACGGCATAAAACCAAACAACCTCGCTGGCCTTATTCCTACACAATCAAGCATACCTAAAGGCAATGTTGATTGGGGTATAACAACACTGATGATATCCTTGCATCGGTCTCCAGTATATCCAAAGCTGCATTCACATATTTGACCAGCCGGGGTGGCTCTACATTGTCCGCGTGTTCCACAGTCCAGGTTGCAGGGTGTCTGGCAGAATATCCCCACCCATCCTGCGTCACAGAAACACTTGAGCTGCCCTGGCTTGCAGTAACCATTCTGACAGGTAAACCCTACGAGACACCGACGCTGGGATAGTGGACGAAGCGTGGATGTTACCGTTGTGGTAGAGAGGAAGGATGTTGTAGAGGTTGCAAACGTTGAAGAGAAGGCTGCTGATGGGAGGGAGCTTGTTTCTTTGGTAATCGGGTTTGAGTATTGGGATGACTTGTTGTCATTCCTGATATCTGTACAATGTAAATATGAATCCTTATATAACACCTTACATATGCATATTTTCAAATACTTTTGGATTTTTTAATTATTAATTTTAGGCCTTTGATTTTATTATTTAAACATTTTGACTGGTATAATTATATGCAAATATCAAATATTACACATTTGACCAAGCATAGAACATACATAAATATACATTGAGTGAGTGAGTGAGTCAGTCAGTGAGAAGTATTTCAGCCATATTGTGAATAGCAAAAATGCATGTAACATGTAACTGTGTGTTGTGTCAGGTTACAGCCGACAGGTTATGCGTGTTGTGCCTCGTTGCATAGCTCTTGACACGTTAAAAAATGCACGTAGCAACAGTGCAATGCCTTCATGTACACAAACACGCGGATTCATGGGTGAATGATGCTATGGTAACAATGGGTGATTTTCTTCTTATTAGCATAAATGTATATTTGGATTATGTCTTATTCAGTCAATTACATTGTATATCTTATTTATTTGTATTCCTATTTAATACGTTAGCTTGTTTCACCAGTGTCCCTTTTTAGCCTTGTCCCTGTTGATAAAACAACTGGTAGTAATGACTTCGTTCAGTAATTATGTACAGGATTGGTATACAAGGTATAAATGTACCAACCTGACCCAGGTGTCGAAGTTAGCTTCTCGCCACACCGCTGACCCGTGTATCCCCACTCACAGACACACACCAACTGACCCCCAATAACACTACAGATGCCCTTCTCCCCACAATCCAGTGAGCACGGGGTCCCACAGAAAGTCCCAGACCAGCCTCTGTCACAGACACACACCAACTGACCCCCAATAACACTACAGATGCCCTTCTCCCCACAATCCAGTGAGCACGGGGTCCCACAGAAAGTCCCAGACCAGCCTTTGTCACAAACACACGTCAGCTGACCAGCCGGGCAGTGTCCATTCCTACAGGGGAATCCTGCAACACAGTTGCTGCCTACCGTGGTGGTGGGTTGGGCGACATCTGCAGAAATGAAACAACATGCAGGTAAATGTTCGGCATCTATCAGAATAGAACTCAAGGTAGTTGATGAAGATTCAACATATGCCCCCTCCCCCATATTTCTCCTTCTCAAATATAAGTATTAAAAAATATATAAAATATGGCCCAAGAAGAAATTGTTTTGTGATGAATGTTCAGGAACACCCAGGTTTCTTTTCAAATACATCATACATGTATGCATTTATAATTTGAGAAGCCGTCATGACAAGTCAGCAGTTGGTCTGCAATCTATCGCTCTATCCACGTACATAAACATAACACACTTGTGTTGAATAGCAAGTCAACCAACCAGTGGATAATATGAGTCATGTCCTAATTCGGATATCAACATATATCCACGCATCGAATACTTGTGCTCAATAACACCCGCAATTCTGAAAACACATTGTTTACCTACATCGTTAATACAAATTGTTACCTTTTTCTACATGTACCATCTAAACAGCACCACGCCAATAACAACTGAATCCGCCTGGTTAGTAGAATGTAGAGAAAAGTCAACCACATCGAAGTTTTTCTGATATATATTAAACTTAAAAGTAGTGTATAATGGATGCGTTATCCTCATCGCCATGTCAACTTCGACATGGTCCTCATCAACGTATACACGTTCCATTCATTTCACAATATTCAGATAATACATTAAACTTGAAATGGACTGGGCACATGTCATATACCGAAAAAAACCAAAGGTACATTATATACATACATGTATACTAATTGAATACATATTGTATAACGTAAGACGATTTTACAATAAAATACACAATACTAAGATGTGTCGACATGACATTAATTTTAAAGCAACATAATAGAAAACACATTCGAAATAACTTTGTTTTAACCCATAATCATATTTGGACGTCATCTTGAAATCACAAAGATATGGAACAATGCAAAAACAATCCCTTGGCGCCGAAAGGTTTCAAACAATTGTCAGATTACAAGACACTCTTCACATGAAAGTCACATGATGACCCAGAGATCAACAATATAACCACATAGCCTTATGCTTTCACGTTCCGCTGACGTTAGTTTGAATATACCATCAGTCAGTGAAGCATGCAGGTAACATCGTTATGGTAAGGAGGTTAGACCATTAAATGGCATACCTTTACGGCTGACCTTGACACGGAAGGCCATATCATACAATAATTTACACCTGATGAAATGCACTGAAGGTCATATCATACAATAATTTACACCTGATGAAATGCACTGAAGGCCATATCATACAATAATTTACCCCTGATTAAATGCACTGAAGGTCATATCATACAATAATTTCCGTACATCTCTAAAACCGGATGATAATATCAACAAGCGCTAGGGTGAACAGCTTGAGAATATCACTTCGGCTGAAGATCAAACGGGTACATGTTTACAATCTAACGTCATTTTGGTAGTATTGCTTCGGGGGGATTCCTTATAACAAGCAAGCGTTTGCAAAGCAGGAGAGGGACACCGGATGAGCATATCCTGGCAAACCGGCTGTCAACCATTACTTTACAATTGACCTTATGCAATGAATAAACTCTGAGTCAGCAAATATAAAAGAATATAAAAAGAAATATAAAAAGAGATAGAATTAATGATAAATGTTCAGAAGTTATAATGTAAATATGCAGACTATGTATGTATCAAATGGACCCGTGAAGATCCGGGGTAGAAAAGGTCTTCATCAACCAATGCTTGCCGTAAAAGGCGACTTTGCTTGTCGAAAGAAGCGACTAACGGGATCGGGTGGTCAGTCTCGCTGATTTGGTTGAAGAATGCAATTGCGTGGATCGATGCTCATGATATCAATCACTGGTTTGTCTGGACTAGACTCGATTATTTACAGACCGCCGCAAGAAAGCTGGAATATTGCTGAAAGCGGCGTTAAACAACAAACCATCCCAAACCAAAAATGTATCAAAGGTGCTGATGTCATAGACAAAGGTGTGTATTTCCTCACTTAAACGTTATTCGATTCACACTGCACACAAGACATTCGTCAACGTCAGAGCATAGACATTAAAGGGCAACTAAAAAAATAAGCTTTGGAAATTACCGTGTATTTTCTCGGTATAAATGGTTGTAAAGGTTAAAGACTACGTTTGATATACACTCCCTGTAAACAGATACCACTTCATCACAGCTGATGTGCGCTATTTCTCATACGACGTTTGTGTTAGTTCAGTTCGGGAATAAATATACAAATTAGTGTCACGTAAAAGTGTCACATATAATTAAATTGAATACATGATTCCTACTAATTACTAAACATTTATGGCGGGGGATACCAGAAATGGGCTTCACACATTGTACCCATGTCGGGAATCGAACCCGGGTCTTCGGCGTGAAGAGCGAACGCTTTAACAACTAGGCTACCCGACCGCCCCTGACAGGACGAGTGAATTTTCTTCGTGGACGACACCACACACATTAATTGATTTTATTTAGAATTGATCACATTTTATTAATATGGTGAACAATGACGTCGACACACTCCGTCAGGGTACGATAACACTCAGCCAAATAAGTCACCAAGCTTGACCATTAACTCGCCTCTTACGGCCATCCACCCGTGAAGATCCGGGGTAGAATAGGTCTTCAGCAACCCATGCTTGACGTAAAAGGCGACTGTTTTTGTCGTATAAGGCGACTAACCGGATCGGGTGGTCAGGCTCGCTGACTTAGTTGAAGCATGTCATCGATCCCAATTGCGTGATATTAATCACTGGATTGTCAGGTCCAGACTCGATTATTTACAGAGTGTGGCGTTAAACAACAAACCATCCAACTAACCAATCTTACTGTCAGCATAGGTTGCTAATGGTCAATAAATATTCTAACCCAGAATCAACAAGTATCACAATGGGGTAAGCTGAATCCGTCACGTGTGGTGTGTTGCTTATATGTACGGTGTATTACGGTTATGTACGGTGTGTTAAGGCTATGTACACTATGTTACCCTCCAGTCATGATATAGCATGTGGCGATTAATGCAGTATTGCAATGAACGTATCCATTAAGTCGCATCCTACGACCAGCTTTATTTGGTGGGGATCTATTCTTACCAAGAATCTCCACTGGACTGTGAAACCTGAAAGAAGTGCATATGTAATAGATTACCTGGATGTTTTGTTGGGTTTAACTCTCGGCGCTTTTCACATCGTGAACCAGTGTAGTCAAAGTTGCAGCTGCAAAGTGTTGTACCGTTGACAAAGACGTCACAAACTCCATTCGAACCACAATCTAACCCACAGGGTGTTTGACAAAATATCCCAGACCATCCACTATCGCAGTTACAACTGCTTTTTGTTGCCGAACAAATGCCGTGAACACATACGAAGCCGTGAAAACATTGGCGTTGAGACATAGGCCTCAATGTCGTAGTCGCCAACGTTGATGACAAAGCTGTCAAATCATCATCACTGTCGGTCGTATTCTTGTTTGCTGAAACCAACGCCAGAACCAACACGCACAGACTCACCAGCACATAAACAAGTTTAAAGTGTGTTGACATTCTGTTAACTGTCCCTGTTTGAAACTGCTGGATCTAGTTGGAAACGCTGAATCATACTGTCAGCCATGTTGGACTATCCACATTTAATTCCGCCAGGAAAACTATTAAATCAAACCACTCATGTCTAGCGGTACAACCAGGCTGAGCATTCCGTCTGGACTTCTCAGCAGGAAGTCATGGACACAAACAAACCGTCACGCTTTGTAATCAGTCTCAAACATCCGCAAGTTCCACAGCAACTAACACATGCCGATTTGCATGTGTGTGACAGTTTGAGAAATGGCCTGTGTATTTGTTCCCGTGTTCAATGCCTGAGGTACTTCGTACGAAATAAGGCTTAGTCCTCGCTCCAGTGCTGCAATCGATATAAAGTTATTGCCTGGTAACGCCAGAGGCACGCCGCGTGGGGATGAAGGTTACCCTGTAAATGAATTCAAATAAAAAGTTTATGCCAGATCGTCAGAGATACTGTCAGCAAACTCAGGCCCCCATAGTGAGATGTCGAACCGACCTATTTTTGCACATCATGACAAAGTCTCGTAAATGACACCCTCTGGTGACACTGTTGATGCCTATCAGTTTGATGTACAGGAAACTGCACTTCATTACAAACGACTTGGTATTCGTACGTCGCTGTATATCACAGGGCCACGTTATACCGATTGGGTATGATAAATATGTAACGGGAAATGAAACGTTAATTGCTTGAGAGAACGAGTGACAGAATATGTACAAAGGGACTAGTATGTTACGATTTTAATCAATCATTCCTCCTAACATCCAATCTGAGTTTGTGTTAAATCACGTCATGCATCGCCGGTTTCAACGATCATGTTGTCGAGGTATGGTGAAAAGCTTTGTCGGAGTGAATAATCACGATGAGTGATTAAAAAATTGGTGCTTGGAACAGAACATGTGTGACAAATGATACATCGGTGTATCGTGTCACATAACACCCTAGGAAATAGTTCTGGAGTGTAACATACCTTGAGTCTTGTAAGGTGAACAATTTACTTTCTTTTGTTTATGACCCGTGCCACCGGTAGGGCAGAATACGCTCACCTTTTCGCGAACACCTGGTACCATCACTATTTGATCTGCTTTTAGAACAGATTAATTATAAATATGGAAAGGTTTTTATCGCTTTTATTGACACCACCGTAACAGACCATACATATCCGTTATATACTATTCATTACCGTAACGCACTATACATAACTGTAGCACAGTATACATAACCGTAACACACTATACATTACTGTAACACGCCATACGTTACCGCCATTTCCATGCATAGCCGTAACACACTATACATCACTGTAACACACTATACGTTACCGTAACATATCCTACATTACCGTATCACATTATACATTACCGTAACACACTATACATTTCCGAAACATACCATACATAACCGTAACACACCATACATTACCGTTACACACTATACATTACCGTAACACACTATACATGACCGTAACATACAATACATTACCGTAACACACTATACATTACCGCCACACACCATACATTACAATAACACACTATACATTACGGTAACACACATTACCATAACACACTGTACATTACCGTAACACACTTTACATTACCGTAACATACTATGCATTACCGTAACAAATTGTACATTACCACCACACACCATACAAAGCCGTAACACACTATACATTACTGAAACACACTGTACGAAACCGTAACACACTATACATTACCGTAACATACCATATATTACCGTATTACATCATACATTATCGTAACACACGATTCATTACCGTAACACATTATACATTACCGCCACACACCATACATAGCCGTAACACACTATACATTACTGAAACACGCTGTACGAAACCGTAACACACTATACATTACCGTAACATACCATATATTACCGTATCACATTATACATTACCGTAACACACGATGCCTTACCGTAACACACTATACATTGCCGTAACACACTATACATTACCATAACTCACTATACATAAGTAAACCGTAACACACTATACGTTACCGTAGCATACCGTACATTACCGTATGACATTATACATTACCGTAACATAGTATGCATTACCGTAGCACACCATATATTACCGTAACACACCATACGTTACCGTAACATGCTACGTATTACCGTAACACGCTATATATTACCGTAAGACACTATACATTACCGTAACAAACCATACGCTACCGTCACACAACACACATTTACGTAACACACCATACATATCCGTAATATACTATACATTACCGTAACACACTATACATTACTGTAACACGCCATACGTCACCATAACATACTATATGTTACCCTAACACATCATACATTACCGCCACAGCCATACATAGCCATAACACACTAAACATCACTGTAACACACTATACATAACCGTAACACACTATACATTACCGTAACACGACATACGTTACCATAATACACTAAAACACCATACATTACCGTAACACACATTACCATAGCATACTATGCATTACCGTAACACACTATATACTACCGTAACATACTATACATTATCGTAATACGCCATACGTTACCATAATACACTAAAACACCATACATTACCGTAACACACATTACCATAGCATACTATGCATTACCGTATCACATCATACATTACCGTAACACACTATACATTACCGTAACACGCCATACGTTACCATAATACACTAAAACACCATACATTACCGTAACACACATTACCATAGCATACTATGCATTACCGTAACACACTATATATTACCGTAGCACCATACGTTACCGTAACACGCTACGTATTACCGTAACACGCTATATATTACCGTAACACACCATACATAAGCGTAACACACTATACATTACCGTAACACACCATACATAGCCGTTATACACCAAACGTTACCGCAGCACACTATTCATTACCGTTACACACTATACATAGCCGTAACACGCTTTTCATTACCGCAACACACTTTACATTACCATCACACACTATAACATTACCGTCACACATAACTTGACCGATAAAGTTTAGTGCACTGTGACTTTAGAAACCATGTTGTCTAACAGGAAGTCAAACTGTCAGACTGTGCCGTAAGTGCATTGAGTAAAGAGAGTGTCCTGTTTTTTCAGGATCATGTAGGTTGTCATGCAGGATGTGATGAAAACACACCCACGCGTGTAAGCCTTAAGACACTGTGACATCGTTTATCACATATTTGATGGTTGTTGCGATAGATTAATAATCCGATTATAAATATGCTAATGAGGTCACCGAGATGGAAATAATTTTATTATGGTCTATCAATCGATGCAATGTTTACTTGCTAAGAAGACTGTACGTGTTGCCTAATATTCTTAATACTTTAGATTAGCGTTTCCCTGATCTTAGATTCCCTTATTCTAACGTTTCTTCAGTGACTGAAATTAAAAAACAACAACATTTAGTCGCCTCTTACGACGAAAATTGGGGATGATGGAGTCACATTGTGCCCAAGGTCCCCAAGCAAAATGCTATCATATATTAGGAATAAAAGCCTAATTTTTGTAATCTAAATACATTATATTTACGATACGGATAAATACGTGAGTAATGATCCGGTTTATTTTTTTAGTTACCAATGCTTTTGTAATTCAAACGTCTCTTACAACAGTGCGCGCTCTTGAGAAACGCCTCACTGAATAACAGTTCTCTCTGTCAACCACGACTTTCCGGAATAAATCAATAGATTTGTGTTTATATTACTTCCTTGTCAAGTAGAGGTTCTACATCGTACGGGGTATGAGCGGTCGTCATTGTAAGTATTGCTTGTATATATCTTCTAAAAACGTATTTTCCCGAAAAATAGCAGAGTTATAATATGATTGAAACTACAGTTTTCAAACATTCGCAAGACATAACACGTTTATTTCAATAATCGGTGTATAGACTGAATGAGTACAATGGCTTCTTGGTGAATACTGACAACAGTTATGTTTTCAATACTGGTGTGGCGCATGTTCGTCTTCTTACCGTCGACATCACACCCTCCACCATCACACTGGTATCATTGTACATTTATTTATCACATGAAACATAATCGTCAATGTTAAATAGCAAACTAATAAAGTATTAATATAAAATGGTTTAGATCACGTTTTTCAGACGATCGCCAGGAAAATAAGTTTCACTTGCATGGCATATTGGGGTATTTAGGCTTATTTTGCATTTATAACTCGCTTATGATATGTGCCATATGGCTGTTAATAAGTTAATAGCATGGTTTCACCAGTATTTTTATTTTGAGGCGATTGCACGTTTGTCACAGTACTGACATTACATAAGATCCTGAAGTCACAGAAATGTATTCGCGTTTTACACAAGATATATACTCTAAAGTGTTACTAAAATGCAGAAGACTAATGGATCCACAATGTCACAGTTGATCAACTTGACCATGAAGGGTCTATCAAGAATATGTAGCAATGCGTGTGAAGGTTTCCTACCACAACGCATACCTCAAGAAAGGCAGCCCAAGAAGTGAAGTTGATTATTTAACAGATGCTTGTCACCCCTAATTATAGACTTTGGATTGGATGAGCTTAGCCAGATCATGACTTCTATCTTCTACTCAACCTTTAGAGAAATGAGTAGCGACTAATCTTGTAGTATATTAAAATTACAATTTGTATAAACAACATTGTTAAGCCCTGAAAGAAACTGTGTTTTTTAAATATTCTTATCAAAATATGATTTAAGATTAACACATGAATTTGTTATATATGTGTTTTGATAAAGTTAACTCTATCATTAAGTGAATAAACTGTAATACAACCACACAAATATGTGATCTTAAGAAACAAACACATATCAAGTAGTGTTATCCGCAGATAAAGAGTCTCTGAATCACATCAGTTTGCACAGGATGTGTGGCTATGGCATGCACTATTGCATCTCAAACCCGATTTCAAACAGGAACACCTGTTTGTCAAGCAGTTGCTTCGGCATTGGCACCTCCAGTAACCCTGTCCTCTCACGATTTCACGAACAGATAATGTTGTTTCAACGACATCTGCGGGTTTCGGTCCAGAATATCTCACAAACTTAAATTGATATCTTGCTAGTCGCCAACTTATTGTTTCCCTATGAGTTCCTATTCTGTGCATGGCATTGTCTATGTCCATGACTACGCCAGTTACATTTGGCGAGTCACCCTCGCTCCTGTCAAACGAGAGACGGGAACTGCAACATTGTCCCCAATACGCACGGCACGCAGTGACCTGTTGCTCCTGTCAATCATACGAGTAGCTTCATCTTCCTGGCAGGCTTTGCATGGTGTAAAGCATCTACATCAAAGTCAACAGCATGTGCTACATCGGACGCATCAACTTTTGTAGCATCAACATCAATAACAGTGGCGTCAGCAGTATCTCGCATAATCTCACCAGGCGCGCTAACATCAGGCACGACATATGGAGCATTAGCATCAGCAGATACAACAACGGTGGCGTCAACAACATCTGGCATGACCTCAACAGGAGCGTCAACATCAGGCACGACATATGTAGCATTAACATCAGCAGATACAACAACGGTGGCGTCAACAACATCTGGGATGACCTCATCAGGTGTGTCAACATCGGGCACGACATCTTTAGCATTAACATTAGCAGATACAACAACGGTGGCGTCAACAACATCTGGGATGACCTCATCAGGAGCGTCAACATCGGGCACGACATCTATAGCATTAACATCAGCAGATACAACAACGACAACATTTGGCATGACCTTAACAGGAGCGTCAACATCGGGAACGACATCTATACCATTAACATAAGCAGATACAACAACGGTGGCGTCAACAAAATCTGGCATCTGGCAAAGGTCGAATAACATGAAACTTGGTGAGATATTCTTGTTAATGTAGAATGAATCGGTAGACGCCATCCTTGTTGGTTTGCATGTCAACTAAGTCGACTTGACCTCTCTCGTTCAAGTCCCTGGCAGATTGAGGCTTTATAACCACACCTGATTTATTGCCTTTAAATATTAGCTTCTGTCGTTATGCGGGCGTCAGTTAAACCAGTTTCCGAAGTGGTTATTGTGATCTGAAACCTCTGATCAAAATCAAGTAGTCCCCGGATGCATGCTCGAATAGCCCCTTATGCTGACAATACGCACTCTCATAATGGGCACGACTGAATGTTACTTCTTCTTACCAAGCACTGCTCGTGAGCACTCTCCTGTATTTAAATGAATTTACATTAGGATTACACTCTTGTCAATGAGAGAAAGCTGATTGCACGTTAGGTATGGAACACGTTCTTCCATGTAAGCGTTACTTGTATAGATCTCACGTGTTTACTTCGATAGCAACTTATGATGCAAGTCTTTCTCGAGACAATATAAAACGTCAAAGCCACATAAGTGTGTGTTAATGAATAAGTATCCAACTGGCTCGGTTTAGGGAATTTGGGATTATAAGGAAATAGTATCCATTGCAAATAATAATGTTTAACCATGTGCAGACAAAACTTTCCTGTATGTTATAATGACACCGAACACTAAGTTAAAGGATCGTTACAAAAACAGCCAGGAAAATACGACCCCATCTCAGTGCCTTCTTTGATGTTATATCAACCATGATTGAATCAATATGGTATTATAGGGTACAGTCATCGTTTGTTGTGATCATAGTTTCATGATAATAGCCTTAATTCATATCGTTCAGCCAGCGCGAACGTTTATGTCCCCTGAGGTTTTTACGCTGGTTAACCGGTTGCAGCTTTAAAGCGGTACAGCTCGCATATCTTCTGTAACTCACACGAATTCGGTTTAATGTTTGGTGTAATTTGGCGTACAACAAGCTAATTGTCATTGAGAAAACTTATACAAAATCGGTTTTAGTACCGTCACTAACCATCCAAACGTCCTCATTTTCTATTGTGTTTACACCAAACCAGATACAAATACCACCTACACAATACTAATACTTTCAGGCTTATATGTTACAACCAATTCATGGAAGAATAATGTATGACATGTTCTTTAGTTGGTAAAGTTCATTGTAAATTTATAACGGTAACCTTCCATTTGTAGGACAGACAGTTATCAGAGAGCTCAAAACAACAAATTGCTGATTGAGTGCACAGCACATTAACTACCTGTTATCTCCAATTGGTAAAAAGCATGCAACTGTTTCAGTTTCGTTTATTTTTCCACTGGAAAATTGGAAAGAGAAAAATTCCAGAAAATGCATGTGTTTGACGGTATTGACGCTCAGTTTGAGTAAACGTAATTAGAGAATATAGCTAGGTATGAGATAATTTTTGTAGTGTACTAATATGTATCTGACATGGAAAAGCAAGCACCACATGACAAAAACAATTAGAACAATCTTTTGTGTTAAAAATATGAATAAATGTAAAATGTTTCTTTGAATCCTCTTATCTGTTTACCAGAGTTTATATTGTTAAAAAAAACCATATGTCCATATCATCCATGGCCCCCCAAGGTTTACTATCGTTGTGTGTGTTACCGATGTAGAGCCTGTGCCCTAAAGTATCATATACATAATCATGGCTTGATTTTGATTGATGGCGTGACAGCTAACATATGGAAGGTTTGCTGGTTTACGAGACTGACGCAAACTGATGGCAATTAACCGAGGTCTATCATCCCTCCATATAGTAGTATTGGTGTGTTGTGTGATCGCTCTTCTTGGAACACCAACAGACTTATGGGAAGGTAAACATGGTGAAAGGCATACCAATAATCTCCAATTCGATACATCGGAGAGAGCCTGATAAAGTTGTATACTCCTACCCAACTTGTATTAATGAGTCAAAAAAGAAGATTTAGACCTCAACCAATCAGGCACAAGAGAAAAAAACAGGAAAAAAACTCTGGCCCGGTTGTAACATTGTTGGATAACAAGAAATATTGATTAGGCTTAAATACGTATGCAATTGCAACCAACGTTATTGCTCGTGTGAGTAGCGGATGTAAATTAAAACGAGTTGACGTTAAATGTCCCTTTCACTACCTTCCATATCTTGGCTGTGTATCAATGAATGTACAATAGGGGACTCTTAATATTACTTATGAAAATCATTACGAGATTCAAAACGAGGCTGACTCGGAAAAATAAATCGGTAGTGATTGAGTCGAAATGACGCGCTCTTCAGAAACAACCACCGATCTGTGTCGTGTTCCAAAGCTTACATGTGCCTATGTCGAGGAGTATGTGAACGCTAATTGCTGAAACAAAGGGTTAATAGGAAAGGATATGTACATCGCACATGCAGACTGGTTCCATATATTCTCCCAAACACCGCACCTATTTTTTAGGTGTTTATACGGTAGTTCGCTATCTCTGAGATACGCAATCCATGTGTTGGTATTCATGAAATATTCCAGTGAAACAAACATTCTAACGGTCTCATCTCTGGCTTCAATATTGTCAACATATATAAAATAACGACTGTCAAGTTGATAAAACCTCTCATAAACGATATCTGAAACAGTTCGTCTGCTGGTTTGAGCATATTTGTTGGACATATCACATCCATTATGTAATCGCAATTCACTGGACCAAAATTGGTCAAAGATTGGGTTTGCCGAAAAGATCTACATGGCCCATGTACAAGGCCCATGGCAAGCTTGCCGCCGCAGAGACGTTTTCCTTGTCGAGAAAACGATCTATGTTATTAAGTTTATAATAAATTTGAAATGTTTATATTGACAGTTTTAGAAACATAATCTATAATACCGCAACACTCATATCGTCACTGGTTAGGATTTCCGTATTTGCTAATACCATGTGCGATTCAAATGATGCAGCTCTAAACAATACTGTCGAAGATGATTTTGTTTTTCTATGCGCAAAGCACGTTCAACATGTAAATGCAATGTTGCAATTCTTTCTGTCTTCTCTATTTCGCGCACACTGAATTGACCAGGGGAATGTTAGAATGGTGGTTTATTAAATCCAACTTAATTTGCAAGCTATGATAAAGCCAACAACTACCATGGCACAGTCATCAGATTCCTGCAAATCTGAAATACCACTTAACGGAACAATTTCTACATCTGACATGCAACCAGTATATAACAAGAAACAAATGTTACAGCTCCATGTGGGGCAATGTCGGTAAGACATTTGAAAGTATTTGCTGTCTTATAATGTGAGTAGGTCTTAGATTCTAAATTCACTGATGAACGAACAGCGAGAACCTCCACTGGAATAACTGTACTTTTGATACTTATTATTTATGTAAATGCTATGTGGTGTCTAGCCTAGCCTAGCTATAATGCCGTTTTCAAATAGGCAAACGCAATATCTGTTAATCATTATTGTTGAAAACTTTGGCAAGTAATGCTTTGCTGCGGGTGTCACAACGAAATATACTATAATCCTCATATTTTAATTTGTTTGACCACTTGTAACGTCAATATTAACAATATTCAAGTGGAAATAATGAAATGAAAACACAGTGGTAGGAACTTGCAATTGACATTTATCATTTTAATTTATTTTTTTATTACCTTTTTTGTCTCAGGAGGAATTACTTCGACCTTCTGGGGAAAGCAAAAAATATGTTTGTGTTCTCACTTCTCGTCGGGGATTTAACTCCGCTCACCGTGCCACCTCGTTTATTAGACTTCGTGACATATTTCCCCGAGGAAGCATCCTAGAATCAAAAGAACTTTAGAAATAATAGATAATGGCTAGTCGCCTCTTAGTCGCCGTTAGTCGCCTCCCTACGACAAGCACAGTCACATGTTACGGCAAGCATTTTACGGGCCCCTTATAATGACAACGCGAGCTCTCCATATGCGCAAAGATGTATAATTCTTCTTTTTAAACAAAGATCGCCTCTGTGGTCTACTGGTGGATCGTCCGCACGGAAAGTGGAAGGACCGGAGTTATATCCCCGGCCGCGTCATACCACTCTGTCTGGCTCTCTGCATCACAGGCCTAAACCTAAGACTGGTCGGCTCGGAGTGGGCTGGCACTATAAAATCGGCATTAATCCGGACAAGTACATGCAGCCACACACATACACACACATACAGACACGCGCGTGGGTGCGAGCACGTCGCTATATGTAACTCCATTTCACCTTACCTCACATTTGGCAACAAAAACTCTCCCGTACAAGTTAGTAAGTACATATTTGTTTTACATCCTTGTCATTGTGAGAATGTCCATTGACTGGGGTATCGGGTGAAAAACAGTTGGAATATCCCACTGACAGATAGTATCAAGTGCAAAGCAGTTGGGATCTCCGTCTGAATGGTAGTATCAGGTGTAATGCAGTTAGGATATCGAACTGACGTGTAGTATCAAATGTAAGGCATTGGGAATTCCCAAGGACGGGTAGTATCAGGTGCAAAGCAGTTGGGATCTCGAACTGAGGGGTAGTATCAGATGTAAAGCATTGGGCTATCCCAAGGACGGGTAGTATCAGGTGCAAAGCAGTTGGGATCTCGAACTGATGTGTAGTATCAGATGTAAAGCATTGGGATATCCCAAGGACGGGTAGTATCAGGTGCAAAGCATTGGGATCTCGAACTGACGGGTAGTATCAGATGTAAAGCATTGGGATATCCCAAGGACGGGTAGTATCAGGTGTAAAGCAGTTGGGATCTCGAACTGACGGGTAGTATCAGGTGTAAAGTATTTTGGATATCAAACTGACAGGTAGTATCAGATGTAAAGCATTGGGATCTCGAACTGACGGGTAGTATCAGATGTAAAGCATTGGGATATCCCAAGGACGGGTAGTATCAGGTGTAAAGCAGTTGGGATCTCGAGCCAAGACTGGGTTTAATACCCTTTTACTAAGAGAGGCAAATATAAAAAAAATTAAAAAGTCACATGAAACTTCCAAATCTGGAAATGTATGCATCGTCCCACTGTTATTCTGTGTAGCGAAGTATAGTATGAATCTCTTATGTTTTAACTTGTTTGGCACTTGTCACGTCAATATGAGTAATATAAGGTAAAATACGGAGACAAATGCACTGAAACGCATCAGTTCTAGTAACTTGACACACATCTTTGAAATACAAATGTTCACTTAATTATATATGTTTAATATATATTGACCTTTTATTTGTTTTGTTCCAGAAGGAATAACTTCGACATTATGGAGAAAGCAAACACGATGTTTGTGTTCTCACTTCTCGTCTTTACTCACGCCTGCAAAGCACATGCAACATGTGAGGTTTATCATGATGCTTCAGGCAGAACCCTGGCTGACTGTAGCAAGCGACAACTAAACACGGTTCCACTGCACCTCCCAAGAAACACTGAGTCGCTTAATCTCGAGAGCAATTACCTCACTGAACTGAAAGACAATACATTTTCTCGTTACAGTTGTTTAACGGTATTAAATTTGTCTTCAAATCGAATTTCAAAACTTGAACCAAGAGCGTTTAATGGATTGTGGAATTTATCATCTTTGGATATAAGTAACAACTACTTACATGTGAACACAGAAACCTACCCTGACGGTATATTTGGACACTTGTGGAATCTACAAGTCCTTATGTTGAGACCAGTAATGAAAGAATACAGTTATGGAAAATTTCCATCCAATACTTTTGAACATTTAGTTAACCTAAAACACCTACAACTCAGCTACTGGCCTAATCCAAATCAATCACTTTTCTTTCAACATTTAAAGAGTTTGTCATCGTTAAGTTTGCTAAATACTGACGACTGGTATGGTGGGATGTTATCCAATTCTACCTTTTTGACACTGAAAAGCACACCCCTTACAAATTTAATGTTTTATGCCCAAATTGATTATTTGGACGAAAATATATTTTCTCCACTTTCACAATTGAACTCCCTTTTACTCATGAACGACTTTAACGGGCGATTAACGTTAAAGAAGGCAATGAAATCTTTAAAGTCATTTTCTGGCAGGAATATGACCACAATCAATTTGCGCGGCATTCAGGATACACGGTGGCGTATAGGATCTAATGATGAAATAACAAGAACCATGATGTTATATGTGTCTGAGATATGTGTGGACAACCTTGATTTGTCTGTTAACAGACTACGGATATTTTGAACGGATGCAGTGTTTTCTTCAACATTTTTCAATTGCCTGAAAAGTGTGGAGTTAACAGAAAATCCAATCCACGGTGATACTGCAATCGTCTTTAAACTTCAGATTTTCACAAATCTACAAGTTGTTTAGTTTGGTGAATTGCATCGACTGGATACTATTTCAGAAACAAGAAGAAAGGGTATGCGGCTAACACTTTTCACGCCTCCTATGTTGGAAAGATTTGAACTTTATGCCGCAGGACATAACAATATTCATGGTGACGTCTTGCTCCTGAATACAACAAATCTACATACACTTGACCTGTCGCATAATGGTTTGATATATATCCAGGGCTATGTAAAAGGTCTATGTCATGTACGACGGTTGTATTTATCTCACGGATTATTTCACCCTTCATTGTTTGAGAACACAGATATCAGATCTAGCTTAGAAGAACTATATGCTGACTATACTACTTTTGGCCCGCATTTTCTTACATCTAAGACATTTTTGGATATTCCTCATCTCCAAATACTTGATCTTTCCGGACAAGGCCTTTTCCACATAGCAAGGAACACTTTCACAAGCTTCACAAAACTGGAATTGCTCATATTGTCTGATAACACCTTTACTTTCATACCTGAGGAAATATACAGCATGCAAAGATTAAAACATCTTGATTTATCATTTAATGCTTTAAGTTCATTGTCAACTGAGGACATGCATTATTTTGATAATATCATTGAGAATAGAGACGGTTTCAATTTACACCTAAATGGTAATACATTCTTTTTTTCCTGCTTTTCTCTTGGATTTATAGAATGGCTACAGACCACTAAAGTGAATCTAGACCATGGAGGCAACTATTCCTGCCTGACAAATGAAGGATTGGCATCAAGCACTGGATTGCTCAACATACATTATTAGTACCACTGGAGAAAATGTATAGGACAGCGTTGGTTTACAGTTTCCATTGGATTATTTCTTCTACAGATCATATCAATTATTTCAGCTTTTCTTTTAACAAAATATTCACCTAAAATTGAATACTTTCTGCTGAATACATTTGGGTACAACAGTACTGAGCCTCCGAAGAGAAAAGATTTCATGTTTGATGCTTACATCATCTACGAGGGTTCAGAGTATCAATGGCCATGTCTATGTCTGTTTTCGCGGCTACAGGAGAGAGAGAATAACATCAGACTATATCTGCCTGACCTTCACGAGCCGTTTGGATGGCCCAAGGCAGATGCTATCATCGAGGCCCTGAGTGACAGCTGGAAAGCTGCCATTGTCATCTCCGAAAGGACCTTCACAGATGAGTGGACATACTTCACAATTATTTCTGCTGTGAGACTCTTTTCTGCCCACAATGATATCACAGGACGGATTATTCTCCTGTATAAAGACGTATCCCCTCAAGTGAAGGCAAGAGTACCGCTGGTGTTGCTGAATGTTGTACCAGAGGAGCACATAATAGATGTCAGTGATGGAGTTGAGTTTTGGTCCACATTACGACAACTAATAATGGAGGAGAATGCATCTGCTATTGCATTTTAACAACCTTTATAATTGATTTCCAATGAAAATATTGATACATCTCTTATCAGTCTGTAAGCACCTGATGTCACTTATTAAATACAACTCTTATTATGCATACTATATTTATGAAGATAGCTAATAATGTAGAAATCTGATGATTAATGTTGACTCCTATATCACTGCTCATCAGCATTATATATAGATACCTGGAAAAATGTTAAGCGCCCCATGCTACTTTGGCTCTAGGATTTCAGATTGGCGCTAGCAACAAATCTGTGGCATTAAAAGCTGGAACATGTTCTATTTCTTAAAAGACTAAATCTTTGTTAATTTACTCACAAAGAGCACTTGTTAAAGCACCCTTCATGAAAGTTTTGAAAATGGTATTCATAATGGTGGACATTTCACTGTGTGTATTATTGCCACAATCGGTATGGAGACAATTGTAGCTGGTACGTTGTTGCTAAAAATGGCCCCAACATGACTTCCTTTGACGAGACTATCAACAGCGCGTAAAACCGCCAGGGTTTGCTTTTCCCGGTGCAATAATGCCAATTCCTGTAGATTTGCAACTGATGGGTCCAGTTTCAGTATTGGCCCGAGGATTTCCAAGATGTGTCTAGATGTTGACTCATGAAGGTCAAGGGGATGGTAGTAACAGTGTTTTGCGGTAGAAACTCAGTTATAGTATTATTTTTTAATTAATGGTATGGTCTCGCGTTGTCGTCCATGCACACGGGTCTGGTAGCCAGAAGGTGGGTACAAAATCTGTTAGAACTATCGGATACAGGATTTGTCACCTGTCACCAACCAGAGTCCCTGTGCAGTGACCATGTCCAGCTTGTAGTAATAGGACAGACGGTTCCACATCATGACTGATCGTCAACCAAATTGTACTTTTGGAAGAATGTTCCTTGGCGTGTATGTCTTCTTTCTTTGCCATCAGACCCAAATACGCTCATATGTGGCACAAAAGAAGAACCTGATTTCATCCGACTTGTGAATCTCCCCCAATATCCTCCATGATTTCACAACTTACCTATGGAGAATTGTTCATGTCCTTACCAAATTGATTCTATCAATAATTATTACATTCAAGGTCGCGCAACCTTTTCAGGGGGTGCTCAACGTTTTTCCAGGTTAAAATACACGCCTATGTACATTTTGTATAGTTGTTCATGTTTTAATTCAATATATCATTGCAATCTTTAGCTAGAGATTAACGTATCAATTTATAGTTGAATGGCAGGAGGGCGAATATCTGTAAAGTGCTTGAATATCAAAATCAGAGTTGTTTGAAAACGCTTTCAGGTTGGATTAGTATTAGTATCAGTTTGTTCCTATTGTTGAGACTGCTACATTGTAATGTTATCTTGATTTGATGTATATAAAAAAGTATTGTTGATCAGCTGTACGCTTTCTGTTGTACGTCGACATCATTGAGATCTTATCTATATACACACAATTACCATATTAAGAGAAAAGGAAGGGGTATTCGATTGAATATTCCAGCAACATAGCGTGTTCATAATATTTCTGTTTAATGAAGTCTCCATTCAAGTAGATCAACAAGATAAGGTACGCAAAACAAACATGAAAAATGCAAGTAACATTAACCAAAAAGAAGTCACTCCTCTATTTTAAACTTACCATTCCAAGTTATTTACTGAAAATTGTCCAGTACATATTTCATCTGGGGACCAAGTATGCCATCTTTAACGCTTCCGAGCTCTCTCTGTGATCAAATACTGTCTTCAACAGAATATTTGCATATTTCTCGCTATATTTGTCTAATTTTGATTGTTTGCCTGATCGCCATCCTGATTACAGTTTGGCTTATTAACATGTTGATGTTCACATTTTGAACATAGATATTATATTTTGGACTACATTGAACTTAAAATATTGCTTGAATATCACTTAATAACCGTCAACTTATCGAAATGATGGGGAGTGAATGGATTTCTAAACGTTTCAAGGCTATTAACGTTTGAATCAAACTACTAAAAAAGTGCATAAAGGTTGTCACGCTTGTGTGTTTGGGGATGGTAAATATCCTGCATTAGGAATAAACACTATGTATTTAGCTCGCCAATACATAGTGTTTATTCCTAATACAGGATATTTACCATCCCCAAACATACAAGCGTGATAACCTCTTTATCATATAATGTCATTCTATAATTCTGTGCTTGAAAATCGCTTCCCCTCTCTCACAAACATTCCCGAAACATTGCGAGTTTTCCTGGAATGCGCGCATTAATATTTATTACGTCACAGGGTAAGTGATGTGTCAGTCGGACAGTGACAGTAGCCAATATAGTTCCAACTGAAATCTGTTTTTTTATACAGTAGCGAAGCAACATATACGCAAAACAACAATAATTTATTGTTTTTACTTGTCTTTCGCGACAAACAATCGGTCTGTCCGCTAGAGTAACTGCCCTTTGTCAAAGGGAAGCTACTCTAACCTTAGTCTATGAGACATCACGGCCGAATTCAGACGTTGTTGACAGTCGGCCTGTCCTGTCATAACGTAAGAAGTGCAGTCAGATGTACACACAGCGACAAAAAAAAAACAAGGTAACAATTCAAACATATTTCGGCTACATCCAACTATTTTAATTTGTGGAAAAGGTTTCAAGCCACAGAGGTCTACAAGCACAGATATGGCTACTGATTCCGCATGGCTAGGCCTAGTGCCCTCGCAAAATTGTTTCGAAAAAATATATCTCCAAAGTTGCCCAAACCTATAAAATGCCTTAGCTACGTCGCAGTTAGACACTGATTTTCAGTATATTAAACTGTTCTTTTGATAATTGTAGCAATTATCCCTGTAGTTTATCCAGATTCCTGGTGGTTAATTCTGACTCGATCGCCGAATGACAAGTGCGACGCCATGTTTGTTCATAGACACTGAAAGTAGTCCCTACTTGACTTTTGATATTTGCATCTCTATCCGCATATGACCCCAACGGATATCGTTTTTATCCGTTGGCTTTATCCTGCCGAGAAACCTACCCATTATATGATAAATGGTAATATTATCTGCCGATTAATTTCAACTTGGTTTTCCCCTTAATAACATTGGTTGCAAACTTAAAGCTTCAGAATGGTATGGGACAGTAGAGTAAATCTTACCCTCGTTTCATTCCGTATGATATTTGTCAACACGCCCATATCTCTTGAGCATGTATTCTCTATCAATTTTGCGAATACATGCATCATACATATGTGTCAAGTCTTGAAAATTGCAAATATTGTGATTTGAGTGCTGATTAGACCCAGTGAAGTTTGGACCCTAGTTTGGTTCGATACTTACGCTATTATGTGACTAGACGTCTGGTTTGTTTACCTTCCTCCATCGCATGTAAGTGGCGGGTGCTACCGGTAGGGCAGGTCGTGCTTACTGTTTTCGCGCTAACACCTGATTATCAGAGATCCGTTTATATGATTTTCATCGATATTTTGCCTTTTACGCCAAATGGAATATGTTTCGTCGGATATTCGAGATAATCAGATTTATAAGCGTGTGAAATTATGCTTTGTGATAAGTCAATATTTGTGTTACTTCGTCCGCAAACAAAACTATGCACAACTGTCACTCCCCTAACATGATGTGCAAATGAACTGGGCCATTGATCACCTATTTGTATATAACTTGAAATTATCTCCCTTGGACCACAAAACGTTTTGTTGAGTGTTATCGAATGACAGCTGGGTCAAAATGACAAGGTCAAAAACAAACTACGTCATTATCTATTCAATGCACTCAATGGGCAGTCTCACAGGTTGGGTGTAACATATATATAGGAACATATTTTGCAATTGCGAGTTGACCTTCCACTTTATATCAGCCACGGGGAAATTGTAAAATTGACCAAACGTTACAGTACCTATGGAACGCTTTAACCCTCCATTTGGTGTTTTGTTTGGTTGCTTTCTATTGGCGATAGTTCTCTAAATCTTTTTGATCAGTTTCAGTTAGTTTTCTGAATCTTTGAGCGAGTAGAGATTGTAGTTTTGGTGGTTCATGTTCGAGTTTGAAAGCTCGAGAGTAGCTTCTGCCGTAAATTTGGGCGACAACCTGGCGCCTGCTAAAATCCATAGTTCCTAAACTCATGATATCATTTTCATGATGATCGCCGTAGATATTACCTTATCGGCCATTACAAAGCTGTGTTAGACGACAGACACTGTAGTCGGGGATAAATTTCTTTTTTTAGAAAAATTCATTTTGCTCTTGTGTGTAAAGTATATTTTAATCGATCGAATGATTGTGTGTGAAATAAAGTAAAAAAAATTAATAGAAGTTTTCTTTCATCAATTTTATTTATAATGAAGGCTGTGCATATCGTGGGCTGAAAATGCCGAGCACGTCTCGCATATCGTCGGCGTGGCCTATTTCTTTTTAGATTTAAGTAATTGTTGTATTATATTAAAAACCTATTGCTGTACAAATCACTGTAGTCGATATGTGTTTTCTTCACAAATCTTTGTGTGCTCCATTGTTAATGTATCGTATATTGGATCATATTAAAAGAATATGCTGTCATGTTTCTTTTAATGTCGTTGAGATTTTTAGACTGAGTGAGTGAGTTTGGTGTCATACCGCTTTTAGTAATATTCCAGCAATATCATGGCGGGGGCACCAGAAATGGGCTCCACACATTATATCTATGTCGGGAATCGAACCCGGGTCTTCGGCGTGACGAGCGAAGGCTTTAACCACTACCCGACCGCCCTTTTTAGATTGAAGCAAAGTGTCAAAATCCGAATTTTCACAGAGAAGTTAATTTCAGATAAATTGCAATTAGTAAGGATGTCGTAGTCTAATTCAGTTACAGCAATGTAGTGCTAAGATGAAAGAGGGTCCCAGGTGATTGTAGAAGGCCGGGATACTGAAAGCTTGATATTACGTATATGTATGTTCAAATGCATAGTTAAGCCAGATCAGAGTTACAAATTCAAAAATATTCCCTCCCATGTGAATTGCTAAACAGATACTATATGTACATTCGGCAGGCGTGTCAAGATCTTCTGATCACGAAGTTTCCGCCTGATTATTATTCTCCACATTTTGGCTCCATATTTTTTTTCTGTTGTTGATCATATAGAAAGTATAAAAATCTATTACGTACATACACGAGCTTAGCATTCCATGTCAAGCATATTTCCCGACTAGAATAACATGTACCTGTTCCGAAATTAGCGAAGAAAAGAGATTTACAAAAATTTACGAATGACATAAACTTGATATGAAAATTCTCAATCAATTATCAAAAATACGCAATGGCCCTGTGTTCTTACAATGAGAGCAAGGATAATGAATACAAAGTAAGTGTGCCAAAACGTAAACATAGATCACGGAATTCATATCATAACATCTCTAAAAGCGAGTTCAGGTCAGCTATTTGCGAAGTCAAACGTTATGGCAAGCTTTAGTCACATGAGTGAGTTTTCTATAAAGCGTCCGCCCGGAGAGCGGAAGTCCGGGGTTCGATCCCCAGCCGCAACATACCAAAAGATGGTACTTGTTGTTACTCTGTCTGGCGTTTGGCATTAAGGGGCTAAAACAAGGACTGGTCGGCTCAGAGTCAGTATACTGTGTCTGAGTGGGTTATTCAGCTTAAATTGCGGCATGATATCTCAGTGTTCCAGCACTATAAATCGGCATCATTCCTGACTAGTACAAGCAGCCACACACACACACACACACACACACACACACACACACACACACACACACACACACACACACACACACACACATGAGTTGTTAACCTTTCATAATCATATTATATATATGTACTTTATCAACATTTTCGTCAGTAGTGGCAGTTGAAGGTCTAATTTACCTTGAATCATTCTCCCCCTTTCTCTTCGATGCCCACCTATTAACAGTGGCAAAGGAAGGATCATCGTACCCTGAAGTTTACACTATGTCAATTGCTGTTCGAGGTAGCCCTTTCATTTAGAGATAGTTTACGACAGCGCGGAATGTAATTCATTTGCATCAGCATGGAAAATCAAAGCACTTCTTTGCAAACAACAGAAAGATGCACACTGGTGCTGCATGTGGAACATATTCATCCCTGTAAGCATGAAAAGTATTGTACTTAATATATGCAAACTGTTCAGAACTCTTCAGAAGCCCTTCGTACTTATCTTTCATTGATGAAACAAACCGTTTTGCTTTGAAATGACTTAAATAATTGGATTTGCCGTCGAAGGTACTTCTGGTTTACTAGATATAAGATATTGCTGGAATATTGCTAAAAGTGGCGTGAAAACATACTCACTCACTCACTCTGTTGTACTAGCTATAGTGAGTCAGTGTCACTTCATATCACCATTATGTCATAGTGCATTACTTTGAAATATCATACAAGCACATTTAAGGAAAAGTAATGAGCATAGGTAAGTATCGCTGGTGTTGATTTTACCTCATGCTGTTGGTGTAGATCCTGCGGCCACCTTTGACAAGCACATTATTTCAGCTGATATGAACTTAAAGAAAGTGTGAGAATCAATTTGTTTGGTTGTGTAGGCCAGCCCATCCATTTGACTGGATTTCATAAATGTGATATGTACCTGCTATTCAGTTAGTTCACAACTTAATCAATATGTCGTTTTACAAATAGTTAGATACATCATAATTTCTTCGAACCATCACGTCAGTTTTGGCGTCATTTTGTTTTCAAGTCGTTGTTATTTCGTATTTTATCGGAAGTGTTTGGGACTTGTGAGCTTTGGAACACATTTCATACACTGACCAGGTGGGTAGTAAATGGACGGTCGCTCATGACTCAGTTAAATACTTGATCTTGTTTGGCTAATTGTTTTGACCAAGGATGATGAATTTACTGATTTGATTACCCCTTCTCCACGCATTTGGACATGTTGATACACCAGTGTATTACATCCGACTGACCATAAAAATGGCGGATGACAACAAAACACAAATGAAAAATGTCTGATTTATTGTTATCGGCAATTCCTTCGAAATGTACGGTTCAGATTTGCTGGGGTAGAGGTATGTGACATTATCAACTCACAGGTAATAGAAATCAGCTTTTCTTGATGAATTACAAGACACGGCCGATCAGCGGTTTTGAATTCTAAAGGGTTCATATTTGACATTCAGTCATATATCTTCCACTGTTACTTGAAATCTCAAACTGGTCAGTCTCATACAAAATGGACGAACCGGCACGCCCGCGTCATTCCAAATTCCAAACTGTGAACTTCAGCATCTACTTCTCTGAAAATGAGCCGGCCATGACCGGGAGAGTCCATGTAGTGAAGGGAGGGGTGTGTGTGTAGTACTGCACTGATATGAACCTGAACAATTAAGTTGTATTTCATCTTTTAGGCAAACTGCTGCTTATTTAAGAACTTATTGTGTTGAAACGAAATGAGTATCCTTCTTTTCTCTTGAACTGGTTTTGAAGTGTACGTATACCGTTTGGGAAAATGTAAAAGAAACATTGTCCGTTTTAACAGACGAATTCAATTAACCAGGTTGGATTACTGATTACGACAACGGAACAGTTATATCTCAGCGTGTCAGCTACATGTAGATGTGGGAAGAGTGAGTGAGTGAGTGAGTTGGGTTTAACGCCGCTTTTAACAGTATTCCAGTCATATCACGGCGTGTCAGCTTAATGTGGGAGGAAAGCCCGAAGTGCATGCAGGTCTCAGACATATAATATTGCGGTGAAACCCGCGAGCACGGGTAGGGTGCTGACAAACCTAAAAACATAATCGGGGCGAACCGGGATTCGAACCCACAATCATAGGTTTCTGGCGTGCCCAAGGGACGCAACTCTGCACAGCGAATCGCGGCGCCTTAGACGACTGGGCCACCCGTGCCCCCAGATGTGGGGAGAAAGCCCGAACTGATGTAGATAAGACTTTTATCACTTGTCGAAACAAGCAAGGTATGGTGTTGAACAACCTTGAAATGTAATGAGGACAAACCGAACCCACGGTAACAGGTTTCTGGCACGCCTAAGGAGGCAACCTTACGCGAAATCTGGCGCCTCAGACGACTGGCCCACCTGTGATGTCTTGGATTATTCAATAAATAAACCAACTTCCCTGGACTCCTTTTTTGCAGATAGTTCTACGCGCATTTGGTCATGCGTGAAAATGGCGCTGTACAAAATTACACTTCATTCTCAGTTGTATTAGTACTCTATGGCTTGATGGTCCGGTGCTGTAACAATCTGAGTAATCATTTACATTTACAAACGCTATATGATTATGTATTTGTAGGTACTGCAATCACAACACTGTTTGAAAAAAAGCTTTCCATAATCATAACAGTACAAAAGCAGAGTCTTTTGTACAATTCCGAAAAAATCATAAGTATGTGGTAATGAATCAATATCAAACAGTGATGATACTAAGTGTTCGCCAAAAGGTGAGCGTATCCTGTCCCACAGGTGGGACACATCACAAACACATGCAAAGGGAAGTCAACTGCTCAGGAAATAAGACAGGAACACATGTCTATCATGAGACTTTTTGAAAGCTTTACTAAGTACTTTAGTGACGTAACCCTTATCAAAACAACGACGTTATTTGAAATCTTCGTCAAAAGAGCATGTTCGATTGACAAATGTAAAATGCAACCAAAGGCTTCAGCTGTTAGTATATTGCTCGATATGAAGGGAAAATTGACTAATGGAAATAGAAGTCATCCAGTCTTCTGGATAGCTTCTTGTTTTCTCTGAATGTTTAAACATAGATCTAAACATGCAACAGATAAGGCTGTATCGCTGGTTTCTTTTACGTCTGGATCAGGCGGGTAATTCAGAGGAATTGGCTGTTTGACTATTAATAAAATCAAACCTGAATGCAGAACGAAACCGATTAGCAAGAAGTTGAGCACAACCAGTGCTCATTGTGATGCCTACATGGGGATACCTATGCCATATGTTTGTGTTATAAAAAAGCGTCGAAACCCTTTCCACACCATCGTGACAATTCCAGTTCATTTTACGGTTTCGACTATATCATTTTAGAGCTGATACCTGGTGTTATCGAAGACATGACGTTGATGTGAGGAGTGTGAGGAGTATGTCAAGTGTGGTGTCAGTCGCATCAATCGCAGGCATATGTGCCACACATACGAACGAAACAACGCTGTGGTACCTGTCCACACAAGCTATCATTTGAAACATTCGTAAAATATACACTTTAGTACGTATTGGTACGTGCGATACAGTGTCAGTGGAATAATAGCGACAACACCATTTCCGTAAACTGACGTCATTTTCCGTAACTACAGCCATTTTACAGACCATTACTATGTCTAAAGCAACTACAACCATATGACACACCTATACTATGCCCATATCAACTATATTCACATAGGACATCTTTACTAAGTCGACATCAACTACAACCATATGCCACACCTATACTATGTTCACATCAACTATATTCACATAGCACATCTTAAGATCTATGAATATGAATATGTAAAGGGTTTTGTCGCTTATACGTACCATGCACAACTGCAGATATATGACAGCCCTTCACTGTGCAAATTAACATCCATATGACACACCAGGACTATGCCTACATCTACTACATGCATACAACACCCCTAGGTTCACGTGGGAATGTGTTATGCATGAAATAATTCTTATTGCTTCAGTTAACATACGTTTGACCAAAAGTATGAATGAAACATTTGACGAACATTAAGAGAGACTTAAGTAGCATGTTCAATAACTGTATGGCACGGAAAATAAGAATCATGCTTTTACGTTTACACCGACTAGTGCATAGCAGTGAGCAACAAGAAACAACACTGTCTGGTTAACTTGTGATACATAGGAATACTCTTGTTGACGTGAATACATGACAACTTCTCGTATTCTTTGTCACGACGTTTCAGAGCTACTTCTTGCTCCTTCATCTAGTGAGTGAGAGAGTGAGTTGAGATTAACGCGTTTTTAACATTATTCAAAATGTATTACGGCGTGTCAGCTTAATGTGGGAGGAAAGCCCGAGGTGATGCAGGTCTCAGACGTTTACCACTTCGGGGAAACCCACGAGCACGGGTAAGGTGCTTACAAACCTAGAAACATAATCCGGACGAACCGGGATTCGAACCCACAAACCGCCAGGTTTCTGGCGTGCCCAGGGGACGCAACTCCGCACAGCGAATCGCGGCGCCTCAGGCGACTGGACCACCCATGCCCCCTCATCTAGTGAACACTGAGTAAGCGCATAAAAGAGGTTGTTATCCACAAAAAGTGTCATATATTCATGTTCTTCTAACTTCCAAATGTCAATCGAAGACTTCACTCTTGTTGACCTGCAAGTCACGCGTGCGAACGTCTGTTTTGTTTCTAAAGATCTATAAATGCGACAGGAAGGGAGACTTCTTTTGTTAACACCTGATTTTGCCAAAGTATTGATTGTGAGTTATGCACTGACATCCATATGCATTTTAGCAAAGTACCCACTCAGAAAGATTTTCACGACCACGAACTCAACAAATACATTCATGCTGTAAAATCACCAGGTTGTCAAGAAATGACTCCATTATCTGAATGTACTTGGTTACTCCCATATACATAGTTTTTACTTCCTGTTAAGCCCTCAACTTATTTGCGTGCACCAGTACTCATAATATGCTTGAGGTTATTGAAATAAATTTTAGGATATCGATTAAAGTCTTCTTGGACGTTAAAGTCATTGTTTCGTTTTGTTAATAATTCGGATTTTGCTTGTGATAGTGAAGTTCCATCAGTGCAAATGTTAGAGACGTTTATGTGAAGGCTTTATCTACATCTCCACACGCGTTATGATTTACAACTGAGATGTTTTGGACTGAACAATATATGTACATGCATTGGGCAAAATGTTGGATATCAACTGTCATAAATATATGCAACCAAATGCTTTCCATAATCGCAACACATGTCTTTTGTACAACTCAGGCACCATCGTAGGTAGTTAGTTGTGATCACTATCAAATAGTGATCATACCACGTGTTCGCGAAATGGCGTATGGTGTATCCTCCCCTTAACCTGTGGCACCCGTCACAAACACTGTTGACCTGTACATAGAACGGGCACGTATGATACAAGTTTACACTGATTTCAAACTTGGAAATATCCCACACATGTCTTCCCCGAAATATTTTGAAAGCTTTGCTAAGACCCTGAATGTTGAAACAATGTTTGGGAAGAGTATTACGATAAGCTTTGGGACCTTTGTCAAAAGAGCATGCTTCATTGACAGTTTGGAAATGTAGACTCCAAAAACTGGAATATTGCTCTAAATGAAGATAAAGAAGAAGATGTAAAAGTTGATATATTATCCCATTATCATATAGTCTCGTGGAGAGATTTTTGTCACTGAATCGTAATGTTGGGTGCTCTAATAGTTCTAACTAAGGGTGGTAAATCAGTCAAAGGGAATTGGCTATTTGATGGATATTGAACGATATCAGATCATCGACATACCTGAAGCTTAAGTTAAACCACTTGACCAAATTAGTTGGGTTTTTTACTTTGCCAATCCGGGCAGAAATTCTGATTCATATGCAAAAAGAAACAGATCAGCAAAATCGTACTTCCCTAAATTTCACATAGATTTTATTCATGAGGAATTCCAACATTTCACATGCTGTTTTGCCAGTAAACTTCTGATGACTTTTGTTGTCATTTTTTACATGTCCCGAATGTTTTAATTTAGATACATGTATAAACGTAATCTGTTGTCATAGCGTTTTGTGATAAATGCTGCAAGAATCAGTAAAATATGTTGTCACTTAAGTCTGACGCATGGGATAATTGTATATGTGATAGAAAAACAAATGTTTTGATATAATTTAACTTCCAATTTGAGATGGAAAGAAATCAAACAAATCCTTTGACATGTTTTAATCCACGTGGTATTAATCTAATATGTCTTAAATAAGTGTCTCAAGTAAATCAGAGGCTTCTAAAACTATACCCTGCAAGAAAATAAAGAAACACTAAAGTAGTAAAATCGTAAATATCTGCTTATGGCATCCATACAAAATGAATACCAAAATGAATTGGTCAATCCTGCATGGATGGGAGTGATTTGTGTGGAAAGAATGAAACGTGGTACTGCAGACATTGGGTGAAAAGATGGCAAAATCGCAAAAACAACCACGTGAGAGCCTGGCGCCGAAAAACACCAACATGGCATGCACGTGCAACATCACTTGTTGGGCTATAAAAACATTGGATTTTCATATGCATGTCATCTCAAGCTTACAGCAAGTGACAGCGAAATCATGCCACGACTGACGGAAGCCCAACGAAACGACTCCATCGGCCGACTGCAAACAGGAGAATAATCTTTGACCGTAGCCAGCTTTTTTCCACGCGGCACCAAGTTCAATTACAAGACTGTGGAACCGTTATCAGACACGCGGGACAACACTTGACCTTCTCAAGTCTGGTCGACCACGTATCACGTCTAGAGCACAGGCCAGATTCATAAGGCTACGTTACTCACGTAAAAGAAGATATTCACGCTAAACGGCCATATCGTGGTGTCATTTTGACGGACCTGCATCGTCGGCTGCGACGTCAATCGCGTTAAGGTAACAAAGCATGGCCGCAACTGCGATGGAGACAAATTTGGTTCTGTGACGAGTCACGCTTTATACTTCACCGTACGGAAGGTAGACCTCGTGTTTACAGGCGTCGCACGGAACGTCATACACAAAACTGCATACAGAAAGTGGACAGATTTGGTAGTGTAGTGTGATGATGTGGGCTGCCATCTCCTTCACTGGCAGAACATACTTGGTGCAATTTCTTTTGGAATTTAACGGCACAACGTTACACAGTTGAGATTTCTCGGCCACACGTCCGTCCCATTATGCAACAAGCGAACGTCATTTCTAACAAGACAACGCCCGACCTCACTCGGTAAGACTGACAACAGGCTTTTTCAGATGTCACAACATCCAGGTCCTGCCATGACCATCCAGGTCCCCAGATTTAAACACAATCGCACATGTATGCACTGGCTCAACGACTGCGTGTACGTCAGCAACAAACACAGAACCTCCGACAGTTGGCACAAGCACTACAGACAAAGTGGTGAACATTCCCAGGCCACAATTCGGCAAGTGACTGCTTCCATGGGACGACCATGCCAGTCAGTTTGGGGGCTCTAATTGTGGCCATACCGGATATTGAGAACAGATGACCCTCACCTTGAAAATCTACTGTTCCATGCTTGTCATGTGGAACCTGGATCAATGACAATGATGTGTGCCAATTTTGAACAATCGATGACCATCTGTTTGATTTTTTATGTAATATATTGAACCGCAAAAGAAACGTCACCATGGATAGATATATAAGAAACCTTATTTGTCCAAACACTGTAAATATACTTGGAGACATATTAAAAAGATGAAACTTGGCCAAACTGATCATCAATGTTGAAATTAAAGTGTCAAATGTTCTTTAAGACTAGTGAAACACAACACTAGTCTAAAAAAATGGCACCACAAGTAAGTTTTTCGTGTGTCCGCCATGTGCATTGATGACTGCCGTGCAACGTCGATACATGGAATGGATGAGGCGGTTGAGAAGGCCATATGCACTTGAGCCCACATTCTGAGAAACGCCTGACGCAGTTCAGCTGCAGTTGTCGGCCTTGGTGGGACGTCATTCAGCCGTCTTTGAATCTCGTCCCACATGTGCTCAATGGGATATAAATCGGGACTGAGGGCAGGCCACTAAATGATTCTCATGCTATTCTGCTGGCGGAAGTCTCTTGTTGCGGGCGTTATCATGCTGAAATTCGTGGTTGCGGCGTGTGGTCATAAGACTTGATCAATGTACCGAGCTGCTGTGACACCATTGCGTCTCCCTGGACCGATGTTCTGGAAGACCACAGGGGCGACCCTCTGTGCAAGACCAATTCCACCCCACACCATGATGCTCGGACCACCCCACGAGTCTCTCTCAACAACACAAGCATCCGAATAATGATTCCCACGGCGTCGCCGGACTCTCTCTCTGCCATCTGCTGTTGAGATATAATAACGGCTCTCGTCTGAGAAGAGGACTTTTCTCCACTGCTGGTGGCGCCATTGCTGGTGCTGTGTTACCCACTGAAGACGGTCCGGCGATGACGTGGTGTCAGAATGGGTCCTCAGTGTGGCTTGGTTTCTGCTTGTCATTCGCCGACGCACGGTGTTCGCACTAATGTGTCGCTGGTGTGTTCCCATGGTCTGTCGAGCAGTTTCCGCAGCAATAACAAAGAGATCTTGAAGATGCTGTCGCACAATCTGACGATCCTGACGTCAGGTGGTGACCCTTGGTCTTCCACTACGTGGTCGTTCATCTGAAGTTTTGGTGGTCTGGTACCGTTGCTGGAGCCTGTATATGGTCCTTATGTGGACTTGAAATGCATTGGCTATTTGTCGGGCGGTTTGTCCAGCTTGCAATCGTCCAAGGGCTTGGTGTCGCCGATTTCTTGTTAATCTTGGCATGTGGTAGCAATTCAATAACGAATGAATGTTATCCGATCTGTTTTTATTGTCATCTGCTTTTTTATATCATCAAATTTCATTTTTCCGGACAAGGTAATGTTAAATTTTAGAAACTTTGACAAAAATAACCCAGATATTTAAATGACAGCTTTTCATGCAATGTTACTTGGGGTGACGTTTCTTTTGCGGTTCAGTATATATACAATCTACATCTAAAATCACTTTTGTAAACTGTTTTTGCAGAATATACATGGAATTTGATCCAACGAGGTGATTACGTATCACCGACTCGTCTCTTGTCAACACCGGAAAAGTAGATGTCAGTGACATCTAGACTGAACAATGAGGACGATTAGTTGATGCTAGTTTCAGCGTATTTGGACACCAAGCATATGGTCTTTCAACACGAATTCCAGCGCACGACTGACAGCGGCTTCAGTACTCAATGTGTGGGTGGTAAAGAGAGCCTAATTTTCTTGTGTGATGGAAGAGAATTTTGTTTGTACTTGGTTTTCATTACAACAAAATCTGACGCTGAAAGTCTTAAATTGATGTGCCAAGTCAGACTTGATAAGTCACGTAAGCTGGAAGTACTAACTACCTTTCTGCATGGTGTTATAAGATAGACAAAACCACATTGGAGAAATTGAAGGCTGACGAAAAAATAAGGCGTTGTAATTACCAAGGAAATCCGAGATTTGATGCCAGTGCCGCTAGCACCAAATATCAGCAACTAATTTAGCATAGTGATCGGATCTAACATTCATAGAACTTTGGCGCCATACACGCAATGCCAATAGTAATATATGTCCTTATTGCCCTGACAACTATCAACAGGAATTCTAAACATACTTGTAATTTACATGCACTTTATATGTAATTATATGAGGGCAGGTATCTAATTTTCAAAGGTTATGGGTTTTTCAACCCCAGAAATTGTATAATTGAAGTGTGGGTGTTCTTGCTTGGTATCCTATTAAGACATCTGCATTTATCTTACGCTGATAATACAAATGGTATTCACGCATGCAGTTAACTGTGATTATTGTACAAAGCAGCATTTAAGTGACCATAAATACATACTTAACATTGTTAGTAAGTAATATTGTGTAAGAAGTATATGTTGACTTTACAGAATAATACTACGAAAAAATAGAGGTAGGAAGAGATCATACTTTTGTTAGTAAGTTAGAAAATCGATTATTTTACTTATTATGATCATCCATTATGTTCCCGTGTTTTTTTAGGTGAACAGTTAGCTTTCCTTACATGTGTTTGTGACTGGTGCAACCGGTAGGCGGTGGGGCAGGATACGCTTACCTTTTACACCTTGTATCGTCACTATTTGATTCATAAGCACATGCTCATGGTCTAGACGGAATCGTAGAGTGTTTTCTTATGAATATGAATGTGGAAATGTTTTTGTCGCTTTTATTTATATGAAATTGGAAATAATTGGATACGGTTGAAAACCGATTCCTTAATGTATCGTACTCTCACTTAATGATTAACTGAGGACAAAAGCAACAATCATTAAAGAAGAGATGCATACAGCCACATGACAAATGTAATGTCCCAAACTAAATAAATGAATGACCAATGGCAAAAGATACGTGTGAGGTTTTCAAAATACTTTCCATTGATATCAAGTTATAATGTGTTATGGCACTACTTAAACAGACTTGAGAGCTATCATTTAGTGGGAAATTTAATTTATTTCATGCTTTTGTATTGGTACAGACCGTACTGTTTTAGAATAATTTTACTGGTGTCCCTCCGTTTTGTACTGTAGTTCGAACCGTCAGATATGTTCTGGCAAGTCTGATATGACATGGTACAAGTCATTGTTGACGTATACACACACATCAATTTGAAAAGCGATAGGTTTAACAAAGTTTATTTTGGGGAAAAGTGTTGCAATGTATATGTGAACGGTTTGTCCAGTGGTGCGATCAGTAAGATCTGTACTACAGGTATATGGAGTTAGAAGTCGCTTGAAGCCAAAATAAAACAAACCCGTATGCATTATTTCCTGTATGGAGTTGGGCTTTCAACATATATTGTCCACTTTATAATTATCATCAAGGTATGGAGTTTTGCCCATACGAAGATACAGTTCCTGTAGGGCAGATATCTCCTGGTTAATCCGGGTTTGAAAAGTCCCCTAATAACCTATGCTTGTCATTTGAGACGACTTAAGGGACTGGTAACTTGATTGATTGCGTGTCATTGTAAGCTCACGTGGTGGGACGTATCAAGTAATATCTGGTCCAGATTCTATGATCTACAGGCCGCTATGATGAAGCTAGGTTTTCGTCGACGGCGTCGTTAAACAAACAAACAAACAAACAAACAAACAAACATTTGTCTGATCGCTGATCAACCCTCACTTCTCAGGTGATCTTTCCTACCGTTTTTGTGTGCCAATCTGAACATTAAGAATGCTAGTGGATAATTATTTCCTCAAAGTTTGTAATTGTTTTGGACAGAATGCCATAAGTACGGGTTACACTTAACAAATCGTTTGATCTTTTGAAACAAAAGAAATGGCTCTATTTCTTATGGTTTGGAGAAATTATTCCAGTCCAATTTATTGCCAAGATGAAACATGAAAGTTTCAAAATATGACTTCTTTTTTAGACATCGTATTATGAAAACTAAAATAATTGCAATCTTGAAAGAGAATAATTTAATGAAAGGCGACTTCATATAAAGTCAATTATACAAAAATAATCTCATGCTGAAATGCCACAGCTAATGCCAAGGAAATCCTCTCTAATAGATATAGAAAACATAAAAGGAACGTATTTCCATGACGATCAATTTCCATAATTGGTTGCAATGTTTGAGTTACACTCAACATGTAACCAAGTACTGATTTATTGCAAACTGATCTTTGCTGTAGACTATTGAACATCATTTTGTTAATCAGTCACATCCAGGAGGGTATAGGTGGACACCTTTTCTAGAAATACTGTGTGGTACAGAAGATACAACGAAAATGACTTCAAATGCTTGTCTCACGATACATTATACAAATCTAAAAGCCTGTTTCCTTTCTGAAATAGCAAACATATGTAACATTCTACGTTAGAATATATCCCGAACAAACTATGTTTACGTCGACTAAATGGATCGCTTGATGCTGAGCCAGGTACTGCCTGTTGACTTCACAAGGTGTGCGCCTTCGCTCCTCTATCAGTCAAACCCCTTAAATCTTGTCTTTTGAGTGGAGGGTGTGGTTGGCTGCGAACTCGTGGATAGGAATAGTTCATAGCTTGTAAAAAAGGTGTCAAAAACGGTTAAATGGCAAAGTTAAAACATAAACTTCGTGGTCTTCAAGATTGCTTTGTTACTGCTGCGGAAACGACACATAAGTGCGGACACCGTGCGTCGACTATTGACCAGCAGACACCTCCACTGTCACAGGCCACACTGAGGACCCATTCTGACACCACGTCATCGCCGGGACCGTCTTCAGTGGGGAACACAGCACCAGCATTGGTGCCACCAGCAGTGGAGAAGAGCCCTCTTCTCAGGCGAGAGTCGTTACTGTATCTCAACAGCAGATGGCAGAGAGAGAGAGAGAGAGAGAGAGAGAGAGAGAGAGAGTCTGGCGACGCCCTGGGGAACGTTATTCCGATGCCTGTTGGGTGGAATTTGTCTTGCACAGAGGGTCGGCCCTGTGGTCTTCCAGATAATGGGTTCAGGGAGAGGCAATGCTGTCACGGCAGCTCGGTACATTGATCAAGTCTTGAATACACACGCCATACCTCATTTGGCACGTCGCCGCAACCACGAGTTTCAGCATGATAACGCCCGTGCCCACACTGCAAAAGTAACAAGAGACTTCCTCCAGCAGAATGGCATAAGAACCATGCAGCGGCCTGCCCTCAGTCCCGATTCAAATCCCATTGAGCACATGTGGGACGAGATTCAAAGACGGCTGAATGACGTCCGACCAAGGCCGACAACTGCAGCGGAACTGCGTCAGGCGTTCCTCAGAGTGTGGGCTCAAGTGCCTATGGCCTTCATCAACCGCCTCATCCATTTCATGTACCGACGTTGCATCGACACACGAGATACTGACTCGTGATGCCATTTTCTCAGAGACTAGTGTTGTGTTTCACTTTGAGAACATTTGACACTTTAATTTCAACATTGATGATCAGTTTTGGCCAAGTTTCATCTTTTTAATATGTCTCAAAGTATATTTACAGTGTTTAGACAAATAAGGTTTCTCATATATCTATCCATGGTGACGTTTCTTTTGCGGTTTAGTATACAATTAAGCATGCCTCACATTTAGACGTCGGCATGTGGTTCCGGCTCAAGGATGGCTTAACACGACTGATACTGTAACGGATTATATATCTGGGATGACATAATTCTGTATACGATGCGAGTGTTAAATGCAGTATAATTGTCTGTAGAGTATTATATCCTTCTCTAGTTGACTTTGCTCTGGTGCTCTGGTTCAACAACAGGAGATGAACAGCTGTGCGCATCAACACAGTTCTTGTGTCCTGTCCATTTTCCTCAATTTCATTGAATCTTATCTACTCCGAAATGGATGTGTGGGTGTAAATATGGAATATGTAGATGATAATGAATTCCAAGTATGATACCGCTTATTGTGCTCCTCTATGCAGATGACACTGTTTCGTGAGACCGTGAGTGACAAGCAAAAGTTCCTCGATTGTTCGTATATTATTTGTGCATAAACTAAACTGAAGTAATGAGCAAGTTACAAAATTATGTTGTTTTGAAAGAATTTGATCTTGGAAATCATATCCATGCATTAATTGTATTATAATTATAATTATTAATAATTGGCTCTCGGACATATTTAAAAACCCATCACTATACTCCACATCTTGGCTATCATCCAAAGTAGAAGAACTTCTCATGGAACAATACAAAAGAATAGAGAGAACACGTTCTAATAAGTCCGAAAGGATTATATTTTATATTATACAAACGAAGTTCAAAATCTGAAAGCTATCTTTAGCAACAAAATATATAATCACTTTTCAGTTCTCAAGTCTCGAACATCGAACCACATATTAGGTATTAAGTTTGACTCCGGCAACATTGCAATTTACCAGGTACAGCGTATAACGCTAATTTGCTCAGGGTGCCGGTTGTGACTCTTTCTTCTCAGATCTCGTGTTCCTAATAGATCCTTATGGTTAGTGTTGTTAGATATGTTACCCCGACAATATCTGAAGCTTTTGTATCTTCTTTACGATCATAAATAAGGTAAACCTTTTCCGATCAAACACCCCTTTACGATTCTTGGGGTTTGTTGTTTAGCAAGGATGCAGGTTAGCTATCTCTTTTAAGGTACTAATCCAAATAATTGAGTGAAATCCAAACAATGTTTATCAAGTTTCGAGTTTCGGGGAGAAATAATGAAGGTGAAAAATCGCATTCTAAACGAGCACGGATTATTATGTCATAGCCGTGGTCCCGTGGTAAAGTGTTGGCTAATGAGACTAACTCAATAGCCTAGCTTTGTTTCAAGCTGGTAAAGTGAGTTCGAAATTGAAATCCGTAAAAGTAAAGTGCATAACTCCCGTGACTCCAATCAGAAAATATCAGATGATCTTCCTGATGTCCGAGCCACACTGTCTGTAAACAGTCCAAGGTGATATCTTACATGTCAGTGGTTGACTATTCAGTTTTGTACTGTAACTTTAGACTGAACTCCATTATCATCCTTGGCTGGTACCCCTTTAAAATTACCTATCAAACTATGATTATTTCATGCTCTCTTTTTATGCATTTACTATGTGGGGAAATGCTAAAATAATCATAAAATATGGATTTAACTATGTGAATGAATACAGAAAGGCATAAAAAGTAAATGAATGATTTAGCCCTGTGTTTACAATAAATTTATTTAAATTAAGATTTAGTACTACGGTGACTGACAAGATTAGTTATTGTCGGTCCACGGGGTACAGTTTGATTTCATACCAGCACAAGCAAGACACAGGCAAGAGAGCAAAAACAAATTAAAGGAATAGGTTGTTTACGATGAAGAAGCCTGATTTCCATTAGCAGTTTGGGTCTCAGTGGATGAACCATCAAATAAATACGATAATTTTATTTGTCTGCTGCAACTACAGACTTCGTAATATGTCCCGGGACCCTACAACATCATATAGATTTATAAGGTGGTGCGATTTCTGTCAACGGGAATGTACACAGAAAACATTGAGTCGTCTAGGGTTGGTGCTTACTAAAATACAAAACACCGAATAATGGATTCGATATCCCCTAGACAGTAAATCCTCTCATGTGTTATGATGAATTGAAAACTTAATAGTTTATTGCAATTAGCGTATTGTATACCTTCAGTGGTCTGTCATATCTCCATCGTTAAAAAGGCTGCTAGAATTAAATTGAATTAATTCAGGTAGGCAGTTACTTGCATAAAGGGGACAGAATTTGATAGAGCCTAATTTTTAAAAACGAAATACACCTTGCAACAATGTAAAGTTTGTGCCAGGCAATTTGTTTTCAACAGTTTGAAGTATAATTATTTTTTTCAAGAATTTACGAGGACTATTTTATTTTCTTCGATAAAATCCCAGGTAAAAGGTAGTTTACTTACAGTTGTACATTCAACCGGCGAGTAATATATTATTGTTAACAAAGGTGAGGTTCCACGTGGGGCAAAGCTATTAATGGACGTTTCGCGTGTGACCATACACGATTGTTCTATTCGCAACACATCATCTACTTCGCAACAAAACCAGTTAAAGTATCTTTCATATCGTAACGGTGATACAGCTTAAATAATCTGTTCATATGCGCTCACAAAGTCACTTCGATTCGGTTGGGTTTCTCTTCATTAAGTAGATCAGACTGAGCATTCCTGATGGTGTCATCCTGACAGATCGAATATATGTTTAAGAAGAAGAAAAGAGTGTTCGACCGACCAGCACTGTCTATTCAAGCACATTCGATGGATCAGCACCTGGAGAGCAGTTCACTATTTATCTTGTAGTGGTGTAAAGATAAAAGAAGATAGTGTTTGGATGTCAGCATATATTACATAATACATACAATACAATATATGCAAAGATGTACATTCACCAGTCTCCACCCATTCACCTTTGTTTTACACCCTCAACAAAATAAATATTAAGTAAATTCTAAACGGCCGTTATGCCTGGCCAGCTGCACCGATACGACCGATTAGGATCGAATGCACTCAAGCGTTTATAGACCGATCAGCTGAAATTCATTCTAGGAATTTGACCGATCAGGATGTAACCGCCCTTAAACCATCTTACATCCTTTGTGGTGAGCAACAATACACAGTGGGCAAAACAGGCAGCTCAGGTTGAATGATTCCCAGGGTGCTGAGAACGCAAATTGAATTAACACTGATATGTTGACTGGAGCAATAATTGTACGCACATTTTGCATACGAGGAATAGGCTCTGCACAAATTTACATTTATTGTTGGTGCTATTAGTACTAGGGGCTTGTACAAATAGTTTACAGATCACCGATCTCAAACACTAGTCAATGGCATGATGGTCCGGTACTTTAACAGTCTGGGTAATCAATGGCTTTCACACATGTTATGTTGACGTATATTTGTAGGACCTACAATCTATACACTGTTCGAACCTAAAGCATATGTTTATGTTTAAATAAAAACAGCAAACATATTTTCATAAGCATGAGAAAATTATTGAACGATTCCGACTGCCATAAGCATGTTATTGAATCACTCTCAAAAAGTGATGACACAAGGGGCTCTGGAAAAGGGGACTGTTTGCTCCCAGTGGCACCATCACCTGAACAAACACGGGAACGTAACGTTAACATAAGGAATTGCATCGGACATACGATTTGTCAGTGATGTGTCAGATTTGGAAATGTCCTCAACATAACTATTATTAAACCTTTTGCCTGGGCTTTGAATGTTGTAACCTTGATTATCACAACGTTTGAGCAAGGGTCGTTTAGTAATTAGTCATATGCTTGCCATTTTTAGCTCTAAACGTGTTTAGAATTCTGCTGATTTGTTAAATCTCAAACGGAACAACCGTTTTTGCCCATTATGTTTAAAGGCCTTACGAATCTGACCACGTGAAATGGGCATCAGTCTCACGACATACAAATGGCACCCAAAAAATCTAACCATGTAAATACGTATTAATGTAAATACGTTCAAAAGCTAAACATGTTCATAATCTAAATGTGTTTACAACTTTAATACGTTCACAAAAACATACTGGCAGTAAATTTACTTTTGGCATTCCATTGCAGGAACAGAATGTTGATAATTATGTTAACAGCAGATCTACTGCCGTATCAATCGGTATATCAGATTCACAAAGAGCCTTACCTTACCTTACCCCGTGGAATCGGTTTCGGAAGATGGTGAAGGCTGATCATTATCTTTCGTTGACGTTATATATTTCCCTGAACTGGGTCGATGTCTCTGCTTTTGGACTAAGGTCTATTATGAACTCAATTATGTCAACTTCAAAAGAAATGTATGGATCAAGACATTAAACGCCCCCACCCCCTACTTCCCATCACTGTGTTTCCAAAACATGTTTCTTTAGTGTTTCTCTTTACTGTAAGCAGAATCTCTGCACTTTTACGCAGCAGACGTAATTCAAAATGAACGTATCGGTTTAAGTCTTAACAGAGTCAGTGAAGGAGTTATCGTCTTACTTGATTGCCTGATCCATCACTTGACTGTCTGGTCCTGACTCGATCGTTTACAGGCCGCCGTCTTATGTCAGGAGTACCGCTGTGCAGCGTTAAACAACAAACAAACTCTTATTTTCACTGATTTGTCAATGATCCATTTTCACCACTATATTGCATTTTACGTCCAGTGGCATTCTCTGGCGTTGACTTTTTTATATTTACAGTCGTGTACACAGCGTTTCATTACAAACGTAAAATATGATATATACAAAAATGTAACTGTGCTTGATATAAAACGCAATAAAAATAATTTTATTCTGAAATTAAATAATGCATCTTTCAATAAATATTTAAGATATCTCCTCGACTTTCCCAGTTATTCACAATGTGCACGTACATGTTCATGCAGGGCGCATTATTTGGACGTATGCGTGTTTGTTAGAAACATGATTCTCAAACACGTGGGTTTTGAATTTGAACAGCACACATTGATTGTTTAGCTATCAGGTGCTGTGACACTAGCAGCAGGGCAACACTCATGTCGTCACGAAAACAAGACAACCATCTGCGGTTGATGCATCTACGGAATCGATACCAAACTGACACATCAAGAGCTCGGAACAATTAGTAGCAGACTGTATGCAACCGGTTTGGGGAGCACAACTCGTCCAGTCCCGACGTCCAGCGATACGCCCAATTTTATTTCGACGTCACCGTCAGGCATGCCAAGGTTGGTGTAGTCAGTATCTGAGGGAGTGGGACAGCATACAGTTCACAGATGAGTCTTGGTTTCATCTGGACAGCTCTGGTGGTTGTGCAAGGGTCTACAGGCGTCCAGATGAACGTTTCAGTGACGCTTGTGTTACTTTACGTCGTCGGTTTGGGGTGGAAGTGTAAACGTATAGGGCGGCATCAAAACTCATGGGGAAACACAGCTCATCATTGTTTATATCATTTTGAATGGCGTACGCTAATGGGACGACATCGTTCGAGATCATGTTCTACCCTTGCGCCAATGCAGGGACTTAGCGTCACGTCGCAGCAGGATAATGCCCGCCCACATGTTGAACGTGTCGTAACATACTCTTTTGAGGCAGGATAACATTGCTGTACTACCATGGTCGGCTGTTCCTCCATACCCCTCCCCGATGAGATGGAAGGACGCCTACGACAGGAGCAGAATCAGCCAATAACGCAAGCCCAAGCGGGCCGGTCTTTGGTTGGCATTTCGAACAATGTCTCCTGGGCAGTTTTCAGTCGTCCGGTGTCTTCATTGCGCCGCCGATGGACAACCCAAAGTAGTGATCACAGCCGATATTGACATTGTTAAATGAGTAGTTACAGCCTCCCTCTTTGTCGTGTCGCTCTGTCTCCTGCTACCAGGCAAGGGTTTTGTCAATGAATTTGTTATGATAAAACATTGATGAGACATATGACCAAATACCATACTGATAGTTTACAGTAACATGACATTTACACCACTTTATATTGAAGCACCTTTATTTTTCCCGCTAGTATATCAGCATTAACAAACATTTGAAAATAGGTTTGGGTAACAGACAGACCTGTTAAGTGAAACCAAATTAAAATGCAAAATCCAATCAATATATTTTCCAACAGCAAACTTTTTCTAAATAATGCAACGACAGTATGTTATTCTATTTCACGTTTGCTTCATGGATATTACAACACTTACCTCTCTACGTCGGTCTCATCTAAACTAGCCTGTGGTGCCTTGGATGTGGAAAACATTTATCTTTCTATGGTCAGTATTCACAAAACACTTATCGCTTATAGTACTTTGGTATTTGATCATTCGTTCATTTCCTGTCATTGTCATATCCATTTTCCCTTTTCTACTTTCGAAAACAAACAATCATCACATGGCGTACTGGTTATTGTGTCTGCGCTTCGGCATGCAACAGTTAATTTCCTTCATGGAATTGCCATTGTAATTGCAGTACATTGTTAGACACTGGGAATTACATTTAGCTATCACCAGCCGTGTAAATGATCACCTTTTGGCTAGTCAAGCTATTGATCTGTGATAAAACTATTCCATGGCAATGGTATATGATTTAAAGCCTTATATCACATGCACGAACCACGTGATATCGTTGGATGTTCCCGTGAAAGGGATACGCGCGATGCCAAAGATATTCATAAGAAATTGTATTTTTTATCTTGGAATTTGTACTAGATGAGTAAGTGAGTGAGTTGAATTTTCTCCTCATTCATTAATAATCAAGCATTTACCCGGTGAGAGACACCAGAAATGAGTTTCTCACAATGTGCCCGTGTGGAGAATCGAACCCGGGCTTGCGGCTCGATGGGTGAAAACTGTAACCACTACTATTTTTAATCTTGGAATTTGTACTAGATGAGTAAGTGAGTGAGTTGAATTTTCTCCTCATTCATTAATAATCAAGCATTTACCCGGTGAGAGACACCAGAAATGAATTTCTCACAATGTGCCCGTGTGGAGAATCGAACCCGGGCTTGCGGCTCGATGGGTGAAAACTGTAACCACTACTATTTTTAATCTTGGAATTTGTACTAGATGAGTAAGTGAGTGAGTTGAATTTTCTCCTCCTTCATTAATAATCAAGCATTTACCCGGTGAGAGACACCAGAAATGAGTTTCTCACAATGTGCCCGTGTGGAGAATCGAATCCGGGCCTGCGGCTCGATGGGTGAAAACTGTAACCACTAGTATAGCCTACCTGTCTTTTTCAGGTAAACAACTGACACCTGGTATAATCACAATTTGAACGTGAGTGGAAATATTTAAATGCACTGCTACCGTTGCTTATTATAGACGTAGTATTATTTAAACATATTAATTGAACATGAACTTGTAAAGTTTTCCTGTCATGCTGACATGTGAAAGTAGTTTTCAAGATATATTGCATGTATTGTGTGTTTCATTGTAACAACAGTGTACCTCTTCTGTGTAATGTGTAACTGTGTCAATTGCATGAACTTTATTTCAGTTCACAGGTGGTTGGACTGGCAAATTCCACAAGGAAGACAGGATGACAGCCTGATGGATTGCTTCGCCCCATCCAGCGCCCCATCCAGTGCCCCATTCAGAGGGATGACAGTCGAATGGACTGCTGCAGCCAGTGCATGGTTGTCGGATGGACTGTGGTAGTTGAAGATCTCTTGAGATTCAGAGCCATTCCTCTTGCATGGCGACAAAGACTTGTTCGTGATTGTGAGGCATTAATGAGGCACTACTCGCCCCTCGTGCGATCCTTTATATATTTGAATAGGTATGTAGTTAGCATATTGATACCTTAGTAAAGTATATACTTATTATAGAATTGATATTTATCATCGTAGACTTACAACTTAAATGTCAAGGTTACATATGCTGGGTGAGAAAAGTGTGGATATTAGTACAACGACACGATTGACACAATTAGGGTCAAACTTGTGACAGAAAGGGACTAGTAACTTGAGCACTCGTCTGTCAAATGCTCGATATCGTAATACCTTCCTTAAGACGGTAATGACGCATCCGTCAGGCCCGTAAGTGACGGAAGTAAGAATTCCCAATTACAGAATCACAGATTGTCACTCAGGTCTAGTTCCTACCTGTGTGATCAGATAAAGAAGGGGTTTTTATCTGGCGGCTTTTTAATGCCGTTCTCTAACAATAAGAATCAAGTTGCGAACAAGGCCTGTCTGTTTATGCAATCCAACAGGAAGATACGAATAACATACATATTATCAGTATATAGTATATCACTATAATCCGGTTTCGCCGATAACCACAACATAGACCAAGTTGTTAGATATGTAAATAAAAGCTACAAAAACCTTTCCATATTCATAAGAAATGCTTGTCAAAAGGCAGAGACGATTGTACGATTCCGACTGTATATCATGAGCATGTGGTTTTGATTCTCTATCAAATAACGATGACACCAGGTATTCGCGGAAAGGGGAGTGTCTCCTTCTCCATTGGTGGCTGGATATAGTCGGAATCGTACAATGGACTCTGTTAAAGAGGATATTTCTTATCATTATGGAAGCTGGGTGGCTTTTATTTGGTTAATTACCACATTATGGTATGAAATGTGATTTCTATTGGACATTGAAAGGGTTTGTCGCTTTATAATAATAAATAAAAATAATTCCAACTTTGTTACGAAACATGTGTAATAATTCATACCCTTTTGCCCTATAATTTAGCTTATATTGAACTTTTTACCTTTAGAAAACACTTTGTTTATGTCTTGTCATTCTTGTTAATCTCACCCTATTATGTTTTCCTTAATTGATGTAGCCTTATATATTGAATATATAAAAATTAACACTCGTCAAGTTTTAATGTCATAACTTTTCAGACTGGTAAGTGCCTTTCTCAGACTTTAACATTGGTAAGTCCAACAGCACCATATTACGAGCCGAGTCATATTATTGCCATGACGATGAGGCATTCCAAACGAAGATCCCAAGGTCTGAACTGAGATTAGTTTACCTACACTGCAGATAAGAATAAAACATCTCCTGAATCTGTTGTACTCACTCATTCACTCAGTAGATGGTCCTGGTGAGTAAGGTTGTATAGAGGAGGATTAGACAGTTAAGAACTGTTGACATATGAAAGAAGAATTCGTTCTGCGGGAATTACCGGAACTATTGGAGCTAAAAGTTTTGATCTGAAATTATCGTTCATACGTGCTAACATACAGAGTAAAAATGAAAGTAAAAATACGATTCCGACTATATCATGACCATTTGCTAATGAATCTCTATCAAATAGTGATGATACTAGGTATTCGCAAAAAAAGTGAGCGTATCCTTCCCCACCGGTGGGACCCGTCAGAAACACATGCAAAGGCAAATCAATTGTTCCCCTGAAAAAACACGGGATCATTTGGTACAAGTCAAAATTGGGAATTGCATCGGACATCATTTTTGTCACTGATGCGTCAAATTTGGAAATTATCCTCACATGTCTACCATAAAACTTTTTGAAAGCTTCGCTGAGGCCTTGAATGTTGTTACCTTGAGCACAGCGTTATCATGGCATTTTCGTTCACAGCCATGAGGTCACTGTCAGTTTAACCGTGTAGGTGATTTATTTGGAAAGCTGCAACCCATAACAAGCGCTGTGACTTGAACAGAAAATGTAATCATTATGATCCTCTCGGAGCAACTGCGCTTGGCAGTCAACGTCTTTGTTGCTTAGCTCGGTCACATTGTGTATTGCAGAAGCGAATAGCAAATGTGAAGCAACACACACACATATGAAAGGAAGGGTATTATGTAGGCCCTAGTTTACAAACGTTCAGAAACTGTTACGATGGTCAGCTAGTGTTGTATAAGTGAAATATGGTCATTGATCAGTTATCACTTTATGATTTTTAGCAAGACACACACTCACACTCACACTCACACTCACATTCATACATGTACATGTATGCATGTCGCTATATAAGTGCAAAGTTCTTGAACGGGACGATGCTAATCCCCTTTCCACCTCTCCTCACTTTGACAGATGGTCTGCTGTTTACACACACAGAGGAATATTGTAACCATAGAGTCCATCGGGGTACCATCATAATTAATTTTCAGTTATCGCTTAATGTACATGATTGCAGATAATTAAGTTTACTGAAAGGAACTCCAAATGTCAAATGTTATGTTTTTTGTAACAGTACTTAAAACGGCAGAATTTGAGTGTCTGTTAAAGTGCAAAAATAAGTTGTTATTATTTTCGTTTATCACTTTGGATCGCGTGTCCTGTGTAGAAATGTAATGTTAAATTTACTTATTTCGTTTCATTAGAAACAGAATGTTGATGCCGTTATCAAAGTTGAGCTATAAAACATCAACAACGTGCCATTTCTATACCTAACGCATTTCTAGCCTGGAACTCGAAAATGAATAAAATATCATGGCCTATGAAACGCCATGATACATGATGTTTTTGTGTCCTGTCATACACACAGAATTGCTCTTCGAAACAAACAACCATGAACACTTATTTATGTTACTTCTTTAAAGTGCTGGTTAGGCTGTGTGATCATGAAATCGCTTTGGAGTATCAACACTAATAATGATCTACGAGGCATAGCATATAATATAACAGCAAAAACATCAAAACCATTTCGATAACCACAAGAAAGCTACGCTAAAATGTACACACAGTTATCCTCCCGCAGAGCCAGGATCCATCAGAAAGGTCAAAACTTTCACGTTTTAACATATCGGAGAGTATATTGATTAGTTTGCGACAGGTCGTTTATCATGTACTGCGGTTTTGGATTTTGGTTACCCTGTATGTTTCTGTGGTTAAGTATCTTTCTCGAACGTAATATACACACTTTGCAAACCTTCTCTTCACAAGTGAGGTGAAGTGAAATTGAGTTAAACGTCGCGTCTAAAATTATTGCAGTTATATAGCGACGTGCATGCACATGTGTGCTTGTACTAGTCCCGACTGATGCCGATTTATAGTGCAAGTTCACTGAGATACTATGCCGCAGTTTAACACGAATACCCCACTCAGTATACTGACTCCGAAACGACCAGCCTTTGTTTTAGCCCCTTGATGCCGAGCGCCAACTAACAACAAGTACCATATTTTAACGTCTTTTGGTATGACGCAGCCGGGGATCGAGACCCGGACCTTCGATCCGATCTGCAGGCGGACGCTCTACCACTAGACCAAGGAGGGGGTCCCTTCTTTTCCCAACAATAGTAATATCATATTGTTCAAAACGAAGGGAGCGTTTTGCATCATTTGTCATATGAGCACAGTTTTGAAATCGTCAGCAATGTCAGTAGTGTCAGTAATATTATAACAATAGGCGATGGCATGAGTGATAGGGTATTTAGTTAGGGCCTGAGAACAGCTCTCGCCAATGAATCAAGTTTCCTTTCTGAAGCTGACAGAATTGACAACTATATTAAAACAATATAACGTGGTCTTACTATACGAAGGAATACATTTCGGAGTACGCTCAGAAAGGAAGTCTCATGCCGCGTTTACGCTTTGGGTTACGTTTTCGAAACATGTCTCATTTTCATGTAAAAGGCCACACGGGCAGCACAATAATTGGATTTTGACCACTCCATGCAAAGAACAATACTCTGACGTCAATCCCAAGATACATTTGACGACGCAACAGTGATACGGTTTGATTTTCATGCCAATCTAAATGTCATCAACTTGCTGGGGTATCGCTTACACATCTCATGTAACCTTTATTACAGTAAATGTTGGAGAGTGAATATACTGGATCCGCATGTTTCGTTGCAATAACCAGATTACTCAGAAGGCGTTTATTCCTGATATACGATATGTGCAAATCGGAAAAATCACGAGGTTAATAATCTCTTTTTCATAAAATGTGTTCTTAAATAATCGATGTTAATGGTATAATTTCACTCACTGAAATTACTTTAGGAACAGCGTATTAATACAATGTGGAAAGTATCATTTATCATACAGTGCAAAATGACTTGAAACCATATTTGTTTAAACACCCATACACCATGAAACACATTGCATTGGGAAAATAAGTAATACTTTTTTCAGCAAATAAACAGTGCATTGATGTAAGGAGCTTATTAAAAGTAGTTCCTCCAATGTGATCTCGTTTGCATATTTATCGCAATTGTGGTACAAAGTTTATCTCATTGGTTTATCATTGATAACTCTTGCAATTGCATGATAATTATTAATAATATATGTTCAAAAATAAGACTCCCTGATTCTCACCTTCCTCCAAATTGCTGTACAAGTTAATCCTATAAAAAAGTCTCAAATTTACTGTTAACCATTCTTTACACAAGGTGTATGTCTTTATGTCAATTATTTTGATCTTGCAGATTTATTTTGGTCTGTGCGATCGCAGAGGATACTAATATAGGCATTGACGAGGTAATTGTAGTTGGTAGGTTACGCCCATCCTTTGATCTTTCATACTGCCTCCCACTTGCATGGATTAGGTATGTCTACCTCTCTAGCCTGTCGTGGTAAAAGGGTCATTAGTTGTCTGGAAATATCTGCTCAAATGTATAAACTTTCATTAATTTGCATTGAAGCATGGATAGCGCATCATGGAAAACGGTTGACCTGATATACTCGTACATTTGTTTTCAGTAGTACATGTGTAATAGCATACGAGGCCTTTAAGCGAGGTTGCAGATACCACCTAGAGTCAAATTCAAAAGCGTCATCGTATAGTGATAGTACATTTATATAAGACACACATGAAAACACTGAAATTAACATTATTGGTGCGGTACAGCTTATATCATTGTTTCTCAAAAGTTGTTTGATCAGGTGTAAGCTTTTAAAAGTTTACGGGTAGACATGTGGAGGACATTTCCATATTTGACGCACCAGTGACAAATATGATGTCTAATTCATTTCCCTATTTTGACTTGCCTTTGCATGTGTTTTGTGACCACTGGGCAGAATACGCTCACCGTTTTCATGCCTTCATCATTATCTTAAAGTGATTAAAAAACACATGTTTATGATTATGTAATGCTCTTGATGCTATTACATGTATTTATATTAATACCGGGACCGCCTCCCCTCCTCCAAGGCTTTGGGTTCGCCAGAAACCTATGGTTGTGTGTTCGAAACTTTCATCTCACGTTACGTTGACACGCCGTGATACAACTGGAATACCGTTAAAAGCGACGTTAAACCCAACTCACTCACTCATATGATTGCATTGAGGATCAACTTCGCCTTTATTCAACCAACGGTTAAGGACGTGTCCAACAACATAAATGTGCGAAGTCAGAATCGGCACTTTGCTATTTATATCATTTTTTTTATTTATGACAGAAATAAACTTAATTGGTAACCAGTTAATTGACTTTTCGAATAAAATGACAATTGTTTGAACATGTTCATTTTAATCCCCGTGTAGTGTAAATAACAGATTTATTTTTGTTGTTGTTGTGACATTTGAATGTGCGTAAATCCTGCATTGATGGTTATTTTCAAACATGGTGTTCCTTTCAAATATTTAATTTTGTTCTGATAATAGAAATACTCAAAGAAGCCTATATGACAGCTGATCTTGGAATATTGGGATCATGTCAATATCAGGCCATGACACCAAATGAGGTCCATTCGTGGTTAATTAAAAGAATATGATAAGCTTTGTACATTATTAAAGTATATTATTATGATTGATTTGTTAAATCAAGGAAGTATGTGGGACTACTATTATTTGCCTTGTTATTCAAAACATTGGAGGTATACAAAGCCCGGCACCATGTATACAGTTTTCGTAATGTAATGTTTTCCATGCAACTTTGATATTAAACAAGTATAACCCACTAACCGTAGTGAAACGTTTGTGAAATCTTTTTCAAACGTTATATATACAGTTGTTCGATAAGTTTCATGCTATGGCACTCTTCACTTATGTACCGGCCAACAGAATCTTTACGTAGCCGATGGTCGATACGTACAACCCAAGTAATAAATCTGAAACTGATGACAATAGTGATGGACCTTGCCGTCTCTCGAGTGTGTTAATGGTGCCATCCAATATCCTGGTCCAGTGGCTTTACCCAAGGGCAACGTAAAACTGAGCTCGGCAGAGAAGAGAATCTGGGTTCCGACAAATGCAACCTATTGTTTGTATCTGAAGCTCTTATTTTGATTTATGCTGACTCGTGGGATGTCCTCCGGTTTATCTGTCTGTGAACCAATATCTTGAAATGCTTTATATGTCTAATGTCGATAGTATATGAAATGAAAGTCAGAATCAGGAGAATCGGTCCCACATTAAATCCGTTTTGTTCGTTCTTAAAGAGACTGATAGGTCTACACAGTATAGACGACTTGCTACAGTTACACCGAAGGTTCATTAACTCTGGCACCATCATATTCATATTCATGTCTATTAGACATTGTACTGGACATCTACTACTGGAGCGACAATAAATAGACCAGGCAATCCTACGAAATATTCACATTAGTCAAAATGCCATAATCAGTAAGATTTTGGAGAATGTGATATTGAAAAGAAACACGATATAATAGGACTAAATATAAATAAAAGACAAATATAAATATGATAAAATGATAAATATTCTACGGCCCATGGCGTGATCCATTAGCAATAGAAGGCAAAGAGGTGAGGTGAGGTGAAATGGGGTTTAACGTCGCGTCCAAGATTATTGCACTTATATAGCGACGTGCATGCACGTGTATGTGTGTGTGTGGCTGCTTGTACTAGTCCGGACTGATGCCGATTTATAGTGCTAGCTCACTGAGATACCATGCCGCAGTTTAACACGAATACCCCACTCAGACACAGTATACTGACTCCGAGCCGACCAGTCCTTGTTTTAGCCCCTTAATGCCGAGCGCCAGACAGGGTAACAACAAGTACAATCTTTTAACGTCTTTTTGTATGACGCGGCCCGGGATCGAACCCCGGACCTTCCGCTCTCCGGGTGGACGCTCTACCACAAGACCACGGAGGCGGTCAGAAGGCAAAGACTGAACATTATTCATTCTAAAATGTCGGTCCTAAAATTGAGGACTTACCTCCAATTAAAACTTATTTGTTTTTGCGATTGATGTTTTTTTTAAATATTTGCTGTCATACATCATGTGTTTTAGATGAGCTAGAAATAAAAGATTTAGATATGTGCATAAAGACTGTATGGCAAGAGGGATGGCTTCAACTTACAATAGTCAACTTTCCCTTTACTTTTGAGGTAAAACTAAGAAGATTTCAAAGGGTGTCATACGACTCTTGCTCAAAGGTGTTTTATAAGAACTTGCAGGGCCTAAGTGGTAAAGCATTCAGTGACAAATGTGATGTTTGACGAAATTCACTTTTTTGAATTGTACCATATATTCCCGAGTTTTTCTCATGTCAACCGTTGATTTGCTTTTGCACATGTATGTCATGGTTCCCGCCTCCGGTGCGGCAGAATAGGTGAACATCTGAGTGATTTTCCGGCGTTGACGTTTTGAATTATAATTATGGAAAGTGTTTTTTGTCCCTTTTTCATATCATGAACAAAGTTAGGTGATATTCACAACCTTGTCAACTGTTGTCGGGGCATGTTTGAAATTCATTTATCATTATGTCTATGTGGCTACCTGGACCTTTATTATGCTGTTAATGAAATCATCTTTCGTTATGTCATTCATCTGTAAAAGTCAGCGATATATTTTACCGAAAGTATCTAAGTACCTTTTTCTCACGGTCCCTTCCCACAATCACCTGTCTATCCTTATCGTGTTAAAAGTATTGTAAATATGTTCAGAGGCTGGCATTATTGATATAACTTGTATCCACTGTAGAGTGATTCGCTCTTCCTTCTAGAAAACAAACAGAACAATCTAAACAGACCATTCTGTTTTACAGTTAACCGACCTGACTCACAGTTTGATGTCTCTATAAATGCCCGGCGTTTGCTAATTCAACCCGATAACAAACAGTGGCTTGGCTAGTTTCATCGATACCTGTTTATCGGTTTGTAAATGTTCAAGGATATCCTACTGTCAAAAGCTCCTGGAAAGTCATTATCCACAAAATAGTAATCTAGGAGATGTGGAATGGCATGTGTAGATCAGAAATGTCACACGTACATTGGAATTAACAATCCGTTCAGCAAAAATATACATCAATTATATCAAATTGTAATAATTTATATGTCCATTATAACGACAGTATGCTCTCAACATATCAGTGTCATATTCGTATGGATATATTTTAAAATAATCAAATAAAACATATTCCTGTTTTGTCGATAACCAGTGCAAAAGGAAAGGGGAGTCCCAATGTTTGTCATTATATATATATCTGTTCATGTTGACATTACATACAATGTACATCTTATTACCAAAACATAGGCTTAGCGTTCATCAAAATGTCTTAAACAATAATAAGAAATAAACGATAAGTGCGCCCCCTCATGCTTGACCTCACAGTTCACGTGCTGTTCTGGAATGTAACGTCAGAATACCATCGAGACACTTGCTTGGGCAGAAGGAAGTCCAGCTCTTATTCCAATAGAACATCTGTGGCACATATTAGGCCGTCAAGTTCGACAGAGAGGACCCCCTGTCCAAACTTTACGTGAAGGTGTTGCTGGTTTGCCCGCGGAATGAGCTAGAATACCTCAACGTCAAATGCCAACGTCTGAGTCATTGAATGAGGATGTGTCTGGAGGCAGTCGTTCGTGTGCAGGTTAGTTACACCATGTATTGACGAGAACTGTGTCTCTTGCATATACTGACATTGGTTTAGGTTTCCGTTGATACGGACTGGTTTGAGTATTTATCGTGGGACAATAGTAATTTCCACTTTGTTTTTGGTGAATATGACGTCTTTCTTTTAAATGCGAACAATTCAATGTAAATGGCATTGCTCCAATTCAAACATGATTGATGACTCAGGTAAGCATTAAACATCACTGGATACTGTTATGTCGAACACATTTTGCACTAGGCCGCAAGTAACCATATTCATGAAAATATTGGTGGTGCTTAATTAATTTCCGGTTGTATAGAATTAACTGAATTGAGTCAGAGCGTGTTTTATGGCATCAATTCAATCGATACATTTTCACCATTTCCTTTAATTTAATATGCATTCGCAAGTGTATGTGTTTACATTTAACGCTGCATCATCAATTTGTTCAGCTTCAAGCCAATATTTGTCTCAGGGTTCACCTAATTTGACGGTGATAACTCCTCGGAATACTGATCGACATTTATGTTGTCATTCGGTAAAGTGTTAAATAAATCATTTATACACTCATATTATTTTGCATGTTAGATTTCGAGGATATGATTTATTAACTGCTCTAAGAATGGATAGCTAGTCTTAGAAATGACTCATGTTATCAGTATTCTCAGTGAAACATGAAAACGTATTTAGACTCATAAGGAGCCCCTAATCATTAGCTTTGAGAGAGCACAGCTCACAGCAGAAGTGCAAGAGGACAATTTGAGACAGTTGGCTCCTTTAAGAAGGCACAGGGACACATCAATACAATGAAACGGATGTGTAGCACTGAGGCCAAAATTATTATCGATATGTTGAAGGCGTTAAGGTGAGATCAACATGACTAAGACAATACCAAGGCATGCGTTTCCTCAATAAGGTGGGTTGTTGAAATGTAACTTATCGGAGAGTATATTGATTAGTTTGCGACAGGTCGTTTATCATGTACTGCGGTTTTGGATTTTTGGTTACCCTGTATGTTTCTGTGGTTAAGTATCTTTCTCGAACGTAATATGCTCACTTTGCATACCTTCTCTTCACAAGTGAGGTGAGGTGAAATTGAGTTAAACGTCGCGTCTAAGATTATTGCAGTTATATAGCGACGTGCATGCACATGTGTGCTTGTACTAGTCCGGACAAATGCCGATTTATAGTGCAAGTTCACTGAGATACCATGCCGCAGTTTAACACGAATACCCCACTCAGACATAGTATACTGACTACGATGTTTGAAACAAATGAAGTGAAGTATCAGTAGTAGTATTCACTTTGTTGAATGTACTTCTGCGAGCTATGTGGTGATCCCGTGACACAAAAGGTCTTCAGTAACGCATATATGTGTAAGATCGGGAAGTGGCGATCAGAATGTATAACCTAGCTAGCAGACCGTGGGTGATAGTATCATGACATTGTGGAAAGTACTTAATGCCATTAACCACGAGTTATTCTGAGCTAGCCTTAAGACAGTCCGTCGTGCTGTAATTTAATGACATGGCGTAGCTGGGGGAAATTTAAATGTACGCAAAGATGTTACAAACATGTTCTTGAACACGTACACCGCTTGTCAAGCACGGACCAAAGTCAATAAGGCCCGTCCGTACAATATATTTGCTACAGAAAGGTATGGAAATTCTCACAACGTTATGGACATAACACCTCGTAAGTGTAGAACAGTTTAATTTGATCTCTTTGATCAAACCCAGATATCCTCAAAAGCTTTGGCAACAACCAAACACATCAGTATCAAACTCATGAGCGACAATTTTCACATTGGTAGACGGGTCATGCTGTAAATTAACCAAAGATCATGTAACTTTGACAAACGTATGAAAGAAGTACACACCATAGTAAAAATATATAAAAATGGCTTAATTTGTACCGATTTCTAAGCGTAAGCATTGGCTCGTTGTGCAACTGATGTATTTGTGTACAGGAATCATCTCCGGATTCCGCAGTCTGAAGCTTGTATTTTACGTAGTCCATTTGGGACAATCAGTAGATCAAACAATAACAAACCATGTCGTCACATTCCCACTTCTACAATACAACTCATCGTTATGCATTGTAAATACAACAGCGAGAAAGCCCATATAGATGTTTAGATCTATAGCTATAAATAACAATTACATGAAAATGACACAAGTCGTGTATTGACTCGTATGATCGTGTATTGAATGCATCAATAATTAAACAGGGAGTTAAAATTTACGCAGCAAGTAAACTATATCTAGGCTCACCACGTTTTGTAACAAAATCCCCATGGATCAAGGAATGACGTTTTCCCTTAAGTTCGTCACGTGGGATAGTGGTGTACGTAGTTGAAAAATCAAATGTTTTTATAGAATTGAACGTGGTTCTTTTCTGATACTGTAATGGACAAGAAAATCCTTTGAGTTTTTGAGAATCAACATGTTATTAATTCCACTTGTCTCCAGTACGTTCTGTGAACATAAAGAACATTCTTCTATGATTGCATTTAGGGTTATAGTAATGGTTACACAGGGATTTGGTGGTGAATCAATGAATCTCCCTTTGTATGGTTTTACGTGTAATTGGAGCTTGAATATTTGTAATCTCACAAAGCCTTTTTGATGTGATTTTTCCACCTTTGTACACCACTATCCACACAACAAAGACTTCATTCCTTGATCCGTGGTGCATTTGTCACAAAACATGGTTAATTCAGATATACTGTTCCATGTTCTTCAGAGGTTCTGGACAAAAAATGAAAGCAAGTGTTGTCTGTGGCATGCTGGGAAAACAATATGTGAGATGCATGACTTAATTCCTGTGAAATTTAGGGGTGGGACATTCAGGCAAGAAGTAGTTTGTGTTTGTGGCGGATGCCACTGATGGGACAGGGTACGCCCACCTTTTCGCGAACACTCGGTGTCATCGCTATTGATTCATGAACATGTGCTCATGGTATGAGATGTGATGATATATTCATTTGTAAAGCGCAGCATTCACTGTGCAATAGTGCTGCAATGAAACTTATAGTCAGTTACAGTATTTTTTTAACAGGTGGGTCTTGATGTTTTTCTTAAAGCAGGAGAGTGTTGGGGAAGTATTTATAGAGATATCTTATGAGTATGGAAAGGTTTTTGTCACTCTTATTTGATGATTTAGTCAGGTTAGTGAAGCTTGCATTTGCCCCAAGAGGTCTTTGTGAATTAATTGTTTGAGATATATTGACAATGCCCTGTACATTGTATGTTTAACCATTTATGGCATTAAAACAATCAATCTCGAATCCAAATTATATGGGCATAATCCGACAAAATGAGATCCAGTCATACATGAATCGCAACAGTTATTGTAACGAAACTCAAATATGTTAAAAAGACAGGAGCAGAAATATTTCTTAAAATTCACGCTTAAGTGCTATTGTTTGCAAATATGTTCCTACAGTAATTACCACGGCGAGGTCACACGCGAAATGGGTATCTCACATTGTACCATGTGGTTAATTGAACTCGGGTCTTCGGTACTACGAGCTCTTGAACCACTAAGATACGGCATCGCCCCCCTAACTGTTAGTATCTGATGTGTCACAACATGGTCAGGTATCGGATATACAAGCAGGATGACAAGTTCATTTATTTATTTCCGTCAGTATATCAATACCTTTTAGAGGTAGTCACTTAACAACGCTTTCCTTATTATATTCAGCATTAGTTTTGAAACTCGAAATCCCAAATTGTTTTGTATTAAAACGGTATTTTCCGGTGATATGAAGTAGTGAGAACTCCCTTCATGGTGCAAAGGCAATAAATACGTTGTTGTGCCGACCAGTGCGCTAATCTTTGAATATGTAATCAATACCATTAGGCGTGAGTCTTGCCACGCTTCCGCCATGACAGCAAAATGGAGACTGTGTCCTTTTATGCGTGTATCAATAGGTGATCGGATCGATATAATACAAGATCTTAAACACTATGTGAGTATTTTGATCATTAAATCCAGATTTAAAGAAATATGGCTTTACAATGAACCCACTGAATCATGGACGTGAAATTATGTGTGAATTATCACGGAACATAAGTACATGCCAGGATAAAGTGTAGATATAATCACTGCGAAGGCCGTATTATACATTAATTTTTACGTTTTTTATCCTCTGAGCATTAAGAATCTCGTTTGTTTCACACTCAATAGGTTATCCATTCTATTGTTTCACATTTCCAATTTCCAAGGAACAATGTAAACTTCAGCGAAGTTTAACCCGTATTCTGCAACACATTATGTAGAAATATTGTTTTTGTTTAGTTTGAAACATGTTATACCAGTTGATGACACATTATTACAACTTACATATAAGTCAATAACAGTATAGCAGAATGGATGTAATGTAATGTAATGTAATGTAATGTAATGTAATGGATGTACCTGAAAGGAATAGCACTATTATCAACGCTGAAGGTATTCACAGACAAAAACATATTTCCAAAAATAAAACAAAAAGTCATATCGTTGAAGACACCAATAGGAAAAAAGAGTTATGCATTACATTATCAATGTATGCCCGATGCAGTATGTTTCTTTGATTTGCATTGTAGAAATGGCATAAGGTTATAACAAGCAATGGTATTGACAACTATCGCTTATTATTATTCACACTGCTGAGATGCTTGGTGCTCTGTGGCACCTTTAGTGCAATAGCATATATATATGTCAGCGACAAGATGATGGGAAAATCGGTCCACTGTGTCGGAGGGTCGACGACTCACATCCATCGAAGGCCTCCGCGGGGATTACAGGACACAATATGCCCTCAGTGCCGTTGCTATTCGTGCAGAGTTCCTTAATAGGCGTTGGACAATACGCAAGTTTATTCCCGATCGATCGTTATAGCCCCTGTAACTGATCCTGTGCTTCCATGTTTGTCAAAAAGAGTCGATTAAACAGAGGATCGAATGGACACAATAGTTGTATCTTCCCACCGTCTGCTGTATTAAGGCATGGCGAAAATCACTGAATTAAGACTGACATATGGTAAGATGGAATTGAAAACTACATTGCTGGTAGCATTTTGCGAGCATATTCCCAGACGTTTAATTAGACCAAGTCGTCGTTATACCTTCTTTCTTTCTCAGTATCACTGCAGTCTCATTGTTCGATCCTCAGTTTGTTTAATTATATGTTTCTGGTCGTATAAAGCGAGAATATTCCCAGGCGTATAATTAGACGAAGTGGTCGTTATCATGGTTATAGGTTCTTCCTTCCTAAGTTAAGCTCCAGTCTTGGTGTTGTTAAAATGTGGGTTAAACGCCGTTTTGAACTGCATTTCAGTAATATAGCGGCGTTTCAGCTTAAGTTGGGAGGAAATGCCAAAGTGACCTCAGACGTTTACCACCTCGGCGAAACCCATTTGCCCGGTTATGGTTCTAACAAATCCAAACGTCACACAATGTCCCTGCTGTTGATCTTTGACTCTGAAGAGATGTGATAATAAGGTTCACCTTGACATCAAAATGAGTACGCGAGCTACTTTAAAAAAGAATTTTATCTATTATGTAAAATAGCCAAATGTGACGGGGTTCATAGACGTTTTCATCTTTGGATGATAAATCTGGATGGAGGACACACGAATGCGGACGTACTTCAGGGTAGTGTCTCTGCAGCGCGAGTTACAGCACATTTGACAACCTTGGTCCACAGTGTTAGAATTACAACACATGCCGTATTCCTAAACCGATTTCATCATGTTCAACTTCTGTATCTGTATAATCCTGGACCTGTTAGAAGCCTACTATCTGTATTTTACCGTTACAGTGTATCACATTTGGCCCAGAAAGTGGAAAGTAGACGTCATGAAAAAGAAAGTTTAAAAAAAATCCAGAAATGCAAAACGTGAAATTCAACCCAAATATGTTGACAGTAAGCGGAATCAATGAAAAGCAGGCGAGGTAGGGGTTGGGATGAGGGGCATGAGCCAAAGTCTGCCCCCGTGTAAGCTACGTAAGCCTGGTAAACAAGTGCTCATGATATATCCGGAAAGAACTCTGCTTTTAGATGAAATTTCATGTTATGATAATGCAATAAATGTCATCGATTTTACATACAAAAATATATATTCCATTACACAACAGATACGGTAGTTCTTAATATTAGGGGCGGTCCGGTAGCCTAGTGGTTAAAGCGTCCGCTCGTCACGTCGAAGACCCGGGTTCGATTCCCGATATGGGTACAATGTGTGAAGCCCATTTCGTGTGTCCCCCGCTGTGATATTGCTGGAATATTGCTAAAAAAAAGTTGCGTAAAACTCACTCACTCTTAATATTAATGTACAGACAGCCTTGGGGGAACACTAGTTTTTTGTTATACAAAATCAAATTTATAAATCATATATGAGTATGATAATATAGTCATTTGTGACTGTATTGCTATCACAGAGAGAACAAATGTTCACGGTTGCATGAAATGTACATTTTTACAATCATGAACCAGCTCGGAAAGTGGTCTACAGTTGTCCATACTATCTATGTTAATGGTGTGCAAATGGCTGTAAATCGAATCCCTGTAACCACAGTTCCTAGACCACGTCGCCGGTGATGTTTACACGGGACAAGCCTCATATATTATTAACTCGTCTTACAAGAGATTTTCACTTTGCAGCCAGATCTATCAACACACTCAAAGAGCTGACAATCAAAGGTTCCTTTACACCTTTAAATTACCATGACCATTTCCACATCCAAAAGTCAGTCCAACGTGTTCGACATTTCTTTGGCGGCGTTATACATTCTGCTGTGACTGGAATATATGCAGGGTCGGAAATATGATCTATGCCCAGCGTAATAGTGCGTTTTCCGAATAAACCATTTGAAATAATGAGTGAGTGAGTTGGGTTTAACGCCGCTTTTAACAGTATTCCAGTTATATCACGGCGTGTCAGCTTGATGTGGGAGGGAAGCTCGAAGTGATCCAGGTCTTAGACGTTTACCACTTCGGTGAAACCCACGAGCACGGGTATGGTGCTGACAAACCTAGAAACATAATCGGGCCGAACCGGGATTCGAAGCCACAATCATAGGTTTCTGGCGTGCCTAAGGGACGCAACTCTGCACAGCGAATCGCGGCGTCTTAGACGACTGGGCCACCCTTCCCCCCATTTGAAATAGAATAATGAGACCCCTTCACCGTATGATTAGTGAAACAAACTAGACATAGCTCAACGAGTAACATTTTATTACACGTAAAATTGTTGTTTTTCAGAAAGGAAAATACATCACAGTTTGTCCTGCCATATACCTCAACATGGTGATAATGGACAGAAATGTTTCGATGAGGACATATCATCGAATATATTCATTGTACAATATGTAGAAAGAAAGCAAGTTAATTGTTTAACTCGATTACAATGATAACGACGTTAGTATGACAACATTCTAATACTGATGACATGTGAAAAGTGGTGATTGACATTAACAGTATTTCAGTTACATCACTGTGACCAGTACAATATGGGGAATGACCATCGTATCTCACGCAGGTCATAGACTTTATGGCTTTAGCGAATTCTACGAGCACGGGTATAGGTCTGATAAACACATTTCATAACTCAGATCAATTTCACATTTAACTCTTGGCCAGGAACTGGACAAACATCTACCTGTCAAATCGCAGCACATTTAATTAATAGACCAATTGTGACTACGTAGATATACTTTATTTATCCTTGAAAAAAACATTAGTAACAGTCACAGTAAGTTTGTAAACAAAACAAAAAGACATGTAACACTGGCGGCCTTGCATTGTGAAGCCTCTAGCTGCCGAACAGGGCTGGCTAGCTTTGACTTGTACATAGATAGTGAAGGTAACTAAACAAACAACATGACAGTGTATCCAAACACAATATGACATGCTAATTAACAATCCATGGAAAATCATTACTACGATGATTACAACAATTCAGATCCATGTTCTTTAAAGATACCTATGCTTCAAGGCACACAACTTTACTGGAATGATTAACAACTCGCATCCATCTACCCTTACTACATACACCAGGATACACACGTACATGCAAAGAAGACAGAGCTATTTGTTATCAAACTGGTGCACCTATGCTCTTGTCGTGAATGTAACCACGTTCGAAGTAAAATACGAGTGAACAATTTGGGCAACATCCATTAGGGGCAGTCCCTGGTAAGTTTGATTCTTGTCGTTCACAACCCGCTTTGTGTGTCCGCTTACTCATTATCGATCTGACAGTCAGTGAATACCCTAATGGCGCAGAGAACTCGTCAGTGTCACACATGGTACAAATGATTAACATCCGTACCTGAACTGATACTAGGCACCATGCCATGGTTGATTGATAAATTCTGAGCCTCACACAGAAAGACTTGACTTGATATATATTGATACACTTTTGTCAACGATGTTGGAGGGATTTTATCCCTGTTTCGTCCTTGGCTGTCCAAAAAGTTGTCCACAGCTGCTATGGCGTCATCGTTCAAGTCTTAATGGGTTATGGCTAGAGCTTTCTTAATGTTTGGGAACAGAGGGAAGTCATGACGGAGCCACATCAGAATAGGGTGGATGCTGGAGTTCTAATCTTTAGTGTTGGATTGTAGCCATAGAAATGACTGATTTGAGCACTGGTCTTTTCTCAATTTCTACGTGTCCTTGTCTTAATTACATCCCGTAAATACCTCAAAGGTGCAGCATTTTATGCTCTTCTACTGTCTTGACTTTTGGAAGAGAGTCCACCAATATGATCACCTCGGCACTCCAGAACATGTGGGCCATAACCTTTCCAGCTGATAGGGCAAATCGTTGCAAGAACCTTCCTATGTCGGCTTCAAACATAACTAAATTATCGCTAACCACATGCCAGCTTTGGAACCAAATAAGCTGATACTTTCTTCATTGCTTCAAGTTTCTGTAATAATGTACTCTCTTGGGCACAGCACTAGCAATATGATGTTCAGTCATTCGCCGGTCTGTCATCGCCATATCGTGGATTCTCAGGATACTTTATGGTGTTGCTGACGTCACAAGCCTTCCGGGACATCAACAAGGCTCTCCTCTGTTGCCGACCTCTTTATAGTGGGATAGGAAGGGACATCCCTACCTCATTATTGGACACATATCTAAAGGGATGGCTTTTGTTTAGCCTTATTTCTGCAAGTACTTGATCACTGCATTTTCCAATGGTCATAGACCCCTGCTTATTTTACTCACTTATCACAGCGAAACAATTTGCTATAATAACCCAGGTGTTTGTTGATATACCTCTGTGATATGTAATTTCATGTAATGCCCACAACAAAAGATATAACTATTAGGCAAGTCTTTCTCTGTGAGAACTTATCTATCACCCCAAATACTACGGCGTATAGTCCCCTTAAAATTCAATCAGAATGAACCTATTTACTATATGTGTACAGGATGCAGGAATGTATGTTCACTGTTCTGTGCACTGACTTAGAGGTCCGTTGGTTCATTAGCACCATAGCTTCTGAATGTCTCCACCGACGTTTTCAGTCCGGTTTGACCCGTTGCACTGTGGTTAGTTAGAACCATTTCATTCACTGGTGAACCGGATGTTCGATACTGACAACAGTAGCACAGGCAGTAGCGGCGCAAGCGGAAAGGAAGTGACGTCATAATTGTTTTCCTGATCGACTTTGACATGAGTACGTAGATAAACGGGTTCAGACAGGATTGCACGTATGGTAGGCAGGTAAGCAGGATCTGAAACATAAAAAAATCTTTTCAGGGAAAGATACATAATTACTTATAACTTTTTATAAGAGTGGATAAAATATACGATTCTCGGGCACATTTTTCTTAAAGTAAGTCAAGGAGGTCGGTCGCATTTTAAAAAAAATAAATGAAAACAAAAGTGATGAGGGAAGAACATTTTAAAATATTTTTGCCCAGATAGAATACCAAGAACACAAGTGTGTACTCTTTAATCTCGGCTCTCAATACCTTGTCATTTGTCACAATAGTGCGTGTGCGTGCGTGCGTGTGTGTGTGTGTGTGTGTGTGTGTGTGTGTGTGTGTGTGTGTGTGTGTGTGTGTGTGTGTGCGCGCGCGCGCTCAAATGTAGCTTAACAATAAGCACTAAGGTAGCCACGGCTGACAGAATAAACACGTAGCATACATGTTACATGAACGCCTTCCAGCATCATCACAATACTAATTGGCATGACATATCCCATAAGAAGCACGTTGGTTATTCAAATGTTTCGGCAATGATACGGGGTGAATCGGTACCTTCTGTGTGTGATATTCAGATTGCATGAATTTAGTGAATTTGGGTTCGGCCTTCTCTCTCTTGAGAAGGGTGGCATGGGCAGCCAAGTGGTCTAAGGCCCAGCAATTCGCTATTGTGGGTTGCGTCCCTTCTGCACGCCAGAAACCTATGATTGTGGGTTTGAATCTCAGTTCGCACAAATAATGTTTCTGGGAATTGTCAGCACCATACACGGCCACGTGGATTTCAACAAAGGTAAAGGTCTGAAACCTGCATCACTTCAGACTTAACTCTCACTCTGAGCTGACACGCCGTGAGAAAACTGGAATGATGTTCAAAGGGGTGTTAAATCCAGCTAACGCTCTTGGGGGGACGATGTATTCATTTACCCTATCTTATTTACATCGTGTCTCCAGCAGAAGCCTGATAACGTAGCATTTCGGAGAGGCAAGGACAATATAATGTCAACATACCGAGTTTAATGGGCTGAGGTGTCAATATATAAATTTGATCTGGGGTGTCGTTAATGTATCGTTAAAACTAATACATTCAGTTAATGACGCTGACATCTTGGGTTACCTTGTTGTTGGACGAATATAACGCTATATTCATGATAATTGGACTTATACATTTAAGGAAAGATTTGTTTATCTGGTGAAGCTTTTGTGGCGACCGTGCTAAGCCTAACAAACAAAACCAATAATTGTTAAAGTGTCTTTAACGTTATTTCACACATAACCTCTCTGCTTTCCAATACACTTCTCATATCGAGAGTAAAGCTTTACAATTTCAGTCGGGGGCACGGATGGCCCAGTCGTCTAAGATGCCGCGATTCGCTGTGCAGAGTTGCGTGCCTTGGGCACGCCAGAAACCTATGGTCGTGGGTTCGAATCCCGGTTCGCCCCGATTATGTTTCTAGGTTTGTCAGCACATTACCCGTGCTTCGGCCTTTCCTCACACATTAAGCTGACACGCCGTGATATAACTGGAATACTGTTAAAAGCGGCGTTAAATCCAGCTCACTCACTCACTCAATTCCAGTTAGAAAGAAGTTTTCTGAAACCACCCTGAAAAACCCATTCACGACAGCTTTTCATCGTTGTCGCCATAGCGCTTTCCACGAAGATATTCTTTTCAGTATAGGAAGTAGGTGAAAATCACTTTGCGAGGAGTATGGAGGGTGAGGAAGATCTTCGAACCCGAATTGTCGCACAACAGCCTTTGCAAGTCGAGGTGTGTGAGAAGAGTCATTGTCATGAAAAAGTAGAACTCCAGCACTCCTCGCCGCTTTTCTTTGATAGAATCTCTCAGGCGATGAAGCAAATCGGCAGAGTAGGCACCGATAATCGTCTTTTGACTTTCTAAGAAATCAACACGGATCACACACTTTGCATCCCAGAATACAGTGGCCATAACTTTCTTCACTGATCTTGAAGACTAGAAGTTCGTTGGTGCTGGAGAAGTGGAAAGGTGCCATTGCTTAGATTGATGTATTGACTCGAGATCATAGTGGCAGACCCATGTTTCATCACCCGTTCCTAATCTCTCTTTGAATTTGACGAAATCCTCCTGAATCAGCTATAAATTGTATTTGGCAATGTCAGTTCTTTTCCCCTTAAGATCAGAATTGAGAAACTGTGACACCCACCGAGCAGATATCTTATTCATCTGTAAATGTTCATGAATAATAGTTTCAATGGATACATGCCTCAGACCTGTGTCCTCCTCAAGTTCAGCAATGGTAATACGTCCATCTGACAGTATTAGTTTTTCTATCTCCTTGATTGAATCTTCATTTATGGAAGTTGACGTCCAGACCTTGGGTCACCACCTTGTACTCCCAACATTAATCATAGCTGCCAAACTTCTTACAGGAGAATAGCTAGGGCACCTAACCCCATACACTTGTGACATGCGGTCAAAAAATGCGGGAGTAAAAAAATGTTTTTAGCCGATAAAGTGTACATTAATTGAAATGTGAATTCAACACAACGTAACCATAAATAAGTGACATCCAGCTGTCTATTCGTGAAAAACATATTCGCTTTAACATTATAGTATCACCACATACATGTTTTAAGACTTCTTATGGCAACGTCTTTGATAGGCATTTAGAAGTTGGAGTACTAAGTAGGGATAAGTATTAAAAGATGAACAACTTCTTTATTACAATTAAGGGCGACTACACCGAAACGTAATAAAGAAGTTGTTCATCCATAAATTCTTATCCTTACTTCTTATGGCAATATCAGACGGCCACATCTATACCTATAGCGGTGACAAAAATGAAAACCGCCACTTATACACTGCATTCTGATTATTCATTCAACGTTAATACTTCACCGGGCTTCACAAACTACGTTCGTTCATCACCCGTGGATACATACATACGGTCGTTATCGCTATCGCCACTGTTTCACTGTTTAACCAATGAATCCAGCGAATGCCTGTTTCTATTGACTGCTCAGACCAATGAACATCCAGCTTACGTGATCCATAGCCTAGTGCTACTTGCTTCACACATTGCTTTATTGTCAGGCAACAGTAGGGTTCGCACAAAGTCAATGCCCGGAGTAGGGTTCATTTGATTTACCCCAGTTATGTACGGCCTAATTCCATTACCTTACTAAAACAGACACGCGTCACTGCTAATCCTAATCCGTATGTATTCAAAGGTGAGCAGGAACGAAGTGATTATAACCACGTGAAGGATTCACGATTGTACAAGAGAAAGACATTTGCTTTTAGGATCTTTGAAATTATGTTGAATGTGTTTCACATAGATTCTCGCATTTTTATAACGTAGAGGTAAACTCATTAGCTACCTGCATATTCTTGCTTTTAAATACGTCCAAACAAGGGAGCCTCATATTCTCCTTTGCTCAGCAAATTAAAGTTGTTTTTTATTCAAAACGCCCAGCGAAAACAATGATGATATAGTGGAGATATTTGTGTTGAAATCATTCTTATTTACCACCATCTGAACTTGTCATAATATCTGGTTTCTCCGAGTATTGATCTTCTTTATCGCATATGACCATATCGTGTCCAATCAACGAAACGGATTCAATGCAGAGAGCCAGCTATTGCAATCTCATTCCAATCACATCTTAGTTCTCGCTACCGGTAAATAAACATCTGAGGACATTCCATTACAGGTCACGTCAGAACGACCTTTCATCCTACAAATGAAAGTGTCGCTTACCAGCGGCGGCGAGAACTAAGATCTGATTTGAATGCGATTGACTGTTGTGAGGCGAACGTTCGGCGAACCATTGAAGCATCCATAAAAGGCATGCATCGTTATTACAACATAAAGGAACATGCTTTGTTTGTTTGTTTGTTGTGTAATGCCGCACTCAGCAATATTTCAGCTATATGACAGCGGTCTTTAAATAATCGAACCTGGACCAGGTAATCCAGTGATTGACAGCATGAACATCGATCTACCCAGTTTGGAAACGATGACATGCGTCAACAAAGTCATCGAACCTGACCACCCGATCCCGTTAGACTCCTCTTGCTACAAGCATGGGTTACTGAAAAACAATTCTAACCCGAAATCTTCATGGGATTCCAACTGAACATGTTGGTTCACAAATACAAAAAATAATCGATTAAAACTACTGCCAAAGCGACATGGGAACGTCGAGGTAGTATTCCTACCAGATTGTTTTAGAAGAAGAACTATATACTGTGTTTACTGCACACATGATTCAGGTCAAGGTACCAGGTGCCTATCCCCGCGTGTATTGCAGTGTCATTTATAATTTCATAACCGTTAGGAAAAATATTGTTGTTCAAAACTTGACAAAAAAGCAGGTGACGACAGTCGAAGCAAAGTAAGGAAACCATTGACTTGGATATGCAAAGAAAAGAAAGCCATATATGACACTGCAGATGTAGCCCAAAATAAAACATGGGTATTGGGATACTAGGTGTCAGGCTGTCACTTCCCTTTACACTTCATAAGTAACATTGAAATTCTGATCCTACCGTCTCCAGTGCAATCGTTTTCAAATCAGACTTTTTCCTATGATCTCTACACACAGAGATATCCTATCGAAGCATTTGACTGAATGTAGTGGGCAGTTACAGGTATATGTACAAGTAATTCCACTTCATAATTCTGATTGGTCACTGAACGACAAGCAAAACCTACTTAACACACTTAAATTTTAAATACCACATCTCCACGCAGGTGTCTTTCATCTACAAATTATGGAACTACGAGCAGACGCTCACATTTTCGCGAACACCTGGTGTCAAGGTCAGTAATTGATAGTTGAAAGTTGAAAGGTGTATTTTCAATTAAGTGTGTTTTTGTTGTTTGCGGTGGAGAAGGAGGTGTAAATCGTTATACTAACCTCGTAGAGATTCAGTGTGACTAGCGTGCCACCTGTGTCCTTTTTTGTTTGAGTTTATGTTTTGGTGTCCACAAGCGTTGCTCGCGGTGAGTTCACAGTCTTTACTTTTATGCCCACAAGTATCGGCTGGCTCCTTTGATATAGCCATTTTGTTAGTAGCATAATTTCATTCCTGTGTAAATTTTCGACTTATGTCCAGAATAAAGAAGTGCCCATATACCAGGTACCTGGTATCGGACTTGAACAAAGTTCGGGAGCGGGTTATTTAAGCATGTAACTTCGACTGTTTTTCGCTAACATGCCCATATCCTGCTATTTACAGCAGTGTAGTGTGGATAGGGAGAACACAACAATTTTCCCTCTAAATCAGTTTTTTTGTTCGCGTGATCATGGGTTGGTGTTTGGGTGTAAGAGTGAGAGCATGTTGCAGGGAGTGCATGAGTGTGGTAGTGCGTGATAGCGTGACTGTGCATATGAGTGAGTTTTCTTAATATCGCTTTGACAGTACATCAGTCATATGACGACGTGTAACATCAATGTGAAACGACAGATAGTAGTGATGCACATTTAAGACGTTCACCAACATGGTAAAATTCACAAGCAGAGATACGGTGCTGACAAACCGAGAAACACAATCAGGGCGAACTTAAATTCGAAAACCACGATCACTGGTGTCTGGTATACTTAAGGGACGCAACTCTGCACAACGTGTTACGACAACCCGTGCCCCCATTTTATACGAAGTGCGTTACTATGTATTATAACGTTGCCTACCAATTTCAGGACATCAAAATAAGTACACTTTTGAAAAAAGTAGCGTTACTCACCCACTTTCTCATACGTTGTCATAACAAAGAGATTTAGATCATATATAAGCTCATATTGATAATGGATAACCTTTATATAACGTTATTAATAACACGGAGATTACATTTATCTTTACCGCGGGGATGAACACATGACGAAGACTATCAACATTGCCTTGGTGGTTTTAGATAGTCTTACGGACAAGCGGTAGCAGAGGTTGCAGAAGAGAAGACACCATGTTAAAACACTTTCTTCAGATTGCCTTTAAGAGGACCACAAGCGATACAGTAGAGAGATCCGGGGTAGAACAGGTCTTCAGCAAACTATGAAAGGCGACTATGCGACTAACGGGATCGGGTGGTCAGGATCGCTGACTTAGTTGAGTGCGGCGTTAAACAAACAAACAAACAAACATACAGTAGGGAGATGCTGCGTCGAAACAGTTTGGAGAGAGAGAGAGAGAGAGAGAGAGAGAGAGAGAGAGAGAGAGAGAGAGAGAGAGAGAGAGAGAGAGAGGTAAGGGGCAAATGGGAGGCAACTACACCCAGATTGCAAGAAACATAAACTGGACACGGGCAACGGTCGTCAGACTGTTTCAACGCTTCAGACAGACTTGGCAGGACACAAGATCGGCCAAGATCGGGCAGACCTCGAGTGACAACGCAACAGGAAGATCGGCACTTGCGCACGTACCATCTGCGCAACAGGTTCGTCGCGGCGACGGAAACGGCAGCAACGGTGTTAGTACACCGTATCAGTCGACGCACGGTGCTACGACGTCTACGTGACGCAGGTATTAGAGCTCACCGTCCCATTGGCCCGGGAAAAACGACGTCGAAGATTAGAATGGGCCATGACAGTAGGACGTTGGCATGTCAGTGATTGACAGAGAGTGCTTTATTCTGGCGAAAGCAGGTTTCAGCTGTTTCACAGTGATGGTCGAGCTCGAGTATACCCTCGCAAGGTGGGACGTTTCACCTGACTTGAACCCACTTGTGGGATCATCTGAAGCGACAGATCCGAAGACGCCAACACCCACCAGCAGCAGCTTAAGAATTGAATGGAATCGTATTCGCGATTACGTCATCAGGAGGCTGACAACATCAATGAGGCGAAGAGTCTAGGCGTGCGTTGGGGCTCACGGTGGTCATACTCGTTACTGAGCGTACCAGGTATCCGTTAAAGGCCACAAACTTATCAAGGCAATACCTGGTTGACGCTGATCATTCCTGTGAACTGTGATCTGCCTACCCTCATGTTCATGTGAACGTCATGTACACGTCACCTGTTCTGAGTTTAGCAATGAAATTGTGCATGGACTGTCGTATGTGGCCCTATTAGCGAATACACCATCATTGAGAAAAAACTATTCTCTTGTTTGTTTTCATTTTATTGACCAACAAACATAGGTGCATACTTTCTTTTGTCCACAAGTTTATATAACGAGCACAATACGCCTTGTCGTGAGCACAAGCATGTGTTAATGAATCACGGTCAAATAGTGATGATATCAAGACTTCGCGAAAAGGTGAGCGTATCCTGTTCCATCGATGGCACCCGTCACAAACACATGTAAGAGCAAGTCAGTTGTTCACCTGACGTCACCAATTGTTCACCAATTGTCAATTGTCAAAGAAACGTAACCGTAACTTCAAACGAAATACCACCCTACATTTACCAAAGTCGCGCTCTCAAATGAGACTGTACTTTGACCACCTGTGAATCATAGGAATCTTACCGTTCGCTGGTCAGTTATAAATTATACATTTATGGAATCGGTGCCTACTATATACGTTTATGATTTGTAAATAATGGGGATAATTACTGTAAGATAATTACTTATAAATCGGAATCGTACCGTACGCTGGCCACTAGAGAATGATAGGCACCGATTCTATGATTTTATTACGTGTCCCTTTATCTCCGTTGACCACCTTTTAGTTATAAGGACCATCGCTATGTTTTGACCAATTGTGGATTATACGAACATCACTGTCAGCTATCCCGTAGAGACCAAAACCGTCAGTTGACTGGTTTTGACCTTCCCTAAACTGACCAATTTCGTATAAGGAACACAAGAGCAAGTACAACATCTCCGACGGAAGGGAGGATCGCAACACATTGATCACATGCATACTAAGAAAGGATTACCGTCAGGTTGAACACGTGAGGGGAGTACAATGCCTGTAGTTCCAACTTCTTCATCACATGTATGACCAGCTTAGGACCCCAGCAGATCAGGAAGAGAACTATTATCACCACCAGCATCTTAATCACCTTAAATAGAAAATAAGCAATGCTAGAGAGGAAAAGAATGATTAATTCACATACCACTATCTTTTGTAATGTGTTCAAATTTGCTCCATTGTCAAACAGTAACGTACTATAGATATTAACATTTGATATTTTTATTTCCGTTCTCGTTGTACAGCACGTCCGATGTTATTTTTGCATAGGGTTTGTTGAAAAGTACCTTTAGATTTGCAGATGTGGGCTTCGAATTTAATTTTAATCGAAACATGTGACGACGGGACAAAATCTCGAACTTATTTTTCTCAGAAGAGAATTTAGCATCCTCAATATCTAAGAGTCGCTATCATTGATTTGTGTTTCGAGATATTCTATCCAGTTCGATTTATTTACAAAGCAATGTGTCGGGGATATACATGGTGCAGCGACGTAGAGTCTGTAGATGTTATCAACAGTAAAGGACACACCAGACAGGAATGCTATCATTTGATTTATCTGTCAGCCCTCGGCCCAATAAAATCCTCAGACATATGTCTGATTGAACATCGTGGGATAATCATAGCGAATCGTGTCAAAGGACGAGAGACATTTGATAGTTGATGGCAGGTTCCAAGGGCCGTCATTGATATCTGAAATGTCCATTAAATTTTATACTATATTTATAGATCTTATCACGGCTAGTATTTAATACAGCTGAATGTATTTTATGAATTGAGTGGCATATGTTCTTCCATTCCTACTATTGTTTAACTTCATATATTTATTGATATTCCTTGCAAATAATATCACACCAATGAACTCCGTGTATAACACAACTGAATGAAGTTATCGTTTACGCTGCCACGTGTGAAAGGAAACCTTTTGGAGTGGGATTACAGTAAACTATGGATATAACGAACTCAAAGGGACCCCTAATTTTAGTTCGTTATAACCGTAGTTCGTTATAAGCATATATACACCATAACTACAGCAAATAGTCGGGACAAAAATGTAAGTTCGCTATATCCGTCAGTTCGTTAAAAGCGTGTTCGTTATAAACGTAGTTTACTGTACATATAAGAGAATATGAGCTTCTCAACTTAAATAAAACGACAGAAAATAAAAAGAGAATAACTAGTTTTTAATCATCCACCGAAACAGATGGGCATAAAGGCAAAATACGGGTGAACAAATGGATCGCTTAGAAGCAGGAGTTCGCAAAAAGGGTAAGCATGGCCGGTAGCACCTGCCACTCACACAATCTTTATGACAGGTCAGTGTTTGTTGCTTGATGCAGCACAGCAGTACAACTGCAATGTTACGGCGGCCTGTCAATAACCAGACAATCAAGTGATGGACAAGAAAATCCAGGGTCACGACAGCGCATGTACTGATTTTGTTGAAACAAAAACGATATTTTAAATTTTTTATAAGGTTTATTGTGTACAAGTGCAGAGATTCTAATTACAGAGTGAAAGAGTGAGTGATTTTAGCTTTTAGCAATATTCCAGCAATATCACGGCGGGGGACACCAGAAATGGGCTTCACACAATGTACATCTAATTAAAGAAAAAAGTTTAAGAAATGTGTTCATTTTGCACCACAGTGGGGTCACTTTATCAAACTTTTGTTAGTGTACTTTTCATTGATACAACAATTACGACAAAAAGATTGCAGATTCCAATATATAACATATATTTCCTTGTCCGGCGTTGGATAATTACTGACTAAATTAGTGGCCATAAGACAGACGTTTAGTTCAGTATTTAAAAGATGCCTCGTTTACGTGGAGACTATGCAACTTTACTCTGAAACGCCTGGGCACATTGCATTCGACTGGCTTATGGATCAAACTGACAGTTATATAAGACTTGGTGAAAGAGTTTCATGTTACCGGAACTGGGTTCAGACTAGTTGGCCAGAATTGTGACAAACGGAAAAATCCCCAAGGGAAACGTTGTTATACAAATGAGCTTTTACCACTGACTACTGCGGAATCGATAATTGTAATGACATCACAGGAGGCTCCTGGTAATCACTGCCATGTTCTCTGATTCATGTCCCTGTATTATATTGCGTAAGTAACACTAATGCACATGTCTGTCCGATTTGTATGATACTAATATCTCGATGTTCTATTGTAGGTTAAAACTGTTTGTTTTTATTGAGATCCTACTCGTTGATTTAAGACCACCATGATTGCCCACATGTAGCTACACGTAATAGACTTCGTGGTCGGTATGTTGCAAATCATTTTTGCCTTATTTAGACCATGGTCATTATTTTTATGAAAACACTTACACGGTAGCAACATAATAAAGTCCACTGTGCCCAATACACTAATCTCTGTAAATATATCAACGACCAAATGCTGAACAAACTGCTCAAACCACTTTTACCTTTCTTGTGTTCGTGTATGTCCATAGCTAGTCATATTATCCCTCTGACATCAACCGCCATGATAACCAACAGCAAAGTACGAAGCCATTGTACAGAGAAGACAAAAACGTGCTGTGTGGCACGGTTCCTTTCTGGGCATCATTTTGATACATTATGGATGAAAGACTACTTGGCCTGAAGCTCCATCCATGTAATTAGACCCCGCAGTGACATTAAAAGTCACAGGTTGTCCACAGGTTGTACGGGAACAAGAGCTGCCTCCATGACACAGGAGACAGCAGCTTAACAAGGTGCTGCTTTTGTATGCGTTTGTATGCTTTATTTGCAAAGGTGTTTGGTGTCTGGTTGGGGTCACATAACAAGCCTTTCAGCTATTTGCATTATGACATGTAAATCAGCGATATCACTTTGTATTCATATTAATTATGTCCACAGCAGGGATTAAATGATATTATTTTAAGTAAGTTATCTCCTAATGTGTGAGCTTGTTTGCATAACGGAAAGTATTTAAAAAAAGTAAACTCATTTCTTGTCAAGCCGTTCATTACACTGCGGATCAAACGTAAATATTTAGCCACATGACACTACACATGACATATTTAGCTGGTGTTCAATGACTATTTGAATCGATATGATCCTTATCGTGTTACAATCTTATTGCAATCAAATTACTCTTGGACAATTTACACAGACAGTGATGGATGTTGTTTTCATTGAGAAAAGAACATTGTTATATGTGACAGCCACGTACTTTTTAACCGTTCAAAGATTATCGATTGATGCAAATGACATAGCACTTACGTGCTTAGTGCCATTTGAAAGCACTCTATCATTCTGAAGCAGGCTTACTTGTTCTTTAACAAGCTTCATCTGAGTCCTTGCATCATCATAAACAAAATAAACGAAGTATCCCTGACAGTTTGTGATCAGTATAATAACAAAATCTTCGCGGGCATTCATTCAGACCCTGTCCGTACCAGATTGAACGCCGTCATTTGCTGTTCACCATGACCAAAGTTACAAATAGGCCTGAATCATTCCAACGAATAATAATAATTAAGTCAAACACAGAGTTCCTAATTCTATGATTCATATATACTATTGGGACGCGTACTTGTCGCACGATGGATACTCTTGCAAAGGCCCTGTAATATCCGCTTCAGCCGACAGAGCAGTAAACGGTTTCTTATGAATATGTGGCAGGGCTGATAACTCTATCAAATACACCCGTGTATGAATGTACATGCACATATTAAGATGTCCTATAACACTTTGTTTTCACTAATATCGCCGTTTCTATTATGTGCTGGCTTTTTCGTACTGGATTCAGTTATTAAGGTCAGTAATAATGTGTCTTGCTGGAGTAAACGCGTAGTTAGAACCCATGCTTGGTATAATTTTTTTTTTCTAATTTCATTGTCGTGTATTGACGTCTAGATTCCTTTTCTGTATTATTGTGTTAGAAATGTTACGTGAACCGTTTGGCTTTCGTAATTATTTTAATGTTAGAACAATAGATTGGAAGCGAGAAAGTTAGGACCCTATTCTCACAAATCACTGCAAACGTAAACGCAATGACACTAGGTGACGTTGGCAAACACCCCCTAACCTACCAGTGACAGCTGTCGTGAGTCAAGGTCAGGGGCATAAGATAGGTCACGAAAGCATTCTGCGATCGCCAAGGTCTAGTATAAGGAGAATAATGACATTTTCAAAGTGCGGTGAGTCATGAAGTCAAATCCGTTGGTGTATCCGTGGGTTTCAGGTAATAGAGAGTCGGAAATGACATTGATCCTATGTAGGAACCCATGCGTGTAAGATGATGAAATAGGAGAACCGTGCGTAAGATTAACATCTTCTGAAAAATGGTATATCGTTATATGCGAACCGAATAGAAAAAACAGTTCTAGGTGGTTGTTGTTGTTGTTGAAATATTATCAGTGTTGTCCTAGTTCTCGAACTTTTCCCCAGCATGTGCCTTTAAACCGGGACCATTATACTGTGGCAATAAGGGCACATGTATAAAGCAAAGCCTACAACTATAGAGTAGAAAAGTTGAGATAGCTGAATGTTGGGTTGCTATTACCGTCATGAACCTTTGTAGTAGGTTGGTTTGTTACTAAAACGTATTCATAAGAGCCGAAAGGGTATTTGGTTTCGTATTTCCGTCTGCACCATTTCCACAAGACGCATTCTGTCTGATATGAAGGAACAGACAGTATCAATTAAAGGTTTCCTACCGAAGAGTCACATGCTGTCATTAAGAGCTCCTCATATATGAGACAGGGGGCAAACCCTGAAACAATTCAGAGAAATGACAGAATTAACTTTTCTGCCAGCAACATCTGTACCTGTCTCCTTGCTTGCAACGCCTCCTCTCCAGGGGACGACGGTCTGCTTCTGTTAGAAGTCCGCGAAATATCAGGACTTTCGTTATTTAGTTTCCAGTTTCCAGAGTCATTACGGTTTTTGTTGCTGCACTGATGGTAGGATCTGGAAGACAGACATGAGAACACTTAGAACGAACTGGTGTAGAATTTCCCCAGTGTGTATTTTCTTCTCACTTGGGACATGACATGTTCACAATTTCATCAATACCATTTTGATTGCTTGCATGAGTGCATATAATCTTTATCATTTGATTTCTGTAAAATACCTTTTGTCAGGAAACTTCAACTTAGGGACGCATACGTTTTGGAAAGCATTTATCTTATAAAAAAGACGCAAAACTACATGCACGTATCCATGATTAGTTTATACAGTCATGGCCGGGTCGTTATGTGAAATTTAAACGTTAGAAATAACTTTGAAACATTGTTATGAAAGTTACGCAACACTTTCATGTGGCTGACAATTGATCTTTCTGAACTTATGACATCATTACGTATGACTAAAATGATAAAAGCACATTTTTACGAAATAAAAGATCTTATTATGACCAAGTACGGGATCCAAGTTTTCCGATATATTCGACTGGACTATCTTTACCCACATTTCCCAAGAAAATGTACTTGATCAAAGATTTTTTCATGTTTGAACATTAAAATACTCCCCGAAAATGTATGAAATCGACCTTTTCCACATATTTCAGCCTTACCTCAAAGGTGGAACATGCGTTGACGTATATGCATACAGGAATTGAATGAAAATAATGATTATCTAACTTAAGTTAAGTTAAATTCTGATTAATATGAACATATCTGATAATTACCACAACAGTGATGAAAAGTTTTGCTAATTTCCTATTATACAATTACCTTTGATATTTCATTGGAAACCTTACCGTCTAGTTTGATGGGTGTCATTGTGTGCTGACCTGGTAGGTAACATTGCGTCCTTTCGACGAAAGCTCAAGAGTGTCTAAATATGGTACACTTCAATATGCATCTCCATTACACACAAGTTATGCATTGGATCGTTACATTTCTCTTATTATGATTCTTATGCAGTATTGGATAGTGTTCTCATATTGATCGGGACATGCTACTTAGTAAGGTATATATATATATATATAGTACTTACTAAGTATATATATGCGTATGCGTATGCATTAAGGGTAATTGTGGCATCTGTAATGTCTATTGTTTGTTATTCTTGAATTACCATTGAGTACTCACCAAGTAGCATGTCCCGATCAATATAAAAACAATCTTCAGTGGTTCTTTCCAATACTTGATAAGCAACATAGGACATACAAAAGTAATGGTAATCTTTCGTTATAATGATCCTCTTCCGAGATGGACCCAATTATTTCCTGTCTTCAAAAACATCTGTGTTTGATGTCATTTTGAAACGGGAAGGATCTCTTACATGTGATCTGAGAAAATTTGTTTAAATTTCCAAATTCCAAATTCGTTTTATTTATGCAGCACTATTTGATATTTATTATATAATTTGAAAGTTGTTTCTTTTCGAATGTTTTCAAATGTTAAAACCAGAATTTTAACATCGACAAAGAAATCAGCCTATGTCTATTTATATCTTGGCCAAACCCGTCACTCCATTGTACGATTACGACTTTATCATAAGCAGGTGTTCATGAATCACAGTTATATTGTAACGATGCCAGGTGTTCGCAGTGAAAAGGTGAGCGTATTCTACCCATCGGCGGCACCGTCACAAATACACGCAGTGGCAAGTCAACTGTTTTCCTGAAAACAAGGGAACTATGGTACAATTCAATATAGGGAATTGCATCGGACATCATTTTTGTCACTGATGCTTCAAATTCGGAAGTGAACTGAATAAGCCGGTTAATAACGTCTTGCCGCGATCTACATAACTTGAAGTGGTTGATACTCGAAAAAGGAGGATGAAACTATTTTATGCAAAGTATCTCTGTAACATGCCTTCAGTATCAGTATAAACTGTTTGTTTGCGTACAGCCTACGGCTGTACATCGATTCACACTTTAGCAACACATATGTAAGAGAAACATTGTCAAGTGTTTTATTTTGCACCCGTAATATCCCAACACATTTACATTGCAGACTCGAGTGGTATTGATTCCTGCCGTTTGTAGTCGCGCGTGACACTTAAGACCCCGCGGAAACACATCAGTATTCCTGACATCCCTCTTTCCACACTGCCAGCAAAGTCCGCCGCCTGGAGGGTTCTTCAAAACGGACTGGGATTGATTATGGATCCTGGCACAATAAAGCTATATACTTCAACAACGTATCCACTTTATAAGATGGTTGATAGTTTCTGGTGAGTGTATACAGGGACAGATTGACTTTGTGTAATATATGGCAAGTACTAAGATTGGAACTTTCCCCTGGTCATCACACTTAAAGATGGTTTGGCCACTTGATGTTGGTACAAGAGGTTTAGTCAATGAAGTACACGTAGTGCTATATGTTCAGAATTCGTGAAATTGGCCTGCGAACATTTCTGGTGACTGTTCATGCGACATCTTCCTATTGATTGCATATAACCTGATTGAACTATTTATTGAGACTTCGTGAAAAAAATAGTAATTAACTTCACACAACTTTCGTTTCTTGTCACGTATCAGTAATATAGAAATCGCTTCGTGAGATATTTAATGAGTGTGAAACAGGGTTGATAATGATGTATAAAAAATCGTACCCAAAAACAAATGTAACGGGATAATGAAAATAATAATGATTGTATCTAGCCTTTGCGTGGTCAGTAAACCGCTCTGTTTTCGCTTTTGTTATGACAACCATATGCCACCATACGTATTATTTAATTTGAGATTCCATTATCTAGTCCATTGACATACTTGCTTTCTTATCAGTTTCCTGATAACTCAAATTTGGCAGGTGACACAAGTTTCTAGTAATTCATCTTATTTAGAAATTGAGCTCTGTGTGAGATAATGTAACGTCGTTGTCTCAAATGACGTTCGCATGGACATGTGATGTAAACAAGTAGAGATTCACGACAAATTGATGTTTTTTATGCCTGCTCTTGGTGGGTAGATTAAATTTATGTTTCAACTGGTCCTAAGGGTTATAGAATGCGCTTTGCTAACTTCACTATCTCATTTCACCATTTCACACATATCATTTCACTACTAGTATTTCACAGTATGTCACCTTTTCATCTCGACTCACCGTTCTATATCAGCACCGCATCTCATGGTCCTATTCGATCACACAAATCTATACCCTGCACAAATATATATAATCTCACAACCCATATCACCGTCCTATCACATTTTATTACATCATCTCCCTAATCACATCATTTCGCATCTTATCTGACCCAAAGACTTAATATAATATACCAATCCGACCTGTCCTATCTTAAATATAAAAGTACCAATCCTATATATCCTATTCTAACAATCAAAAGCGCATTTATCAGATCCCAAATAACTAATCTTAAATTTCGATAGTTACTATACCAATCCAACTATTGTATCATAACTATCAAAATATCTCCATACGAATCATACATAGCCTGTATAAACTTATTTATATCAAATCCTCATAATAACAATCCTAAATATTATTTCCAAGCTATCAAAACCGTATTTTACCAATCCCAACTTACATTTCTTAATTATCAAATACTCACCATGCCAACCACAACTATCCTATCCTTAATAGAATATAAAACTCATCATCAAAACCCAGCTATTCTTTCCTGTCAAAAACTCACTTAACCAAACACAACTTTATCATATCATCCTCATGGTTCACTCTCAAATTTCAGGACCTCACCTGAATATATATTGGACTGTCATTAACACTACTTTCACCAATTTTAACACGTTGTCAGACAATATTCGGAGATCAGTCGTCAACCTAAAGGGGGTGGAGCGGCGGTGAAGGATCGACCGAGTTGTGCAAATGGACGCGAAGAGGCGGATGCTGGCTGTATGATAAGCACCTGATAGGACACGCACTGATACCAGTTGTCGTGGTCACTCAAAGGACGAACAAGCTTTAATCTCCGGATAAAGGACATGCATCAGTGTCACATGACTTGATGCTACTATATTTTACACAGGACAATTACACCCGGTATAAAATTGGTGTGTGTCCATGGTATTGACGATTCGTGAAAATCCAATCACGTTTGCATAATAGGCTTAAAAAATATTACTAAGATGAATCCAATAACGGTCTTTTCCTGGCACCCCTTAGCTGGTGATCGCTGTGTAAATAAAAGCAACAAAATGCTTTTCATGGCTACACGAAATTTCAATTGTACGATTCCGACTGTATCATGAGCATGTGTTTATGAATTGCTATGAAATAGTGATGGTACCAAGTTTTCACGAAAAGTGGGCGTATTCGCACCACCGGTGGCATTCCCTCATTTAACTTGCACTTGTTCCCGAGTTTTGTCAGGTTAACAACTGGCTTGCCTTTGCATGAGTTGGTGATTGGTGCCAACGATAGAGCAGGATACGCTCACCTTTTCGCGAGCACCGGGTATCATCACTATCTAGTGATTCATAAACACATGCTCATGAATCGATTCTGCTTTTAGCAGAGATTTCATATTCATATGGAAAGGGCTTTGTCGCTTTTATTCACACTAATAGGTACATCAGAGTCAATAAGAAACAACTCCAACAGGGATTCATATCTGTTGGAAAGAAATGTCTTTCCGGATAGCGAGATTTTCAAATAATTCTCATACTGGAGAAAATGCATTTTCTGTTGGAGCATCTGCCACATAAAATTGTTATGGTCATGACCTTCGAATCACTAACAGTGTCTCAGCACACAGTTAATTGTCTCCAGATGTCATCGTATGGTAACCATAGAGCTCGCATTAAAACCAACATTGATAATGAGAAGGGAAAAGTGATGTACAATAACGTTGCTAAATCAGAACATGAGGCTCGAAACGACGTCAGTACACGATAATATGCAGGTATTCATACAGTTGTGAGACGCCCACGAATGAAATGCCTTATTCATTCTGTTCTCATTTCCATGAATTTAATTTAGATAAATGACTAGCCAGCTGTGTTTGTTGTCAGACATGACACTTCACATTAAGATATTAATAGAATGCAAGGACGCGGGTTTGGTGTTGTTTTCTGTCAACTATCAATTAATAGTCAGCAAAAGCATTTCTCTGTGTGGAATAACACGCGGCTTGTTCACATTTTTTCTTTACATGCTTAAACGTCTGAAAAGCATGTTTCTGACACCAAAAAAGCCTTGTAGATAAGGGTACGTCATGAGAATTGTAATTTTAAACTTGACATCAAATATAGTCCAAGACTGTAACAGTTACATTAATTAATAGATTAAACCTGGCTTCACTCAATGTACCCATGTGGGGAATGGAGAGTGAAGAGCGAGTTCTTTAACAACTACGCAACGACCACTTACGCCTTTAGTAAGATGTGACATGTCAGTGGTTGTTGTGCAGCATACCGACATGTGTCTATGTGTGCAATATACATTTGTCTTCATATGAAAGAATTTACAAATCAGTTAATTACATGCAATTTTCTCATACATTTATAAGTTATTGGTTATCAGTTATCAGTGTTTCATTTCGAGTGATGGCTCGTGTAAAACATGTTTACCTTTGCTGGTTTGTGCAACGTATCTCTGTCTGGTCTGGTGATATGTTGTGATTACTGCAGCAGAAATTTAGTACACTTACGAAAAAAATTACCCGTCCTTCATATCAAGTTCAATAAAAATAGGTTTTTACCGAAAATAAATAATGCATCTTTCAGTACGTATTCATGAAGACATCTCCTTGATTTTAAGGTCGTGATTCACAATTATAGATATTTAGCTTGGTGTTGATAGCATCTGAGGATCAGATATGCAGGTATGCAAAGAATTCGTGATGATTAAAAAATTGATTGGACGTATGACCATATATTATGCTGCTATTTTCAATGACATAAGATTTACACCAATTTATATAAACACAGTTACATCTTGCCGCTAGTGTGTATAGTACACGCAACACTATTTAATAACCATTGGCCTTATAATCATATTTACTTCGATTTTCTCCCGCTTTGCAATTTTTTTACAACTGATATTTCGCCTACTTTTCTTCTAACAGATAAAAAAATCAACATCTATCCGGATTCTAGTAAGTAAAGATTTGAAGAACTCTTACCATTTCCGCTAACTTGCAAGCATGATCTAATTATTGTTTTGGCATATCGCTCAGGGGGGCATCTCAGACATTACGTTCATGCCCTGTGTATGATTTGAGTGATTAGATAATACCGAGCAACAGCAAAAAACATTGTCCTATACAGTTTTGCCTTTTTTAGCGCTTTTTTAGGATCAACATTCACGGACCTTAAGGCGCATCGTATGGAAATGCAAAATTCGAATACATGTGTCGTCACTCACTTATTTGATAAAAATTTAGCAAGTCACGGAAGTCGGCTTAGTTTACCACTGGGTCTATCTCCAGACATAGTCAAGTGAATTTACAAATGTCCGAAAGGCAAAACAAACGCCTAACCTTGTTTTGATACAAATTTGATTAAATCGGTCCATACCGTACTCAAGGTACTCAGGTTTAAACTGTAGCAACATCATAAGTGGCACGTCTGTGTCAACATCGTTTAGCCCTTTTCAATGTCATGTCTTCCCTTTGAGGTCGGACGTTTCGGTAAATCATCCCTTTCACGAGGTTTCAATGTTTGTTGGCTGCATGTATTTATCAATGCATAAAATATGCACCTCACTAGCAATGGCGATGGTTCCTGCTACCTATTGGAATAGGAATCCACAGGTTTAACATCGTGTCAGGTTAAAGAAATCTTGGAAAACTAGTACCTTTCCAGACCGTATACATGCGCGCGCGTGTGTGTCGTAAATAAAAGCCATGAAATGATATGTATATTATATACTGGCAGAAAAAGGTAACGAAGCTCAATATAAAGTTCAATAAAAAAAATTTTTTTTCTGAAATTAAACAATGCATCTTTCATAAATATTCATGAAGAGATCAACTTTAAGGTCGTGATTCACAATTTGCACGTGCATGTTTATACACGGCGCACAATTAGGATGTTACCTTGTTTGTTTGGGGGCAAGTTATTCACACACAAATGCTGCTCATAAACAAAAACAAGAACACTTTTGTTGGACGGTAAATAACGCTTGCTGTAAACCAACATCAACGCGCCGTAGGTACGCTGCAAACAGGAATGGCGCAAAACGAAGTTGCCAGATATTCTTATCTTATCTAACACAATATCATACATTTGGAGAAGTTATTTACAGCAGTGTAAAATTCATGATTGTCCATGGGCCGGTCGTCCATCCAGACACTCATCCATATTCGGTTGGTGCATCGACGGTTAGACACCAAACAAGTTGAGGCCATTAAGTGGCAGATCCGTACGCATCCGGTCGAGGGAGCATCCCATCCGTCTACGACGTCCAGTGATATGCCCAAATTTGCGTTCACGTCAGTGTCAGACACGTTTTGCCTGGTGTAGACATCATCTGAGGTTCGGAAGACACGTTTGGGGCACCATACTGTTCACAGTTGAGTCAAGGTTTCTCTGATGGTCGTGCAAAGGTCTGCAGGCGTCCAGGAGAACGTTTTAACGACGCTTGCGTTACTCAACGTTGTCAGTTTGGGGGTGGCAGTGTAATGGTGTGGGGTTTCATCACAACTCATGGGAGAACACAACTCATCATTGTTAATGGTAATTTGAATGGTACCGGGTCGATCGTTCGAGATCATGTTCTACCCTTTGTGCAAATGCAGGGACGTACCGTAACGCTGAACCAGGATCATGCCCACCTACACGTTGCACGTGTTGTGACGCAAGCACACTTTGGCTTATCTTTGGTTGACACAACTCAACCAATCTTTGGTTAGCCTTTGGAACAACGTCCCCTAGGTTGTATTCAATCATCTAATGTCTTCAATGTGCCGCCGCTGCCTCGTCTGTATCAACGCAAATGGTGGTCACACCCGATATTAATATTGGTAATTGAGATGTTACAATGAATTTGTGATGATAAAACATTGATCAGACGTATGACAAAATATTACGCTGTTATTTTCAACAACATAACATTTACAACACATTATATGAAGTTATTTTTTACATAGTTATTATTGGTATAGTCTTTGAAAGACATTTATAAGTGATACACATAAAGAAGAGATTTTATGAATATCAACTTCTATATTAAGAGGAACACAACGTTTCGGAGAAAATGCTTACTCATTCATGAGGTGAATGAATGCTATGAGGCCGAAAGCATTTGTAATGTAAGAACAACAAAAGCAATAAGATAACAAAATGTGGAAACTTCACAAGGGAGCCAACAGATAATCAGCACCACTTATCTGTTAGCGCCCTTGTGAAGTTTTCACCTTTTGTTATCGCATAACTTTATACCATTGGGTTTCGTCAAAATTGGAACACGTCAGCGACCAGCTCGTATTTTAGCTCACACGCCGTCATATAACTGACATGTTGGTAAGACCTGTTGTTCAGAGTTCATTCATTATTATCTTCATTCTTCAGTTCACTTGTAAATCTATGGAGTTAAAGAGGCAGATCTTCAGAAAGAGAGGACACAGTAATTTGCGATGTGCAGAAATTTGCGATGTGAGTTAAGAGAGAACAGGATTGTTGTCCAGACAGGCCATATGCATGGTCCATGCCTATGGCGTCCTCGAAGGCGATCTCTGATCGTGATTTCTCAATTAATCAACCAGTGGTCAGTCACATATTTATGTTTCCATTACTTATTGTTATTGATCTCACAAATACAATTCGACCTCGCTGCGTTTCTGTGATGTTTCATCAAGCTAGGGCGTGTATTGTGACTGTAATACAAAACGATATAATTAACTTATTGTTCATCCAGGCACTCACACCATTAACGCCATGTGTACCTTGTGAAACGAACTAATGACTCTCAACATACAAAGAATTGGACGCATTAGAAGGATGACCTTCCCTTAACATCATTACAATAGGTCATTGATTCCTGTCATTGGATTAGTATATTATAGTGATCATTTCTTAGGAGATGAAATAATTCATATATATATGATCTAAATAGTAATGTAATGTTTCCAGAATAGTTTTTCATGAAAACTTTGTTTCTAAAGAAATGCATTATGAACCTTGGTCTGTCAACAAAAACCAACGTGGTGAGTCCGGGTTAAAACCTATCCCCAGCAGCGTATGTTTTTCAGACGAAATGATTTTCTGGATTGGTTGGTCATGCTCGTTGCCTTGGTTGTGTGAGTGTCATCGTAATTTTACATGCCGAGGTCATATAGCTGGAATTGTTCACCAAACCAAACAAACTAAACACAGAAACTCCTGATCGTTAGTTCCACAAAATTGATACAAGTATACGACCCTTTTTCGAAACCAAACATTCATGGCAGTTCTGGCGAGATGTCTGACTACCCAGGTGTCGATTTAACAAAGAGGCCATAGTGTTATCGATGCTGTACTGACGAAGACACATGTCGGTCAGATTATTGAGGTGCTACAATCATACAAGGTCGATATTCACAGCTGCACCTGTGTATTATGGTCCCGGTATTTCCTTTGCTCTGAAACGAATACATTGATTCTTCTCTCCCACAGCACGCTGTCGTTAGTACACTCTTCAAAAAAAGAAAGGCACAGGTCGATTTTTAGTACATTTATTGTACCTTGTAAAGTCGATATATTTAATTTCATATCATAGATACAGATATGAAACTTTGGAGCCCGATAGTCACATGTTGTCGTTGTACGGAGGCTTTGAAAACTGTTCATTATCATGTCACATAAGGCCACAAGGTTGCGCTGAACTCAGTATCTCGTGGGACCGCCCCGGGCAGCAATCTCCCCGTACTGAGTTGATAAGTGGACGAATTCTGTCCTGTGGAATTCTGTGCCATTCTCCTTGTAACGCGTTGGCCACTTGTGGGAGTGTCTGTGGCGTGTTCTGATGTTGATGCACTCGTCAATCGAGAGGTGTTCGAATGGGTTGAGATCTGGAGATCTCGACGGCCAGGGCAAGACCTTGATGTTGGCATTATAAAGGTAGTCTACACGAGCTGTGTGCGGTGGAGCGTTGTCCTGTTGAAATAGCTCCGTGTTGAAACAGGCGGTCGATGATTGGAAGAAGGTGAGGTTGAAAAATTTGATTCAAACAGCGATTTGCTATCAAATTTCACTGAACCACAACCAAGTCAGATCTCGTGGTGCAGGACATGGAACGCTCATTTCGACGACGATAAACGCGTTGTCTTCCATCTCGCCGGTGAAGAAAAAAATAGTGATTCATTAAACCACACTCATCTCCAGTTTCTCAAATTCTAAGGCTGTAAGGTATGGCACCAACGCAAGCTTCGCTGTCGATGGATCTGTTGCAAAACAGGGACGATAACTGGTGTTCTGGGTCGGAATCCAGCCCCGCGAAGATTATTCCTGACAGTCTGGTCCGAGATCCTCCTCAAACCAGGGATTGCGGGGATCTTGCAGTGTCCGTAGCTGTGGCATTGCGATGAGGTAGGTGGAAGAGTCGAATGTGGCAGGGGTGGTAATTCTTGGTCGACCGGTTCTTGGACGGTCTGCAGTGGAACTGATTTGTGTGTATCGGTCCCAAAGGCGGCAAAGGATGCGGTGGTGGACGTTGAAGTGGCGTGCAACAGAAGGCTGCGATTACCCTCTTTGGATACGTCCTATGGTGATGTTCCGATCGGCAGCGCTGAGTCCCGGCATTTTCGAACTTGAAAAATGTTGCGATTGAATGACAAATTATGGGCTTATGCTTGCCTTTTTATAGCCACTACCACGAATTACGAATGCCATAACTTGCACGTGCATTTTGCTTATCTGTTTTCCTCCATGACATTTTTGAACAAGTGTGAAAACAATGCTGTTTAAGACATTGCAAATCGACAAAGGCTGCGCTTTGACGCACCGTTTGTTGAATATCAAGCCACCTACATTTTCCAATAACATATATGCAATTTATATACTGGATTTGTGTAGTCGGGTTCAGTGAACTACATACTGCCTGTGCGTTTCTTTTTTTTGTAGAGAGTATGTTCTAATACTACTTTGAGTTTCTTTAGAATTGATAATCCCAAATCAGATATTTCATTATGACTATGACCGTGTACGATAGGAAACATGTGGCTGATAAATTAAGCAACCAGGTCGAAGTTTATTGAAGAATTCATATTCCTTTGTGTTTTAATTGCGATTATAGTATACATTAACATCTTTATAAACATTACGGAAACATGAAAGTACAGACGGGGAGGAAATATAGTTGTGTTCTGAAACATGTAGGTGTCGCTTTTTCATACAGGGCGATTTATATGTTAAATATAGTATACCTTTTCACACAGACATGTTGTTTAATGTATTTTTCCATACTAAGCAATGATGAACATACATTATAGAGGTTATTTCGTATTTATGCAAAAACAAATATACCTTATCTTGTACGAACCAAGCGCTGTACGAACTCGCAATAACAATATGAGACGTATGCAATACAGTTACTGTAGCATGTGATTAACCTTTAGTGTCACACACAATATCGGGATAAGTCAGTTAGCCGTCAGTGTCACACACACAATATCGGCATATGGCAGTTAGCCGGCAATGTAACACACAATATCGGCAAATGGTGGTTAACCTTTAATGTCATACATAATATCAGCATATTGCAGTTAGCGGTCAGTTAACACACGCATATCGAGTCATAGCCTTCAGCCGTCCATGTCACACACGCCATATCGGCATGTGACAGTTGGCCGTCAATGTAACAAATATTATCGGCAAATGGTGGTTAACCTTTAATGTCACACAATATCGGCATATGACAGTTAGCCGTCACCACCATACACGCTATATCGGCATATGGCAGGGAGCCGTCTATGTCACACACGCTATATCGCTAAATAGCAGTTAGCCATCACTACCACACACACAATATCCTTATGTGGCAGTTAGCCGGCAATGTAACCGTATAAGGCCCTAACTTAGGAGATACTTAGAATTAGCTCTGCCCAGATAATAATGTCGTAAACTCCGACCCTTTGCAAGGAGAAATCATTGAAAATGGCTAAAAAGACCTTGTGACGTAACAATAGCTTCGAAATACGTTCAGAAAGGCCATTGAGTCATTGAGCAGGCGTTATTCCTGGTAATGTAATAGCGGAAATACCCATTGGGAATTTACAGTTTAAGTAATAGCCTTGATCTTCAGTCTTTCTCGGGTTTTACAGTGATGTATCGAACAAACTAGAACGTACATGACAACTTCCTTGTTTTTTTTCTTTAAATCCGTTAGCTGCATCTTGGGATAAAACTGTACTGCATGGTCCGTTTGTAATTTCCCCATTTTTGAAGTAGACGCAACATTTCTTAGACGACCCTAACCAGGTTTGTGTGGTGATGTACGAGGGACGTTCAATAGAGTTTTGCAACTTCAATATAAGACCAAGTCGCAGAATATCTTTTGCATTTTTATTTTTCAGTATGATCTCCATTCACCTCAATACACTTATTCCATTAGTCCTTCAAGCTTTTAATACCACTTTTATAGAAATCCGCAGATTGGCCCTCTAACCACGCCTTTGTGGCAGCCTTTATTTCCTCGTCATCCTTATGACATTCATCGTTATCAAACTGTGAGTATTTGCACGATTAGAGCATTTTATCAGTATTTATTGGTCCACTTTTATAGAAATCCGCAGATTGGCCCTCTAACCACGCCTTTGTGGCAGCCTTTATTTCCTCGTCATCCTTATGACATTCATCGTTATCAAACTGTGAGTATTTGCACGATTAGAGCATTTTATCAGTATTTATTGGTGCAGTGTTTATTGTGAGAGTAACAAAAACTGGGATCACCTCCGTGTGTTTCAGTGTTTTTTTTCAGATAAAAATTTACTTGCCTTTGCATGTGTTTGTGGCAGTGGTACATGATACGCTTGCCTTTTCTCGAACACCTTGTCTCATCATTTTCTGATGTAGTCGATTCTGTATTTGGCAGAGGTGTATACATTTGGAAACGTTTTTGTCGCGTTTATTTCACCTTTCCAAAAGTCACATTTCCCTTTATATCGGGCAATATTCCAGCAACTCCAGCCTTTCGCCTACATTTCACAAAAGCTTTTGATGTATAATTGAACACGCTCTTCCTGCGAAGATTTCAAATAAGATCATACGAATCTCACGAGTAAGTTGTTTGATTAGGGTTTCAACAGTCAAGGACTTAGTTAAAGCGTTCAACATGTTTTGTCTTATCTATGTTCAGGACATTTCCAAATTTGACGATATAGTGACAAAAACGATGTCGGATGTAATTGCCTATTTTGATTTGTACCAACTGTAGGGAAGGATACTCACACCTTTTAGCGAACACCTTGTATAATTACTATTTGATAGTGAAAAAACCCCACATGCTTATGATGTAGTCGGATCGATCAATAGACTGCTTTTAGCAAATATTTCTTTTGATTACGGAAATGTTTTGTCGCTTAATTTGCAGTGGAGCGTGAGGACCATCGACTGTGGTAATGAAGACAGGAAATCGTCTCCCGATCATTCTTCATGTGTGTGCATCATGCTTTGTTGCATAAAGTATTAACATGACTAATGTGGACTACATTCATATTTCCCAGGTGGCTAGGTAATATCACATGTTCAGGTATTTTACCCTTCTAATTAAGAAGACAAACAGTTAACAATCAGGAAGACGTCTTTCGTCGGCGCATATTATACTGATTGCACTGGAACAACAAAATAGATATTCCACTTTTCTTGAATACGATAACCTTAATTTTTTTCCTATCATTTAATATAGGTTTAGGTTATAACGTAATGCACAAGGTATTAATAGGTCCAATAGAAAACGGTCATTGTATTACGAAGCTCTTGTTACGTTACTGTATGATGAAAAGGTAGTTAATTATTAGCACGACCACTGCCAGTATTTCGTGAAAACATTCCTTCCTATTTTACTATCATTTAAGAATCCTCATTGACGAAGACCAAATATTTACTGAAAATGTCATTACACAAGGCTGAAACAACAGTCTCACACACTCACTCACTCACCCACCCACATACTTATGTGACATAAGATAAGACATCATATCTTCGCATCTACTGCAGTCATATCATTAACTGAAAACTGCCATAGGATCCTTCATTTCCACTGTATGCACCGTAAACATGGAAATCTCTTCCACTGAAAGATATCTTGGGTATTCGACGCAAAGGCGCCCCACTCTAATAAGCGCCCATGGCGATATTTGCTGATATATTGGCTAGTGAACAGTTAGCACCCCTTCCGATTGATCAATGTACACTAGACTTATTTATTCGTGTACAATACGAACTCGTGTGTTATATGTACCCTTAAGTATGGGCAATTGAAAAAAATATCAGTCGTATATAAACATTTCAGGCTGTCAGCATAAACCACGAAATTTACATTCTTTCAACTCTGTTTTTTCCCCACCAGAATAATATTCTAATAAGAGCCCGAAATTTCTAATTTTGAGAGCGCCCTGGGCGCTTATTACGTCGAATACGGTAACTGCAAGTTTGATTCAGGTCGTTGAAAAAGATATTCTTTGCCCGCTGACGCAGTTTTCTGATGTATTTATTTCCTCCAATAAATGCTTACTCAAATGTCTAATGTACTAATTACAACGTCTTGGTCAATAGGGGATATGACCAACAAGCTGTGGATAATAGTCCATATTCATCTGTATGTGAAAACGCATGCACTGGGGTATTAGCGAAGGTAGTAAAATATGATTCATCGTACGTACGTACGTACGTCTTCATTTACAACAATTTACAACGTATCCATATACTGTTTTGCAGTGAAGCACTGTCAATAGCGACTCAGTCGTATCAAAACAGGAAATCATCAGGCCTCCCGACAACGCATCCTGTGTATTTGTTACATGTTTGAATGCATACAATATTGACAAGACTATATAAGATTCTATTAGTGCCGTTGATCCCAAGTTTAAACAATGTAGAATTAGTTTGTATTTCCAAGGCGAGTCTATCACAATAACACTAAATATATGTTCGGGCATTGTTCGGAATTCGATAGGAAGACAAACACTTATGGAACTAGAAGACGCCTTTCGTTACTTAATGTTATACCGATCGAACTGCGACAGCAAAATACATTTGCACTCTCAATTACGATAACCTTGAAACCACTCCAATCAACTCGGCAGAGGTTCAAAACAACACATAAACTCCACCGTGTTCTTTGAAAACAATATAGGTTATTGCCATGGCTTAGATGTTAAACCTTTACAACGTTCATGTACATGCATGAATGCTGGATCATTTATACTTTCAGTGGAACAACATCCTTTATACCATGTGCAATAAAACCATGTTGATTCATAAAGTGAAGTATGTTGTTGGTCTTCCTCCATCAGACGCCGACATTGGGGGCGATAACAGAAAGTGTACAGATCAAGGTTACCATTCGTAACCAAATGATGTCCAAAGACCATTACTGTTGATGAATATTGAATTGAATTCACAGCTTGGCTGACTAGACTATGTTAAGATACTTTCGACTATGGTCAGTAAATGTCAAACGGAGGTAAGTCATACAATGTATCTATACACTTAACTACAGCTTTATACAGAAATAGTGGTTAAGTCCAGTTAGTTTTGTGTACATCATACTAATGAAAAGCTACCCTTTAAAAACAATAAAAACAATACAAAAATAGCAAAAAATAATTGTACACAAACCGGGCCATCAAGTCATTTAGTAGAGGAACTAAAGATTGCCACACATGCATGTGTCTCGCGTGACACTCATCCTTTTCACGGTGGCACAGACACATGTGCTTATTTTGTTAATCAAAATCACTTAATGATCTGATAAAATTAAATGTTGAGATGTTATGTAGATAATGGTAGATGCTGAGGAATTGACATGAATAACATATCTACGCGTCTTTATGAATCTAAACAATATGACATTACATATGCAAACTGTTAAAATATATATTTAATATTTTACCCCGTCGAGCTTATAGATTAGCTGCATATTAAATATATAATTTATGGATAATATAAACATTTCAAATAGTCTTCCTAAAACTATAAAATGATCTGCGTAAGATAGTGTCATTGAGCCGTCATTATATTAATGTAATTGCGAACGATGTGGTTAACATAGTGTATGAGAAAAGACACATGTGGTATTGATGCGATCCCAAAACAGATGATCGTATTATCATTTACCTCCATCGTAAACATTTAATTCTGCTGCATCATTATTAGGAAACTACGTTTTCATGAATTCATTCAATTGAAATTGAAATAACTAATAACGTTTGAATTAGAGGATGCCGAAATCAATACTGTTAATCACCGAAATCCAGCAAATTGTAAACGTGTAAAATATGTTTTGCTGCATTTAGCCATATAAAAACCATTCTATGTTTTGTAATCATAATGTTATGAACCAGAGATCGTTATTGACATATTTCACATGTCCTAGACTGAATCCTGGATTTGACCATCGTGAACAGAGTTTCCTTCTACGGAAATAATAATTATTTCTGTCGATTATTTCTTCCGGAATGTTTACGAAATCATCCAAGCCATGCACAAACTACAGAGCGCCGACATCGACCAGACATCAATCAAATATATTTAATCTAACTCGGAAACCGGCTCGTGTCACTCGCTCTCGATCCTGTCATGGCCCTGACCACCCTTTACAGCCCTTTCAAACTTCACACCACATGAAACAGCCCGACCCAAATGTGATGGATTGAGACTTGCAATAATATTTATAATCTATTTATGGTAAGATTGTAATATAGTGAAATGGGGTTCACGTCGCGTCCAAGATTATTGCACTTATTTAGCGACGTGCATACACTTGTGTGTGTGGCTGCTTGTACTCGTCCAGACTGACGCCGATTTTATAGTGCTAGCCCGCTGAGATACCATGCCGCGGTTTACCATGAATACCCCACTCAGACGCAATATACTGACTCCGAGCCGACCAGTCCTTGCTTTAACCCTTCTGTTTCAACCTTAATAGGGCAACTATTAATGCGAAGAGTGTATGGGCAACCATGATTTCATGAAAATGAATAGTACATTTCAAAGACAACCGACATCTTCAATGGTTCCTGATTTTCTTATCCTTATCCCTTTAAGTAAACTTATGCCATGGCAACTGCTAGGAAAATCAGCGCCGTAATCCGTCAAACGGTGACAGGTAGAAGTTTGAGAATAATTAGCGTCCTAATGTCAATATGGCGTCTTTACTGATAAACAAAGACTGCTCAAGCCTGCGTTTATCACAAGCTGAAATTCATACAAAGACAGTTTGTCCATTTTATGTCACACCCAACCCTCTCATTATTTAAGAAGTCATCCTACAAGCAAATTAACACTCACAGAGATTGCAAGACCAAAGGTTAACGCTGTCATTGGCGTCGACGTGATCTTTGCAACGTCGGTGCTCACATCGACGTTTGCGATCACACCCTTGCCTTTTATCATGGTATACCTTAACCTATGATTTCTGTTATTCTCACTTGCCGTATGTATTTAATGAGAGTCCGCCTATTATTAAACCGCACTCAATATGAATCTATGAACTGGGAAATCAATAGTGATCAGGTCTAGCTTATGGTGCCACGAGTAAAAGCTTGATATTGGCCCGTTTCGACAAGGCAATCAATTACATGGACTGACGGATCAATGTCTATTTTTACAAGCAGGAAGCTATAAAATATTATTCCGTTGCTCATTATGATTGTGTAATTCATTCATTGTGTTTTGTCGCTATATGGATGGAATAGTGCTGTTGAGACGCAAAAGGTCTGTGCAAATAATTTCAAGTGGTGAAGTTCGGGTTTATCACATGAAATACGTATTTCCTTAGAGCGATTTTTCTATTTACATATATATTAACAATACGTTTAATATCAGGTTGTAGAGCATATTTTCCCGAGTTTGTCGCTTGGAAATTGACAGTTGTCTGATTGGTTCGTGAGTACTGGAAATTGCTTCAATGTTTGTCAAGGAAATGTTATTCTTCACATGCAGTTGACAGCATAACTTCTTTGGTGATATCCATGTGCAACTAATATATAATTGAAGCAAACAAAATGACTTGCCAAAGGCTTTAAGTTTACTGAACCTGATTAACACCAAAACATTATAATAGTGTCTTTATGAACAATTCGCACCCTTATAATATGACTGACATTAGTGATCAATACTAAATCAAAATTAAACCTCATCTAATGGCCTTAAGTACAGTGGCAGTATAGGCCATCCAGAAAACTGGATTCGACTGTTGTGTATAATAATGACATGTAGATGTAATGCCAAAATAGAAGACGTTGGTATTCCTTGCAAACTAACAAACTAGCATCATATTGAGTCTGTTGCCGTCATCTCAAAGACGTCGACGCAGCAATGTCTCTGCTTTAGGAACCACTGAGACTGCACAAAATAAGAACAAGGCTATACTATGTCGTTGAAAGCAATCAAACGACTCCAGCAACTTTTGCTGATGGTTGTTTCTCAAAACAGTATCGACTAGAGAGTATAGTTCTTGATGCAGCTTTGAAACCAGAAACAGACTCCACTAAATCAGACAAAGATCGCATGTTCCTGAAATTTAAATGTGCAAACAAGGGTATTGGTGTTTTAAACTTAAGTGACAATCTCAGAAAAAAAAACTTTCCGTAAATATCCTACATTATTTCAAATTTCAGGAACCACCAACGATTTCAGTTTTCTATATACCAATTATAGGAACATGTTGCAGAGCGTGGACTTGACAGCTCATGATGTAAATTCCACTATTTGTGGCTGCCATGACTCATAATACTGCTACCAACCCGGTAGCTCATATTATCACAGGTGATTTGTTGACAATAACAGGTTTGCCAATAATTCAAATAGGGACCAAACACGACCAAGAACTTACGGATGATGTTGAAGTATATGCAAAAATGGGATAAAAGAGACGATGAACCTGCTGAATGTCTTTCAGAGTGGGTTAAGGCATGATGTTGCCATTGGTAGAATGCCTAAACTGAAAAATAGGTGGGAACAAACATAATCTGTCCCAGCTAGCTGTCATCCAATGAATGTCTGCCTTACATGACAAGATTATAGTATTTTCCACTGACAAGACCTCAAATAATACAACCATTATATGTAAGCAAAACTACATTCATTGTTTGATCAAAGAAATATATAACCGGGTCCAGTAAGTGAACTATCACCCCTTCCCCTAAGATTCCCCATAATCCTTTATAAGGAAAGAGTTTCTATATATTCGAGACAAGGGAAAATAAGGATTTTCAAAAACCCGAATATTTGCAATTTGAAAAGAACCAAGGGATAAGACATTTAGGTAAGAAATTGACATCACTTGCTAATGTTTCTTTATACATATGAATTGGAATGTCTGGTTGACAAAATCAAAGCAATGGAATTTGGCCTAGAAGTTTAACTTAAGCTTCAGGTATTTCGATGATCTGATATCGGTCGATAATGGCAAATACCCAGTTCCCTTATACTGATTTACTCAACTGAACAAGAAATATAAATACCACTTAACAGCCTCATCTGTTTCATATTTAAATCATTGCCTAAAGATTCAGAGTGACAAAAGCCACCCGCAAGAGTGTATGACAAGAGCTATGTGCTCAACTTTCCATTTGTCAACTTTCCCTAAATGTGGAGGTTTATAAACCTGACGCATCAGTGACAAAAATTATATCCGATTGAATTTCCTATTTTGACTTGTACCATGTGTTTCCGTGTTTTGTTTTCGGGTAAACAACTGACTTGTCTTTGCATGTATTTATGACGGGTACCACCGATAGAGCAGGATTCACTCACCTTTGTGCGAACACCTGGTATCATCACTATTTGATCGTGATTCGGGAACACATACTTGTGATATATTGGCATCGTACAATGGACAAGGCTTTCAGCTAAGATTTCTTATGATTACGGAAAGGGTCTTTAAGGATCCAAGGGTCCAATGCACACGTAATCAACCAAATCATCCATCTGACGGGCATATGGTCGATGGGGATCATGTGATCAAATCTGGCACGAATCCCAAGGGCTTACTTTCATTTTAACAAGTTGAAAGTACTTAAAAGACGGATCAAAACTAACCTATATGGTGACGTCATAGTTTGCAGTTGTTGCGTGCTCATCCAGAGTATCCAGATGACGCGGATGTAGCAGAACATGAGGACGATGGCGGGGATGACGAAGAGCACACAGAGTTGCCACACACTGTAGACGAGGCGCCCAGTGTCGGGGATGCCCACGTCGGCACATAACACGACAACAACTGATGTTGCGTTGTTGTGGTATAAGATGGACTCGGTGTCCTGCAATAGAGACAGATACGTATGACGAAGTAATAATGTTAATGATACAAAGAGGAAATAACTGTTGAGCTACATGTATATGTACACATTCGAGCAGATAATTGTGTGTTGTCATACATCGCCCAATATCACACTACAGCTGCGGACAACTAACTGAGTCTTGTGGCTGATTTAATGCAGCATGAGCAACGACGTCGGCTTTCGCATGTGCCATGCGTCTATTTTGACGTTACGAAACAATGAGAAATTACTTAAATGAGGACGAGCTGGTTACACTGTGTGATCTGGCTGTTTGCATGTCACTGTAGTACTACCTGTCGTCACTGATCATTGTTCGAGCACTGTTTCATCTGTCAAGACGTGTATTTACTGGGGATGACACATGTTTGGAAATTAACGGGTGAGACAGAATGACAGAATAAGCTGTATGTGCACATGTTATGACCCATGGTTACTGAGGAAGAAATCTGCCGAAACCATGTATCAGTACTATCAACTTTTGCCTTCCCTGATTTACCCACCTGAACAAGACATAAAGGAGACCATTTTTTTAGATCTGTGCATAAAGATTGAGAGTGACAGGACTGGACGACAAGAGCGATGACTTCAACTTTCCAACAGTCAGCTTCCCCTTTATGTAGAGCAGAGGTCATGCAACTCCAGCCCTTTGTGTCTACATTTGACACCTTTGAGGAACAATCGAGCATGCATTTTTTACCAAGATTTGAAAGAGCGCCAACTCTTGCTTAGAAATTGTTTGATCAAAGTTACAACATCAGCAGAGCGTTCAAAACGTTTATGATAGACATGTGATGGACAAAAAATTGTCGTATCAGCGACAAAAATGATGCTATTTCCTGTTGACTTGTACCATATTTTGCCAAATTTTAAGGCGAACAATTAACTTGCCTTTGCATGTGTTTGCGACGTGTGCCGCCGGTGGGGTAGGATAAGCTCACTTGATTCATAAACATATGCTCATGATATGGTCAGAATAGTACAATCGACTTTTTTTAATAGAGATTTCTTATGAATATGGAAACGGTTTTGTCGCTTTTATATACATGAAAAAAATTGTATATTTTGTCCAAGATGTACTTGTATGTACAGTGACAATAACCACAAGCTACAAATCAATTTTCACGTTAACGAAAGAACCTATTTTGTTTGCCGAAATAGAAAAGGCTCAGTACTGTTATCAAAACATAATATCATTATTATAATTCTTATGTTGGGAAACAGCTTCAAAACTTAACATGCAGAATACGACATTACTGCGGGTCTTGAAAACGACTTCGTCAATTTTGTAATCTAGACAAGACATCCTCTCTACAGAAATATTCAATGGTTGCCTCTAAAATCAATCTACAGTCGTTTCAGATGTATCGGACTTTGATCGGAACTCACACTCGACTAACCAAAGGTGATAACATCTCCATGATTATCAAAGAAACCACTTTTTTAACCCAAGTCTAAGGAGTTTAAGGTACCACTGGCAACTAAATATTATGAAGCGTTTACAGTTTTTTTTATTTTGAAAGTAATGAAATTCAAAGCTCTCAGTTTGACAGGTTCAAATAAAAAGTTTCCAATTAATAAAATCGTCTATGAATTCAGACGTGAATTTGTGAAATACTAATGACTTGTCAGTCATCAGTTTCAGATAACAACAATCGCTTTTGACTGAAACCACTGATGCTCGCGGAAGCTGATATTAGATGTTAAGTTAAGTCTAGTAAAGTACTTCGTTCTCAATTCTATTAAAATGACATGTTGAAATAATGATTGTACAATAATTTGCCACAAAACGCAGAGCCGGGATAACAACAAAACAATCGCAGTATTTGTAACATATAAAACACTAATCGGAGAGAACGTTGGCATGCTTACATAACTCTAGTGTACAGATACAGTGAAACAATTAACATTCATGAGGGTTATATCCATGAGTGTTTTTTCTCGTATCTCGATTACTGGTATCATCCTGGTTATCAATAAAAAATGATCTGACTCGACAGGCCGTGTCCCACTTATGCAAACATTATATATATAAATTGTCAATGCAAAAGAATAACCAGTCTAGATTATCCGCCTGAGCAGATTTCATTTGTCATACAGGCCAAAATGCACAATATGTGTACTACAAAGTCCTTTTCGAATATTCGATCTGGGAGACGTTGACGTGAGCCTTCCCTAATACTTGCACCCTCATGGAGTGATGTAATCAATGTACGAAATATGTACTTACTATGTAATATGTACTAAATATGTACTAAATACATAGTAATGTGCAGACAGTTTGCGCGTATCGTTTTGCTTTACAAGAAAAATCGTGGCAACTTGGAGCAAGACAATGAACATCAAATAATGCATCTTCCCGATGGGCCTGTTCACACCATTTCATGGTGATGGCGTGAAGGCACAGATTGCATACGACAAGTGTTCATTCATTGCCTTGGCTATTAAAGTGACAATAATGATTGAATGGGTGAATATTGCGGTAATTTGTCAGATCTTTGCCTCAAAATTGTTGTCGAGCTTGGTCTTGTTCAACATGAATGCCTGTTGTTCTAAGAGCTGTCAAAACAAGTATTTTTCCATTAGGTTCCCTGAATGATTGACATGAATGTCCCTGTGAAAATATTACTTGCTGATACAAATTACCGTACACGTAGATTACCACACATAAATCTTGTTTCTCTATCGTCCCCGACGTGTCCTTGTAAAATGTTGGTGCAATTTCTTCTGAAACCTTATACTATTTTTATGTCCTGATTTTGGATAAATAAAAGCGACAGAACTCTTTCCATAGCCACAAGAAACCTCTCCCAAAAGCCACTGTACCATTCCATGCATGATACGATGTTATGAGCATGTGTTTGTGAATCACTATGATATTGTGATGATACCAGGTGTTCGCGAAAAGGTGTATGTATCCTGCCCCGTCGGTGACACTCGTTACAAACACATGCAAAGGCAAGTCAGCACGAGAATATATGATTCAAGTAAAAACAGAGAATTGCGTTGAACATATTGTTTGTCACTTATGCGTCAAATTTTGAAATGTCCGTCACATGTATACCATAAAACGTTTTGAAAGCTCTACTGAGGCCTTGAATGTTGTAGCATTCATCGAACAACTTTTGAGCAAGAGTCGTATAACGCTCTTTGAAATCTTCGTGGAAAGAGCATGCTCGATTGTACCTCAAAAGGTGTGAAATGTAGACACAAAGGGCTTGATCTGTTGGAATATTGCTGAACATAAAGGGAAAATGACTATTGGAAAGTTGAATTCATCCCTCCTGTCATGCAGCCTTTGTAGATTTTTTTTCACTCTGAATCGTTGTGCACTTTTCTAAATATAAAACAGACGAGGCTGTCTCACTGGTCTCCTTTATTTCTAGTTCGGGTGGTAAATCAGTGTAAGGGAATAGGCTGTGGTGGTTATTGTATAATATCAGATCAGCAATATTCCTGCAGCTTGAGTTAAGAAGCCTAGAAGCGTGGAATGTGATGAGATAACAACATTTCGAGTCGGACGGTGGGCGTTTCTAGAGTCTCGAGTGAGTGTGTTGGTGCTTTGAACAGTATGCCAGGCGTATCAGCTTGATGTGGGAGGCAACCAAAAGTGATGCAGGCGTCAGACGTTTACCACTTTGAAGAAACGGGCATGGTGCTGTCAAACCAAGAAACGGGTAAAACGGTATTCGAACCTCAACCATAGTTTTCTTATACGCAAAAGGGATTATGGATCCAGAGGCTTTACCTGATGTGTCGCAACCAGATGATCCAGAATATATGCCTCCTGATCATGAATGACTTTGTGCAGATATAACACACTGAAAGTTGGGAGTTGATTGGAGCGCCTCGCACAGGCAAGGAAGCTGCGCCACACATATAACCTTTAGACTGTGACCACACCGGAGCACCCTTCACAGACGCAATCTGTTTTTGACGTTGACGCTATCAGCGGCCTTGGGAAACCATATCAGCAAGTTCACATTAACAAGAAGACTGCATGCTACCGGAATTAAACCCTATAGGCTTCATCGTGTGATGTCATTGACTTGCCAACTACGTTGCCGTCTACGTTGGGCTTAATTACTGGTAACCGTGGCACAGGATGATGTTTTCAGACGACAGTCGGGTTCCATAGGCGTCTGCCTTATAAGAACAATCACAGAACAACACCAGGCATAACTAAATCCGAATCATTCGGGATTTCATTTACAACCAGAACGTCCACATTTTACCAAGGCATGCACTTATCACCTATTTCGTGACATTCTTTTGGGATGCTGGAACAAGCAATAACTGAAGTATGACACCGTCTCTTCGTAGGACGTCGTCAGAAGATGTGCAAGGTCATGTTGATGCAATGAAAGATTATGCAAGATACTGATGTCAATATCATCGACTCAATTTCTGACTTAATGGGCAGTGAGTTTTGGTCAGTTTTGGTGCCGATGACTGATATATTTCATATATGTTTCCCATTCTGTCACTTTCGCAGCATTGACACTAAAGAAATGTATTTTGGGGTGATAATGGATTTAATGGAAAATACATTTAGAACGAACTAGTTTGGCCTTTTTCATGTATTAGCAGTCAAACATGGGGTGTTGTTTCTTTCATATCAGAATTTCTGCCAAGCTCAAGAAAACTGAATGCCAACAATTATTGATTTCATGGCTTTACAATTATAACAATTAACGTATACAACTAACCATTTGTCCAGGCCTACCAAGGCAGTTGGATGTGCATTAGGGTCGAACGCAAATTCACATCCCATCTTGTCTTTCTTTTACAAACCTCTGTAATTTCTTATAGAGATTGGTTACAACCAATGGCATGAAAGTAAATGCAATTTCACCAAGAACCCAAAATTTGCATGGCATTGAAATTTCAAATTTCGATATTAATTTTTTTTTATATTTTGAAAGCCTACGCTTTCTTACACCTCTTGAAAGAAAGGGGAGGCTTGAGTTATTTGCTTCTTAAATATCACAAGATGACAAATAAGACCATGGTCAAATATGTTTGGTCCTTTGAGTATATGCGCATTCTGTGCACGCCAAAGGATCTCCCAGACAGATTACTCTTGGAATATCTAATAGGAATAGGAAACTCATCTTGGACATGTTCACTTAGATTTCATAACCAATGCATATTGCCATTTATTAAGTTTGTGTATTTTTGTGAGAAACGTCTTTGAAATGTGTGGAAAAAACCCTACAAATTATAAGATGACACATAATGTGGTTGTATGTCATTAATGATCGCCTGCGTGTCTCCAGCATGTCGCAAAGACCTAATCTTTAAGATCCCGAGATTATCAGGGCTTTCGAATGATGTAAGAATCCATATGTTAGGATATGATACTTTAATGGAATGATTCAGACAACAACTTAAGGCTTCAAAGAAGTATGTCCCACGACATTAATGTTCCTAAGAGCATTGACAAATTAATAAGATAATCCGTAATTCCTTGCGAAAAGCGATGAAATAATTATTCTCAAGTTCAAATCCTTCTGGATCGTGGTCTGAATCCTGAAGCCGGCGTTTGCTACTTGAAATTTGTATTTCCAGGCGTCGATGATGTAATATTCCAAACGTATAAAGTTACGTAACATTCTAACAACAGTTTCAATACATTTCTACAAGATTAACTGAGAAACCGTCGACGATCAAATTTGAGGTAAACGTTTATTACAATTTACATTAATTACCTCTATTGCCATTCCCATTTAAATAAGAGTTCATTTAGTGAAGCATCATTAAATGATGAAAGTACAAATTTACAATTCTTGTTCATTTGGAGTTCTTTTCGATACAGGAAAAGAGCTCTCTGGCAAGCATTAACCTGTTATGTGCAAAGATACTTTAAAAACAACTTTAAGGGGAACGCCATGATTGCTAGAATAAAATTACTTTCATCGCGGAAAGAATCGCTCGTCTCTATATCGTAAATAAAGTCAATAACCAGTGAGTGTGAGGAAAGTTTCAACGCGTGTCTCGTTCATGACGCCCGTTACTGGAAACGCTCTGTGGAGGTTTGGGTAATCAGTTTACACTAAAAACAATGACGTCAGAATTAATGGCGCGCAGGGCGTCTTTAGCGTTAAATTAAACATATTTGAAAGTCGTCAAAGGATCTAAGCGAAATATTTCTCCATCACAGTATGCAAAAAACATCTTGTTCATAGAAAAGCACCAGTTCCGGCCATGCCCTTTGAATCATTCAGCATTAGCGTTTAAACGCAAACTGAGTTAACAAAATATTTGCGTGCGAATGTTTGAGGAACATAATCTCCACAGGCATGTTTATATCCAACATCAAGACAGATCAGCAATGATTTGTGACAAAGACGAGATGAGAAAAAGGTAGTCTCTGTTTAATGTGATCATAGTGGCTATTGACAGAAAACATATTGTTTAACCATCATTCTCGTACGATCAAACAGTCAACAGCAAAACATCGAGGTAGCTGTCGAATAAGATTGACGCTGGTTAATATGGCACCATGCTTTTTCGTTTCGCATGTAATTGGCTGCCCTTCATTCCTGCCCTTTGCATAACAGCATCCGTTTTGCATGGCAAACACGATGTGATCACGTAATAAAGCTTGATCAAGACATTTCTGATACATTTCACAACCTTCAGTCCTAAAGTGCAAACCAAGTGTCTTTGTACATTGCAGGTTCGATTTCTCCTTGGTAAAAAATATCCACAGTGGCCAAGTTACTCGTTTATTATACACATCAAACAATTAAACCGAAAGCGATCTTTTTTCACAGATATTTTTATGTAACTACTATGTGTTATCAGCTTGCAATATTAAGCTCCCAACTAACCAACAATGGCTCAGACATGTGTATCAGCCACTTCCCGTTTGTTTTGGGTACGTTTTGTCGACCTTTACACAGCAATTACATGCTTATTTCTACTTCCCTGGCAATCTTATTGCTTGCAAATTGTTAAAAAACGCGTGAACATGTCTACTCCCGCATGACAGTTTCAAAATGCCTACAATTCTTAAACATTATCAACCGGTGTCTTATATATCTGGTATCTATGCTTTCAAAGCAACTGATCAAACATGCTCGTGCATGTCTCATTACATTCCCTATCAGTCTTATGTGCTTAGTGTTATAATAAAATAACGCAACTCGTCTTTGAAGCACTGTTTCGTCACAAAGTATGAAACGATACCGATGAATAACGATGGAACCATAGTTCGTACCGTTGTGTTATGACTTTAGTGATTTAGTGTATATTTCAGAAATAAAAATTATTTTTAATAGATTCGAAGAAGTAACATTCCCATAACCATCTTCCTATATCGAAATGCAAATAAGAGGTTGTTCGAGAGAATGTGATCCCAGTAAACAGATATATAACCAAAGGGTCTTCAATAACGAGGTCGAGGCTTAATGTTGCCATCGTGATATCTTTGTTTCGTGGAAATGAGACTAATTGTGTCCTATGTCATAACTATTTGTAATTACCATATATCGTCACCAACAGCAGCTGTAATAAAACTTTTAGGAATAGCAGGCTACATGATGCCAATTAGACGAAAAGTTATATGTGCGTGATCAGTGAAGGTGGTGCTTTAATGGCACTTTATGCCACAAGAAAAGCTATATTGAATTCAACACATTTGTCGGCAATGTGTATATGTGAAATACATATTGCAAAACCTATTTGATGGGCGATTGTATTGGACGTATCATGACTTTATCCTTGTCGAAACAGGTTCTGAAGAGTTTAAAACTGTTCTTTCAAGATTCTGCAGAGTAATGAGATTACGTAATGATTATAATCATTTTACTGGAATCCACAGTGGCACGTGTTGCGTTCCGGACACGTGTCATCAATCTGTGATCATGGGTTCGAATCCCTGTTCGACATTATTATGTTTCAAGGTTTGTCAGCACCAGAAACGTGCTCGTAGATTTAACAAAATAGGTAAAATTCTAAGGCCACTGTCACTTCGAGTATTCCTCCCATATCAAGCTGAAACGCCGTGATAATAACTGAAACCGTTCGAAGCGGCATTAAACCCAACAAGCTCACTCACTCACTCATTCGTGTGACAAGGATTCTAACAAGAATGCCGTTACCCTTAATTTCCATGGACATGTTCAACGATGTCAACATATCCCAAAATGTGTTTTGATATTAACAATTTCCATATTCACTATGATATTCGTAGTCCTTTAATTTTTAGCTTTCGACCGATACAAACTCGTCGCGGCCGTCAGTAGACAGCTGTGTAAGAGTTTTGCTAACGCTGGTAAGGGACTGTGATTATTCCCCGAACAATTTAATATTGGCGCCAACACTGCTTCTGAATCGTATATCTAATTATTTAACTGCTTTCCCCTGAGGTTAGTGTTCCGCTTCTGTGTTGGAAATATCAATGTATTCTGTAATCAGTACACGGTGACAATGAAAATTATAAATGGTTTAACTTAGAAGACAAAATGGCTTTTCAAGTAATCATGTGCGAGTTCTGGTGAAGAAGAAAGTTGGAAACTACCTACATCTATGTAATTGATAAACATATGTAAAGGTCTGTAAAACTGCGTATGTTCGTGAAGTTAACAGTATACCAAAGAGGAACAAAATGAGGCGAGGTGAGGTTAAATGGGGTTTAAGATTATTGAAATTGTATATTGACGTGCATGCACGTGTGTGTATGTAGCTGATTGTACTAGTCCGAACTAATGCCGATGTTTATGCTAGCCCACTGAGATACCATGCCAAAGTTTAACATGGATACCCAGCTCAGACACAGTATCTCAGACTCATGCCCAATTAAGCCCCTTAACACCAGGCAGGTAAACAACAAGTACCATATTTTAACGTCTTTTGGTATGACGCGTCTGGAACTATATGAACACACAGAGGATAACATATGAGTCTTCTCAATATTGTACGCAGGTAATGCAATTTTGTATTGAGGAACTTGTATTTTATATGGACTCAGCGGAAATGGGACTAATTGTGTCCTATGTCATAACTATTTGTAATTACCCTATATCGTCACCAACAGCAGCTGTAATATAAACCTTTTAGGAATAGCAGGCTACATTATTGCAATTACACGAAAAGTAACATGCGTGTGATCAGTGAAGGTGGTGCTTTAATGACACTTTGGGCCACAAGAAAAGCTATATTGAATTCATCACATTTGTCGGCAATGTGTATGTCTCAGTGACCCCACTGGGTCTTGAACTAAATGAACACACAGAGGATAACATATGATTCTTCTCAATATGGTACGTAGGTAAAGCACTTTTGTATCGAAGAACTTGTATTTTATATGGACTCAGCCACAAAACAAAGAAATAATTTATCAGTAGACACAATACTGCATACATGTGACCCGTGATGATCCGGGTTATAATAGATCTTCGTCAACCCATGCTTGTCGTAAGAGGCGACTAAAGGAATCCTGGTTGATGCATGTCATCGTATCCAAATTGCGTGGATCGGTGCTCATGATATCAAGTACTGGATTGTCTGCTCCAGGCTCGATTATTTGTTGACTGCCGTCAAAAAGCTAGAATATTGCTGAGTGCAGCGTTAAGCTACAGAAAAACAAAAACATACGTGTATTGTTGGTTACCGCTGTGTAGGCTTCCCATTGGTTAGATGTAGTTTACGCATTATCTGTTTTTTTTTAAAGAAAATATAAACGTCGATTGTCTGTGCCAATGTACGATTCCAAAGACAAGCCGCTGGCTAATCTTTTTTGACTTTGTGATCCTTTTGTACATATTTTCAAAAGAAATATTTCCAGTCTGCCAAATATAATCTACATCACCAAATATTTCATATCCCTCGAGGTAACAAGTTCGGACATTATACATTATTACAAATGTTGCTATTCTCAGGAGCCTTCAGGCTCTTCGCTGTTCCTTGGGCACAAAGAAAACGGTTTTCTTTGAACATGGTAAGAAAATTTCAGGCTGTACTTACCATCACAACAAATGACGGAGAAGCTAGCAATATGGCGGCTAGCCACACGAGAATTAGCGCGACCTTGGTGTTGCGTGTTGTGCAGAGGGATTTTGATGTCAATGGATGAGCAATCACAAAATACCTGAAATAGAAAAGATTTAAAACAAAATGAATGATATGTTTTCATCAAGACAAATTCTGAACTCAGGACATCACCCGACACTTTTCTCTGTACACTTTACATGATTATAAAACTACAATGTAATGAAAATGTAAGTGAAAATGTAATGACAAACAAAAAGTCAGTGATATGATATCCTGTTTACAATAAACGTTGCCATTCATTTTTTGGTACGTGTATATATTTTGATATTGGATGAATGGGAGTGTGTGCTGCAGTCAGATTGGATGGCAAACGATTGTGAAGTGGGATTGCATCCCGGAAATGTTCGGGCTTTCCACTGCATATTTCTAAAAGAATAATCAAGCCCCTCTTGACTTATGAAAAAGGCAGAAGCAGTCGATGCTAAATCGAAGCACAGTTAAAAGATATTCTGAACTGTAGTCTTAATTTCTTGTTACGGCTAAAGGTCGTCAGTTTGGTTACCACCATTCTGTAAAAAGCAGATTGACTTAGACGTTGTACTAATGGGTAAAATGGGCAGTCTTAGATCTGTACGACCTCATATGGCGTCAGGGCGCGAAGTTTGGTTAAGCGACAACCCTTCACCACAAGCATAGAGCATAGATTGGCTCCTCGCGCATCGAATTCTCAATAGTACCCGAAAATCTAAACACTTTATGTTTATCTTCTACGTTATATCACTCCAAAATATATTTGTCGTTAACCTGGTTAATTTGTCAATCCGGATGATTTTAACTCTAAACGCTACCCTGCGATTTAACAAGGTTTCACTTTAGCCATAGGAATAAATCAGCTTATGCAATCACATCAAACGAGGCAATTTTGCAAATATGCATAGTTATATACACACTTACGACAATGTATAGTAACTAAGATTGATTATATCTATTGAAAATATGTTTCCATACCATTATTACCTTTTGAACAAGCCCAACGTGGGAATTCCAGGGTATAATTATAAAAAAATGCCAAGTTCCCCATGTGTCGTCTGAGAACTCACTAAATTGCGGATTCTTTATGATTATTCAGTGTCTTCTAAACAATGTGAAGTTTTGTTCGTGCTATCATCCACTGGTTATCTTATCCAGTTTCGACTATTTACAGACAGTGCTTACAATTGAGCGTAAAAAACCTAAATCACTTCCAAAAAATCTCTTATCAGCGTAATTGATTTAACTGTTGTTAAGTCTATTTGAATAACAGCAACATTTATTTTGTTTCTTTGATAGGCATATAGAAGTTGGAGTACTAAGTAAGGATAAGAATTTATGGATGAACAACTTCTTTATTACAATTAAGAGCTTGAGATTGCCACGTCTCCATGTTGTAATAAATAAGTTGTTCATCCATAAATTCTTATCCTTATTTATTTTGTTGTTGTGGAAAAACACAATTTCACGTTTCAAGACAATACAGCTATGTATGCGTATTACTTGAGAACCTTGCCGGAAAGTGGGAACTATTCTATAAGGTGTATTTGCTGGGACACCTCACTAGAATGGGTGCACTCTTCCACGAGGTGTGCTTTTGCACCATGTATTACTTTCGTACCTTGCTGGAATGTGTGAACTATTCTATAAGGTGTGTTCTTTGTACCATGTATCACTCGAGTGCCTTGCTGGAATGGGTTAATTATTCCATAAGGCGTGGTTTGGTACCTTGTTGTACTAGGGTAACTTGCTGATGGTGTGGATTAGTCTGTGATGGGTGTTTTGGGAACCCCTTGCTGAAATATGGGCTAATCTATGAAGCGTGTTTAGGTACGATGTATTACTGGGGTTCGTTGCTGGAATGTGTGGTATATGCGATAGGGCGCGTCTACTGTACCATGTATGACTTGGGGGTTGCACGGAATCATAGGCGTGAAATATATGTACATGGTTAATATTACAGTGCATGAACGTGAGGTCTATTCTAGGAGGTATGTCTTATACCACGTTTTACCCGGGTGTGCTTGGTACGTAAATGGTAAATGAATGTGTGAGGTAAAGCCGGAAAAGGTTGAACGGTAAAAAACTGTGATATTTTAACATATTTATATTTCTAATGAGAGAGTGTTAATGAAATTAATGATATGTTATTTATATGTTTTAATTGGACTCTCATAACCCAAACTGGGTGGTTCTTGAACATCATTGTGAAATGTAAACAAGTAAAAGTATATGCTGAGACCTGAATAAATGAACACACACACACTCTCTCCCTCTCTCTCTTCTTTCCATCTCTCTCTCCATCTTTCTCTTTATATGACTTCTGTATCTCGTCTGTCTCTCTCTCTCTCCTCTCCCTCCCCCTCCCTCCCTCTCTCTTTCTCCCGTTCTGGTTACATCACCTAAGAGAATCCTACAGTGGCGAATGACCGACCGATAGACGTGAAAATGAACTTGGATTCATGGGCTTCGTTTTGCACTACTGTTGCGAAATGTGCCGTCATATATCAATTATAATTGGACACATACACATTACATACAGTGATAACCCCGTTAGTTGGGAAACCCGGACATTTACCGCTTGGAACACCCACATATATACAAGGGGAATAGTACCATTTCGTTGATTCGTTAATTCAGAATTGTTTTAGACAGGACGATTTGATTGGAAATTGTGCTGTCCATAGTAACGGATTTTCCATGTACACAAATGGCGATGCAAAATTGGAGTAGTGAAAGTCTGTATTATTGTTCTATCATCTTTATATGTAATTATATTTAGCGATATTTATTTTCAATCCCTCCATATAATCACGAATAACGACAATTTGCCGTGAACACGGTAGGGTCAAATGGACTGTATTCTCACCACGTCAATGTTGTTTAGCTTCTCGGTATGATATCCCCTCGACCACCGGTGCTTTCATGACATAAACATATCGAATTGTGGATATGTAGCTTCAGATACGACAAAACTTACCCACAGGATTTTATAATTATCAATTATATATTCTATCAACATAGTTCATGGTAATGGTAGACTCTAGGAATGCAGGCTTCAGCCAATGATTGATAAATTTTATATAGCTTGGTCACAATTTATCTTCATAGCATCAACGACTTAATAACCCATACAGCATACAACGTATCGCCTTAACACATGACAATGTATTTTGTCATTTCAACAGAGTTAACCTGAATTAAACAAACGTTAAAAACGTAACGTCGACCAGATAAACATGAAGGTGACATTGTTCTCCTTAGGCACAAGTGTTCTGATCGTATTGCAGATCACGTGGCTCACGACGCACCAGAGCCTTGAATCAATTTGCTGATTAAATTGCGCATAACACTACTAATGTAATTCTTCATTGTCGTTACGATGCAGTGGGCACTGGAACAGATTCTACGACCGTTATATCAAGGACATAGTTTTCTCTCAAGTAATTATTGGATGAAGACATTTGAAATGGGTCATGTAATAAGTTAAAATAGGCAGGATGACCAGTATATAATCTCATACCTATCATGCTGTTATGTATTTTGGCTTTGCAAAAAGGTGATGGATTTTGGAACTCCTCTAATGATAAAATAGTCTTCAGAAAATAGAGGCACAGGTAGCTAAGTCGTCTAAGGTGCCGCCATTCCCTGTACATAGTTGCGTCCCTTGAACACTCTAGAAACATATGACTGTGGGTTCGAATCCATGTTCGCCAAGATTATGTCTCGAGGTTTGTCAGCACGATACCCGTCGTAAACGGCTGCATCATTTCCTGCTTTCTCTCACCTTAAGCAACACCCCGTGATATAACTGGAATACTGGAAAAACGGCGTTAAACCCAACTCACTCACTTTATCCTCTATTCAAAAGCAAACTTCTTTACAATTTTACAAAAAAGGAGAATATTTTTGTGTGTTATTGTACATCTCTTGCTTAAAATTATTATATGAATCGACAAAATCAATTAATTATACGTATTTATTTGCTTGCATGGGATACGCCGTCGGCACATTATTCGATCATGGCAGTTCAGTATACTCGAGGTATGTTAGACATTGTATTTAACTTAATATTGCCGATATGAGATGCAGTGTTCGTTAACCGCGGTCTGTGTGATCAATGACACCTTTGTTTATTGTTGTGCCGCGTACTCGCTGCACTCAGTGGTTACTATTCGGAAACATTGTTAATACACAGCTCACCGGTATTGCCTGTAGGATAAATCGTATGGTATTTCACAACCCCTGGGAAATATAATCCATATAATCCGTTCAAATTAAGAGTTAGAATGGTAACGTTTCATTGATATTATACATGTATGTGTAAACCGCGGGCTTAAAAACCCAATTTTAACGATGTTCTTAAAAGATTATCATTGATCACTTCGACATCAAAACTCTACGATTGTTCACACTCACATCTCTTAACAGACATAAGTACTAAGGAAGCGGTGACTTCGCCAAACGGGTCGAAACAATCCTCGTTTATCCATTAAAAAAAAATCTCCATTCTATTTTGAGATATATCCCATCCATTCGCCAGCATATCTTCGTTTCGAAAGTGACGTCATCGCTCCTATCTGAAACCCTAACTAAAGCTTGAATGCTGTATTTCTGATCAAACTGTTGAACAAAAGTCGCATGATGCTCTTTGAAATCTTCGTAGAAAGAGCATGCTGAGCAGGACATTTTCAACCACTTGAAAAGCATTTGATACGATGTAGTTTCAGTAATAACAAATTACTTTTTCATTTTCATCACCCTGTACCTTCTGCGTTTATGGAACAAGGTTGAACAGAATCGTGTTCGTGATCAGTTCATGTTATCCGAAATTAACTACCTGTATATATAGTAATTATTAACGTTTATTCTACTATTTGAGAAATATTCCCATCTGATCAGCGGTATCAAATCACATAACTACCTCTGATTGAAACACATGATTTGACGACCGCATCATTTCGGAAGATCATATTGATGGGAAACTACTACATTCTCAGTAATGGTCGGTAGTCATTTGTAAATATTTTTTTAATTTGACGTTTACACGATATACGGCTTTTCCATTGGACGAGAGGTCGGTCACATGACCGCGAAATTGACGTTCATAAGTGTATGAACGACACAATTTGACGTTCATACGTGTTTCACGAGACTGTGTTCTTGAAATGACGTTAACACTGACGGACTACTTCCACATTCCTGGGGAAACCCCTGGGAATTCCCTAGCACGAAAACATACATAAACATTATTTCTGATCATTTAGAACCTTTGATCTTGGTCTCAGCATTTCAGTATACATTGTGAAACGTAAGAGAACTTGACTGCATGATTGTTCTCGAATTTCCTCGCTACGGCCCATCCTAATGAACAAACGAAAAAATGCACATCCAAACTATCGTCAGTATCGACTCGATCTGTGTCTAGGCTGACAGTGACCGTCTCCAGCAATCTACGAATTTACCTTGGTGTCTGTTTGACGCATCTTTAATCACCTTTCAATAATCGGTCAGTTGATCAATGATGACTAACACATGTAACCGCCACAGGTTCATTAACAACTTCGCAAATCCTCCCGTCACGTTTATCGTGTCGGCCATTTTGACGTCTTGTTCTTGATGTAAATGTATTACGACGCGCTGTCATTGTGGCTGACTTACTGAGGTAGTTCATTACAGACCTTTCTCATCTAATGGGGATATTGTATTAACACATGTGTTGCGTAAGATGTTTCTGAAGAGCAAATTCTGCATCCATACGCTCATGTCACCTCTCTTTTGGGGGAACTATTTTATTCCGCGATATAGCTGGTTGTTGTTTGGCTGTCAGTGTAAACATGAAGTCACACGTACTAAAAAAATTCTGATCTTGGCTTACATCTTTTGAGGTAAGAAATTGTGATAAAAAATTATAAGAATTGACTTTCACTTTGTGTGAGTTCATTGGAGTATGAACCTTCATAGAGTGAGGGCCAAACATTGTATGAACGTCACACTATGAAGGTTCATACTCCAATGAACTCACACAAAGTGAAGGTCAATTCTTAATTAATTATATGTACAATTACAATTAAGGATTATGAAATGCGGATTTGCGGCAACTACAATATTCAAAGTATGTATGGCAATACATTTTGTGGAGAAAACAGGATAGAAATCGACTGTTCTTTCTTTCTTATTGGCAGCAGAATCTCTGCACTTGTACACAACAGACTTAATTCGAAAATACCATATCGTGTTTAGTTTCAACAAAATCATTAAATGCGCCAACGTGTCATTGGATTTGTACATTGAAAACACAGTACGTATGTTACACCTGTGGGATTCGAGGTCACACATGGTACAATGTTCGAATAACATTACAGGCTTCCCCAGCCGTGATATTGTTCAACTTGGAATACTGCTAAAAGCGGCGTAAAACAATACTACTCACTCATGGGACAATTCATGTTTAGAGTCGACGAAACATGACAACTGAATGCACATTAGTTAACCAGGCTAACCTCAACTCTGACTTTGAGATGTGAATACGTGAACAGACGTGTTCATCTGTGGCGAGGGCTTGAATCTTAAAAGAAGGTCAGGTTCAATCCAGTAACACCTTATTTGCTGAAAATATTAATTATAGATTTATCCGTATTTTGAGACTAGCGAGTGCTGATGTAACACCATAATTTGCAGCACCATCGTCTTTAACAATACATCAAGCCAGATGAGTTTCAAATATAGGTTCTTCTTGTGTATGGATTAGGAATACAGTTAATATTTACTGGTCAGATGTGCACACAACCAAAGCGCTCTGCCAGAAGTAATTGATGGTTGCAGATTCCATAGTAACATAACCGGATTTAGGAAGTTCAAAATCATACAACGTAAATATTTTTCTTCAATCTTTTAGATAAAGTTCTTGTGAATATATGCCAGGCAATTACATTAACATCACAGAACGGTGAAATGACCTATTACATATAATACGCATATAACACGTTAATTGGAATGTTGAAAGGGAGAATATTGACTTGGGATAATATATGAGGTATTTTGCTCTCTAATATTACCACAGCAGTGTCAGTGTCTATTGATCGTGACTAACACATCATGATTCATTTGTGATATTCAGTGTGAAGAACACAGAAGGATATCTCGCTTTGTTGTGGGTATACTTGTGGACAAAAATAGTGGAACACATGACACTATTTTTAACTGTTTTGTTCGATTATAACGATTTATTGTGACAAGGTATATCTTGGGTTGTGTGAAGACACATTCTTCCCGTTAAGCCGTTTCTCTTATTGCTAGTGATTAGTTATGTAATAGTTTACAACAGCAACATGTGTTTTATCGTAGGAGGCGACATGATGGCTGGTGGTCACACATGGTGACTTGGTTGATTTCGCGTCATTTTACCCCGACGGCGTGGACCGTCTAGTATGGTCAGGACTCAAAGATATTATTTAATTGTATGGTCTCTGGTATGGTCCAGACGGTCCAACCCAATTGTCAGACGTGCCAATCATCTGAACGGTCAGAGAAGTGTGACCAGTATCACTGCCTTGTCTTACCTACTTAATTAATGAACATCTTCCAACTGTGAGCAGAGGAATATACTCGTAAGGTGATACAGATTAAGCAGATTATTATTGTGTTTTTAGTTGTGTTTGTGCCTGGTTGCTTGTGTTCTATAAACAAATATTTTAAGTAGTAATTTCAATGATATAGAACATGGGACTCGACCTTTGATTTCCCCCTTTGCTTTCTTATCAAATGAATTGAATGTTAGAAAGAATAAGGAAGAAAAAGAAAGAGATATAACGATTAACTTCTCCATAACTTGAGTAAAATCCCTCATGTAGTATATCACAGGAAGTCTATGTCCTCTTAAACACTTAAAGCGGCAACAATAGGTGAGGTATCACCATGGCTGGGATAAGGAATGTTGAGTTCATTGATAGGGTCGCTTACTCCAAGGCCAAATGGAGAAAGACCCAAGACCTTGGCCTAGTTGGATAGGGATCCAGTTGGACAATTGATTGTTTTTCGTCCTTCACATATTGTTTTGCATCAGTTACTTGGTTTAACGCTGTTCTGATAGTGTGTGTGTGTGTGTGTGTGTGTGTGTGTGTGTGTGTGTGTAATTCTTATTGAACAGGTGAGGTGGTGAAATGGGGTTTAACGTCGCGGCCAAGATTATTGCACTTATATAGCGACGTGCATGTACGTGTGTGTGTTTGTGTGGCTGCTTGTACTAGTCCGGACTGATGCCGATTTATAGTGCTAGCTCACTGAGATACCATGCCGCAGTTTAGCATGATTATCCCACTCAGACCCATTATACTGACTCCGAGCCGACCAGTCCTTGTTTTAGCCCCTTAATGCCGAGCGCCAGACAGGGTAACAACAAGTACCATCTTTTAACGTCTTTTGGTATGACGCGGTCGGGGATCGAACCCCGGACCTTCCGCTCTCCGGGCGGACGCTCTACCACTAGACCACGGAGGCGGTCCTGATTCAACAGAGTTCGTGTCAGAATTCCTTTGCACGAACATGACACGTACACGAAGATAACAGTTTCCTCAATATTTATGTCATATAGAGAAAGAAGGAGCAGCAGCAGCAAGCTAAACTCTCTCACTCTTGATCACAAATATGAACAATAGCAGTGTTAACCACATCATTAACGTAAAGTTAAAACGTGCGAGCTTACCATGAACGTTTATTCTACACTACTAAACAAACGTAAGAAAAGAACCGTGTCACTTCTTTTTTCCCTGTGATTTAGTATTGTTTCCAATAGAATCTACAAAAAATCGATAGGTTAATTGATAAAAAACAGTGCATGTTATGCTTTGGGTAGAACCATCTGCCGCTAACATTATGTCAAGCTCTCAAAACAGTGTACGTTAAACGAAGAAATTTCAACCATCAGTCACTTTGATCATTGCCTCAAAGGCGTCAAGGCCTCAAGTTGGCGTCACGTTGTTTTGTCTCAATACTTCTGCTGTCACTATAGTGCGAGACTTGGTTGATTTGGCAAGCCGTCGTTTACTAATTACTTGTTGTCACACAACCACTTTCTTGCCACGCCCCAGGCTGAAACTAACGCCAACGTTACAAATAAACAGTGCAATCAATAACGAGTCTGGGAAATCCGATGCGGTTACATTCTAGGGAATTTATTTTGTAGGCTGTAACATTACGTTACAGACGGAATAGGCACCCTGATTTCATTCTCAGGGAGTATTTCAAATGAAGCGATGTTGTGTTACGGTAATTTACATGGTTCATCTTGTGCTATCATGGAATTAGCTGTTACACTTGTATTTGTCTTGCACAAGTACAAGTTACATAAACACTCTTTGAATTATCCTGCAGTGTGGTTTGGTAAATCCCGTCTCCATCACATAGACAACGGGCCTTAAGGGTGAGCATGACAACGTTCAGAGAAAACAGTGCATGATCAAGTACACAACTGACATACAGTGAAATCTCGACAGTTTGGAAACATCGCGTCGATTGTGGCTAAAAAAAGTCCACGAATGAAAAGACATTACATTACACCAGATATGTAAAGCCGGATATTTGTGAATCTGGATTTTTAGTCTTGAAACTGTATCGTCCGGACAAACGGGATTTCACTTTAGGTGAATGGCTTCATGCTATGCACCATCCGATACAGCCTTTTGTAGTTGACTAAACAGTTCGCTTTACATTTTTATTAGAAATTCTCCAATGGTAATCTTATTGTAAATTTAAAACGTCAAGGCAAAATAGTGGATAAAACTTATATGAATCATGGATCACTGTAAAACAGTGATGACGCCAGGTGTTCTCCCTCAAATATTTCTTTTGTTTCCCTGGTTTTGTTCAGATGAACACTTGACTTGCCTTTGCATGTGTTTGTGACGGGGGCCACCGGTGAGGAAGGGTACGCTTACCTTTTACGAACATCCGGTATCATCACTATTCGGAAAAGTTTTATAAACACATGCTCATGAATATTGTCACTTGGGAATACCAAAGATGACAGTTTATTATTAGAGGAAATTGGAATGTCCATTTGAGTAAATGTATTGTTAAAAATGTATTATGTTTTCACATCAACATGGTTGTTAAGACCTTAACTTTAACAAAACTTTAATTCATTTGTCATGTTTGTCCTCACTGAACCTGATGATAGGTGCTTGCAAACTGCACAAACAACAACTTAATCAATTGAATGTCTTGTTACTGTAAATTCAGTTTTTATTCATTCTGTTTCACTTTGTGATGTGAGGTGATTGCAAGTTGCACAATTAACAACAAACGTTGAATACTTTGTCAATCCCACAACAGTACTGTTTACCACATGATCACATGGGCACCTTGATTAAAAATATTAAAAGATTATAAAATCATCTGCGCCCAGTTGGACTCTGCATAGACTCGTTAGTCCAGCTAAGATATAACTCCATAATTCCAGCCTTGTTCGGCAAGGGTGGAAACTGGACTTAAATGGTCAGTTAACTCCCTTGCCTCGGGAAAATGAAGAGAAAGAATCAGAAGAGAAGCGGTAGAAACTCACATATTAATTTACACTTATATGTGACCAAACAGGTTTATTTATGTCTGTTAAGTTTGAAAAGTAATGTTCAGTAAACAGTAAAGTTTATGTGTATCTATTATCTAGTAAAAAAAAACATGGTTAAGATTTTAACATAAGAAAAATCATTAAAAAATAAATTTATTGAGTAGAAGTGACAAGAGATTATCTTTTTACTGATCGTTTTGTTGTTTTTAGCTGCAAATTTGGCAGACAGAGAGATCGTCACTTTAAAGTGCAAATATCATGAAACATAGTGATAGATATTCCTTCTATCATTGTGTAGTCAGTATGTTGTACCATACGATGAACGAGAAAAAAAGTTAGAAAATTCAAAGTTTTTTTCTTGCGTTAGGGGCGGTCGGGTAGCCTAGTGGTTCGCTCGTCACGCCGAAGACCCGGGTTCGATTCCCGACAAGAGTACAATGTGTGAAGCCCATTTCTGGTGTCCCCCGCCGTGATATTGCTGGAATATTGCTAAAAGCGGCGTAAAACCATACTCACTCGCTCACTTTTCTTACGTTAACACGTATTATACGGTCTGTGTTTGTCACAATCCAAACGAATCCAAAGCGCTAACGAGGAGGCGTGGCATAATTAGCACGGCCTTCAAGATTGGATTTTACCACCTGCCGGGTAGAGAATATGTACGGTCGTTTCGATAGTTGCTGGGAGACCTGTGTTGTATATATGATACTGGTATGGATTCCATGTATGTCCGAAGTATTGCTCGTCAGGGCGTGTCAAGTAACCCTGATTTAACGTGAATTATCTAATTATAATACCGTTAGACAGTTTCCTTTTCAATTTTAGTGTTGCGGATTTCACACACACCGTCCCCTCAATCCGTGCCGTTATAAAATTAGACATCGATTGATAGTGATCAGCTAGTGATCATTAACAAGAACGGTATTTTCTCATCTCAAAACCACATGTAACTGCATCAAATCATCGCATAATGTATGCCAACAGTAGGTCTAGGTATCATAAACACTCTGCCATGTGTATAGTGAAAAGTAACAGGTTAGCAAGTAACACGGATTCACAGAGTCTATGACATGTCTCTTCATCTTAGTAGTGCTATTTCAAGACGACAACTGGATATTGTGATTTGGAGAAAATATACTAAGTAAACGAACAAATCTGTGTTTTGCAATCACTTGTAATCCATGCATCCAGGAGGGGGGTCATCCTGATTTTTTTCGTCACTATTGTCGGTCACAGGTACGGGTCACTTGTACTTCTTCCGAAATCACCAATTCATCCTTTGAGAAACTTTCCCATTCCATCATAACTAAAAAAACCTATTGTTACCATAAGAGGCGGACATATCGGCAAGTTGTGATCAGTATACCACAAAAAGGAGCGAATCAAGTACGATCGATGCTTCGTCATTTGATACACAGATCAGCGAATATTTTAAACATAGAAATGTCTCACAACAAAATAAATGAAAGCTCCGAAACCCGAACAATAAACGCAGCTGAAGAATTAGTATGTTTCGCACATTGTCTTCTCACTCAATAGTGAACTCAATTTGTGATGTAAATGGCCTTTCTCACCTTTCCGTTGTTGGAAGAAAGAGAAGTATATTTCAACCCTTTAGTCCCACTCATACAAAAGGAAAGTACATTGCACAAATGATCATTGTCAAACTGTGGGTAGGAGAATGTCTAAGAGATAAAAAGGGTGAAGAAAAGGTTAGCTTCGCCGAGAACGCGTACAGCCGACCATGATCGTTAACGGAGGCTTGGAGTGGCGGGTTTGTGCGATCTAGCCTGTAATTTTGGAAGTAATTTCCCCCAACAAGACCATTTGTGGAGCCTCTGTACATAAAGGCTCCGCCTCCTCTGTATTTTCGTGTCACCTTTTGAAAATGATAGACAGGATAAAAGTGAATATATACCTTATTTACAGGACGCTCTCGATGTTTGGATTACGATATTTGCAGTAACAATGTTACGACCTATCGAAATCTGCAAAGCTGTACATACCCACGAGACTGGCACTTTAAATCCTACCTAAGTTATAACTGTATTATATACAAGTTAAACATAAACAGATGTCCGCTTTCAGAGACTTGTATATACAGTATGAAACAATACATTAAAGTTAACAATATCTGTTTAATATATACAAAATTTTAACATCAACCAAGTATTTAATATATACTTAATTTTGAAATTAACCAAATCTTATGTTTTATTTATACATTTCCATCAATAATACTTTCAGACGGCGGGACATCATATGACAGGTCAGGGCAACGTTGAAACACATGTTTCATTTGACATTAGAAAGTCGTATTTCTGTACATTAGGTAAAAGATAAGTGTCTGTAAAACAAGCTAAATAGTAAAAAATAGTAGATGACATGTAAAAAGTTTGGTGAACGATGACAATGCTTGAATGAACACCATTATCTGCATTATTCAAACAGTGATAATAAGCGACTTTGTTAAATCGTGTACGCGCCGGAAGTTATATTAGCCTAAAAATCTACCGCTTAGCGCATGCAAATCAAGGGCAGATAAGTATATTTCTATTAGCCCCTATAGTCGGATTAGTACAATCGATCCTGCTTTGGGTGACGATTTCTGTTAATTATGGAAAGGGTTTTGTTTCTTTATTTTGTAGTTAACTCAACGTAATGCACATTTGAAAGTGATATATGCAATATTAAAGTTTTCGTTTGTAAAGGAAATTGTATATAAAACATGTTTCAGCTTGTGCACTTAAGCCAAATACACAAAGTCGATATTTGTAAAGCCTATTTTAGCTTTACTCCTTGGAGAGTGATACGTCGGTTAGAGGGTTGGGATGTCAATGATCGATGGATCGGAGTCCAGGTCGAAAGGAAGACAAAGTAAATCTCATTTTTTCTAATTGAAGGAACTGTATGCTCAAGTTGAAAGCTTCTCAAGGGGATAAGAATTTGTAGTGGACATACATTCGTTTTATCTATGCGTTTTTGACAAAGGCCTAACAGCGTTTCTTAGATAAGTTACCAATTTGTTTTTCTGTTACATGCACTGATTTATACCATGGGTTTTTGAGCTCTATCATTTTATTTATCATAAAGTTATTACTCCAAGTTAAAGGGAGAAGTATCTGGGACTACATCATGCAAACGAGTTTTGTTTGTGTGTTGTTTAAAGCCACAGTACATTGCGTTTTGGATACGATGACATGCATCATCCAAGTCAGCGTGCCTGACGACCCGATTCCGTTAGTCGCCTCTTTCGACAAGCATGGGTTGCTTTAGACCAGTTCTAACCCGGATCTTCACGGTTTCGAACAAGTACGCATAATGCTGCATTAGATAAAGCATATTGTACATAAATTTAAAAAATCATGCCGAATATAGTTTTTGAAATTGTGAAACAGTCAACGAAAATACTTCTCTAGTATCTCTAAACTAATATCCTGAAGCAACACAAGGACTCATGCCAATGATTAAACAACTCATTTTGTAAGCTGTGTAGCAAAACCTTCCAAATACCAAGATGACCTTGCCCATAGTAGTTGATGGCTTCTAGTCCGCATCATACGGTTCACTAGCCAGCCTGTCAAGAAAATGGCCACAATCAAATCGTCGTCTCGTCACGTTATCCTTCTTGACAGCTTGGACGACAGAAAACAACAAGCGCAATAATGTTATTTTAGCCTGTCAAAGTCGATCAGGCCTTAATGGTTTTACAACATTTCTATTTCTGTTAACTGTTTGACTTTGTTTTATCCCAACGGTAAAGGAAATGGGGAGAGATAATTGAGATGAATTGATTCCAAAACAGTGGCAGCACCTTGCTGTTGGGGATATCAAATTTCCAATGGAGCTTTTATTTTTATTTAATTCAGATTTTTTGTCGTGGTTATAATGATTATATATTTATTCTTTTGCCAGTAATGAAAGGATCTCTGGCCTTTAAAGAACTGGCACATGAACGTTTTCTTTCCCCGTGGCCATATTTGCTGACCAACAGGGCAACATCGAGAAGAAGCTTATGCGTAGTGATGTAAGGAGAAAAGACTAATTAGATAAGTCCATGACACATTTGTGGACAATTTATGTCATTGTGTCTCGTATTTCGAGTAAAATCCTCGTTCAAAAGAAACAATATCTCCAAGAAATATGAACCCTTTGAATTTGGACATTCGTATAAATATAGAATCACTGACCTCCAAGTTGATTATGAGATATTTGATCTGAAGCAATTGCTCTAATTTGAGGAGAGTATATAATTTCAATAAATATAGCTGAAAGGTGAAAGTACTAATCAAACACAGATGCTGCAGATGAAGTAGGGGTTCAATCAAAATGACAGTATAAATGTACACGTATCTGGTATTGTATGTCACAGAAATGTCAGGTGTAACTCAAGCAATTATATGATGTAAGATACATGTATATCATATTGGAAACAATCAATCAATTTGTAGGTGAACCACTTTGCGAAATCAGCCTCTAATCAGTTGCATTATTGAAAGCACGACCCTTAGCGTGTTTTCCCAAGTATCAATAACCATATGTATGTTTCACAAACTTGTGATAGAGATAGTGTTTACTTATTGGGGACCCATTTGTAAACGGCTTTGCAACTCGCTGTGCAGAGTTGTGTTCCTTGGGTGTGTCAGGATCCGCTTGTTGTGGGTTCGGGACATGAAATATCACCATTGGTTTGTCAACACAGTACCCAACATGTGGGTTTCATAAAATGTTAACTTTGGATTTTCCTCTCACATGTAGCATGTGCGAACTGAAAAAAAACTATTTAAAAGCGGTGTCAAACCTTATCCCCTCAATAAGTATTGAAATGATGACCGGTAATACACCTTCAACTTGATAATGTTCAAATCTATCTTCTGCCAAAGCGAGGATTTCCATATCGTTACATAGTGATTAATTTTATAAATGAGTTTCACTGAAAACTTAATTCTTGACAAACATGTACATAAAAACTCAATCGATAGATCAAGTGAAACGATATAATACGCTATAAAATAATAAGAAGTAAAAACAAGCATACTTTTTTAAGTGAACCATCTTGAAGAGCGCCACTGGGGAATACCTACTCAATCGTACTTAAGCCACGTAACATCAAATACCATTCTTGTTAACAACAATTTCACATGATAATTAACTTACATTGTGCCTTCTCTAATTTTATGATACTTGATGCGGCGACTGTGCCCAGCATACTGCATAGCTTTAGCGATAGATTATTCGGGCAAGGTCAGTGCTGATGTGAGTATTTGATCAATACATGGTCACTATTAATAACATGGACGTACTGCAGCTTGCACACTCGACTAGTCTACGATACATTCTTCTTCCGAGACGATTAAGCAATTACGAAGATATTTCTATACTTAACTTTACCTTACACGTAGACATCCATCATTGATTGATAAAAATGGCAAACAGGTCAGCCGTATAATATGTCTATGCAAACATTCATTACTGACGGCCAACACGGGCAATATGGGCGTACAATATGCCCATCCCATGCATTAACATATGAAGTTATCTTTGGCGCAACCGTTCCGTCTCTTTGCAGTTGAAATGTGTTAATAAACATTAAGACACTGCGGTATATTTTGTCCAGATGACTATAACGCGCCCCCTGTAACGCGCAAAGTGGCCGATCAAAATTCCCTATGTCTCATTCTTTTAGTTGTGACAGGAACACATATATGGAGGTAATCAATTGGATGCGACATTTGCGAGGCACCCAGAAGCAATTCCCGTACAAGATCCGCTTTGTAGCGACGCCGAGAGGATCTTTGGCACCGTGGAGTTACATTGGTCGTTATCCAGTCTTCCGGCGCCGTCGGTTAAGTTCGCCCACTCACATTTACAGTTCCGTTAGAAGCTCAGGCGCGATGTGTTTAGGGCATTTCACTGCAGACACACTAACGCAATGCTTTCGCATTCAAGCTAAAGGAAATAACCAATCGTGTTTCCATACTTTACAGGTTGTCGAAACATATATCATTCTGGAAAAAATACCACTCTGTCAAATCTAGTGGACAAGCATTCCAACTCGTTTCCATAGTTTGGCAATTGCTAAAAGCGGCCCAAAGCTGTATATGCCTTGAGAGCAAACCAATACTACTTCGAAGCTCGTTCAGGTATAAAACGCTGCTGTTTTTAATCCACGTGAAATATCATTAATACACTGACGTACTGCAAAATGACATTAGGGCCCATTTCGCCGGAATACTCATTCAGATATTCCCATACATCCGAATAAGCCGTTACGACAAGGTTGTATGTGTACAAATAACCAAACTGAACGATTGAATAGAGTTTCTATAACCATCGAGGACCATAGGTGTGCATCATGATACTATTTCTCACATCTGTGGCTACACCACGCAATTCAAACTGGACAAACTGCCACTTCGTCCCACAATGAACACGATGTTACTACTCTCCTCATTTTTTGACCAGTCGTTTAAGGCGTTGCAATTCGCTGTGCAGAATTGCATCAGTAAGGCACGCCAGAAACCTATGATTGTGGGTTCGAATCCCAGTTCGCCCGGATAATGTTTGTAGGTATGTGAGCACCATAACTGCACTCATGAGTTTCACCAAAGTGGTAAACGTCTGAGACCTGCATCACTTCAGGCTTTTCTCCCACATTAAGCTCACACGACATGATTTACCTGGAATACTGTTCAGAGCGGTGTTAAACACAACTCAGTCATTTACTCACTGTCCTCATTAAACCATCTGCATGACTATACTACAATAAAAAGTAATCGGTACCGGACACCTATCCGCCATGTTTGATGCTACCAATAAAGCCGCACGCGACAGCATCATTATTTGACAAATAGGGCGATAAAGCTCAAAATAATCATAAAAAATAATCCCGCTTGCATTTGTATGGTTTAATATGATTAAACCTTGAAATTGAATATCAAGGCGATGCATCAACGACGAAAATTGGACATCAACGTCGAAAAAGTACTCGAAATTGAAGTTCCGTAAGGCGTGCGACAACCAACCGTCGAAGAGAACACGTTGTATTTGGTATCTACTTTGGTAATTAAATTTCACATCTACTTACGAAAGCATTTAATTTAAGACTCCCCCTAACCCCCTGTTATTTTAGCGAGGCGACAACAATTGCGTCTGAAAAACTTAGAAACCGTTACAAAGGAATGAGCTCGTGCATACTTGACAAATAATCATTTAGTTAATAATAAAATCAATTAATATAATAATCAATCAAATCCGAGTTTCAAAATAATACCCTTGGCTTTACTTACATAATATCCTACATCAAATAGGTAACACGTATAACATAACATGCCTTAGGTGTATGGACTTGACACCCTTGTGGTGATATTTTGGGATTGCTTTAGGATCTGATAAATTGTTACATTTACCTGCCTGTCTGGATAAGAAATAAGGTGATCAAGTATCGTTACATACATCTTTACCCACATGTTTTTAACTCAACGCTTACGTAATGCATTAAAGTGACACTAGCATGTGCTTGATAAATTGAATACTTTTTATGTTCATGCACGTATAGTGAACCAGTGTTATTCCAAAATTCACATTAGAGTGTTTAAGAACCAAGGTCAGCAAATGTTAAACAAAATTATAGTCAGTTATTGAAAAACCGACATGAAAATGTCTTTTAATTTTGCAGGACAACTCTCTCTCTCTATCAGAAGGACCACATCCAGTGCATTTTATTCTACGTTTAGCTCTATACAACATTTGAATTGGGATGATGGAAAACATTGATCCGCTGTCAGACCAATTAATGAAGAACATCATAGCCCCGGCTCTCCATTTCCACACAAGCTGCCTTTAAAGTTCATCATTGGATTGGAACATTGATATGGCTATTCCACCTGGACACTTTCTGCAATGCATCCTCTTCAGAGATTTTCTTGTTAACTGAAGAGATGTGTAACGTAGTGTCATCAGCTCTTCACAACTTCCCCAATTGTTGAGACCTTTCATCTTCAATTATTTCTTACGAAAGTACTACTGACTCTCAAACAAAAATTGCAGAGGATGAATTACAGACTAAATTAGCCCCATTTACCCTTTGATTAAAAAGGTTTAAGATAAAAATATAGATTTCCGTTTTGAAGATAAGGTTAAAAAGCCGAATTTTGAGAATGTTCTTTTCGTAAACGACATAATACAGGCAATCGCCATATTATCAATCCCACCTTTGTTTCAAATGTTGACGTTGTGATAATAATAGATTATCATCACAAATAGTGTTTGGTAAACAAATGTAAGCATGCAGCTGTCATCTATTTAGATTATATACGCGATACTACGATACCTTATGCTATATACTTCCACCCAACACAACACATGTATATGGGCTAAATTTAAATGAGGCACGTTTGGACATTTGACGAGTTGCCATGTGACATGTGATAAGAAAAGTATATTTAAAGCAACTACTTACCTTTCGACGCTGATGAGTATTAAGTTGAGCGTTGTTGCGGTTGCTGATACCATTTCAATAAAGCCAGAAAACTTGCAAAGAAAAGTACTTAGTTCCCAGTGACTGAGGAAAAACCTTATTATTTCATAAGGTAAACATATCAAGAGAAATAGTACGTCCGCCCAAGCCATACTTAGAAGTCCCGGAAATGTTACACACTGGCGGGGCCTACCGCAACACAGAACACAGATGACCAAAGCATTCCCTACCACGCCTAGAAGAAATATGACAGAGTACACCGCAACCATAGGAATGAAATGAGGTTCGCGGACCCATGGTTTTCGTAACTTCTCTAAATCTCCTTCATAAAGAAATGCCAGATCAACTTCGGGTAATCCGCTGGGAGTAGTCGGACCACTGTCCATTATAGTCATGATGCTAGTGACCGAGCTGGCCAGCGCACCGTGATTCGTGACGAAGTTTAGCCGAGTTTAGTTGCTGTAGAGACCGGCTCGTGCCGTACCTCCCTGCGCTGTGACAGCGGATTCTGCCGTTGACCAGTGACAGCGCGCAGACCTCCGAGAAGACAGACTATTGACAGCCCGAGCGATGTATTTACCGATCATCACCAGGCATGGCATCCTACTACAGCTGCAATAAGACAAGGTGGCTATTAGTCTCAAATGATTCCAGTGTAGAGGCGTAGCGAATGGCAATGAAATAAACATCAATTTTTATCGGATGTCCATTACGCCCCAGTAGATTCATAATGGAAGAACGGGAACTAGTTGACAGGTAAAAGGGAAGTTTTTACATAGGTGCAAGAGTGTCAGCAGTCAGCTATTGGAGGACGGCATTAATACATATAGTTACTCGATGATGATTTGTCACTCTGTATCGTAATCCTTCACATGACAGACATGGACGGTGGTTCTTTAGAATGAGTATCTATACGCTGAGATCAACACCTAATGGCTTCAAATTGAACGATATCAGTCTGTAGGGTTATTTATTGGCTGTTCAATACCACCTCCTTTGAAGGTCCCCGGAACCTCTTAAAATTTGTAATAATGTTAAAGGCTACCGTCTCTCGTTCCACGGGAGTTTGTTGTTTAAGTGAAGATATTAACGATAGGCTCAATACACTGTTGATCAAAATGGATTGCCATGTGCGAAGGGTGTTACACCATGTGGACAAAATTTCAATACATTTTACGACAGTCGCTGAATAATCTATTATTTTTACAGCATATTGAATGAGATATCACATGTTATCAAAAACGTATTCTTGGTTGATTATTAATCTTCGATGAATTTCGAGTTGGTGTAAATCATACCTCCCGACAGTGACAGAATGCTTCACACCTGCGTAAGAAATCAGAAAATATAATCACTCATTGTAACGTTATTATTCAGCGTGAGACAATTTAAAATTAATTCCTTTTATTAAAGGAAACTATAATCTGTGTCGTTCTCACAGTACATGTATATGTGCGTATACAAAGGAAACATGCATCCACCACCTTCATTCACAACAGAAAAAACAAGGTTTTTACAATCCCTCACATACCCACGTGGTAATGTGGGATGTTAAACATTTTTTTACAACAGTGAATGAGCTGTTTGTAATCTGTCCAATACAATACTCTTCCTTTTAATAATTTCAGTGGAATTCCCTTGTACCGAAATAATCTAATTTAGATACTGGTCGATATCAACCTATCGCTTTTTCAGAGTTGTTTGAATTATGTTGATTAACAGTCTAGTGAGTGAGTATGGTTTTACGCCGATTTTAATCGCAATATCACGGTGGGGGACACCAGAAATGGGCTTCATACATTGTACCTATGTCGGGAATCGTACCCGGGTCTTCGGCGTAACGAGCGAACGCTTTAACCACTAGGCTACCCGACCGCTCGATCAACAGTTGAAGTAACGGACAGTGAAATTGGTTTACATACCAACATAACGTTTTGTAGTTTTGGTACATAACCATATTATAAAAAATGTACATATTTACTTATCCGAAGAATGTTAGCATTACTTGTAGGACGAAAGTATTATATATTTATTATGTATGATGTATCCATAGCCAAGTAAAACATAACAGGATATGTATCATGTTACCTCCAATTTTGGGGTGGTCGGGTAGCCTAGTGGTTAAAGCGTTCGCTCGCCACGCCGAGCACCCGGGTTCGATTCCCGACATTGGTACAATGTGTGAAGCCCATTTCCGCCGTGATATTAGCGGAATATTGCTAAAAGCGGCGTAAAACCATACTCACTCACTCACTCCAATTTGGATTATATTAAATACAAGGTGATGGGGTGAAATGGGGTTTAACGTCGCGTTGACGTGCATGCACGTGGGTGGGTGCTTGTACTAATTCGGACTAATGCCGATTTTATAGTGCTAGCCCACTGAGATACCCTGCCGCAGTTTAACATGGATACGGGGGCACGGGTGGCCCAGTCGTCTAAGGCGCCGCGATTCGCTGTGCAGAGTTGCGTCCCTTGGGCACGCCAGAAACCTATGATTGTGGGTTCGAATCTCGGTTCGCCCCGATTATGTTTCTAGGTTTGTCAGCACCATACCCGTGCTCGTGGGTTTCACCGAAGTGGTAAACGTCTGAGACCTGCATCACTTCGGGCTTTCCTCCCACATTAAGCTGACACACCGTGATATAACTGGAATACTGTTCAAAGCGGCGCTAAACCAAACTCACTCACTCACTTAACATGGATACCCCACTCAGACACAGTATACCGACTCTGTGCCGATCGGGCCTCTCTGGGCGGACGCTCTACCACTAGACCACGGAGGTGGTCTTTTTAAATACAAAACTAAGTTTTGACTTTTGGAATGGCGTTATCTATGCTGGCTGTAGTGTTATGACAATCTGCAAAATAATGCACGAAACCCATTAAACAACACTCTATGTGTCTACTATCTCACATTGTGTGGAGGATGGTGCGGTACCCAATCGGTTGAAGCGTTCGCTCACCACACTGAAGACCCGGGTTCGATTCCCAACATGGGTACAGTGTGTGAAGTCCATTCCTGGTGCCCCTCGCAGTAATATTGCTGGAATATTGCTAAAAGCGATATAAAACAATACTCACTCACATTGTATGGTACATACCAATCTAGTAGTGAATGTCCTAATTACACAGTAACAATGTCTCAGCGTCGCACTATTCACAACGCCTATACTAACACTAGGAGGCCAACCCGTCGAGCTCAATTCTCCTTTAAAGAGACTATGGTCTGTTGTGCAGAGACGTTGTAATCAGTCCTGATGTACGGATAGCGCATGAAAACAACATTCGTAGCGGGTAATTCGACCACAGACTATTCTCCTCATTGTGATCTGGCCATTAATGGCTTAGCTTTTTGCGAGATCGATTATATGAAAAGATATGATGTAAATCATAAAAACATGTTCATGATAGCCCAACCATCAATAGCATCAAGTTAGAAATATCTGCATTAACAATTTAGCAAGCTCGGTTCAGTACAGGCGAGAAACAAGAGGCGATCGTCTAATCGAATCATGCCATGTTGCGTGGCTATGTAATTTCATGCGAGTCAGCAGCTCTTTATGTTATGAAAATGTTAGGACACGGGATTTCATCGGTTGACATAATGAAGGCGACATTTTCAACACGAAGTTCAAGGCTGTAAGTAGACTGCGGCGGTGAATGTTATACTGACCCTTCGACATAAAGTTTTGTTATTAGTGATGCTCTGAACCGATATTTTGTCACGTCGCTTGCATTACTAGTGTGTAAATATAGTTTTACGTCGCTCTTAGTAATAATAGTTTTCAAGCATTATCATGACGAGGGACACCAGAAATGGGGTTCAGACATTATAACCATGTGGGGAATACAGGCCTTAGGCGAAACGAGCGAACGCTTCAATCACTAGGCTACTCATTTGTATTACTAAAATATAAACGAGTCAGTATACTTTCTCCATTTCAAATGTATTTGTTAGTCCTGCGACAGATTTACTGCAACACCTCACTGACAAGACATATTCAACATAAAAAATCATGTGTCAAACGCGTTCATTGAAGCAGGATTGTTTTTTGTGCCGCTGCATCTTGGTGGTTCGTGAAAATGTCAAAAATCCGTATTTTGGGGCAGAGCGGGCAGAGTTGTGTACAACTACACAGTGCTGCCGACGCCCCCATTCAAAAAAATAAATTGTCCAATAAAATGTTTGATCTTTTGCTTACGACTGTTGAAAAAGAAAGAAATTGCCCGCCACCAAAATTACATTGTGGCAAGGTGGTTTCCTGAAACCAAAATTCAGGCTCGTAGTTTTAAATATAAAAATATCTGGTTTTGTAACTGGAAGGTCCAAGAGTCTAACCCCGGCCGCGTCATTCCAAAGACGTTAAAGAAGGTACTTTTTGTTACCCTGCCAGGCGCTCGGACTTAAAAGGCTAGAATAAGGACTGGTCGGCTCGGCGTCAGTATACTGTGTCTGAGTGGGGTATTCGTGTTAAACTGCTGCATGGTATCTCAGTGGGCTAGCACTAAAAGTCGGCATTAGTCTGGATTAGTACAAGCAGACAGACAGACAGACAGACACACACACACAGACACACACACACACACACACACACACACACACACACACACACACGTCGCATGCACGTCGCATGCAGATCGCAAATAAGTAATCTTGGACGCGACGTTAAACACCCCATTTCACCTCACAACAACACGAAGGAGAAGTAAAATATATAATTATCTCACTCATTAGCTGCTTGATGTGCATACATTTTGAGCTATCAGACAAAGTGTTGTTTAAACTGCGCTAATACCGCCAGTGTACGTTAGTCTAGCCCCCTTCAAAGGTATATTCATTTACCCCTTTCTGAAATTGTATTTTGTTTGAATAACATTATTCACAATCAAGTTCTCCGTTCGTGTCGGAGTTTTGATGCAGAGGAATGAATATATTGATTGGCAACGACAAAAACATTTAAAGCGATTTAAATTTAAAATACTTTTTGGCCTATGTCGCAGCTGCCTGTTCACATACCCACACAATGCATGTTGGTTGTGAGGAGCTTACCTAACATCTTACGGTACAATCATTCACCCTGGAACTGTCGTTGGCATTATCATCCTACAGATCGATGTCACGAACTAGTTCTAACGATACATAATAGATGCTTGAGATGATACGAAAGCACTTCAGAACCAAAGTACGGTCATTGCGTCCATAGTCAGTGGTACGAACTGAACTGAGGATAATTTTCTTTAGAGGAACATTATCTCGTTTGGGATCAGTGCAACGTATGATATGATTGGTTTGCACAAGTGGAGCCGGGGGTTTGGATCCTTAACTTAGCGATAATCCAACAACTACGACATCAAAATAAAATGTTCGTAATTGAAAGCACAGTCATTACATTGCATCAACATCCACGTAACAGCCATAAAACAAACGTTTTTCATGATGTGTAGATAATTATAAGTCTTTTAAGAACGATATCGTAAAATAATTCATGATAGATATTAAAAAAATATTCTCGACCATAAAGCCAAAATGTTTTAGGTGTTGAAAGCCTCGGGGCTTAATTTGATCTGTATGATATAACTGTAATAGTTATTCTTTCAAAATTCGTCTGTGTAATATATTTACTTATGCCTCAAAGTGAGATTGACCAATCAGAGAGCAAGCAGAACCACTAACACCATATGAGCCCTTATACCGTCAGTAAAAATCCAAGATGGTTGTTACTGACCTTATATGAGAATGTATACCGTCAGTATAAGTCATTTTGGATTTTCCAACACCCACCTCATATATTTCACATGGAAATTTTGGTACAGAAAAACGTTATTCGACACTGTTTTGTGTTTTAATATCATTAATTGTGATGCGCAAAGAAATTGTTTTTAAAGAAACCACCTTCGTGTCTTTATTAATAAGAAATTATAGCGAATAGTGATATTATTAGTTATTCAAGATCGACTATTTTAAATGGCGTACGTCAGCCTCTTGTGGGGAATGTTTTTTAATTATTCCACAAACAATATTCCACATTCAATGAGTAGAAAATCTGTATATTGTTAAAATACATGGTAAAACGACACATCGAGAGACTGCAGCTTTGCTCGTTTATCAATAACCTCATCGGAAGTTAAGAAGCACCTGATGTGGAAACACTGTTCACCAACACCTGCATCATATGGGCCTTTTTGCTACCAATCAGTCTGGCCAATTCTGGCGTTACCACTACTTCCTCTCGCGAGAGTGTCATGGCTCCAACGAACCTGCAGACTGCCAAACGTACCATACGTTGTCACTCTTTGTGAGTGAGTCCCTGAATGTTCTGTACTGTTCCTCTCTCTTATGAATACCTTCATCAAGATGATGGAGATATACTGTACAGCGTTCAGATTAGTGTGCCCGGCAACCACTGTAAAGTGTCACATGCCTTTTTTCGTGAGGATGAATATTGCATTCGCGATTATGGGCTTTGATAATAGCCTAAACAAATTGTCACCCAATGGTGATATCTTGATACAATTTGTCATAACGAGGTTTAGATTATTTCATATGATACACAGTTGACAAAGAGTCATAATACGCGCAAATGACTCACTGTGAAAAGCTAATATAAGTCTTATATTCCAATAATATATGTACCATCTAAATGTTCCTAAAGGGAACCGACGTCTGACAATGGACAAATTTAATAGCAGACAATTCTGTATCAATACATTGTCTTCATGAATAAATTAAGAATGCCTTTTAAAACTACACCAACAAACTATGGAAATTTAGTGAATAGTTCACAAAACGACCACTCACAAACATGGCCATCATGTAAAAATACGATACGAGTAACGAAAGAGAAAGGTGATGTGGAAGCCACTTTCTGACACATTGACAAACATCAACTGGTTGAATTTGTACTTTTGTTAATAGATTATCGTTAACCAAGTCAAACGCCACCTTCCCTGATTGCTTCTGTACAACTACGGCCATGCAATGACCTTTACTTGATATTTCTGTCGAGTTCTAAACCTGCTCCACATTACGTATCATAACCTCACTGAAGGTCTATCTACGTATACTACAGTCTCTGTTGATTGAGGTAATATTCGCATAAAAGCCTTGTCATGCCGTTGACTCGACTAGAACATGTTTTATTGCCATGCATTATAAACTCACGCCTAGCTATTTCTATGCATGTCTCGCCGAAAACCTATATCAATGTCTAGCTAAAGGTTTTTTTCTTAAAAGATGCTGATGACTTCCACTTTGTCTAAATGTGTGACGTTGTATCGCTGTGTTTGCACCCTGAATAGATATATGCCTGTCCCATTTCTGTTTGATATGCCCGTTTGTGTGTGTAAATGAATGACCGTAGGAAATTCTGTAAGTTCTGCAGCAGCGGTACACACAGTGCATCCTGTACCAACGAGACATGGCTGTAACATATTGATCTTGTCTAAGGTCAGCTTAGTAGCTGGTTTCAGCGACTAGGAAATGTCGTAAATGTATACATGTATCCTTACAACTTCATATCCTGAAATTGTCCATACAAATTCTATTGGAATTACGTCCAGTATCCGGGCCTAATTACCTGTATTCAGACACCCATGCCGTTGAAGAAACCCAAACTCTATCTGTCACATATAAGAATGTGCAGCAAAAAATGAAGCATAAGAAATTGAAATGACTCTCACGATCTTGCAGTGACGGTGCAATATGGGTGTGCATATAAAGCCGTACCGGTACACCAATATATGTGGAGTTCATGTATGCAAGGTTTCATAGCTTTGATGTTCTGGAAGATTAAAGCATTTGCTTTGGTATCCGGTCCGGTACGTTTAGCTGAACAAGCCCCGACTATAGAAACTCTACCGATTTCGCCGAACTGAGAGGAACGTCGAAAGTCAAGGTAGATCATGCGCAAACGAATTCGTATGTCGGCTTTAAGATTAAATGGGGATCAAAAGAGAGTATTAGCCAAGGTTGTTCGACAAATCGTTGGAAAAATAACATGGTTTACAACTGAAAAACGTAAAAACGAATGCACAGCTTTGGATTATGTCATTTATATCCCCATTTGCTGAATCGGATTATGAACCTAAACATGGGTATGATGGCATTTGCAAATGCGTGTCACCAACAGTCGTGCTCAATAAAACCTGTCCGGCATGTGCAGCTGGACTGGGATATGTTTTGGTCTTAAAGTGTAATGAGTTGTACAAGTACTTCAGCTCTTCAGGGGGCGGTCGGGTAACCTAGTATTTAAAGCGTTCGCTCGTCACGTTGAAGACCCGGGTTCGATTCTCGACATGGGTACAATGTGTGAAGAATATTTCTGGTGTCCCCCGCCGTGATATTGGTGGAATATTGCTAACAGCGGCGTGAATCCAAACTCACTCACTCACTCAGCTCTTTAGGCCATTCAAATTGATACTACATGTTGTTATATGCTTACATATACATGAAATGTTATTTCTACTACAAACTTTTCATGTCTGTTTTTGGTTTACAGCTGGCTGGGACAAAATGGGTTTATCCCAATTCTGTTTCCTGTTTCAGGTTGTGCTTTCTACCAATGAGATCATCACATCTGTGCACTACATATTGTTTGACCAGCTGAGGCATTTCTCACCTCATATTAACTTAATACACATTAAAGTGAGTTGTGCGTCACTTTGAAGACTATTTCAGTTACATCTCGACGCGTCATTGTTTGTTGGAGGAATTAACGAAATTATGGATATGTTGCAGACAAACTTATGATCATAAGCATTGCGAATTTGAATGTGTCCACGGTCGAAGGATGAAGGCATATCTAAAGGGTGCAACTTTACATGGCTCCTCAGGAGATTGGGTCACCTGTAGTCAAAAGGAAATATTGTATGATGAATGTCACTCATTTTGTATTCCAATGCGTAACTTGAAAATTGGATTCAAATGTGATTGGGCTCAGTATTATACATTTAATCATTTATTCCAGATTTGTTTCCATTATATGTACATGTCAATTCGCGACACTCTATAACGTCTTGTTAAGTTTGTGACATGTTTCAGTTTTCATTTGATTCAGTTTTATTATTTCATCAAATACAATTCCCTTATTGAATATTGACTGAAAATCGCCTGATGTGAAATTTCCGAGGCTGCAGAACTTTTGAGGATCAGTAAATACGAAGGATATACTTTATAAAATATGAATACCTTAGTAGAATAAGATCCATAAGAAATCCACCAATGAAAAATGAATAAGGATTAATATTTAATCATAACGAAAACATATGTGACTTACAAGTTAGGATGGTTTGTTAGCTAACATTTCTAAGTATTATATTTTTACGCGCCATGACGTGAACACCATATCGATGTTTCGATTTAGCGCCAACAGTTTGATTAAATATTTACAGCAAACATCTAAGTGATATTTCTTTCAGATCAAGTGCTTACGTGGTTGGTTGACATTTTACCCAGAGTGCACACTGTGTTCACTTCGGCGGTGTAAAGGCATTGCCAAGTTCGAACCTATAAATCGATCTATTCATTGTAAAGCTCTGTCTCAAGTGGATATGTTCTAGACATTGTGAGAAATTGTAATGTTATGTTTCTTCTTGAATGTCAGTCTCACATCACGTATACCGCCTACATCAGACACTTCATGTTATATATGATGTGTAATGCCTTTAGTCTGGCTGAATAATCCTTTACAATGCCTCTCTTGGGATGCGGCCTGCACCAGTCATGTTTATTGCGTAAACGTCTATGCAGATAGCAAACATACGGCACACATAAGGGTCTGGTCTCAATATGACATAATGCATTGGAGACGTTTTACATATTATTTCGTGAAGAAATCAAATATTGAACGTCTGTAATGATTTGTGCTCAATTGAGACTATTGTTGAATCAGATTAAGGGTCAAATACGTTAATGCAATGTCCTTGTACTTTGTACTTGCTTATCGGGGTTTCAAAAGACTTCTTTTTTTGTTTTGTGGTAGAAAAGATCCAAGGATTTAGCACTTTCAAGATTCATTTGAATATCATGCAAATGCATATTATTTGGGAGTATTTTCAGAAGTATTCTTAAATTACAAAGTAGAAAGTCTTATACAAACGTATTAATCAAACAGAATTTACTCATAGTATTAAATGATAGTGTTAAAATAACTGACCAATACATTTCCTCTTTAAGGTTTTTAACACCAATTATTCGATGACCCAAGATTAATTGGGAATATAAAACAATGTGGAATCCTTTCTCTATTGTTGTCTCTTGAGAGATGGTTTATTTATGAATGTGGCCAAAAGACCAATAGTATGTAGCAAATGTCACTATTAGTCAAATATATATCTTTAAATTAACCTTCTGGGAATTCCTGGACAGAATAGGCCCCACACATCCTCTGCTAATCGAAAAGCGTCTATCAGTGAGTATATGGAAAACAATGTTTGACCTGGCTGATGGTGTTATTGTCTGGCCTGGGTCGTTGCTCATGCAGCAAGTCAAGTCACAGGTTACTTGCCAAGGTTCTATTATTTAAGGCTACCTTGATATCACTGACATATTGCAGTTTGTGGCGTAAAACAACATTTCACTCTTTCGATCATGGGATGTATTGAACCGATAAAACACGAATCCGTCAGGTTTTAAGAGATATTCCCAAAAGCTTAAACGTCCAGAATTCACGCTGAAATATGAAGAGATATTCACTACTTCTACTACTACTACTACTACTACTACTACTACTACTACTACTACTACTACTGCTGCTGCTGCTGCTACCAGCAGCAGTAATGGTAACATAATGAGCGTATGCGTCACATACTGTCTTCCATAGAAGTAGTAGTTGTGATAAGTTCTGGGTCGGTTTGACTAGGCAGCACTTCCTGGGAGAAGTCCCATTCGCTGTCTGGGCTGCGTGTAGAGGGAGAAATGGTCCTGAGCTTATGATGAGCCTAACCAGCCTGACTGTGCCAGGATCACACAAACCCTCTTTACTGCATTTTGTGTTTTAATCCGAACATCCAAACATACTACTACTACTACTACTACTACCACTACTACCACTACTACTACTACTACTACTACTAATAATAATCATCATCATCATCATCATACCTATCATGAGATTAACAAGTTTATCAGTTCGCATGGAGTGATGTCCAATGAGTGAGTTGTGTTTAACGCCGCTTTTAACAGTATTCCAGTCATATCACGTCGTGTCAGCTTGATGTGGGGAGGAAAGCCCCAAGTGATGCAGGTCTTAGACGTTTACCACTTCGGTGAAACCCACGAGCAAGGGTATAGTGCTGACAAATCTAGATACATAATCGAGGCGTACCGGGATTCGAACCCACAACCATAGGTTTCTGGTGTGCCCAAGAGAAGCAACTCTGCACGGCGAATCGCGGCGCCTTAGACGACTGGGCCACCCGTACCCCCGATGTCCAGAGTGATATTGGCGAGAGAAGTAGATAAACATCTTCTTCCCTTTGGTTTGACTGTATACCTGTTCAATGGCAGCTTTATCGTTCCACCCATCCACTCAACATAAAACATAACTACATATTGCTTTCGTATCATTTACAGCACAAATGCATGTATCTTCGCCCACTGTAGATCTCTTTATTCATTCACAATTGCCTCTTTCCCGTCCGTTCTCTCCACCTCTGTTTAGACAACTGCACTTCCGCCTCCTTTGATCTGGCCATGCCATCATATTCGGTCCCATTAGTCTTCTCTTATCCGGCATCCAATCACCCTCCCTCTCGATGTCACATTCGCTCACTTCTCTTTCCAATACAATGTCCGCCCTTCCATCCTCACGACTCATCGTCGCAGGGAATTCTGGTGAACCTGACACTCTCCACATGACATGCAACATTGGTCTCCCAAATTCACATGTCACCAATGAAACTCCAGATGCATAATCAGCGGTCATTCAATTTCTACCCCTCCTAACAGTCGCCGTTACTCCCAAATTGCCACGGATATGCCCTCACCATATGCACACTGGATTAATGCCCAAGACTCAAGTGAATGATCTATAATCGGAAACACATGTTATGTAGAAAGTTTGATAAGATATGTGAGCATATTCATTACAGAAAGAAAGAAAGTTTATTTTATTAATGTCTCACAGTTTGCATTAAAACAAGATTAGATATACAAATGTAATAAAATTATACAAAAGTCCAGCCTGTAAAGGCTGATGAGATACAACAGAACGACAACAATAGATATTAAAACAACAAACATGTATATATATGATAAGACGACTATACATAATGCGGGATAGCTTTGAGGTGGAGGTAATGCGCTTGTTACAGGAGAAGAGGGCATACGGTCATCTGAAGCAGTGGCTGCTGCAATCAACCTGGGTGAGACAGTGTTTCGGGTGTGTGGACCAACGGTCTTAATCAGGTTGAAGCTTTGATTCGAACCAACGAACTGCGGGTTCTGGAACTACGAATGGGCGCCTTAGTCCTTAAGGACGTCCCCCGCCCCCTGATGATTAAACAAGTTTGACACGACACAATGGCCTATTGTTGTTCGAGACTGATTTATCGAAGGAACAAGGAATATACATGCGTAGTAGTAGCAGTAGACGAAGTAGCACTAGCTACAGTAGCTGCAGTAGCAGTAGCAAGAGTAATGGTAGTTTGTTTGTTGTTTAACGTGGCACTAAACAATACCCAAGGAGATGACAGTGGTATGTAAATGAGTTTGGACCTGACAATCCAGTGATTGCTCATGATCCACGCAATTCGGAAGCGATGACATGCAATCAGCCGGCATTATTTTTTATGGGGAGACTGGATAATGTAGTGAGCATGAGCTTGTTGATATAGTGTGTGGATGTGTGGTGTCACTCGGTATGACATGTAAGGAATATTTCTGAACTCGGCGCAATATTCTGCTCACGACGGCATTGTAGCCTCCCTCGGAAATAGTGATATGTGTAGCATGAAGCGTACATAAAATCTATATGTTTAATAGATATTGTATGCATGCGAAAACGAATGGCGTATAACAATAGATTTGTGGGGGTATATAGTGGGAGAAATCACAATCTATCCAGCAGATATCTTACAAATTACAAATGTCCAAGCTACTAGCTCACTTATCAAGACATTATCAAGTATAAAATATGACGTTAATAAACAGTGTACACGGGTTAATGTAAAACAAACATGACACAACTCGATAGGTAAGCTTTTGTTTGAAAGTTCAAATAGTACATTTGGTAAAACGTGTTTACTTTAGGAAATATAGGACATAGACAACTCAAAACTGTAATCAGTTCCAGTTATGAGATTCAGTATAACTGGACTGAAATTGAATTACCTGCCTTTGACCGACGTGCCCTTTCAGTTGGCGATCCACTGACTAGTGCGTGAGTGAGTTAGGTTTAACGCCGCTTTTCACACGGCGTGTCAGCTTGATGTGAGGGGAAAGCCCGAACTGATGCAGGTCTTAGACGTTTACCACTCTGGTGAAACCAACGAGCACGGGTATGGTGCTGACAAACCTAGAAACATAATCGAGGCGAACCGGGATTCGAAGCCATGATCATATATTTCGCCTCAGTCGAACGATGGGCGAATAGTTACACATTTGGAGCGTATACAGTCATACATGTAATCTTTTATCTGGGAGTGGAATTTTTCACACTTTTCATTAACGTTTGTACATTCATTACATAGTTCCCATTCTTATGCATAATTTGCATATTCGTTTATCAAAGTTGTAGAGCCATACTTGCCATACTTGTCTCTTATATAACCTTTTTGTGTTAAACTGTACATTAACAGAAACGAAAAAAAACCTGTGGTCCGAAACATTGTACACCGGCTACGGAACAACTACAATCATTACCAACTAGAATACGATCAATAAGCCCAACCGAATGGGTTGTAATTCGTGTTGCTTCATTAATAATTCTGCGTAAGTTCCTTCGTGTTATTACATCACGTTAGTGGTGAATATTCGTATTGAAAAGATCTTCATTTCGGCCACCAGCTGAGATCAGGGATACATCAAGTGCAGTTTCAATCATGTGCTCAAGAACAGTCCATTATGCAGTAGGGTTGTTGGATGCGCATATATGACACAGAGTAGAAAAATTTGCTCTGGTGAATTAACTTGAAACCCATTGATTCAGTATTAATGACTTCCAATTCTGTTCTGTGCATAACACTCAGTGAATTAGAAAAACATACAATTATACCACTTCCGAAAAAATCCCTGCCACCCGTGCGGTCCATGGAATAGGCCAAGGAGAAGTTCGGCTGACTGAACGTGGGCGTCTCGGCGAGATTCAGTGAAGCATAACACAAAAGAATCGCTGATCTCATCGAAAATTTTAGTCAAATGCCGGAAACTTCTGAAACCCAAATGGTATATGCTTACATCGTTAGTTGTGTTATATTCTTTTGGACCGAGATTTGCATGGATATAATCGGCAATAATCCACAGAAGGAGATGTTAACTTCATGTGTTATATGTACATTATGAACTGCATTTTACAATGGACATATACTTTCCTGGAAAACGCTTGACGCTTGAGGTAAGTTGGCATGCATCTATTTGAAGATAATCAAATCGTTGCCCTGTACGTCACGGTGTAAATCATGACCTAATTTGGTGAGAATAATGTACCAGGTGAAGATAACAGTTAACATGCTGTGAAAGTGCTTGCTAATTGACTTGATGAATATGACTAATCCAAAGTGAAGCGCACTGTAGAGGCATAATGACTAAACAGGTTTTTCTTGATTGTGCAGTACAAACCGTTCAGAAAGTTAAAACTACATTTTGTCAGTCGACAGAGAACAAACACGTGCTGTATGTACAAGTAACATGGAAGAGGTTCATAAAAAGCTGGGTCTTGTTGAAAATGAACAAGAAATATTATACAAAGGCATACAGTGTATAACGTAAACCTCACAACAGGTAAGGTCTATTGCCAAACAATGAGTTTGTTGGTTTGAGTGGGTCTGTGCAACTACAGCAACAGCTGTGATCACAAAGTTATTTCTCTAAAATTATTTCTCTACAGTCAGTACAACACCATTGTTGTACATACCTTCTTATGAACATGTTATCATATTTCAATTGAGACTCAAGGTGTCTGCCCAAACTTTACTTATCCCCAGATGGTTACTAGGGTCGCACTTGAATGGGTGACTACTGCCAGTCAGTGTCAGGGCTTGTGGCTAATTAAGCCGGCTTTCTTTTTGTTGAAGTATGCAAATTAGTTCCGACTAGGCATTGGTAGGTCCTTGAAACAACAAGCTTCTTATGAACATGTTATAACATTAGCTTTGCGCAGTGGCGGTACCATAGCCAATGAGGTCCATCCGAGGCGTGGTTATTGCTAGTTGAAAACTAATCCCAATACCCCGCGCTGACGCCCTTCACTGGGCGGCATGCGCAATTTTTGTTAGCTCCTACGGGGGCCTCATAACTAATATAAAAATAGAACTTCAATTGAGGAAAACAGTGGGTTTTTTTACTTATTCGCTTCACACACACACACACACAACCCGAACATTATGATCTTGTCATTCTTGTTTCCTCTTGTTACGACTGGCTGTGTATTGAACAAAAACAACAACTATTCCTCCATGTTATTGATACACAGCTATGCACATGCGAACGATTGGAAAGTATGACAGTTAGAGTTAATTGCCCTTGGACGGTTTTACGCTAGGTAGCGCGTATATGTCGTCTGGTAAACGTTCTACATATCATATGCTTTTGCTGCAGACGGATGGTATGTAATTCCGCGCATTCTGCGCCACCGTCGATTATTAATGATACCAAACACGTCTAAAACGACTTTATAATATACCTAAAGCTTTTGAGAGTGGTACCACAATAGAACCAGAAACCACTAAAATGTACGCATAGAACCGAAATTAGTTGGATCGTTGTGCATGAATTAAGTTGCTACACTGAACGGTAACATGCATATATAGTTCATGTGTTTGGAAAGCCAGCCAAATCTCCTCCCTATAAAAGGACGTAATCACAAGACTGTAGTGTATTGCTAACGCAGTACATATACTAAAATTGGAACGATACAGAGAAGATTAGCATGGCCCCTGCGCAAGGATGACACGCAAATTCGTGAAGCGTTCCATATTTTTAATCTTTACATTCCACCCATTATTGACACAACAAGCTGCATCCATCATTCAGGTGGCAATATGAGGCCAAGTTGATGTTAGCACTTTAATTCAGAGTTATATGAACGTTTATAAGTCAAATGAACAGACTGCATTATCCAACTTCTATTTTCTCTCTTTCTTTCACCTGACGAGCTTTGTACATGCCCACGGTGGCATGGCGTGGAAAGGCACCCGGGGATAAACCGTCTGTATAGCATTTGTTTAAAAACTTACATCATTGTTTAGGATTTCTATGAAATCTCAGATTATCGCAGCCTCCACTTAATTATGTTTGAATGGATGATTATTGCCGCCGAGCACTGCTGTCGCGCATGTCACCTTGCTCTTAACAAGAACGTATATCCTACGACGGCTTAAGCCCTCACTTCAATCATCATTGCCGCCTGTGTTAAATGAATTTAACATATTTCAATTGAGACTCAAGGTGTCTGCCCAAACTTTACTTATCCCCAGATGGTTACTAGGGTCGCACTTGAATGGGTGACTACTGCCAGTCAGTGTCAGGGCTTGTGGCTAATTAAGCCGGCTTTCTTTTTGTTGAAGTATGCAAATTAGTTCCGACTAGGCATTGGTAGGTCCTTGAAACAACAAGCTTCTTGTGAACATGTTATAACATTAACTTTGCGCAGTGGCGGTACCATAGCCAATGAGGTCCATACGAAGTGTATGGTTGATACGTAAAGCGGTTTTGAGTTTTTGTTTATTCAGGTCTACGGGCGGGCTAGGCATTGCCTTCTGTTTTCGGACACCCCCCAGTTGCTGCTTCAACCTCCAGTGATGGCTTTGGCCAACGCTGTTCCTGGAGGAAAGATTGACCCACAGTACTATGACCCATATGTGGCGAAGTGTACCGTTGCCCTGGATACCTCAGATTACAGGAACATCGACAGAAGTACCATCCTTTCTTTGGTGAGGCCTCACATAAGGTCTGTTGACGTCCGTGGTATTTGGAAGAAGGAGAAGAGTAACAGGTGGTTTATTACTTTCAAAAGCAGGAGCAGTGCGGATAAAGTGTGCAAGGCTGGTGCCCTAGTGACAAGCCAGGGGATTCGGATTACCACCTCCCCCTATGAGAAACAAACAGTGAGGTTGAGATGCCACTGGCTCCCCCTGAACTTGAGGCTAAGTTTTTTAGCAAAATACTTTTCTCAATTTGGAAATGTCCTTGATGTGGCCTGGGACAGTACTGTTGTTTCAGGGGACCTTACGTGTAATAGTGGTCTGGCCATTGTTACTCTTGAGGTGAGTGATGAGGGCAGGAATGCGATTCCATATATTGTTCGGTTCGAAGATGGAGAGACAATGTTAATTACTGCTCCTGGACGCATGTCACTCTGTTTCAAGTGCCGAAGATTAGGTCATGTGAGAGCAGTGTGCCCTAATCCACGGAAATCCAGAAATCCACCAACTGAGGAGGACGACTTACCTGGATCATTGTTTCCACGTGGAATTGTTTTAAATGGTGCCTCCAGGAAGCCAGATGATGAAAAATCCTTGTCTGATGTGTCCGACAAAGTTCTGGATGAAGTAGATGCCATTGAGAAAGGACAGGCTGTGGATTTGATGGATGACCAGAGTGAACAAGATGCTGATATGTCAGAAGGTCAAACAGAGGCAGAACTTGTGAACTCTGAGGATCGCATTGGTCAAGTTTTGGGCAGTGAGGAGTCTGACGGACATGAGGACACCTTCAGTGTAGTCGAAGGCAATGAAGATGTGCATCATAGGACTGAAACGTATTCAGAAGCAGTGAAAAGGGCTTCACCTAAAAGGACTCCTCCTTCTACACACGGCTTGTCAGGTGTGCCATCTGGTGTCGTAGCAGCAGCTCTGGTTACTCTGCAGCCAAGGGGTGTGGTTAGGCTGGGAACATCCGCTTCTGAGACCCAGATGAAAAAGCAGAGAACTGATCCACCGGATGATATTCTGTGAATTTGCTTTCACTAGATACGGACACGAAAACGCCTATGGACAATGAAATGGAATGTGGACTTAAACATAGACGTACTGGACTCTTCCTTATGGAAGTGATATATGTGTGCTTTGACGTTCTTTTGAGTGATTTAAAACTCACTGGATTACTTGTGTATTTTTCACTTTTTTCACTGTGGATATATTCGTTAAGGAATATCTACTGTAATGGATTATCTCTTTCACGTGAGTATGCTTCTTTATTTTTTGCGATGATTGAAGTTTATGATGGCACCATCTAACGATAACGCACAGAGAAAGAATGCTAGAATGATTTCCATTTGTACATTAAATTGTTCTGGCTTAAGGGGAGGGGTTAGGAGGAGAATGTTGAAGCATGAATGGAAGGCTATGAATGCAGATGTTTTGTTTTTGCAAGAGACGCACGTTGCTTGTGTGAAAGAGGGTCAGAGTGTTGAAAGAGAGTTGGAGTGCAAGGCGTTTTGGAGTTTCGGTACAGGGGCTTCTTGTGGGGTGGGTATTTTGCTATCTAATAAACTGAGATTTAAAGTTATTAAGTTTCATTTTGATTTTGATGGTCGTTTATTAGTACTAGATGTTGATATGTGTGATAAATCGTTCCGATTTATTAATGTTTATTGTCCAAACGATGCCACTGATAGAAGACAGTTTCTTAATACCATAGATGTTCATCTAGTTACACGGCGTTTTATAATACTTGGAGGTGATTTCAATTTTGTAATGGATATTTCATTAGACAAAGTTGGTGGCAATCCTCTTGCAGGAAATGATGGATCTAAAACTCTTCTGAACATTCAGAATAATTATCACTTGAAGGATCCATTTCGCTTTCAGTATCCTAGAAGTATTGTGACTACATGGCGTCAGGGTAATATTTCATGTAGACTTGATAGATTTTACGTATCTTCTTTTGTTTTGGATAATGTCAATAATTGTAGATTAATACCATGTTCCTTTTCGGACCATGACTATTTTGCTTTTGATTTTATGATGTTAGATTCGATCTCAGTTGGTCCAGGGTACTGGAAAATTAACAACTCTATTTTAGAAGACAGAGATTTCCAGGTGTCTTTTCGAAATTTTTGGATTGGTTTAGATGTAAATGACACTCTGTCACATTCTGAGTGGGAGGATCTTAAAGGTAAAATCAAAGTATTTATTTCCCGCTACTGTGTTAAAAGAGTAAATGTCAAGAGACATGTTCAGTTTCAACTTCAGCGCCGATACAGAGATCTATTAAAAGCTGAGAGTAGGTCTCCAGGAGGCTTTACTGATCAACTTACTGCTGTTAAGAAGCAGTTGTACAATTTTATATTTGATACTGCTCAAGGTGCAATTATTCGTTCACGTGCAAAGTATTTAGACAATAATGAAAAGCCTTCTAAATTCTTTATGCAAACTGAGTTTAAACATTCAGGTGATAAAGTTATCCATAAACTAACTGACGATCAAAATGTTTACACTTCACAGAATGACATTTCTAGTCATTGTAGAAACTTCTATGCTAATTTGTTCACTGAAGAGGACATTGATGATTTCTACTGTGATGAATTTATAGATAATTTGCCATCTTTAGGGAATATGTCTGACATGTGTGAAGGTATGATTACAAAAGAGGAAGTTTTTGCAGCCTTAAAAAGTATGGACTCTAATAAGTCTCCAGGTTTGGACGGTTTGTCTAAAGAATTCTATATAGCATTTTGGGATCTGTTTGGTGACATTTTAACAAATATATACAATTCCTCTTTTAACTTGGGTCATATGAGTGCCAGTCAAAAACATGGCTGTATATCCCTTTTATGTAAGGATAGTAAACACCCACACTTATTAAAAAATTGGAGACCTATTAGTTTGCTATGTGTTGATTATAAGGCGCTTTCTCGAGTTCTTGAGAATAGATTGTCTTTGGTTATTTCTGACATTGTGCACCCGGATCAGACATGTGCTGTGAAGGGTAGATCTATCCATGATAATTTGCATTTAGTACGCAATATCATTGATTATGTTGAACAAAAAGAGTTGTCAGTATCCTTTATTTGTCTAGATCAGGAAAAGGCTTTTGACCGTGTTAATCATAACTTTATGTTCAAGGCTTTACATAAATATGGGTTTGGTCCTCAATTCATCCGCTGGGTTAAACTTTTGTACACTGATATTAAAAGTTCAGTTTTAGTAAATGGTCACCTTTCTCCTTCTTTTCCTGTAACCAGGAGTGTACGACAAGGTTGTAGTTTATCTCCTTTGCTATATGTTTTGGTATTCGAACCCTTCGCCATAAAAGTACGAAATGATAGTTTAATTTCGGGTATAAAACTCCCAGGTTCCAGTTTAGAAGCTAAGTTTTCAGCATATGCAGATGATGGTACTGGAATTTGTGTGAATGGTCAGAGTGTGAAACGTTTGCTTCAGTTGAGTGTATGGTATGGGAAAGCATCTGGTGCAAAACTAAACGTTAATAAAACGAAGGGAATCACATTTGGAAAGTGGAAGTTTTCAGCAGATCACCCGTTTGGGATATCTTGGCCAGAATCTTGCAAAATATTGGGAGTTAAATTTGGCAGGAACATTACCTGTGACGACATATGGAATGATATTTTGGTAAAAGTTCACGGAGTACTATTTTTTGGTTTCAAAGATAGACAGTTGTCAGTATATGGAAAGTCCACCATTATCAAAAGTATGGCTATGTCCAAGGTTTGGTATACAGCAGGAGTTACACAGATGCCAAGTCATTATTGTAAGTTGATTCAAAGGATGGCTTTCAGTTTCTTTTGGGATTCACATAAATTAGAGCCACTTAACCGTCACATATTATATAATACCCTTTCAAATGGTGGTGTAAATTTTGTACATCTTATTTCACGTCTTCATGCTCTGAACTTATTTCATTTGCATACGTTCATCAACCATTCTTATTCCAAGTGGGCTAAATTTGCTCTATACTGGGTTGGAATGGCTCTGAGAAAGGTCAGTCCTAGTTTTGCCTCGAACTTAGTTCCACATTCTCCAGTCATTCCCAACTATTACGAAAAATGTCTGAAATCCTATAGGTATTTTATGACGCTTTATCCACATTTTGATTGGAATACTCCTATGCATACAAAAGACTTTTATTACTTAATAATTAATGATGTTGTGATGAAATCCAAAGTCATTACCTTATTTCCAAACATTGACTTTTCAGTTAGCTTTCAGTCATTGTCTAATCCTTTCCTGGATCCTCTGTGCAAGAGTTTTGCATGGCGTATTATGCATTGTATAGTTTCAACTAACTACACATGGTATTGTCGTAGATTTACATTTAATAGAAAATGTACTTTTTGTTCTGAAACAGAGACTTTAAGGCACCTGTTCTTTCAATGTGAAGTAGTTAAAGACATGTGGGATATTGTACATAATTGGATATTTGATATATCATGTGGTGCGGTTGATTTAGATTTTGATATGATAAGGTTTCATAATCTACCTCGCATTAATTGCAAATATAAGCAGTCAGTTATTTTGTATCTTGTGTGTCTTGCTAAATATCACATTTGGCAGGTTAGATACAATGTTAAATTTTGGCATAAGTCAACATCATCAACAGGTATGTTTGCTGGATTTGTTGAAAAACTGCGTTTAAGAATTTTATGTGATAAGGTACGATTTCCAATTGATGTGTTTAGGAAATACTGGGTTGATGTAGGTGTTTTTTGTAAACTGTCCTCCAGCAATCAGATACAATTTAATTTTGATAGTTAAGTCTAGTTTTATATCAATGTCAAAAGTTAAAATAATGTGAAACATTTTGTAAATTGTAAATCTCTTCAATTGTATATATAAGATTTTATCATGTATTTGTACAGTTTTCATGTAAATATGTATATATATATATATATATATATGTGTGTGTATCTATGTGTAAATATGTAGTCTTCTTTAAAGACAAAACTTTATACGAAATAAAAAAAAAAAAAAAAAAGAGGTCCATCCGAGGCGTGGTTATTGCTAGTTGAAAACTAATCCCAATACCCCGCGCTGACGCCCTTCACTGGGCGGCATGCGCAATTTTTGTTAGCTCCTACGGGGGCCTCATAACTAATATAAAAATAGAACTTCAATTGAGGAAAACAGTGGGTTTTTTTACTTATTCGCTTCACACACACACACAACCCGAACATTATGATCTTGTCATTCTTGTTTCCTCTTGTTACGACTGGCTGTGTATTGAACAAAAACAAAAACTATTCCTCCATGTTATTGATACACAGCTATGCACATGCGAACGATTGGAAAGTATGACAGTTAGAGTTAATTGCCCTTGGACGGTTTTACGCTAGGTAGCGCGTATATGTCGTCTGGTAAACGTTCTACATATCATATGCTTTTGCTGCAGACGGATGGTATGTAATTCCGCGCATTCTGCGCCACCGTCGATTATTAATGATACCAAACACGTCTAAAACGACTTTATAATATACCTAAAGCTTTTGAGAGTGTTACCACAATAGAACCAGAAACCACTAAAATGTACGCATAGAACCGAAATTAGTTGGATCGTTGTGCATGAATTAAGTTGCTACACTGAACGGTAACATGCATATATAGTTCATGTGTTTGGAAAGCCAGCCAAATCTCCTCCCTATAAAAGGACGTAATCACAAGACTGTAGTGTATTGCTAACGCAGTACATATACTAAAATTGGAACGATACAGAGAAGATTAGCATGGCCCCTGCGCAAGGATGACACGCAAATTCGTGAAGCGTTCCATAATTTTAATCTTTACATTCCACCCATTATTGACACAACAAGCTGCATCCATCATTCAGGTGGCAATATGAGGCCAAGTTGATGTTAGCACTTTAATTCAGAGTTATATGAACGTTTATAAGTCAAATGAACAGACTGCATTATCCAACTTCTATTTTCTCTCTTTCTTTCACCTGACGAGCTTTGTACATGCCCACGGTGGCATGGCGTGGAAAGGCACCCGGGGATAAACCGTCTCTATAGCATTTGTTTAAAAACTTACATCATTGTTTAGGATTTCTATGAAATCTCAGATTATCGCAGCCTCCACTTAATTATGTTTGAATGGATGATTATTGCCGCCGAGCACTGCTGTCGCGCATGTCACCTTGCTCTTAACAAGAACGTATATCCTACGACGGCTTAAGCCCTCACTTCACTCATCATTGCCGCCTGTGTTAAATGAATTTAACATATTTCAATTGAGACTCAAGGTGTCTGCCCAAACTTTACTTATCCCCAGATGGTTACTAGGGTCGCACTTGAATGGGTGACTACTGCCAGTCAGTGTCAGGGCTTGTGGCTAATTAAGCCGGCTTTCTTTTTGTTGAAGTATGCAAATTAGTTCCGACTAGGCATTGGTAGGTCCTTGAAACAACAAGCTTCTTATGAACATGTTATAACATTAGCTTTGCGCAGTGGCGGTACCATAGCCAATGAGGTCCATCCGAGGCGTGGTTATTGCTAGTTGAAAACTAATCCCAATACCCCGCGCTGACGCCCTTCACTGGGCGGCATGCGCAATTTTTGTTAGCTCCTACGGGGGCCTCATAACTAATATAAAAATAGAACTTCAATTGAGGAAAACAGTGGGTTTTTTAACTTATTCGCTTCACACACACACACAACCCGAACATTATGATCTTGTCATTCTTGTTTCCTCTTGTTACGACTGGCTGTGTATTGAACAAAAACAAAAACTATTCCTCCATGTTATTGACACACAGCTATGCACATGCGAACGATTGGAAAGTATGACAGTTAGAGTTAATTGCCCTTGGACGGTTTTACGCTAGGTAGCGCGTATATGTCGTCTGGTAAACGTTCTACATATCATATGCTTTTGCTGCAGACGGATGGTATGTAATTCCGCGCATTCTGCGCCACCGTCGATTATTAATGATACCAAACACGTCTAAAACGACTTTATAATATACCTAAAGCTTTTGAGAGTGTTACCACAATAGAACCAGAAACCACTAAAATGTACGCATAGAACCGAAATTAGTTGGATCGTTGTGCATGAATTAAGTTGCTACACTGAACGGTAACATGCATATATAGTTCATGTGTTTGGAAAGCCAGCCAAATCTCCTCCCTATAAAAGGACGTAATCACAAGACTGTAGTGTATTGCTAACGCAGTACATATACTAAAATTGGAACGATACAGAGAAGATTAGCATGGCCCCTGCGCAAGGATGACACGCAAATTCGTGAAGCGTTCCATATTTTTAATCTTTACATTCCACCCATTATTGACACAACAAGCTGCATCCATCATTCAGGTGGCAATATGAGGCCAAGTTGATGTTAGCACTTTAATTCAGAGTTATATGAACGTTTATAAGTCAAATGAACAGACTGCATTATCCAACTTCTATTTTCTCTCTTTCTTTCACCTGACGAGCTTTGTACATGCCCACGGTGGCATGGCGTGGAAAGGCACCCGGGGATAAACCGTCTGTATAGCATTTGTTTAAAAACTTACATCATTGTTTAGGATTTCTATGAAATCTCAGATTATCGCAGCCTCCACTTAATTATGTTTGAATGGATGATTATTGCCGCCGAGCACTGCTGTTGCGCATGTCACCTTGCTCTTAACAAGAACGTATATCCTACGACGGCTTAAGCCCTCACTTCACTCATCATTGCCGCCTGTGTTAAATGAATTTAACATATTTCAATTGAGACTCAAGGTGTCTGCCCAAACTTTACTTATCCCCAGATGGTTACTAGGGTCGCACTTGAATGGGTGACTACTGCCAGTCAGTGTCAGGGCTTGTGGCTAATTAAGCCGGCTTTCTTTTTGTTGAAGTATGCAAATTAGTTCCGACTAGGCATTGGTAGGTCCTTGAAACAACAAGCTTCTTATGAACATGTTATAACATTAGCTTTGCGCAGTGGCGGTACCATAGCCAATGAGGTCCATCCGAGGCGTGGTTATTGCTAGTTGAAAACTAATCCCAATACCCCGCGCTGACGCCCTTCACTGGGCGGCATGCGCAATTTTTGTTAGCTCCTACGGGGGCCTCATAACTAATATAAAAATAGAACTTCAATTGAGGAAAACAGTGGGTTTTTTTACTTATTCGCTTCACACACACACACAACCCGAACATTATGATCTTGTCATTCTTGTTTCCTCTTGTTACGACTGGCTGTGTATTGAACAAAAACAAAAACTATTCCTCCATGTTATTGATACACAGCTATGCACATGCAAACGATTGGAAAGTATGACAGTTAGAGTTAATTGCCCTTGGACGGTTTTACGCTAGGTAGCGCGTATATGTCGTCTGGTAAACGTTCTACATATCATATGCTTTTGCTGCAGACGGATGGTATGTAATTCCGCGCATTCTGCGCCACCGTCGATTATTAATGATACCAAACACGTCTAAAACGACTTTATAATATACCTAAAGCTTTTGAGAGTGTTACCACAATAGAACCAGAAACCACTAAAATGTACGCATAGAACCGAAATTAGTTGGATCGTTGTGCATGAATTAAGTTGCTACACTGAACGGTAACATGCATATATAGTTCATGTGTTTGGAAAGCCAGCCAAATCTCCTCCCTATAAAAGGACGTAATCACAAGACTGTAGTGTATTGCTAACGCAGTACATATACTAAAATTGGAACGATACAGAGAAGATTAGCATGGCCCCTGCGCAAGGATGACACGCAAATTCGTGAAGCGTTCCATATTTTTAATCTTTACATTCCACCCATTATTGACACAACAAGCTGCATCCATCATTCAGGTGGCAATATGAGGCCAAGTTGATGTTAGCACTTTAATTCAGAGTTATATGAACGTTTATAAGTCAAATGAACAGACTGCATTATCCAACTTCTATTTTCTCTCTTTCTTTCACCTGACGAGCTTTGTACATGCCCACGGTGGCATGGCGTGGAAAGGCACCCGGGGATAAACCGTCTGTATAGCATTTGTTTAAAAACTTACATCATTGTTTAGGATTTCTATGAAATCTCAGATTATCGCAGCCTCCACTTAATTAGGTTTGAATGGATGATTATTGCCGCCGAGCACTGCTGTCGCGCATGTCACCTTGCTCTTAACAAGAACGTATATCCTACGACGGCTTAAGCCCTCACTTCACTCATCATTGCCGCCTGTGTTAAATGAATTTAACATATTTCAATTGAGACTCAAGGTGTCTGCCCAAACTTTACTTATCCCCAGATGGTTACTAGGGTCGCACTTGAATGGGTGACTACTGCCAGTCAGTGTCAGGGCTTGTGGCTAATTAAGCCGGCTTTCTTTTTGTTGAAGTATGCAAATTAGTTCCGACTAGGCATTGGTAGGTCCTTGAAACAACAAGCTTCTTATGAACATGTTATAACATTAGCTTTGCGCAGTGGCGGTACCATAGCCAATGAGGTCCATCCGAGGCGTGGTTATTGCTAGTTGAAAACTAATCCCAATACCCCGCGCTGACGCCCTTCACTGGGCGGCATGCGCAATTTTTGTTAGCTCCTACGGGGGCCTCATAACTAATATAAAAATAGAACTTCAATTGAGGAAAACAGTGGGTTTTTTTACTTATTCGCTTCACACACACACACAACCCGAACATTATGATCTTGTCATTCTTGTTTCCTCTTGTTACGACTGGCTGTGTATTGAACAAAAACAAAAACTATTCCTCCATGTTATTGATACACAGCTATGCACATGCGAACGATTGGAAAGTATGACAGTTAGAGTTAATTGCCCTTGGACGGTTTTACGCTAGGTAGCGCGTATATGTCGTCTGGTAAACGTTCTACATATCATATGCTTTTGCTGCAGACGGATGGTATGTAATTCCGCGCATTCTGCGCCACCGTCGATTATTAATGATACCAAACACGTCTAAAACGACTTTATAATATACCTAAAGCTTTTGAGAGTGTTACCACAATAGAACCAGAAACCACTAAAATGTACGCATAGAACCGAAATTAGTTGGATCGTTGTGCATGAATTAAGTTGCTACACTGAACGGTAACATGCATATATAGTTCATGTGTTTGGAAAGCCAGCCAAATCTCCTCCCTATAAAAGGACGTAATCACAAGACTGTAGTGTATTGCTAACGCAGTACATATACTAAAATTGGAACGATACAGAGAAGATTAGCATGGCCCCTGCGCAAGGATGACACGCAAATTCGTGAAGCGTTCCATATTTTTAATCTTTACATTCCACCCATTATTGACACAACAAGCTGCATCCATCATTCAGGTGGCAATATGAGGCCAAGTTGATGTTAGCACTTTAATTCAGAGTTATATGAACGTTTATAAGTCAAATGAACAGACTGCATTATCCAACTTCTATTTTCTCTCTTTCTTTCACCTGACGAGCTTTGTACATGCCCACGGTGGCATGGCGTGGAAAGGCACCCGGGGATAAACCGTCTGTATAGCATTTGTTTAAAAACTTACATCATTGTTTAGGATTTCTATGAAATCTCAGATTATCGCAGCCTCCACTTAATTATGTTTGAATGGATGATTATTGCCGCCGAGCACTGCTGTTGCGCATGTCACCTTGCTCTTAACAAGAACGTATATCCTACGACGGCTTAAGCCCTCACTTCACTCATCATTGCCGCCTGTGTTAAATGAATTTAACATATTTCAATTGAGACTCAAGGTGTCTGCCCAAACTTTACTTATCCCCAGATGGTTACTAGGGTCGCACTTGAATGGGTGACTACTGCCAGTCAGTGTCAGGGCTTGTGGCTAATTAAGCCGGCTTTCTTTTTGTTGAAGTATGCAAATTAGTTCCGACTAGGCATTGGTAGGTCCTTGAAACAACAAGCTTCTTATGAACATGTTATAACATTAGCTTTGCGCAGTGGCGGTACCATAGCCAATGAGGTCCATCCGAGGCGTGGTTATTGCTAGTTGAAAACTAATCCCAATACCCCGCGCTGACGCCCTTCACTGGGCGGCATGCGCAATTTTTGTTAGCTCCTACGGGGGCCTCATAACTAATATAAAAATAGAACTTCAATTGAGGAAAACAGTGGGTTTTTTTACTTATTCGCTTCACACACACACACAACCCGAACATTATGATCTTGTCATTCTTGTTTCCTCTTGTTACGACTGGCTGTGTATTGAACAAAAACAAAAACTATTCCTCCATGTTATTGATACACAGCTATGCACATGCAAACGATTGGAAAGTATGACAGTTAGAGTTAATTGCCCTTGGACGGTTTTACGCTAGGTAGCGCGTATATGTCGTCTGGTAAACGTTCTACATATCATATGCTTTTGCTGCAGACGGATGGTATGTAATTCCGCGCATTCTGCGCCACCGTCGATTATTAATGATACCAAACACGTCTAAAACGACTTTATAATATACCTAAAGCTTTTGAGAGTGTTACCACAATAGAACCAGAAACCACTAAAATGTACGCATAGAACCGAAATTAGTTGGATCGTTGTGCATGAATTAAGTTGCTACACTGAACGGTAACATGCATATATAGTTCATGTGTTTGGAAAGCCAGCCAAATCTCCTCCCTATAAAAGGACGTAATCACAAGACTGTAGTGTATTGCTAACGCAGTACATATACTAAAATTGGAACGATACAGAGAAGATTAGCATGGCCCCTGCGCAAGGATGACACGCAAATTCGTGAAGCGTTCCATATTTTTAATCTTTACATTCCACCCATTATTGACACAACAAGCTGCATCCATCATTCAGGTGGCAATATGAGGCCAAGTTGATGTTAGCACTTTAATTCAGAGTTATATGAACGTTTATAAGTCAAATGAACAGACTGCATTATCCAACTTCTATTTTCTCTCTTTCTTTCACCTGACGAGCTTTGTACATGCCCACGGTGGCATGGCGTGGAAAGGCACCCGGGGATAAACCGTCTGTATAGCATTTGTTTAAAAACTTACATCATCGTTTAGGATTTCTATGAAATCTCAGATTATCGCAGCCTCCACTTAATTATGTTTGAATGGATGATTATTGCCGCCGAGCACTGCTGTTGCGCATGTCACCTTGCTCTTAACAAGAACGTATATCCTACGACGGCTTAAGCCCTCACTTCACTCATCATTGCCGCCTGTGTTAAATGAATTTAACATATTTCAATTGAGACTCAAGGTGTCTGCCCAAACTTTACTTATCCCCAGATGGTTACTAGGGTCGCACTTGAATGGGTGACTACTGCCAGTCAGTGTCAGGGCTTGTGGCTAATTAAGCCGGCTTTCTTTTTGTTGAAGTATGCAAATTAGTTCCGACTAGGCATTGGTAGGTCCTTGAAACAACAAGCTTCTTATGAACATGTTATAACATTAGCTTTGCGCAGTGGCGGTACCATAGCCAATGAGGTCCATCCGAGGCGTGGTTATTGCTAGTTGAAAACTAATCCCAATACCCCGCGCTGACGCCCTTCACTGGGCGGCATGCGCAATTTTTGTTAGCTCCTACGGGGGCCTCATAACTAATATAAAAATAGAACTTCAATTGAGGAAAACAGTGGGTTTTTTTACTTATTCGCTTCACACACACACACAACCCGAACATTATGATCTTGTCATTCTTGTTTCCTCTTGTTACGACTGGCTGTGTATTGAACAAAAACAACAACTATTCCTCCATGTTATTGATACACAGCTATGCACATGCGAACGATTGGAAAGTATGACAGTTAGAGTTAATTGCCCTTGGACGGTTTTACGCTAGGTAGCGCGTATATGTCGTCTGGTAAACGTTCTACATATCATATGCTTTTGCTGCAGACGGATGGTATGTAATTCCGCGCATTCTGCGCCACCGTCGATTATTAATGATACCAAACACGTCTAAAACGACTTTATAATATACCTAAAGCTTTTGAGAGTGTTACCACAATAGAACCAGAAACCACTAAAATGTACGCATAGAACCGAAATTAGTTGGATCGTTGTGCATGAATTAAGTTGCTACACTGAACGGTAACATGCATATATAGTTCATGTGTTTGGAAAGCCAGCCAAATCTCCTCCCTATAAAAGGACGTAATCACAAGACTGTAGTGTATTGCTAACGCAGTACATATACTAAAATTGGAACGATACAGAGAAGATTAGCATGGCCCCTGCGCAAGGATGACACGCAAATTCGTGAAGCGTTCCATATTTTTAATCTTTACATTCCACCCATTATTGACACAACAAGCTGCATCCATCATTCAGGTGGCAATATGAGGCCAAGTTGATGTTAGCACTTTAATTCAGAGTTATATGAACGTTTATAAGTCAAATGAACAGACTGCATTATCCAACTTCTATTTTCTCTCTTTCTTTCACCTGACGAGCTTTGTACATGCCCACGGTGGCATGGCGTGGAAAGGCACCCGGGGATAAACCGTCTGTATAGCATTTGTTTAAAAACTTACATCATTGTTTAGGATTTCTATGAAATCTCAGATTATCGCAGCCTCCACTTAATTATGTTTGAATGGATGATTATTGCCGCCGAGCACTGCTGTTGCGCATGTCACCTTGCTCTTAACAAGAACGTATATCCTACGACGGCTTAAGCCCTCACTTCACTCATCATTGCCGCCTGTGTTAAATGAATTTAACATATTTCAATTGAGACTCAAGGTGTCTGCCCAAACTTTACTTATCCCCAGATGGTTACTAGGGTCGCACTTGAATGGGTGACTACTGCCAGTCAGTGTCAGGGCTTGTGGCTAATTAAGCCGGCTTTCTTTTTGTTGAAGTATGCAAATTAGTTCCGACTAGGCATTGGTAGGTCCTTGAAACAACAAGCTTCTTATGAACATGTTATAACATTAGCTTTGCGCAGTGGCGGTACCATAGCCAATGAGGTCCATCCGAGGCGTGGTTATTGCTAGTTGAAAACTAATCCCAATACCCCGCGCTGACGCCCTTCACTGGGCGGCATGCGCAATTTTTGTTAGCTCCTACGGGGGCCTCATAACTAATATAAAAATAGAACTTCAATTGAGGAAAACAGTGGGTTTTTTTACTTATTCGCTTCACACACACACACAACCCGAACATTATGATCTTGTCATTCTTGTTTCCTCTTGTTACGACTGGCTGTGTATTGAACAAAAACAAAAACTATTCCTCCATGTTATTGATACACAGCTATGCACATGCAAACGATTGGAAAGTATGACAGTTAGAGTTAATTGCCCTTGGACGGTTTTACGCTAGGTAGCGCGTATATGTCGTCTGGTAAACGTTCTACATATCATATGCTTTTGCTGCAGACGGATGGTATGTAATTCCGCGCATTCTGCGCCACCGTCGATTATTAATGATACCAAACACGTCTAAAACGACTTTATAATATACCTAAAGCTTTTGAGAGTGTTACCACAATAGAACCAGAAACCACTAAAATGTACGCATAGAACCGAAATTAGTTGGATCGTTGTGCATGAATTAAGTTGCTACACTGAACGGTAACATGCATATATAGTTCATGTGTTTGGAAAGCCAGCCAAATCTCCTCCCTATAAAAGGACGTAATCACAAGACTGTAGTGTATTGCTAACGCAGTACATATACTAAAATTGGAACGATACAGAGAAGATTAGCATGGCCCCTGCGCAAGGATGACACGCAAATTCGTGAAGCGTTCCATATTTTTAATCTTTACATTCCACCCATTATTGACACAACAAGCTGCATCCATCATTCAGGTGGCAATATGAGGCCAAGTTGATGTTAGCACTTTAATTCAGAGTTATATGAACGTTTATAAGTCAAATGAACAGACTGCATTATCCAACTTCTATTTTCTCTCTTTCTTTCACCTGACGAGCTTTGTACATGCCCATGGTGGCATGGCGTGGAAAGGCACCCGGGGATAAACCGTCTGTATAGCATTTGTTTAAAAACTTACATCATTGTTTAGGATTTCTATGAAATCTCAGATTATCGCAGCCTCCACTTAATTAGGTTTGAATGGATGATTATTGCCGCCGAGCACTGCTGTCGCGCATGTCACCTTGCTCTTAACAAGAACGTATATCCTACGACGGCTTAAGCCCTCACTTCACTCATCATTGCCGCCTGTGTTAAATGAATTTAACATATTTCAATTGAGACTCAAGGTGTCTGCCCAAACTTTACTTATCCCCAGATGGTTACTAGGGTCGCACTTGAATGGGTGACTACTGCCAGTCAGTGTCAGGGCTTGTGGCTAATTAAGCCGGCTTTCTTTTTGTTGAAGTATGCAAATTAGTTCCGACTAGGCATTGGTAGGTCCTTGAAACAACAAGCTTCTTATGAACATGTTATAACATTAGCTTTGCGCAGTGGCGGTACCATAGCCAATGAGGTCCATCCGAGGCGTGGTTATTGCTAGTTGAAAACTAATCCCAATACCCCGCGCTGACGCCCTTCACTGGGCGGCATGCGCAATTTTTGTTAGCTCCTACGGGGGCCTCATAACTAATATAAAAATAGAACTTCAATTGAGGAAAACAGTGGGTTTTTTTACTTATTCGCTTCACACACACACACAACCCGAACATTATGATCTTGTCATTCTTGTTTCCTCTTGTTACGACTGGCTGTGTATTGAACAAAAACAAAAACTATTCCTCCATGTTATTGATACACAGCTATGCACATGCGAACGATTGGAAAGTATGACAGTTAGAGTTAATTGCCCTTGGACGGTTTTACGCTAGGTAGCGCGTATATGTCGTCTGGTAAACGTTCTACATATCATATGCTTTTGCTGCAGACGGATGGTATGTAATTCCGCGCATTCTGCGCCACCGTCGATTATTAATGATACCAAACACGTCTAAAACGACTTTATAATATACCTAAAGCTTTTGAGAGTGTTACCACAATAGAACCAGAAACCACTAAAATGTACGCATAGAACCGAAATTAGTTGGATCGTTGTGCATGAATTAAGTTGCTACACTGAACGGTAACATGCATATATAGTTCATGTGTTTGGAAAGCCAGCCAAATCTCCTCCCTATAAAAGGACGTAATCACAAGACTGTAGTGTATTGCTAACGCAGTACATATACTAAAATTGGAACGATACAGAGAAGATTAGCATGGCCCCTGCGCAAGGATGACACGCAAATTCGTGAAGCGTTCCATATTTTTAATCTTTACATTCCACCCATTATTGACACAACAAGCTGCATCCATCATTCAGGTGGCAATATGAGGCCAAGTTGATGTTAGCACTTTAATTCAGAGTTATATGAACGTTTATAAGTCAAATGAACAGACTGCATTATCCAACTTCTATTTTCTCTCTTTCTTTCACCTGACGAGCTTTGTACATGCCCACGGTGGCATGGCGTGGAAAGGCACCCGGGGATAAACCGTCTGTATAGCATTTGTTTAAAAACTTACATCATTGTTTAGGATTTCTATGAAATCTCAGATTATCGCAGCCTCCACTTAATTAGGTTTGAATGGATGATTATTGCCGCCGAGCACTGCTGTCGCGCATGTCACCTTGCTCTTAACAAGAACGTATATCCTACGACGGCTTAAGCCCTCACTTCACTCATCATTGCCGCCTGTGTTAAATGAATTTAACATATTTCAATTGAGACTCAAGGTGTCTGCCCAAACTTTACTTATCCCCAGATGGTTACTAGGGTCGCACTTGAATGGGTGACTACTGCCAGTCAGTGTCAGGGCTTGTGGCTAATTAAGCCGGCTTTCTTTTTGTTGAAGTATGCAAATTAGTTCCGACTAGGCATTGGTAGGTCCTTGAAACAACAAGCTTCTTATGAACATGTTATAACATTAGCTTTGCGCAGTGGCGGTACCATAGCCAATGAGGTCCATCCGAGGCGTGGTTATTGCTAGTTGAAAACTAATCCCAATACCCCGCGCTGACGCCCTTCACTGGGCGGCATGCGCAATTTTTGTTAGCTCCTACGGGGGCCTCATAACTAATATAAAAATAGAACTTCAATTGAGGAAAACAGTGGGTTTTTTTACTTATTCGCTTCACACACACACACAACCCGAACATTATGATCTTGTCATTCTTGTTTCCTCTTGTTACGACTGGCTGTGTATTGAACAAAAACAAAAACTATTCCTCCATGTTATTGATACACAGCTATGCACATGCAAACGATTGGAAAGTATGACAGTTAGAGTTAATTGCCCTTGGACGGTTTTACGCTAGGTAGCGCGTATATGTCGTCTGGTAAACGTTCTACATATCATATGCTTTTGCTGCAGACGGATGGTATGTAATTCCGCGCATTCTGCGCCACCGTCGATTATTAATGATACCAAACACGTCTAAAACGACTTTATAATATACCTAAAGCTTTTGAGAGTGTTACCACAATAGAACCAGAAACCACTAAAATGTACGCATAGAACCGAAATTAGTTGGATCGTTGTGCATGAATTAAGTTGCTACACTGAACGGTAACATGCATATATAGTTCATGTGTTTGGAAAGCCAGCCAAATCTCCTCCCTATAAAAGGACGTAATCACAAGACTGTAGTGTATTGCTAACGCAGTACATATACTAAAATTGGAACGATACAGAGAAGATTAGCATGGCCCCTGCGCAAGGATGACACGCAAATTCGTGAAGCGTTCCATATTTTTAATCTTTACATTCCACCCATTATTGACACAACAAGCTGCATCCATCATTCAGGTGGCAATATGAGGCCAAGTTGATGTTAGCACTTTAATTCAGAGTTATATGAACGTTTATAAGTCAAATGAACAGACTGCATTATCCAACTTCTATTTTCTCTCTTTCTTTCACCTGACGAGCTTTGTACATGCCCACGGTGGCATGGCGTGGAAAGGCACCCGGGGATAAACCGTCTCTATAGCATTTGTTTAAAAACTTACATCATTGTTTAGGATTTCTATGAAATCTCAGATTATCGCAGCCTCCACTTAATTAGGTTTGAATGGATGATTATTGCCGCCGAGCACTGCTGTCGCGCATGTCACCTTGCTCTTAACAAGAACGTATATCCTACGACGGCTTAAGCCCTCACTTCACTCATCATTGCCGCCTGTGTTAAATGAATTTAACATATTTCAATTGAGACTCAAGGTGTCTGCCCAAACTTTACTTATCCCCAGATGGTTACTAGGGTCGCACTTGAATGGGTGACTACTGCCAGTCAGTGTCAGGGCTTGTGGCTAATTAAGCCGGCTTTCTTTTTGTTGAAGTATGCAAATTAGTTCCGACTAGGCATTGGTAGGTCCTTGAAACAACAAGCTTCTTATGAACATGTTATAACATTAGCTTTGCGCAGTGGCGGTACCATAGCCAATGAGGTCCATCCGAGGCGTGGTTATTGCTAGTTGAAAACTAATCCCAATACCCCGCGCTGACGCCCTTCACTGGGCGGCATGCGCAATTTTTGTTAGCTCCTACGGGGGCCTCATAACTAATATAAAAATAGAACTTCAATTGAGGAAAACAGTGGGTTTTTTTACTTATTCGCTTCACACACACACACAACCCGAACATTATGATCTTGTCATTCTTGTTTCCTCTTGTTACGACTGGCTGTGTATTGAACAAAAACAAAAACTATTCCTCCATGTTATTGATACACAGCTATGCACATGCGAACGATTGGAAAGTATGACAGTTAGAGTTAATTGCCCTTGGACGGTTTTACGCTAGGTAGCGCGTATATGTCGTCTGGTAAACGTTCTACATATCATATGCTTTTGCTGCAGACGGATGGTATGTAATTCCGCGCATTCTGCGCCACCGTCGATTATTAATGATACCAAACACGTCTAAAACGACTTTATAATATACCTAAAGCTTTTGAGAGTGTTACCACAATAGAACCAGAAACCACTAAAATGTACGCATAGAACCGAAATTAGTTGGATCGTTGTGCATGAATTAAGTTGCTACACTGAACGGTAACATGCATATATAGTTCATGTGTTTGGAAAGCCAGCCAAATCTCCTCCCTATAAAAGGACGTAATCACAAGACTGTAGTGTATTGCTAACGCAGTACATATACTAAAATTGGAACGATACAGAGAAGATTAGCATGGCCCCTGCGCAAGGATGACACGCAAATTCGTGAAGCGTTCCATATTTTTAATCTTTACATTCCACCCATTATTGACACAACAAGCTGCATCCATCATTCAGGTGGCAATATGAGGCCAAGTTGATGTTAGCACTTTAATTCAGAGTTATATGAACGTTTATAAGTCAAATGAACAGACTGCATTATCCAACTTCTATTTTCTCTCTTTCTTTCACCTGACGAGCTTTGTACATGCCCACGGTGGCATGGCGTGGAAAGGCACCCGGGGATAAACCGTCTCTATAGCATTTGTTTAAAAACTTACATCATTGTTTAGGATTTCTATGAAATCTCAGATTATCGCAGCCTCCACTTAATTAGGTTTGAATGGATGATTATTGCCGCCGAGCACTGCTGTCGCGCATGTCACCTTGCTCTTAACAAGAACGTATATCCTACGACGGCTTAAGCCCTCACTTCACTCATCATTGCCGCCTGTGTTAAATGAATTTAACATATTTCAATTGAGACTCAAGGTGTCTGCCCAAACTTTACTTATCCCCAGATGGTTACTAGGGTCGCACTTGAATGGGTGACTACTGCCAGTCAGTGTCAGGGCTTGTGGCTAATTAAGCCGGCTTTCTTTTTGTTGAAGTATGCAAATTAGTTCCGACTAGGCATTGGTAGGTCCTTGAAACAACAAGCTTCTTATGAACATGTTATAACATTAGCTTTGCGCAGTGGCGGTACCATAGCCAATGAGGTCCATCCGAGGCGTGGTTATTGCTAGTTGAAAACTAATCCCAATACCCCGCGCTGACGCCCTTCACTGGGCGGCATGCGCAATTTTTGTTAGCTCCTACGGGGGCCTCATAACTAATATAAAAATAGAACTTCAATTGAGGAAAACAGTGGGTTTTTTTACTTATTCGCTTCACACACACACACAACCCGAACATTATGATCTTGTCATTCTTGTTTCCTCTTGTTACGACTGGCTGTGTATTGAACAAAAACAAAAACTATTCCTCCATGTTATTGATACACAGCTATGCACATGCGAACGATTGGAAAGTATGACAGTTAGAGTTAATTGCCCTTGGACGGTTTTACGCTAGGTAGCGCGTATATGTCGTCTGGTAAACGTTCTACATATCATATGCTTTTGCTGCAGACGGATGGTATGTAATTCCGCGCATTCTGCGCCACCGTCGATTATTAATGATACCAAACACGTCTAAAACGACTTTATAATATACCTAAAGCTTTTGAGAGTGTTACCACAATAGAACCAGAAACCACTAAAATGTACGCATAGAACCGAAATTAGTTGGATCGTTGTGCATGAATTAAGTTGCTACACTGAACGGTAACATGCATATATAGTTCATGTGTTTGGAAAGCCAGCCAAATCTCCTCCCTATAAAAGGACGTAATCACAAGACTGTAGTGTATTGCTAACGCAGTACATATACTAAAATTGGAACGATACAGAGAAGATTAGCATGGCCCCTGCGCAAGGATGACACGCAAATTCGTGAAGCGTTCCATATTTTTAATCTTTACATTCCACCCATTATTGACACAACAAGCTGCATCCATCATTCAGGTGGCAATATGAGGCCAAGTTGATGTTAGCACTTTAATTCAGAGTTATATGAACGTTTATAAGTCAAATGAACAGACTGCATTATCCAACTTCTATTTTCTCTCTTTCTTTCACCTGACGAGCTTTGTACATGCCCACGGTGGCATGGCGTGGAAAGGCACCCGGGGATAAACCGTCTCTATAGCATTTGTTTAAAAACTTACATCATTGTTTAGGATTTCTATGAAATCTCAGATTATCGCAGCCTCCACTTAATTAGGTTTGAATGGATGATTATTGCCGCCGAGCACTGCTGTCGCGCATGTCACCTTGCTCTTAACAAGAACGTATATCCTACGACGGCTTAAGCCCTCACTTCACTCATCATTGCCGCCTGTGTTAAATGAATTTAACATATTTCAATTGAGACTCAAGGTGTCTGCCCAAACTTTACTTATCCCCAGATGGTTACTAGGGTCGCACTTGAATGGGTGACTACTGCCAGTCAGTGTCAGGGCTTGTGGCTAATTAAGCCGGCTTTCTTTTTGTTGAAGTATGCAAATTAGTTCCGACTAGGCATTGGTAGGTCCTTGAAACAACAAGCTTCTTATGAACATGTTATAACATTAGCTTTGCGCAGTGGCGGTACCATAGCCAATGAGGTCCATCCGAGGCGTGGTTATTGCTAGTTGAAAACTAATCCCAATACCCCGCGCTGACGCCCTTCACTGGGCGGCATGCGCAATTTTTGTTAGCTCCTACGGGGGCCTCATAACTAATATAAAAATAGAACTTCAATTGAGGAAAACAGTGGGTTTTTTTACTTATTCGCTTCACACACACACACAACCCGAACATTATGATCTTGTCATTCTTGTTTCCTCTTGTTACGACTGGCTGTGTATTGAACAAAAACAAAAACTATTCCTCCATGTTATTGATACACAGCTATGCACATGCGAACGATTGGAAAGTATGACAGTTAGAGTTAATTGCCCTTGGACGGTTTTACGCTAGGTAGCGCGTATATGTCGTCTGGTAAACGTTCTACATATCATATGCTTTTGCTGCAGACGGATGGTATGTAATTCCGCGCATTCTGCGCCACCGTCGATTATTAATGATACCAAACACGTCTAAAACGACTTTATAATATACCTAAAGCTTTTGAGAGTGTTACCACAATAGAACCAGAAACCACTAAAATGTACGCATAGAACCGAAATTAGTTGGATCGTTGTGCATGAATTAAGTTGCTACACTGAACGGTAACATGCATATATAGTTCATGTGTTTGGAAAGCCAGCCAAATCTCCTCCCTATAAAAGGACGTAATCACAAGACTGTAGTGTATTGCTAACGCAGTACATATACTAAAATTGGAACGATACAGAGAAGATTAGCATGGCCCCTGCGCAAGGATGACACGCAAATTCGTGAAGCGTTCCATATTTTTAATCTTTACATTCCACCCATTATTGACACAACAAGCTGCATCCATCATTCAGGTGGCAATATGAGGCCAAGTTGATGTTAGCACTTTAATTCAGAGTTATATGAACGTTTATAAGTCAAATGAACAGACTGCATTATCCAACTTCTATTTTCTCTCTTTCTTTCACCTGACGAGCTTTGTACATGCCCACGGTGGCATGGCGTGGAAAGGCACCCGGGGATAAACCGTCTGTATAGCATTTGTTTAAAAACTTACATCATCGTTTAGGATTTCTATGAAATCTCAGATTATCGCAGCCTCCACTTAATTAGGTTTGAATGGATGATTATTGCCGCCGAGCACTGCTGTTGCGCATGTCACCTTGCTCTTAACAAGAACGTATATCCTACGACGGCTTAAGCCCTCACTTCACTCATCATTGCCGCCTGTGTTAAATGAATTTAACATATTTCAATTGAGACTCAAGGTGTCTGCCCAAACTTTACTTATCCCCAGATGGTTACTAGGGTCGCACTTGAATGGGTGACTACTGCCAGTCAGTGTCAGGGCTTGTGGCTAATTAAGCCGGCTTTCTTTTTGTTGAAGTATGCAAATTAGTTCCGACTAGGCATTGGTAGGTCCTTGAAACAACAAGCTTCTTATGAACATGTTATAACATTAGCTTTGCGCAGTGGCGGTACCATAGCCAATGAGGTCCATCCGAGGCGTGGTTATTGCTAGTTGAAAACTAATCCCAATACCCCGCGCTGACGCCCTTCACTGGGCGGCATGCGCAATTTTTGTTAGCTCCTACGGGGGCCTCATAACTAATATAAAAATAGAACTTCAATTGAGGAAAACAGTGGGTTTTTTTACTTATTCGCTTCACACACACACACACAACCCGAACATTATGATCTTGTCATTCTTGTTTCCTCTTGTTACGACTGGCTGTGTATTGAACAAAAACAAAAACTATTCCTCCATGTTATTGATACACAGCTATGCACATGCGAACGATTGGAAAGTATGACAGTTAGAGTTAATTGCCCTTGGACGGTTTTACGCTAGGTAGCGCGTATATGTCGTCTGGTAAACGTTCTACATATCATATGCTTTTGCTGCAGACGGATGGTATGTAATTCCGCGCATTCTGCGCCACCGTCGATTATTAATGATACCAAACACGTCTAAAACGACTTTATAATATACCTAAAGCTTTTGAGAGTGTTACCACAATAGAACCAGAAACCACTAAAATGTACGCATAGAACCGAAATTAGTTGGATCGTTGTGCATGAATTAAGTTGCTACACTGAACGGTAACATGCATATATAGTTCATGTGTTTGGAAAGCCAGCCAAATCTCCTCCCTATAAAAGGACGTAATCACAAGACTGTAGTGTATTGCTAACGCAGTACATATACTAAAATTGGAACGATACAGAGAAGATTAGCATGGCCCCTGCGCAAGGATGACACGCAAATTCGTGAAGCGTTCCATATTTTTAATCTTTACATTCCACCCATTATTGACACAACAAGCTGCATCCATCATTCAGGTGGCAATATGAGGCCAAGTTGATGTTAGCACTTTAATTCAGAGTTATATGAACGTTTATAAGTCAAATGAACAGACTGCATTATCCAACTTCTATTTTCTCTCTTTCTTTCACCTGACGAGCTTTGTACATGCCCACGGTGGCATGGCGTGGAAAGGCACCCGGGGATAAACCGTCTCTATAGCATTTGTTTAAAAACTTACATCATTGTTTAGGATTTCTATGAAATCTCAGATTATCGCAGCCTCCACTTAATTAGGTTTGAATGGATGATTATTGCCGCCGAGCACTGCTGTCGCGCATGTCACCTTGCTCTTAACAAGAACGTATATCCTACGACGGCTTAAGCCCTCACTTCACTCATCATTGCCGCCTGTGTTAAATGAATTTAACATATTTCAATTGAGACTCAAGGTGTCTGCCCAAACTTTACTTATCCCCAGATGGTTACTAGGGTCGCACTTGAATGGGTGACTACTGCCAGTCAGTGTCAGGGCTTGTGGCTAATTAAGCCGGCTTTCTTTTTGTTGAAGTATGCAAATTAGTTCCGACTAGGCATTGGTAGGTCCTTGAAACAACAAGCTTCTTATGAACATGTTATAACATTAGCTTTGCGCAGTGGCGGTACCATAGCCAATGAGGTCCATCCGAGGCGTGGTTATTGCTAGTTGAAAACTAATCCCAATACCCCGCGCTGACGCCCTTCACTGGGCGGCATGCGCAATTTTTGTTAGCTCCTACGGGGGCCTCATAACTAATATAAAAATAGAACTTCAATTGAGGAAAACAGTGGGTTTTTTTACTTATTCGCTTCACACACACACACAACCCGAACATTATGATCTTGTCATTCTTGTTTCCTCTTGTTACGACTGGCTGTGTATTGAACAAAAACAAAAACTATTCCTCCATGTTATTGATACACAGCTATGCACATGCGAACGATTGGAAAGTATGACAGTTAGAGTTAATTGCCCTTGGACGGTTTTACGCTAGGTAGCGCGTATATGTCGTCTGGTAAACGTTCTACATATCATATGCTTTTGCTGCAGACGGATGGTATGTAATTCCGCGCATTCTGCGCCACCGTCGATTATTAATGATACCAAACACGTCTAAAACGACTTTATAATATACCTAAAGCTTTTGAGAGTGTTACCACAATAGAACCAGAAACCACTAAAATGTACGCATAGAACCGAAATTAGTTGGATCGTTGTGCATGAATTAAGTTGCTACACTGAACGGTAACATGCATATATAGTTCATGTGTTTGGAAAGCCAGCCAAATCTCCTCCCTATAAAAGGACGTAATCACAAGACTGTAGTGTATTGCTAACGCAGTACATATACTAAAATTGGAACGATACAGAGAAGATTAGCATGGCCCCTGCGCAAGGATGACACGCAAATTCGTGAAGCGTTCCATATTTTTAATCTTTACATTCCACCCATTATTGACACAACAAGCTGCATCCATCATTCAGGTGGCAATATGAGGCCAAGTTGATGTTAGCACTTTAATTCAGAGTTATATGAACGTTTATAAGTCAAATGAACAGACTGCATTATCCAACTTCTATTTTCTCTCTTTCTTTCACCTGACGAGCTTTGTACATGCCCACGGTGGCATGGCGTGGAAAGGCACCCGGGGATAAACCGTCTGTATAGCATTTGTTTAAAAACTTACATCATCGTTTAGGATTTCTATGAAATCTCAGATTATCGCAGCCTCCACTTAATTAGGTTTGAATGGATGATTATTGCCGCCGAGCACTGCTGTTGCGCATGTCACCTTGCTCTTAACAAGAACGTATATCCTACGACGGCTTAAGCCCTCACTTCACTCATCATTGCCGCCTGTGTTAAATGAATTTAACATATTTCAATTGAGACTCAAGGTGTCTGCCCAAACTTTACTTATCCCCAGATGGTTACTAGGGTCGCACTTGAATGGGTGACTACTGCCAGTCAGTGTCAGGGCTTGTGGCTAATTAAGCCGGCTTTCTTTTTGTTGAAGTATGCAAATTAGTTCCGACTAGGCATTGGTAGGTCCTTGAAACAACAAGCTTCTTATGAACATGTTATAACATTAGCTTTGCGCAGTGGCGGTACCATAGCCAATGAGGTCCATCCGAGGCGTGGTTATTGCTAGTTGAAAACTAATCCCAATACCCCGCGCTGACGCCCTTCACTGGGCGGCATGCGCAATTTTTGTTAGCTCCTACGGGGGCCTCATAACTAATATAAAAATAGAACTTCAATTGAGGAAAACAGTGGGTTTTTTTACTTATTCGCTTCACACACACACACAACCCGAACATTATGATCTTGTCATTCTTGTTTCCTCTTGTTACGACTGGCTGTGTATTGAACAAAAACAAAAACTATTCCTCCATGTTATTGATACACAGCTATGCACATGCAAACGATTGGAAAGTATGACAGTTAGAGTTAATTGCCCTTGGACGGTTTTACGCTAGGTAGCGCGTATATGTCGTCTGGTAAACGTTCTACATATCATATGCTTTTGCTGCAGACGGATGGTATGTAATTCCGCGCATTCTGCGCCACCGTCGATTATTAATGATACCAAACACGTCTAAAACGACTTTATAATATACCTAAAGCTTTTGAGAGTGTTACCACAATAGAACCAGAAACCACTAAAATGTACGCATAGAACCGAAATTAGTTGGATCGTTGTGCATGAATTAAGTTGCTACACTGAACGGTAACATGCATATATAGTTCATGTGTTTGGAAAGCCAGCCAAATCTCCTCCCTATAAAAGGACGTAATCACAAGACTGTAGTGTATTGCTAACGCAGTACATATACTAAAATTGGAACGATACAGAGAAGATTAGCATGGCCCCTGCGCAAGGATGACACGCAAATTCGTGAAGCGTTCCATATTTTTAATCTTTACATTCCACCCATTATTGACACAACAAGCTGCATCCATCATTCAGGTGGCAATATGAGGCCAAGTTGATGTTAGCACTTTAATTCAGAGTTATATGAACGTTTATAAGTCAAATGAACAGACTGCATTATCCAACTTCTATTTTCTCTCTTTCTTTCACCTGACGAGCTTTGTACATGCCCACGGTGGCATGGCGTGGAAAGGCACCCGGGGATAAACCGTCTCTATAGCATTTGTTTAAAAACTTACATCATTGTTTAGGATTTCTATGAAATCTCAGATTATCGCAGCCTCCACTTAATTAGGTTTGAATGGATGATTATTGCCGCCGAGCACTGCTGTCGCGCATGTCACCTTGCTCTTAACAAGAACGTATATCCTACGACGGCTTAAGCCCTCACTTCACTCATCATTGCCGCCTGTGTTAAATGAATTTAACATATTTCAATTGAGACTCAAGGTGTCTGCCCAAACTTTACTTATCCCCAGATGGTTACTAGGGTCGCACTTGAATGGGTGACTACTGCCAGTCAGTGTCAGGGCTTGTGGCTAATTAAGCCGGCTTTCTTTTTGTTGAAGTATGCAAATTAGTTCCGACTAGGCATTGGTAGGTCCTTGAAACAACAAGCTTCTTATGAACATGTTATAACATTAGCTTTGCGCAGTGGCGGTACCATAGCCAATGAGGTCCATCCGAGGCGTGGTTATTGCTAGTTGAAAACTAATCCCAATACCCCGCGCTGACGCCCTTCACTGGGCGGCATGCGCAATTTTTGTTAGCTCCTACGGGGGCCTCATAACTAATATAAAAATAGAACTTCAATTGAGGAAAACAGTGGGTTTTTTTACTTATTCGCTTCACACACACACACAACCCGAACATTATGATCTTGTCATTCTTGTTTCCTCTTGTTACGACTGGCTGTGTATTGAACAAAAACAAAAACTATTCCTCCATGTTATTGATACACAGCTATGCACATGCGAACGATTGGAAAGTATGACAGTTAGAGTTAATTGCCCTTGGACGGTTTTACGCTAGGTAGCGCGTATATGTCGTCTGGTAAACGTTCTACATATCATATGCTTTTGCTGCAGACGGATGGTATGTAATTCCGCGCATTCTGCGCCACCGTCGATTATTAATGATACCAAACACGTCTAAAACGACTTTATAATATACCTAAAGCTTTTGAGAGTGTTACCACAATAGAACCAGAAACCACTAAAATGTACGCATAGAACCGAAATTAGTTGGATCGTTGTGCATGAATTAAGTTGCTACACTGAACGGTAACATGCATATATAGTTCATGTGTTTGGAAAGCCAGCCAAATCTCCTCCCTATAAAAGGACGTAATCACAAGACTGTAGTGTATTGCTAACGCAGTACATATACTAAAATTGGAACGATACAGAGAAGATTAGCATGGCCCCTGCGCAAGGATGACACGCAAATTCGTGAAGCGTTCCATATTTTTAATCTTTACATTCCACCCATTATTGACACAACAAGCTGCATCCATCATTCAGGTGGCAATATGAGGCCAAGTTGATGTTAGCACTTTAATTCAGAGTTATATGAACGTTTATAAGTCAAATGAACAGACTGCATTATCCAACTTCTATTTTCTCTCTTTCTTTCACCTGACGAGCTTTGTACATGCCCACGGTGGCATGGCGTGGAAAGGCACCCGGGGATAAACCGTCTGTATAGCATTTGTTTAAAAACTTACATCATCGTTTAGGATTTCTATGAAATCTCAGATTATCGCAGCCTCCACTTAATTAGGTTTGAATGGATGATTATTGCCGCCGAGCACTGCTGTTGCGCATGTCACCTTGCTCTTAACAAGAACGTATATCCTACGACGGCTTAAGCCCTCACTTCACTCATCATTGCCGCCTGTGTTAAATGAATTTAACATATTTCAATTGAGACTCAAGGTGTCTGCCCAAACTTTACTTATCCCCAGATGGTTACTAGGGTCGCACTTGAATGGGTGACTACTGCCAGTCAGTGTCAGGGCTTGTGGCTAATTAAGCCGGCTTTCTTTTTGTTGAAGTATGCAAATTAGTTCCGACTAGGCATTGGTAGGTCCTTGAAACAACAAGCTTCTTATGAACATGTTATAACATTAGCTTTGCGCAGTGGCGGTACCATAGCCAATGAGGTCCATCCGAGGCGTGGTTATTGCTAGTTGAAAACTAATCCCAATACCCCGCGCTGACGCCCTTCACTGGGCGGCATGCGCAATTTTTGTTAGCTCCTACGGGGGCCTCATAACTAATATAAAAATAGAACTTCAATTGAGGAAAACAGTGGGTTTTTTTACTTATTCGCTTCACACACACACACAACCCGAACATTATGATCTTGTCATTCTTGTTTCCTCTTGTTACGACTGGCTGTGTATTGAACAAAAACAAAAACTATTCCTCCATGTTATTGATACACAGCTATGCACATGCGAACGATTGGAAAGTATGACAGTTAGAGTTAATTGCCCTTGGACGGTTTTACGCTAGGTAGCGCGTATATGTCGTCTGGTAAACGTTCTACATATCATATGCTTTTGCTGCAGACGGATGGTATGTAATTCCGCGCATTCTGCGCCACCGTCGATTATTAATGATACCAAACACGTCTAAAACGACTTTATAATATACCTAAAGCTTTTGAGAGTGTTACCACAATAGAACCAGAAACCACTAAAATGTACGCATAGAACCGAAATTAGTTGGATCGTTGTGCATGAATTAAGTTGCTACACTGAACGGTAACATGCATATATAGTTCATGTGTTTGGAAAGCCAGCCAAATCTCCTCCCTATAAAAGGACGTAATCACAAGACTGTAGTGTATTGCTAACGCAGTACATATACTAAAATTGGAACGATACAGAGAAGATTAGCATGGCCCCTGCGCAAGGATGACACGCAAATTCGTGAAGCGTTCCATATTTTTAATCTTTACATTCCACCCATTATTGACACAACAAGCTGCATCCATCATTCAGGTGGCAATATGAGGCCAAGTTGATGTTAGCACTTTAATTCAGAGTTATATGAACGTTTATAAGTCAAATGAACAGACTGCATTATCCAACTTCTATTTTCTCTCTTTCTTTCACCTGACGAGCTTTGTACATGCCCACGGTGGCATGGCGTGGAAAGGCACCCGGGGATAAACCGTCTGTATAGCATTTGTTTAAAAACTTACATCATCGTTTAGGATTTCTATGAAATCTCAGATTATCGCAGCCTCCACTTAATTAGGTTTGAATGGATGATTATTGCCGCCGAGCACTGCTGTTGCGCATGTCACCTTGCTCTTAACAAGAACGTATATCCTACGACGGCTTAAGCCCTCACTTCACTCATCATTGCCGCCTGTGTTAAATGAATTTAACATATTTCAATTGAGACTCAAGGTGTCTGCCCAAACTTTACTTATCCCCAGATGGTTACTAGGGTCGCACTTGAATGGGTGACTACTGCCAGTCAGTGTCAGGGCTTGTGGCTAATTAAGCCGGCTTTCTTTTTGTTGAAGTATGCAAATTAGTTCCGACTAGGCATTGGTAGGTCCTTGAAACAACAAGCTTCTTATGAACATGTTATAACATTAGCTTTGCGCAGTGGCGGTACCATAGCCAATGAGGTCCATCCGAGGCGTGGTTATTGCTAGTTGAAAACTAATCCCAATACCCCGCGCTGACGCCCTTCACTGGGCGGCATGCGCAATTTTTGTTAGCTCCTACGGGGGCCTCATAACTAATATAAAAATAGAACTTCAATTGAGGAAAACAGTGGGTTTTTTTACTTATTCGCTTCACACACACACACAACCCGAACATTATGATCTTGTCATTCTTGTTTCCTCTTGTTACGACTGGCTGTGTATTGAACAAAAACAAAAACTATTCCTCCATGTTATTGATACACAGCTATGCACATGCAAACGATTGGAAAGTATGACAGTTAGAGTTAATTGCCCTTGGACGGTTTTACGCTAGGTAGCGCGTATATGTCGTCTGGTAAACGTTCTACATATCATATGCTTTTGCTGCAGACGGATGGTATGTAATTCCGCGCATTCTGCGCCACCGTCGATTATTAATGATACCAAACACGTCTAAAACGACTTTATAATATACCTAAAGCTTTTGAGAGTGTTACCACAATAGAACCAGAAACCACTAAAATGTACGCATAGAACCGAAATTAGTTGGATCGTTGTGCATGAATTAAGTTGCTACACTGAACGGTAACATGCATATATAGTTCATGTGTTTGGAAAGCCAGCCAAATCTCCTCCCTATAAAAGGACGTAATCACAAGACTGTAGTGTATTGCTAACGCAGTACATATACTAAAATTGGAACGATACAGAGAAGATTAGCATGGCCCCTGCGCAAGGATGACACGCAAATTCGTGAAGCGTTCCATATTTTTAATCTTTACATTCCACCCATTATTGACACAACAAGCTGCATCCATCATTCAGGTGGCAATATGAGGCCAAGTTGATGTTAGCACTTTAATTCAGAGTTATATGAACGTTTATAAGTCAAATGAACAGACTGCATTATCCAACTTCTATTTTCTCTCTTTCTTTCACCTGACGAGCTTTGTACATGCCCACGGTGGCATGGCGTGGAAAGGCACCCGGGGATAAACCGTCTCTATAGCATTTGTTTAAAAACTTACATCATTGTTTAGGATTTCTATGAAATCTCAGATTATCGCAGCCTCCACTTAATTAGGTTTGAATGGATGATTATTGCCGCCGAGCACTGCTGTCGCGCATGTCACCTTGCTCTTAACAAGAACGTATATCCTACGACGGCTTAAGCCCTCACTTCACTCATCATTGCCGCCTGTGTTAAATGAATTTAACATATTTCAATTGAGACTCAAGGTGTCTGCCCAAACTTTACTTATCCCCAGATGGTTACTAGGGTCGCACTTGAATGGGTGACTACTGCCAGTCAGTGTCAGGGCTTGTGGCTAATTAAGCCGGCTTTCTTTTTGTTGAAGTATGCAAATTAGTTCCGACTAGGCATTGGTAGGTCCTTGAAACAACAAGCTTCTTATGAACATGTTATAACATTAGCTTTGCGCAGTGGCGGTACCATAGCCAATGAGGTCCATCCGAGGCGTGGTTATTGCTAGTTGAAAACTAATCCCAATACCCCGCGCTGACGCCCTTCACTGGGCGGCATGCGCAATTTTTGTTAGCTCCTACGGGGGCCTCATAACTAATATAAAAATAGAACTTCAATTGAGGAAAACAGTGGGTTTTTTTACTTATTCGCTTCACACACACACACAACCCGAACATTATGATCTTGTCATTCTTGTTTCCTCTTGTTACGACTGGCTGTGTATTGAACAAAAACAAAAACTATTCCTCCATGTTATTGATACACAGCTATGCACATGCGAACGATTGGAAAGTATGACAGTTAGAGTTAATTGCCCTTGGACGGTTTTACGCTAGGTAGCGCGTATATGTCGTCTGGTAAACGTTCTACATATCATATGCTTTTGCTGCAGACGGATGGTATGTAATTCCGCGCATTCTGCGCCACCGTCGATTATTAATGATACCAAACACGTCTAAAACGACTTTATAATATACCTAAAGCTTTTGAGAGTGTTACCACAATAGAACCAGAAACCACTAAAATGTACGCATAGAACCGAAATTAGTTGGATCGTTGTGCATGAATTAAGTTGCTACACTGAACGGTAACATGCATATATAGTTCATGTGTTTGGAAAGCCAGCCAAATCTCCTCCCTATAAAAGGACGTAATCACAAGACTGTAGTGTATTGCTAACGCAGTACATATACTAAAATTGGAACGATACAGAGAAGATTAGCATGGCCCCTGCGCAAGGATGACACGCAAATTCGTGAAGCGTTCCATATTTTTAATCTTTACATTCCACCCATTATTGACACAACAAGCTGCATCCATCATTCAGGTGGCAATATGAGGCCAAGTTGATGTTAGCACTTTAATTCAGAGTTATATGAACGTTTATAAGTCAAATGAACAGACTGCATTATCCAACTTCTATTTTCTCTCTTTCTTTCACCTGACGAGCTTTGTACATGCCCACGGTGGCATGGCGTGGAAAGGCACCCAGGGATAAACCGTCTGTATAGCATTTGTTTAAAAACTTACATCATTGTTTAGGATTTCTATGAAATCTCAGATTATCGCAGCCTCCACTTAATTAGGTTTGAATGGATGATTATTGCCGCCGAGCACTGCTGTCGCGCATGTCACCTTGCTCTTAACAAGAACGTATATCCTACGACGGCTTAAGCCCTCACTTCACTCATCATTGCCGCCTGTGTTAAATGAATTTAACATATTTCAATTGAGACTCAAGGTGTCTGCCCAAACTTTACTTATCCCCAGATGGTTACTAGGGTCGCACTTGAATGGGTGACTACTGCCAGTCAGTGTCAGGGCTTGTGGCTAATTAAGCCGGCTTTCTTTTTGTTGAAGTATGCAAATTAGTTCCGACTAGGCATTGGTAGGTCCTTGAAACAACAAGCTTCTTATGAACATGTTATAACATTAGCTTTGCGCAGTGGCGGTACCATAGCCAATGAGGTCCATCCGAGGCGTGGTTATTGCTAGTTGAAAACTAATCCCAATAACCCGCGCTGACGCCCTTCACTGGGCGGCATGCGCAATTTTTGTTAGCTCCTACGGGGGCCTCATAACTAATATAAAAATAGAACTTCAATTGAGGAAAACAGTGGGTTTTTTTACTTATTCGCTTCACACACACACACAACCCGAACATTATGATCTTGTCATTCTTGTTTCCTCTTGTTACGACTGGCTGTGTATTGAACAAAAACAAAAACTATTCCTCCATGTTATTGATACACAGCTATGCACATGCGAACGATTGGAAAGTATGACAGTTAGAGTTAATTGCCCTTGGACGGTTTTACGCTAGGTAGCGCGTATATGTCGTCTGGTAAACGTTCTACATATCATATGCTTTTGCTGCAGACGGATGGTATGTAATTCCGCGCATTCTGCGCCACCGTCGATTATTAATGATACCAAACACGTCTAAAACGACTTTATAATATACCTAAAGCTTTTGAGAGTGTTACCACAATAGAACCAGAAACCACTAAAATGTACGCATAGAACCGAAATTAGTTGGATCGTTGTGCATGAATTAAGTTGCTACACTGAACGGTAACATGCATATATAGTTCATGTGTTTGGAAAGCCAGCCAAATCTCCTCCCTATAAAAGGACGTAATCACAAGACTGTAGTGTATTGCTAACGCAGTACATAAACTAAAATTGGAACGATACAGAGAAGATTAGCATGGCCCCTGCGCAAGGATGACACGTGAAGCGTTCCATATTTTTAATCTTTACATTCCACCCATTATTGACACAACAAGCTGCATCCATCATTCAGGTGGCAATATGAGGCCAAGTTGATGTTAGCACTTTAATTCAGAGTTATATGAACGTTTATAAGTCAAATGAACAGACTGCATTATCCAATTCCAATTTTCTCTCTTTCTTTCACCTGACGAGCTTTGTACATGCCCACGGTGGCATGGCGTGGAAAGGCACCCGGGGATAAACCGTCTGTATAGCATTTGTTTAAAAACTTACATCATCGTTTAGGATTTCTATGAAATCTCAGATTATCGCAGCCTCCACTTAATTAGGTTTGAATGGATGATTATTGCCGCCGAGCACTGCTGTTGCGCATGTCACCTTGCTCTTAACAAGAACGTATATCCTACGACGGCTTAAGCCCTCACTTCACTCATCATTGCCGCCTGTGTTAAATGAATTTAACATATTTCAATTGAGACTCAAGGTGTCTGCCCAAACTTTACTTATCCCCAGATGGTTACTAGGGTCGCACTTGAATGGGTGACTACTGCCAGTCAGTGTCAGGGCTTGTGGCTAATTAAGCCGGCTTTCTTTTTGTTGAAGTATGCAAATTAGTTCCGACTAGGCATTGGTAGGTCCTTGAAACAACAAGCTTCTTATGAACATGTTATAACATTAGCTTTGCGCAGTGGCGGTACCATAGCCAATGAGGTCCATCCGAGGCGTGGTTATTGCTAGTTGAAAACTAATCCCAATACCCCGCGCTGACGCCCTTCACTGGGCGGCATGCGCAATTTTTGTTAGCTCCTACGGGGGCCTCATAACTAATATAAAAATAGAACTTCAATTGAGGAAAACAGTGGGTTTTTTTACTTATTCGCTTCACACACACACACAACCCGAACATTATGATCTTGTCATTCTTGTTTCCTCTTGTTACGACTGGCTGTGTATTGAACAAAAACAAAAACTATTCCTCCATGTTATTGATACACAGCTATGCACATGCGAACGATTGGAAAGTATGACAGTTAGAGTTAATTGCCCTTGGACGGTTTTACGCTAGGTAGCGCGTATATGTCGTCTGGTAAACGTTCTACATATCATATGCTTTTGCTGCAGACGGATGGTATGTAATTCCGCGCATTCTGCGCCACCGTCGATTATTAATGATACCAAACACGTCTAAAACGACTTTATAATATACCTAAAGCTTTTGAGAGTGTTACCACAATAGAACCAGAAACCACTAAAATGTACGCATAGAACCGAAATTAGTTGGATCGTTGTGCATGAATTAAGTTGCTACACTGAACGGTAACATGCATATATAGTTCATGTGTTTGGAAAGCCAGCCAAATCTCCTCCCTATAAAAGGACGTAATCACAAGACTGTAGTGTATTGCTAACGCAGTACATATACTAAAATTGGAACGATACAGAGAAGATTAGCATGGCCCCTGCGCAAGGATGACACGCAAATTCGTGAAGCGTTCCATATTTTTAATCTTTACATTCCACCCATTATTGACACAACAAGCTGCATCCATCATTCAGGTGGCAATATGAGGCCAAGTTGATGTTAGCACTTTAATTCAGAGTTATATGAACGTTTATAAGTCAAATGAACAGACTGCATTATCCAACTTCTATTTTCTCTCTTTCTTTCACCTGACGAGCTTTGTACATGCCCACGGTGGCATGGCGTGGAAAGGCACCCGGGGATAAACCGTCTGTATAGCATTTGTTTAAAAACTTACATCATTGTTTAGGATTTCTATGAAATCTCAGATTATCGCAGCCTCCACTTAATTAGGTTTGAATGGATGATTATTGCCGCCGAGCACTGCTGTCGCGCATGTCACCTTGCTCTTAACAAGAACGTATATCCTACGACGGCTTAAGCCCTCACTTCACTCATCATTGCCGCCTGTGTTAAATGAATTTAACATATTTCAATTGAGACTCAAGGTGTCTGCCCAAACTTTACTTATCCCCAGATGGTTACTAGGGTCGCACTTGAATGGGTGACTACTGCCAGTCAGTGTCAGGGCTTGTGGCTAATTAAGCCGGCTTTCTTTTTGTTGAAGTATGCAAATTAGTTCCGACTAGGCATTGGTAGGTCCTTGAAACAACAAGCTTCTTATGAACATGTTATAACATTAGCTTTGCGCAGTGGCGGTACCATAGCCAATGAGGTCCATCCGAGGCGTGGTTATTGCTAGTTGAAAACTAATCCCAATACCCCGCGCTGACGCCCTTCACTGGGCGGCATGCGCAATTTTTGTTAGCTCCTACGGGGGCCTCATAACTAATATAAAAATAGAACTTCAATTGAGGAAAACAGTGGGTTTTTTTACTTATTCGCTTCACACACACACACAACCCGAACATTATGATCTTGTCATTCTTGTTTCCTCTTGTTACGACTGGCTGTGTATTGAACAAAAACAAAAACTATTCCTCCATGTTATTGATACACAGCTATGCACATGCGAACGATTGGAAAGTATGACAGTTAGAGTTAATTGCCCTTGGACGGTTTTACGCTAGGTAGCGCGTATATGTCGTCTGGTAAACGTTCTACATATCATATGCTTTTGCTGCAGACGGATGGTATGTAATTCCGCGCATTCTGCGCCACCGTCGATTATTAATGATACCAAACACGTCTAAAACGACTTTATAATATACCTAAAGCTTTTGAGAGTGTTACCACAATAGAACCAGAAACCACTAAAATGTACGCATAGAACCGAAATTAGTTGGATCGTTGTGCATGAATTAAGTTGCTACACTGAACGGTAACATGCATATATAGTTCATGTGTTTGGAAAGCCAGCCAAATCTCCTCCCTATAAAAGGACGTAATCACAAGACTGTAGTGTATTGCTAACGCAGTACATATACTAAAATTGGAACGATACAGAGAAGATTAGCATGGCCCCTGCGCAAGGATGACACGCAAATTCGTGAAGCGTTCCATATTTTTAATCTTTACATTCCACCCATTATTGACACAACAAGCTGCATCCATCATTCAGGTGGCAATATGAGGCCAAGTTGATGTTAGCACTTTAATTCAGAGTTATATGAACGTTTATAAGTCAAATGAACAGACTGCATTATCCAACTTCTATTTTCTCTCTTTCTTTCACCTGACGAGCTTTGTACATGTCCTACGACGGCTTAAGCCCTCACTTCACTCATCATTGCCGCCTGTGTTAAATGAATTTAACATATTTCAATTGAGACTCAAGGTGTCTGCCCAAACTTTACTTATCCCCAGATGGTTACTAGGGTCGCACTTGAATGGGTGACTACTGCCAGTCAGTGTCAGGGCATGTGGCTAATTAAGCCGGCTTTCTTTTTGTTGAAGTATGCAAATTAGTTCCGACTAGGCATTGGTAGGTCCTTGAAACAACAAGCTTCTGCGCCACCGTCGATTATTAATGATACCAAACACGTCTAAAACGACTTTATAATATACCTAAAGCTTTTGAGAGTGTTACCACAATAGAACCAGAAACCACTAAAATGTACGCATAGAACCGAAATTAGTTGGATCGTTGTGCATGAATTAAGTTGCTACACTGAACGGTAACATGCATATATAGTTCATGTGTTTGGAAAGCCAGCCAAATCTCCTCCCTATAAAAGGACGTAATCACAAGACTGTAGTGTATTGCTAACGCAGTACATATACTAAAATTGGAACGATACAGAGAAGATTAGCATGGCCCCTGCGCAAGGATGACACGCAAATTCGTGAAGCGTTCCATATTTTTAATCTTTACATTCCACCCATTATTGACACAACAAGCTGCATCCATCATTCAGGTGGCAATATGAGGCCAAGTTGATGTTAGCACTTTAATTCAGAGTTATATGAACAGACTGCATTATCCAACTTCTATTTTCTCTCTTTCTTTCACCTGACGAGCTTTGTACATGCCCACGGTGGCATGGCGTGGAAAGGCACCCAGGGATAAACCGTCTGTATAGCATTTGTTTAAAAACTTACATCATTGTTTAGGATTTGTATGAAATCTCAGATTATCGCAGCCTCCACTTAATTAGGTTTGAATGGATGATTATTGCCGCCGAGCACTGCTGTCGCGCATGTCACCTTGCTCTTAACAAGAACGTATATCCTACGACGGCTTAAGCCCTCACTTCACTCATCATTGCCGCATGTGTTAAATGAATTTAACATATTTCAATTGAGACTCAAGGTGTCTGCCCAAACTTTACTTATCCCCAGATGGTTACTAGGGTCGCACTTGAATGGGTGACTACTGCCAGTCAGTGTCAGGGCTTGTGGCTAATTAAGCCGGCTTTCTTTTTGTTGAAGTATGCAAATTAGTTCCGACTAGGCATTGGTAGGTCCTTGAAACAACAAGCTTCTTATGAACATGTTATAACATTAGCTTTGCGCAGTGGCGGTACCATAGCCAATGAGGTCCATCCGAGGCGTGGTTATTGCTAGTTGAAAACTAATCCCAATACCCCGCGCTGACGCCCTTCACTGGGCGGCATGCGCAATTTTTGTTAGCTCCTACGGGGGCCTCATAACTAATATAAAAATAGAACTTCAATTGAGGAAAACAGTGGGTTTTTTTACTTATTCGCTTCACACACACAACCCGAACATTATGATCTTGTCATTCTTGTTTCCTCTTGTTACGACTGGCTGTGTATTGAACAAAAACAAAAACTATTCCTCCATGTTATTGATACACAGCTATGCACATGCGAACGATTGGAAAGTATGACAGTTAGAGTTAATTGCCCTTGGACGGTTTTACGCTAGGTAGCGCGTATATGTCGTCTGGTAAACGTTCTACATATCATATGCTTTTGCTGCAGACGGATGGTATGTAATTCCGCGCATTCTGCGCCACCGTCGATTATTAATGATACCAAACACGTCTAAAACGACTTTATAATATACCTAAAGCTTTTGAGAGTGTTACCACAATAGAACCAGAAACCACTAAAATGTACGCATAGAACCGAAATTAGTTGGATCGTTGTGCATGAATTAAGTTGCTAAACTGAACGGTAACATGCATATATAGTTCATGTGTTTGGAAAGCCAGCCAAATCTCCTCCCTATAAAAGGACGTAATCACAAGACTGTAGTGTATTGCTAACGCAGTACATATACTAAAATTGGAACGATACAGAGAAGATTAGCATGGCCCCTGCGCAAGGATGACACGCAAATTCGTGAAGCGTTCCATATTTTTAATCTTTACATTCCACCCATTATTGACACAACAAGCTGCATCCATCATTCAGGTGGCAATATGAGGCCAAGTTGATGTTAGCACTTTAATTCAGAGTTATATGAACAGACTGCATTATCCAACTTCTATTTTCTCTCTTTCTTTCACCTGACGAGCTTTGTACATGCCCACGGTGGCATGGCGTGGAAAGGCACCCGGGGATAAACCGTCTGTATAGCATTTGTTTAAAAACTTACATCATTGTTTAGGATTTGTATGAAATCTCAGATTATCGCAGCCTCCACTTAATTAGGTTTGAATGGATGATTATTGCCGCCGAGCACTGCTGTCGCGCATGTCACCTTGCTCTTAACAAGAACGTATATCCTACGACGGCTTAAGCCCTCACTTCACTCATCATTGCCGCATGTGTTAAATGAATTTAACATATTTCAATTGAGACTCAAGGTGTCTGCCCAAACTTTACTTATCCCCAGATGGTTACTAGGGTCGCACTTGAATGGGTGACTACTGCCAGTCAGTGTCAGGGCTTGTGGCTAATTAAGCCGGCTTTCTTTTTGTTGAAGTATGCAAATTAGTTCCGACTAGGCATTGGTAGGTCCTTGAAACAACAAGCTTCTTATGAACATGTTATAACATTAGCTTTGCGCAGTGGCGGTACCATAGCCAATGAGGTCCATCCGAGGCGTGGTTATTGTTAGTTGAAAACTAATCCCAATACCCAGCGCTGACGCCCTTCACTGGGCGGCATGCGCAATTTTTGTTAGCTCCTACGGGGGCCTCATAACTAATATAAAAATAGAACTTCAATTGAGGAAAACAGTGGGTTTTTTTACTTATTCGCTTCACACACACACACAACCCGAACATTATGATCTTGTCATTCTTGTTTCCTCTTGTTACGACTGGCTGTGTATTGAACAAAAACAAAAACTATTCCTCCATGTTATTGATACACAGCTATGCACATGCGAACGATTGGAAAGTATGACAGTTAGAGTTAATTGCCCTTGGACGGTTTTACGCTAGGTAGCGCGTATATGTCGTCTGGTAAACGTTCTACATATCATATGCTTTTGCTGCAGACGGATGGTATGTAATTCCGCGCATTCTGCGCCACCGTCGATTATTAATGATACCAAACACGTCTAAAACGACTTTATAATATACCTAAAGCTTTTGAGAGTGTTACCACAATAGAACCAGAAACCACTAAAATGTACGCATAGAACCGAAATTAGTTGGATCGTTGTGCATGAATTAAGTTGCTACACTGAACGGTAACATGCATATATAGTTCATGTGTTTGGAAAGCCAGCCAAATCTCCTCCCTATAAAAGGACGTAATCACAAATCTGTAGTGTATTGCTAACGCAGTACATATACTAAAATTGGAACGATACAGAGAAGATTAGCATGGCCCCTGCGCAAGGATGACACGCAAATTCGTGAAGCGTTCCATATTTTTAATCTTTACATTCCACCCATTATTGACACAACAAGCTGCATCCATCATTCAGGTGGCAATATGAGGCCAAGTTGATGTTAGCACTTTAATTCAGAGTTATATGAACGTTTATAAGTCAAATGAACAGACTGCATTATCCAACTTCTATTTTCTCTCTTTCTTTCACCTGACGAGCTTTGTACATGCCCACGGTGGCATGGCGTGGAAAGGCACCCAGGGATAAACCGTCTGTATAGCATTTGTTTAAAAACTTACATCATTGTTTAGGATTTGTATGAAATCTCAGATTATCGCAGCCTCCACTTAATTAGGTTTGAATGGATGATTATTGCCGCCGAGCACTGCTGTCGCGCATGTCACCTTGCTCTTAACAAGAACGTATATCCTACGACGGCTTAAGCCCTCACTTCACTCATCATTGCCGCCTGTGTTAAATGAATTTAACATATTTCAATTGAGACTCAAGGTGTCTGCCCAAACTTTACTTATCCCCAGATGGTTACTAGGGTCGCACTTGAATGGGTGACTACTGCCAGTCAGTGTCAGGGCTTGTGGCTAATTAAGCCGGCTTTCTTTTTGTTGAAGTATGCAAATTAGTTCCGACTAGGCATTGGTAGGTCCTTGAAACAACAAGCTTCTTATGAACATGTTATAACATTAGCTTTGCGCAGTGGCGGTACCATAGCCAATGAGGTCCATCCGAGGCGTGGTTATTGCTAGTTGAAAACTAATCCCAATACCCCGCGCTGACGCCCTTCACTGGGCGGCATGCGCAATTTTTGTTAGCTCCTACGGGGGCCTCATAACTAATATAAAAAAAGAACTTCAATTGAGGAAAACAGTGGGTTTTTTTACTTATTCGCTTCACACACACAACCCGAACATTATGATCTTGTCATTCTTGTTTCCTCTTGTTACGACTGGCTGTGTATTGAACAAAAACAAAAACTATTCCTCCATGTTATTGATACACAGCTATGCACATGCGAACGATTGGAAAGTATGACAGTTAGAGTTAATTGCCCTTGGACGGTTTTACGCTAGGTAGCGCGTATATGTCGTCTGGTAAACGTTCTACATATCATATGCTTTTGCTGCAGACGGATGGTATGTAATTCCGCGCATTCTGCGCCACCGTCGATTATTAATGATACCAAACACGTCTAAAACGACTTTATAATATACCTAAAGCTTTTGAGAGTGTTACCACAATAGAACCAGAAACCACTAAAATGTAAGCATAGAACCGAAATTAGTTGGATCGTTGTGCATGAATTAAGTTGCTACACTGAACGGTAACATGCATATATAGTTCATGTGTTTGGAAAGCCAGCCAAATCTCCTCCCTATAAAAGGACGTAATCACAAGACTGTAGTGTATTGCTAACGCAGTACATATACTAAAATTGGAACGATACAGAGAAGATTAGCATGGCCCCTGCGCAAGGATGACACGCAAATTCGTGAAGCGTTCCATATTTTTAATCTTTACATTCCACCCATTATTGACACAACAAGCTGCATCCATCATTCAGGTGGCAATATGAGGCCAAGTTGATGTTAGCACTTTAATTCAGAGTTATATGAACAGACTGCATTATCCAACTTCTATTTTCTCTCTTTCTTTCACCTGACGAGCTTTGTACATGCCCACGGTGGCATGGCGTGGAAAGGCACCCAGGGATAAACCGTCTGTATAGCATTTGTTTAAAAACTTACATCATTGTTTAGGATTTGTATGAAATCTCAGATTATCGCAGCCTCCACTTAATTAGGTTTGAATGGATGATTATTGCCGCCGAGCACTGCTGTCGCGCATGTCACCTTGCTCTTAACAAGAACGTATATCCTACGACGGCTTAAGCCCTCACTTCACTCATCATTGCCGCCTGTGTTAAATGAATTTAACATATTTCAATTGAGACTCAAGGTGTCTGCCCAAACTTTACTTATCCCCAGATGGTTACTAGGGTCGCACTTGAATGGGTGACTACTGCCAGTCAGTGTCAGGGCTTGTGGCTAATTAAGCCGGCTTTCTTTTTGTTGAAGTATGCAAATTAGTTCCGACTAGGCATTGGTAGGTCCTTGAAACAACAAGCTTCTTATGAACATGTTATAACATTAGCTTTGCGCAGTGGCGGTACCATAGCCAATGAGGTCCATCCGAGGCGTGGTTATTGCTAGTTGAAAACTAATCCCAATACCCCGCGCTGACGCCCTTCACTGGGCGGCATGCGCAATTTTTGTTAGCTCCTACGGGGGCCTCATAACTAATATAAAAATAGAACTTCAATTGAGGAAAACAGTGGTTTTTTTTACTTATTCGCTTCACACACACAACCCGAACATTATGATCTTGTCATTCTTGTTTCCTCTTGTTACGACTGGCTGTGTATTGAACAAAAACAAAAACTATTCCTCCATGTTATTGATACACAGCTATGCACATGCGAACGATTGGAAAGTATGACAGTTAGAGTTAATTGCCCTTGGACGGTTTTACGCTAGGTAGCGCGTATATGTCGTCTGGTAAACGTTCTACATATCATATGCTTTTGCTGCAGACGGATGGTATGTAATTCCGCGCATTCTGCGCCACCGTCGATTATTAATGATACCAAACACGTCTAAAACGACTTTATAATATACCTAAAGCTTTTGAGAGTGTTACCACAATAGAACCAGAAACCACTAAAATGTACGCATAGAACCGAAATTAGTTGGATCGTTGTGCATGAATTAAGTTGCTACACTGAACGGTAACATGCATATATAGTTCATGTGTTTGGAAAGCCAGCCAAATCTCCTCCCTATAAAAGGACGTAATCACAAGACTGTAGTGTATTGCTAACGCAGTACATATACTAAAATTGGAACGATACAGAGAAGATTAGCATGGCCCCTGCGCAAGGATGACACGCAAATTCGTGAAGCGTTCCATATTTTTAATCTTTACATTCCACCCATTATTGACACAACAAGCTGCATCCATCATTCAGGTGGCAATATGAGGCCAAGTTGATGTTAGCACTTTAATTCAGAGTTATATGAACAGACTGCATTATCCAACTTCTATTTTCTCTCTTTCTTTCACCTGACGAGCTTTGTACATGCCCACGGTGGCATGGCGTGGAAAGGCACCCAGGGATAAACCGTCTGTATAGCATTTGTTTAAAAACTTACATCATTGTTTAGGATTTGTATGAAATCTCAGATTATCGCAGCCTCCACTTAATTAGGTTTGAATGGATGATTATTGCCGCCGAGCACTGCTGTCGCGCATGTCACCTTGCTCTTAACAAGAACGTATATCCTACGACGGCTTAAGCCCTCACTTCACTCATCATTGCCGCCTGTGTTAAATGAATTTAACATATTTCAATTGAGACTCAAGGTGTCTGCCCAAACTTTACTTATCCCCAGATGGTTACTAGGGTCGCACTTGAATGGGTGACTACTGCCAGTCAGTGTCAGGGCTTATGGCTAATTAAGCCGGCTTTCTTTTTGTTGAAGTATGCAAATTAGTTCCGACTAGGCATTGGTAGGTCCTTGAAACAACAAGCTTCTTATGAACATGTTATAACATTAGCTTTGCGCAGTGGCGGTACCATAGCTAATGAGGTCCATCCGAGGCGTGGTTATTGCTAGTTGAAAACTAATCCCAATACCCCGCGCTGACGCCCTTCACTGGGCGGCATGCGCAATTTTTGTTAGCTCCTACGGGGGCCTAATAACTAATATAAAAATAGAACTTCAATTGAGGAAAACAGTGGGTTTTTTTACTTATTCGCTTCACACACACAACCCGAACATTATGATCTTGTCATTCTTGTTTCCTCTTGTTACGACTGGCTGTGTATTGAACAAAAACAAAAACTATTCCTCCATGTTATTGATACACAGCTATGCACATGCGAACGATTGGAAAGTATGACAGTTAGAGTTAATTGCCCTTGGACGGTTTTACGCTAGGTAGCGCGTATATGTCGTCTGGTAAACGTTCTACATATCATATGCTTTTGCTGCAGACGGATGGTATGTAATTCCGCGCATTCTGCGCCACCGTCGATTATTAATGATACCAAACACGTCTAAAACGACTTTATAATATACCTAAAGCTTTTGAGAGTGTTACCACAATAGAACCAGAAACCACTAAAATGTACGCATAGAACCGAAATTAGTTGGATCTTTGTGCATGAATTAAGTTGCTACACTGAACGGTAACATGCATATATAGTTCATGTGTTTGGAAAGCCAGCCAAATCTCCTCCCTATAAAAGGACGTAATCACAAGACTGTAGTGTATTGCTAACGCAGTACATATACTAAAATTGGAACGATACAGAGAAGATTAGCATGGCCCCTGCGCAAGGATGACACGCAAATTCGTGAAGCGTTCCATATTTTTAATCTTTACATTCCACCCATTATTGACACAACAAGCTGCATCCATCATTCAGGTGGCAATATGAGGCCAAGTTGATGTTAGCACTTTAATTCAGAGTTATATGAACGTTTATAAGTCAAATGAACAGACTGCATTATCCAACTTCTATTTTCTCTCTTTCTTTCACCTGACGAGCTTTGTACATGCCCACGGTGGCATGGCGTGGAAAGGCACCCAGGGATAAACCGTCTGTATAGCATTTGTTTAAAAACTTACATCATTGTTTAGGATTTGTATGAAATCTCAGATTATCGCAGCCTCCACTTAATTAGGTTTGAATGGATGATTATTGCCGCCGAGCACTGCTGTCGCGCATGTCACCTTGCTCTTAACAAGAACGTATATCCTACGACGGCTTAAGCCCTCACTTCACTCATCATTGCCGCCTGTGTTAAATGAATTTAACATATTTCAATTGAGACTCAAGGTGTCTGCCCAAACTTTACTTATCCCCAGATGGTTACTAGGGTCGCACTTGAATGGGTGACTACTGCCAGTCAGTGTCAGGGCTTGTGGCTAATTAAGCCGGCTTTCTTTTTGTTGAAGTATGCAAATTAGTTCCGACTAGGCATTGGTAGGTCCTTGAAACAACAAGCTTCTTATGAACATGTTATAACATTAGCTTTGCGCAGTGGCGGTACCATAGCCAATGAGGTCCATCCGAGGCGTGGTTATTGCTAGTTGAAAACTAATCCCAATACCCCGCGCTGACGCCCTTCACTGGGCGGCATGCGCAATTTTTGTTAGCTCCTACGGGGGCCTAATAACTAATATAAAAATAGAACTTCAATTGAGGAAAACAGTGGGTTTTTTTACTTATTCGCTTCACACACACAACCCGAACATTATGATCTTGTCATTCTTGTTTCCTCTTGTTACGACTGGCTGTGTATTGAACAAAAACAAAAACTATTCCTCCATGTTATTGATACACAGCTATGCACATGCGAACGATTGGAAAGTATGACAGTTAGAGTTAATTGCCCTTGGACGGTTTTACGCTAGGTAGCGCGTATATGTCGTCTGGTAAACGTTCTACATATCATATGCTTTTGCTGCAGACGGATGGTATGTAATTCCGCGCATTCTGCGCCACCGTCGATTATTAATGATACCAAACACGTCTAAAACGACTTTATAATATACCTAAAGCTTTTGAGAGTGTTACCACAATAGAACCAGAAACCACTAAAATGTACGCATAGAACCGAAATTAGTTGGATCGTTGTGCATGAATTAAGTTGCTACACTGAACGGTAACATGCATATATAGTTCATGTGTTTGGAAAGCCAGCCAAATCTCCTCCCTATAAAAGGACGTAATCACAAGACTGTAGTGTATTGCTAACGCAGTACATATACTAAAATTGGAACGATACAGAGAAGATTAGCATGGCCCCTGCGCAAGGATGACACGCAAATTCGTGAAGCGTTCCATATTTTTAATCTTTACATTCCACCCATTATTGACACAACAAGCTGCATCCATCATTCAGGTGGCAATATGAGGCCAAGTTGATGTTTGCACTTTAATTCAGAGTTATATGAACGTTTATAAGTCAAATGAACAGACTGCATTATCCAACTTCTATTTTCTCTCTTTCTTTCACCTGACGAGCTTTGTACATGCCCACGGTGGCATGGCGTGGAAAGGCACCCAGGGATAAACCGTCTGTATAGCATTTGTTTAAAAACTTACATCATTGTTTAGGATTTGTATGAAATCTCAGATTATCGCAGCCTCCACTTAATTAGGTTTGAATGGATGATTATTGCCGCCGAGCACTGCTGTCGCGCATGTCACCTTGCTCTTAACAAGAACGTATATCCTACGACGGCTTAAGCCCTCACTTCACTCATCATTGCCGCCTGTGTTAAATGAATTTAACATATTTCAATTGAGACTCAAGGTGTCTGCCCAAACTTTACTTATCCCCAGATGGTTACTAGGGTCGCACTTGAATGGGTGACTACTGCCAGTCAGTGTCAGGGCTTGTGGCTAATTAAGCCGGCTTTCTTTTTGTTGAAGTATGCAAATTAGTTCCGACTAGGCATTGGTAGGTCCTTGAAACAACAAGCTTCTTATGAACATGTTATAACATTAGCTTTGCGCAGTGGCGGTACCATAGCCAATGAGGTCCATCCGAGGCGTGGTTATTGCTAGTTGAAAACTAATCCCAATACCCCGCGCTGACGCCCTTCACTGGGCGGCATGCGCAATTTTTGTTAGCTCCTACGGGGGCCTAATAACTAATATAAAAATAGAACTTCAATTGAGGAAAACAGTGGGTTTTTTTACTTATTCGCTTCACACACACAACCCGAACATTATGATCTTGTCATTCTTGTTTCCTCTTGTTACGACTGGCTGTGTATTGAACAAAAACAAAAACTATTCCTCCATGTTATTGATACACAGCTATGCACATGCGAACGATTGGAAAGTATGACAGTTAGAGTTAATTGCCCTTGGACGGTTTTACGCTAGGTAGCGCGTATATGTCGTCTGGTAAACGTTCTACATATCATATGCTTTTGCTGCAGACGGATGGTATGTAATTCCGCGCATTCTGCGCCACCGTCGATTATTAATGATACCAAACACGTCTAAAACGACTTTATAATATACCTAAAGCTTTTGAGAGTGTTACCACAATAGAACCAGAAACCACTAAAATGTACGCATAGAACCGAAATTAGTTGGATCGTTGTGCATGAATTAAGTTGCTACACTGAACGGTAACATGCATATATAGTTCATGTGTTTGGAAAGCCAGCCAAATCTCCTCCCTATAAAAGGACGTAATCACAAGACTGTAGTGTATTGCTAACGCAGTACATATACTAAAATTGGAACGATACAGAGAAGATTAGCATGGCCCCTGCGCAAGGATGACACGCAAATTCGTGAAGCGTTCCATATTTTTAATCTTTACATTCCACCCATTATTGACACAACAAGCTGCATCCATCATTCAGGTGGCAATATGAGGCCAAGTTGATGTTTGCACTTTAATTCAGAGTTATATGAACGTTTATAAGTCAAATGAACAGACTGCATTATCCAACTTCTATTTTCTCTCTTTCTTTCACCTGACGAGCTTTGTACATGCCCACGGTGGCATGGCGTGGAAAGGCACCCAGGGATAAACCGTCTGTATAGCATTTGTTTAAAAACTTACATCATTGTTTAGGATTTGTATGAAATCTCAGATTATCGCAGCCTCCACTTAATTAGGTTTGAATGGATGATTATTGCCGCCGAGCACTGCTGTCGCGCATGTCACCTTGCTCTTAACAAGAACGTATATCCTACGACGGCTTAAGCCCTCACTTCACTCATCATTGCCGCCTGTGTTAAATGAATTTAACATATTTCAATTGAGACTCAAGGTGTCTGCCCAAACTTTACTTATCCCCAGATGGTTACTAGGGTCGCACTTGAATGGGTGACTACTGCCAGTCAGTGTCAGGGCTTGTGGCTAATTAAGCCGGCTTTCTTTTTGTTGAAGTATGCAAATTAGTTCCGACTAGGCATTGGTAGGTCCTTGAAACAACAAGCTTCTTATGAACATGTTATAACATTAGCTTTGCGCAGTGGCGGTACCATAGCCAATGAGGTCCATCCGAGGCGTGGTTATTGCTAGTTGAAAACTAATCCCAATACCCCGCGCTGACGCCCTTCACTGGGCGGCATGCGCAATTTTTGTTAGCTCCTACGGGGGCCTAATAACTAATATAAAAATAGAACTTCAATTGAGGAAAACAGTGGGTTTTTTTACTTATTCGCTTCACACACACAACCCGAACATTATGATCTTGTCATTCTTGTTTCCTCTTGTTACGACTGGCTGTGTATTGAACAAAAACAAAAACTATTCCTCCATGTTATTGATACACAGCTATGCACATGCGAACGATTGGAAAGTATGACAGTTAGAGTTAATTGCCCTTGGACGGTTTTACGCTAGGTAGCGCGTATATGTCGTCTGGTAAACGTTCTACATATCATATGCTTTTGCTGCAGACGGATGGTATGTAATTCCGCGCATTCTGCGCCACCGTCGATTATTAATGATACCAAACACGTCTAAAACGACTTTATAATATACCTAAAGCTTTTGAGAGTGTTACCACAATAGAACCAGAAACCACTAATATGTACGCATAGAACCGAAATTAGTTGGATCGTTGTGCATGAATTAAGTTGCTACACTGAACGGTAACATGCATATATAGTTCATGTGTTTGGAAAGCCAGCCAAATCTCCTCCCTATAAAAGGACGTAATCACAAGACTGTAGTGTATTGCTAACGCAGTACATATACTAACATTGGAACGATACAGAGAAGATTAGCATGGCCCCTGCGCAAGGATGACACGCAAATTCGTGAAGCGTTCCATATTTTTAATCTTTACATTCCACCCATTATTGACACAACAAGCTGCATCCATCATTCAGGTGGCAATATGAGGCCAAGTTGATGTTTGCACTTTAATTCAGAGTTATATGAACGTTTATAAGTCAAATGAACAGACTGCATTATCCAACTTCTATTTTCTCTCTTTCTTTCACCTGACGAGCTTTGTACATGCCCACGGTGGCATGGCGTGGAAAGGCACCCGGGGATAAACCGTCTGTATAGCATTTGTTTAAAAACTTACATCATTGTTTAGGATTTGTATGAAATCTCAGATTATCGCAGCCTCCACTTAATTAGGTTTGAATGGATGATTATTGCCGCCGAGCACTGCTGTCGCGCATGTCACCTTGCTCTTAACAAGAACGTATATCCTACGACGGCTTAAGCCCTCACTTCACTCATCATTGCCGCCTGTGTTAAATGAATTTAACATATTTCAATTGAGACTCAAGGTGTCTGCCCAAACTTTACTTATCCCCAGATGGTTACTAGGGTCGCACTTGAATGGGTGACTACTGCCAGTCAGTGTCAGGGCTTGTGGCTAATTAAGCCGGCTTTCTTTTTGTTGAAGTATGCAAATTAGTTCCGACTAGGCATTGGTAGGTCCTTGAAACAAGAAGCTTATTATGAACATGTTATAACATTGGCTTTGCGCAGTGGCGGTACCATAGCCAATGAGGTCCATCCGAGGCGTGGTTATTGCTAGTTGAAAACTAATCCCAATACCCCGCGCTGACGCCCTTCACTGGGCGGCATGCGCAATTTTTGTTAGCTCCTACGGGGGCCTCATAAGTAATATAAAAATAGAACTTCAATTGAGGAAAACAGTGGGTTTTTTTACTTATTCGCTTCACACACACAACCCGAACATTATGATCTTGTCATTCTTGTTTCCTCTTGTTACGACTGGCTGTGTATTGAACAAAAACAAAAACTATTCCTCCATGTTATTGATACACAGCTATGCACATGCGAACGATTGGAAAGTATGACAGTTAGAGTTAATTGCCCTTGGACGGTTTTACGCTAGGTAGCACGTATATGTCGTCCGGTAAACGTTCTACATATCATATGCTTTTGCTGCAGACGGATGGTATGTAATTCCGCGCATTCTGCGCCACCGTCGATTATTAATGATACCAAACACGTCTAAAACGACTTTATAATATACCTAAAGCTTTTGAGAGTGTTACCACAATAGAACCAGAAACCACTAAAATGTACGCATAGAACCGAAATTAGTTGGATCGTTGTGCATGAATTAAGTTGCTACACTGAACGGTAACATGCATATATAGTTCATGTGTTTGGAAAGCCAGCCAAATCTCCTCCCTATAAAACGACGTAATCACAAGGCTGTAGTGTATTGCTAACGCAGTACATATACTAAAATTGGAACGATACAGAGAAGATTAGCATGGCCCCTGCGCAAGGATGACACGCAAATTCGTGAAGCGTTCCATATTTTTAATCTTTACATTCCACCCATTATTGACACAACAAGCTGCATCCATCATTCAGGTGGCAATATGAGGCCAAGTTGATGTTAGCACTTTAATTCAGAGTTATATGAACGTTTATAAGTCAAATGAACAGACTGCATTATCCAACTTCTATTTTCTCTCTTTCTTTCACCTGACGAGCTTTGTACATGCCCACGGTGGCATGGCGTGGAAAGGCACCCGGGGATAAACCGTCTGTATAGCATTTGTTTAAAAACTTACATCATTGTTTAGGATTTGTATGAAATCTCAGATTATCGCAGCCTCCACTTAATTAGGTTTGAATGGATGATTATTGCCGCCGAGCACTGCTGTCGCGCATGTCACCTTGCTCTTAACAAGAACGTATATCCTACGACGGCTTAAGCCCTCACTTCACTCATCATTGCCGCCTGTGTTAAATGAATTTAACATATTTCAATTGAGACTCAAGGTGTCTGCCCAAACTTTACTTATCCCCAGATGGTTACTAGGGTCGCACTTGAATGGGTGACTACTGCCAGTCAGTGTCAGGGCTTGTGGCTAATTAAGCCGGCTTTCTTTTTGTTGAAGTATGCAAATTAGTTCCGACTAGGCATTGGTAGGTCCTTGAAACAACAAGCTTCTTATGAACATGTTATAACATTGGCTTTGCGCAGTGGCGGTACCATAGCCAATGAGGTCCATCCGAGGCGTGGTTATTGCTAGTTGAAAACTAATCCCAATACCCCGCGCTGACGCCCTTCACTGGGCGGCATGCGCAATTTTTGTTAGCTCCTACGGGGGCCTCATAACTAATATAAAAATAGAACTTCAATTGAGGAAAACAGTGGGTTTTTTTACTTATTCGCTTCACACACACAACCCGAACATTATGATCTTGTCATTCTTGTTTCCTCTTGTTACGACTGGCTGTGTATTGAACAAAAACAAAAACTATTCCTCTATGTTATTGATACACAGCTATGCACATGCGAACGATTGGAAAGTATGACAGTTAGAGTTAATTGCCCTTGGACGGTTTTACGCTAGGTAGCGCGTATATGTCGTCTGGTAAACGTTCTACATATCATATGCTTTTGCTGCAGACGGATGGTATGTAATTCCGCGCATTCTGCGCCACCGTCGATTATTAATGATACCAAACACGTCTAAAACGACTTTATAATATACCTAAAGCTTTTGAGAGTGTTACCACAATAGAACCAGAAACCACTAAAATGTACGCATAGAACCGAAATTAGTTGGATCGTTGTGCATGAATTAAGTTGCTACACTGAACGGTAACATGCATATATAGTTCATGTGTTTGGAAAGCCAGCCAAATCTCCTCCCTATAAAAGGACGTAATCACAAGACTGTAGTGTATTGCTAACGCAGTACATATACTAAAATTGGAACGATACAGAGAAGATTAGCATGGCCCCTGCGCAAGGATGACACGCAAATTCGTGAAGCGTTCCATATTTGTAATCTTTACATTCCACCCATTATTGACACAACAAGCTGCATCCATCATTCAGGTGGCAATATGAGGCCAAGTTGATGTTAGCACTTTAATTCAGAGTTATATGAACGTTTATAAGTCAAATGACTGCATTATCCAACTTCTATTTTCTCTCTTTCTTTCACCTGACGAGCTTTGTACATGCCCACGGTGGCATGGCGTGGAAAGGCACCCGGGGATAAACCGTCTGTATAGCATTTGTTTAAAAACTTACATCATTGTTTAGGATTTGTATGAAATCTCAGATTATCGCAGCCTCCACTTAATTAGGTTTGAATGGATGATTATTGCCGCCGAGCACTGCTGTCGCGCATGTCACCTTGCTCTTAACAAGAACGTATATCCTACGACGGCTTAAGCCCTCACTTCACTCATCATTGCCGCCTGTGTTAAATGAATTTAACATATTTCAATTGAGACTCAAGGTGTCTGCCCAAACTTTACTTATCCCCAGATGGTTACTAGGGTCGCACTTGAATGGGTGACTACTGCCAGTCAGTGTCAGGGCTTGTGGCTAATTAAGCCGGCTTTCTTTTTGTTGAAGTATGCAAATTAGTTCCGACTAGGCATTGGTAGGTCCTTGAAACAACAAGCTTCTTATGAACATGTTATAACATTAGCTTTGCGCAGTGGCGGTACCATAGCCAATGAGGTCCATCCGAGGCGTGGTTATTGCTAGTTGAAAACTAATCCCAATACCCCGCGCTGACGCCCTTCACTGGGCGGCATGCGCAATTTTTGTTAGCTCCTACGGGGGCCTCATAACTAATATAAAAATAGAACTTCAATTGAGGAAAACAGTGGGTTTTTTTACTTATTCGCTTCACACACACAACCCGAACATTATGATCTTGTCATTCTTGTTTCCTCTTGTTACGACTGGCTGTGTATTGAACAAAAACAAAAACTATTCCTCCATGTTATTGATACACAGCTATGCACATGCGAACGATTGGAAAGTATGACAGTTAGAGTTAATTGCCCTTGGACGGTTTTACGCTAGGTAGCGCGTATATGTCGTCTGGTAAACGTTCTACATATCATATGCTTTTGCTGCAGACGGATGGTATGTAATTCCGCGCATTCTGCGCCACCGTCGATTATTAATGATACCAAACACGTCTAAAACGACTTTATAATATACCTAAAGCTTTTGAGAGTGTTACCACAATAGAACCAGAAACCACTAAAATGTACGCATAGAACCGAAATTAGTTGGATCGTTGTGCATGAATTAAGTTGCTACACTGAACGGTAACATGCATATATAGTTCATGTGTTTGGAAAGCCAGCCAAATCTCCTCCCTATAAAACGACGTAATCACAAGACTGTAGTGTATTGCTAACGCAGTACATATACTAAAATTGGAACGATACAGAGAAGATTAGCATGGCCCCTGCGCAAGGATGACACGCAAATTCGTGAAGCGTTCCATATTTTTAATCTTTACATTCCACCCATTATTGACACAACAAGCTGCATCCATCATTCAGGTGGCAATATGAGGCCAAGTTGATGTTAGCACTTTAATTCAGAGTTATATGAACGTTTATAAGTCAAATGAACAGACTGCATTATCCAACTTCTATTTTCTCTCTTTCTTTCACCTGACGAGCTTTGTACATGCCCACGGTGGCATGGCGTGGAAAGGCACCCAGGGATAAACCGTCTGTATAGCATTTGTTTAAAAACTTACATCATTGTTTAGGATTTGTATGAAATCTCAGATTATCGCAGCCTCCACTTAATTAGGTTTGAATGGATGATTATTGCCGCCGAGCACTGCTGTCGCGCATGTCACCTTGCTCTTAACAAGAACGTATATCCTACGACGGCTTAAGCCCTCACTTCACTCATCATTGCCGCCTGTGTTAAATGAATTTAACATATTTCAATTGAGACTCAAGGTGTCTGCCCAAACTTTACTTATCCCCAGATGGTTACTAGGGTCGCACTTGAATGGGTGACTACTGCCAGTCAGTGTCAGGGCTTGTGGCTAATTAAGCCGGCTTTCTTTTTGTTGAAGTATGCAAATTAGTTCCGACTAGGCATTGGTAGGTCCTTGAAACAACAAGCTTCTTATGAACATGTTATAACATTAGCTTTGCGCAGTGGCGGTACCATAGCCAATGAGGTCCATACGAAGTGTATGGTTGATACGTAAAGCGTTTTTGAGTTTTTGTTTATTCAGGTCTACGGGCGGGCTAGGCATTGCCTTCTGTTTTCGGACACCCCCCAGTTGCTGCTTCAACCTCCAGTGATGGCTTTGGCCAACGCTGTTCCTGGAGGAAAGATTGACCCACAGTACTATGACCCATATGTGGCGAAGTGTACCGTTGCCCTGGATACCTCAGATTACAGGAACATCGACAGAAGTACCATCCTTTCTTTGGTGAGGCCTCACATAAGGTCTGTTGACGTCCGTGGTATTTGGAAGAAGGAGAAGAGTAACAGGTGGTTTATTACTTTCAAAAGCAGGAGCAGTGCGGATAAAGTGTGCAAGGCTGGTGCCCTAGTGACAAGCCAGGGGATTCGGATTACCACCTCCCCCTATGAGAAACAAACAGTGAGGTTGAGATGCCACTGGCTCCCCCTGAACTTGAGGCTAAGTTTTTTAGCAAAATACTTTTCTCAATTTGGAAATGTCCTTGATGTGGCCTGGGACAGTACTGTTGTTTCAGGGGACCTTACGTGTAATAGTGGTCTGGCCATTGTTACTCTTGAGGTGAGTGATGAGGGCAGGAATGCGATTCCATATATTGTTCGGTTCGAAGATGGAGAGACAATGTTAATTACTGCTCCTGGACGCATGTCACTCTGTTTCAAGTGCCGAAGATTAGGTCATGTGAGAGCAGTGTGCCCTAATCCACGGAAATCCAGAAATCCACCAACTGAGGAGGATGACTTACCTGGATCATTGTTTCCACGTGGAATTGTTTTAAATGGTGCCTCCAGGAAGCCAGATGATGAAAAATCCTTGTCTGATGTGTCCGACAAAGTTCTGGATGAAGTAGATGCCATTGAGAAAGGACAGGCTGTGGATTTGATGGATGACCAGAGTGAACAAGATGCTGATATGTCAGAAGGTCAAACAGAGGCAGAACTTGTGAACTCTGAGGATCGCATTGGTCAAGTTTTGGGCAGTGAGGAGTCTGACGGACATGAGGACACCTTCAGTGTAGTCGAAGGCAATGAAGATGTGCATCATAGGACTGAAACGTATTCAGAAGCAGTGAAAAGGGCTTCACCTAAAAGGACTCCTCCTTCTACACACGGCTTGTCAGGTGTGCCATCTGGTGTCGTAGCAGCAGCTCTGGTTACTCTGCAGCCAAGGGGTGTGGTTAGGCTGGGAACATCCGCTTCTGAGACCCAGATGAAAAAGCAGAGAACTGATCCACCGGATGATATTCTGTGAATTTGCTTTCACTAGATACGGACACGAAAACGCCTATGGACAATGAAATGGAATGTGGACTTAAACATAGACGTACTGGACTCTTCCTTATGGAAGTGATATATGTGTGCTTTGACGTTCTTTTGAGTGATTTAAAACTCACTGGATTACTTGTGTATTTTTCACTTTTTTCACTGTGGATATATTCGTTAAGGAATATCTACTGTAATGGATTATCTCTTTCACGTGAGTATGCTTCTTTATTTTGTGCGATGATTGAAGTTTATGATGGCACCATCTAACGATAACGCACAGAGAAAGAATGCTAGAATGATTTCCATTTGTACATTAAATTGTTCTGGCTTAAGGGGAGGGGTTAGGAGGAGAATGTTGAAGCATGAATGGAAGGCTATGAATGCAGATGTTTTGTTTTTGCAAGAGACGCACGTTGCTTGTGTGAAAGAGGGTCAGAGTGTTGAAAGAGAGTTGGAGTGCAAGGCGTTTTGGAGTTTCGGTACAGGGGCTTCTTGTGGGGTGGGTATTTTGCTATCTAATAAACTGAGATTTAAAGTTATTAAGTTTCATTTTGATTTTGATGGTCGTTTATTAGTACTAGATGTTGATATGTGTGATAAATCGTTCCGATTTATTAATGTTTATTGTCCAAACGATGCCACTGATAGAAGACAGTTTCTTAATACCATAGATGTTCATCTAGTTACACGGCGTTTTATAATACTTGGAGGTGATTTCAATTTTGTAATGGATATTTCATTAGACAAAGTTGGTGGCAATCCTCTTGCAGGAAATGATGGATCTAAAACTCTTCTGAACATTCAGAATAATTATCACTTGAAGGATCCATTTCGCTTTCAGTATCCTAGAAGTATTGTGACTACATGGCGTCAGGGTAATATTTCATGTAGACTTGATAGATTTTACGTATCTTCTTTTGTTTTGGATAATGTCAATAATTGTAGATTAATACCATGTTCCTTTTCGGACCATGACTATTTTGCTTTTGATTTTATGATGTTAGATTCGATCTCAGTTGGTCCAGGGTACTGGAAAATTAACAACTCTATTTTAGAAGACAGAGATTTCCAGGTGTCTTTTCGAAATTTTTGGATTGGTTTAGATGTAAATGACACTCTGTCACATTCTGAGTGGGAGGATCTTAAAGGTAAAATCAAAGTATTTATTTCCCGCTACTGTGTTAAAAGAGTAAATGTCAAGAGACATGTTCAGTTTCAACTTCAGCGCCGATACAGAGATCTATTAAAAGCTGAGAGTAGGTCTCCAGGAGGCTTTACTGATCAACTTACTGCTGTTAAGAAGCAGTTGTACAATTTTATATTTGATACTGCTCAAGGTGCAATTATTCGTTCACGTGCAAAGTATTTAGACAATAATGAAAAGCCTTCTAAATTCTTTATGCAAACTGAGTTTAAACATTCAGGTGATAAAGTTATCCATAAACTAACTGACGATCAAAATGTTTACACTTCACAGAATGACATTTCTAGTCATTGTAGAAACTTCTATGCTAATTTGTTCACTGAAGAGGACATTGATGATTTCTACTGTGATGAATTTATAGATAATTTGCCATCTTTAGGGAATATGTCTGACATGTGTGAAGGTATGATTACAAAAGAGGAAGTTTTTGCAGCCTTAAAAAGTATGGACTCTAATAAGTCTCCAGGTTTGGACGGTTTGTCTAAAGAATTCTATATAGCATTTTGGGATCTGTTTGGTGACATTTTAACAAATATATACAATTCCTCTTTTAACTTGGGTCATATGAGTGCCAGTCAAAAACATGGCTGTATATCCCTTTTATGTAAGGATAGTAAACACCCACACTTATTAAAAAATTGGAGACCTATTAGTTTGCTATGTGTTGATAATAAGGCGCTTTCTCGAGTTCTTGAGAATAGATTGTCTTTGGTTATTTCTGACATTGTGCACCCGGATCAGACATGTGCTGTGAAGGGTAGATCTATCCATGATAATTTGCATTTAGTACGCAATATCATTGATTATGTTGAACAAAAAGAGTTGTCAGTATCCTTTATTTGTCTAGATCAGGAAAAGGCTTTTGACCGTGTTAATCATAACTTTATGTTCAAGGCTTTACATAAATATGGGTTTGGTCCTCAATTCATCCGCTGGGTTAAACTTTTGTACACTGATATTAAAAGTTCAGTTTTAGTAAATGGTCACCTTTCTCCTTCTTTTCCTGTAACCAGGAGTGTACGACAAGGTTGTAGTTTATCTCCTTTGCAATATGTTTTGGTATTCGAACCCTTCGCCATAAAAGTACGAAATGATAGTTTAATTTCGGGTATAAAACTCCCAGGTTCCAGTTTAGAAGCTAAGTTTTCAGCATATGCAGATGATGGTACTGGAATTTGTGTGAATGGTCAGAGCGTGAAACGTTTGCTTCAGTTGAGTGTATGGTATGGGAAAGCATCTGGTGCAAAACTAAACGTTAATAAAACGAAGGGAATCACATTTGGAAAGTGGAAGTTTTCAGCAGATCACCCGTTTGGGATATCTTGGCCAGAATCTTGCAAAATATTGGGAGTTAAATTTGGCAGGAACATTACCTGTGACGACATATGGAATGATATTTTGGTAAAAGTTCACGGAGTACTATTTTTTGGTTTCAAAGATAGACAGTTGTCAGTATATGGAAAGTCCACCATTATCAAAAGTATGGCTATGTCCAAGGTTTGGTATACAGCAGGAGTTACACAGATGCCAAGTCATTATTGTAAGTTGATTCAAAGGATGGCTTTCAGTTTCTTTTGGGATTCACATAAATTAGAGCCACTTAACCGTCACATATTATATAATACCCTTTCAAATGGTGGTGTAAATTTTGTACATCTTATTTCACGTCTTCATGCTCTGAACTTATTTCATTTGCATACGTTCATCAACCATTCTTATTCCAAGTGGGCTAAATTTGCTCTATACTGGGTTGGAATGGCTCTGAGAAAGGTCAGTCCTAGTTTTGCCTCGAACTTAGTTCCACATTCTCCAGTCATTCCCAACTATTACGAAAAATGTCTGAAATCCTATAGGTATTTTATGACGCTTTATCCACATTTTGATTGGAATACTCCTATGCATACAAAAGACTTTTATTACTTAATAATTAATGATGTTGTGATGAAATCCAAAGTCATTACCTTATTTCCAAACATTGACTTTTCAGTTAGCTTTCAGTCATTGTCTAATCCTTTCCTGGATCCTCTGTGCAAGAGTTTTGCATGGCGTATTATGCATTGTATAGTTTCAACTAACTACACATGGTATTGTCGTAGATTTACATTTAATAGAAAATGTACTTTTTGTTCTGAAACAGAGACTTTAAGGCACCTGTTCTTTCAATGTGAAGTAGTTAAAGACATGTGGGATATTGTACATAATTGGATATTTGATATATCATGTGGTGCGGTTGATTTAGATTTTGATATGATAAGGTTTCATAATCTACCTCGCATTAATTGCAAATATAAGCAGTCAGTTATTTTGTATCTTGTGTGTCTTGCTAAATATCACATTTGGCAGGTTAGATACAATGTTAAATTTTGGCATAAGTCAACATCATCAACAGGTATGTTTGCTGGATTTGTTGAAAAACTGCGTTTAAGAATTTTATGTGATAAGGTACGATTTCCAATTGATGTGTTTAGGAAATACTGGGTTGATGTAGGTGTTTTTTGTAAACTGTCCTCCAGCAATCAGATACAATTTAATTTTGATAGTTAAGTCTAGTTTTATATCAATGTCAAAAGTTAAAATAATGTGAAACATTTTGTAAATTGTAAATCTCTTCAATTGTATATATAAGATTTTATCATGTATTTGTACAGTTTTCATGTAAATATGTATATATATATATATATATGTGTGTGTATCTATGTGTAATTATGTAGTCTTCTTTAAAGACAAAACTTTATACGAAATAAAAAAAAAAAAAAAAAAAAGAGGTCCATACGAACTGTATGGTTGATACGTAAAGCGTTTCTGAGTTTTTGTTTATTCAGGTCTACGGGCGGGCTAGGCATTGCCTTCTGTTTTCGGACACCCCCCAGTTGCTGCTTCAACCTCCAGTGATGGCTTTGGCCAACGCTGTTCCTGGAGGAAAGATTGACCCACAGTACTATGACCCATATGTGGCGAAGTGTACCGTTGCCCTGGATACCTCAGATTACAGGAACATCGACAGAAGTACCATCCTTTCTTTGGTGAGGCCTCACATAAGGTCTGTTGACGTCCGTGGTATTTGGAAGAAGGAGAAGAGTAACAGGTGGTTTATTACTTTCAAAAGCAGGAGCAGTGCGGATAAAGTGTGCAAGGCTGGTGCCCTAGTGACAAGCCAGGGGATTCGGATTACCACCTCCCCCTATGAGAAACAAACAGTGAGGTTGAGATGCCACTGGCTCCCCCTGAACTTGAGGCTAAGTTTTTTAGCAAAATACTTTTCTCAATTTGGAAATGTCCTTGATGTGGCCTGGGACAGTACTGTTGTTTCAGGGGACCTTACGTGTAATAGTGGTCTGGCCATTGTTACTCTTGAGGTGAGTGATGAGGGCAGGAATGCGATTCCATATATTGTTCGGTTTGAAGATGGAGAGACAATGTTAATTACTGCTCCTGGACGCATGTCACTCTGTTTCAAGTGCCGAAGATTAGGTCATGTGAGAGCAGTGTGCCCTAATCCACGGAAATCCAGAAATCCACCAACTGAGGAGGATGACTTACCTGGATCATTGTTTCCACGTGGAATTGTTTTAAATGGTGCCTCCAGGAAGCCAGATGATGAAAAATCCTTGTCTGATGTGTCCGACAAAGTTCTGGATGAAGTAGATGCCATTGAGAAAGGACAGGCTGTGGATTTGATGGATGACCAGAGTGAACAAGATGCTGATATGTCAGAAGGTCAAACAGAGGCAGAACTTGTGAACTCTGAGGATCGCATTGGTCAAGTTTTGGGCAGTGAGGAGTCTGACGGACATGAGGACACCTTCAGTGTAGTCGAAGGCAATGAAGATGTGCATCATAGGACTGAAACGTATTCAGAAGCAGTGAAAAGGGCTTCACCTAAAAGGACTCCTCCTTCTACACACGGCTTGTCAGGTGTGCCATCTGGTGTCGTAGCAGCAGCTCTGGTTACTCTGCAGCCAAGGGGTGTGGTTAGGCTGGGAACATCCGCTTCTGAGACCCAGATGAAAAAGCAGAGAACTGATCCACCGGATGATATTCTGTGAATTTGCTTTCACTAGATACGGACACGAAAACGCCTATGGACAATGAAATGGAATGTGGACTTAAACATAGACGTACTGGACTCTTCCTTATGGAAGTGATATATGTGTGCTTTGACGTTCTCTTGAGTGATTTAAAACTCACTGGATTACTTGTGTATTTTTCACTTTTTTCACTGTGGATATATTCGTTAAGGAATATCTACTGTAATGGATTATCTCTTTCACGTGAGTATGCTTCTTTATTTTGTGCGATGATTGAAGTTTATGATGGCACCATCTAACGATAACGCACAGAGAAAGAATGCTAGAATGATTTCCATTTGTACATTAAATTGTTCTGGCTTAAGGGGAGGGGTTAGGAGGAGAATGTTGAAGCATGAATGGAAGGCTATGAATGCAGATGTTTTGTTTTTGCAAGAGACGCACGTTGCTTGTGTGAAAGAGGGTCAGAGTGTTGAAAGAGAGTTGGAGTGCAAGGCGTTTTGGAGTTTCGGTACAGGGGCTTCTTGTGGGGTGGGTATTTTGCTATCTAATAAACTGAGATTTAAAGTTATTAAGTTTCATTATGATTTTGATGGTCGTTTATTAGTACTAGATGTTGATATGTGTGATAAATCGTTCCGATTTATTAATGTTTATTGTCCAAACGATGCCACTGATAGAAGACAGTTTCTTAATACCATAGATGTTCATCTAGTTACACGGCATTTTATAATACTTGGAGGTGATTTCAATTTTGTAATGGATATTTCATTAGACAAAGTTGGTGGCAATCCTCTTGCAGGAAATGATGGATCTAAAACTCTTCTGAACATTCAGAATAATTATCACTTGAAGGATCCATTTCGCTTTCAGTATCCTAGAAGTATTGTGACTACATGGCGTCAGGGTAATATTTCATGTAGACTTGATAGATTTTACGTATCTTCTTTTGTTTTGGATAATGTCAATAATTGTAGATTAATACCATGTTCCTTTTCGGACCATGACTATTTTGCTTTTGATTTTATGATGTTAGATTCGATCTCAGTTGGTCCAGGGTACTGGAAAATTAACAACTCTATTTTAGAAGACAGAGATTTCCAGGTGTCTTTTCGAAATTTTTGGATTGGTTTAGATGTAAATGACACTCTGTCACATTCTGAGTGGGAGGATCTTAAAGGTAAAATCAAAGTATTTATTTCCCGCTACTGTGTTAAAAGAGTAAATGTCAAGAGACATGTTCAGTTTCAACTTCAGCGCCGATACAGAGATCTATTAAAAGCTGAGAGTAGGTCTCCAGGAGGCTTTACTGATCAACTTACTGCTGTTAAGAAGCAGTTGTACAATTTTATATTTGATACTGCTCAAGGTGCAATTATTCGTTCACGTGCAAAGTATTTAGACAATAATGAAAAGCCTTCTAAATTCTTTATGCAAACTGAGTTTAAACATTCAGGTGATAAAGTTATCCATAAACTAACTGACGATCAAAATGTTTACACTTCACAGAATGACATTTCTAGTCATTGTAGAAACTTCTATGCTAATTTGTTCACTGAAGAGGACATTGATGATTTCTACTGTGATGAATTTATAGATAATTTGCCATCTTTAGGGAATATGTCTGACATGTGTGAAGGTATGATTACAAAAGAGGAAGTTTTTGCAGCCTTAAAAAGTATGGACTCTAATAAGTCTCCAGGTTTGGACGGTTTGTCTAAAGAATTCTATATAGCATTTTGGGATCTGTTTGGTGACATTTTAACAAATATATACAATTCCTCTTTTAACTTGGGTCATATGAGTGCCAGTCAAAAACATGGCTGTATATCCCTTTTATGTAAGGATAGTAAACACCCACACTTATTAAAAAATTGGAGACCTATTAGTTTGCTATGTGTTGATTATAAGGCGCTTTCTCGAGTTCTTGAGAATAGATTGTCTTTGGTTATTTCTGACATTGTGCACCCGGATCAGACATGTGCTGTGAAGGGTAGATCTATCCATGATAATTTGCATTTAGTACGCAATATCATTGATTATGTTGAACAAAAAGAGTTGTCAGTATCCTTTATTTGTCTAGATCAGGAAAAGGCTTTTGACCGTGTTAATCATAACTTTATGTTCAAGGCTTTACATAAATATGGGTTTGGTCCTCAATTCATCCGCTGGGTTAAACTTTTGTACACTGATATTAAAAGTTCAGTTTTAGTAAATGGTCACCTTTCTCCTTCTTTTCCTGTAACCAGGAGTGTACGACAAGGTTGTAGTTTATCTCCTTTGCTATATGTTTTGGTATTCGAACCCTTCGCCATAAAAGTACGAAATGATAGTTTAATTTCGGATATAAAACTCCCAGGTTCCAGTTTAGAAGCTAAGTTTTCAGCATATGCAGATGATGGTACTGGAATTTGTGTGAATGGTCAGAGTGTGAAACGTTTGCTTCAGTTGAGTGTATGGTATGGGAAAGCATCTGGTGCAAAACTAAACGTTAATAAAACGAAGGGAATCACATTTGGAAAGTGGAAGTTTTCAGCAGATCACCCGTTTGGGATATCTTGGCCAGAATCTTGCAAAATATTGGGAGTTAAATTTGGCAGGAACATTACCTGTGACGA